>NC_069378.1:33835000-35085000 GCF_021730395.1 Mercenaria mercenaria | reverse complement strand
CAAAGAGCCTACTCGGGTATGTACCTGTTGATAATAGACAAAGAGCACACTCAGGTATGTAACTGTTGATACTGAACAAAGAGCACACTCAGGTATGTAACTGTTGATACAAGACAAAGAGCCTACTCGGGTATGTACCTGTTGATAATAGACAAAGAGCACACTCAGGTATGTAACTGTTGATACTAGACAAAGAGCACACTCGGGTATGTAACTGTTGATACTAGACAAAAAGCACACTCGGGTATGTAACTGTTGATACTAGACAAAGAGCACACTCGGGTGTGTAACTGTTGATAATAGACAAAGAGCACACTCAGGTATGTACCTGTTGATACAAGACAAAGAGCACACTCGGGCATGTACCTGTTGATAATAGACAAAGAGCACACTCATGTATGTAACTGTTGATACAGGACAAAGAGCACACTCAGTTATGTAACTGTTGATACTGGACAAAGAGCACACTCGGGTATGTAACTGTTGATACTGGACAAAGAGCACACTCGGGTATGTAACTGTTGATACTAGACAAAGAGCACACTCAGTTATGTAACTGTTGATACTAGACAAAGAGCACACTCGGGTATGTAACTGTTGATACTGGACAAAGAGCACACTCAGGTATGTAACTGTTGATACTAGACAAAGAGCACACTCAAGTATGTAACTGTTGATACTAGACAAAGAGCACACTCAGTTATGTAACTGTTGATACTGGACAAAGAGCACACTCGGGTATGTAACTGTTGATACTGGACAAAGAGCACACTCAGGTATGTAACTGTTGATACTGGACAAAGAGCACACTCAGTTATGTAACTGTTGATACTGGACAAAGAGCACACTCGGGTATGTAACTGTTGATACTAGACAAAGAGCACACTCGGGTATGTAACTGTTGATACTTGACAAAGAGCACACTCGGGTATGTAACTGTTGATACTGGACAAAGAGCACACTCGGGTATGTAACTGTTGATACTTGACAAAGAGCACACTCCGGTATGTAACTGTTGATACTTGACAAAGAGCACACTCAGTTATGTAACTGTTGATACTGGACAAAGAGCACACTTGGGTATGTAACTGTTGATACTGGACAAAGAGCACACTCAGGTATGTAACTGTTGATACTTGACAAAGAGCACACTCGGGTATGTAACTGTTGATACTGGACAAAGAGCACACTCTGGTATGTAACTGTTGATACTAGACAAAGAGCACACTCGGGTGTGTAACTGTTGATACTTGACAAAGAGCACACTCGGGTATGTAACTGTTGATACTAGACAAAGAGCACACTCAGTTATGTAACTGTTGATACTGGACAAAGAGCACACTCGGGTATGTAACTGTTGATACTTGACAAAGAGCACACTTGGGTATGTAACTGTTGATACTAGACAAAGAGCACACTCAAGTATGTAACTGTTCTTAATAAACAAAGAGCACATACTCGAGTCCTAAGTTCTTAATAAACAAAGAGCACATACACAAGTCCTAAGTTCTTAATAAACAAAGAGCACACTCAGGTGTTTAATTAGCAGACTTGTGTATATAACTGTTCTTAATTAACAAAGAGTACACTCGGGCACCATGGTATGACTACCACCCTTGATTTTCTTTAACTTCAGATAACCGTCTACAAATTCATTGAAATATTATTAGGGCACCTGTCATGCACACTGAACCGCACTCAGAAACTGGACTAAATTATGTATTAAAGACGTTTATGTTTTCTCGTAGTTGAAGAGGAAAGTAAAAGTGCTTATATTTTCAGGATCTCATGGCCACAATGACAGCAGAGATAGGACAGCAAGTACATCATCAACAGATGGAAAAACAGGGAAAAAACATGCTCACTGTAAGTATTTTCTCACCTGTGTAATCATTTTGCACTATTTTCTTAACATGAATTAATTAGATGTAGAAAAGTGGAGCAAACAATCAACACTTGATGATCGGAACACAAATTTGCTAATGACTGATTATATTATTGGAAGTAACACTACGTCAGTGTCTGAATTCAAGGTTACATGGGTCAAAAACCCATCACAATATACTCGCTATTTACTCAGAAGTTATTTGGGAATATCTGTCTTGTGTAGTATAACATATGGTTGTGTCAATGTAAGAAGGAGAATATGATACTTTTTATATGTTTTCAGTGGGTCTGGAAAGATCAGCCAAGGATCTACACAGGCAAACTGTATCCCTGGACCGTCTTCGTCTCATCTTTAATGAAGAGGTGGACAAATCTTGCAAAAGAATAAAATCTGTATTTGATGAAGTCAGAACCTGGTAATTATCAGCTCTCAGATACACATTTGTTATATTTATCTTGTAAATTAAAAGTCATTTATGACCAATGCAGGGCTTTTTTCTCCCCAGTTTTTGGAAGAAACCGTAGCCTGTTTCTTTTGGGAAATTCAAGTGTTATTTTTGTTGGAATTTGGGCAAATTCAACAAAGATTTTGTTTGAAAGTGGGAATTTTTTGGGAATTATCCCCAAAAGTTGGGAAATTAAAGCATGTTTTTAGATTGGGAAGCCACCAAATTTCGGCCTCTGTTATAGACATCCTCTACCTCTAACTTCACAGATATACTCTGTAATGACAAGAGACTGGTCTGTCTTGGAACATTTGTAATGTAATTTCAACTTTGTCAGATGAGGAAGTTTTTACCATTTTTAGCTTGTCGGATTTTTGAAAAAAAACTGAGGTATTGTCACTTGATTATTGGTGTTGACATTAGTTAAGATTTCTGTTTAGGTCAACTTTTTAGCTCACCTGAGCACAGAGTGCTCATGGTGAGGTATTGTGATCACGCTGTGTCCGTCGTGCATGCGTCCGTCGTCAACATTTGTGTTTAAACAACATCTCCTCTAAAACAACTGAATGGATTTTGATGAAACTTGGCCATGATGTTCCTTGGGTGGTCTTCTACCAAAGTTGTTCAAACCGTTCCGCTTGGTTGCACATAGGGGCAACCAGAGCTAAAAATAGAAAAAAACTTCAAACAACATCTCCTTCTAAACCGATGGTCCAATTTTGAAATAATTTCACACAAATGGTCCTAATGTCACCCTCTACCAAGATTATTCAAATTATACCGATTCGTCAAAAAACATGGCCTTCCTGTATATGTATATAGTGGAAACTTTAAAAATCTTCTTGTATGAAACTGCTGACCCGATTTTGAAATAATTTTACAGAAATGGTCCTTATGTGACCCTCTACCAAGATTATTCAAATTATACCGATTCGTCAAAAAACATGGCCGACAGAGGGCGTGGTTACTTTTCCCTATATGTATATAGTGGAAACTTTAAAAATCTCCTTGTATGAAACTGCTGGCCCAATTTTGAAATAGTTTTACAAAAATGGTCCTTGTGTGACCTTCTACCAAGATTGTTCAAATTATTCTGATTCGTCAAAAAACATGGCCGCCAGAGGGCGTGGTCACTTTTCCCTATATGTATATAGTGGAAAATTTAAAAATCTTCTTATATGAAACTGCTGGCCCGATTTTAGAATAATTTTACACAAATGGTCCTTGTGTGACCCTCTAGTACGATTGTTCAATTATTTTGATTCGTCAAAAAACATGGCTGCCAGAGGGCGTGGTCACTTCCCTGTAAGTATATAGTGGAAACTTTAAAAATCTTCTTGTGTGAAAGTGCTGGCCCGAAATCTTTCTTGTCCAAACGCACAGGGCCTAGGGCTTTGATATTTGGTATGTAAAATCATCTAGTGTCCTCTACCAGGGTCAAATATGGCCCTGCCCCGGGGGGTCACATGGTTTATATAGTCTTACATAGGGAAAAGCTTTGAAAATCTTTTTTTCGGAAACCACAGGGCCTAGGGCTTTGATATTTTGTATGTGACATCATCTAGTGGTTCTCTACTAAGATTGTTCAAATTATTCCCTTAGGGTCAAATATGGCCCCACCTTGGAGGTCACATGGTTTACATAGACTTATATAGGGAAAACTTTAAAAATCTTCTTGTCCAAAACCACAAAGCCTAGGGCTTTGATATTTGTAATGTAGCATCATCTAGTGGTTCTTTACCAAGTTTGTTCAAATTATCCCCCTAGGGTCAAATATGGCTCCACCCCGGGGGTCACATGGTTTATATAGACTTGTATAGGGAAAAACTTTAAAAACCTTCTTGTCCATATCCTACAAGATTCAGATTTGGACCACATGTATAGTTTTGAGTGGCTAGATGAACCTTGACATGAGTTGACCTTGATCTTGACCTAGTGACCTAATTTTGCATTTCTGTAGCTACAGCCTTCAAATTTGGACCACATGCATAGATTTGTGTACCGAAATCAACTTTGACCTTGACATTGACCTAGTGACCTACTTTCACATTTTTGAAGGTACAGGCTTCAAATTTGGACCACATGCATAGTTTTGTGTTCCGAAATGAAATTTGACCTTGATTTTAACCTAGTGACCTTCTTTCACATTTCTCAAGCTACAGTCTTCAAATTTGGACCACATGCATAGTTTTGTTTACCGAAATGAACTTTGACCTTGATCTTTACTTAGTGACCTACTTTCACATTTCTGTAGCTACATCCTTCAAATTTGGACCACATGCATATATGTTTGTGTACTGAAATAAACTTTGACCTTGACATTGACCTAGTGACCTACTTTCACATGTAAGAAGATACAGGCTTCAAACTTGGACCACATGCATCTTCTCTGAATCAATAATAGCTAGAGCCTTGATTTTGGTGTGTGATATCAGAGTTGTACTGTCTAACTATTGCCCTAGGCGAAAGAATGTGTGTGACGGCTAACTTAGAAGAAACCTATCAATACTTGTACCATTATGTTATGCAAACACACTTAAATCCTTATAGTCAGGTGAGCGCTTTAGGGTCAATGACCCTCTTGTTTTATAAAAAGATCATAAGAGCTATAACTTTGAAACTTAGCACACTTGTTAATCATCATCAGCTGAAGTAGGTAAAGAAGAATAACTCTCAGGTGCAATTTGTTAGAATTATGTCTCCCCCCTGGAGACATATTGTTTTTGCCCTGTCCATCCGTACGTCACACTTCATTTCCGATCAATAACTGGAGAACCATTTGATCTAGAACCTTCAAACTTCATAGGGTTGTAGGGCTGCTGGAGTAGACGACCCCTATTGCTTTTGGGATCACTCTGTCAAAGGTCAAGGTCACAGGGGCCTGAAAATTGAAAACCATTTCCGATATCATCAATAACTAGAGAACCACTTGACCCAGAATGTTGAAACTTCGTAGGATGATTGGTCATGTAGAGTAGATGACCCCTGTTGTTTTTGGGGTCAAAGGTCAAGGTCACAGGGGCCTGAACATTGAAAACCATTTCTGATCAGTAACTTGAGAACCACTTGACCCAGAATGTTGAAGCTTCATAGGGTAATTGGTCATGCAGAGTAGATGACCCCTATCGATTTTGGGGTCACTCTGTTAAAGGTCAAGGTCACAGGGGCCTGAACATCGAAAACCGTTTCTGATCAATAACTTGAGAACCTCTCTACCCAAGATGTTGAAACTTCATAGGATGATTGTTCATGCAGAGTAAATGACCCCTATTGTTTTTTGGGTCACTCCGTTAAAGGTCAAGGTCACAGGGGTCTGAACATTGATAACCATTTCCGATCAATAACTTGAGAACCTCTTGATCCAGAATGTTGAAACTTCATAGGATGATTGAACATGCAGAGTAGATGACCCCTATCAATTTTGGGGTCACTCTGTTGAAGGTCAAGGTCACAGGAGCCTGATCATGGAAAACAATTTCCGATCAATAACTTGAGAAGCACTTGACCCAGAATGTTGAAACTTCATAGGATGATTGAACATGCAGATTAGGTGACCCTTATTGATTTTTGGGTCAGTCTATTAAAGGTCAAGGTCACAGGGGCCTGGTCATGTAAAATCATTTCCGGAAAATAACTTGAGAACCACTTGACCTAGAATGTTGAAACTTAATAGGATGATTGGACATGCAGAGTAGATGACCCCTATTTATTTTGGGGTCACTTGATCAAAGGTCAAGGTCACAGGAGCCTGAACAGTGACTTGAGAACCACTAGGCCAAGAGTGTTGAAACTTAGCAGGATGACTAGACATGCCAAGTAGATGATCCCTATTGCAGCCAACCATCAGTGTCTCTTTGACTTTCGCTCCTGACCCCTATTGACTTCTTGCATATAGATCTTTGCATTGGGGGAGACATGCGCTTTTTTACAAAAGCAATTTCTAGTTGTAGCCCCTTTTTATTAGCCCGTCTCTGAAAGAACGGGGCGCATTATGTGAATACCCGTTGCGGTGGGCGTGCGGTCGGCGTCCAAAGCATGTCCGCTCTCTAAGTTGAACAGTTTTCATCAGATCTTCACCAAACTTGCTGACAATGTTTGTGGGCATAATATCTCAGCCAAGTTTGATAACCAGCCAAATCGCTCCTGGCACTCTTGGATTATGGCCCTTGAATTACTCCAAAAACTGCGAATTTAGCCTTGTCCGCTCTCTGCGTCGAACAGTTTTCATCCGATCTTCACCAAACTTGCTGACAATGGTTGTGGGCATAATATCTCAGCCAAGTTCGATAACCACCCGAAGTGCCCCAGGCACTCTTGGATTGAATTACTTGAAAAACTGCGAATTTAGCCTTGTCCGCTCTCTAAGTTGAACTGTTTTCATCCAATCTTAACCAAACTTGCTGTTAATGTTTATGGGCATAATATCTCGGCCAAGTTCAATAACCAGCCAAAGCGCCCCAAGCACTCTTGGATTATGGCCCTTGAATTAGGCCAAGTTCGATGACGGGTGTATTTTGTGACAGTCTGGCACTCTTGTTGTACTTAAAAAAATTTAATTTCTTAATTAGATTTTTTATGCCCATTTTTCTCAAGTACTACAAGAAGTGTAGCTTTTAAAATTTGCAGAGTTGTTTACCATTTAAACAGGAAAATGTTGGCCAAGAACCATAACTCTGTCTCACTAGCATTTTGTCAGAATCATGGCCCTTTTCGTACTTAGCTAATTAGAATTTCTTGGTAAAGTCTTATTTACTGGCATGCGAGTAGTCCCCGGACAGAAATCGCATATATTTCATCCTCAAAAGCTTAAACAATATCGAGAATAAAAACGATAAACATATACACATACCTTAGCTCTGGTATTACCAGTTTAGGGTTTTTCCTGTGAAATGCCGTCAGGTTTGCGTGGAATTAGCGAGGACCGAAAAGGGGTCTGTAGAACGTCAAATTTTTACATGCTCGATAGTAATGCCCGGACACCGTTTTTTCATGAATATATTTATCGGGAACTGCCCATATGAGCTGGAATTTTGAAAAAAAAAAAATGATATTTTATATGACTGTAAAAAGAGTGCAAGTTTGCGTCAAATTTATTTGTCCCAGCCACAAGGAAAATAGCGACATCAGAAAATAGAATAATTATTCTTAAGTCACGGACAATAACTGGCTAATCGAACAAATTATGAAATATTTTGGCATATTAGTATTGTTGTCACAAAGAAAATAAGTTTTCTTGTTGAAAGTGTATGTGGGTGGTTTTCAAAATAATGAAGCAAAAGTGTGACATAGGGGTTGAAAATTCAAACTTATTTGTTAGGGTGGTCACCTATTTTTTATGATAGCAAATACTTCAGATTTAAAGGAAATAACTCTCGGAAAGTGTTGAGAAATGCCAATAAGAAAATATTTCAGCCTTTAATTCGAAAGTTCAGTGAATTTCCCGTAAGATGGGTGATAAATGTTGCAGTGTTTTATGACAAGGAATTATGTATAACAGTAATTTTTTCAACATAAATGATAAGTAATGGGTGTATGTGTATGGTTTGAAACTTATTTACTCAAATGTTTGTGGACACTGGTTTTTAAAATCACAATTTCTGCACAAATCTGACATGAAAATAAAACTTTACCTAGAAAAATTGTTGCTAAATGCAAAATAACTAACATATAATTATTAAACCTATTTTTTTCTCTCACTTTGCATGTTTATAAACCACATGCCAAATTTCAAGAATGTCCAGTAATTCTAATTTCTAGAATTGTCAACTCAAAATTGAGTTATTGTACAGATGCACAGGGGACACATACTAAAAATCAGTGTAATATTTATCCATTATTAGTTTTCTATTCATAAAAAGACTAATGGTGATCAACTTTAGTCAAATCCTATTAAAAAACTGATTTATTCCACAAAATAACTACAAAATTGAAAATTTTCACTACAAAACATGAAAATTCAACTGAATGTAATGCTTTAAAAGAAAAAATAAGTGACTTTATACATAACTAATACACTGAAATCATTTAGTTTACATGCAATGCTTATTCATAGTAGACAAATGACGAAATGCCATGCATGATAAAATGGAATAGTAAAATTCATACATACTTTATAATGTTACTAAAAAGGGTGCACAGGGGACAAATTGTATCAAAATATTTATTCATAGAATATGTTCATGGTAAGTAAAATTCTTTTAACTACACAATATTTACTAGTGAACATTAGATATTTAGGTAAATTTAAAGAGCTTAAGAAGCAATAAAATTGATGTATCCACTTTTAAACTTGAAAATTGGCAACTTCAGAAATAAATGCAAACAATGAATTTTAAATTGTCCAGGGTTTCTTATATAATGCTAAATTATCAAGTAATGCCTAAATTTTGCTTTCACACTGTTAAGAATATAGAACTGCCACCACAAATTACAGTAATGCTATGAAAATTGATATATGTCAAAAAAGGGTGCACAGGGGACATCACTTTTGGCTCTGTGAATGTTTAACAGTCAGTAATATGTGAAGTTGAATGCTGCTTTTGTATCTGTTGTAACTCCCTTTCAAGGAAAATAAAGTAAAATCCCATTTTATTTAAAGAATATAAGAAATCTGACACTTAACAACTGAAAAGGTGCACAGGGGACATTTTTAGGTGTATAGACATCCAGCAAGTTTCTGAGAAAGTTGATTTATTAAAGAAAAAAATCATACTGTGTCTTCACAGCTGAAGGGATAAGGATCTTAGAAAAACATTAAGACTTTAGAAAAGTAATAGGGTTATGAAATTGTAGTGTTCAACATTTAAATTTAGTATTTTTTTCACTATTTTTTGTGAAGGGGGTACCATCACAAGATGTGAAATATTGGTAACAATAAGATGTAGGTAATGAAAAGAAGTATTTTATTTAAATGTGCAGAGTTTAAGTTACACGAAAAAGCCAAAGCTGTTACAATAAAGCATGGTTTTAAAAAGTAAGCCACAGTTGAAAACTATACTTCATGTAAAATGTCACACTTTTTTGGGTGCACAGGGGACAAAATTAGCTATATAATTTAATATAACTTTAAAACTGTTTGATTCATTAAGCTGAAATTGCACACATTTATTGACTACATTGATTTGGATATAATTTGCCCCAAAATGCATTCTAAAGCTAAACTGAATTAAAGTAAGGTGAGAGAAAAGAAAAAGCTTCATTATTTTGAAAACCACCCATGTATCGTCTGCTAGTCGTGAAGTAAATACGTGTAGCCTTAATTTCAAAACCCTCAAGCCGGGCCTTTCTTCCACATGCGCAATAAAAACGGACGCCCCACCAGTGAAAATGTAAACAAGTAACCATGCGGTAGGATTTCCACGATTATTATACTCATAATGATTACCTGTGAAAAAATAAATTGATAAACTTCTCCAAAACAAACGTTTGTATGATTAGGCACAAAAATATGTAGACGAATCGCAAAAAAAGAGCGTTGCGGGACAGTGTCCGGGGACTACTGCTGTCCGGGGACTACTCGCATGCCAGTAAGGTCACTTTATTTGAATACTTTAGGCCATAATAAATTAATTGCTAGATCATCATCCCCGCCTGCCCCTTCTTTTTTATGCCGCCCCGACCTTTTTTATTTCTCTCTCAAAAAAAAAAAAAGAACCAAAAATGTACGAACATGCGATAGGGTTTATTTGTTTTAATGCTGCGGCAAAATACCATAGATAATGCGTTTTTTTTTTTTTTTTTTTAACCAGCCCCAACACACGGGTATAGATGACTTTCCAACTTCAAACCAAAGCAAATTTTGTTTTCGATTTTCGCCATTTTGATAAAGGGAAATTACTCTCTGTGCTTACTGTCTACGCTAAAATCTAAGATTGCCGTTACTTTCCCGTAATAGATCGAGTAGTTTAAACTTTATTTTTCTTTCAAACAAAATTAATTTCATATAAATTTAAAAGTATTTTGATGAAAGAAATATTAAAAATCACAAATATTAGGGTACTTATAAAATAAAATGGAGATCATTTTAACCGAGATCAAATGTGAACAACAAAACTGACATGAGGTGGCAAGCTAATTGACGATAATTACTGGTAATTTGATCAAAACAAAAAGACTATCACACCTTTTGTTATCAGTTTGAATTGAGAAGCTCATGTCATTTTAAACGATACCATTCCGAAATATTGAAACAGTTGCTTTCTATTTATTCAAAATATTTAAAGAAAAAAGAAAAAAAAAATATAACAATATTTTCAGTCGTCCCACCTCTCTCAATCCCGTCGGGTTTCTTCCGATTCTGGATGTAAAACCCGATCACACTGATAAAAAGTCCAAATCTCCCGATTGAAAAAATCAAACAACGCAAAAAAAAAGATTCACTCCTTTATATTAATTAATCCTCGCTAATAACGAATCTGTAAACAACAGTTTGCGGATATTTTCATTCCTGTTTACTCCTGTTGATTGTTGTTTATTGCATGATATAACAAAGCCAGATGTTGATTAATGTGTCACAACTGAAACAGGTATTTAATTTCTGTCAAATACAATCAAATTTAGATCAGTAAATGTATTGGTCCTACCTTTTTAGCTCACCTGTCACAAAGTGACAAGGTGAGCTTTTGTGATCGCGTGGTGTCTGTCGTCCGTGCGTGCGTCCGTCCGTAAACTTTTGCTTGTGACCACTCTAGAGGTCACATTTTTCATGGGATCTATATGAAAGTTGGTCAGAATGTTCATCTTGATGATATCTAGGTCAAGTTCGAAACTGGGTCACGTGCCTTCAAAAAATAGGTCAGTAGGTCTAAAAATAGAAAAACCTTGTGACCTCTCTAGAGGCCACATATTTCACAAGATCTTCATGAAAATTGGTCAGAATGTTCACCTTGATGATATCTAGGTCAAGTTTGAAACTGGGTCACGTGTGGTCAAAAAGTAGGTCAGTAGGTCTAAAAATAGAAAAACCTTGTGACCTCTCTAGAGGCCATATATTTCATGAGATCTTCATGAAAATTGGTCAGAACATTTTGATGATATCTAGGTAAAGTTCGAAACTGGGTCACATGCCTTCAAAAAATAGGTCAGTAGGTCAAATAATAGAAAAACCTTGTGACCTCTCTAAAGGCCATATTTTTCATGGGATCTGTATGAAAGTTGGTCTGAATGTTCATCTTGATGATATCTAGGTCATGTTTGAAACTGGGTCACGTGTGGTCAAAAAGTAGGTCAGTAGGTCTAAAAATAGAAAAACCTTGTGACCTCTCTAGAGGCCATATATTTCATGAGATCTTCATGAAAATTGGTCAGAATGTTCAACTTGATGATATCTAGATCAAGTTTGAAAGTGGGTCACGTGCCTTCAAAAACTAGGTCAGTAGGTCAAATAATAGAAAAACCTTGTGACCTCTTTAGAGGCCATATTTTTCATGGGATCTGTATGAAAGTTGGTCTGAATGTTCATCTTGATGATATCTAGGTCAAGTTCGAAAGTTGGTCACGTGCCTTCAAAAACTAGGTCAGTAGGTCAAATAATAGAAAAACCTTGTGACCTCTCTAAAGGCCATATTTTTCATGGGATCTGTATGAAAATTGGTCTGAATGTTCATCTTGATGATATCTAGATCAAGTTCGAAACAGGGTCATGTGCGGTCAAAAACTAGGTCAGTAGGTCCAAAAATAGAAAAACCTTGTGACCTCTCTAGAGGCCATACTTGTGAATGGATCTCCATAAAAATTGGTCAGAATGTTCATCTTGATGATTTCTAGGTCAAGTTTGAAACTGGGTCACGTGCCGTAAAAAACTAGGTCAGTAGGTCAAATAATAAAAAAAACCTTGTGACCTCTCTAGAGGCCATACTTTTCATGGGATCTGTATGAAAGTTGGTCTGAATGTTCATCTTGATGATATCTAGGTCAAGTTCGAAGTTTGAAACTGGGTCAACTGCGGTCAAAAACTAGCTCAGTAGGTCTAGAATTATTAAAATCTTTTGACCTCTCTAGAGGCCCTATTTTTCAATGGATCTTCATGAAAATTGATCTGAATGTTCACCCTGATGATATCTAGGTCAGTTTCGAAACTGGGTCACGTGTGGTCAAAAACTAGGCCAGTAGGTATAAAAATAGAAAAACCTTGTGACCTCTCTAGAGGCCATATTTTTCATGAGATCTTCATGAAAATTAGTGAGAATGTTCACCTTGATGACATTTATTTAAGTTCAAAACAGGGTCACGTGTGGTCGAAAACTAGGTCAATAGGTCAGATAATAGAAAAACCTTATGACCTCTCTAGAGACCATATTTTTCACAAGATCTTCAAGTTCAAAACTGGGTCACATGAGCTCAAAAACTAGGTCACTATGTCAAATAATAGAAAAAACAACGTTATACTCAAAAATGGGTCATGTGGGAAGAGGTGAGCGATTCAGGACCATCATGGTCCTCTTGTTCTATAAGTTTTTTGAAATTGAAAGTAGATTACCGTGGTGCCGAATTTGATAAACTTTTCTCTTAAATAATTTTAGTAAGAGAAGATGTCAAGGTAAATATTAATATCAAGTACTGTTAAATGCAGTTCAATTGTCTTTGCATCCTCATAATTTGTCAAACACATCCTTTAAATTGGAGATATGGGCAATGTTTACAAAAGCATAACAGTATCCGGACAGACAATTTTGGATATCCAGATTTTAAAATAATTATACTAGTTTTATTTTCGAGAAAACTAAGTGGGCTCATCAAAGACGCAGGTCGATCCTGCTCCTAAATAGAATGTTGAATTGTTGATAAATGTAATATGAGAGTAAAAATGAAAGTCTGCAAGTTTGTTTTTACTTTATTCTGTTTTTTGCCATTTGTCTTTACTTGTACTCAGGGGTTCTATTTATGTATAAATAGCTGTCATTTTGAATATATAAGGCTTCATTTTGTGAGTTTAAACTGAAATAAATCTCGTGTTGATGAAAAGGACCCTTCAGCTGAAATCCTAGGAGTTTGTATTTACACTTTTGCTAATTTCAAGAGTCAAAATCCCAAGTCCGGGTCCCTTGCGTACAGTTGTTTTAAAAATAAACAAGAGCACCGCCTTGCGGGTGCTGACGCTCATCTGATTTTTTTTTGTGTAATAGAAATATTGTCCCACCCGTGATTTTCTAAGTCTAAAAAGGGCCATCATTCTTGCAAAAAGCAGGATAGAGTTATGTTTCTTGATGTACAGTGTCCACTTATGATGGTGAAAAACTGTTGCAAGTTTTAAAGCAATAGCTTTGATAGTTTATGAGAAAAGTTGACTTAAACATAATACTCAACCAAGAAAAGGATTTTCTAAGTCCAAAAGGGGCAATAATTATTGCAAAAAGCAGGATGGAGTTATGTTACTTGCTGTACAGGGTCAGCTTATGATGGTGAAGAACAAGTGTTGCAAGTTTCAAAGCAATAGCTTTGATAGTTTAAGAGAAAAAGTTGACCTAAACATTAAACTTAACCAAGAAATCTGATATTTTCTAAGTCCAAAAGGGGCCATAAATCTTGCAAAAAGCAGGATGGAGTTATGTTTCTTGCTGTACAGGGTCAACTTATGATGGTGAACAAGTGTTGCAAGTTTTAAAGCAATAGCTTTGATAGTTTAGGATAAAAGCTGACCTAAACATAAAACTTAACCAAGAAATCTGATATTTTCTAAGTCCAAAAGGGGCCATAAATCTTGCAAAAAGCAAGATGGAGTTATGTTTCTTGCTATACAGGGTCAGCTTATGATGGTGAACAAGTATTCCAAGTTTCAAAGCAATAGCTTTGATAGTTTAGGAGAAAAGTTGACCTAAACATAAAACTTAACCAAGAAATCTGATATTTTCTAAGTACAAAAGGGCCATAAATCTTGCAAAAAGCAAGATGGAGTTATGTTTCTTGCTATACAGGGTCAGCTTATGATGGTGAACAAGTATTCCAAGTTTCAAAGCAATAGCTTTGATAGTTTAGGAGAAAAGCTGACCTAAACATAAAACTTAACCAGGCAACGCCAACGCAGACGCCGACGCCGACAGCCGCTCAAGTGATGACAATAACTCATCATTTTTTTTTTTTCAAAAAATCAGATGAGCTAAAAATAAAATTCTCCCACCCCCCCCCCCCCCCCCCCCCTCTTTTTAACCAAAATTTGGATGATAATCTAGGATTATTAATTTATTATGGCCTTACGAACATTAACTTTGAAACTTTACAAACTTGTTTATCATTGTAAGATGAGTATGTTGACCAAGAACCGCTGTGTTTATTATCCCCCGACGAAAGTCGGAGGGATATAGTTTTGGCGTTGTCCGTCGTCCGTCCTTCCGAGCTCACATTTGCATACTTAGGTGGCTATAGGAACAATAGGTAACTACTTTTTCTTTGATGTCATTCATTCCATAAGGCTTTTATGTGGCTATTTTTCTCTTACGTGGCTAAAAGAACAATAGAGAGAACAAAAGAGTAGCCACATAAGTATCCATATGTAGGAACGTGCGTCCGTCTTTCCGTCCGTCCTTCCATCCGTCTTTCCATCTGTCCGTCCGTCCGGAGCCATATCTAGGAAATGGTTGGGAATATTTATATAAAACTTCATATACATGTTCACCACTATGAGTTCTTGTGGCGCGTCAAGTTTCAGTCAGATTGCCCTAGTAACACCAGAGTTATGGCCCTTAGAAGTTTGTAGTGTTAACTGTATAGGGTACTATAAATATGGCAACTTCTGCCTCATAACTTTTGATATATTTGACCTAAAACTATGAAACTTAAACAGAATTTAGATTTCACCATAATGTGGTTGTGTACACACAATTTTGTTTGGAACATGTGAAGTTGTGTACCCACACCTGGTCACCCCCTTACCTTGATCACACCCCTTCTCCTCCCTCCCCTACCCCCCCCCCCCCCCCCCCCACCCCCCAACCCTCCAAAAAAAAAAAAAAAAAAATAAAAAATTAAAAAATTCCTTATTTTAGATTTTTTTAAACAAACTACATATACATGTGAGATTATGGGGCCCATCAAGTTTCAGTCAGATTGCCCAAGTAACAACAGAGTTATGGCCCTTAGAAGTTTCTAGTGTTAACTATATAGGATACTATAGATCTATAGATATGGCAATTTCTGCATCATAATTTTTGATATATTTGACCTTGAACTATGAAACTTAAACAGAATTTAGATCACCCACCATAATGTGGTTGTGCACACACAATTTCGTACGGATTTCTTTTGTAATTTCAGAGTTATTGCCCTTTAATTGTCTAAAAATACACATATTTGTACATAACAAACTTACCATTTGGCAGAATTTCATTAAATTTCTTTCATTTTTTTCTATGAACATTTACTATAAGCATGTGAAGTTGCACACCCACACCTGGTCACCCACTTGCCTTGGTCACACCCCTTTCCCTACCCGAAAAAAAAATAAAAATATATATATATTTTTTATCATTCCTTATTTTAGATTTTTTTCAAACATTCCACGAATATTTATCAACATACAAGTTGTACCATTCTTCCACCTCGCTCCTCCACCCAGTCATGCCCACCACTGATCATGCATCCTGTGCCCCCCCACCACCTTCACCCATTTTTTTTTTTTTTTTTTCATTTTTAATTTTCCATCAAGATTTATAATCAACATGTGAAATTTTGTTTCCTCAGCCGTTCCCCCGCAGCCCCACCCCCTAAAAAAATAAATATATACATATATCTATATACAGATATGTATAGATAAATATATTTCCATTCCTTTCCTTTTTTTTTTCTTTAGCTCACCTGAGCAAGGTGAGCTTTAGTGATCACCCTGTGTCCGTCG
This sequence comes from Mercenaria mercenaria, assembly GCF_021730395.1. Lineage (NCBI taxonomy): Eukaryota > Metazoa > Mollusca > Bivalvia > Venerida > Veneridae > Mercenaria > Mercenaria mercenaria. Next base: position 35,068,839 of record NC_069378.1, on the reverse strand, counting down.
TCCGTCCGTCCATCCGTCGTCAACAATTTGACTGTTAACACTCTAGAGGTCACATTTTTGGCCCAATCTTAATGAAACTTGGTCAGAATGTTACCATCCGTAAAATCTTGGACGAGTTCGATATTGGGTCATCTGGGATCAAAAACTAGGTCACCAGGTCAAATCAAAGGAAAAGCTTGTTAACACTCTAGAGGTCACAATTTTGACCCAATCTTAATGAAACTTGGTCAGAATGTTACCCTCCATAAAGTCTTGGACGAGTTCGATATTGGGTCATCTGGGGTCAAAAACTAGGTCACCAGGTCAAATCAAAGGAAAAGCTTGTTAACACTCTAGAGGTCACATTTTTGGCCCAATCTTAATGAAACTTAGTCAGAATGTTACCCTTAATAAAATCTTGGACGAGTTCGATATTGGGTCACCTGGGGTCAAAAACTAGGTCAACAGGTCAAATCAAAGGAAAAGCTTGTTAACACTGTAAAAGTCAAAATTTTGGCCCAATCTTAATGAAACTTAGTCAGAATGTTATCCTTAAAAAAGTCTTGGACGAGTTTGATATTGGGTCATCTGGGGTCAAAAACTAGGTCACCAGGTCAAATCAAAGGAAAAGCTTGTTAACACTGTAGAGGCCGCATTTATGACTATATCTTCATGAAACTTGGTCAGAATGTTAATATTGATGATCTTAAGGTCCAGTTTGAATCTGGGTCATGTAGGATTAAAACCTAGGTCACCAGGTCAAATCAAAGGAAAAGCTAGTTAACACTGTAGAGGCCACATTTATGACCATATCTTAATGAAACTTGGTCAGAATGTTTATCTTGATGCTCTTTAGGTCAAGTTTAAATCTGGGTCAGCTGGGGTCAAAAACTAGGTCACTAAGTTAAATCAAAGGAAAAGCTTGTTAACACTCTAGAGGCCACATTTATGACTATATCTTCATGAAACTTAGTCAGAATATTAAACTTCATGATCTTTAGGTCAGTTCGAATCTGGGTCATGTTGGGTCAAGAATTAGGTCATGGGGGCAAATCAAATGAAAAGCTTGTTAACACTCTAGAGGCCACATTTATGACTGTATCTTCATGGAACTTAGTCAGAATGTTAAACTTGATGATCTTTAGGTCAAGTTCGAATCTGGGTCATGTTGGGTCAAAGACTAGGTCACGGGGGTCAAATCAAAAGAAAAGCTAGTTAACACTGTAGAGGCCACATTTATGAACATATCTTGATGAAACTTGGTCAGAATGTTAATCTTGATGATCTTTAGGTCAGTAGGTCAGGTGAGCGATACAGGGCCTTCATGGCCCTCTTGTTTTAAATATTCAAACCTTCAACATGTTAAGTTGTGACTGCACAAACCTTGCCCTCAGCCATGTTCAAGATATCTTACTTGATTGTGTTATCTTAAGGACATCTGTTCTTTTAAGTTCAACTGTACATGTTAAACAGCAACACCTGGTGCCAAACCACTCAAAGACAATATTTTGTTCCAGTTAAACTTCAAGCTCACATTTCAATTAACTGCATTTAATTTTAAAAGCTAAGCTTATTACAGTAAGCATATCCCATTCAAAATAAATTTTTTAGTCGGGATCAAAGTATCATACATTTATTATGTACTCTTTAATTAAACATTTGTTTTCTGTTAAATTGATTTTGACTAATGAAATTATTTGCTTCTTATTAACATCCTTAACTTTTTGCCGGATATATTTTTTGCCATTCCTCACCACAAACCCTTTCGGAGGGGGATAGCAATTCATCGAATTTGCTTGTTTTCATTAGATTAGGAGGTATTAGGAAGTGTAACTGTTGCATTTTGTCAGATTTATGGTCTTTTTTAACTTAGAAGATTGGAATTTCTTGGTTATGATTTTTTTCAGGTTCACTTTTCATGACTACTATAATAGCTATACTTTGTACACTTGTTAATTATCATTAGAAGAGTAAGTAGTGAAGTAACAGGTCTCTGTTGCTTTTTCTCAGAATTATGGCCCCTTTTAACTTAGAAAATGGTAATTTCTTGGTTATTTGTTTTCTTTTTATTTAGGTTCACTGCTTGAGTTCCCCAGCTTTGAAACTTTATATATGAGCGGTGCCATGAGAAAACCAACATAGTGGGTATGCGACCAGCAAGGATCCAGACCAGCCTGCGCATCCGCGCAGTCTGGTCAGGATCCATGCTGTTCGCTAACGGTTTCTCTAATTGTAATAGGCTTTGAAAGCGAACAGCATGGATCCTGACCAGACTGCGCGAATGCGCAGGCTGGTCTGGATCCATGCTGGTCGCATACCCACTATGTTGGTTTTCTCATGACACTGCTCATATATATATATTTGTCGTTAGTAGGTAATGTAAACATAACTCTGGCAATATTGCCTCATACAAGCCTTGGAACTAGCAGTGGGGTGGGGTGGGGGGGAGCTCTTGTATTTCATTTATAACTTGTTTCATCAAGTATCATCTCTCTCCTCTGTCCCCTACTCTTCTCTTCTCTCCCTCTCCCTCCCTTCATCCCTCCCTCTCTCCTTATCTCTCTGCTACCATACAAACGCTTCGCAAGAGTGAGCTTGTCTTTATTACATAGATGGCTAGACACACACCATTCATTGTCTTTTAGATCTTGATAACTCATTTGAAAACATGCTGAATTTTTGGAGATCCTAGTTCCTTTTAATCCCCCGCCGTGGTGGAGGGATTATAGGAATGGTCTGCATCCGTCCCTCCTTCCGTAACAAAATCGTGTCCGGTCCATATCTCCTAAACCCCTTGAAGAATTTTCATGAAACTTGGGTCAAATGATCACCTCATCAAGAGGATGTGCAGAACCATGAGTCAGCCATGCCGGCTCAAGGTCAAGGTCACAACTCAAGGTCAAAGGTTTGAGCCTGCCATTTTGTGTCCGCTTTATATCTCATAAACCCCTTGAAGGAATTTTATAAAACTTGGGTCAAATGATCACCTCATCAAGACGATGTGCAGAACCCATGAGTCAGCCATGCCGGCTCAAGGTCAAGGTCACAACTTAGGGTCAAAGGTTTTGAGCCTTCCATTTTGTGTCCGCTCTATATCTTCTAAACTCTTGAAGGATTTTCATGAAACTTGGGTCAAATGATCACCTCATCAAGACGATGTGCAGAACCCATGGGTCAGCCTTGTCGGCTCAAGGTCAAGATCACAACTGAAGGTCAAAGTTTTGAGCCTTCCATTTTGTGTCCGCTCTATATCTCCTAAACCCCTTGAAGGAATTTTATCAAACTTTGATCAAATGATCACCTCATCAAGACGATGTGCAGAACCCATGAGTCAGTCATGCCGGCTCAAGGTCAAGGTCACAACTTAGGGTCAAAGGTTTGAGCCTTCCATTTTGTGTCCGCTCTATATCTCCTAAACTCCTTGAAGGATTTTCATCAGACTTGGGTCAAACGATCACCTCATCAAGGCGATGTGCAGAACTTATGAGTCAGCCATGTCGGCTCAAGGTCAAGGTCACAACTGAAGGTCAAAGGTTTGAGCCTTCCATTTCGTGTCCGCTCTATATCTCCTAAACCCCTTGAAGGAATTTTATAAAACTTGGGTAAAATGATTACCTCATCAAAACGATGTGCAGAAATTATGAGTCAACCATGCCAGCTCAAGGTCAAGGTCACAACTAAGGGTTGAAGGTTTGAGCCTTCCATTTTGTGTCCACTCTGTATCTCCTAAACCCCTTGAAGGATTTTCATCAAACTTGGGTCAAATGATCACCTCATCAAGAACTCATGAGTCAGCCATGTCAACTCAAGGTCAAGGTCACAACTGAAGGTCAAAGGTTTCAGCTCTGTATCTCCTAAACTCCTTGAAGGATTTTCATGAAACTTGGGTCAAATGATCACCTCATCAAGACGTTGTGCAGAATTCATGAGTCAGCCATGTCAGTTCAAGGTCAAGGTCACAGCTAAAATCAAAGGTTTACCCTTTCACTATCCATAGCAGTGGTGGGGGATTTAGCTGTCTTTCAGACTGCCTTGTTCTAAATAAATCGCTTTTATTTCAGTTTGAATGCAAGAGAGGCCTTTCTTGTAGGAGAGGTGAAAGCACTTAAAGAAGCAGGAGGTAACACAATTCTATTTTTTTGAACTTCTAAAAGTGATAATGTGTATTGACAGGTAACTGTTATGTCTAAAAGAAGCACACCTCCAAATTTCAAATTTTTCCAAAGGGGTACTAAGAAATTACATAAGAAAATGGTCACTAGTTTTAAGAACAAATTTTGGAAGTTAATGAGAACATCTAAAACAACTTGCTTTTAAAATGTTGATGTCTAATCTAATAAAAACTTGTATTCCAAAAATACCTCAGGTATTGACATTTTCACCATTTTGTGTACAAAAATCCCTAAATTAGACTTTTGTCTTTAAAATTGGTTTGAAGGATCCTTCCATCACAAACATATTTTACTGTCATATATTGAGAAGTTAAAATTTTGAGAAGTAAATAATTGTTATGACTAAGGGCTCCTTTTTGATGAATTTTACTGATGAATGTCAATTCATTGGTTTTTTAATACACAAAATATGAAAAATATCTATACATGTGATAATTCAGGAACTATTTTTGTAGCTATAAGATTTTCATGTTTTGTGCAACATGTGTGATAATATTACTCATGGATGTTATAAAAGTAAGCTGTTGGTGTTAACTTAAGAAATTACAAACTCCTTTAAAAAGTACAGTTCATTTATTAGTAGTTATAGAAGTGAACAGTGTGTACTAGACTTTATTTATGACTAGCTTAGTGGTAAAGCACCTGCTTCAAGAGCGGGAGGTCATGGATTGGCTGTCTGGCCATGTTATACCAAAGATGTAAAAAAATGGTACAAGTGGCTTCCTCATTTGGCACTCAACATTAAGAGGATAGTTCTTGTACTGGTCAGCTCTGTCAGTATAATGTGACTGGGTGTGTATCATGTCATTTGTCTACAGCAGGCAGTACTATGAAGTTGGGCATTGTGCTCACTGCTTATAGCAGCTATTAGCTTGCAGGGCTCATAACTTAAGATTCCACTTGACTGCTTTTAATGGCTGCCAGAGTTAAACATAGAAAAACCTTTAATAACTTAAGAATTTGCTTACTGGATGTCTACCAAACTTGGGTAGAAGTGAGGTCAAACGATGAAAGTCCTTAGTTTAGTGACTTAAATGGGGGCACTTATGCATTTTGAAAACTGTGTTATTTTGATGTTAATCTGGAGTTGACAGAACACTGTTTTTGTTCATACAGGGGATGTATTCAACATGCGTCAAGGGCTCGCACATGACCTTAAAGTGAAGATTGATCGTGCAGAAAGAATGAGTGAACATGATCTGGCAGAATTGCGTCTAGATATAAAGGTACATTACAGCCTTCAAACATCCTTGTTTCTTGTGATAATTATAATGAATTTGAGGTTGAGACAGTATAAGTATTATTACTAAACATTACAATCACTCAGTGAATGTTGTGATAAATTATGATCACTGTGGGAATATTCTTGTTTTTTATGCAGTTTTTATGGCTCCTAACATAATAAAACATCAGTATTTTGACGGAAACATTTCCAGAAAGCTCATTTTTATGTAAAGCGGGATAAAAAATACTTTTATAGTTGCATTTTGTTTCCTATAGTACATTTCTAGATTTAAAAAAAGTTATTTAAATTATCAGGCAAGTAAGCTTGAAGGAAAAATAAGATGGCTCACTGACACTTACCTTTATTTTTTTGTCACTCCCCTACAAACTTTGTAGCCAGGTGTTTATATTACAGTTCTTACCTTTTATTTTACCCCCAGATACTAAATATATCTGCACTATATTGTAAATACACAATGTCTGTTGGTTCACCTGTCCATTCCACCTGGGAACATATTCATAAAGCTAGCATTAGTTGTTAACCTCATCAAGAGGACGTGCAAAGCACACAACCCAGGTGACTAGGTCCATGGTCAATGTCACACTTGAAAGTTAAAAGTCAACTAGCTTAACTTTGTGTCTTCCCCTCCATATCTTTTAATGCTGGGTAGATTTTTCACAAAAAAAAAAAACAAAACAAATGATAACCTCACTGAGAGGAAGTGCAGAACACAGAACCCAGGTCAGTAGGTCCAAGGTCAAAGTCAGACTTGGAGGTTTAAGGTCAAGTAACTTAACTCTGTTTCCACTCCATGTCTTCATAATAGCTGGGTATATTTTCATAAAACTAGCCTCAGTTGTTATCCTCATCAAGACGATGTGCGGAGCAAACCTGGGACACTAGGTCTAAGGTCAAGGTCACACTTTTGAGGTCAAAGGTATAATGGATTTGCTTCATATATATTGTCTGTTGGGGAAAAATTTATAAAACAAATTTCAGTCATATATTTAATCAAGGTGATATTCAGAGAGCACAACCCCACTAGATCTAAGATCAAGGCCACACTTAGCTTAAATAGCTTAAATCAGTTATTAATCTCATCAAGACAACTTGCAGAGTATATAATCCAGGTCACTTGGTCAAAGATCAAGGTCATCATTGAAGGTCAAAGGTCTTGATGACAACATTTTACTTTCCCTGTTTCAACGAGGTGTTGAGGGGTATTAATCAAGAATTGATAGCTCTAGTTCACTTTGATCTGTTTGTATCATTCTGAGACAAGTTTTAAAAGAAAAACTGTTGATTGAAAATGAAAAGGTACAGTAAAAACACTGATTGCTTGAGGTTGCCACTGATCTGGGCTTTCAAGCAATCAATACATATATAGATTGGCATATATAGTGATAAGTAAAATCACTTCTATTCTGAATGTTAAATTTGTTGAAAAATCAAATTAAACACACACAACACACAACACACAACACACACACACACAGATATTATCTGTTACTGTATGACAGATGTTCTTGAAAGGTGTTTCTTGAATCCTCATTATAAACTAGCAAACAGATGTTTACTTTAGTGGATGTATTAATTGACTTGGAAGTAATTGTTGTATGTACTGTTCTCGCTTGAGTAAGAGGTATAATGTTAAACTTTGTCAAGATAGCTCATCAATGAATTCACAAAAACAAGAAATGGATAACTTTAATTCGCTTTAAAAGTTCATTATTATGTACCAGATTATGGACAAAATTTAGTTTGCAGAGAAAAGTGTGTGAAAGAAGCGGAGAAACTGTCTGTTTTAAGAAAAATCCACTTTAGGTGTTGGGCAAAGGAAATGAACAATGTAGTACATGTTGTGCTATAGCTATGTGAACAGTGTAGTACATATTGGGCTAGTAATAGCTATGTGAGCAGTGTATAGTACATGTTTGGCAATAGCTTTGCAAGCTTAGTAGTATATGTTGGGCTATAGCTATGTGAGCAGTGTAATACATATTTGGGCAGTAGCTATGTGAGCAGTATGTAGTATATGTTGTCTATAGCTATGCAAGCAGTGTTGTACATGTTGGGCTGTTGCTATGCAAGCATTGTTGTACATGTTGGGCTGTAACTTTGCAAGCAGTGTTGTACATGTTGGGCTGTAGCTATGCAGGCAGTGTTGTACATGTTGGGCTGTAGCTATGCAGGCAGTGTTGTACATGTTGGGCTGTAACTTTGCAAGCAGTGTTGTACATGTTGGGCTGTAGCTATGCAGGCAGTGTTGTACATGTTGGGCTAGCTATGAGCAGTGTGTACATGTTGGCTTAGCTTTGCGCAGTGTTGTACATGTTGGGCTGTAGCTATGCAGGCAGTGTTGTACATGTTGGGCTGTAGTTGTGCAGGCAGTGTTGTACATGTTGGACTGTAGCTATGCAGGCAGTGTTGTACATGTTGGGCTGTAGTTGTGCAGGCAGTGTTGTACATGTTGGACTGTAGCTATGCAGGCAGTGTTGTACATGTTGGACTTTGCAAGCAGTGTTGTACATGTTGGCCTGTGGCTGTGCAGGCAGTGTTGTACATGTTGAGCTATAGCTTTGCAAGCAGTGTTGTACACGTTAGGCTATAGCTATGTTAGAACATGTTGGGTTATAGCTATGCAAGCAGTGTTGTATATGTTAGGCTATACCTATGTTAGAACATGTTGGGTTATAGTTATGCAAGCAGTGTTGTACATGTTAGGCTATAGCTATGTGAGCAGTGTAGAACATGTTGGGCTGTAGCTATGCAAGCAGTGTTGTACATGTTAGGCTATAGCTTCATGAGCAGCATTGTACATGTTGAGCTGTAGCTATGTTAGTAGTGTAGTACATGTTGGGCAGTAGCTATGTGAGCAGTGATATACGTGTTGAGCTATAGCTTTGTGAACAGTGTAGCACATGTTGGGCTATAGCTATGTGAGCAGTGTGATACATGTTGAGCTATAGCTTTATGAGCAGAGTTGTACATGCTGAACTATATCTTTGTGATCAGTGTAATATATTTTATGCAACAGCTATGTGATCAGTATTGTACATGTTTGGCTATAGCCATGTTAGCAATGAAGTACATGTTGGGCTATCCATTCAGCTGGCTTACGGAAGGTCGGTGGTTCTACCCAGGTGCCCGCCCGAGATGAAATAATTCACAGATGGGCACCTGGGGTCTTCCTCCACCATCAAAGCTGGAAAGTCGCCATATGACCTGTAACTGTGTCCATGTGATGTTAAACCCAACAAAAAAAACAAAAAAACGTTGGGCTATAGCTGTGTGAGTAGTATAGTTTATTTTAGGCTATAGCTTTGTGATCTTAGTAGTACATGTTGAGCAGTAGCTATGTTAGCATTGGGGTACATGTTAGGGCTATAGCTATGTGAGCAGCATTGTACATGTTGAGCTATAGCTTTGTAAGCAGTGTAGTACATGTTTGGCTATAGCTATATGAGCAGTATAGTACATGATTGGCTATAGCTATATGAGCAGTATAGTATATGTTGGGCTAGACTATATGAGCAGTATGGTACATGTTTGGCTATAACTATATGAGCAGTATAGTACATGTTTGGCTATAGCTATATGAGCAGTATAGTACATGTTTGGCTATAGCTATATGAGCAGTATAGTACATGTTGGGCTATAGCTATATGAGCAGTATAGTACATGTTTAGCTATAGCCATGTATGCAGTGTTGTACATGTTTGGCTATAGCCATGTGAGCAGTGAAGTACGTTTTGAGTATGTTGGGCTATAGCTTTGTAAGCAGTATAGTACATGTTTGGCTATAGCTATATGAGCAGTATAGTATATGTTGGGCTATAGCTATGTGAGCAGTATGGTATATGTTTGGCTATAGCTATATGAGCAGTATAGTACATGTTTGGCTATAGCTATATGAGCAGTATGGTACATGTTGGGCTATAGCTATATGAGCAGTATAGTAGATGTTGGGCTATAGCTATATGAGCAGTATAGTGGATGTTGGGCTATAGCTATATGAGCAGTATAGTATATGTTTGGCTATAGCTATATGAGCAGTATAGTACATGTTTGGCTATAGCTATATGAGCAGTATAGTACATGTTTGGCTATAGCTATATGAGCAGTATAGTACATGTTTGGCTATAGCTATATGAGCAGTACAGTACATGTTTGGCTATAGCTATATGAGCAGTACAGTACATGTTTGGCTATAGCTATATGAGCAGTACAGTACATGTTGGGCTATAGCTATATGAGCAGTATAGTACATATTTAGCTATAGCCATGTATGCAGTGTTGTACATGTTTGGCTATAGTCATGTGAGCAGTGAAGTACATTTTGAGTAACAGCTATGTGAGCAGTGGTGTGGTGTACATGCTGTGCTATAATTATGTGAGTTGTTAAGTATATGTTGGGGTATAGCTATGTGAGCAGTACAGTACATTTTAGGCTATAGCTTTGCGAGCTTAATAGTACATGTTGGGCTGTAGCCATGTGAGCAATGAAGTACATGTAGGGCTATGGTTATGTGAGCAGTATAGTACATTTTAGGCTATAGCTTTGCGAGCTTAATAGTACATGTTGGGCTGTAGCCATATGAGCAGTGAAGTACATGTAGAGCTATGGTTATGTGAGCAGTGTTGTACATGTTGGGACTATAGCTATATGAGCAATTTTTTACTTGTACAGCAATAGCTTTGTGGGCAGTGTTGTACATCTTAGGCTATAGCAATTTGAGCAGTTTTGTGCATGTTTGCTACAGTTATGTGAGCACTGTAATATATGTTGGGCTATAGCTATGTGTGTAGAGTAGCTCATTTTGTATTATAGTTAATAGTTCCATTAAGGCAAGCACAATGGATTTACAAATAATTATTGGATGATCCTCCAAAATGGCATTTTAGGGATTTTTCTATATTCATGTACCAAGTTCTTAGTATATCTTCATCTACGTCTTTCATTATGTCTCCCAAACCCCCCCCCCCCCCCCCCCAAACTGGGGGAGACTTCTTTTTGCCCTGTCTGTCGGTCCATCTGTCCATCACACTTCATTTCCGATCAATAACTTGAGAAGAACCATTTCACCTAGAACCTTGGAGTTTATTGTGATAGGGCTTATGGTGTAGATGACCCGTATTGTTTTTGGGGTCACTCCATCAAAGGTCAAGGTTACAGGGGCCTGAACATGGAAAACCGTTTTGGATCAATAACTCCCAGAATGTTGGAACTTCATAGGTCGATTGAACATGCAGAGTAGATGACCCCTTTTGATTTTTTGGGTCAGTCAGTCAAAGGTCACTGTCCAGAATCTGTCACACTTCATTTATGATCAATATCTGGAGAAACATTTGACCTAGAACCTTCAAATTTCATAGGATGATTGGACATGTGAAGTAGATGACCCCTATTGATTTTGGGATCACTCCATCAAAGGTTAACGCCACAGGGGCCGGAACATGAGAAAGTGTTTACGATTAAAAACTCAAGAGCAATTTGACCTAGAACCTTCAATCTTCATAGGATGATGGGGCTTATGGAGTAGATGACCTTATTGTTTTTGGGGTCGCTCCATCAAAGATCAAGGTCACAGGTGCCTGAACATGGAAAACCATTTCAGATCAGAAACTTGAGAACCCCTTGACCCAGAATGTTGAAACTTCATAGGATGATTGGATATGCAGAGTAGATGACCTAATGATTTTGGGGTCACTCCATCAAAGGTCAAGGTCAGATCTTTCCATCAAAGGTCAAGGTCACAGGGGCCTGAACAAGGAAAACTGTTTCCAATTTATAACTTGAGAACCACTTGACCCACTTGACTTTATAGGATGATTGAACATGCAGAGTATATGACCCCGTTTGATTTTAGTGTCATTCAATCAAAGGTCAATGTCACAGGGGCCGGAACATGGAAAACTATTTCCAATCCATAACTTTAAAACTAAATGTTGAAACTTCAAAGGATGATTAGACATGCCTAGTGGATGACCCCTATTGATCTTGGGGCCATTCTTTTAGAAGTTAAGGTCACAGGGACCAGAACATGGAAAACCGTTTCCAGTAACTTCTATAACTTGTGAACCACTTCACCCAGAACATTGAAACTTCAATAGATGATTTGAGATGCAGAGTAGATTATCCCATTTGCATTTCAGTCACTAAGCCAACTATCAGTGTCTCTTAGACTTTCGCTTCTGTCCCCTATTGACTATTTGCCTGTTACTACAATGCTTTGGGGAGACATGCGCTTTTCTACAGAAGCAGATCTAGTTTAGTTTGTTTTGATCCAACTTTGAGGCATTAAGAATGGGTCAGAATTTAGAATGACCTGTATCTCCACAAAACTCTGAAAAGCATTGTTTCTAGTGGTTGTTTCAGGATGTGCACGAGTTGGCCTCATTCTGAGTTTGTTTAGAGTGGATTGAATTCATTGTTGTTGTTTTGTTTTTCAGCATTTTGTGAGTGACAGAAAGATTGATGAAGATTTGGCAAAAACAACAAGATTTATGTATGATGACAAGCTGAAGAAAGACATAGAGGAGTTTGGTGAAAGTATGTATACTTTATACTTCATTATTGTACCCCCCCAACAACAAAGTTGTAAGGGGGGGTATACTGGTTTCAGGTTGTCTGTCTGTCTGTCTGTCCGTCTGTCCATAGACACAATCTTGTGCGCTCCATCTCTCCTCATCCCCTTGAGGAAATTTAATGAAACTTCACACAAGTGATCAGTAACAACAGTAGTTGTGCATGGGGAATGTTAGGTTCTTTCAGAAAAAAAAATTGCAGAGTTACGGGACTTTGTTTTTTGTTACTATAATACAGGCTGTCTAGCGTCCCTAAAATTCCTACTTTTTCCTATTTTTTTTCAGTTTGGCTAAAATTCCTATTTTTTTTAAAAAATCAAAGGAAGTTCCTAAAAAGGCCCTATTTTTTCACAAAAATTCCTAATTTTTTTACTTTTTTGCAATGATCAAAAAGAGAAAATGTTTTAAATGTTGTTTTAAAGTTCTTTTAATTCAGAAAAAAAACAGTTTAGCACAGTTCAAAGCAGTTTACCAGTGGTAGACGTCTTTTCTGTAAATAAAGCACTATTTGTGAGTTACTTTTATGTCAGTCACATAAAGGTAAGCACATTACATGGTCTTTAAAGTCCATATTTTAATTTGAAAATTCCTAAATTTAGCCCTAAAATTTCCTTAAAATTGTACCAAATTCCTAATTTTAGCCCTATTTTTTTTGTACAAATTGCCCTAAAATTAGCCCTAATTTTTTGTCAGGGTATGCTAGACAGCGTCTATACTATATACTTAGACACAATCTTGTGCGCTCCATCTCTCCTCATCCCCTTGACACAATTTAATGAAACTTCGCACAAGTGATCAGTAACAACAGTAGTTGTGCATGGGGCATGTTAGGTTCTTTCAGAAAAAAAATTTGCAGAGTTACGGGACTTTGTTTTTTGTTACTATACTATATACATAGACACAATCTTGTGCGCACCATCTCTTCTTATCCCCTTGACACAATTTAATGAAACTTCACACAAGTGATCAGTAACAACAGTAGTTGTGTATGGGGCATGTTAGGTTCTTTCAACAACAAAAATTGCAGAGTTATGGGACTTTGTTTCTTGTTAACATACTATGTACATACAGTCTGCATATGCAATCTTGTGCGCGCCTAATCTTCCGAACCCTTGCACATAATTTAATGAAACTTCACACAAGTGATCAGTACCAAACCTAGTTGTGCATGGTGCATGTTACGTTCTTTTAGATAAATATTCTGCATAGTTATGGGACTTTGTTTTTTGTTACTATACTGTATACATACAGTCCACATAATTATGCAATCTTGTGTGTGTCAAATTGCAATGTACTGTGTCAGTGCATGAGGGGGGTACATTCATCACCTTTAGTGATAGCTCTAGTTTAATTCACATTTAGTCTGAATTAAGTTCAATAACATTTCTAGGGAAAATCATGGGGTTTTGAGCTACAAAAGATTTGATGTAAAATTTACACATACAGCTCTTGTAATTGTTTTGTATTATATGAACAAAGAATATTTAATAATCATTGGATTTTATAAGCGTTTTGTTTGTAATTTACAAAGTGGTTGCTTTTTTTCATATTAATTCTTTTTCTAGTTATGCCAGTGAAATGTCAGTATATTCAATGTCAAGGATCAGTGTCCAGTGTAACAAGCAGTATAGCGATGTCTGAGTCGGAGCAGCATATACCTAAACCAACTCTAGATATCTCCAGTTCTAACAGTATGTATTTATATTTATTATCTGAGACCTTCATACTGAAAAAGGTTTCCAACTGGAGAACACTTTTCAAGATAAAGAATGATAGCCTGTTCTCAGGAGATGACACCAGTTGTTTCTGCGATCATTAGTCAAAGGTCAAGGTTACTGCATGTTTGAAACGGAAAATGACACACCAATAAACTTCCAAAAGGCTATCATGGGGTAGAGCTCTTGTTTACAGTTACTTGAAGTATTACAAAATGAAATCTGTGCACATGCAAATATTTACTGTTTTTAGCTCGACTATTCAATAGTCTAGCTATTCTACTCACCCTGGCGTCGGCGTCTATATCGGCGTCGGCGTCACACCTTGGTTAAGTTTTTGCATGCAAGTACATACAGCCATCAATTAAAGGCATATAGCTTTGAAACTTATTTTTTCTTTTTCTAGGTCAATTACCAACCTCTCTGGGTCAAGTCCCATAACTCTGACATGTATTTTGAGCAAATTATGCCCCCTTTTGGACTTAGAAAATTTTGGTTAAAGTTTTACATGCAAGTTACTATCTCCAAAACTAATGCAGATATTGAATTGAAACTTCACATGTGCCTTCAGGGTTATAAAACTAGTTGATAGCAGCAAGTCCTATAACTGATATGCATTTTGGTCAAATTATTCCCCCTTTTGAACTTAAAACTCTTTTGATATTTAACCTTTTTGGGTAATATTTTCCTGCTTCTGGGACAATATTTCGAATAGTCGAGCTTGGCTGTCTTATGGACAACTCTTGTTGTACTTAGTAGGTATGATAAGATGCAATCTTTCTGTTTTTATCCTTGCTTTTCATTGGAACAGTACAAGAAATTGATTATCATTTACAACTCTGGATATTGTAGATTTATCATAAGAGTAATATTATTATAGATTAAATTGTCAATTCCAAACATACGATATTTGCTGAGGGTTTACTTATAAAGTTTATTATAGATCTAAGATGTTACTGAATTAGTACATTTCAATGGAATTGGTTGAAAACTATAGAGCAGTTATATTTGTCTACTGCTATGAAACTCTATTAAGATATTCCATTTACAGATAATGAGAAGAAGCCCATTTCACCCCACTTAGACCGTGACGAAGCCCACGAGGTGGCAGAGTTACAGCGAAGATTGAAACATTCTTTAACTTTAGAGGTAGTCACATTTCATTATTTATGAGAACCTAGTAAAGTGATGGCCTCACTGCAAAGTTTTGCAAAGTCTGATGTTTTATACATAAAGTATATAAATAAATACAGCAGTATACTGTTACATGTAGTTATTAAGATATATTAGAACGTTGCATTTTGATGTACAAATAAATGCCTAACTATTTGTATCAGTATTTTGTATTTTAATTGATATGTTTTAGGGTATACCTGTAAAGAATTACCCAGAAAGACCTGAAAGTGCTCCAGTCTCAAATAACTCCACAGCTAAAGTAGAAAGTTCTCCTACACAAGGTAATTTCATACACAATTTATTTCTGAATCTTTCTTTGAAGGCATAGTGTTTCAACTGTCCACCTGCCATTCCTGCTGTAAGACTTTCTTATGTACTTAACTCCATTTCTGTCAAAATCAAATGAAAATTGATATATATACATCAACATGAAGTGGACAAGGGTGCACATTATCAGGACTTCGGTTTTTGAGTTAAGCCCCTGTTTTGACTTCATAATGAAATGTTAGAACTACATTTATACACTGTGTATTAAAACAGGATGTTGCAATATTAGCCCAATCTTCATAGAACTTGGGCAGAATGTTACCCTTGATAAAATCTCGGACCAATTGTAAACCATATCATCTGGGGACAAAAACGAAGTCATTTAATAGGAAAACCTTGTTAACATTCCAGAGGCCACATTTCTACTTGGTCTTCATAAAACTTTGACAGAATGTCTGTATGAAATGTACGTAAAGTTCAAAACTGGGTTGTCAGAGGTCTTAATTTTGATTTTAAATCCTTGACAGACCATTTCTCACTACAGAATCTTGGTCTAGTTAGAAATTGAGTTATTTGAGGTAAAAAACTAAATCACTAGCTTCAATCGTAGAAAAAACTTGTTCACACTCTAGAGGCTATATTTTCAACTTAATCCACATAAATATTTATCAGAATATTTGTCTTGTGAATTCTAGGTCATGTTCTAAAGTGATTTGAGGTCAAAAGACAGGTCACTAGTGTAAATCACAGAAACGCCTTAACACTCAAGTTTGAAACTGCGTTATCTAGGTCATAAACTAAGTCACTTACCAAATTTTAGTAAGACCATGTTAACACTTTCTACCTGATGATCCTGAGACTTGGTCAGAATGTTCAATGATAAATTTGTAACTAGGTTACAATGTCAAATCATTGAAAAACATAGTTAATGAACTACCTCATTTACATGGAACATGGTTTGAATGTTTGTTTCTATGAAATCTAGTTTAAATAATTTTATGGTAATGTTCCCCAGATGACTCTATACCAAACCTGTTCAAATTATTCCAGTTTGTAAATTGGTGGCTACAAGAGAGGATAGCCGTATCTAGTGGAAACCTTTCATTGTCAAAACACCATGCCTGACCCACTACCAAAATTGTTGAAAACAATCTATGAAACTCAGATGAGCGATCTAGGGTCATCCTGGCTGTTCTCGTTTTGATTAAAGCCCCTGTATTTTCTTCAAATTGTTACTCTATCAGGCATTTTGGAGGGCATGTGTCAAACAATGTTGACAGTGTTCTTCTTTAGACTTCCTTAGTTGATTTAAATGAAAAATTCCTGTGATAAATTGGAATTTAATAGTGAAATATAAAGATAGAACTGGAAACCAGTTTAAATACTTTCTCTGCTTACTACAGGTGGAGCAAGAAAAAACAACCGAAACCGTCAACGAAATGATCGTGACAGACCACCTCGTCAGGATGGACCAAAGGATGATAATCGTGTTTCATTTAATCAGGCCCCAAATGGAGAGAGAGTTATTTTGATTGGACGTAAAACGGGCCCTCAGGGTTCTGGACGACCTCCTCGGGGCGGGCGGGGTCGTGGTGGACGGGGAAGGGGAGGTAGTTCAAGCATGAACAGGGGTGCCAATACAGACAGTTTAAGACCTGGAAGTAATTCTGGGGAAAATTCTGGATTAGGTGCACCAGGCTCATCATCTGCATCAGGAAGCAAAGATTCTAGTGCAAGGAAACCACAACCACAGAGAGAGAATTCAGGCAGTCCACGTCGGGGCAGAGGTCGAGGTCCCCCTGGCCGTCGCAGTAATCCACCTAGTTCAAGCACTACTAATATACAGCCTCACAATTCTAATGAAAATAAAAGGGAAGGGTAAAAGTATCTTTAATTGCTAGTCAACGAAAATAGCACAGCTACAGTGTAAATAATTTTGTTATATTTTGAAAAAACATTGTTACTATTACAGATTCTATTTTTGAATGACATTGTTAATTATGCAATCTACTTACATATTCACTAGATGTATATTATTGTTATCTTTATGCTCTTGTATATGTATCATGCTATTGGTGACTGTTCTACATGATGCATTTTATTGAATTGATATAATTTAGATGTAAAATTTCCTTCTTTTTCATAGCGCTTTAGGATTCCGATGTTCATGGTTCCCATAGACTCATACAAATTATCACCATACTTTTTGTTTTATTTTTGCTTTTGTTTTTGAAATCAACTTTCATAATGGATACATAGTTGATACTTTGTGTAGAGTGAAAAAAATGTTTACTAAAGAAATTTTTCAAAGTGAGAGAAAAAATGAAAGTCATGCTGTCACTGACATATAAACATCACTGTTACTGTAGCATCAAGAAATATTTTTGTACCTAATTTGTAGAAAGTAATTTAAAAGTCATGTTATTTGTTGTATATTTTGATGCAGGGCTGTGTTAAGCAATTATTTTATTCCAAAAATTTCCAAAAGATAACCTGATTTTCATCATATTAATCATTGTTTATGCTATGTTTATCGCAGCTTGCAGCCCTGGCTTTTTGAAATTGTAAATGACTATTTAGTTGTAAACAAGTTAGAATTCTCACAGTTATATTGTGTTACAGATGTGGAAGACATTTTAAAGGTTGTAATTGTGACTTTCCTTTTCTTCCTAGAAAAGTGTGTGCAAACTGGAGGGGAACACCTTCATAAATCCTTAGTAAATCATAATATTAACATTAATTCATCAATTAATGTACATCAGTTATCATGAAAATATCTATTATGTAAAAAAAAAAAATGATGGGGAGAGGTTTAGTCCAGTGCTCAGAAAGACAAGTAGAGTAGAACTGGAAAATTAACATAATGTGTTTCATAATTTAGTTTAATGCATTTTAGTTAACCTGAGCTTTATGCTTATGGTGAGCTTTTAGGATCTGTGGATGCGTGTCGTACATCTGTATGTCCGTCATCCATTTGTCATCTACAATAGCTTTGAATGAAATCTTTTCCTTAACCACCAAACCAATTTCAATCAAACTTCACAGGAATGTTCCTTGACTGGTCCCCTTCCAGATTTTTTTCAAGAATAAATTTTCTTTGCAGAATTTTGGTTGCCATGGTAATGAAAAGGAACAGCTTAAAAAATCTCAGAAACCACTGAGCTGATTTTTGATTAATTTCACAAAAGTGTTCATTAGGTAACCCTTTACCAGATTCCTTCAGATCTTTATGTTTGTTTATAAAAACATGGCCCCTAAGGGGCAAGGCTAGTCTTCCCCAGTATGAAACCACTGGCCCTATATCAGAGTTTGACAGCAGTGTTCCTCGAGTAACCGGTTACCAGATGCCTTCTGTTTAAACAAACATACATGCAAAAGTGGGGGCGGGGATTGAGGGAAAGCAGGGGTGGGATAGTTTTCCCTGTCTTGTAATATTGAAACTGAAAATCTTCTCTGAAACCACTGTCTTGATTTCAAAATAACTTCACAGTAATGTTCCTTGGGTGATCCTCTACCAGATTCCTTCAGTATTCAGTTTCGTTTTAAAAATATGACTTCCAGAGGATGGAGATAATTTTACAGCAATGTTCCTTAAAATGATCCTCTACCAAAGACCTTTAAATAATCTGTTTCTTTAAAAAATATACATTGGCTTTAAAAATCTTCTCTGAAACTGCTGATTTTAAAACATTTTGAAGGCAATGTTCCTTGGGTAGCCCTCTACCAGTTCCTTCTGGTTTTGATCATTTGTTGAAAAACTTTAAAATCTTCGAAAACTGCTGGCCCTAATTATAAACTCATTTTCCTGTTCAAGCGAGCTTTGAAACTCAGGTGAGCTATCTAGGACTATCCTAGCCCTCTTGTTGAAAGGTTGTTCATTGCTTAGTGTTGTTCAGTTAGATGTATTCAGATTATTATATTTTTGTGGGTATTTTTATTGAACTGGACTGACTGCCTTGTTTAGATTTTATATGAATTTCAAATTTTAGATTATGCATGGCTTGATGATTTTATTATCTTGTTAAACATAAGTGAACTGACTTGTTTCAAACATATCAAATAGACAAATACAGTTATATTTTGTACAATTTAGTTTACACATATAGAAACATATGTAGTTAAAGAAGAACTTAAACAATGCAAATTACCTGTGTACAAATATTTTAACTTAATTCTAGCAAACAGCGAAAGTGAGTTTTTGTCATGTGTTTTAGAGATGTTGACTTCCTGTATTGTCATAATTTGATTATGGCCTTATTTTCTCTCTCTGTTTATTGAACTTAATATTGCCATCAATAGAAATATTAAATATTACCTCATAATTTGATCAGTCAATTTAATACATAGTGAGAAATTTTGTCTTGGTAAATTATTTTTGCTAAGTATTTTAAGAACAGACTTTGTCAGATTAAAACATTTTGTCAAGTCACTGCTTGCCACAAAGGTATGTTATATATATATATATAGTGATATAATGTTCTGAAGTTAAGAAATGGTTGTAAATACTGCTGTATTGTGATACTTCTGAAAAGTCCCTTGAATTTTTGTAAAAAACTTGAATCTTAATCTGTACAAGAATTATGTGAGAATAGTAAACATGTGAAAATAAAGGATAACAAAACAAAGAAAAGGGTTGTACTAGCTGCATGGGTGTTCCGATTTCTCCATTATTGTAGGGTCATCCCCTTGTGCTTAAAGTGTGAACACTCTTTTCAGGTATCACTGGATTATCGAGTGAGGAATAATTGAGTTTAATCATCTTGCCCAATGTTCACAAACCAATTTCAGTCTCAGCTGAGTTTGATAATGACGTTTTTCAAGTGACTTCCTAATTGATTGGAATTTTTATTAGCATGTCTGTCTCAAACTCAGCTGAGACTGAAAAATGTTTTGTGAACATGGAGCCTGGTTGGCATTAATACTGTGATGATAGGCAGTCTTGATAGTGTTTGTCCTTTATCCCAGTTTAAGCTGGAAGATTGGTCAGGTTTTTTGGTTCAGTTTTTGCCCTAGTACTATTTAGTTCTTTAAAAAAAATGACGGAACCAGTTTAGAAGTTTAGTATACACCTTCCATTGAAATATTTATGAAAACCTTTTGGATTGTTATCCACAATTCCTGTTGCATTTTATATGAGGGAACACCTTTTTACACAGTACAAGTGTTTCACTCTGATTTTATAACTGTTTGATGTAACTGCTTCATTATAGTGTTACTAGTCATATAACTTGTTGCAAACATTTAGCTACATTTTGCTTGACACATTGTAGATAGAGCTATTATAATACTTATATTTGTCAAACAGAAACATTTACTTCTCCTACATGTATTGTAATGTGTGAAAATACCTTAGCAGAACATGTTTCTCAGAAATAGTTGTTGTTGTAATGTGCCAAATTTGTTGCTTTGTAGTTGTAGAGCTTTAAAATGAAGTATTTTGTATTAATGTTAAATGGTTAAAGGTGTTGTGTATTATATGTGATTTATTTTACTTATGTGAACAGAAATGCAGTCAACTTTCATTGTTACAGCATTCGTTATAACAAAGTATTAATTTTCTTTACATGTCTCTTAATCTACTTAATATTTATTGTGTCCTTTTCAACAGGTAATAAAGAATTAACAAACCAACAAATCACAAAGTGAAGTTTCCTTAGAATTTGGTTAGTCTCCTTCTGGTAAAATCATAGCGGTCTTCTGGTATACTCCATGTTAGTCTGTCGGTCAATCCAGCGTGATCCTGTGATTACTTTTAATACTATGCACTTTACTTCATTTTCTCTGTTTGTCCATCTGTCTGTTCATCCACCAGTCCCTAATAGTGGATTCTGGAATAACTTTAAAAAGTACAAGATATTTTCTCATGAAACTTTGATCATGGGTAGATGGCAATATGGAGAATGTGTATAACAGTATAGCCTCCTTCTAAAAAGTTGAGTATATTGTTTCGCTCATTTTGAGCAGTCAGTTGGTAGACCATTTGGTTTCTGGTCGATAGCTAGAGAACGCATCATCTTGCAATGGTAAAACTTCATACAATGACTGCCTGTGGTCAGTACACGACTTGTAATATTTTGGGGGTCAGTAGGTCAGAGATCAAGGTCGCAGTGACTATGAGACTGCAAACAGCTTCAGCTTAATAACTAAAGAATGCTTCAGCCTACAGTCATCAAACTTCATAGGATGATGGCCTGTGGTCAGTAGTTGACCCCTATTGTGTTGATGGTCAAAGGTCAAGCTTAAAATTGAAAATGGGACATACCTTCATGAAGGGCATGTGTGTTTTACAAGCAGCTCTTGTTTTATTTTGTCATTTTGTTTGTCTGTCCATACATCAGTCTTAAAAGATAGACCTTGCATTAATTTTAAAAGTGCAAGAAAAGTTGTTTATAGATGTAAGATTGTTTTTGAGTTTATGCATGTCATTCAGTTTGGTTTCAGTATAATATTGTGATTCTTATAGCAGCAAATACCAAATGCCTCTTCTAGTATGGAGCCTTTATTGTTAGGTATATACATATAGTCTTGTTTATTGTGTATAGAGGAACTAAATGATATTTCAAAGGAAAATAGACTTGGTTGAACAGTTTAGAAAACATGGAATGAGAACTTGGGTACCTGCAGGTCGGGGTCCAGTTTGTTTTACTAATATCTGCGTGACTTTTCAGTTTGAAAAATATTATTACATTGCATGTGTTCAGGAACAGATTTTCTATAAGGATATATTTCTGTCTTAAGGAAAGTTCATTTTAATTTGTCTGCATCATTGCAATATGTATCTTGATATTGGACTATTTAGAAGTATGAAATTATAAATTAATATGAAATGGCATAAAATGTTTTGAGAGATGAAATATTTCTTTTGAAATTGAAGTGAGCGATGGCAAAGCTTGGTAACAATCTTCTCATTGTAATGCATCTGTATCCTATGGACACACCTTTATTTTCTTTTGTCATTCAGTAAAAATGTTTTCAACGGTACAAGAGTGTTGCTATAGTAAAATCTGTAATATATTGTATAAAATGTTTTTATAAAATTTAATTCATATACAAGATCAGTAATATATCTAATTTCACAATCCAATAAATGGTATTTATTGGTAGTAATGTTCTTGACTTTTTTTTTCCAGGATTTTTAATATACCAATTATGGCCAGTAAAAGAATGTGTTAAAAGTATGACATATTCTACAGATGAATGTGTCTTTATAACTGCCTTGACATTTTCTGTCAAGTTTTAAGTTTTGCAGATGGGATACTGTTAGCATCACCTTTCTCTGGTGCATGATTGTGGTTGTACTGCTTGGTGCATTTAGGCAGTAGCAACATTTGGTTTATTGAGATTGGTTTGACATATCAAGATGGTAATTTGTATGCTGCCTTGGTCAGAATAAAGTGATGGTAATTTGTACGCTGTCTTGGTCAGAATAAAGTGATGGTAATTTGTATGCTGCCTTGGTCAGAATAAAGTGATGGTAATTTGTTTTCTGTGTACAGAACTCTCTATGCTAAAGTTGTTATAAGTAACTAGGTTGCTTACTATGCTCTTTCTATTCAATTACCTAAGAAAACTAATATTGCCTGTTAATATTGCCTGTTAAATTGTTTATTATTTTAAATCTTAGAAGGAGCTTTGATTGAATCTTATCATTGAAACTGATGAACAGTGTTAGCTTTGTTCTTGTTTGCTAAACAACTGTTAACGCATTTAATTATATGTATTTTTAAGTCAGTAATGTACAGTTAATGTTTAATTAGGTGAAATATTTTTATTGATGTATAGTGATTTAATAGTTTTGCTTCGCCTTTGGTGTCAGAGACACAGGAGACATAGTGTTTGAACTGTTCATCTGTTTGTCAAACTTACTTGTGTACTCAACTCCTAAAGTTTCCATTTAATTGAAGTGAAAGGTGTACTTTGTCAACATGAAGTTGAAATGCACATATTCTCAGGACTTTATGTCTGGTTATTTTTTCTTGAGTTTGGACTTCAGCTACATTAGAACATTGTGTACTCAACTGTTCTTACTGTTTCCATCCAACTGAAATGATCATCAACATGAAGTGCACATGCTTAAATTTTCAGAACTTTTTTGTTCAAATTTTATTAGTTACAGACGTTTTCGACTTAAAAATATTGCTGCTGCATTGAATTATTTTCAGTTTTCCAACATCTTCAAATAAAACTTGTTAAAAAACATCAACATGAAGTAGATGTGCCTTTTTTCCAGATTCTTGTGTCAGAAATTATTAAAGTTATGCCCTTGTTTTCATGTTACTTATTCTCCTTTTAGTAATTTTCACTGGGCATGTGTCATACTCTTGTTATTTTGGAATATAGATGTTTGCTTTTAGCAGCTAAAATATTACAAGCTTTGTGACAGCACCTGGTACCAGTTTCTATTATAGATGGTAAAAGTTGCTTTATATATTGATACCATTACCTACTTCATTTTCTAACAACTTTTTCTAGTCAGATTGTTATGCCTCCACACATTTATGTGGGGGCATATAGCGTTGCTGCTGTCTGTATGTCCGTCTGTACCTATGTTCAGAAATATTGTGTGTCCAACTCCTCCCACACTATTAGCCTGATTTGCTTCAAACTTTCACAGATGAACAAGCTAGATGTGCAGATGACTAGAAAGGAAGGGTTTTTTTCTATGACTATTTTTACCACAGTTATGACCCTTTGATAGTTTTTGCTGTATGGAATATAGAGAAAAATATTGTGTGTCCAATTCCTCCCACACTATTAACCTGATGTGCTTCAAACTTTCACAGATAAACAAGCTTGATGTGCAGATGACCATAAAGGAAGGAATTTTTTCTGTGACAATTTTTACTGCAGTTATGACCCTTTGATGGTTTTTGCTATATAGAGGATGGCACAGTATGTGGGGGCATCCGTGTCCTATGGACACAATTCTGGTTAGCTTTAAATTGTATGACGAATATGGCACAGTGATGTGGATGTCAGATTATGTCATAATTATATTGAGAAATTTTCTTGCTTCTTATTAGCTCACCTGAGCATGAAGTTCTCAAAGGTGAGCTTTAGTGATTGCCCTGTGTCCGTCGTCCGTCCGTCGTCAGCAATTTGACTGTTAACACTCTAGAGGTCACATTTTTGGCCCAATCTTAATGAAACTTGGTCAGAATGTTACCCTCAATCAAATCTTGGACGAGTTCAATATTGGGTCATCTGGGGTCAAAAACTAGGTCACCAGGTCAGATCAAAGGAAAAGCTTGTTAACACTCTAGAGGTCACATTTTTGGCCCAATCTTAATGAAACTTGGTCAGAATGTTACCCTTAATAAAATCTAGAACTAAATCGATATTGGGTAATCTGGGGTCAAAAACTAGGTCACCAGGTCAAATCAAAGAAAAAGCTTGTTAACACTCGAGAGGTCACCATTTTGGTCCAATCTTAATGGAACTTGATCAGAGTATTAACCTCAATAAAGTATTGGACGAGTTCGATATTGGGTCATCTGGGATCAAAAACTAGGTCACCAGGTCAAATCAAAGGAAAAGCTTGTTAACACTGTAGAGGCCCCATTTGTGGTTGTATCTTCATGAAATTTGGTCAGAATGTTAATATTGATGATCTTAAGGTTCAGTTTGAATCTGGGTCATGTAGGATCAAAAACTAGGTCACCAGGTCAAATCAAAGGAAAAGTTAGTTTACACTGTAGAGGCCACATTTATGATCATATCTTAATGAAACTTGGTCAAAATGTTAATCTTGATGATCTATAGCTCAAGTTCAAATCTGGGTTAAGTGGGGTCAGAAACTAGGTCACCAGATCAAATCAAAGGAAAAGCTTGTTAACACTCTAGAGGCCATATTTATGACTGTATCTTCATGAAACTTAGCCAGAATGTTAAACTTGATGATCTTTAGGTCAAGTTCAAATCTGGGTAATGTCGGGTCAAAAACTAGGTCACCAGGTCAAATCAAAGGAAAAGCTAGTTAACATTTTAGAGGCCACATTTATGACCATATCTTAATGAAACTTGGTCAGAATATTAATCTTGATGATCTTTAGGTCAACTTAAAATCTGGGTCAGGTGGGGTCAAAAACTAGGTCACTAGGTCATATCAAAGGAAAAGCTTGTTAACACTGTAGAGGCCACGTTTATGACTGTATCTTCATGAAACTTCGTCAGAATGTTAAACTTGATGATCTTTAGGTCAAGTTCGAATCTGGGTCATGTCGGGTCAAAAACTAGGTCACGGGGTCAAATCAAAGGAATAGCTAGTTAACACTTTAGAGGCCACATTTATGACCATATCTTAATGAAACTTGGTCAGAATGTTAATCTTGATGATCTTTAGGTCAGGAGGTCAGGTGAGCGATACAGGGCCTTCATGGCCCTCTTGTTTTTATTGTTGTTCTGTAGTTTTTAGTTATAAACAAAAGTTAAATGTGAAATGAAAAAATTAAATATGCTTTAAAGATGATAGTATATTTGAAAAGGTTATAGCTTTTACATATTTATTTGTATATGTAACTTTGTGAAACAACATTGTTGGATTGAACTCTTTACTGTTGCAACTTTGCATACCTAGAAAGTACAGGACAGCAACTTTATTTAAAGAACACTGGTGAAAATATTTAGACACGTTTTTATTAAAATGTTGAAATTGAATAGTTTGCTGCTCCATCTTGTTTAGTTTTGGAAATACTTCTGTGTTGTACTTTCTATGTTTGTAGAATTCATCAAATGGGATCCATCTCCAACCTTGATATGAACATTTGTTATTTTTTTAACAAAGTTACTTTACTGTTAATTGCTTGGATATTCATAGCTAATAGCTTTTGGAATTCAAATTCAGACTTAATGTAAAAAAATATTGTTCTGAGTTGACTATGCTTTACACAAACTTCTTTTATGTTATACTGGACACTGTAACAAGTGCTGGAATAACATGTAACTCTCCCATTTTCTACCTCACCTAGATAGTCAGGTGATTGTGTACTGCTCACTAGGAAAACCTCTGTTTGCTTCAATTTTGTCTCTTTATATGACAATTTTAATTTGCAAATATCTTTGGAAATATATAGCAATGATCTGTTTGGCAAAAACTAGCCCTGGATAGCCCAGTGAAACATAGCTTATACAAGACAGCAACTTCAATATATACAGTGTTGAAGATCAGATTTTGGACTGCCTCTCACTTTGAAAAAATATGTTGAATTGCAATTCTGTAACAGATAAAAAACTTTTGGGGGAAATGTTAATAGGGATATGTGAGATAATTACTGAACAATTCCTATTTAATGGGATTGAAACATGCTTTTTGCACTGTTTTTGTGGGTTTGCTGGTTAAGTTATTTTGTTCTGAAAATGTCTTACTCTGATGTGGTAACAGGTGTAAACTTAGAAAATTCATCATCACTAAATTTCATTTTCTGCATGGAACTCATTTTAAGGTAACTAAAAAAAGTAAAAATCATTTTAAGAAATGTCTCATAGGTCCTCATAACCATTTCATTATACAATCAGGATTGGGTAGATTTAGTTGTTTATGCATTATGAAATGTAATGCAGTATAGATGTTCAATTTTTCAATTTCATTCCTGTATATATATTGTGTTACCAAGTTGGAACACATACATTCAAAGTCTGCAGTCATGCAGGTGCACATAAAATGGAATTAAATAAAGAGTAGAATTTTACATGATTAAATTATTTGATAAAGTAAGAAAAAAAAAAAGATTAGTAGCTTGAGAAGCAAGCTCTATAATTTTGCCACTTTTGAATTCAGTGTTCAAATTGTTTTAACCTTTAATTTTTAGCTCACCTGAGCACAAAGTACTCATGGTGAGCTATTGTGATCACGCTGTGCCCGTCGTTCGTCCGTC
The DNA here is from genome assembly GCF_021730395.1 of Mercenaria mercenaria. Classification (NCBI taxonomy): domain Eukaryota; kingdom Metazoa; phylum Mollusca; class Bivalvia; order Venerida; family Veneridae; genus Mercenaria; species Mercenaria mercenaria. The sequence continues at coordinate 35,041,844 of NC_069378.1, read as the reverse complement.
CGTCCGTCAAGTTGTCCATCCGTCGTCAACAACTGTGTTTAAATGACATCTCCTCCAAAACCACTGAATGGATTTTGATGAAACTTGGCCTGGATGTTCCTTGGGTGGTTCTCTACCAAAGTTGTTCAAATGCATAGGGGCCAGCAGAGCTATAAATAGAAAATTCTTCAAACGACATCTCCTCCTAAACCACTGGTCCGATTTTGAAGTACTGTAAATCCGGTATTATTTGTGGTGTTTTAATTTTCGCTATTTTTCGCGAATGGGGTACATCGCGAAATCATGAATCCGCGTAAATATCCTTCCATAACATACAGACATATCCGAAAATATGTCCAAAATACGGTCAAATTCAGCAGTGAATACTAGCAACCTATACATTGATGTTTATTGAATGAATTTCAATTCATTTCACATTTCAATACATTATAAATAGTTCATGTAGAATATACTGCTTGAGGTTACATTTACATGCAGCTGGCAGTTTTTAACGGAGAGCATCTTCTGGATGCACTTCGTATGTGTCAAACAAGCAGAGCGCGTGTTGTACGAGGAGAACATTTATATCATCCCTTATCTTCTAAATAAACCTGATTTTTTTACACATTTTGTTAAGACAACAGTAGGGATAAACGGACAATTTATCACACCGTTGTATTATATACTTGTACGTTGATTATTTATGAAATGGTTGTAACAAACATTTTATTGGCTATTAAGTGTAATAAGAATGATAGCCAGTAACTTGAATAAAGGATTTAAATGCTCAATTATCTCAGTCTGTATGAATAAAGTAACCGATTGCTAAAATGAAAAAAAAGTTACGGACCATGTGTTTGACGAGTCTTTAGCCTGCATTAATTTGGTTCCGGAACTGAAATTTTGCTAACATGAGATAAGAACCTTCGCGAATTTAAATTTCTGACCCTTCCGTCGCGAATTCATGAATTCGCGAAATAATTCAGGATGCCGGAATTCGCGAAACAAAGATCACGCTAATATAAAGTGATTTACAGTAATTTCTAACAAATGGTCCTTATGTCACCCTCAACCAAGATTGTTCAAATTTTACCGATTCGTCAAAAAACATGGCCGCCAGGGGGCGCTGTCAGTTTTCCCTATTTGTATTTAGTGGAAACTTTAAAAATCTTCTTGTGTGAAACTTCTGGCCCGATTTTAAAATAATTTAATACAAATGGTCCTTGTGTGACCACCAAGATTGTTCAAATTATTCCGATTCGTCAAAAAAACAGCTGCCAGGGGACGTGGTCACTTTTACCTATATATATATGGTGGAAATTTAAAAAATCTTCTTGTGTGAAACTGCTCCCCTGATTTTCAAATAAGGCCTACAAAAAAATTCTTGTTTCCGGTAACATGCTAAAAGATTTTAGGGTAGGTAGGTTGGAAAAAAAAAAATTCTGGAATTTATTAAGTGAGTCTTTTTTTTATGTCAAAAAATGAATACAAATAGTATCAGTAAGTTGATTTCTAACATCACTGACCATGTTTAAAGTATAGAAAGTGAAGTTTTGCAACTTTTTGTTATAAAGTTGAAAAAAATATTCTCCAAGGCCATAAAAACATTTAGGGTCAGGCCAAAAATTTAGGGTAGGTCCGGATACCGGAAACAAACTCTTTTTTTTACGCCTAATTTATCACAAATGGTTCTTGTGATACCCTCTACCAAGATTGTTCAAATTATTTTGATTCGTCAAAAAACATGGCCACCAGAGGGCGTGGTTACTTTTCCCTATATGTATATAGTGGAAATTTAAAAATCTTCTTGTGTGAAACTGCTTGCCGGATTTTAAAATAATTTTACAAAAATAGTCCTTGTGTGACCCTCTACTAAGATTATTCAGATTATTCCAATTCGTCAAAAAACATGGCTGCCAGGAGGCGTGGTCACTTTTCCCTATATGTATATGGTGGAAATCTAAAAAATCTTTTGTGAAACTGCTGCCTTGATTTTAAAATAATTTTACACAAGTGGTCCTTCTGTGACCCTCTGATTATTTTGATTTGTCGAAAAACATAGCTGCCAGAAAGCGTGGTTACTTTTCCCTATATGTATATAGTGGAAACTTTAAAAATTGTGTGACATGTATATAATATAGGCTAACATAGAAGAAACCTAACTCTGTACTTGTACCATTACATTATACAGATGCAGTTGAAGCCTTGTGCAGGTGAGCGCTTTAGGGTCAATGACCCTCTTGTTTTGAAGTTGCAGAACTTTATGTAATTATCTATACTTTGGTGTGATGAAAACAAAGATAGTAACATAAATGGTATACAGTTTGGTAATAAAATGATGCTATTTAGTCAGTATGCAGAATGAACCAACCTACATGTGTTAAGACTTGTACAGAAACTGTTTAATGTGAGTTAATTATCATTGCAACTTTGTCATTATGAACATGTCAGATTTGAATTAACAGCATCAAGTGAAAAGAAATCAAAATTCTAGTTAGATAAGATTAATATTCAGACACTATTGTTATAAAGGTTATTTTTATACCCGCAGATACAAAGTATAAGGGGGCTATATTGGAGTCAGACATGTCCGTATGTCGGTCCATTGCATGCTGGGAAGATTTTCATAAAACCTAGGATCAATTGTTAACCTCATCATGAAGACATGCACAGCTCATGACCCAGGTCACTATCTTAGAGGTCAAAGATCAAATAGGTATAATTTATGTCCGCTTGGTATCTCTTAACAACTGGAATGATTTTCATGAAATTAACATCAGTTGTGAACCTGTCCAGAGGACATACAGAGTTAACAACTTAGGTCTAAGGTTAAGGTCACATGAAGGTCAAAGATGATGATCACAACATTTAACTTTGTATGAAAGGAGCATCTGGGGTATTAATAGCCTTAAGTGATAGTTCTAGTTAATGTATTTAGTGCCTTGATAATTTAATTGGTTGTTAAAATAGGGCTTTCTAACATTGTACTTTTGGAATAACTAGAGATGATAGATTGGAAAAGTATTGTACAGCATGACAGTATTTGTGTACATTCTCTTGTCAGTAAAGAATCTGTGGACAGTACCAAAACACATTCTCTGGTTTGTAAAGAATCAACAATATGATTATAGTAAAAATATATTTGCACAGTTAGAAAATAGATTATTATTTATGTACATGTATACATAAATCTATGTATAGGCAGTTTGTTAAGAGCTGGCTTAGTGGAATTTGGAAGATATTTTATATGTAGAGATATTAGTCACTGTATATATCTCTTTTAAAATGGAAAACAGCATTTATGAAACTGTAAAAATGTTTACTTAGATTTTGTCTCGACTATCGACTTTGAACTTTAAAGATTCTCTATCTGTTAAAATATGCATAAGATAAATATATTTAATGCAAATTATGTTACAAATATATCGAATAAACTATATGAAAAATATTTGTTTTGTTCTTGCTCTTTAACATCACTTGTGCATGGATAAAGGCATTTATTGACTGAACTCTAAAGGAAGTTTGTCAACGATTCAAGGAATTTTAGTGAAACAAATAGAAGCCCTGTTGTGTATGTCAAATGCAGTAAAAAGGGTCTATACCTGCTAACATTAAGGTCACAAACAAGAACACTCCACTCGCAAAGTCGTTCGTCAGTAACATTTCTTGTTTGAACGCATGCTGTGCAAAGCGGGAGAATTTTTGAATTTTTGTCGGATGTATATTTCGATGAGGGAGAGGTGTGTGTGTGTGTGTGTGTATGCGACGGCGGTGACGGTTATATATACTAAGGCTTAATAAACTAAATGTGGTTTTAGGGTCGAGTAATGCGGAGTGTTGCACTCTGCAAATAGTCAAATTACCGATCAATGATCCAGTATAAAGTCGATACCTTGAATAACTTTTAAGTTGTGCTGCAGACGCAAAATACAAAGGACAGATTAGACATTTGAACTCAGTTTGTGACCTTGACATACCGATCAAGTTCATGTGCTTCGTGAATCGTCCTCTCGCCAGCCACCTACCTTTATACCAAGACTGAAGTGCTACGAAATATGATGGACAAATTTGACCATTGAGCTCCTTTTGTAATTGTTGACACACCGATCCGTTCCGTGCGTTCTTTACGTCTCACCCCCACCTACCTATACACCAGGATTGAATTCGAGACCTTAAATGGTTATTAAGTTGCAGTGTCGTTGAAACTTCATTGACTGTATTTTGATAAAGTTTAAGTTTACTGTCACTAAAATAAAGAATTGCCAAACTCTGTCCCACCTTATTTTGGACGCTAGGCAATATATTTATATGCAAACAGCCAGTGTTTCTGGTGTTGTTTTCATGTATATACAATCTCTTCATTCAATTGCCATTTTTGTCCGCATATTTTTTGGACTTTTTGTTGTCATCGCAACCTCAATTTTTTGCCATTGCAACAAAATAAAAGGACGTGCATATACTCCATATTGCCACCTATCCATGTACCAAGTTCCATAAAAGATACCGTGTATTTCTAAAGTTATCGCAGGATACTCCTTGTTTGACTGACGAACCGACTGAAAGAGAGTGAGAAGGGTGGGGGCGACCCATAAGTTTATTCCGACGAACACCAAGAATGAAATAATACAATCAAATCATGAACATGTGTTGACTTATGCACGATTCGAACCATCACCGGGTTTCAAATAAATCTTGTATTTTCAGTTGATGCCTCTGGGCGACTGTAGATTTAATGTTACATACATATTGCCTTCGTATTGGCGATAAATGATGTGACTTTCTAATCATACAATGGAAGGAAAAAAGAGAACTGATTAAATACACGTACAGTTGTTATAAAGGTTCTTAAAAAGGAAGTTTAAATTAGTGTAACCATAATCATATAGTTTTACACTTATATTTATGTATTTCTCTACAAACAGGATGCAATTATACGGCACATTTCTAAATCTGATCAAGTGGCTACTCCTATTTGTTGTATGAATACTAATACACACTTCCTATATTTTCATTATACCTAATATTGTTTCTTTTGAATGGACGTTTTATAAAATACAGAAAGAGAATGTTGAAATTGCTCGGATTCGGTATCCTTTTTGGAATTTTCTGTCTGAGTTACTCGAGAAATTTGAAAAGCAGACTGGATTTCCTGGAGAAGGAGTCGTTAAAAACTAGATCAGATGTTATGGAACTTCGAGACCTTATCTACGTTATCAATGCGACAGGACCAGTGGGTGGTAGTGAGACGATGAATACTTCCGTTGTTGAAGCTAAACTGAAGTCACTCGACGAGAAGCTGGAACACTTTATGCAGGAGCAGCATGACACAAAGGTCGCTTTAGCAATGGCAATAACAGAAGAGAAGGCAGTGACAAGAAAAATGTTGAAAATAATACAAGACCTGGCGGACAGTAATACTGAATCCGTGCTTGAAATTGAACAAACGGTAAACGAAAATGAGCATGAAAGGGAGAATTTTAAGAGAGACTGGAAGTTGTTTGAAGACAGTGTCAGAAGTGATTTGAATGAAATGAGAAAGAATACAAAAACATTGCAAGATATGCTTGAAAACGTAGATGGAAATGTTGTAATTCAAAGTGCCGGAAAGATAGATCCTTGTCCAAAGAACTGGTTTCGGGAGGGTGACACGTGTTACCTCTACCAGAAAAACGAACAGTTGAGTTGGTACGGAGCAAGGATCAGGTGTGACGATTTAGGAGGAAAACTTGCTGAACCTGACACAGAAGAAAAAATGATGTATATGTTATTGACACTTGATGAAAATAATGTTTGGATTGGCGCGACCGATGATGGTCATGAGGGGAGCTGGGTTTGGGCGAGTTCACAAAAGTCGGTTGGTTCAACGTCCTTGTGGCAGCCTGGTCAACCGAACAATCTGTCCGGGAATCAGCACTGCATGGAAGTAGGACTGTCGTTATTGAATGACGAATCGTGTCTTGAGGATAACTATTACATTTGTGAGAAAGCAGTGGTCGGTTAAAGTTCTTGGTGCAGCCACGACTGTGATGACAATTATCACATATTAGGCTTTTACAACCGTCAGTAGTATACAGCTTAATGGTAACGGGATTGGACGAAGGAAAATGCATGTTGTGTGTTCTACTAAAATATATGAATGATTTCTTCCCACTTTCTAACTGAAAATTAAATTCGCGACGTGCTTTGAAGACTTTACCAAAAATGTTGCTTACTTACTATCAAATGTACGTTGTGTATAAAGATTTTGAAACTTCACGTCCTATTATAATATCTTTCTGTTTTCTATTGTGTTTTATTGCTGTTTTCTATTGTGTTTTGTTGTATGTAAAATAACCTTAAGAAGATTTTTTTTCAGTGGTTTATCGAAATATTAGATTGAAATATATCTGGTATTTTTCACAATGACAAATATCACAATGGCAAAATTTTCACTTATAAGAAACTATAAAATGGGCAAATTTAATCAAAACATGAAATAAAATGAAAATTTCTTTGTTTTACATTTAAGGTATCCGATCCACAAATAAGCAAGTTCTATATAACAGTGCTATTAAGATAGGCCTATATCAAATATTGATGCCTGGTAAGCTCATATAATTTTTTACATCATTTGAAAGTATATTGCCTACTGAAAAAGAAAACAAAAAATTGTTACAGAGTTTTTATGTTTTTTACTTTATAGTCTTCCATGAAACTTCAACAAAACTATGATCCAGTTATTACAGTGTAAGATTTATCGTTTCGCTGTCAAAAAAATGACTGTAATGATTCTTGCATATTATTTCTGCTTATCTTATTTACTAATTATTGTTCAGCATACACAACTCTTTCAAATGATACAAAAATCATGGGGTCACCAGGCATCAAAATGTTACCTATTTATGGATTGGATACCTTTCACTCATGAACACCATATCATATATTTTCAATCGTGGCTATGTCACTCCTGAAAATATTGCTTCTGGTGTTCACTCGTCACTCGTGAAAGATATTTCATACTTACACTGAAACAAAGAAATATTCTCTATATATTTACAGTCAATTTGACCGAGACAGCATTATTCTGGGAGATACGGAAAACGTGAACTTTCAGGCAAATGCAGAGAAGTAATGGCACGGTGTTGACTTCACGTTTCACATAATACGCTATGAAACATACAGAAACTATGGAATGTGAATGTCACATTTCTTATTTCTCGTTTTTGGTACAAAATTAAGAAGAATGTGAATTTCACACTTCACATTTCTTATTTCTCTTTTCTTATTATACACTATGAAACATATAGAAACTATGAAAACGAGAAGTGAGAAAATGTGAATTGCACATTTCATACTTCTCACTTTCGATACCAAAACCGAGAAGTGTAAAGTGTGACACGTTTCACATTTCTTATTTTTCATTTCTTATTATACACTATAAAACATACAGAAACTATGAAGTGAAAAATAGGAAACGTAAAGTCACAGCCGGGCTTTTATTAAGGATTCGAGGCCTATGTATATATCGATATATTCGATATATCCGTGTACTGCCTCCTTCCGGCCACATCAATAAATAAGTAAATAAATATATAAATAAGCATGCACTAAATGCTCAACTTTTACTAAAACATTATCATTAGATACTGATTTATATTTGCAAATTCTTCATCGTTTATATTTAGATTGGCTGATTATGTAAATATATGTGTATGTAGTGCTATATCACTTATAACAAATTATCCGCTAGCAACAGTCATTTGTTTAAAAAAGCTACCAGTTTTTAGTGACATAACATATTCAAATAAGCAAAGCGTTCGTTTCTCCTATGTCCAGTACTGTCGTTTTGAATTAAGTTATTATCAGCAGTTTTATAGCTACTGGTCTGACAGTGTAGTTGCGAACGAAGAAGAAGCAGTTTTCTAGAGATTTGCGCGAGACTGTCAACTTTAAACGATTACGGAGCTTGTTAAAAACTCAGACAGTCCCTAATTCATTTCACGAAAGAGACATGCTGTACGTACGGTGTTCCGTTTGGACCATCGATGTTTTTATTTTTGAACTCAATATCTCGAAAATCGAAATCACGAAACTACGATGATGAAATTAAAAAACACCATGGTGAAAAGTCGAAATCACGATGTTGAAAACTCGAAACTACGATGGTGAAAGTCGAAATCACGAAACCTAGATGATGAACTCATCGTGGTTTTGTGTTTTTATCGTCTTGCTTTCGACTTTCGAAATCGTTGTTTCAGCTTTCACTGCGACCATCGGAAGTCGAAAGCATGATGATGAAAGTCGAAACCACGATGATGAAAGTCGAAAGTCGAAACTACGATGCTGAAAGTCGAAACCACGATTATGAAAACACGAAACCACGATGGTGAAAATGCGAAATGATATTGCGTTTCCATCATCGTGGTTTCATGATGAAAAAGAAAGGGTGTTAAATAGATTCTGGAAAATCTAAATCCATACAAAGCAGAAGGAAATAAAGAATGTGCAAATGTACATCCATTTTTACTATCCATTTCAATAAATCTGGTTTTGTTCCCTCAGACTGGTAACGTCTATTTTTAAGAAAGGAAAAACATTTCAAACTTCAAATTATGGTCCGTTTCCTTAACCTATTGTAGCTAGTAGGCAGATCACTGCCAAATCAAATGTAAGCCTCCGCTGGTCTAGTCACAAGTAGTCCAAATATAGCTAATCTTTCTCCCTTTCCTCGTGCCCTTTCTCAATAGCATCGTGTTTTCTTTTACTCTACCGCGTTTCAGTATGTATCTCTTAGCCGATTCTATCGAAATCGGCATGTTCCTGTCGCATGCTAGATAAAAATGGCGGCCTAAGAAGTAATGTTTTGAAAAAGCGAAAAGGATTACCAGCGGGTTGTATTTAACGAATTGTAGTTTTCTTATATAAAAGTTAACACCCCTTTTCTTTTTGTTTTTTTCTAAAGTAGCGATATAGTTCTTTCTCTGAAAATCTGATACGCTAGAAAATGTCGAAAACCGTTATAAAGTGAGTGGATTTTATATGAAATAAAGAACAGCCGGATTTAGTGGTGTTCAGCCTAGCAGTATGTTAGATCATGAAGATAAATTCAATTAAGCATTGTTTACTGCCCGGCGGTCTTGTGAAACCCAACTAATGGATTTTATTCATGACATGCTAAGTCGATACAGCGAAGCCATGTTGATATGTTGCCATCAAGCCATGGTAAACTGCTGCTAAAATTAGCCTATTATGGCATCAGGCGCTCTACTCATTCTTGGATAAAAGCATTTCCAGGTCATCGAACTAAAAAAATGATCGATAAGGCAACACCCAGCTCGGCTCCTGTTATATCAAGCGTACCTCATGGATCCGTCTTAGGAACTCTCCTATTTTTGCTTTACAGGAATGACCTACCTTCGTCTGCGTCTCCAGCGTACGTCTTTTTGCAGATGACCGTAGTAGTGTATTGCGAAAAACCTTGACCAACCTATTCCCCTCACCCATCCACTCTCATGTCCAGGCGCGTCGTGAGGTCCTTGAAACATTGGGAAGATAGAGGCAGTGCGGATGCTCGACATGGGACATGGGAGGGATGCTGGCAAGAAATGAAAGAAGTGACATACATCTTTTCCCAGATCTTTGCTTGATAAAACACGATTATCGTTGTCGCGTCCCAGATAAATTAATTAAATGAGGTGAAGAACAAAACCTACGTGTTCCAAAATTTCATATTTTGATTTTGCCAGTGTCTGAGTAAGAAAACTACAATATGGTTTACAGCAGTTATGCTTTCAAAGAATAAAACTTTAGATGACGTTTTTACCGAACAGCTGCATGGAAAATTAACGTCCTGAAGGTAGAGTGTTTACGGAGTAAAGCAATTATTACAAGAACTCTAATGCGAATGGTTAAAAGGCAGCCCATTTTGAACAATCTCAGTATACCTTTACAGGTCATTCCATTAGCACAGTGCTCAACGATTAACGGTGCTTGTGAATTCGGAAATAAAATCTGTAAAAAGATCTCTTTGAAGCATAGAATGCAACCAAATAAGAATAATAACAGACTCGGTTTCATTGAGTCTGTTCATGAGAGGTAATGAAATGTAACAACACCTTTAACGCCCCCTAGCAGCGGCTTAAGTGGAACTCTATTGCATACATGTTGAATGGACTCCCTGATCCCAAAGGTCCAGAACATATAACAACACTGAATCCAAATACGGGGAGACTTTTTACAGCCGCCACACGGCACTTAAAGATTGCTGTTGTGATAATAATCTCTTGGAAGAAATAAGAATAATAGCAGACTCGGTTTGATTGGATCAATGAAATGTGCAACCCTCTCTTTATGGATACATACGTTGGCCCTTACGTTCTACTTTACATCCGCTTTTCAGCAACTTCAGTAATTTTCTTTGCTTGTCGTTGCTTGCCGAAATATTAGGGCTGTACTTGCCTCCCTGTCGCCCTAGTCCGACGACATCGCTTTATATACTGGGTTTTGCATTTTGGCATAGTTTGCAATATTTTGGTGAACTATTCTAATGCTTTACAAAACGCATAATTCTATTTTGACTCCGTCTGTATTGATTTTTTATTGACATTGGCTTAATTTGGGAGGGATGAGGGATGTGGGGTGTGTGTATGTGTGTGTTGGGCGGGGTGAGTGGGGGTTGGGGGTAGAGAGCAGTTGTCGATAGAATAGATAGAATAGAATAGAATATATATATTTTTTCATTTTCCAACATGCATGACATTTATACTGTGGACATTTTGTAAGGGAAGGGAAAGAACTTCAACAACAGTAGTTGGTTACAAGGAAGCTACAATTTTTGTCCCTTAATTCAATATGCAAATTCAGCTAGGTAACACAAAGATCTTCAATAATTCACACCTCATTTATAACACTCGTACATAAAACTTGCAAAATTATTAATAATGCATGTATTAGCATTTTCATCGTTCGTTCTCATTGAATATCTTTGAGAAGCGTGTATTTATATTGCCGACTGTCTTAAATAGGTGTTTTACAGCCAGTATCAAAATTATAACATTCTCAATTTCTTCAGAATGGCATAGATCACATGACCTCTGGTCAGCAGGAACTCATTTACATCTAGTTATAGACCAGTTTCAGTATCAAGTCTGTGAGAGTTAATTATAAAACTAGTAAAACAAGTTTTAATCTCTCTCTCCCTCTCTCACTTCCCCGCCCCTCCCTTTTCTCGTCGATGCTTTCATTCCCTTCATGCGAATAAGGCTGCGCTCCTTTTCTCGTCGGTGTTCCCATTCCTTTAGTGCGCATCTAGCTACGCTCCTTTTCTTGTCGGTGCTCTCATTCCCTCGGGATACATCTAGCTACGCTCCTTTTCTTGTCGGCGCTGTCATTCCCTTAGTGCGCATCTAGCTACGCTCCTTTTCTTGTCGGTGCTCTCATTCCCTCAGAGCACGTCTGGCTACGCTCCTTTTCTCGTCGGTGCTCTCATTCCCTTAGTGAGCATCTAACTACGCTCCTTTTCTTGTCGGCAGTGCGCATCTAGCTACTACGCTCCTTTTCTCGTCGGTCAGGGCACATCTGGCTAGGCTCATTTTCCCATCGGTGCTCTCATTCCCCATGAGCGCATCTAGATACGCTCCTTTTCTTCTTTTCTCGCCGGTCCTCCTTAGTGGGCATCCGGCTACGCTCCATAGCCCTCATGTCGCATGTATATTTTTAAAGCGGGAAAATTGTGTATTGCAATTCCCGCGAAAATATCACATGATCAGAATAAAAGGTCACATGGTATAAATTGGCGGTAAGATGAAAGGAATATCTATCAAGTGATTGGTTATTGGAGTTTTAACCCCAAAATGACCGTAATCACGTGACATTTGTTGTTATTTTCGTCGAAGAGTCAACACGAGGACTTAAAAAGTTGCATTTTTCTTGATAAATTGACGGATATTTACTTTTCTGATGTGTAATCACAATGGCAATGATTGACAGTTCGAACATCTTGGATATTTCTGGCCGATCACGGCGTGTGTTACAGAGTCCAGGCAAAAACTACGACGGGGAAGGCGAGAGAAACTTGGAGTTGCGTGGGATCTTCGAAGTTCTCAGTGCATACAGAGACTACGAGGGTGGAATAAACTGCAGCAAATGTGGTACTTCTTTTCTTCAAATTTATGAATTATGCAGTAATTTAATATTTGACATCAATTTAATTTGAAAATAGCCATTTATGTAGGTTAATTTTCCGGTGATGTCAGTTTAGTGCTTTGATCGCGGAATCTGGTAACATTTAATTTGTGTGCCCGTGTGTGTTACATGGGAGGGAAGTGGGAACGGGAGGGGACAGGGAGGGGAGCAAGACAAATGAAATCTGCAGATTTGCCATGCAGAATTATCTATGAGTAATGATCATGGAAGAGATGTCAACATATTTATATATAGATTCAGTAGCGTAGCTCAGCTGAGGTAGGTATAGGTAGATTATGATATAGAAAGACATAGACTAAATCATTTAAAATGATGATATGGTCGGGGAAAAAGGTTTCCCCATCCAAATATATGTATACATGGCCTAAACATAGACCATGGCCATTCGGCCCATTTGTTTGGTCTGTAATAGGAGCGGAAAAATGTGCAGCCCGATACAGGACTCGAACCTGCGACCTTCTGCTTGCAAGTCAGATGCTCTACCAACTGAGCTAATCGGACAATCGATATCATAGACAAATTATATACATTATATACACACTGCTACATTCCTCCCTCCTTTTTTCAAAGACAAACTCAGATTCTTTTGACTAACCCAGCCATTGCTTCACCCTAGCTCTAGGATTCCAAGGCTAGCCACCACACTCACGGCACCAATGTAATAGGAGCGGAAAAATGTGCAGCCCGATACAGGACTCGAACCTGCGACCTTCTGCTTGCAAGTCAGATGCTCTACCAACTGAGCTAATCGGACAATCGATATCATAGACAAATTATATACATTATATACACACTGCTACAGGTCAATAATTATGCTATATATATTAATTTATTAGACAGTCAAGGACCCAGAAATAAATCCAGCACCCATTTATTATATAATTAATATATAACAAATGGATGTTGCAAATTATTTTTGGGTCCTGTATTCTGTACAGCATCACAAAATGATAAAGGACGTGGAGAGGAAGTGCCATGTACAAAAACCATAACTCAACCTACCTTGCTTTTTGAACTATGATTTATTATCTCCCTTTGTTTAATTTCCTCATATCACTTTGTCCGAAATGTAACTCCAAAAGGAGTTTGTTTCAGCATAAAAAATAACAAAGGACATTTATTAGAAGTGTTCATGAAACATACCAGGGTACTTCTTTGCTTACATTTTTATGCCTCCCCCCCCCTCCTCCCATTAACTCAAGAACGCTTGGGCCTAGGATCCTGAAAGGTGATAGGGAGGTTGGTCATGACCAGCAGATGACTCCTAGTGCTCTTAAGGTCAGTAGGTCAAGGCCACAGTGACCGGGAACAGTTAAACAGTTTGCAGAATGACAACTTGAGAACGCTTGGGCCTAGGATCTTGAAACTTAATAGGGAGGTTGATCATGACAGCAAATGACCCCTATTGATTTTGAGATCAGTAGGTCAAAGGTCAAGGTCACAGTGACCTGGAACAGTTAAAAGGTTTCTGGAGGATAACTTAAGAATGCTTGGGTCTAGGATCATGAAACTTAATAGGGAGGTTGATCATAACCCCTATTGATATTGAGATCAGTAGGTCAAGGTCACAGTGACCCATAACAGTTAAACTGTTATATGCATTGGAAATCATGACTTGATTCTAAAGGGGAAAGGTCATGGAATTTATTTGCTGTTGTTGGTAGCAACCCTAAACAAAAATTGAAACAAATCCCTTCAAGTGTAAATATTGTGAGCTACTTAGGCAATTACGACCATTTTTGCTTTCTAAACATGATAATGGTTTTACATTTAAGGTAAGCTGTACAAAAGCAAAGTGTGTTTCATCAAACATTTGTGGGAGCACAGTGTTTACTGGGACCTGTTTCCTGGTGACAAGAACCACGAGCGAGTTTTGGCTATACAAGCAGCCCTCATCCTTTACTCTAGATACCTGGGTGTCACACAGGAAGATGCGGAAAGGTGAGATTCTTGATACTTGGTTGATAATTTAGGCAGCTACTGAGATGAGGACTCGAGTGATGTTTGAACACTAAAATGGTACATTCTGTCTTTATGCCACTGTCAAAGAAGAGGCATAAAGTTTGCTCCTTGTTGTTCTGTTCTTCATCCTGCAGACTATCTGTATTTCCTGTAAATACCTTGAGAGGCTCTGGTCTTCAGCAGTCAAAGTTGATCATGTGGTTGCCTGTGTCAGAAGATGACACCGATTTTGTTTTGGGTCAGAGATCAAGGTCACAGAAATGTTGAGACAGTTTCCAGCCAATAACTGGAGGATGATTTTACTTACTTTGGTCAGACATCCTAGGAGGATTGTATGTAGACATTGTTGTCACTAGAAGACCATTATTGTATTTCAGGGGTAAGTAGGTTGAAGTCATAGAGTACTAAAGACTGAAAACAGTTTTCAATCAAGACCTTAAATATGCATAGGATTGTTGAAGTTTATAGGATAATCGTCTACGCTGGTGCTTTCAGGGTTAGAAAGTCAAGGTCATAGTCACTTTGAAATTGAATGCAGTCGCTGATTAGTAACTTGAGAAGCTTTAGCGTAGGATTTTCAAACTTCACAAGATAATGTCCCATGGTCAGTATATGACCCATTTTGTTTTGGAGGTCAAAGGTCACAGAAACTGTAGTCAAGGTCAGAGTGTTCTTGACACTAAAAGCCATTAAGAATCTATAGCTGGGTGGATGCATTGATCAGGCTTCATAGCATGACTGCCTATGATTAGCAGATTTACCCTGTTGTTCTGAAGGAAATAAAGGTCGAAGTGTACTTGACAGAAAATTATACACTGAATTATGTCCCACAGGTTATCAGTTTTCCAAAGAAACAAATTGCACTTGTCTAGTATTTTCCAAGAAAAGAAGAAACTGATTTCTTCAACATTAGAATTTTTATTAGTCCCCTACTGGTTGAAAACCAGTCTCGGGGACTATAGGAATGCACTTTTCCCTCCGTCATTCTGTCCTTCCGTCCGTCTGCCCCGTACGCCCGCAATTTCGTGTCATTCATGAAGAGATTTTCATATTACATGTACTTGGCACAAATGTTCCCCATGATGAGACGACTTGAGACCCGGACCCCTGGCTTAAAGGTCAAGGTCACAATTGGAGGTCAAAGGTCAACTGGGCACAATTACACCTCATAAGAAGACGATGTGTCTTGCACAACTTTCAGACCCCTAGCTCAAAAGTCAAGGTCACACTTGGCAGTCACATGTTTACATGGCATGAACAGGGTCTGTTTCATGTCTGGTCCATAATTCTGCCATTCATTTAGGGATTTTAATTTTACTTGACGCAGATATTCCTCATGATGAGATGACATGTCATGCACAAAACCTGGATCCCTGGCTCAAAGGTCAAGGTCACAATTGGAGGTCAAAGGACAACAGTTTTTTTTCCTGTCCGGTCAATAACTCTGTCATCCATCAAGGGATTACAATATAACTTGGCATAAATGTTCCCCATGATGAGATGACGTGTCATGCGCAACACCCAGAACCCTAGCTTAAAGGTCAAGGTCACACTTGGAGATCAAAGGTCAGTAGTAATTTTTTCTTGTCTGGTCTATAACTTTGTCATGCAAAGGATTTAAATATCAGCTGACACAAATATTCCCCTGAATGAGACAACATGTCATGTGCAAAAACCAGGCCCTTAGCTAAAAGGTCAAGGTAACACTTGCAAGTCAGAGGCCAAAAGGGATTTTTTCCTGTCCAGTCTGTAACTCGACAATCCTTAAAGGGATTTTAATATTACTTGGCACAAATGTTCACCACCATGAGACAGAGTGTCGAGAACCAGGTCCTTAGGTCGAAGGACAAGGTCACACTTAGAGGTCAAATGTCAATTTCAAGAATGACATTGTCCAGAGCATTTCTTCTTCATGCTTGGAGGGATTTTGATGTAACATGGCACAAATGTTCACCACCATGAGGCACCCTTGTTTTTAAATTACTTCCCTTTGTTGTTACTATAAATAGCTTATATTGTAACTTTTATTACTGGCTGTGGTACAACATTCATGATGTTACATCCAATTTTTAGGTGTATTTTTAACTTATCTCTACCTGGTAAAGAATTATGTGTGGACTTACATTATATAGATTTTTTTTTTTCGGATAAACTTCCCTTTGTTGTTACTACAAATAACAATAGAGAAAAATACTTCATTCACTTGTTTTACATTAATTTATTTGGCATCCTTCATTATTTTGCTGACTGTATGTTGAGCAACTTGCCCAAATTAGTGATTTACAATTAGACTAATCCTTTCATTATTTAGAAAACAAAAGAGGATGGGAATGCTAAGATTTTTATAGTTTTTAGCTCGACTATTCGAAGAATAGTCTAGCTATTCTACTCACCCTGGCGTCGGCGTCGGCGTCGGCGTCACACCTTGGTTAAGTTTTTGCATGCAAGTACATACAGCTATCATTTAAAGGCATATAGCTTTGAAACTTATTTATTCTTTTTCTAGGTCAATTACCAACCTCACTGGGTCAAGTTCCATAACTCTAACATGTATTTTGAGCAAATTATGCCCCCTTTTGGACTTAGAAAATTCTGGTTAAAGTTTTACATGCAAGTTACTATCTCCAAAACTAATGCAGATATTGAATTGAAACTTCACATGTGTCTTCGGGGTTATAAAACTAGTTGATAGCACCAAGTCCCATAACTCTGACCTTCATTTTGGCCAAATTATGCCCCCTTTTGGACTTAGAAAATTCTGGTTAAAGTTTTGCGTGCAAGTACATACAGCTATTACTAAAAGGCATATAGATTTGAAACTTATTTTTTCTTTTTCTAGATCAATTACCTACCTCACTGGGTCAAGTCCCATAACTCTGGCATGTATTTTGGCCAAATTATGCCCCCTTTTGGACTTAGAAAATTCTGGTTAAAGTTTTGCGTGCAAGTACATACAGCTATTACTAAAAGGCATATAGATTTGAAACTTATTTTTTCTTTTTCTAGATCAATTACCTACCTCACTGGGTCAAGTCCCATAACTCTGGCATGTATTTTGGCCAAATTATGCCCCCTTTTGGACTTAGAAAATTCTGGTTAAAGTTTTGCGTGCAAGTACATACAGCTATTACTAAAAGGCATATAGATTTGGAACTTATTTATTCTTTTTCTAGATCAATTACCTACCTCACTGGGTCAAGTTCCATAACTCTTAACATGTATTTTGAGCAAATTATGCCCCCTTTTGGACTTAGAAAATTCTGGTTAAAGTTTTACATGCAAGTTACTATCCCCAAAACTAATGCAGATATTGAATTGAAACTTAACATGTTTCTTCGGGGTTATAAAACTAGTTGATAGCATCAAGTCCCATAACTCTGATATGTCCCCTTTTGAACTTAAAACTCTTTTGATATTTAACATTTTGGGTAATAATTTCCAGCTTCTGTGACAATATTTCGAATAGTCGAGCTTGGCTGTCTTATGGACAGCTCTTGTTTACTTGCTGATCTGCTTTGTGAAGTACATTAAGTATAAAACAGATAATTTGATTTCAGACTACGGGACCTGTTAGTTACATCACCGAGCGGACACGATGCATCAGTAACACAGACAACGCCAAAGAAAGGGAAACCAGCACACACATCTCTAATGCCAACTTCTCCAAAAACTGTGCGACAGGTTTCGCACTTTCAGTCACCACACAAAGAAATGCTTGAGAACACACGACCTGTCCATTATCCAGCCAGCACCCAGCTCCTATCCCCTGTCACGCCTGAGAAAGAGTTTGAACCTAGACTTGTTTGTCCAGCAACACCGAGGAAAGATAAACGCAAATCAGCAGCAGCAAAATTGCAGCGCACATCAAAGAAAAAGCGTAGGCTATTACTTGAGTGAAAACAATATAAAAAAATGCAGACACCTTTTGAAAAATGTGTTCAGTAAGATAAACTTTGCCCCAGTTGTGATGGAAACATTGTGAGAAATAAATGTAGCTGTATTCTTGCAAGTGTTGAAATATAGCAATTTCTTTGTGCTTGTTGTTTGCTAGTTAAAAGGGTTTTAAAAGTGTTAACTGTAATTACCATTTGTTATTTGTTAGTGCTTGCCATGTTGAAATTATTGTAACTGTTATTTTTATCCGCTCCCAAAAGGTGGAGGGAGATATAATTGGCGTTGTCCGTCTGGCTGTTCATTGAAGCGTCTGTCCGAAAATGAAAATGCTTATAATTCAAAAAGTTATTTTAGCTAGAATCAACAAACATTTATATAACTATATAGCACATGACCTTTGCTCACCTGTAGTATTATCCCACTTGACTTAGTAAAAACGGCTTTTCCCTGTGATTTGGTAAATATTAAGGATGTTTGACTGTGTGTAAGTAACCTTTTGGTAGATTTTTATGAATCTTTACACAAATGGAGATCACTATTGGGCAGTGATTCATGCACAACTTTAATCAGGATCACTTTAGTTACTTTTAGAGTTATTGCCCTTCAGTTGTTTTACAGTCCATGAATACTGATTGGCCTTTTCTCACATTTAATATTATCGCCCTTGATCCACTAAAGGTAGAGCTTTTCTCCTTGATTGGCCCCATGTGGTTCTGGGACGATCTGTGTATGAAAAGAATTGAAACCACTGCCTTACCCTTGCATGATAGTAAGAGGGGACTAATAGGGTCTTAACACTTGGTTTTGCAGTAACTCTGTGATTCCAGCAGGTATGCAAATTTTGATTCCATACCTCATGTTTTTATTTCGATGTAAATGAGATGTGGAACCAAAATTTGTAGTCCTGTTTGGCGCCATACAACCTATACTGTGTTGGTGCGCCGTAAAACCCAAATAAATAAATAAATTTCCCCTTGATTGAGTAAAAATGTCTTTGATTGGGATCACTTCAGTAAATTCAGAGTTATCCCCCCTAATTGTTTTACAATCCACAGATTCTCACATTACAAAGTAATCCATTGATGGATCTTCATCAAATAAAAAAAAAATAAGATGGTTATGTGTGATGGTGCGTGCACATCTTTCATCAGGATCTTTTCAGCAACTGCCCATAAATTGTTTAAAAAATCAGAAATATATCTGGAAAATAAATATCCCCCTTATTCACAAAACTAGCTATTCAGCGGGGGATATAAATTCACAGAATTTTTGTGTGTGTGTGTGTGTGTGTGTGTGTGTGAATACAACAACAGTTTCTGTGTATCAAAAAAGATAAAAGTAAATACAGGCACTCTTACAAAATTGTATTCTTTTAACATAAGCTTCCACTCTTCTAGTTGCTACAGTGTTTTTCTGCTAATTTGGGAATGGGGCCAGGGCCTCTACATTTGGGATAAAATGCATCATAAAAGACCTAAATTGGGAATTGTTAAAAGTCATATTTTTATTAAAATGTCACATTTAAGAAAAAAATGGTCATAAAATTTATCATTATGCATTAAGTTAGTAAATTTTCATTTGTTTCAAATGTTTAAGGTTTCATAGGTACAGTCTTGTTTGAAAAAGTTGAAAAAAAGAAGTAAACAAGTTTAACTTTGGGAATTTTAGATTTGAAACTTGGAAAAAAAACATACGAATTGCCATTGCGATTGGGGCCCAATTTTGTCCCCCAATTCGCCAGAAAAAAAAAACTGTGCTAAGTACTTTACTTGATCAAAAGATTATGTTTTGTTATGTAAATAAGGATGTGATATGTAAATACATTTTTCTTGTACTTTGAGACATGCCAACCATTGTTAGGTCTGGCAGTTACTGTAACTGATTTGTAGATATTTGTCTTCATTGATGTGTAATTTTTATTTGGGATGAAAAATCACGCATCATGCATTCATGATTGATATATAACATAAAGAAATTTCATGATTTTGATGTATGACAAGTTCATACATCTTCCTGTGAGCATCTTGCTGCAGGTTTAGCAGTTTATACATTTCATGATGTAGTATGTTTGTATGAAATTAAAATCATTTGTTCTGATTGCATGTAGGTTCCTACACAACATTAAAGTGCTATGTATGAGGTATCTATTTTAAAAAAAATGTTAGGAGATGTCTTGGGACAGGGGTATGATGCAAAATAGCATCTAAGCTATGCAGTGAAAAAATGCTGGAAAAATACAGATTTTGATATTGTGAGGTAAAATTGTAGGCATGTTACTTTTAATTTATGAATCAATGATTTATCCAAGCTTGTGTCAAACATCCATAGAGAAAATCTGTATCAGTTATCAGGATTGCTTTCCTTAAAAAGTTTGTGTATATATATATATATATATATATATATATATATATATATATATATATATATAATTTTTTAATTTTTAGCTCACCTGTCACAGAGTGACAAGGTGAGCTTTTGTGATCGCGCGGTGTCCGTCGTCCGTCCGTGCATCCGTAAACTTTTGCTTGTGACCACTCTAGAGGTCACATTTTTCATGGGATCTTTATGAAAGTTGGTCAGAATGTTCATCTTGATGATATCAGGGTCAAGTTCGAAACTGGGTCACGTGCCATCAAAAACTAGGTCAGTAGGTCTAAAAATAGAAAAACCTTGTGACCTCTCTAGAGGCCATATACTTCACAAGATCTTCATGAAAATTGGTCAGAATGTTCACCTTGATGATATCTAGGTCAAGTTCGAAACTGGGTCACGTGGGGTCAAAAGCTAGGTCAGTAGGTCTAAAAATAGAAAAACCTTGTGACCTCTCTAGAGGTCATATTTTTCATGAGATCTTCATGAGTATTGGTCAGAATGTTTATCTTGATGATATCTAGGTCAAGTTCGAAACTGGGTCACATAGGGTCAAAAACCAGGTCATTAGGTCTAAAAATAGAAAAACCTTGTGACCTCTCTAGAGGCCATATTTTTCAATGCATCTTCATGAAAATTGGTCAGAATGTTCATCTTGATGATATCTAGGTCAAGTTCGAAACTGGGTCATGTGGGGTTAAAAACTAGGTCAGTAGATCTAAAAATAGAAAAACCTTGTGACCTCTCTAGAGGCCATATTTTTCATGAGATCTTCATGAATATTGGTCAGAATGTTCACCTTGATGATATCTAGGTCAAGTTCGAAACTGGGTCATGTGGGGTCAAAAACTAGGTCAGTAGATCTAAAAATAGAAAAAACTTGTGACCTCTCTAGTGGCCATATTTCTCAATGGATCTTCATGAAAATTGGTCAGAATGTTCACCTTGATGATATCTAGGCCAAGTTCGAAACTGGGTCATGTGCGGTCAAAAACTAGGTCAGTAGGTCTAAAAATAGGAAAACCTTGTGACCTCTCTAGAGGCGATATTTTCAATGGATCTTCATGAAAATTGGTCAGAATGTTTACTTGAAGATATCTAGGTCAAGTTCGAAACTGGGTCACGTGGGGTTAAAAAACTAGGTCAGTAATCTAAAAATAGAAAAACCTTGTGACCTCTCTAGAGGCCATATTTTTCATGAGATCTTCATGAATATTGGTCAGAATGTTCATCTTGATGATATCTAAGTCAGATTCGAAACTGGGTCACGTGGGGTCAAAAACTAGGTCAGTAGGTCTAAAAATAGAAAAAACCTTGTGACCTCTCTAGAGGCTATATTTCTCAATGGATCTTCATGAAAATTGGTGAGAATGTTCAGCTTGATGATATCTAGGTCAGGTTCGTAACTGGGTCATGTGCAGTCAAAAACTAGGTCAGTAGGTCGAAAGATAGAAAAACCTTGTGACCTCTCTAGAGGCCATATTTTTCACGAGATCTTCATGAAAATTGGTGAGAATGTTCACCTTGATGATATCTAGGTCAAGTTTAAAAGTGGGTCAGGTGCCTTCAGAAACTAGGTCATTAGGTCAAATAATAGAAAAACCTTGTGACCTCTCTAGAGGCCATATTTTTCAATGGATCTTCATGAAAATTGGTCAGAATTTTTTATCTTGATGATATCTAGGTCACATGTGCTCAAAAACTAGGTCACTATGTCAAATAATAGAAATAACGACGTCATACTCAGTTGAACACTTGGTCATGTGGAGATAGGTGAGCGATTCAGGACCATCATGGTCCTCTTGTTTTTTGTTAGTGGTTTTGCACTTTTTTAGAAAATTGTTAAAGGACATTTTCATGCTTTTGAGGACTTTTAACTTGTTTTGTTATGAAAATTTGTGTTGTTTTTCTAGAGAGTTTTTGGTTTTTAATCCATTCTGAATGTTTCATGTAAAAATTCAAGTTTTATATTACACTTTTCTTGTTACAGTTTTATCTCTTGTGGAGAAAGCATGGTGATGTGAGTTTGGCTATTGTTATAGGACACTTTTGTTGTGCACTTCCTGTACAATATTCGTTTTTGATCTGTTTACATGAAATTAGAACTATTCATACTTCCTTTATTATGAAACGTTTTCTTCTGTAATACATGTATATGTTCATATGTAATGGAAAGAAACTCGTGTTTAAAAGTCATGTCGGCATAATTTTCTGTTGTTGGTAGATAACCCTTAATTTAGGGTCAGAGTTCAAGGTCACAGTATATTGTCATGGCTGTAATAGAATATGTAAAATTCCAGAACCATTAATTGCCAACATAATTATGTTGCTTTTAAGCATATTTCTTGGGATCCAGCATACAATTGTCAAACCTCTAAGGATGATTACCTTTGGTCAGTAGATAGCCCCTGATGTTTTGAATGTTATTAGGTCAAAGGTCAAGGTGAACCTGACCTTCAGACTGACAGTGGTTTCTGCTCACTTCCTTAGAAATACTGTGTCCTACAGATACTGAAGATCTTTGGTGATTGCCTGTGGTCAGTAAATGACCCAAATTATTTTTGAGGTCAGTAGGTTAAATGCCAAGATCAAAGTGACCTTGAGACTGATAATCCTCTGGATAACTAAAGAACATTTTAGCATACAATGGTCAAACTTCATAGGGTGATTTCCTTTGGTCATCAGGTGACTGCTATTGTTTTGGAGGTCAGAAGGTAAAAGGTGAAGATCATAGTGATGTTGAGACTAAGCACAGTTTCCACTGACGAAAGAAAGCTTCACACATTACAGGAAGATTGCTACTGTTCAGTGTATGACCTGTTGTTTTTGGTTCAGTAGATGAAAATGACATTGAGACTGAAAATGGTTACTGCTCAGTAACTTAACTGTTTGGACTATAGTTGTACACGTTGGATGATTGCTTGTGGTCAACATAACGTTTTGGGTCAGTAGGTCAAAATGACTTTAGAACTGAAAACTTTCAAATCTATATCTGGAACAGTTGCAGGCAAACAGCGGTCAGTTTATTAGGATTCTATCTTTTTTTGGAGGTCTTGGTGAGTTTGAGATTTAAAATGGTCTGTGATAAATTGCTAGAAAGTGCTGGAGTCTGTTATGACCCCTGTTGTTTTAAGATCAAAGGTCAAGGTCACTGAATAAAAAATGACATACTTTGTTGCTTCCAACAGCTCATCATGGGGAACATATATATGTTTACAAACAGCTCTTGTTTGACAAATTTGTTTTACAATAATTTTTATGTCAACAGATAATCCCTTGTGTTTGTAAATAGTGTATATATAATGTAGAATCTAGACACACACGGTGCTAAATAAGACAGTAGTATTACTTACAGTTCAAAAAGTTAACATTTTACGTTTTTAGTTTACTGTTTCCAAGTAACAGTTTTTTAAGGAGGTAACTTTTCTTATTTGTCTAGAAAAATACATAGGGTTTTAGAAACAGACTTCATTCAGCCAGTGATAACCATTAATCATTTAGAGTTACTTGCTGTATAGTCTTGTGTAAGAGTTTTGAGACAGTTTGCTTAAATGCTTTGAGACATTTATACTAGTTTCTATTTTGGCTACATGATCATAAGATTAAGCTGTTAATCATGATAATTTTAATCAATTGCACCAAAAATTCTTGATAATTTAATTGTCATTATAAATGTCAGAAGTAATTAAATCAAAATCTCTGAATACATAGTATGTTGCACATTGTATGTAAAACTGAAATGACCTGATATTGTTATGATTTGTTTTCTATAATTGATAGTGTCATTGTAGCATCTAATCTAAATTGAATTATCAAATAATCAGTGCCTTAGTGTGATTTACTCTCAGATTTACCACAGTTTCAGAGTTCAGACACGTAGGAATTACACCATACGGTTTAAGCCTGAGAGGTTAAATGTCAAACCTGAATGATGAACTGTGGTAAATTAGGCGATAAACTACCGGAAGGACATGTGTATTTTCATTCTGACATTTTCATTGAGCATTGAGATACAGTAAAAAAGTCTAACCAGGTTAAGAATAATAATATTAAAATGACTTTCTTTCATATCAAATGTTACTCTGAGGGTTAATATTCACTTTTGGGAATTTCAAACAGTCACATGACCTGTTCAATATGGATATGGGATTGAGGGCTTTTAGGGAACAAGACTGTCAAAATTTAGAATTGTGTCAGTTATTGTAGCGAGAATGCCAGAACCTCACAATGTCTGAACATAGATAACCATCATTATCATGCTCGCGTTTACTAGTGAATTTTATAATATTGAGCCGTGCCATGAGAAAACCAACATAGTGGCTTTGCGACCAGCATGGATCCAGACCAGCCTGCGCATATGCGCAGTCTGGTCAGGATCCATGGTTCGCTTTCAAAGCCTATTGCAATTAAAGAAACTGTTAGCGAACAGCATGGATCCTGACCAGACTGCGCGGATGCGCAGGCTGGTCTGGATCCATGCTGGTCGCAAAGCCACTATGTTGGTTTTCCCATGGCACGGCTCACATATGAAGTTTCTGTTATTCATTTTCAGGACCTTTACATTTGTATTAGACATGCAAAAAAAACAACAAAGTATGGAATAACTTGTATGTTTTCTACTACATTTTAGGTCAGATTTAGTGATTTGAAGACTAGTTACAAAATTTATGTTAAAGAGTATAACTGTACATAGTCTAAAGGCCATATGGGTGATAAATGTTTTTGTATGAACAAATGTATATTTTTACTGTAAATTGTTTCATTTTTGATGACTGATAGGCATGCTGAAAAAATGTTGCATGGCAATAATAAAATGTTAGAATTTTTCTTGCGTTTCTTAGTCTCTACTACTTAGCTCTCATCTCTTCTGAAGGTTTCAACACAAGCTATTGTAATTCTGTTATGTCTGACTTTGATTTAAACTCTTGTTAAAACTGTTGCACTTATTAAAGAATTGTTCACTGTGGTCAGATTTTGGATCACATGGATCAGTGTGTTTAGCTCACCTGTCACATAATGAGAGGGTGAGCTTTTGTGACAGTACGTCGTCTGTCCGTCCGTCCATCCATCCACAATTTCTTGTGAACACGATAGAGACCACATTTTGCAATCAATTTAAATCAAACTTGCACACAACTTGTATTGGCATAATATCTCAATTCCTTTCGAAAACTGGTCAGATCCCATCATGGGTTCCAGAGTTGTGGCCCCTTAAAGCTATTTTTGGCTTGTGAACAAGATAGAGACCACATTTTGCAATCAACTTCAATCAGACTTGCACAAAACTTGTATTGGTATAATATCTCGGTTCCTTTCGAAAACTGGCCCGATCCCATCATGGGTTCCAGAATTATGGCCCCTTAAAGGGCCAAAATTTGCTATTTTTGGCTTGTGAAAACGATAGAGACAACATTTTGCAATCAAACTTGCACACAACTTGTATTGGCATAATATCTTGGTTCCTTTCGAAAACTGGCCCGATCCCATCATGGGTTCCAGAGTTATGGCCCCTTAAAGGGCCAAAATTTGATATTTTTGGCTTTTGAGCACGATAGAGACAACATTTTGCAATCAAACTTGCACACAACTTGTATTGGCATAATATCTCGGTTCTTTTTAAAAACTGGCCAGACCCCGTCGTGGGTTCCAGAATTATGGCCCTTAAAGGGCCAAAATTTGCTATTTTGGCTTTTGCAGTCATGTAGAGACTTCATTTATGGTTTGATTTGATTCTAACTTGCAAAATGTCTTTAACAACAATAAATCTCGGATTCCGTGATGAATTTGTCAGATCCAATCATAGGTTCCTGAGATACGTTCCCTGATTGACCCATGAAAGAGCCAAAATTTGTTAATTTTTACCTTGGGAACCCGATAGAAGTGACATTTTATATTTGATTTTAACCACACTTGTACACAACTTAAGTCACAATAAGATCTTGGTTCCTTTTGAAAACCGGCTAGGTTCCATCATGGGTTCTAGAGTTACTGCCCCTGAAAGGGGAAGAATTTGCAAATTTGGCTCTTTCAGCCATATAGAGGTTTCGGTTTTATGCTTTGATTTGATACAAACTTGCACAGATTATCTTGATGATCTCTAGGCCTGGATCGAAACTAGGTCATCAGGTCAAATCAAAAGAAAAGCTTGTTAACAACCTAGAGGCCACATCTTCATGAAACTTGGTCAGAATGTTTATCTTGATGATTTCTAGGCCAATTTTAAAACTGGGTCATATGGGGTCAAAAACTAGGTCACCCAGTCAAATCAAAGGAAAACCTTGTTAACACTTTTGTGGCCACATTTATGATCCTCCCTTCGTGAAACTTGGTCAGAATGTTTATCTTGGTGATTTCTAGGCCAAGTTCGAAACTGGGTCATGTGGGGTCAAAAACAAGGTCACCTGGTCAAATCAAAGGAAAAGCTTGTTAACACTATTGTTCATTTGATGTGCATGAAACTTGGTCAGAATATTTGTCTGCATGAAATATCGGATTAATTTTTATCTGGGTTATTTGGGGTCAAAAACTAGGTCACCAGGTCAAATCAAAGAAAAAGCTTGTTTACACCCTAGGGGACACAGATCTAGGTCACATGGGGTCAAAAACTAGGTTACTAGGTTAAATCAAAGGGAAAGCTTGTATACTCTCTAGAGGCCACGTTTTTGCTCCAATCTTCCCGAAACTTTGTCAGAATCTTTGTTTTCTTGAAATTTTGGACAAGTTCGAATCTGGGTCATGTGGGGTAAAAAAATTAGGTCACTAGGTCAAATCAAAGAAAATGACTGTTTACACTCAAGACGCCACGTTTTTTGGTCCAATCTTGATGAAAATTGGTCAAAATTTTGTCTCCCATGAAATCACTTGTTAAAACATGTTAACATTGTTATGGTGTGTTATTAAGGTGAGAGACCTAGTGCCATCTTGACCCTCATGTACATGGAGTTTCATTGGAAAACATAAGTAATTTTGCTTTTGGACAAAACATTGGAAAAATATAATTGAGGATAAATGAACATTTATTCAAAGAGAGTTACAGTTCTCTTGTGTTCGTGTGACTACTACTGCAGTCACACTTGTGACTTGAATGAATTTGTATAGAATAATCACGAGTTCTTAATCTCATCCAGATGACATTCAGAGTGCACAACTCTGATCATTAGGGTTTAGGGACCAGTACTTGTAGCAATCGTTATAGTATGATTGATTTTGGTCACGAGATCCACCAGAATCAAAAGTCAGTATACGAGATATCGTTAAACTTTTTGTCACTATAACTGATTCTGGGGTCATGATAAAAATTACAAACGCTGTATAATTGGCGTTTGTTTGTTTGTTTTGGGTTTAACGCCGTTTTTCAACAGTATTTCAGTTATATAACGGCGGGCAGTTAACCTAACCAGTGTTCCTGGATTCTGTACCAGTACAAACCTGTTCTCCGCAAGTAACTGCCAACTTCCCCACATGAATCAGAGGTTGAGGACTAATGATTTCAGACACAATGTCGTTTATCAAATAGTCAGGAAGAACATACGCCCCGCCCGAGGATCGAACTCGCGACCCCGCGATCCGTAGACCAACGCTCTTACCTACTGAGCTAAGCGGGCGGGCTAAAATTGGCTTTTGGCAGTAGACTTGATTCTGGGATGATTGCATTGGTCACCTGATCATCAGCTTGAATTAGCCTTAAGGCTAGTATAGACAATAAACTTTTACAGGATGTTTATCTTTGACCGATAGATGATTGTCCAATATAGAAATCAAACTTTATAGGGTGATTTCCTTTGGCCACAAGATGATCATGCTACTATATAGACATCAAACTCGGCAGGGTTATTGCCCTTGGTCATTAAATAATATACTAGTACCTGATTCTAGCGGCAACATGGACATCAGACTGCAGGTAAATTGCCTGGATCGTTAAATGGTATGCCTAATTCTAAAGCATAATTTGCAAGATGTTTGTTTTGTTGCTTGGTGATATACCGGTTACTGATTGTAGAAAAAAAATGGACATCATATGTTGCAGTATAGTTGCCCTGGTCACCAAATGAAACGCATTCAATGATCGTAGATAACACGTGGAAATCGTACCTTGAAAAATGATTGCTAGATGAAATACACGATCACTGGGGCAACATGGACACCAAGTCTTCGCATGATGATTGCCCATGGTCACTAAATAATATACATGTACATGTGGATTCTATAATAAAAAAAACATGGCCATCAAACTTTGCAGAATGGATACACTTGGCTACTAGATGATATACTGGATCCTACAGGAAACAGTAACATCAAACTTTGCAGAATGGATACACTTGGCTACTAGATGATATACAGGATCCTACAGGAAACAGTAACATCAAACTTTGCAGAATGGATACACTTGGCTACTAGACGATATACTGGATCCTACAGGAAACAGTAACGTCAAACTTTGCAGAGTGTTTGCCAATGACTATGACATACCGGATTCTAGAGACAACATGAGAATCAAACTTATCGAGATAATTTTAGGTGATGTAGCTGATTCTAGCCAACACGGACAACATCATTGCAGGATGGTTTAGGTCAGTAGATGAAAAATCCGATTCTAGACACAACATAAACGTCATGGATGATTGCCTTTGGTTAAGTCAGTAAAAATTTATCGGGTTCTAGAGACAAGATCAAAATCAAGCTTTGCTGGATGATTGTTCTAGATCACTAAATGATAAACAGAATTTTAGAGACAACATAAACATAAAATCTTATCGTAACTAGATGATAAACCGGGTTCTAGAGATAACATGGACATACCACTTTGGGGAACTGATTATTACTTCGTCACTAGATGCTATTATACTGGATTCTAGAGGAAACATGGATATAAAACTTTCATGCTGATTGCCCTTGGTCACTACATGGTAAAGTTGATTCTCGAGTCTAGAGACAAACACCACAGACATTAAACTTTACGGGATTGTTGCATTTGGTAACTAATTGATAAACTGGTTTCCATGAACATCAAATTTTGCAGGATTATTGCATTTTGTCAACAGATGATTCTAGATAATAGAGACAGTATGAGCATCAAATTG
The DNA here is from genome assembly GCF_021730395.1 of Mercenaria mercenaria. Classification (NCBI taxonomy): domain Eukaryota; kingdom Metazoa; phylum Mollusca; class Bivalvia; order Venerida; family Veneridae; genus Mercenaria; species Mercenaria mercenaria. Next base: position 35,012,376 of record NC_069378.1, on the reverse strand, counting down.
TGTCGGCAATTGATCCTGGTCACTAGATGATGTATTTGTTCCTCGAGTCCCCTTGGTCACCAGATTGTAGAGAGAACATAGGAAAATATCTTCCATTGACTGATGAATGCCCTCGGTAATTAGATGGAAAATAAGTACTTCATTTTAGTCAACACGTACACGAGGCTTTGCACAGTAACTGCCTTTGGTAACTAGGTAAACTAGATAATACATGTATATCCTTTTTCTTTGGTGTGTGTGTGTGGGTGGGGGGGATGTTTAATGTCACACCGACACAACCACATGCCATTAGGCGACTTCCAAGCTTTGATGGTGGAAAAAGACTCCCACGTGCTTCTCCATGCATTATTTCATCACGGGCGGGCACCTGGGTAGAACCACCGACCTTCCGTAAGCCAGCTGAATAGCTCCCTCACATGAAGAATTCAACGCACCAAGTGAGGCTCGAACACACATCTATGAGGGGCAAGTGATTTGAAGTCGGCGACTGTAACCACTCGGCAACGGAGGCACCTAGATAAAATATCGGGTTCTAGAGACAACATGGACATCAAATTTAGTAGAATGATTGCCCTTGGTCCCTAGAAGATAGAGCAGGTTTCCAAACGCCATTGGTCACTAGATGATATACCATGTTCCAAAGACAACATCGGCGTCATACTAATAATAATTCGCAAGATACTTGCCTTTTGGGCACTAGACGATATACATGATTCATTAGAACATGATTCAGAGTTCAGGTGATACCTAGGTACATGAACGGCCTCCGAGCCTGATCACCAGATCTGAGGTACACGACTCATACTAATGATACTTTGAAAGATACTTGCCTTTGGTCACTAGATGATATACCAGATTTTACATACAAAATATAGATATTTTTATTGACAAGGCGATTATCCTTGGTCAATAGATGATATATTAGTACGTTCTTCTGGTTAACATGGGCATCAAACTCATTAAGATGACTGCCATGGATGAGAAGATGATATATCGGGTTTTAGAGGAAACATGGACATTACTTTTAGTGGGATGATTGGCCACGGTTACAAGATGTTATACATGTACATGATACATTGCACTTTGTCACTAGATGATATACATGCTTCTGCAGACAGCATGAACATCAAAATTGCAGGATGATTGCATTCTGTCCCTACATGATATATATGATGCTACAGACAACAAATTGCAAGATGATTGCCCATGGTAACAAAGTGTTATACATGATTCTACAACAACACGAACATCGCACACTGCAAGATGATTGCGCTCTATCACTAGATAATATACATGATTCCACAGGCAACATAAATATTGCACATTGCAAGATGATTGCGCTCTGTCACTAGATGATATACATGATGCTACAGACAACATGAACATCAAACATTGTAGGATAATGCACCCTATCACTAGATGCAATACATGATCCTACAACAGCATGAACATCGCACATTGCAAGATGATTGCACTCTGTCACTAGATGATATACACGATTCTACAGATAGCATAAACATTAAACATTACAGGACGATTATACTATGTCACTTATACATGATTCTACAGACAGCTTGAACATCAAACATTGCAGGATGATTGCTCATGGTTACAAGATGCTATACATGATTCTACAACAACATGAGCAAAAAACATTGCAGGTGATGTAGATGATATACATGATGCTACAGACAACATGAACATCAAACATTGCAGGATGATTGCATTCTGTCACAAGATGATATACATAATTCTACAGACAACATGAATAATAAAAATTGCAGGATGATTGCTCTCTATCACTAGATGCTATACATGATCCTACAACAACATGAACATCGCACATTGCAAGATGATTGCATTCTGTCACTAGATGATATACACGATTCTACAGACAACATGAACATAAAACATTACAGGATGATTGTACTCTATCACTTATACATGATTCTACAGACAGCTTGAACATCAAACATTGCAGGATGATTGCTCTCTATCACTATATGATATACATGATTTTACAGACAACATGAACATCGTACATTGCAAGATGATTGCATTCTGTCACTAGATGATATACACGATTCTACAAACAACATGAACATCAAACATTGCACGATGATTGCTCTCTGTCACTAGATGATATACATGATCCTACAGACAACATGAACATCAAACATTGCAGGATGATTGCTCTCTGTCACTAGATGATATACATGATCCTACAGACAACATGAACATCAAACATTGCAGGATGATTGCTCTCTGTCACTAGATGATATACGTGATTCTACAGACAACATGAACATTGCAGGATGATTGCTCTCTGTCACTAGATGATATACATGATCCTACAGACAACATGAACATCGCACATTGCAGGATGATTGCTCTCTGTCACTAGATGATATACATGATCCTACAGACAACATGAACATCGCACATTGCATGGATGATGCTTCTGTCACAAGATGATATACATAATTCTTACTGAGCAACATGACATCAACATTGCAGGATGATTGCTCTCTGTCACAAGATGATATACATAATTCTACAGACAACATGAACATCAAACATTGCAGGATGATTGCTCTCTATCACTAGATGATATACATGATTCTACAGACAACATGAACATCAAACATTGCAGGATGATTGCTCTCTGTCACAAGATGATATACATAATTCTACAGACAACATGAACATCAAACATTGCAGGATGATTGCTCTCTGTCACTAGATGATATACATGATCCTACAGACAACATGAACATTGCAGGATGATTGCCCATGGTTACTAGATGCTATACATGATTCATTGCAGGATGATGCATTCTGTCACTCCATGATATACCTGATGCTACAGGTAGCATGAATATCAAAACTTGAAGGATGATTGCCAATGGTTACTAGATGCTATACATAATTCATTCTATAGACATCAAACTTTCCATGTAGATTGCACTCTGTTACTAGATGATATACATGATTCTACAGGCAACATGAACATCAAACATTGCAGGGTGATTGCCTGGTTACAAGATGTTATACATGATTCTACACACATCAAATACTAATAATAGTATTGCAGGTAGATTGCGCTCTGTTCTATTCTACAGACAATATGTACATCAAACATTGCAGGATGATTGCATCCTATCACTATATATAATATGCATGATTCTACAGACATCAAACATTCCAGGATGATTGTACTCTGTCACTAGATGATATACATGATTCTACAGACAACATGGACATCAAGCATTGCAGGATGATTGCACTCTGTCACTAGATGATATACATGATCCTACAGACAACATGAACATTAAACATTGCAGGATGATTGCTCTCTATCACTAGATGATATACATGATTCTACAGACAACATGTACATCAAACATTGCAGGATGATTGCTCTCTATCACTAGATAACATACATGATGTTACAACATGAACATCAACTTTGCAGGATGCTTTCACTCTGTCATTGGATGATATACATGATTTTACAGACCAGAAGACATGAAAACATCAAACATTGCAGGATCTTGCACTTTAGTTACTAGATTATATACCGGATACTAGAGACAAAACTTTGCTCTCTGTTGCTATATGATACACACGAATCTATATGGACATCAAACCCTGTAGAATGATTGGACCTGGGCGCTACAGGGTAACATATTGGATTCAAGAAGCATCAAAAAATATCAAAATTTGGAGGATTTCAGGATGTTTGCCCTTGGTTAACAGATGGTTTAGTATTTTCTCGAGTCTAAAGAAAACATGGAAATTACGATTTTCGGGCTGATTGTCCGTGGTCATTAAATGATATACTAAATTCTAGAGACATGAACATCAATTTGTGTGATTGACCGGAGTCACTAGATGATATACTAGATTCTAGAGACATGAACATCAATTTGTGTGATTGACCGGAGCCACTAGATGATATACTGGATTTTAGAGACATGAACATCAATTTGTGTGATTGACCAGAGCCACTAGATGATATACTGGATTTTAGACAAGAACATCAATTTGTGTGATTGACCGGAGCCACTAGATGATATACTGGATTCTAGAGACAAGAACATCAATTTGTGTGATTGACCGGAGTCACTAGATGATATACTGGATTCTAGAGACAAGAACATCAATTTGTGTGATTGACCAGAGCCGCTAGATGATATACTGGATTCTAGAGACAAGAACATCAATTTGTGTGATTGACCGGAGTCACTAGATGATATACTAGATTCTAGAGACAAGAACATCAATTTGTGTGATTGACCGGAGCCACTAGATGATATACTTGATTCTAGAGACATGGACATCATTCTTTATGATATTGCACATAGTCACTAGACACTATTCTGGATTATAGGGACATGAACATCAATTTGCGTGATTGCCTGTAGTCACTAAACGATATACTGGATTCCAGGAACATGGACATGAATTCTTGCGTAATTACTGGATTATAGTGAACATCGATCTCTGCGTGATTGCCAATAGTCACTGGACGACAAACTGGATTATAGAGACATGAACATCAATTTGCGTATTTGCATGTAGTCACTCGACAATATACTGGCTTTTTGAGACATGGACATCAAACTTTGCGTGATTGCCCATAGTCATGGTATAATATACCGGATTCTAGAGGACACCAATTTGCATGATTGCCCGCAGTCAATACATGATATACCAGATTATAGAGACATGGACAGCAAACTTGCGTGACTGCCTGTAATCACAAGATGATATACTAGATTAGCGTGATTGCCTGTAAATCACTAGACAATATACTGGATTCTAGAGACATGGACATCAATCTTTGCGTGATTACCCATAGACAATGGATGATATACTGGATTATAGAGACACTGACAGCAAACCTTGCATGATTGCCTGTAGTCACTAGATGATATACTGGATTCCAGAGATATGAACATTAATTTGCGTGATTGCCCGTAGTCACTTGAAAATATACTGGCCTTTTTGAGACATGTACATCAATCTTTGCGTGATTGCCCGTAGTCACTAGACAATATACTGGATTCTTGAGACATGGACAGGAAACTTTGCCTGATTGCCCGTAGTCACTAGACGATATACTGGATTCTAGAGACATAGACAGGAAACTTTGTGTGATTGCCTGTGGTCACTAGACAATATATTGAATTATGTAGACATGAACATCAATCTTTGCGTGATTGCCCGAATTCACTAGATGATTTACTGGATTCTAGAGCCACGGACATCAATCTTTTTGTGATTGCCCATAGTCACTAGACAATACACTGGCTTAAGAAACGGAAAGCAAACTTAGCGTGATTGCCATAAGACAATGTACTGGATTATGAAGACATTAACATCAAGCTTTGTGTGATTGCCCGTAGTCACTACAACATATACTGGCTTGTAGAGACCTGGACAGCAAACTTTGCGTGATTGCCTGTAACCACTAGATGATATACTAGATTCTAGAGACATGAACATCAATTTGTGTGATTGACCGGAGCCACTAGATGATATACTGGATTCTAGAGACAAGATTATCAATTTGTGTGATTGACCGGAGCCACTAGATGATATACTGGATTCTAGAGACAAGAACATCAATTTGTGTGATTGACCGGAGCCACTAGATGATATACTGGATTCTAGAGACAAGAACATCAATTTGTGTGATTGACCGGAGTCACTAGATGATATACTGGATTCTAGAGACAATAACATCAATTTGTGTGATTGACCGGAGCCACTAGATGATATACTGGATTCTAGAGACAAGAACATCAATTTGTGTGATTGACCGGAGCCACTAGATGATATACTAGATTCTAGAGACAAGAACATCAATTTGTGTGATTGCCCGTAGTCACTAGACAATATACTGGATTCTCGAGACATGGACAGGAAACTTTGCCTGATTGCCCGTAGTCACTAGACGATATACTGGATTCTAGAGACATAGACAGGAAACTTTGCGTGATTGCCTGTGGTCACTAGACAATATACTTAATTATGTAGACATGAACATCAATCTTTGTGTGATTTCTCGTAGTCACTAGATGATTTACTGGATTCTAGAGCCACGGACATCAATCTTTTTGTGATTGCCCATAGTCACTAGACAATACACTGGCTTACAGAAACGGAAAGCAAACTTAGCGTGATTGCCATAAGACAATGTACTGGATTATGTAGACATCAAGCTTTGTGTGATTGCCCGTAGTCACTACAACATACACTTGCTTGTAGAGACCTGGACAGCAAACTTTGCATGATTGCCTGTAACCACTAGATGATATACTGTATTATAGAGACATGGACATCAACCTTTGCGTGATTGCCCATAGTCAATGGATGATATACTGGATTATAGAGACACTGACAGCAAACTTTGCATGATTGCCTGTAGTCACTAGATGATATACTGGATTCCAGATATGAACATTAATTTGCGTGATTACCAGTAGTCAGTTGAAAATATACTGGCTTTTTGAGACATGAACATCAAACTTTTCGTGATTGCCCATAGTCACTCGACAATATACTGTTTTCTAGAAACATGAACATCAAACTTTTCGTGATTGCCCATAGTCACTCGACAATATACTGTTTTCTAGAAACATGAACATCAAACTTTTCGTGATTGCCCATAGTCACTCGTCAATATACTGTTTTCTAGAAACATGCACATCAAACTTTTCGTGATTGTCCACAGTCACTCGTCAATATACTGTTTTCTAGAAACATGGACATCAAACTTTTCGTGATTGCCCACAGTCACTCGACAATATACGGTTTTCTAGAAACATGGACATCAAACTTTTCGTGATTGCCCACAGTCACTCGACAGCAAACTTTTCGTGATTGCCCATAGTCACTCGACAATATACTGTTTTCTAGAAACATGGACATCAAACTTTTCGTGATTGCCCATAGTCACTCGACAATATACTGTTTTCTAGAAACATGGACATCAAACTTTTTGTGATTGCCCATAGTCACTCGACAATATACTGTTTTCTAGAAACATGGACAGCAAACTTTTCGTGATTGCCCATAGTCACTCGACAATATACTGTTTTCTAGAAACATGGACAGCAAACTTTTCGTGATTGCCCATAGTCACTCGACAATATACTGTTTTCTAGAAACATGGACAGCAAACTTTTCGTGATTGCCCATAGTCACTCGACAATATACGGTTTTCTAGAAACATGGACAGCAAACTTTTCGTGATTGCCCATAGTCACTCGTCAATATACGGTTTTCTAGAAACATGGACATCAAACTTTTCGTGATTGCCCATAGTCACTCGACAATATAGGGTTTTCTAGAAACATGGACAGCAAACTTTTCGTGATTGCCCATAGTCACTCGACAATATATACGGTTTTCTAGAAACAAGAACATCAAACTTTTCGTGATTGCCCATAGTCACTCGACAATATACTGTTTTCTAGAAACATGGACATCAAACTTTTCGTGATTGCCCATAGTCACTCGTCAATATACTGTTTTCTAGAAACATGGACAGCAAACTTTGCATGATTGCCCACAGTCACTCGTCAATATACGTTTTTTTAGACATATACAGCAAACATTTAAGGGGCCATAACTCTGGAACCCATCATGGGATCTGGCCAGTTTTCGAAAGGAACCGAGATATTACGCCAATACAAGTTGTGTGCAAGTTTGATTAAAATTGATTGCAAAATGTGGTCTCTATCGTGTTCACCAGAAATTGTGAACAGACGACAGACAAAATGCGATCACAAAAGCTCACCCTGTCACTATGTGTCAGGTGAGCTAAAAACAGCTGAACTGGACCTGGTGACTGAAGGCAATAAAAGCAACAACCTTTGTATGATAATTGTACTTGGTCACTCTAAATCTAGATCTAAGAGATTCTTGGGTTAATAAAACAAGACATATCAAATATTGAATGAAGATGGGATTTATTTGTAATAATCATTCACAATGTAATAAATTAACTTCTAGAGCAAGTAATTTCTTTAGATACAACAGATTTAAGGTGGTTTACACCAGAAGCTTCATTATCTGATATAAAACTCCTTAAACTCTATTGCCTCATTAAAATATTTCAACAACAAATATTCTCTAAAGAATGAAATAAACGTAATTCCTTAAGAAATTCCACTTAACAGTATCTCTGATGCACAGCTTAAAAGTATATCCATTTCTTCACACGGAACTCTAGTTGATTTGTTTTTACAGCGGCAAGATTTATTTTTACACAAGATATAAGAAATCTGTTTTTACTTTATGGTATGGCAACTCAATCTGATTTTAAGCAATACAAGTTTCATATACTATATGTTTGTTATGTTCAATATTTACCATAAGTCTTTATTTTTATAAATAACAGCAGAGACATCAAAAACAAAATATAGTTCATATATAGATCCACTAGTCAACTTTGCTTTTAACAAGTGCAATCAATCATTTCTGATTCAAATGTGAATTGACCTCTGATTATCAAATGACAATACGAAAAAATGAAACAATCATTATAATTACCCCAAATTGTTTTGATTCACCCTTAAATTACAAAATCCCTCTTCTATTTACTGTACTTTTATTCAGCCGTTTTCAAAAATAAACATATCATACAGAAACAATATGGCTAAATATATATGACCAAGCCCCTAAGGTGCTGTTTCTATAGGCAACTGTTTCAAAAACAAAAAATCTGTCCATATTTTTAAATTGCAATTGGTGTAATTTTAAAAGGGGAAGTAGCTAGAACATTAAGGTAAGTTCAGAAGGGAAAATAAGACAGAATAAATTAGCCTGGATGTTGTAAAGAACTTGATCATATATAATTTAGCCAGTATATTAATAGCACATTCTTATGTTGCCATATGTAAACATTCTGTTGATAACCTCAAATATGTTAGTACAAACTAAAACATGGGTCAAGCCTAAACTAATTTCTTATCTACAATTTAATACACAGACAGTTTTCTATTTAACTCACATCTGCATTTTTTTTTTGTACAATTTGGTGCATCAAGTAGTAAGTACTTCATTGACACTTAAAGCTACATATTTTTCTTTTCCAACTGCATTTAAGTCCTGCAATTATGCTTGCTATAAAATTAATTATTTTCATATTTAAAAGATGCTTTATGACCTACCCTTATTACCTTAAAAAGTTGAGACTAAAACTGTCAGTAAAATAAACAGCGAAACTTCAAAAAGGTAAAGCAGCTTATACATAAAACGTAGCAATGAAAACTGAAGTGAGCCACGCCACGAGAAAACCAACATAGTGCGTTTGCAAACAGCATGGATCCAGACCAGCCTGAGCATCTGCTCAGGATCCTGGCTGTTCGCTAATGGTTTCTCTCATTGCAATAGGTTTTGAAAACGAACAGCATGGATCCTGACCAGACTGAGCAGGTTGGTCTGGATCCATGCTGGTCGCAAATGCACTATGTTGGTTTTCTCATGGCGTGGCTAAAATAACTTTTTTTTTATATATTTTACTTTCTTAAAAAATAAAACGATTTTATTTTTCTTACAAACTAAAGTCGATTCCCAAGAAAATTACCTTGCAAGTATGAATGAAACATGATTTTTATTAATAAAATGGTGATAAAGATTTCTCCAGCAATACAGCATGTATATATAATTAAATTATGTGAGAAAATATCTGAATGACCAAATTCCAATCAACAATGGCATATAAACCACTAGTTTCATATTCTTTGGTACTGTTTCATTATCAACGAAGAGTTCATGTAAACCAAATCTTCATTTACAGTATAAGTAGTGTATAAAGTGAGTGAGTTGGCTTTTATGGCGAATCAACACAAAAAGGTCATATATCGCCGAGATGGTTAGAGCGTATAAATCATCTAACCATTTCTTTTTTTTTATTTATCTACGACTCATTCATGGTATAGCAGCGTAAAGGCTTAGTCTATTTCTGGTGGTCAATTTCTAAATATGGAATTGTAAGGAAGTTTTAAAACATTTTCCAATGAATACCAAACTTGTGATGGAAAAAAGACCTGTATACGGAGAAAAAAAACAACATATTCATATATATCCATTTAACAGACAAATGGCAAATTTATAATAAAGGCAATGGAATAATACATTTTCTATTCACAAAAAATAATACCCAAACCATTAATAACATTAAAAAAAAAAACAAATGAAAAAGTGAAACACATAAAAAAGAAGAATACAGTCAAAAACCCATGCAAATACACAAACATGACAGAGAAACAAATGGTACCATTGAACATTTACACAAGTTACAGAAGCAAAATACCTTTATCCAACCGACAGTTCAACAAGAAGTGTGTGTCAGATTTTAAAAAGTTTTGTAACCAAAGCTGAAAAATGGGGATTACAATCCCAAACAACAGAAACTGCGTTCTGCACTAAATAAGGATTTACATCAACAAGTACATTTTGTACAATCAACTCTGTTTCTAGTGTATTAACTTAAAGGTTTTGAGGGTCTTCTTTCAGAAAATGTTTAACTCTCAAATCGTTTCAAAGTTCTATTTATGATGAAGGTATTCCACAGCCATTATGAAGGTAATGAAGGTGTTCTAGTCAAAACTGCATATAAACAACTGAGAGGGAAGGACTTCTTTGTGGTTCCATTCAGCTGGGACTTACATAACTGTACTTTAACAACTCAATGAAGACAGTTATATTTATTTTAAAAGTAGTAACTATTGTAATTAACATTACCCAAAATAAATCTGCATAAAAAGCATTTAAAGGAACAATAAAAATATTTGCTAAACCTAAACAAACGTCAATCTCAAACCCGACACTTTTTTTCTCCCAAAACAAATGATGTAGAAGCCTATCCTACATTGAGTACATATTCATGCAGTTTAGAAGATACTGTCTCCCTGCAGGCTGTGGGACACTAGCCATGTCCAGCTGACCATGAGGAGGGCAGTTACTGACTAGCACTTAATTAACAGTAAGCATATATCACTGTGCTGATCATACAGTATCACTCAGTCATCATTTCAATCTTCTACTCTAAAGAAAACCTTTACATATTGTAAAATTCAGGAGAAATGTATACTCAGTTCAGTGATGGTTGATTATAAATTTGAGCAATAGGACACATTCTGTCATCTTACAATTTAAAACAACTATCTCTACACTCCTCTCTCACAATTCCACAACAGAAATATTTGCTTTAACTATTCAGTGACATGATTATAATAGTATATTTATGCTGTTGCAATAAAATCATGCATACCATGATATAATTATGCTATCTTTCTTTACAGAAGTAACAGATCTAATAAAAGTGGAAACTTGAAATTGTAATACATGATTTCAATAGAAATGTAGCATTCAGAGAAAAATAAACACCAAACCATCTCAGTTGCAACACAAGCTGGCTGGGATACCAATATACCTAACTGACATGTTAACTGCAGGTCATGCATACATATATAGTATAGGTGTGTATATTATAATCATTAATATTTGTGGTCGAGTTCCACAAAAGATAATCCCAAAGACCAAATTAATTTACTATTCATATTATGTTCAAAATTTCTTTTTTCATGTCCACAAAACTTTTCTCATGTCCACAAAATTGGATCAAATAGCTGTGTTGACCCAAACAATGAAAATCTGTGCCCATCGGAAAAAAAAATTCGCAGTATATTAAGAACTGTCCAGTTGAAAAGTGATGCGATTCTTTTCTCACTTATGACACAATCTTAACCATTTTTCAAAACTAAGTTAGCACAACTAAGTTACTGCTATGTAATACACACAAACAAGTATATATATTTACAAAACCTGTTGTAACGGAGTGAATTATGGTCATTCAGCTGAGATTTTGGTACAAAATTCTTTGTTTAGGAAAAGAGAAAACACTATTAAGCCTAAACTGGATTAATTTTAAACTACTACCGTAATTAAATCAAAATTAAATTTCAATCCCCATTACTTTACAGTGAGAACATTACTATTACAAGGGAAAGAACTCTGGTCACTCTTATTTTCCCTCAATAACAGATGCCAGAAAAAAAATTAACAAAAGTTAGTTGCCAGATGGGCCTTTATATTCCAAGTTATCAACTTGGTTCAATATCAAAAACAAATCACTAATCTTATACACTTACACAGTCACTCAATAGTTTTAAGTTCTCTACTTAAATACTCTGACTTCTCTTACTTGAAATACTATCAATGAATTTTTGACTGGTGCCATGAAAATATCGTCACCTTGTACTGAAAATATCTATTTATAACACCAGAATCATTTAGTAAAAGGCTATGTATCAACTGTCTCACAACCACACTGTATGTTTATAATTTAGAATCAAAAGCAAAAACTGGCACTGAATGAAAGATTGTATAATGCAGAAGATGTAGATATCAAAATTCACACTAGCTTCTATGTATGTGGAAAAGAACAACAACACAATCAAACAGAACACAATATTTCGTTAATCATGTGATTGTATTTTAACCAGTGAACTTTAAATTAAAATCACTGTGTAAAAGCACCTCAAAGATAAAACTTTTCTTGCTAACAAGTTTAATATTTCAGGTAACCTGTTATAGTCCTATCATCCAGACTTATACAGTACTCAGAGTATTCTTGGTGAACACATGTTTTTCTTTAATTTAAGGTTTCACTGGTTTCTCTGCTTGTTACAATGATTTAACAGTAGTAATTTTCAAATATTTAAGTGAGCTAATACTTCACTTAAGATTCAACATTATTTGTAGTGAGCCCACTGTTGTTTTTCATTAATATTAAAAGAGATAAATCTGAACGTATTTAACTTTCAAACATTCAAGTTTATACCATGTTTAGAATATTGCAACCTTTAAAATTACACAACTATCTGCATCATCTGTAGTCAAATGGAGATCAATATATAATGATGGAGAACACTGCCCATATATCATAACGATATAACTTATACCAAGCATGATCTGTAAAGGTTTTGTCTATCTAACAGCAGTATCATATTCCATTCCATCCCATGAAACAAACAGTGAGTCTATGTTCATATGTAATAGGGAAATGTACAAGATTTCAATTAAAATTCTTCCAACATTAGAAGATACTATCAGGTGATTTTTTTTTTGTAGTCTGCAAAGATTTGTGTTGTTTTTTCAAAAGATAACTTTGTTTTGAGAGTAGCGTGAAAGCTCTCCGTCATTCAAATCCTGGTGCCACCTAAAGCTTATTCCCTTAAATACAGAAATGTTGACAATATCCTATATAAATCTGTGCAATATGATGTAATTAAAAAACTCAAATTTAATACTGAGTGTACATATAGACAGATAGACTAGATGAAGGAGCACACATTTAACTGCTGTTATACTGGTTATATTTCCATACATGCCCCGGCATGTCTATAAGCTCATGTTCATGCCCCGGCATGTCTATAAGCTCATGTTCACCTTCATAAAATGTTCTCAGCTCTAAACTAATTAAGTGATAACATTGCAAACGAAAAACATACATTCCTCATAATTAATGCAACAAGCACAAAATACAATAAACAATCCAAACAAAAACACATCATGAAAGAAAGAAAGAAAGAAAAAAAAGATCAATATATATATATATATATAACATGTAAATATACACATCCTGCAATCGGGAACATATACAAAATAGCAGAAATATTTAACAAAATGTATAATCTATGTTCAATTAAATGACGGAACAATTTATCCGATACATCTGGCACCATTTATTACCTCCAAGTATTATATAATCTGTGCCAGAAACCAGGGAGCTTATCTTATTGATTTTACTAATGCCCCTTTCCCAAAACTAAAACAAAAATATACAATTTTTAGGTTATTTTAAGTATACAGGTTACATTGCACTAGATTTGTACGATCCTGTTCCTCTGCAGAACAGCCAGACTGTATAAGATAGCTCACATCACTTGCTTCAAGAAACTGTCACTAAATATTTTGCACTCCATGGAAAGACACTCCCAAGTTATCCAGCAGATTACATGATACCCTTTAGTGTGTTTATGTGAAATGTACACATTCATACATTTATCATTTATATCAAAATGCCTAAATAATGTTTTCTCGCCTTAGTTTACAAACTGACACAAATAAGCATTGCTCCTTGTTAATGCATAATATGAAAAACATATGAACCCAGATATCTATACATATAACTAAATGTCAACATGTAAAGTATTCATACACAGTAAAATGTACAACTTTTTCTGTAAACATGTATCACCTGCCATTTAAGAATTTTGTATTTGTATACAGTTTTAGCTGGTGTATCATAAGCCATATAGTACATTCTGATAAATTGTTTAAAATGGCCTACTAAATTAAATGTTTAGAATAAATAGAAAGAATAAGCTAGAATTACCATAATGCTCCCCTGTAAGTCAGGTACACTGTGAACAGATGAATTTAAGCCATGGGTACACAGTGAACAGATGGTATAGCAATGGGAACACTGTGAACTGATGGTATTGCCACAGGTACTCTGTGGACAGATGGTATAGCCAGGGGAACACTGTTAACAGATGAATTTAAGCCATGGGTACATCGTGAACAGATGGAATGGCCATGGGTACACTGTGAACAGATGGTATAACCATAGGTACACTGTGAACAGATGGTATGGCCACAGGTACACTGTGAAAAGACAGAATCTTTGCTACAGGTACATTGTGAACAGATAAGTAATATATACACTAATCAGACAGAATCTGAGCCACAGGTATACTGTGAACAGATGTTACTGCAGTCATGGGTACTGTGAACTGACTGAATCTTAACAGCAAGTACACTGTGAATATGTGGAATATAAGCATAAGTATCCAGTGAACAGATGGAATAAAAGCCATAGTTACACTGTGAACAGATGGAATAAAAGCCATAGTTACACTGTGAACAGATGCACCTGAGCATTAACAGTTCCATAGTGTATGTCATTTCCTCTACAACTGTTATATAATAAAGGTTGCCCTTATACAGGAACAGACTGGGTACAGAGTACCTGGACTTACATTTGATACAGTGAACCTAGACTTACAGCACAGCAATCACAAGGAAAGTAAGCAAAAAGAAGAAAACTACTTTGTCCGCAGTTTCAGCTGTCAAAAATAAAAACTGTTTTTGTTGTTGTTTTTTTTCTACTAATATTATGAATTTAAATGATAATTTACTGTAAAGTTATCAAAGATCATTTCATTTTGTTCATCAGTTAAATATTTCAACCTATTGTACAGGTTTCAACCTTAATCTATTCTAAAGGTTTTTGTTTTTACCTTTTTACAAAATAAATATGACCTTTTGAAATTAAGGTTTATTCTAAATGAAATCATCACATTATGTTACGTGCAGATGGAAGTCTATACAAGTGAAAGTGATGTATTACAAACAGCTGTTTCTGGAACGATTACACAGACAGGAATAAATGATGAAAGATTATACAAGAGTTAAGCCTAAAGCTCAAGTATTTTCCATCTATTGAAAGACTGATTAACAATACATGTATCACATTGTTATATTTCATCTACTCCAACACATTCATAATTGTGTTCACACTCCTGATTGGCTGATTTCACTGGCTTTCTAATGTCCTGTTACATTGTAAGCCAATCAAATTAGCTAGAACAATTTTATTGGTATAGAGGTAGTTTGCAATCTTGTACACTTTTGAATGACTTTTTTTTCACGGACAACCCAAGCTTTAACATCTTTTTATTTCTTAAATGCAGCTTTTTCATTGCAATCAAGCCATCTTAACAATTAAGTAAAGTTTCTTTCAAAATTCTGTAATTTTCTTTCAACAAAAATTTCAGCGCCTTAGATCTAATAACAAAAGTGAGAAAATATTTTTAACATGTGATTACTTTGTTTTTGTGTAATCAAGCAGCTTGCTGTCAAACAGCCTGGAGTGAAGCCAAGTCTTCCCTTAGTCTCAGTTCCTGGTCTTGACCATATGCAGTATGCCATAGTTACTCGACTTAACATACTAGAGCCTGGTTTCACTGCTCACTGCAAACCTGGCCAGCACTCTACTGACTGGGCCTGTCCACTTTATTGACTAGCCAGTGTATTGCTATATAGACACAACAAGTTATGCATTAAAACTCATAATGAAATGAAAAATGTGATTAATCTATAGGACCCAACAGTGAACTACGTTATAATGAAAGCAGAATAAAATATAAAGCAGTTATCCTTATTTTTATAATTAAACACAGGACATCTCTCCAATAGTTACAGAAGATAAGCCAATTGTTAACAATGAAGGAGTATGAAGTTAAAATATCAATAAGATAAATAAATTTCAGAAACATAAACGCTCTCTCTTTCTCTCCAAGAACCAGAGAAACTGTTTTCTGTTTTGTTGGTGTGTCAACAAGGGCAACTATTTCCTATTCTGAAGTGTGTCAACCGGGGTCTAGTACTGTCTAACCAGGGTAATTGTTTCCTATTCTGGTAGTGTGTCAGATGCTTGGCACAGCTTTTCAAACAGGCAAACTAGAATATCTGGACAGCCGACAGAACATACAATACCATGTCTAATGATAATAATCAACACAATCCAATAAAACTGTTACCACAATCAACAAGTTGGCCTATACACTTTTTAAAGCAAGGTTTAGTTTTCTGAATTTCTTTGCAGCCACTGACTGTCTACAAACTATTTCATTTCACAGATTCTCACTGAGAAAATCTCTCCGTACTGAACGAAATGCAATTTGATTGCCAAGTCCAGCTGTCTAACAAGCTTTAAAGCTTGATACTTCTTTCATCGTCAACAATAAACCTTTAGCCTCAGAAGTACGAAAAACTGGAATCTTCCAAAATAACACATGTATCACATGATACGTCTTTTTGTAAACAAAATAACCCCAAATCCATAAAGAAATGCTGATATGTCAGTAGAAATGCAATTATTTCCTTTTCAGTTCCAATTGATTCAAACTGTGGCACTCATTTGCACGGTCCACTTTCATTTTGCGACTGCTGCAGCTGGTTTTGGGCCATCTCGTTCTCTCACTGGGGGTCCATCTCTCCCTCGACGGTCATTGCGATGACTGAAATCACGATCTCCGTACCTACGTTCACGATTTTCTTTTAGTCTTCTGCTATTGATTCTCTGTTCACGTGGTTCATCTCTGCGATAGTCATTCTCTTTTCTGAAGTCCCTATCATCACGACGAGAATCACTCTCATTTTCTCTACTGTCTTTACGTGAGAAATCTTTTCCAGAACCACGTGCTGATGGCTTTGAGCTAGACTGTGCTGGGTGCTGACCCTGTTCTTTCAGCGCTCTGTTGGGGGCTTGAGTCGAGTCTGCATCTTCACTTTCTGACTCGTCTGACTGGTCAGCAAGAGAGTTTGCAGACACTTCAGCAACTTTTGTTTTTTGCACCATTTGAGCGTAGGAAAGTTTGACTGAGTTGGCAGAAAGTGAGGCAGAATTGTCATCCTGGAAATAAATCATACTTATCATTACACATCAAACCTCAGCTTAAAATAGTTAATTAAATCTGAATCAGCAAGAAAAAAATAGGATTTTCATGTTGATTCAACCAAATTCTGAATATATGAACTTGTCGAACTTATCACAGAAACATATAATTGAAATCTCACTTGCAACTTTTGTTATTAAAGCAAAAGGTGTTATTAGCACCAATATAAAGTTGTCAGACTGAAGGTATGGTCTTAAGTTCCAACCATCAGTGTTCAAGTGATCAAATAAGAACATTATTACATAGGGATTTTGCCAGGATGGGATGTCAAAATTTGAATTGCAGGAGTTATTTAAGCAATCTTGAGTCTTGGAAAGCAAAGTTAAATTGTATTTTAACCTTTAGCATGCTAGATAAATTGTCGTCTGCTGGAAATGTCCTTTGCTTAAATTGTAAAGTTCATTCAATTTGCTCCAAAATTGGAAGAAAAATTGTCAGAGTAGCAAACAGCTTGGAACCTGATCAGACGCCGATTTAATCGGCGGCTGATCTGGTTCCAAGCTGTTTGCAAAGGCTGTTAAATTCGCCTGCAGCAGGCTAAGGGTTAAACTTGCTGTTTGGTAAATATTATCATTTCATCATTATATTTCTGAAACAGCATTTTTATCCTCTGCTTCAATGATGGTCATGTTCCCATGATTACAAAGTTGTTATGGCAATTCCAGGGAGATAGACAGCTGAATGACTTGGGTGAACTGATTAAATACATGCAGTCATAAATAAACGAGAGTGGTCGTGTGGTAAACAGCTTCTATACAGTCCAGAGATCAATGTTCAAATCCCAGAGAGAGCTAAATGTCACTGAACAGAAACTCTGTACCTATGCACGAGTACCATTTAGAAATTTGGGTAACAAAAATTGGGGAATTTCTTCAAAGAATGTTTAAGTAGTAAGAAAATTCTTTCAAATGTAAAACACAATTTAACTTTACTGAGTGTAAAACCTTAGCAGGAAGACTCAAAGTGTTCTCCTGTCACCTCAATAAATACTTGAATTTTTGTCAAGCTATCACAGGACTAAAGAAAAGAATACAAACTGTATTTGATTGTTGTTGCTGTTGCGGTCTATCCCTGTTAGATCGGTTCTCTGACTCTTTACTGGACTTTATATCTGGTTCCCTACCAGCGCGACTATCAGGCACTGATTGCATTGTACTTGCTGAACATCTGAAATATACATACACTACATTTTATTGCTCCTCTTAAACTTTCTCTCATAAATTTTTTTCTTACTTTCATTAAACATACAGAAATTCTATGACAAGAAGCTAACATTGAGGCAAGTTGTGACTGTATTTCACAGCAAGAAGAATCATTGTCTCAATTTCCTGACCTTGATTTCCAGCACTCAATTTATTGGCCTCACATTTTAGAACCAAAATTATTCATCTGATCCCTTTGTAAGAACCCGATTGCCATTTTAATACTAAATAATTCATGCATGTCAGTTGCTTTAAAGGAATGTTTGTTTTGTTTGGTTGAAGTTTAATGCCATTTTAATTTCTTTCATTAGAGGAGAGCAGATTGTCACTTGGACAGGAAGACAGAAGAATATTATAATCAGTCACATGTTGTAGATGCAGACAGGAATATCGGGATTGAAAATTACTGTTTGGTGGCAATGAGGCTCTGCCGAGTTACTGCAAAACAGTTACCAGAGAGCAGGATATTTAAATCTGGATCTACTTCCACCTTGTATTTATCATTATATAATAAATAAACCCAAACAAAATACTTTCTTCTTAATGGCACTCTTTCTTATGGTAGCATCTTTAAACAAAGCAAAAGAAATCAATGCCTATAAACATGAAATACGTCATGACGTTTAAAAGATGCAAAACTGTCATTAGTAACTTAATGTTAGGTTTTTCTGTAAAATAACATTTTTTGAATCATGTGAAACAAACTGTACAGAAGAAAGAGCTACCATCACAGTATTTGATTTTATCTAATTTTACATAATAAATAATCAATACACGAGTCATTAGTTGTCATTTACAGCATGAGAGTCATCTGGGATGGTGGTGCCGGACAGGTTCTGCTGAGTAAAGTCATCAGAAATGCTAACCCGTTGTGTAAATAATGTATATGAAAAATTACGTGATAAATAATAAATAATTCAGATTTCATACTTGTATAACAAAATGTGTAATACCTGACTTGTTGAGAGACAGTGGGTTGTTGTGATAAACTTCCTGTTGTCATCTTGGCAGCAGGTGTCGATGACGACGACGAGCTACTTTGACACAGGTTACTGCTAGATGTTGTTTCATCATCTCTATTTGATGACATGTTAGGTTTTGATGTTGTTACAGTTGTTGTTGCCGTGGATACTGGCAATACAGAGCTTACTGGTTTTGGAACATCTTTCACTTGAGGTTTGGCAGTACCCTTGACAACATCGGACAATTTACTTTCAAAAACATCACCAGATGAGGCATTATTCTGCAAGTTTAAAGAAACTAGTATAAAATACAGCAGCAACAAAAACAAATATTTCTCTTCAGAAAAGAATGACATTGTTATTGTATCAGTTTGTAAGTTTCTCTGTGGAAAAGACTTGCAAATATATATAATCCCCCCCCCCCCCCCTCCCCCCGAGTTTCTTACTTGTTATATCCAGTGCGAACAATTCAATGAGTAGACCTTTCATGACATGTATTCAGCAAACTCTTCTCTCAAAAACTTATTCAAGTCTGTTCAATATATCAGAAGTTTATAATATTTTATGACCAAACAGTTTCTGAACTGATTCTTATGTTTTGTTTGTAGTTAATTTCAACATTAAACTAGAACTGTCACAGGAGTGACTCATACCCCCACCATACGGTCTTGTCATAGAAGAATGGCAACCATAAGAAATCTTAAAAATACTTTGGAGTACTTCATCCTGGGCTTCCACATAAAGGTAATACTAGTATAATACTAGTATAGTAATACTAGTAAATATATTAAATCTCTAATATTAGAGATACACTAAAAGTGAATACAAACAAGAGTGCAAGAATGTCACAATATACGCCCGTCACAGCAAATTTCTTTACTCTAGCACCTGTATTTGCAAATGGAATTTTAATTTTGTGGTAATTTTTGTAATAACTAAGTGTTTTGTTTTTCTTAGTCCACAAAAAAACTCCTTACCAGGTAGAGATACCTTAAAATACACCTAAAATTGGAAAGTAACATCTATGTTGTACCACAGAAAAGTGGTTTTGGTTTTTCCCTACGCTCAATTATAAAAAAGTTACAATATAAGTTATTTATAGTAACAACTAAGGGAAGTTAATCTTAAAAAAAAAAAAAAAAAAAAAAAAATAAAAAAAAAAAAAAATGCAAGTCCTCACAAAAATCTTTACCAGGTAGAGACTGGTCAAAATACACCTCAAAATTGGATGTAGCATGCATGTTGTACTACAGAAAAGTGGTCTCGATTTTTCCCTACGACTAGTAATGAAAAACTTACAATATAAGCTATTTATAGTAACAACAAAGGGAAGTAATTCTAAAGAAGGGAACTGCACATGACACTTCGTCTCATGATGATGTATAATTGTGTCAAGTTACATCAAAATCCCTCCATGCATGAAGAAGAAATGCTTCGGACAAAGTCATTCTTGTATCTGACCTTTGGCCTCTAAGTGTGACCTTGACCTTAGACCTAGGGACCTGGTTCTTGCTCATGACACTACGTCTCGTGGTGGTGAACATTTGTGCCAAGTTATATCAAAATCCCTCTATGCATGAAGAAGAAATGCTCCGGACAAGGTTTTCATTCCTGTATCCTTTGACCTCTAAGTGTGACCTTGACCTTAGACCTAGAGACCTGGTTCTTGCGCATGACACTCCGCCTCATGGTGGTGAACATTTGTGCCAAGTTATATCAAAATCCCTCTATGCATGAAGAAGAAATGCTCCGGACAAAGTTTTCATTCTTGTATCCTTTGACCTCTAAGTGTGACCTTCACCTTAGACCTAGGGACCTGGTTCTTGCGCATGACACTCCTTCTCATGATGATGAACAATTGTGCCAACTTTCATCAAAATCCCTCTATGCATGAAGAAGATATGCTCCGGACAAAGTCATTCTTGAATTTGACCTTTGACCTCTAAGTGTGACCTTGACCTTAGACCTAGGGACCTGGTTCTTGCGCATGACACTCCGTCTCATGATGGTGAACAACTGTGCCAAGTTTCATCAAAATCCCTTCATGCATGTAGAAGATATGCTCCGGACAAGGTCTGCGGACGCCGCCCGCCCGCCCGCCCGCCAGGGGCGTTCCCATAATACGTCCCGTTTTTCAAACGGGCGTATAAAAAGTGTCTTACCGACCCATGTTACCACAGAAAAATGTTTTTACTTTTTACATAGGACTTACAATAAAAAAAGTTAGAAAAATACCTAAAATATTGAAAATCTAAAAATAGGATTTCTAAAAATAGACTAATTCCTGGAATTTAAGGGGAAGAAACTCAGTACAAAAGTTAAAAAAAGGTTACTTCCCTTTGGCTCTAAGCCAATCAGAATGAGATATAGTGAAAATACATCAAAATTAACATTAAATTCTTGGTAAAAGGGGACACAATTCAAGAAAAATTAGTGTCAGAGTTATGCACCTTGTGTCACATGATGTGGGTGATGAGGTGGAACATCTATTTTAAGTCTGAATCAAATCCATTCAGTAGTAACTGAGATATAGTGAAAATACATCAAAATTAACCTTAAATTCTAAGTAAAAAGGGGCATAATTCATGAAAAATTGGTGTCAGAGTTATGCACCTTGTGTCACATGATGTGGGTGATGAGGTGGAACATCTATTTTAAGTTTGAATCAAATCCATTTTGTAATAACTGAGATATAGTGAAAATACATCAAAATCAACCTTAAATTTAAAGTAAAAGGGGACATAATTCACAAAAAATTTATGTCAGAGTTAAGCACCTTATGTCACATCATCTGGGTGATGAGGTGGAACAACTATTTTAAGTTTGAATCAAATCCATTTAGTAATAACTGAGATATAGTGAAAATACAACAAAATTAACCTTAAATTCTAAGTAAAAGGGGACATAATTCATGAAAACTTGGTGTCAGAGTTATGCACCTTGTGTCACATGATGTGGGCACATGATGTGGGTGATGAGGTGGAACATCTATTTTAAGTTTGAATCAAATCCATTCAGTAGTAACTGAGATATAGTGAAAATACATCAAAATCAACCTTAAATTCTAAGTAAAAAGGGGCATAATTCATAAAAAAAAAAATAGTGTCAGAGTTATGCACCTTGTGTCACATGATGTGGGTGATGAGGTGGAACATGTATTTTAAGTTTGAATCAAATCCATTTAGTAATAACTGAGATAGAGTGAAAATACACCAAAATTAACCTTAAATTCTAAGTAAAAGGGGACATAATTCATGAAAACTTGGTGTCAAGAGTTATGCACCTTGTGTCACATGATGTGGGTGATATGGTGGAACATGTATTTTAAGTTTGAATCAAATCCATTTGGTAATAACTGAGATAATAGATTTCGGGACGCGACAAAACTGACTCCTATATACCCCCCTCAAACATGTTTGGTGGGGGTATAATGAAAGCATGATGAATATTAAATCATACTTTGACAACTTGCTACATGGGTTTTGTTAGTGAGAACCAAGCTTACCCCAGATCCAGGCAGTGGTGGAAAACTGGTTGGTTCATAATCAAACTTGTCTATAGACATAGGTCGTGTCTGGTTTACTGGCTGACCATCACGTGTGAAGGGCTGGGAAGAATTTGACCGCTGCAAAAAATAGCACAATGCCATATTATATCAATCCTATGTAAGTTCTATCCCTGACAATATTTCTTTTATACTTAAAGTGTTGCTGGACATGCTTTAGTGAGAATAATAAAAAGAAGGTATGTTTATTAACAAAATACAGCTGAAACTTTAAATCTTTTCAAAATGACTAGATTTATGTTATATCTGTTAACTAGAATTGTCTCCCTTTACACATAAAAAGAAGAAAACAACTTACATTAGGTCTAGCACCATCTTCTTCCCTCCTCCGTCTACTCTTATAGCTTTTTCTGTAAATATAAAATGTTCTTTAAATAGTCTTTCAAGAAAAGTGCCTTTCTGACTCTTCTTATACCACATAACTTTTCTTTAAACTGTTTTCTGTTTGATTATGTTGAACTGGTGTTACAAACGGAACATTCCCTAAAATTCCACCAGACCAGAACTTGGATTAATAAAGTCAACCATTCTTTTTTCTACCTCTTGCTTCAGCTTACAGCTGAGCCATACTTGATGCAAATCCTATTTGTATAGAGTATGTGCAATGTATTTTGATCTCTGCGGACTGAATCAAACAAACATCAATGTCTAAGCAACACTTCTTCTCACCTATGAGACAGAGAACACGGAATGAGTATCTGAGTGAGAAAATTTTATCTTGTGTCACAGACTACTGTATTGATGAAGTTGTAGATAAGGAAATCTATCCCTCAGTTTGTGGTACAACCTGGTTCTTCTACAAATTTCAACTTGACTGGGATTTCCTTAACTTCAACTTGTGGGAGTTAGTTTTATTTTATCATTATCAGTGTATTTCTTAATACTGACATTAAAATATCGCAAAATTCTTTACTTTCAGTTCCATTATGTCATAATCAATTTGACTGTAAATGACAATATCTATGCAACAATTGTCTCACTAAACAAGAGTAAAAATGATTTACCCTGCATGCCTTTGGGACAAATCAATCCCCTGTGAGTTCCTACTGTGTATTGTTGTACCATTACTATTGTTGTTGGTATTGTTGTTACCATCTAAATGCTGTGACTGCTGGTGCATATGGTGACCCTGTAATAGCAACTTTGTCCATTAACTAGCTCCATATACATAACAACAGTGATAAAGAACTGTAAAATCCTTGACATGGGGGGGGGGGGGGGGGGGGGGGGTGAGGGATGGGGTGTTAATGCTCCTGGATTTCATTGTAGTGCCAATCCATGGAATAAAATCAAAAACGTAGAAATAAAACTGAATTTTGTCTGCATTCGAAATTCAGGTCTCAAGCCATCATTCTAAGCTCATTCCGCACCACTCACATCAAAAAGGTAATTTTGTGCAAAGAAAAAAACTGATTTAACAGTTCAAACACCTTGATGAAAATGTTCAATATTTAATTTTTGATGAACACTAAATCTATCACATTACAAAGGCTACAGAGAATCTTGTTTTAAATCTGACACTTTCCAGCTAAACTTGATCAATATTTATCTTCTCTGGAAATTCAACAATGTCTTATGGGAAGGGCCAATCCTAAACTGTTGGCAAAACTTGTGGCCCATTCCTTTTGCTTCTATGTAAGTTGAATTTATCATACTTTTATTGATTTGTTAAAATAAGCTTGCCATTTCCATTGTATGATTTGTGTATTTGCACTGAAATTTGAAGCAATGAAATATGATTATACATATGAAACAATGTGTTATGGTAGGAGATATATACCTGGTGGTGTGGCAGAGACTGTGCTTGATGCGGATGATGGTGCGGGTGCGACATCGGTGTTGAATGGCCAGCATGTGAGTGGTTGCCATGGTGACTATGGTGGTTACTGTGGTTGTTATGGCTTATATGGCCGTGTCCTTGGCCGTCAGCACGACGACCCTGGTACACTGGTGCATGGTTTGAGATCGGTTGACTGGTTTTGTGCATGTTGTTGGCCGAGTTCTGTTGTCTCTCGTGCTGTTGGTGTTGTAAACGTGGTGGCAGTGAGTCATTGGAATTGATCCTATCACGACCCATTGGTTGTCCACTGTTTCCGTGCTGCTTTTGATTTCTACAACACAAAATAAAACTACTAAATACAAAATCTAACAAATACACTTCACACCTTTTTTTTAAACCTGATTATACCCGATTTTTTTTTGTTCGTTCTTTTTTTTATCTCAGCCAATTGTTGACAGATTTATATGAAAATGGATAAAAAGCTTAATGATCATTTCATTCTAATAAAACATTGCAACAATATCAAATGAACATTAATTCAATGACTTGTAATGGTTACAACAGTGTAAGCATAAAATCAAAAGTCATGTAACCTGTAAATACAATGACTGCAGTACACTCTGAACCTACTGATTTTATTCAATGTTTAATGGACTCATTTTCAGTTTAGTTGAAATGCAGCATACACGTCAAAGATAAAATCCCGAAAACATAAGCAAGTAAAAAGGAAGCAACAGTTCTAAATAGTAAAACATTTCCTCTTACACAGCTTCATGAAATAAAACATGGTACAAACATGTTCAGTGGAAAAGGGGCACAACTGCGTAAATATGCAAATTAGAATTAAAGAAACCTGTGCGATGCATTTCTGATCATCAAAGTAAACACTATGGAAGTAAGGACAGGAGGCATAAATTCCCCCCAAAACCCAGCAAAATAACTTTACACATGGAACAACATTCCTATAAGGTTTCATGATTCCAGCTCACACACTTTTTGCAGAGAAGGGACCATAACTCTGCCCAAACTAATTTCATTGCAAAATACCAATGATATGCAAAACTAGCCTTGGTAATGAACCTTACCAAGTTTGTTTGAAATCACCCTGTACTTTCACAGAAAAAGCTTGATGCAGGGGGACTGATGAGATTTAATTTAAGATATCCAATGGGCATCTTTCACTAAACTATTTTATATTAAGATATTTTCCTCAAACCTTCATCAAATATATTTAATATATTTATGTCAAGCTACATTTGCTAAATCCTCATGCAGTAACAGTCGACTGTTTAAAAAACTTTCAGTTTTCTAGTGGTAGTACATATTTATACTGTGTACAGTGTGTACTATTTTTAACCTAATGCATTGCAACTGTTAATACACATACACATGTTGATTTTATGTTTACATACACTATATGTAGTGTTTGTTCATGTTTTCAAATATGATATTTGGGTCTATTTTTTAAAATTTTATTTGGGTTTTACGGCGCACCAACACAGTATAGGTTATATGGCGCCAAACAGGACTACAAATTTTTGTTTCACGTCTCATTTACATCGAAATAAAAACATAAGGTATGGAATCAAAATTTGTATACCTGCTGGAATCACAGAGTTACAGCAAAACCTAGTGTTAAGACCCTGTAAGTCGCCTCTTACAATCATGCAATGGTAAGGCAGTGCTTCCAATTCTTTTCATACACAGATCGTCCACATGGGGCGATATTCGGGTCTAGCATACCTTTAATGAATATTGCTGTCTAGAACAACCTCAACACAAAGAACCTAAACATGTAATAAAACACACTATACCTGCTATTGTTGTTATTTGTAGTCCTATTGACTGTGTTGAACATATTTCTGTTGTTGACTTGAGAGTTCACATTCACACTGGTTGCCTGGTAACCATTCATTGCCAACACCTAAAAAAGCATATAATATAAACAAATAACTCTCATTAATGCTTTATAACCTTTCAGACCAGAGCAGCTACTTTACAATGGCTATGTACTCTTTTTAGCTAGTCACATCAGTGGCTTGAACTTATATGTATAGGTTATAAGTTGAATACAGCAGTTTTAAAACATTAATTTCAAGCATTAGCGAAGGAACTAGGGATATGAGTCTTGCGCATTATATGTTGGCTCATTATGGGGAACATTTGTGCCAAGTAATATCAAAATCCCTTGATGGATGACAAAGTTACAGATCAGTCACAAAATTGAGACAATTGGGTGAAAAAAAAACCCCAGACAGATGGACTGACAAAGTGGGTGCAGACACTCATCTTGATTTTTTTTTGTCTCTGTATAATAAAAATACTGTCCTACCCGTGTGTTTTTATGTTATTTTCTAAGTCCAGAAGGGGCCATTATTCTTGCAAAAAGCAGGATGGAATTATGCTTCTTCCTGTACACCAAAAAGGGTGTGTAAAAAGCTAAATGGAGTCTAGTTCCTTTGAAAATTAGTACTAGTGTCGTATCATATAAACTGCCATGGTTAAGACCTGGACAGGTATAAAACTTTCCATCCCCAACTAAACTTAGAATGGTCAAGGACAGAATGAATATTTTGTTGTAACAGCGTACCACTATTTTAAATCTTAACAAGTAGAATCTTGATTTAACCAAAACAAAGAAATCACTTACCATGCTTGGATCCATTATAGTTGTTGGACTAGTCCAGGCCTGCAGTAAGGGACTGGGGGGCGGAGGATAGAATGGAATTGCCTGAAAATAAAATCCTTGTTAAAAAAAAAATTTTGTATCTATTTTTACTACAGTAAAATAGTAATTCCCAATAATGTACACTGAATTCTGATTTATTCATTTCCTTTATTTTCAAGGAATTATCTACAAAATTAAACAGCCGGTACAAATTTTGAGTGGTTCAACATCAGTATCAGCTTGATGGCCTGAAAACTGCAACTGACATATTTCAACACATCATTCAGAAAATCCTTTCAGAATACTTCTTGCATTATTAACTAAAATACTGAAGAATTTCCTTTTCCAAGTAAGGTACAATTTGCCGGCTATTGAAAAATGCATGTAATTTTCTTAAAGCCTAATATCATCCTCATATTTGAGTATTTAATCTTCTTGTACCCAAGGGGAAATAATGGTTGCTGTACCTGTTGCCCATTTAGATACTGTGATACATTTGGCATCAATGTGAAAGGTTGAGTGGCTGTGAACTGTGGTTGAGGAGCTGACGACGTCACAACTTCTGTCTGAATCTGTGTCGGCACTGGTGGCGGCTGGAACCGCTTGTTGATATAGCCATTCCGAGGCTGATATGTTCGGATCAATGGCTTCGCCTTTATTCTTGCCTGAAAACAACATTTTTTTCATTTGAGAATTTTTCAGGTGAGAAAAATACGAATGTAAGCTACAAAAATTCTTTTGTAAACTGCATTTATATCCCAGGCCAAACAGGTTGTTTTGTGAATGGAGATTATATTTTGACAGATTTGTTTAAAGTTTCATGAAGATTCATCTAAAGGTTACTTAGATAAAGTCAAAAGTTAACTATATTTTGACATTATTTCATATTATTTTGGATCTATATAGTGCTCTTTCCATGATAAACAGGTTCAAAGGCTAGATAGATAGATACAGATATATTTACCCAAATAAAGGGAAAAAACTCTGCTTTTACTTTGTAAAGGGGGATAATATTACATGTGAGCAAGGGTTATGTGCTAATTAATTATTGCGCGAGGTTTTGTGGATCTAGCTAAATACTATGTATTCAATTCCAGACAGACACATGGCCGGACGAACTGCCAGACTGAAAACACCAACACAATATCCCTCCACCTTCGGCAAGGGGACAACTAGATTAGTTGGGAGTATGGGTCAATGAGTGATCAGTGGGGTGGTGTGGGGGTATGGATACTACAAAATACAATCAAGAAATAAAACACTAACTACATGTGTGTGTCCATAGGACATTAGTACACCAATTTTTCTTGTCATTGCATATATTGTCATAACTCTAGGTGAAATATTTCTTAAGATATATGCAGCACAAACTTCTGCAAACTTCATGTGTATTTTTACCTTAATGTGTATTTTTAACTAAGTCAAGGACTATAACTCTGGTCTGGCTGAGTGAAATCCAAAACAGAACACCAAGCGCACAGCACATGCTATATAACAATCCTCTAATGTTTTATGACTCTAGGTCCAATACCTTCATATTAACATCTATCTAGATGTTTGTTTGTTTGTTTTGGGTTTAACGCCGTTTTTCAACAGTATTTCAGTCATGTAACGGCGGGCAGTTAACCTAACCAGTGTTCCTGGGTTCTGTACCAGTACAAACCTGTTCTCCGCAAGTAACTGCCAACTTCCCCACATGAATTATCAGAGGTGGAGGACTAATGATTTCAGACACAATGTCGTTTATCAAATAGTCACGGAGAACATACGCCCCGCCCGAGGATCGAACTCGCGACCCCGCGATCCGTAGACCAATGCTCTTACCTACTGAGCTAAGCGGGCGGGCTTCTATCTAGATGTACTTTTAATATAAATGACTTAAAATGATATATGAGTTATCATAAATATATCTGACAAATGTGTAGTCTGTGCTGTTTCCCTTGTAAGACAGTAGAATAAAAACCCTGTCTCAAGATTCAAGTGTATTTAAAGCAGGTTTAACAAGATTATAGAAACTGTCTGCTGATATTCTCTAGTGAAAACTATTAACCCAATGTATCACCTGCAGGGTAACTATGCAAGACAACCTGATGGTTTTACAGGTCATACACTTTCTATTCTGTGGCAATATCAACAGGGAAACATTTAAAACGCAAAACCAATTCCAGCCAAGTACTGGAGTTTATAAAGTACAGGTTTCTCTATTAGCTCTATGTCTGAACAGTATAATAAGAGTTAACTTACCATTATAGGTTTGCCAAGAAATGTACGAACTTCCTCTCGTAAATACTGGTAGGCCCGCTGAGCATCAGAGTCCGAGTCAAATGTCACATACCAGTTACTGTTATGTGCAAATTCACAACTCACAAATTTAGGACAGTTGGCACCAGCAAACAATGCTTGTACATCCTGCACAAATAACAAAAACACACTGTTTATTTACTCTGTTGTACCATGCATGTTGATATTTTGTTTGTTTGTTTTGGGTTTAATGCAATTTTTCAACAGTATGTCAGTCATGTAACGGTGGGCAGTTAACCTAACCAGTGTTCCTGGATTCTATACCAGTACTAACCTGTTCTCCGCTAGTAACTGCCAACTTCCCCACATGAATTATCAGAGGTGGAGGACGAATGATTTCAGACACAATGTCTTTTATCAAATCGTCACGGGCATGTTGATTCACTTTAAATATTAAAATGAATGATCTGTACTGCCAGTTGAAAAATGAATCACAAGTTGCACTCTTTGAGGACATAAGTTGTCTCTTGTACAAATTTGTAACAAAATCCATAAAAGGAAACTAATCATAAATGACGAAACATCAAGTTCAACTAACTCATTGGAAACAATCTAAATTTAGCCAAAATAATACAGGGTAATACATGTATGAATAGATTTCCTCTAACATCTGTAGGTCTAGTGTGCAAGGTTAGGGATATATCTTTGTTGATACTGGAAACTGCAGCATCATTTAGCATGCCATAACTCATATATTTTGATAACTGGAGCCATAATCCATACATACTGACAAAAATTTATGAATTATTCTAACTCAAATATATTTGACGATGGTCCTTTCCCTGCTAATCCCAATCCAGTTTAGGGACCCATGGGTATGAACCACATGAAGTGGGTATGTACCACATGAAGTGGGTATGAACCACATGAAGTGGGTATGAACCACATGAAGTGGGTATGAAGTGGATGCATGGTTATTTCGATCTTTAGCATCATCTAACTTCTGGCAAGGAAATACAAGGAAATTCTACCTGACAGGGCAGGCTAACGGTTAACCCCAACATATTCAGGGTTACCATAATCAATCCTAGACCAACATACCCTTAATGTTTAATATAGTGTGACCATCATAATCATGCAATCAGTATGTGAAATACTGGTCAACATCATTTGATAAAGTCTAATTAAGGGGATTATGTATGACTAGAGGTGTACCTACCTGTACAGGTGTGGACTCTGCTATCTCACGTAGTATCACAATACATCTGTTATGATTTGGGCGGACTTTCTCTCCCTTCTCATCCACTTGTACAAACGTTGACTCTGCAAGTAAAAATAAGAATATATCTCACGCTTTCAGCATATAAGTGGCATATTACTGTACAACTAGAGCTATCAGTCTAGCAATAATGTCATGAGGAGAAAACTTTTGTCCAAGTCCTGACCCTAAACCATTTGCCATACACATCTACACTTCCTGCTGGTCATAATGGGTGTCAGTATGTGTGGAAATAGTTTGCATCACGTTTCTTTTTCCATTGATATAACACAATGATGGCCATAAGATCTTTCATACACATATGAGCTGTGCAATCATAATGATCAATTAATCACAAAAATTACATTCTGTTTAACAAAGGAATGCCATTTAAAAGTAGTTTCTTCTTTATAGATTGGTTTTGCTGTGTTTTATGATATGACACATGTTTTCAGCAGATGTCTATCTACATTGTAGATACTGTATCCTGATTTGGATCAATCTGTCACAAGGCAGTATAACGAAATCACTTGACACTTTTTATACATGTAATAACCTATTTTAAAACAAAAATTTTCTCCTACTATTTGCTACTTACCATCTTATGTCTGAAGAATTGAAATATTTTTAAAAACGGAAGTGTTTAAATGCCGACCATCCATAATAAATTACTTTGGTTTTTAGTCATTACTTTCTTAGAAATATCATCACAGATACAAAATAATTACTCTGACACAAATGATTATGGTATCCCAAATTATTTATCACTGTCTCAAACTGAAGCAAGCCAATGTCTTAAAATCACAGTGTGTAAGGTAACTCTGTGACGACTCACCTCGTAACAGCTCTACTATGAGTTGTGTTTCACTGGTCAGTTTCTGTATTTGGTCAAGATTGGCAACAGTTGCTACAGGAACATACTGGTCAGCGTCCATCTGTGACTGCAGGTACGAGTCATTGGATAAATTCTCTCTGGAATACATATACATCAAATTCTAATATGGTGATGAAAGCAGGTACTTTACAAACTCACTTGTTTCGCATGCCTGTAGGGGTAAATCCACATTATTCTTACACCGTCATTTCCCAGTGATTCACAGAACAATGGACTAACAAATTTCTCAATCAAAGTGATATTGAAACTATATATACATGTGGTGTTCATAGGACTGTTTGATACAACTAATATACGAGAACTATTGTATACAGAAAATTTTCTTAACATGGTGTTAATTTAACCTTAACCAATTGCCAAGACATCTTTTATTATACTGTGAGGGTTTACCCATTCACAACAACATGTGCATACAATAAGCTATTTACTACATTTTACAGTATGACACATTATAACAAATGATATCTATTTTAACCTTCCACTACCTGCACCCGTTCAAGTACATCTGCAGTGACATTATCACCAAGACATTTACAATAAACATAACCAATATATTTGTCAGTCCATTTTCCAACAAGCAAATTCGATGAATTGGAATCCCCCGCCGAAAGGGTCAGAGTTGAGGAACGGCAAAAAAATATATCCAGCAAAAAGTTAAGAATGTTACCAAGAAGCAAATAACTTCAATAGTCAAAATCAAATTAAAAGAAAATGAATGGTTTGTTTGGGTGGGGCTGGGGGGGGGGAGGATACAACAGTTTACATGTTGATTATAAATATTGATAGAAAATGAAAAATGAAAAAATAAATAAAATAATAAAGAAAAAAAGGGGGGAGGGGGGGGGGGGGGGGGGGGGGGGGGACCAAGGTAAGGTGGTGACCAGGTGTAGGTACACAACATCACATGTTTACAATAAATGTTCATGGAAAAGAATGAAAGAAGTTTAATGAAATTCTTCCAATTGGTTGGTTTGTTATGTACAGATCTGTGGATTTTTAAACAATTAAAGGGCAATAACTATATGGAAAATTGACCAATCGAAAAAAACCTTGAAGGGCATCGTTTTACTGAGAAATGGCTGCAGACGGACATTTTTCATTAAATCAAGGGCAATAACTCTGACAAAAATTGACATATCAAAAAAAAAAAAACTTGACGGGCATCAGCACAGTATCTTGGTTCATGCCTATTTCAAATTTGATGAAATTCTACCTGTTAGTAACTGAGAAATAGCTGCAGACGGACATTTTTTATTAAATCAAGGGCAATAACTCTGAGGGAAATTGACCAATCAAAAAAAAAACTTGACGGGCATCATCGCAGTATGTTGGTTCATGTTTATTTGAAGTTTCATGAAATTCTACCATGTAGTTACTGAGAAATGGCTGCGGACGGACGGACGGACGGACCGACAACGCCATTTCAATACCCCCCTCCCGATTTCATCAGCGGGGGATAATTAAAGCTGATGACAACAGCAGTGTTATACTGAAACTATACAGTAACATAGCAAAATTAACTCAATATCACAACTATATGGAACCTTATTTGCAAAAAACGGCCCGAAGAAGAAAATTAACTTTATGCATCTATAAAACAATAATATAGTGCAGACCTTAGCAAGAAGTACTTTTTACTTCTGTTTCTATTCTCAACAAAAGAATAAATTTGGTACTGATGTTAGCTATCAAACCCAGCCTAATTTAATATTGGGAGAATTACTTCATATGACTTGGTCGTTTTTAGAATTTCAAATATCTTTAGGCTGGAGACTTGTCTAAAAATTACTGAACTGAAACATGAGTACTTCGGGCGGGGCACATGTTCTCCGTGACTATTTGATAAACGACATTGTGTCTGAAATCATTAGTCCTCCACCTCTGATTCATGTGGGGAAGTTGGCAGTTACTTGCGGAGAACAGGTTTGTACTGGTACAGAATCCAGGAAAACTGGTTCGGTTAACTGCCCACAGTTACATGACTGAAATACTGTTGAAAAATGGCGTTAAACTCAAAACAAACAAACATCAAACAGATTTAATCAGTCTGCTAAAGTCCTGCAAAAACTTCAGAATAATCAATTACTTGTCTAGTCAATATGAACAAACAAGATTACAAACAAATTTATCTCATTAAAGGAGCAGATCAAAGAATTATTATGACAGGTGAAGGAAACGCAAGTATTATGTAGACATTTCCAGAAATTACGCATCAGCAAATAAGACAATGTTACCTTGAGAAATATGACTCGAGTTGGTTTTTAAGTACATGCCTCAGCTGATCATCTGCGACACTACCCTCTGTCTCCCCATCTGAAAACAAAAATTTAAATCTTGTTGGTCGAATTTCTGAGTTTGGGGTAAGTTTCAGGCTTTTTCAGTACTTTTTCCCAAAGCTTGCCCCCTTTGCCATTTTGAACCCAATTTGTAAAAATTTCAATGAAATGGACAATGTGTTACAGTTTAGATCAAAGTAAAGCTTATAGGCTTAAATGATCACGTTAAAAATATCCGGACAATAAGATAGGATATAATCTTAACAAGAGCGTCCGAAGGCTTTCCGAAAAGTCAGCGGCCGACTTTTCTAGTGCCGATTGAAATTAGACCTGCCGTAAAAACTTTTAAAAAAATTTTAACCAAAAAATTCTAATTAAAAAAGGGGAAAAATCTATCAAAATTAAATCATTTTGGGGGAAAATTATTTCCCTGGGTAGCTTTGATAGAAAATAAAAATTTTTAATTTCCCAAGTCAAAAGCTTTGAAAGAACAATTTTGGGATTTTAAAAAAAACTTTAAAAAAAAATTCTAAATTAACAAGAGCTTTTCCCCTAGGATGAACTTTCCCCCGATGGAAATTTGAATAGTTAGGGCCGATTTAGATTTTTGGCCCTTTTTGCCCTTAAAAACCGGGGTCTTGCGCGCGACACTTCTTTTACTGTGGTACACATTCATGCCCAAAAATTTTAAAATCCATGCATGTGACAAAGTAGAACCGGGGACACGCCATCAATGCACTTCTTGAAATATGCCCTTTAAAGTTAAGTGTGCCTTTGCCTTTGAGTACAGCCCTGGGTTTGGCGCGAAGGGCTCTTACGTGGTACAATTCTGCCAAGTTTTTGAAATCCCCCATCGATGAAAAGTATGGCCGGACCGTGAAATTGAAAAATGACCTTTAACGTCTAGTTGCCCTTTGACCTTTGGTACGGCCGGGGTCTTGGCGCGACACGTCCCCTTAAATGGGTACACATTCTGCCAAGTTTTTTAAAATCCATCTAACGATGACAAAAAGATATGGTTTTGGACACGGCGTATCATGAAATATGACCTTTAACGTCAAAGTGTGACCTTGACCTTTGAGCTGGGACCGGGGTCTTGCGCGCGCACATTTCTTACGGGGGGTCCCTTTCATGCAATTTTATTTGAAAATCCATCCTCGAGAAAAAGATATGGAGGAACAAAAAATTGGGACAGACAGCTGCAGACCGACAGATGACAGACGGTTCAAAAATATATGCCTCCCTTCGGGGGCATAAAAGGGGCTGACTGTCAAAATTCAACCAGAGTTATGGGGGTTTGTCCACCTGATGTAGACTTTGAAAGTTAATAAATTAAAGTTTCAAGTAAATATCTCGATAGAAGGGGAAAATTTTTTTCTTTTTAAAAAAATTTTCCCCCAAATGGCAGACATCCCGGGTGAGAGCAATAGCTCTATTTTTCTTTGAAAGTTGAGCAAAAAATGCGAAAATCTTTGAATGATAACTGCTTTAAAATTAAAAATCTGTTTTTTAGAACCTGTGACCTTGACCTTTAAGCTAAGGGTCTGGGCTTTGTACATAGAACATTGTTTTGAAATAGTGCATATTTATCCCAAGTTGCTAAATATCCATCCATGCAAAAAAAAGACTGGACAATTTTTTTCCCTTAAAGTGTGGTCTTGCCCTTTAAAATTTGGGGGTTTTGGGTCTCGCAATGGACACATGTTTTTTGCTTTTGGACTGTTGTCCCGAGTTAATAAATTCCATCTATGCATTGTAATAAACCAGACAATTTTCCCAGTTTTGATGGTGGAGGGAGATCCGGGATCTATTAACTGTAAGTATGTTTCATAAGGAATGGTTCTGTTAATTTCAGTCACCGATCTTTGCTAATCACCGGAGAATTACTTAATACTGGTCGTTTTGAATTTTCTTTAGCTGGAACCACTGAACTGAAATGATTACTTGGTGCGGGGACATGTTCTACGGTGACTATGATAAACTATTAGTGTCTTAACATTGTACCTCCACCTCGATTCATGTGGGGAGTTGGCGTTACTTGCGGAGAACAGTTTGTATGTACAGAATCAGAAAATGGTTCGGTTAACTGCACCACAGTACATGCTGATACTGTTGAAAATGGCGTTAAACTCAAAACAAATCAACACAAACATTTAATCAGTCGCTAAAGTCCTCAAAACTCAGAATAATCAATTGACTTGTCTAGTCAATATGAACAACATGTACAAACAATTTACTCATTAAAGGAGCAGATCAAAGCAATTTTATGCGTGAAGGCAAATCGCAAGTATTAGTAGACATTTCCGAAATTACGCATCGCAAATAAACAATGTATCTTGAAAAATGACTCGAGTTGGTTTAAGACAGCCTCAGTGATCATCTGCGACACTACTCTATGCTCGCATCTGAAAAC
This sequence comes from Mercenaria mercenaria, assembly GCF_021730395.1. Lineage (NCBI taxonomy): Eukaryota > Metazoa > Mollusca > Bivalvia > Venerida > Veneridae > Mercenaria > Mercenaria mercenaria. Next base: position 34,975,570 of record NC_069378.1, on the reverse strand, counting down.
AGTACATAGATATCGCTTGTTGGTAAAAATTCTGAGCTTGGGTAAAGTTTCAGGTATCAGTACTATTTCAAGCTTGCCTCCATATGCCACTTGAACCACATTTGCTACAATTTCAATGAAATGGCACAATGTGTTACAGTATAGATCTTAAAGTGAAGCTTATAGGCTTAAATATACACGTGTAATATCCAGACAATCACATAGGATCATAATCTACAAGACTGTCCGAAGAGCTTCGTAAGTCAGCAGGCCGACTTTTCTCATGCGACTCTGACATTAGAGCTTGCATAAAAACTGTTTATAACTCACTAAAGATAATAAATAGGGCTAACTCTTCAAAATTCAAATCAGAGTATGGAATTATTCCCTGGTGTAGGACTTTGATGTAAATAACCTATTTAAGTTCCCAGTCAAAGCTTTGAAAGTAACGATATTTGTTTATAAAAACTTTACATAAAAATTCTAAATTAACAGAGCTGTTCCATAGGATGACACTGCCCCCGATGGCACTTTGAATGAATAGTTATGGACCAGTTAGAGTTTAGACCTTTGACCTAGACCTGGGTCTTGCGAGCGACACTTGTCTACTGGGACACATTCATGACCAATATTTTAAATCCATGCATGAATGACAAGATATGAACCGGACAGCCCATCAATGCACTATCTTAATTATGACCTTTACATCTAAGTGTGACCTTGACCTTTGAGCTACAGACCTGGTCTTGCGACTGACACGTCGTCTTACAGTGACACATTCATGCCAAGTTATTGAAAATCCACCATCAGACAAAGTATGGCCTCGGGGCCGAATGCTTTTCATGAAAAATGCCTTTAAGTCTAAGTGACCTGACTTTGAGCTACGGACCGAGGTCTGCCCAGTTCGCCAATTGGTCTACATTCATGCCAAGTTATTAAATCCATCTAACATGACAAAGATTGTCTGGACACGAATGCAGTACCTGAAAATATGACCTTAAGTCTAAGGTGACCTTGACCTTTGCTACGACTGGGTCTTGCGCCGACACATTGTCTTACTTGAGGACACATCACCCAGTTATTTGAAAATCATCACGATGACAAGATATGACGGACACGAAATTGGAAGAACAGACTGAAGACCACAGCTGACGACGTTCAAAAACTATATGCCTCTTCGGCTAAAAAGGGATGGACTCTGTCAAAATCAAACCAGAGTTATGGGGATTGTCTCACCTTGTAGACTTTAAGTTAATAACTACTTAAAGTTTTAAGTCAATATCTCTGATAGTAACGGAGATATTTTACTTTATCAAAAACTTTACCCAATGGCAGACCGATGCCGGGGTGAGAGCAATAGCCTAATTTTCTTGAAAAGTTGATGCTAAAAAGACTGTAAATCTATGAATGTAACTGCTTTCAATATGAATCTTTATTTGAAACCTGGACTGACCTAAGTAAGTGTCGGGCTTTTACTAGAACATTGTTTTGAATTAGTGATATCTATCCAAGTTGCTAAATCCTCATGCAAAAAAAAGACTGGACAATTTTTTTCCCTTAAAGTGTGGTCTTGACCTTTGATATAGGGGTTTTGGTCTCGCAATGAGACACATGATTTTGCTATTGTGACTGTTGTGCCGAGTTACATAAATATCCATCTATGCATTGTTAATAAACCAGACCAACTTTCCAGCTTTTGATGGTGGAGGAGATTGTGATACTTACTAAGTATGTTTCATATAGAATGGTTCTTTATTCAGGTCCAGATCTTCTAGTTGATCACCATCAAGCCAGTTAATACTGGTCGTCAGAATTTTCCTGATAACCCAAGGAAATGTCCTAGTTGGTTGCTGATTATTCTACTGTGTAGACAGTAAACATATTAATGTCATAAAACTTCCAAATTAGTGCAGTCTTGTACTTACTAAACGAAATTCAATGTTTGAAATTGAGGAAAGGCAGTACAGTGAAATGCGACAACAAACATCGTCAACATATATAACCTATCTATGACTAAAATGACTGCAGCTTCTAAATGTAAGTATTTAAGTACAATCGCCCTTTTCCCTTCATCATTTTTAGACGTATCGGATTCATTAGAAATGCTTTTACCTGAGTGAACACTATTTTCAATCTATGCTATCAAAACAGTCATAGATCTGATGTGGTTGTAAAAAGTTACATTTGGGACACAATTAGTTCAGATATCTTTGACTACCTGTGGCACTTCTTTCATTACTATAGCTGTATTCCGTCATTGGGACGGAACTTTCGCAAAAACTAGCGGAGGTGGTGAGATCGCCATACCTCTGGTATTGTCCACTAAGGTGCCCATGCCTCCTCACAAATAGCTCAACACTGTTGTTCTCACTGAAACAGATAATAAAACCTCAGCTGTACATTAAAAAACATGCAATGCAAACTTTTAGACCCTTTAAGCAGAATTTTACTGAACAAAGGGCCATAACTCTGGTCTGGCAGAGTGAAACCCAAACAAAACCCCTGGGACATATCTTCACATGCTGAATAACAATCAATTTATAATGGTTCATGACCCTTGGTCAAATTCTTTTTGAGATACATGTGGCACGAAGTTATAGGTCCTTTTCCCCCCATATATTTTACTACATCAAGGGCCAAAATTCTGGTGTGAGTGAGATCAGATGTAAAACACGCTGACTACCAATCCTCTGTTTGATAACTTTAGTTTCAACTTAGCAATTTTCTACATGTGAAATTTGCTATCTGTTATGTTCATAGAAAGACTAAGACTATACCCATGTTCTGATCCTGTATTTTCTGTTATTCAATATCAAGCCTAGTCCTGATAGCAATGCTTCATATAGCAAACCAGGGTCCAGTCCCTCAGCCGAAGATCACCTCGACCTTTAGACCTTGCTCCTGACAAATTTGAATGAACATTCACAGTTCCCGTGAAAAATAAATTAAAAGTTGGTCTTTCCTATTTTCTAGCCATTTATACAGTTAAGTAGAACTATTTGCAGGGATGAGAATGGCTTTCAGTAAAAAGCACTGAAAATTTTTGCCGGGGGGGGGGGGGGCCTCTATCGATTGAACAAAAAGACCAAGTTTGGTGTAGTACTGATCAGCAGTTTTAGCAGAGGAATTTAATTAAGTTTGAATGATGGACAACAGAAAATGGACCAATCATCTACACTAACAGATGACAGTGTACTCTTGATCCAGATCACCTAAAAACAAATTGTTACAAGAGCAGCAAATTGTCATAATACTCACTGAGCATATTTATCAATTTTCCTTATTTCAACTAATTCAAGGGCCATAACTCCAAAGCTGCTTGATAAGCCCATAAACATTCTAAGTTTTGGTGAACACTGGATAAAAACAGCTACTTCTAATTAAGTGGACACTTGTCTATTTTCGCTAGAGCAACTTGGAGTATCTAGCTGGTTATCAAACTTGTCCAAGATACTATGACCATAAACATTGTCACCAAGAATAGCAAACACTGGATAGGAACTACTCAAGTTAGACTGTCAATTTTTGTAATTTCTAGTAATTTTTGTATTTTTTCGTAGTTCAATAGCCATAATGCCAGGGCTACTAGGACAATCAAGCTGGTTATGAAACATTGCGACCAAGTTTGGAAAACACTGGGTAAGAACTGCTCAAGTTAGAGGGTGGACAACTTTAGCAGACACCACCCGCTAGCTACATGTTATCATATAATATATCCTCTTTCATGGCATATCACAATACACAATGCTTATACCCTTTCAATGTTCATTTGCTGGTTAATATGTAGAACATGCTCAAAATCCCTAAATTATAATTATCAACTATTAAAATCAGGGGTCACGCTGTCGATTGCCACTTGAGCCATTTGCGACAAAAAATTAAATTAAAATTTTCTAAGTGGCGAAAATGGCCCGAAGCTACGTCTGTCTACAAAACTAAGATTATTGCCAGTTTTAGGAACCAAAAGGTGTGAAAAATCGATAATCTGTGTAGACAAACAACATCTGTTATTGAAAGGGAGGAAGCCAATTTACAAAACTTTTATTTGACCAGGCAGTTAATTGGCGATAATTAGATTATTGAATAACAAACTGGATAATTATTATTATAACCATCATTTTGTGCACTTGATACCTTTTTATGAGCAATCGGCCGTTAGACAATCTGTAGTAAATTTTCTTATCATGTTAGTTGCCGAGGGAAAGTTTGGGCAAAAACATATAAAAATGCTTCAGATAAGAAGAAATTGTAAGTATTGAACAGATATGATGATAGAAAGGCAATAAAACATTGGTATTTTATCAAAAATTTAATTCTAATTTACGTTTTCCGTATTTGTCACCCATTTTCGCGACCTTAATTTTCGGAAATTTCTGTCATTTCTGACGAGATTTTTTAGTGCAGTCTTAAATAAAAAGCCAATAAAGAGTCTACATTTAAGAAAAATATAAAAACTGTTGCAAAAGGAGCTCATATTTTAAAGTATTTTTCGAGAATAAAACATGAGAAGGCATCGAACCCCACCCACTTATAGGCAATATGCAAAATAAGACACTGCTTAAACAAAATTTCTTCTTTTTTGACATCTTTATTTTAAATATCATGTTCAGAATTTTTTTTATTAAATGGCAGATATTTATAATAATGATAATTTTAGATGTTAACAAAAATTGATTTCTAAATAGCTTTTTAAAGGGTTACTAAGAAATATGTCATAACTAAATTAATTTCTTGAGTGGTATGAGTACTTTGGTACATAAAATGTAGTCCTACAAGAACGTCAATGCTGTGCGCTTCCCCGTTGTTGGCCTCATAATTTCATCTTTGGAAAAAGCAGTGGCTCAGAGAAAAAAATTCCCAGTGTGACCCCTGAAAATAACGGTTTGTACAAGGTGGAAGGTTTTTAACAATGTCAATTTACACTTACTTAAAGTTGTGATTGTCTGTGACAGAGTTGAACTCCACCTGGAATGGAGAGTCTGATGTAGGGGAGAAAACTCCAGCATCAGATTTATCTGCACTGATATCCCCGTTTGTGTATGAGTAGTCAGATGCTGAAATACATGAACATCAACATAGAAGTCAAGCTAAACATATCGTATGAAACATGTATTAAAGTGTTATTGTGAAAATGAATGGTACAAACTGAAAATCTCAACCACTTTGGCAATCTAGTAAAAATTATGCTGTACAAATCAAACATCTCTGTATCATTGCTCTACCTGATTACAAAACAAGTTTTTCATACTTTTCAAGAATTAATTATGTACTTCCTCAACAAGTTTGCATGTTTGTAAAAAAAAAAAATGTTATTAAACACACCAATGTAAGCCTTACATGCTCTGCATATTTATCACAATCAACTCCTGGACTGTGTCTAAATAATAATCAAATCTCAAACAAACAAGTTAAACACCAGCCATCACTAGAAACAACACCCCCCAATAAAAACACTTGCCACATGTACTATAATATTGCATCAACAAGGCCAAGTTATCTCCTCATGTACACTATCAGTATCCTTGATTGTAACAGATAACAAACCTCAGTACAGCTAAGGAAAGTGCTATTTGCAGTCTCTTCACATACAACAAAATGCAATACATTAACGGCTCTATTTTTTGCCTATGGGAACCGAAGTCCTAGAAAAGTGGTTGAATTTACTGCTTGTTTTGGCTGTATTTCAAAACTGTTGGATTACTCTGATTTATTTTTTGTTAATAGAGCTATGTAAAAGCACACATATCCCATTGAAAAAATGACTGGCCATTGACTTAAAGTAGCATTATGCACATCTTACTGCAACATGGTGTGTTTTTTTTTGGTGAATGTTTTATGAAAGCAATTTTCGATGCTGCGTAAGTATTTGAAGTTGATGCTTTAGAAATAAAGAAATCAGACTAATAAGATAATAGTTCTTTTTTCAATCTTCTATGCAGTGATCTCCCTTAGCTATAGGTAGAGATTTCTGAAGTTAAGGGAAGCAACTCCTTCATGCAGTTTGACTTTTCTTAAAAAGACTGCCCCAGTCAAAATAAGAAGTCATATTTGGAAAGTTAAAATTTTGTACTGGTAACAGGAAGAGTTTGGTACATTGGGTTAATAGCTATAATTTCCTCCACCCATTTTACACATACATGTGTGTACATCTATTTCAGCTGGATTTTTACATGAACTAGAAATGTGTCCATGGGACACAGATGCCCCCACTACATGACATTAGTCAGGGGCCAGAACTCCTACAATACTGAATGAATCCGGATGCGAAACCCCAGGTGCACAACTACACATGCTGACCAACATTCCTGTAAACTTTGGTGATTCTAGGTCAAATACTTTTGGGGCTATGCACGACACAACATTAAAATGACCAATTTTTTACGAAGTCAGGGGCCATAACTCCTACATGACTGGATGAATCCGGACGCGAAACCCCAGGTGCACAACTACACATGCTGACCAACATGCCTGTAAAGTTTTGTGACTCTAGGTCATATACTTTTGGAGCTAGGCACGACACAACATTAAAATGACCAATTTTTACAAAGTCAGGGGCCATAACTTCTACATGACTGAATGAATCCGGACGCGAAACCCCAGGTGCACAACTACACATGCTGACCAAGATTCCTGTAAACTTTGGTGATTCTAGGTCAAATACTTTTGGAGCTATGCGTGACACAACATTAAAATGACCAATTTTTTACTAAGTCGGGGGCCATAACTCCTATATGTCTGGATGAATCCAGACGCGAAACCCCAGGTGCACAACTGCACATGCTGACCAACATGCCTGTAAAGTTTTGTGACTCTAGGTCATATACTTTTGGAGCTAGGCACGACACAACATTAAAATGACCAATTTTTACAAAGTCAGGGGCCATAACTTCTACATGACTGAATGGATCCGGATGCGAAACCCCAGGTGCACAACTACACATGCTGACCAACATTCTTGTAAAGTTTTGTGACTCTACGTCAAATACTTTCAGAGCTACGCGCGACACAACATTTTCGGAAGGACGGACGGACAACGAGGACAAGAGCAAATCTATATGCCTCCCCCAAAGTGGGGGCATAAAAATGGCATAATTTCACTTTATTAGTGTTACTATGTTAATTTCCTGTAAGGGTGGGTGCGGGGTACATAAGAAAAATGAAAATGACAGTAAACAAAGGCCACGATGGCAGACACTGATCTGACCCTCAATGCTGAATTGCAGAACAAGCAACAATGATGTGAAATTATTTTAAAATCAGGCATGTGGTTTCAGAGGACATTTCAGTTTTTCAAAAAGCCTCACAGGGAAAACTCGCCTAGCCCCTTGCTTGCCATGATATTGTGTTTTATCAAAACAGAATGATTTGAAGAAATTAAGTAGAATGTCGCTAAGGAACATTGGTGTGAATTTACCCTCAAATCTGGCCAGCTGTTTCAGAGAATATTAACAAAGTTTTCCATATATTCATATATAAGGAAAACTAGCCCCACCACCTGGTGACCATGTTTTTTAACAAAGAACTATTTGGAAGTATTTGGTAGAGGGTCACCCAAGGAACATTGCAGTCAGATGATATTCAAACAAGAGATCACAGAGTGATCTTGGCGCCCACCAATGTGCCATTTTTGAGTGTTACAAATTTCAAGACTTAATGACTAGCTCAAGGTCAAATTTCATTTCCGTACACAACACTGTGCATGTGGTCCAAATTCGAAAGATGTAGCTTGAGAAATGTGAAAGTAGGTCACTAGATCAATTTCAAGGACAAAGTTCTTTGTACACAAAACTATGCATGTGCATCAAGTTTGAAGGCTGTAGTTTGAGAAATTTGAAAGTAGGTCACTAGGTCAATCTTAAGGTCAAAGTTCATTTCGGTACACAAAACTATGCAAGTGGTCCAAATTTGAAGGCTGTAGCTTCAGAAATGTGAAAGTAGGTCACTAGGTCAAAATCAAGGTCAAATTTCACTTCACAACACAAATCTATGCATGTGGTCCAAATTTGAAGCCTGTATCTTCAAAAATGTGAAAGTAGGTCACTAGGTCAATGTCAAAGTCAAAGTTTGTTTTGGTACACAATCCTATGCATGTGGTCTAAATTTGAAGCCTGTAGCTACAGAAATGTGAAAGTAGGTCACTAGGTCAATCTTAAGGTCAAAGTTCATTTCGGTGCACAAAACTATGCAAGTGGTCCAAATTTGAAGGCTGTAGCTTGAGAAATGTGAAAGTAGGTCACTAGATCAAAATCAAGGTCAAATTTTATTTTGAAATACAGAACTATGCATGTGGTCCAAATTTGAAGCCTGTACCTTCAAAAATGTGAAAGTAGGTCACTAGGTCAATGTAAAGGTCAAAGTTTGTTTCGGTACACAAAACCATGCATGTGGTCCAAATTTGAAGGCTGTAGCTTGAGAAATGTGAAAGTAGGTCACTAGGTCAAAATCAAAGTCAAATTGTATTTCGGAATACAGAACTATGCATGTGGTCCAAATTTGAAGCCTGTACCTTCAAAAATGTGAAAGTAGGTCACTAGGTCAATGTAAAGGTCAAAGTTTGTTTCGGTACATAAAACCATGCATGTGGTCCAAATTTGAAGGCTGTAGCTTGAGAAATGTGAAGTAGGTCACTGGGTCAAAATCAAGGTCAAATTTCATTTCGGACACGAAAACTATGCATGTGGTCCAAATTTGAAGCCTGTACCTTCAAAATGTGAAAGTAGGTCACTAGGTCAATGTCAAGGTCAAAGTTTATTTCAGTGCACAAAACTATGCATGTGGTCCAAATTTGAAGGTTGTAGCTACAGAAATGTGAAAGTAGGTCAATAGGTCAAAATCAAGGTCAACTCATGTCAAGGTTCATCTTGCCACTCAAAACCATACATGTGGTCCAAATTTGAATGTTGTAGGTTATTGACAAGAAGTTTTTAAAAGCTTTTCCCTATATATGTCTATATGAACCATGTGACCCCCAGGGTGGGGCCATATTTGACCCTAGGGGGTTAATTTTAACAAACTTGGTACAGAACCACTAGATGGTGCTACATTACAAATATCAAAGCCCTAGGCTTTGTGGTTTGGACAAGAAGATTTTCAAAGTTTTTCTCTATGTAAGTCTATGTAAACCATGTGACCCCCGGGGCGGGGCCATATTTGACCCTAGTGGGATAATTTGAACAAACTTAGTAGAAGACCACTAGATGATGTCACATACAAAATATCAAAGCCCTAGGCCCTGTGGTTTTGGACAAGAGGTTTTTCAAAGTTTTTCCCTATGTAAGTCTATATAAACCATGTGACCCCCGGGGCGGGGCCATATTAGACCCATGGGAAATAATTTGAATCTTGTTGGTAGAGGACCACTAGATGATGCTTCATACCAAATATCAAAGCCCTAGGCTCTGTGGTTTTGGACAAGAAGATTTTTAAAGTTTTTCCCTATATAAATCTATGTAAATTATAGAAATAAACAAAGGGCCATAACTTACTAAAAAATTGTTGAACCAGTCTGATTTTTAGGGGGACACAACTAGGGTACCAATACATTATTCTGACAAAGTTTGGTCAAAATCCCCCTGGTAGTTTCTGAGGAGATGCGATAACGAGAAATTGTTAACGGAAGGACGGACGGACGGACGGAAGGACGCCGGACCACGGACGCAGAGTGATTTGAATAGCCCACCATCTGATGATGGTGGGCTAAAAATCAGGCCAGCAGTTTCAGAGAAGATTACAGCCATTGTCATTTTCTGTATAGGTTAATTTTAGCAAGCATGTTTATTTTTAGCACCCCAAAAGGCCAGAAATTGCTTTCTACAAATTAAAAAAAAAAATAAAATTGAAGCATACGCAACATGTTAACATGTAATATGTATATGTAAAAATGCATATAGATGTTTGTTGACAGAGGTAGAACTACTTTTTGTTGTTATTTGTAAAAGAAATGATTACTGAAATTCAGTACGAGATTATGTTAGTTCTGAGCCATATACTCCGCCCCCCACCCCACACACAAAAAACTACATCTGAACAGTTGTAAGCCAGCTTTTGCAAGCTTATATATTGTTGACAGTGTCATCCATTCATTCTAGGCCTTTTTTGTGTCACATTCATCATAAATACTGCTCAAGAGTAAGGGATGGTCCAGTGAAAAGAATGTAGCCAGATTAATTGCTTCTGAATAAGCAGTATCTAGTTACTCCTGTCCAATTATAGATATGACCAACCAAAGATCAATACATGGACAGCTTAATTATGCTAGTTTCACTTGCTACACTAATCAATTGATGACCTCAAATGACATCTTTTAGTCCATATTTAGGGCCGTTAAAAACAAGAGCTGTCGGATGACAGCGCGCTCGACTATTCGAAGAATTGACTGAAGAATGGGGTCAAAATATTTCCATAGATTTTCAGACAAAAGAAAAAAATGGATTAAACAAAAAATGGTCCTGTATTTGTGGATTTCGATTAGTCTTGCACTAAATGGCAATGTGTGACCATGTTGGCAAATATGTTAAGTTATATGTTAGGCAAAATATGGACTTGTATGAAAAATTTAACTAATTTCCAAGTCAAAAAAGGGCCATAATTCAGTCAAAATAGTTGACAGAGTTATGTACTCTTGCCTACAGATGGAAATCATGTTGATAAACTTGTGTTAAAAGTTTCAAAGCCACAGTTCAAATAGTTTTGACAAAACGCTGACTTGTAAGAAAAACTGAACAAATTTCAAAGTCCAAAAAGGGCCATAATTCAGCCATTATAGTTGTCAGAGTTATGTACTCTTGCCTACAGATGAAAATCATAATGATAAACAAGTGTTTAAAGTTTAAACACTTAAACCATATGTCAAATAGTCTTGACAAAACATGGACATATACAAAACAGAACCAATTTCCAAGTTCAAAAAGGGCCATAATTCAGTCAAAAAAGATGACAGAGTTATGTACTCTTGCCTATTGATAGAGACTATTATACTGAACAAGTTATAAAAGTTTCAAAGCCATATGTCAAACACTTTACACAAAATATAAACTGGTACGAAAAACTTAACCAAGATTTCTAAGTCAAAAGGGGCCATAATTCAGCCAAAATGCTTGATGGAGTTATGTATTCATGCCCACAACTGGACATGGTGATGGTAAACATGTGTTGAAAGTTTCAAAGCTTTATCTCAAAAGACTTTGTCAAATGCAGACAGGTACGAAAAACTTAACCAAGATTTCTAAGTCAAAAAGGGGCCATAATTCAACCAAAATGCTTGATGGAGTTATGTTCTCTTGCCTACAACTGGACATGGTGATGGTAAACAAGTGTTGAAAGTTTCAAAGCTTTATCTCAAAAGACTTTGTCAAAATATGAACTGGTACGAAAAACTTAAACAAGATTTCTAAGTCAAAAGGGGCCATAATTCAGTCAAAATGCTTGACAGAGTTATGTTCTCTTGCCTATAACTGGACATGGTGATGGTAAACAAGTGTTGAAAGTTTCAAAGCTTTATCTCAAAAGACTTTGTCAAAATGTGGACTGGTACGAAACACTTAACCAGGGTGTGGCGCCGATGCCGGCACCGACGCAGTGGTGAGTAGGATAGCTCTACTTATTCTTCAAATAGTCGAGCTAAAAATTAGATTGATTTTCACAAGATTGGCATCTCTGTTTTTCATCAATTTTCAAGCAGACACAAAATGCCTATTCTTGTGAACCATACCAGCACACCTCAACCTGGAATATGATTATGTGAGTGTTGGAGTCCTCCTCCTCAGATATATTTGATTAGCACATTTATTAAATGCCAGATCTTTAAAGAGAATATGACCTCAAAGGCATTGATTTATAATGATATTGAGCAATCTTTACTTCTATTTTGCATATGGCACTTGTGACTGTTAAGGCAAATGACAAAGGTCACTGGAAAATTGCTTTTCTACTAAAATTGATGTTATTGGAAAATAGAAACCACAGAGTATTCTGTGATTTTAAGGGTAATATCTTTGATTCAGAATAAATAGGAGCAACTTTAAGTGTGGGTGGAAATTTGCAGGAAATTACTTTCATAATTTGCATTCAACTTCAGTGCTTTCCCACTAAGTTACCATCGTTATTTGTTTATTGGAGATCTAGACATTTTTTTCTTTAAATCTATTCTACACGGCAAAGCACCTCTCAATCTCCTTAATATCAAAACACTAGTAATTGAGGAAATTCTAAAATCTTTTCAATAAATTTGTGCTTACAGTCAAACTGACACAGTAGGGTCATACATTTAAGTGTACATAAAGACTTTGGTTGCTTCTCCTGGCATTAGTTCTGGCAAGTGAATCATGCTATCAAACACACGGTTTTCCACAACCTGAGCACGGCTCCAACTCACAGCATTTGAGGCAAATCATTTTGAGTCCACAATTTTTCATTTTTTGTTTACCACAGGCTTTTGCGATAATCACTTTCTTTTGTCCCACTTTAAGAAACATAATTTGCAGGCAACAATAGAGGGATAAATAATCACTGAACTTACTACTGCTTGTTGTGTTGCCTATTCCACTGTCGTTTGGTTCAAACTGGCCAGTGTCAGATGGATGAGCACCAGGGGTGGAGGATTTGACACTTAAGAACACAGATGCATTAGGATTCAGAGCTGCTGACTTTGGTGTGACCTGAAATATATATACAATCAGGCTACAATTAACAATAACAAAACATATGGTACACTGTTGGGCTTTAGTTTTGTATTGTTTATCAATCCTTATCAATAAATGTCTGACTTCATGCAATCTGTTTGACAAGTCTGGTATATGGTGTATGACCTGAGAAAAAACCCAACAAATTAGTAAAACAAATGATATACTACCAAAACATAATTAAACTAATTCATGACTGGTCTATGCCTGGTTCAGCTGGTTTTGAACAAGTAAATCATTATGCTGCTCGACTGAACATGTTTGCTTACAGGTCATGTCATTGTGCAAATCGGTGGGTCATGTTTGTATACAGCTGATCAGTTGATCATGTGTGTAAACAGGCCAGTTGATCATGTTTGTAAACAGGCCAGTTGATCTTGTGTGTAAACAGGCCAGTTGATCATGTTGGTGAACAGGTCAGTTGATCATGTTTGTAAACATGCCAGTTGATCATATTTGTGAACAGGCCAGTTGGTCATGTTTGTGAACAGGCCAGTTGGTCATGTTTGTGAACAGGTCATTTGGTCATGTTTATAAACATGCCAGTTGATCATGTTTCTGAATAGGACTGGGCCGATAACTTGGTAAATCGGATCCGATTCGATTACTAGGTGAAACTGGTTTCAATTTTGCAAAACCTCTAATCGCTCTTAAACAATAAACATTACGAATCGTACTTTATCTTTATATATTTCTTTGACCAGCACATAGACCCGCAGTATATTTCCGCCAAAACACATCAATCAACATAATCAATAGTCTTGGATTTGCCTGTCATGATATATTTAAACTGAAACACACCAAAATATGACTTATTAATTATCAAACTGCTTGCAAACGATGAAGTCCGTAAGTTCCTAATAAAGTCAGCTGCTGGAAGAACCTTGATACTGTCATCTGGAAAGAAAAGAGCATTTTCAAAATGGCGGCCGATTAACCGGTTCAATTTGATTTCATACAAATGATTAACTGGTTTCAAAATTTTGAAGTCGTCCCAGCCCTATTTCTGAACAGGTCAGTTGATCAAATTTGTAAACAGATCAGTTGATCATGTCTGTATACAGGCCAGCTGATCATGTTTGTATACAGGTCAGCTGATCATGGTTGTATACAGGCCAGTTGATCATGCTTGTATATAGGCAAGTTGATCATGTTTGTATCTAGGCAAGTTGATCATGTTTGTATACAGGCCAGTTGATCGTGCTTGTATACAGGCAAGTTGATGTGTGTAAACAGGTCAGTTGGTCATGTTTGTAAACAGATTAGTTGATTATACAGGCCAGTTGATCATGTTTGTAAACAGGCCAGTTGATCATGTTTGTAAACAGGTCAGTTGATCATGTTTGTAAACAGGCCAGTTGACCATGTTTGTATACAGGCCAGTTTATCATATTTGTAAAGAGTTCAGGCATTGTTTTGATTGGTTGATCTTGTCAACAGGTCAGTTGTCGATTGGTTGATCATATCTGGTTATCAGGTTCCTCATTGTGCAGGTGAATTGCTCATGCTTGTTAACAGCTTAAATCTGAAAAAAAAAAAGTCTTAACTTGAAAGCAAATATTTAAGTTACAACCAATAAACATCAAGATATTAAATTAGCTTTCCTCCGAACCATGAAGTACAATCAGCTGAGACATTTTTCCAACAAATCTACAAATTTGTCCATTTTTTTCATATAACTGAAACCCAGTGACATAAAAATAGTTTTAATGAACAACCGAATTGTATAGAGATGGCTCAGACCAAATAAAAGATTGATAGTGCCCATCCTAGAAATAAATCATGAAAAAAACAACCTATCAAATATGCAGTCTCCAAGAATAGCTGGAAATTTTCTGCAAGATTTTATCAATGAAACTCGTAAGATGAGGCAATGTGATAGCTCCAACATGAGAAGAGTACTTTCATTCATGCTATAAAACTGATTGCTTATTTCCCCTTTAAAATGACAAGACAGCCTCAATCAGTACTGACAGCAGAACAAACTGCAAACAGTACTGACATAGTTCTTATTTATTTTGTTTGTCCAGTATTGTATTAAGGTATTATATCACTAATAGTAATGTTTACAAAATGGCCTTTGCTTGGTATGTTCTGAAAGGTAACCGTGTTTTGCACTATTTTACAACTTTTAAACAACTTTTACCGTGCCCCTTTTTATAAATTTTGTATAACTTATGGTATCTCCTCAAGCTCAAGTAGAGACAAATTTCAAAGTGACAGCCACTATCCAAAACGTTTGCAGAGAACTCATTTAACCATTAATTTTAATAAAAGAAACATCAAACTATTGGTAACAATTATAAAACACAAAAAAAAAATGTAAATATCATTTTTTCTATGGTGCCTCAAGAAAATGAATTTAATGAGACAGAATTCATACTTCAACATTGAAAAAAATAAGGTCGAATGCTGTGTTTGTTTTGAATTTTGCTTACTCCATTTAAAAATAACCTTACGGCAGACGTAAAACTTACCTAAATTTCTTCCACAATATATAATCTAAGAGTGAAAGCAAAATAGAGAACTTTCACTGCGTGTAACTCAATATTTTTGAAGATGTGTAACTCTACCCCTTCTGTTTAAGGTTTCGATGGAGGCCTTGAGAAACAAAAATCAAACAACACCAAATCATAGAAAGAAAGAGTTGTTTGACATGAAAATTGAATAGCATGTAAAACATGTATATTACTTTACGAAACAAGTGTCACTTTGGCACTTTGAATGAATAGTTATGGCCGATGTTAAAGTTTAGGACCTTTGACCTACGGAGCTGGGTCTTGCACACGACACGTCATCTTACTGTGTCACACATTCATGCGTAGTTATTTTAAAATCCATGCATGAATGACAAAGATATGGACAGGACACGCCCATCAATGCACTATCATGAAAAATGACCTATAACGTCTAAGTGTGACCTTGACCTTTGAGCTACGGACCTGGGTCTTGCGCGCGACACGTCGTCTTACTGTGGTACACATTCATGCCAAGTTATTTAAAAATCCATCCATGGATGACAAAGATATGGACAGGACACGCCCATCAATGCACTATCCTTTAACATCTAAGTGTGACCTTGACCTTTGAGCTACGGACCTGGGTCTTGCGCACGACACGTCGTCTTACTGTGGTACACATTCATGCCAAGTTATTTAAAAATCCATCCATGGATGACAAAGATATGGACCGGACACGCCCATCAATGCACTATCCTTTAACATCTAAGTGTGACCTTGACCTTTGAGCTACGGACCTGGGTCTTGCGCACGACACATCGTCTTACTGTGGTACACATTCATGCCAAGTTATTTGAAAATCCATCCATCGATGACAAAGATATGGACCGGACACGCCCATCAATGCACTATCCTTTAACGTCTAAGTGTGACCTTGACCTTTGAGCTACGGACCTGGGTCTTGCACGCGACACGTCGTCTTACTGTGGTACACATTCATGCCAAATTATTTGAAAATCCATCCATCGATGACAAAGATATGGACTGGACACGCCCATCAATGCACTATCCTTTAATGTCTAAGTGTGACCTTGACCTTTGAGCTACGGACCTGGGTCTTGCGCGCGACACGTCGTCTTACTGTGGTACACATTCATGCCAAGTTATTTGAAAATCCATCCATCGATGACAAAGATATGGACAGGACACGAAAATTGCGGACAGACTGACAGACCGACAGACAGACGGTTCAAAAACTATATGCCTCCCTTCGGGGGCATAAAAAAATTTGGTCCCATAGCCCCCCTAAGAATTGCAGTAAAAGTTGATTTATGGTAGGAATTGAATACTCTTCAAAAAGGAGGTTCTCTATTAGTAATCTAATACCTTAAATCACAATGACACATACCTGATATATTTGCTACATTCCAGTTTTTGACAATGGAAAAAGAACCCAGCTGCCCCTGCATGTATTATATCAGGCACAAGTAATGGTTAACAACACCAACTTCCTGTAAACTGGTTGAAAGGCTTCTTCGCATGAAAAAATTCTTCCCCTCAAGCTAGGTTT
This sequence comes from Mercenaria mercenaria, assembly GCF_021730395.1. Taxonomy (NCBI): domain Eukaryota; kingdom Metazoa; phylum Mollusca; class Bivalvia; order Venerida; family Veneridae; genus Mercenaria; species Mercenaria mercenaria. The sequence continues at coordinate 34,958,882 of NC_069378.1, read as the reverse complement.
TGAACCCAGTGGTGAGAGGGAAGTGATTAAAAGTAAACAACCTTAACCACTGAGCTAAGGAGACTCTAACAACAGTAACTGTTGTCAAATTGCAACAGCACTGAAAACAGTGTTTTTACTTTGATTGCAAACTGTACTGTCAATATATTGGAAACAGCACTGACAGCAGCTCTACCTGGTAAGTGGCAAACAGCAATGAGACCATTACTATCTTAAACTTTAAAACAGCATCAAGAGCAGTTCTATCTGGTTGGTTGCAAACAGCATTGAGAGGAGTTCTACCTGGTAGGTTGCAAACAGCACTGAGAGGAGTTCTACCTGGTAGGTTGCAAACAGCATTGAGAGCAGTTCTACCTGGTTGGTTGCAAACAGCACTGAGAGGAGTTCTACCTGGTAGGTTGCAAACAGCACTGAGAGGAGTTCTACCTGGTAGGTTGCAAACAGCACTGAGAGGAGTTCTACCTGGTAGGTTGCAAACAGCACTGAGAGGAGTTCTACCTGGTTGGTTGCAAAACAGCACTGAGAGGAGTTCTACCTGGTAGGTTGCAAACAGCATTGAGAGCAGTTCTACCTGGTAGGTTGCAAACAGCACTGAGAGGAGTTCTACCTGGTAGGTTGCAAACAGCACTGAGAGGAGTTCTACCTGGTTGGTTGCAAACAGCAATGAGAGCAGTTCTACCTGGAAGGTTACAAACAGCACTGAGAGCAGCTATACCTGGTAGGTTGCAAACAGCACTGAGAGCAGTTTTACCTGGTAGGTTGCAAACAGCACTGAGAGTTCTACCTGGTAGGTTGCAAACAGCACTGAGAGCAGTTCTACCTGGTAGGTTGCAAACAGCACTCGAAACACTTCTTCCTGGTAGGTTGCAAACAGCACTGAGAGCAGTTTTACCTGGCAGTTTGCAAACAGCACTGAGAGCAGTTTTACCTGGTAGGTTGCAAACAGCACTTAGAGCAGTCCTACCTAGTAGGTTGCAAACAGCACCGAGAGCAGTTCTACCTGGTAGGCTGCAAACAGCACTGAGATCAGTTTTACCTGGTAGGTTGCAAACAGCACTGAGAGCAGTTTTACCTGGTAGGTTGCAAACAGCACTGAAAGCACTTCTACCTGGTAGGTTGCAAACAGCACCAAGAGCACTTCTACCTGGTAGGTTGCAAACAGCACTGAGAGCAGTTCTACCTGGTAGGTTGCAAACAGCACTGAGAGCAGTTCTACCTGGTAGGTTGCAAACAGCACTGAAAGCACTTCTACCTGGTAGGTTGCAAACAGCACTGAAAACACTTCTACCTGGTAGGTTGCAAACAGCAACGAGAGCAGTTTTACCTGGTAGGCTGCAAACAGCACTGAGAGCACTTCTACCTGGTAGGCTGCAAACAGCACTAAAAGCACTTCTACCTGGTAGGTTGCAAACGGCACTGAGAACAGTTCTACAAACAACATGGAGAGCAAATCTACCTGGTAGGTTGCAAACAGCACTGAGAGCTGTTCTACCTGGTAGGTTGCAAACAGCACAGAAGGAGTTCTACTGGTAGGTTGCAAACAGCACTGAGAGCAGTTTTAACTGGTAGGTTGCAAACAGCACTGACAGCAGTTCTACCTGGTAGGTTGCAAACAGCACTCAATGCACTTCTACATGGTAGGTTGCAAACAGCACTGAAAAAATTGGTTCTTAGCAGTTTCACCTGGCAGGTTGCATTAACACTGACATTATTATCATCTTCAGTACTTTTCTCTAGTAAATATTACAAACAGTACTGACAGCAGTGCTGCCCCTATCAGACTGGTCACAGTAGTGACTTTAGGTACTTGTACTGAGCACTACAAGGCAGACCAGAGGCATGGACTCAAGGAAGTGTCTGAAGAGAATGACAGTGATGTTCATGGACTGGAGGAAGTGTCTGAAGAGACAGACAGTGATGTTCATGGACTAGGGGGAAGTGTCTGAAGAGACAGACAGTGATGTTCATGAACTAGGGGGAAGTGTCTGAAGAGACAGACAGTGATGTTCATGGACTTGAGGAAGTGTCTGAAGAGACAGACAGTGATGTTCATGGACTAGGGGGAAGTGTCTGAAGAGACAGACAGTGCTGTTCATGGACTAGAGGGAAGTGTCTGAAGAGACAGACAGTGATGTTCATGGACTAGGGAGAAGTGTCTGAAGAGACAGACAGTGATGTTCATTGACTAGGGGGAAGTGTCTGAACAGACAGACAGTGATGTTCATGGACTAGGGGGAAGTGTCTGAAGAGACAGACAGTGATGTTCATGGACTAGGGGGAAGTGTCTGAAGAGACAGACAGTGATGTTCATGGACTTGAGGAACTGTCTGAAGAGAGAGACAGTGATGCTCATGGACTAGGGGAAAGTGTCTGAAGAGACAGATAGTGATGTTCATGGACTAGGAGGAAGTGTCTGAAAAGACAGCCAGTGATGTTCATGGACTAGGGGAAAGTGTCTGAAGAGACAGACAGTGATGTTCATGGACTAGGGGGAACTGTCTGAAGAGACAGACAGTGACTATCATAAACAATTTCTTCAAGTAAGCAAAAACATCCCACATCTTCGTCCCTCCAAAACTTCTCTAAGTGCGCTGCACGCTGCTGTCATCAAGATTCAATCCCAAACTGCATAAAAATTTAACATGGAAATTTTCCTAAACATTTCAACATAATTATTGTACCTAAAGTAAGACTGGGACCATTATATCTTTATATACAACAAATTTCTTTACAGCTAAAGGAAGTTCCAACCAGTAACTGTAGGACGAAAATTATTTCTTAACAGCTAACAAACACATCCCTGTTTTTTCAAGACACCTAAAACTTTCTCTTCTAGAATCAATAAAGCAGCATCCGCCCCCTCAATGTCCCGATACAGTAGATATTGATCATCTGGGACCAAGCTTACAATTCTTAAATCTGATTACCGCGACCACCAATAAAACCTTATTACAATGCAAAAATCAAATTAATCATTCTTCAATAATAAGGTCTTGCTCAAGACTGGTCACTATTTTTGCCATTTATACAGAGCCACATATTTACCAGCAAAATCTGAAAATATGTCTATGACTGAATCTTAAAATCAGTTGATTAAAATTTTTGAAGCCAAACTTACAATATAACATAAACTGACAAAGTAAGTACACATCTCCATCCTTCCGACATATATTTCTCTGAAAAGTCAAGTTTTCCCTTATAATGAGACCATTTATTTCATGTAAGTACCAATAAAATGGAAGTGGAAGAAATGACCTATTCAATTTAATATACTGAATGGTAAAAATTTGACCTCCCTGTGGGAAATTGGCAATTACTGATTGATGGAAGATAACATTGTGAGGTTTTTCAATCAGTTTTAAAGTTCACAGGTCTGTAAATGTTACATGACAGAACTATGATATAACAAGGCAGTCTGAAAGACAGCTAAATCCCCCGCCACTGCTATGGATAGTGAAAGGGTAAAACCTTTGATTTTAGCTGTGACCTTGACCTTGAACTGACATGGCTGACTCATGAATTCTGCACAACGTCTTATGAGGTGATCATTTGACCAAAGTTTTATGAAAATCCTTCAAGGGGTTTAGGAGATACAGAGCTGAAACCTTTGACCTTCAGTTGTGACCTTGACCTTCAGTTGACATGGCTGACTCACGAGTTCTTGATGAGGTGATCATTTGACCCAAGTTTGATGAAAATCCTTCAAGGGGTTAAGGAGATACAGAGCGGACACAAAATGGAAGGCTCAAACCTTTGACCTTCAGTTGTGACCTTAACCTTGAGCCAACATGGCTGACTTATAAGTTCTGCACATTGCCTTGATGAGGTGATCGTTTGACCCAAGTTTGATGAAAATCCTTCAAGGGGTTTAGGAGATATAGAGCGGACACAAAATGGAAGGTTCAACCTTTGACCCTAAGTTGTGACCTTGACCTTGAGCCGGCATGACTGACTCATAGGTTCTGCACATCGTCTTGATGAGGTGATCATTTGACCCAAGTTTTATAAAATTCCTTCAAGGGGTTTAAGAGATATAGAGCGGACACAAAATGGAAGGCTCAAACCTTTGACCTGGAGTTGTGACCTTGACCTTGAGCCGGCATGGCTGACTCATGGGTTCTGCACATTGTCTTGATGAGGTGATCATTTGACCCAAGTTTTATAAAATTCCTTCAAGGGGTTTAGGAGATATAGAGCGGACACAAAATGGCAGGCTCAAACCTTTGACCTTGAGTTGTGACCTTGACCTTGAACCGACAAGGCTGTCTCATGGGTTCTGCACATCATCTTGATGAGGTGATCATTTGACCCAAGTTTCATGAAAATCCTTCAAGGGGTTTAGGAGATATGGACCGGACACGATTTTGTTACGGACGAAAGGACGGACGGAAGGACGGACGCAGACCATTCCTATAATCCCTCCGCCACGGCGGGGGATTAATTATCTGTAAGTGTGACATCACTGATATGTGACATCACTAATGTAATGGTGCACTATTAAAGTGTGACATCACTGAGTTATAATATAATGGTCTACAAATATGTCCCTAATATAATAGGGTAATGATTTATAAGTGACATCATGATTACATTCACCTTCATCAAATAAAGCTAATATATTTCATTTTAGTGTTTAAAAATAGCAACAACAAAAGTGTGTCAAGGCAAGGGGTACTTGAAGAATACAACAACAAGATTGTATAGATCTGACAATCATATACAGACACAACCGTTTGAAAACATGATAAAATTGGAGATTGTAAATTATAATACCATGTCTCACCTGTTTTGGATTGATCTCCACTTGGTTGTGTTGTCTGTTCTGTTTTACACACAGAACCACCGAGTTGGACGAATAATAGAAAACATCTCCTGGAAGCATCTGCTCAAGGGGACAGCCCTCGTAATCTGAGCATGCACAAAATCTGCAGTAATCACAGCTTATCTCACCTGAATCCCCTCCATTAGGGTCAGAATAGTTCCCATAACCGTCATAATCCACCACAGAAACACCATCATTCTCATTGTATATATTTACATTTGGAAATGCACCATTATTTTTTATTGCACCATTTGAATAACTGTTACTGTAATACAGTTTATGTCGTGGGAAGAAAGTCCGAATTTGAACATATTTGCCATCTGTAGTATGTTGAAAGTCAGTCTGATATCTTTGGTTAGTAGAGTTGTCATAGAAACTACAATCTTCCCCACTTACATCACTTGTATCACTATAAATACCGCCAGTATTTGTTCCAAGACTTACACTGGAGTCTATATATGAATGCCATAGATTTGGACTTGGATCAAGGCTGCTACTTGTATCATGTTCACTTGTCCATGAACTTGCACTGTATTGGCTACAATTTGAATCGCTGCTCACACCTGCTTGGTAACTTGTGTCAACCTCAAGAGCTCTTCTATATTCTGGCTTACAAGTCAATTCTGGGTGCAGCTCTGACACAACATTTTCTGGAACTCCTTTCTCTTCGTGACACACCCTTTCCTCTTCATTATCAGCAGTACCAGATGAATCAACTTCTTTTATATCAACCTCTAGATTATTTTTTTCATCAGTCTGAGTAACACTCTCTTGTTTTGTTACAATTTGCTTATTATTGCTAGTGTCTTCTGTAAATTCTATTAAAATATCATCTTTATTCTCTGTCACTTTTTCATCTTTTTTCAACTGTTTATTTCTTTTCTTGAATTCTGATTTCCTCAACTTCTTTATTTTTAGGCCATTGTTTTTTGCACATGGATCATCTACATTATCATTTATGAATGTTTTGGTATCATCACTACATTTTGTGACCTCTTCAGCAGTACTGTAAACATCAACTGTTGGATTATCATTTATATCAGCAGTTACATTAAATGTATCATTTTTTTTCTCTTTGAAAATTTCTACAGAATCTGTAGTGCCAGAATCTCTACTGCTCTCTACTTCAGTCTTTTCTTCATCCTTTAACTGAGATGTGGTCTTCAAGTCAACTTCAGTTTTAGACTGAGGACTTTCACTCAGAGAGGCTTTATTCTCAACCTCTGACTCATCATATCTCTCATCTACCCTTTCATTTTCTTCCAAATCTGAAGGGTTTACATAATCAAAATAGTCTATGACTGGCGTTCCCTTTGAACCTTTAGTACTGTTGTCATGGCAGCTAGAGGCAGGGAAATACCTTCGTCCGTGGAAGGCCGCCGTCTCTATTTGTGTGTTTAACCGCAGTGTTTCGTAATTCGACTCCACTTTGAAAATGTTAACACTTCCTACTTCTGCTAAAACAATCAACTATATATGGAAATGGAAAACAAGATGATACTACTTTCTTAGAAATTCTGTTTTCTTTCTATTGTAGAAAATATTATTCAAACTCCACTTTTATCTTTAAATTCTTAACATCTAATGAAGGACTGTACTTCTGAATTTCCTGTTAATTTACATCTGGTAAAAAACCTGGTTCATGTTCTCGTTTATTTTAATATAAAACAGATTTATGGAATTTCCTTCCTCATTTATTCAAAAATCTCCTATCGTTTCTCCATGTAGGGAAAACTGTCAATATGTACTAATCACCAATGAGCTAATCAATCCTTCCTCTATCTTCCTATGTTGTAACAAATAAGGCACAAATATAATGTGGTGACATGTATCTGGCTATTTTTGTCCTGGTTTTTTCCTATCTTATTGATTAACTGAAGGTAACGAAAAAAAGACCATGGTACACAGTATCAAGATAAAATCAATGTTTGGATATAAGATTTGCACTTTTTCTTTAAAGACTTTCATCTTTTCCCCACTTCTGATATGATAAAAGGCAAACACAATTCACTTTCAACAGTCAGTGAGAAATCAAAATATAGCACTATATACATTTTTGTAATGGGTTTTCACACACACGTCTTACTGTAATCAAAATTTTTGGTTGGAGTCATAATAGTACTTCCTTGTTGTAACAGAGAACTACAGTATGGTATACTACTACTACACTTTAAATCCCCACACCCCACAAATACGAAATTATGTGAGAAGTTAAGAAGTTAAGAAATTTCTAAAACAGAATTAACTGTAATTCTTTTTGAATACATGTAAATTATTATCTATACAGACATGGCAGTTAATTTACAGTTCAAAATATTCTTACTTTTGTGACCTAAAATAGACATTACTTTTAATATCACAGAAACCCCAGTACGAAGAGTAAGGAAACTCTAGAAGTTTTGAGTGACAATAAATTATTGTCTATGTCCTATTTCTTCAGTTATCACAATTATTCAGTTTGTATTTTCAAGATATGTCATACTCGTGTACGAAATACTGCATGTACAAAAATGTATTAAAATTGCAAGGGTAATGTGTTTCTTTTTGGCCTAAACATGATTACCTTAAAGTAGTTTTATTCTATAACTGGCAAATTCTGTAAAAGTGCAAACTTCAAACTTTTAAGTACTCCCTACTCTCTAATGTTAAACAGTAGTCTCTCTTCAAAAATAAAGATGAAATGTTTTTTTTTCTCTTTCTAATTATATGCAGACATTTCAAAATAAAAAAAGATTTTATATTATAGGTAAGAAGTTTGTCAGCATATAATCAAAAACAAAATTTAAAATATGTTTTTATATTTCAGCATGGTCATTCGCATTCTTGCAACTTTTTATGATATTTTTCATTTTTATTTTTTATTTGAGAAATAGAAAGACCAATTACACAGAGTAAGCTCCCTATTAAAAATATGTTTTATTATTTTTAATAAAATTTTGTAATTACTCCCCTTTAATATGGAAGTATTTTGAAAAAAAAAAGAAGATTTTTTATTCTATCAGTTTCAACATAATTTCTAGTTTCATATTAAATATATAATACAATAGACTTAATATCTATATCATTCCTTAGCCAAGGTATGCAAATCAAGTTTATACATGTGCTAAAATAAAACTGTCTTGGTTTGGCGAAATAATATTTATATGTTAAAACTTCAAACAAAACCATTTCTTACAAAAATCTGATTAACCACCATTAAAAGCGAAAAATGAGATTAATATTTTATTAATTCCTTTGTTTTTGATTGTAAACTAGTATCTTCAATATTTTTAGATATTCTGATATCTATATGTGAAAGCTCATTAATATTATTATAAAGGCACATCTGGTAGTTTCTTTCTAATAGACAAGATTTTCTAAAAAAATGTCTTTTACTACCTATTTCAAGTCGTGACTGACTTTTTGACTTTTACAGCCTATTTCAAGCCGTGACTGAATTTGTGACATTTATTGCCTATTTCAAGCCATGATTGACTTTTACTGCCTATTTCAAGTCGTGACTGACTTTTACTGCCTACTTCAAGACGTGACTGACTTTTACTTCCTATTTCAAGACGTGACCCATTTTACTGCCTATTTGAAGCCCTGACTGACTTTTACTGCCTACTTCAAGATGTGACTGACTTTTACTTCCTATTTCAAGACGTGACCCATTTTACTGCCTATTTCAAGCTGTGACTGACTTTTACTGCCTATTTCAAGTCGTGACTGACTTTTACTGCCTACTTCAAGACGTGACTGACTTTTACTTCCTATTTCAAGAAGTGACCCATTTTACTGCCTATTTCAAGACGTGACCGACTTTGACAGTCTATTTCAAGCTGTGACCGACTTTCACTGCCTACTTCAAGACGTGACTGACTTTTACTGCCTATTTCAAGACATGACTGACTTTTACTGCCTATTTCAAGACGTGACTGATTTTACTGCCTATTTCAAGATGTGATTGACTTTACTGCCTATTTGAAGCCCTGACTGACTTTACTGCCTATTTCAAGACGTGACTGACTTTTACTGCTATTTGAAGCCTGCTGACGTTTTACTGCCTATTTCAAGACGTGACTGACTTTTACTGCCTATTTGAAGCCCTGACTGACTTTATTGCCTATTTCAAGATTTGATTGACTTTTACTGCCTATTTCAAGACGTGACTGACTTTTACTGCCTATTTCAAGCCGTGACTGACTTAAATTTTACTGCCTATTTCAAGACGTGACCCATTTTACTGCCTATTTCAAGCTGTGACTGACTTTTACTGCCTATTTCAAGTCGTGACTGACTTTTACTGCCTACTTCAAGACGTGACTGACTTTTACTTCCTATTTCAAGAAGTGACCCATTTTACTGCCTATTTCAAGACGTGACCGACTTTGACAGTCTATTTCAAGCTGTGACCGACTTTCACTGCCTACTTCAAGACGTGACTGACTTTTACTGCCTATTTCAAGACATGACTGACTTTTACTGCCTATTTCAAGACGTGACTGATTTTACTGCCTATTTCAAGATGTGATTGACTTTTACTGCCTATTTGAAGCCCTGACTGACTTTTACTGCCTATTTCAAGACGTGACTGACTTTTACTGCCTATTTGAAGCCCTGACTGACTTTTACTGCCTATTTCAAGACGTGACTGACTTTTACTGCCTATTTGAAGCCCTGACTGACTTTATTGCCTATTTCAAGATTTGATTGACTTTTACTGCCTATTTCAAGACGTGACTGACTTTTACTGCCTATTTCAAGCCGTGACTGACTTAAATTTTACTGCCTATTTCAAGACGTGACTGACTTTTACTGCCTTTTCAAGCCATGACTGACTTTTACTGCCTATTTCAAGCCGTGATTGAATTTTTGACTTTTATTGCCTATTTCAAGCCGTGACTGACTTTTACTGCCTATTTCAAGACATGACCGACTTCTACAGCCTATTTCAAGCAGTGACTGACTTTTACTGCCTATTTCAAGATGTGACTGACTTTTACTGCCTATTTCAAGATGTGACTGACTTTTACTGCCTATTTCAAGCCATTACTGACTTTTTCACAGTTTAAACAACCTTGAGAAAATGGTAATGTGAAATGTATGTTGTTAAATGCAAGATCTGTTTTAAGTAAAACTATCTATTAACGTCAAAATTCCAAAATCTCCAACTAAGAAGGAATGCGCACTTAAATCTACTACAAATATTTCTGATTAAGCCACTCTGTCTATTTAACGCTTCTTTTTATGGTAGAGAATGAAAACTTCATGACCAAGTGAAACTTTACTGTGAAATTGTTGTGAACAGTAAATTATACTGCTGACATGTATAATTTGATGATAATAGATGTACCAATAACCAGATAGGCTGCACCCATTACACAACCCTTGAAGCCCATAGGCTGCACCCATTACACAACCCTTAATTTAATTTAAAGCCCATAGGCTGCACCTCTTTAACGATAATAACCTGAGCAACTGCACCTGTCATACAACAACTAACTCAAGAGATCTGTTCCTTATCCCCACATTTAAAAGGCTGCATCTCTTACACAATCTATAATCTGAGAGGCTGCACCTGTAACAAAACCCTTAATCTGAGAGGCTGCACATGGACACATCATTTAATCTGACAGACTGCACCTCCAGGGATCGAATTTAGCGGTCGCTAACTCGCAAAATTCGAGTAAGAGTAAAAAAAATGCGAGTAGAAAAACATGGCACTCGAATATTTTCGCCATCACGTTAGAAAATAGGGGAATTCGCTCAAACTGTCCTTTTCTATTGAAAAACTCCTTTGGGGCAGTTAATTTACTGATAATGACTGCTTGTAGACGCTTGTCGCTTTATACAAAAGTACTTATCAGATATCAAAGTAAGCATCTATGCAATATCTGTTTTCATTTTGATTTGTAATTTGCAAAGTTCTGCAGAAATGGAGAGAGAAATAACATGTTTCTTGGTGCAAAAAGGCCCGTGGAGACCGAAAATGCTCAACTCTAGGGGCAGTGACCTAAAAAAAACTTAAAACTTAATGTCCAGCCAAAAGTCCAAAGAATCATGGAATACTTTGGTTTGTATTGTATATACTTTCAAAACCAGAAAGCCCCCGGCAAGTCCGGACCGTGAACTTTTATATGAAACCAAACAACAACAAAACATGTTAATGACTTTAGCACTTTTAAATAAATGCTAGTGGAACCCATCATTTTGCTAGTGGAAAAAAATGGCACTTGAAAAATTTGCTAGTGGGAAAAAAGTTAAATTTGATCCCTGACCTCCTACACAATCTATAATCTGTAAGGCTGCACCTCATCCGAGAGGCTGCACATGGACACATCATTTAATCTGACAGACTGCACCTCTTACACAATCTTTAATCTGAGAGGCTGCACCTCATTCACAACCCTTAATCTGACAGGCTGCACCTCTTACACAATCTTTAATCTGAGAGGCTGCACCTCTTTCACAAGTAAACCCTTACCCTAGAGGCTGCATGCACCTCTTACAAAGTGGAACCTTAATCTGAAGGGTTGCACTTCTTACACAAGTTGAACCTTAATCTGAGTGGTTGCACCTCTTACACAAGTGGAACCTTAATCTGAAGGGATGCACCTCTTACACAAGTGTAATCTTAATCTGAAGGGATGCACCTCTTACAGAAGTGGAACCTTAATCTGAAGGGATGCACCTCTTACAGAAGTGGAACCTTAATCTGAAGGGATGCACCTCTTACACAAGTGGAACCTTAATCTGAAGGGTTGCACCTCTTACACAAGTGGAACCTTAATCTGAAGGGATGCACCTCTTACACAAGTGGAACCTTAATCTGAAGGGATGCACCTCTTACACAAGTGGAACCTTAATCTGAAGGGATGCACCTCTTACACAAGTGGATCCTTAATCTGAAGGGATGCACCTCTTACACAAGTGGAACCTTAATCTGAAGGGTTGCACCTCTTACACAACCATTTAATGCTTATTTTACAATGGGCTTGATAGTCATAAATAGTAAATAGTTGACAAAAATCCTTTAAGACACTGTGTAACAATTACCTTGTTTAAAAAATGTTCAACATATCATTATCATGTATTTAATCACTGTTTCACTTCCAATTTCACAATGAGAATGATGCTGTCACAGGCCTTTGTAAAAACTATCCTTTCCATTAAGAGAAGGTGTTAAAATATCCTCAGATACATTAAACCATTAACACTATTCTGATCCCACACCATATGGTAGAATGTCAACAAAAGTATTTCTGATTAACCAATACTTTTAAAAAATTATCTCTAGATCTAATTGAATTTTGTTATCATTTCATCTTCAACTCTAAATTACTTGATCAAATTCAAATATTACAATATTCCATAATAATAATAATTAATGAATGAACATAAATGCTTCAAGCCAACAGGTTGACAGAAAACTACCGTCCATATGGCAAAGTGTTATAATCACCAGGATCACCTTATTGTCTAAAGTTTTGATTGATACCATAAACAAACCCCTACATCCAAGAAATTTTCAAAAACTAGCCAGCTACACATCACAAATTATATCCAGTCATAAAATTCTAAAAGATACAATGTCATTTCATACGTAGACAAGTCACCATATGTTACAATACACACGCTGCCACCTAGAGAAGACAAGGAGAATTTCACAGTGAACCATGCGCTTGGAAAATCAATTTTCCTGAGAATGGCTATATTCAATAGCTAGTGTGTGCTCTCACTGCTGAGTAGAGTTGTATCAGACCTGCTATAATAATGGAACTCACAAAAAAATTGTCACATCTATTAACTCTATCTCTCAATGTCAAACCATAACACCAATTATGCAGCCAATAATTATAAAAACCAAAATTAGTTTCATAAAATTTTCTAATCCCTGCTAAGAATAATATCCGTCTCAGACCATAATCGAAAATTTGATTCAGAAAATTTTATCCCTGAAAAGTGCAAAGTTAAAAAAAATGCAGGATTAGTTTTCACAGTGATGTTACAGTAAACATTCAAGTCGGATAATTGTCTATGTCGGCATTAAAGGTTTAAAGTTATGCCTTGTTACATATCAAATATTTCATAACTACATTATCCAAAATATACATTATTTTGATTATACAGGTACTATGTTCTCACATATTATTTTTCAAATTGTTCTACTGGAATTTCTATTATCCTCTATCCCTCGTGAATTATTCTTAATGTAAAGGGATGTACACAGGGATTTTTTAAGGCTGATTTTGGGGCCGAATTTCGGCCCCATCCCAATTGCAAAAAAACGCCGAGTAATTAATAGTAAATATTATACAAATACAGTCATAAAAAAGTATGCTGCTGACAAGAAATAGCTGTCAAGCTTTGGCTTTGTCAATAAAACAAGTACTGAGAAACAGACCACAGCAATAATGTCCCCGGATTCGGTAAGATAAGCGAACAGAACGAAAGAAAGTATTTTGGGGGAAAAGTCCCCTGGTCCAATTGGGAAATTTTTACATGGAGAATTGTCAAAATTGGGAAAAATGTATTGACAAATCAAGTAAATTGTGATTTTTTAACATTTAATTATATTAGTTTAAGACTGGTTGACATTCAAATGAATTACAATATTAAAGTATCCTCTAGTGAAATTTAAAGATTTATTTTTAAGGATTTTCTTTCTAAGCTGCTGATACTAGACAGACCTTGCAAAAATAAAATAACTATCATTTTTCATGTTTAAACTTTTATTTACACTCAGTTTTCACCACAATTACAAAGTTCTGAATTTTCTCAAAAGTATTAATTTTTGCCGCGGTGCAGACAGTCATGTTACTTAAAATAGAAACAAGGTGGTTTTTCTAACATTTTGTGTGATTTCATTAGCCAAACAAAACAAACTAACTATGCAAGAATTTTCTTTGAATAATCAAAATTTTATTTCAGTTGGGAATTTTTTGCTTCAAATCCGTAAAAATGGAGCATATTTGGCATTGGGAATGGGGCCAGTATTCGGCGGAAAAAGCCCTGCTGCCCCATGTACGATAAGTGAGGACAAAGTCAACCCTCAAGATTTTAGGCTAGAATCAGGGGTACACATTACGTACAGGCATGCATCGTACATAGTTATTTACAGGTATTCAGGTATGATTTACATTTTACTTGTTCTAAACTGTCAAATATCAGCCATTTTTTTTTTTTGAAAATGCGGTCGTGTGTGCAATGACTACTTTTACGTACAGATTTAAAATGGCAAGTGTGACAGTTCATGCTGTATTATACAATGCACATGTGAGATTACCAAGAGAAAAGACGTCACACAACTGGAAGACCTACAACAAGAGATCAAAATGGGCCAAGTTAGGACCACAACCTTAGTTCAGCCTCACTCCCCATTTCAAAGCTAAAAAAATATTTTTTTTTTACTTTCTGAGAGATTAATAAACACTCATTCAATCTGGTTGAGTGTCAATATATTGGATTTTTCGAAAATAATAAGCACAACATCACCAAAATCAATCAATTGAATTATCGATTTATACAACAACCAATCGGCACACATGGTGTATTTACTGAGAAAAATGGCTGCGCCCAGGAGTAGAAATGACACTAGAACAGCGATAGATGGTCTAAGGCATTATAGAGCCCAAAAATGGCAAATTGCAGCAAAAAAAAAAAAAAAGATCAACAATACAAAGGTCTGTAACTGAAAAGCGAACTATCGAAAAGCAGACTATCGATGGACCTTGGCTGAAAAATACAAACAGCCACATGGCTTGTAAGGACAGTGTTACAAAACAAGAATGGTATCAGCTATCCACAATACCCAGTGTTCATCCATGTCATAAACATTTGAAACACAAGGCAATATATGATCACTGAACACAATGTTGACTTTTTTTCTAAAATAGTCATGAAAATAGCAATTTCTTAATTCCCTATTTGCATGTTTTACAAAGTATTTTCCCCAATTGTCAAGGCCCCAGCCCCACTCCCAAATCAGTAGAAAACATGAGCACCGCAATGCGAAGCAACATATGCCCAAAGGTATGACATCTAACCCCTAAGTGTGACCTTGACCTTGAAGCCAGCCATCCAGAACATGCTCTGCATGTCGTATCGATGTGGTGAACATTTGTGTCAAGTTTCTTCGAAATCCTTCAAGGGGTTCAAGAGTTACAAGAGCTATGACCTTTGACCCCTAAGTGTGACCTTGACCTTGAAGCCAGCCATCCAAAACATGTGCTCTGCATGTTACATTGTGTTAAGTTTCTTTGAAATCCTTCAAGGGGTTCGAGTTACAGAGCAATGACCTTTGACCCCCAAGTGTGACCTTGACCTTGAAGCCAGCCATCCGAAACATGTGCTCTGCCCGTTGTCTCGATGTAATGAATATTTCTGCCAAAAGGTTCTTTTAAATCCTTCAAGCAGTTCAAGAGTTTTAGAGCTGACACGAAACAAAACTGAATTTTGACCGGAGTGTGACCTTGACCTTTAAGTCAGCCATCCGGAACATGCGCTCTGCATGTCATCTCGTGGTGAACATTTGTGTCAAATTTCTTTGAAATCCATCAAGGAGGTCAAGAGTTACAGAGCGAACACGAAACACACTCATATAACCTTTGACCCCAAAGTGTGACCTTGAAGCAAGCCATCCAGAACATGTGCTCTGCATGTCTTCCCGATGTGGTGAACATTTGTGTCAAGTTTCTTTGAAATCCTTCAAGGGGTTCAAGAGTTACAGAATGGACACAAAATTGCTAACAGACAGACACGGCGGGGGGAGGGATGGGGTATAACATAATACGTCCCTTCGGGTGTATAAAAACACTGTAATAAAATCTGTCATTTTCAGAGGTCAAAACAAAACTAAGGTGGAGCATAAAGGTGAGTACGTCAGTTTAAAAAAAAAAATCTGTGCAAGAGCAAGTCTGTTTGAAAATCAATCTGATTAACACCCATGTGATCATTTTATTATTAATATAACCATTTATGGATTATTGCAGACATGTTGCACGTAGCAATGAATTAAAACCTAGCCTGTGGTAATATTCTCCATTAATACAGAGAAATAAACTCTTCCTAGAACTATTACAATATTTTGTTGCCATTTTGTAAACAGTATTTCAGAGATGCCATTCACAAACATTCATCTGTGGATCGAGAAACTGCATTACCTGCCCCACTTCCAAAAACTATTAATGATTATGTCCTTTCTGCTGCAATTTTTTCGAAAGTACTTCTGTGAGGATACAGTGTTGTTGTTTTACTGATTGGTTTTGAACAGTATTTTTTGACATAACTCTCGTTTTGACTTCTCAGTAATTTAAATCTCAAATGATTAAATCAAAATGGTAATTGTCAATTTGTAGTTTCATACAGGTATGCAATAAAGTGGCAAGTTTTTCAATGATATGACCTAGTGGCATAGTGATTGACCTCAGGTACCCTACTTTTAAACTTGACCTAGATTTTATACAGACAAATAGTCTGTGATGGCCTCTTAATCATCTATGACTTGAGCTAACAACCAAGTTTTTTCCAAATTGATCCATTTTCAATTAATCCTCGACTTGCCCATTGCTTGGTTTTTTTAACTACTGCATGAAGAAATGTTCCGATTTTGCAATCACTGCATGATGAAATGGTCCGATTCTTGCCTGCTGCATAAAGGTAAGGGCCATGGCTGAGTTTGTGATCATTACATGAAGATATCAGCCTGGTTTTAACTCATTTAAAACACTGGAAATTATTTACATTGAGGCCTTCATGCTCTATAGTTAATAAATTTCTTATGAAAGATAACAAAATCCTTTTATATGTATACGAACATACAGTAAGCAGTCTGTGCAAGGACATACATTTTCAATATTGTGGCTCATACAATAGAATGGAGATAATCATGTAAAATCTTTGCTGATCACCAATATTTGTCAAGTTACCATGGTTACTATGGCTAGTGACATTAGAATGATAACCGGACAACAGTATTCATCAAGTTATGCCATTTATCTGAAACCAGCAGCAAAATGTCTTCTCGGTAAAATGTTATTATCACAACTTTGCAACAAGGGATTAAAAACTGTGACAGTAACATAGATTACAATTATTTGCCTTTTGTTTGCAAGAGAGGTGGAAGGGAGGGGGAGGTTAAAGTCTTACTGAAACAACTATAGATTATTCGGCAACTTTCCAGCTTTTAATGATGGAGAAAGATCTCAGGTGCCTCTCCCGGTATTATTTCTGGCAGCTTGGTAATACCACTGACCTTACATTTCTGGCAGCTTGGTAATACCACTGACCTTACATTTCTGGCAGCTTGGTAATACCACGGACCTTTCATTTCTGGCAGCTTGGTAATACCACGGACCTTTCATTTCTGGCAGCTTGGTAATACCACTGACCTTACATTTCTGGCAGCTTGGTAATACCACTGACCTTACATTTCTGGCAGCTTGGTAATACCACTGACCTTACATTTCTGGCAGCTTGGTAATACCACTGACCTTTCATTTCTGGCAGCTTGGAAATACCACTGACCTTACATTTCTGGCAGCTTGGTAATACCACTGACCTTACATTTCTGGCAGCTTGGTAGTAGCACTGGCCTTTCATTTCTGGCAGCTTGGTAATACCACTGACCTTACATTTCTGGCAGCTTGGTAAGTCCACTGACCTTACATTTCTGGCAGCTTGGAAATACCACTGACCTTACATTTCTGGCAGCTTGGTAATACCACTGACCTTTCATTTCTGGCAGCTTGGTAGTAGCACTGGCCTTTCATTTCTGGCAGCTTGGAAATACCACTGACCTTACATTTCTGGCAGCTTGGTAATACCACTGACCTTTCATTTCTGGCAGCTTGGAAATACCACTGACCTTACATTTCTGGCAGCTTGGTAATACCACTGACCTTTCATTTCTGGCAGCTTGGAAATACCACTGACCTTACATTTCTGGCAGCTTGGTAATACCACTGACCTTACATTTCTGGCAGCTTGGAAATACCACTGACCTTACATTTCTGGCAGCTTGGTAATACCACTGACCTTTCATTTCTGGCAGCTTGGAAATACCACTGACCTTTCATTTCTGGCAGCTTGGTAGTAGCACTGGCCTTTCATTTCCGGCAGCTTGGTAAGTATGGTTACTGTACCACTGATCTTTTACTTTTGGCAGCTTGGCAGTACCACTGACCTTTTGTAAGCCAGCTGAATGGGCTTCCAGAGAGCATTTTTCCATCATGGGCAGTCAGCTTGGTAGAACCACCTAACTTCCATTTGCCAGCTGAATAGCTTCCTCATATAAGTAGTGGTAAGAGGCAAGCTATATTAAACGCTCAGCCACTAAGACTCCTTCCAAATACTTCTTCATCATAAGCACTTAATTTTCTTCCAGTCTAGTAGTGAATTTTGAAGGGTAACCAGTAGTTGACAGGGCCCTCACTCTACTTTGGGGGAAGGGGTTCGCAGCCCTCAGGCGGGGGAATTTTTGCGTCTTTTTAGCCAAAAGGGGGAATTTTCATTGCTTTCAAATAATAACATACTATGTAAGAACTATAACATGTATAACTCTCATTACACTGAAGTTGTTTCTTTTTCTCAACATACTACTGGTAACTGCAATTATATCATGTCAAGATCAGCTTTTAAGGTGTCCAGCTATACTGTTATTAATGAAACTTCCACAAACTTTATCTCAAACAAGTACATTTATCATTACAGATTTTTTAATCAATTTATAATTTAGTTGTCTAAAAGTGGGTGGGGTTTGGTGCCTTTGCATTTTATTATCAAAAAAATGCTTCAAAAGAAGGGCCGCTTTTGCAACAGCGATCATATTTTTCTTTAATGCAGAGTTTTAAATGGCTTTTTATTTAGATTGTACTAGAAAAATCTTGTAAGAAATGATGAAAATGTCTGGAAAATCACGGTCGCGAAAACAGGTGACAAATATGGAAAACGAAAGTTAACATTTAAAATTCTTGATGAAATACCTCTTTTAAATTTCTTTTTTTTACCATACCCATTCAATACTTGCTTATTAAAGCATTTAATTTATTTTGGACCAAACAAAGCCTCGGAAATGATAATAAATTTTCTATAGACCGTAACGGTTGACCGGCTCACGTAATCGTATCAAGCAAACAAAATAATGATTTTAATTATCCAATTTGTGCAGACAATAATCTAAAGCTGCATTGTTTATCAATTTAGTTTTACACATTGATCACTAAACACCTTTGATAATGACAGGGATTATTGTACTGAATATAAACCGCGAGATGACCACATGTCAATCGGCGCGTGGCGTGATTGACATCTGTTAGCAGCTAATTAACATATGACGCTCCGCCTACTGCCATACTTCCGCGTATGACCGTGAACAATACTGAAACTGACTGGGATTTTGATTGACAAGGGGCAGAACTTTCGAACTCGAGACGCATCAAACAAAATTTCCGCAAGTCAACCCGACGCACGGAGCATATTTTGTTCAGGTCAAATACGAGTTTTTCTCAATTTTCGTGGATCAAAAACCTGCGACCTCGGGTCAACCAAATGCCCAGTAAGGGGGAATTTTTTTCTCCGGAGGGGGAAAAAAAGGATACTATTTTGGCGGGGGAAGCAGCCGATATTCGGCGGTAAAAACGGCCGACCGAGGGCCCTGGTTGAAAAGGACATATACGATGTATATTTTGTGCAAGGCTTTCAGAAGTGCCCAATCAATTTTTCCTAGAATGGACTGTTGTTACATTGCAATTTTTCAGAAAACTGTATGCAGATGAGCCGGTCACACTCAAAAGATCAGCAGTAAGTTTGAAGCTTTAACTGCTAAAGTTTCAAATTCTAAACAATCCGCCCTCTGTTCTTTTTGTTTATTTTGGGTTTAGTGAGATTTTTCAACAGTATTTCAGTTCTGTAACGACAGGCATTTAACCTAACCAGTGTTCCAGAAGCACCAACCTGTTCTCTACACGCTATTCTCCACATAAATTAGAGGTGGATGACATAATAATTTGAGACACAATTGCTTTCATCAAACCATCACGCAAACATACGCAGGTATCAAACTCAGGACCTGTGGTCCATAGATTTGTGCTCTCCTTACTGAACTAAGCAGGCCAAATTCCACCCATTAACCATTCAGCGATTAAACATAGTAACGGTGGGATTTCAGTGATTGTAACAGAATAGTATGCAATTACATGGGTATACTATCTAAAAACATAAATATGTCTCATCAAGACTAAAGTTACAGCATATTTCAACTTGGATGTACCAATATGCTTTTTTGTTAATCCTCAATTGAAAATCACAGGGATCATGGGCCTTTTGGCCACAATATAAAATTTCTTTCCCAATCATTTGGTAAGAATGTCCCATCGGGAATTTTCACCTATGGTGGTGGTGGGGGGCGTTTGTTAAATGGTGGATGGAAATGTAATTTAATCAGCCAATACAGTCCTTATAATATTTTGTTTCATCTGTTTATTCACAATTCTTTTTATGTTAACCCTGGGGCATATCAGCTGACCGGAATTCAAAAATAGCCACTCAACCAACTCGAATTCCACAACATCCTAAAGCTTTTTGCTACACTCAATGGAACAAGAGAGAAAAGAGATTTTCTTCTCCTTACTTATTGAATTTACAAGATTTAAATCTATCTGGCTTCATAATCAGTAAATCCTCCCAGAAAAATATGCCAGACAGCTTCTCTTATGATTAACAATTCTTTTCTCTCCCCATCTCAAAATATAAGAGACTAATTACTGGAGCTATAGCTGGCTATATAAGGAAACTATGACATTACAATGACATTAATGTGAACACTCCTATTTCCCATATTTACATGTTGATTGATGTCAGTTAATATTGATCTCTCGCCCACTATAAAATCTGTATTACAGGGGAAGCAACTACAATAAACACTGCCCATTATACCAAACATAGTTACCCACTGTGTCCTATATAATGGACTTCAGGCATATGTGTGGTAATCAGTTTATTACTAGAAAAAATGATCTGAAAACATTATCATTCAAGGGTGCCAACTCAGAACACTAACCCAACCAAGAAATAATAATAAATAGCCCTTCAGTCTGATCTTAAATATGCAAAATCCACAAATATATGACTCCGAAACAAAAAGTTGCATCTGACAGTAACCTCAAAAATATATATTAAAATTCACCAAAGTTAAACCCAGCACAATAATGATTTACAGTAACAAAACAGACCTTATTCTGCAGTGTAATATGGTACCTAGGAAAAAGGGGAACTGATCATCCGTATCTTAATCTCATAGCAAAACAAACAGTTGACCACCTTTTGTACTGACCTGAAGCTGAAACTACAAGAGCTACTGAAAGCAAGTTTTGTGGTTAAAGTCAGGGGCCGGAGGTATAAATACGAAACAGTCAACATGGTCAATGTGCATATAAATAAAGAAGAAATATTCTTTCGCTTTCACTCTTAATTTACTACTGTACTCATTATAACCTATTTCAATTCGCTATCATATTTAATTATAACCCGCCAATCAGTTATATTCATCAGTGTATCAAAACTTTAAAACTAAACGAAAGAAACTCTGGTCTCAATCTGACACCACCTGCTGCCATGGACATTTTCACCTATAGGACAATTTACATATCCGACATTTAACAGCAAACTATATACCCTGTATCAAAAGCAGTTGTGGCAAAAACTTCTTAGTTCATCTCCAATTTTCCTGAATAACGGCTCCTTCAGGAACTTCTGATATGTATGAACCCGCAAAACCACACTTGCATGAACTAGTTCAACAAGAACTGCGCAAACATGGGTGAAGAATTCACTAAGGGAGGTTACTCTAGGATGAACTAAAACCTTGCACTGCTAACAGCTCTGGCAGACAGGGGAACATCATCCATATATATCATTCACCTCTAAAGCTACATCGAATGTCTGTTGTCTGAAGACACTAAGTAAAAGACTGAAGAGCATTTTACAAAATATAGGTAAAAGTGCAAGATGGCCTAGATAATTTAAATTCCTATGAAAGCTAAATGGTCAATCTGGCACCCATTATCTCAGCCTCAAAACAAATACCTATGTTAAGGGTTGTTTGATAAGAAAAATATTAAACTGGTCATCCGTATCTTAATCTCATTGCAAAACAAACAGTAGACCACTTTTTGTACTGACCTGAAGCTGAAACTACAAGTCTTAGAGCTACTGAAAGAAAGTGAAAGGGGCCGGAGGTATAAATACGAAACAGTCAACATGGTCAATGTGCATATAAATAAAGAAGAAACTATTCTTTCGCTTTCACTCTTAATTTACTATTTTACTGATTATAACCTATTTCAATCCGCTATTATATTTAATTATTACCTGTCAATCAGTTATATTCATCAGTGTATCAAAACTAAATGAAAGAAACTCTGGTTTCCATTTGACACCACGGACATTTGGTTCAAATGTTCACATATAGGACAATTTATATATCAGACATTTAACAGCAAACTATATACCTCTGTATCACAAGCAGTTTTCCTCAATAACATGGCTGCTTCAGGAAGTTCTGATATGTATGAACCCGCAAAACCACACTTGCATGAACTAGTTCAACAAGAACTGCGCAAACATAGGTGAAGAATTCACTAAGGGAGGTTACTCTAGGATGAACTAAAACCTTGCACTGCTAACAGCTCTGGCAGACAGGGGAACATCATCCATATATATCATTCACCTCTAAAGCTACATCGAATGTGTGTTATCTGAAGACACAATGTAAAAGACTGAAGAGCATTTTACAAAATATAGGTAAAGTGCAAGATGGCCTAGATAATTTAAATTCCTATGAAAGCTGAATGGTCAAGCTGGCACCCATTATCTCAGCCTCAAAACAAATACCTATGTTAAGGGTTGTTTGATAAGAAAAATATTGAACTGGTCATCCGTATCTTCATCTCACTGCAAAACAAACAGCTGACCACTTTTTGTACTGACCTAAAGCTGAAACTTCAAGAGCTACTGAAAGAAAGAGGTATAAATATTAAAGTAAACATGGTCAATGCGCATAAAAATAAAGAAGAAACATTCTTTCGCTTTCACTCTTAATTTACTATTTTACTCATTATAACCTATTTCAATTCGCTATCATATTTAACTAGAGATGCTTTTGAGAAAAGCGCATGTCTCCCACAACTGCCCCTATGAAAAATGTTAGTTTCTCTAGATGTTTTAGACGAGTGGATCCAATTAGATGGTCTGGATGAGTGGATCCAATCAGTAATTCAAGGGCCATAAATCAAAAGTGCCTGGGCAGATTTGGCTAGTTATCGAACTTGGGTAAGGTCTTATGGCCAAACACATTTTGTTCAAGTTTGGTGAAGATCGGATGAGAAATGTTCGACTTAGAGAGCGGACAAGAGTAAACAGACGGATTTTTTCGGTAATTCAAGGGCTGTAACTCTAAAATGCCTGGACCGATTTGGCTAGTTATCGAACTTGGCTGAGGTCTTATGGTCAAACACATTTTGTTCAAGTTTGGTGAAGATCGGATGAAAAATGTTCGACTTAGAGTGCGGACAAGAGTAAAAAGGCCAATTTTTCCATAATTCAAGGGCCGTAACTCCAAAATGCCTGGACCGATTTGGCTAGTTATCGAACTTGGCCAAGGTCTCATGGTGAAACACATCTTGTTCAAGTTTGGTGAAGATCGGATGAGAAATATTTGAATTAGAGTGCGGACAAGAGTAAAAAGACCGATTTTTGGTAATTCAAGGGCCATAACTCTAAGACGCCTGGACCGATTTGGCTAGTTATCGAACTTGGCCGAGGTCTTATGGTCAAACACATTTTGTTCAAGTTTGGTGAAAATCAGATGAGAAATGTTCGACTTAAAGAGTGCGGACAAGCTTTGTGACAGACACACACACACAGACTGGAGTAAACCAATATGTCTCCCACACCACTGTGTGGTGGGAGACATAATTATTACCCGCCAATCAGTTATATTCATCAGTGTATCAAAACTAAATGCAAGAAACTCTGGTTTCCATTTGACACCACCTGCTGCCATCGACATTTGGTACAAATTTTCACATATTATAGCCTTATAGGACAACTTGCAATTCCAACAATTAATAGCAAACTATATGTACCCCTGTATCAAAAGCAGTTGTGGCAAAAAATTAAGCTAATCTCAAATTTTCCTCAAAAACAAGGCTCCTTCAGGAAGTTCTGATATGTATTAACCCGCAAAACCACACTTGCATGAACTAGTTCAACAAGAACTGTGCAAACATGGGTGAAGAATTCACTAAGGGAGGTTACTCTAGGATGAACTAAAACCTTGCACTGCTAACAGCTCTGGCAGACAGGGGAACATCATCCATATATATCATTCACCTCTAAAGCTACATCAAATGTGTGTTATCTGAAGACACAATGTAAAAGACTGATGGTGAGCAATTTTCGTTCTTTCCGGTCTCGATTTATCATTTTTGGTTCATGAAGAAAGTGTGTAGTCAAAAATCAAACTCCTTATGAATGAATTTTAACAAGAGTTACCAAAATATCCCTAATATCCTCTCCCGACAGCAAAAACAGAGAAGATTCTTATTTCAGGGCCCGGACTTAATTTAACAGTCTGTTGGGTAACACTAACCGCAGCTTTTTTTCTGGCCTAACTAAACTTAATCCTTCTTTGTCTATCAAACAAAATTTTATCCTAAAATTTCAACCAAACAAAATTTTACCTGACATGCAGTCATACATTTTCGGAACTCATTCAGTTGTAAATGTTTGCTAACAATGGCACATGCACTTTGACTTTTCAATTACTTTATGTAAAAGTGGAAGTCAGACATTCAAAGGAACAGAAGTGTTGCATTACAGTGTATAGAGCAGGAAGCTAGCAGACATTGTTTCAATAAAATCAAACACAAAGCACAAGGTAATGTATGATACTTGAATATAATGAAACCTGTTTCTCAGTACAACACCTTCTGTGCACATAAATCAGAATCTTACATTGTTACATTGCTTATTCTGAGATACTGGGAACCCAAACACACCTTTGGTAATTTATTATTTAGGGACTCACTGGTCCATAGTTTGTGCTCTTGACCTTTCTTAGTTCAATAAACATTTGCAGGGCTAAAGTCAATACTGCTAAGTAAAACTAAAAAATTATTTCAAAATCAGACTAGCGGTTTCGGAGATGTCCTTTAAAGATTTTTCTATTTAAGCTCTGGCAGCCCCTATGTGCAACCAAGTGGAACAGTAGCAGGGTTTTCCCTGACGCACAAATCCTGCGTCACAGTCGCACTTTTCTGAGAAATGACCGTAAAAATAAATTCTGTACGTCACAGTGGACGCAATTTCTTGAAAATCTAAATCAGGCCAATTTTGTTTACAAAGAGCGATTTTCTGAAAACGTACTTTCAGTTTCATAATTATATGCAGACTGCGTCATTTTCTATATTTGCGTCGATTCACATTTCACAAATTTAGTACCCAGTCCGATACTTGACTGATTTACACTTTGTAACAGTTGTTATTGCTGCTCGCTACATGTACCAGTAGTACCAGTCTGCTGTTTACTAAAAATTAAAATGGCTCAAAAGCAGATCCAGCAAGACGATGATGTTTATGACGTCGTCGGCAGCAAGTGCAGTAGGACCCAGCAGTTCAAATCACCTGTTTCTACTATAACACTGCCTGGTAAAAGTAATAAAACCTATTTAAGCACAGTCATACATAAATAAAAAGTCAAACATCAGCTATTTTTATCATTTTAATCAGTGACAAATCAGGAAACAGTTCAGTCTGTATAATTACTTGTATTCATAAGTAAAACAAAGTTTTATTCAAAATATTAAAAGTATATCTGTATGACCCCCAAAATTTGGAAATGACCCCCAGACGTGAAACACTGGGGGTCACAATGACCCTCACTTTCAAAAGTCAAGGGAAAACACTGCAGTAACAACAATTTGAACAATTTTGGGATAGACCACCCAAGGAACATCCAGGCAAAGTTTCATCAACTTCCGCCAAACTGAAACAGTTTCAGAAGAGATGTTGACTGAAGAAAAGTGTGGACGGACAGACAGATGACGGACAGTGAGTGATCACAGTGGTTCACATCAAGCACTTTGTGCTACGGAGAGCTAAAATTAATAGTTGCATTGTTTTGCTAAAAAACACCTCAAATGTTTCATATGAATACATGTAGTTATGTCTAATTTGGATCTACATATTATATAGTAACAGCACCAATCCTCTGACTATGAAGCCGGTCAGCATTGCAGCAGGAGCAGATTACCTGAACATTTCAGAATGAATAAAATATAAGGAAAAGAACACACAGAAGTTAAATAAGGTCTAAATAAGGCTACACCTCAATTTAACAAACTATAAGAGCAAAATATATTAAGAAAGTGTGGCAGATAATACATCTATTACCAAACTATGCTGATGTGTTGAAATGGTTGTTTTTATTTCTGTATGTAGGAAAATAGCGGCTTTGTCCATGACAAATGACAAGGCACTGCTAACATTAACAATACTATTAAATCATTACAAACTATCAAACTGCAAATATTTTAAAACACTTGCTCTAATACATGTAATATCACTTTCATAGAGTGTACAATATAATGCACTTACCGGTGTTTTGTTGAGTTCCAACTCAGCTCCCCCGCTGCTTCCCCGGTCTGACGTCATGAGGGTAGCCGAGTTTTTGTCGCTGTAAAGCCTCAGGGCCACCTGAAATTATATACAAACCCTTGTTGTTTATATATATATATTAAAATGGCGACTCAGCCTTATAAAATGTAATTTAATTTAAAATGAATCCACAGAAAAAGAAACTTCCTTTATTATTATTATTATTCCAGATTTATATAGCTGGTATAATAACAAATTAATTTAAAATGAATCCAAAGAAAAAGAAACTTCCTTCTGACATGTCAATAACTTTCTTGGAGCAATCATCAAAGAATTAGGTGATTAATATCACAAATGTTGCTATAATACAGGCACATGTAAAATATTGTGACCATGACCTTGGCCCTAATGACCTCGGTTGTGAACTCTGTAGTTTTAACAGTTACTGAAAATCATTCCAGTGGTTTAGATGATAGGGAGTGGACACAAATGTAAGCGGATGCTAGTTTAATGGAAATCTTCCATGTCATGATGTGGAGCAAACACAAAAGTAACTTTTTGACCTTTGACCTCCTAGTGTGATCTTGACCTTGGACAGAGTGATTTCAGTTGTGCGCTCTACACATGGTCTCGTCACAGTAAATAATTGATGTTAGTTTGATGAACATCTGCCCAACGGTTAAGAAGAAATACAGGTGACATGACTTTAATACCGATGGACTTTACTCCAGTATAGATCCAATATACTTTACATGGGGGCACAAATACTGACAGGCAACAACTTCAGTACATCAACATAAGGATCTGGATCGGTATGCCAAAACATGACCTTACTTAGCAATTCCAAATTAAATTATAAAAGAAAAACAAGAGCTGTCAGTGGACAGCGCGCTCGACTATTCTCGGTGCTTGATAGTATAATATAAGCAATGAGTAAATCTTTAACGTTACAATAAGCATAAGTCGAAAAGGGGCCATAATTCAGTCAAAATGCTTGGTAGAGTTGCCTCCTCCTTTTTACAGACTGGGGTCATGATGGTAAACAAGTATGCAAAATATGAAAGCAATATCTCAATGGACTTTAAAAATATTTGGGGTGGTAAGCAAACTTTAACATTTATTCTAAGTCGAAAAGGGGCCATAATTCAGTCAAAATGCTTGATAGAGTTGCCTCCTCCTTTTTACAGACTGGGGTCATGATGGTAAACAAGTATGCAAAATATGAAAGCAATATCTCAATGGACTTTGAAAATATTTGTGGTGGTACGCAAACTTTAACATTTATTCTAAGTCGAAAAGGGGCCATAATTCAGTCAAAATGCTTGATAGAGTTGCCTCCTCCTTTTTACAGACTAGGGTCATGATGGTAAACAAGTATGCAAAATATGAAAGCAATATCTCAATGGACTTTGAAAATATTTGTGGTGGTACGCAAACTTTAACATTTATTCTAAGTCGAAAAGGGGCCATAATTCAGTCAAAATGCTTGATAGAGTTGCCTCCTCCTTTTTACAGACTGGGTCATGATGGTAAACAAGTATGCAAAATATGAGAGCAATATCTTAATGGACTTTGAAAATATTTGGGGTAGTACGCAAACTTAAACATTTGTGTGATGCTCACGCGGACGCCTGGGCGAGTAGGATAGCTCCCCTATTCTTCGAAAAGTCGAGCTAACAAATAAGCATTTAACTTTTTTAGGCTTTCTGAGGACCGTTTTGTACATGAATATTTTGTAACCACCAAACTGGAATTTAAACACCAAAAATGTCACCATCGGCGTAGCGCAGACCCGGGCCTACACTTTTCCAGCAAAAATGAAACAAGAAGGCCATGATGGCCCTAGGTCGCTCACCAGAGTAACACACCATATCAAAAATGTTTGATCTAGTGACCCAGTTTTTGACACCACATGACAAATTTTCAGAGTTGAAATCATACAAGACTACATGATACCTAACATTCTGACTAATTTTTATGAAGATTGAATAAAAAATGTGGCCCCTAACGTGTTAACAAGATTTTCCTTTGATCCGACCCAGTGCCCTAGTTTTAGATCCCCCATGACCCAAATTGGAATATGGCCTAAAGATCATCAAGATAAACATTCTGACCATGTTTCATGAAGATAGGGTCATAAATATGGCCTCTTAGAGTGTTAACTAGCTTTTCCTTTGATCTGACTGGGTGACCTAGTTTTTGACCCCACATGATCAGATTCAAATTTGGCCTAGAGGTCATCAAGATAAACATTCTGACCAAGTTTCATGAAGATAGGGTCATAATGTGGCCTCTAGAGTGTTAACAAGCTTTTCCTTTAATTTCACTGGGTGACCTAGTTTTTGATTCCATATGACCCAGATTCGAACTTGACCTAGAGGTCATCAAGACAAACATTCTGACTAATTCTCATGAGTTTCAAACTAAAAATGTGGTATCTAGAGTGTTAAAAAGATTTTCCTTTGATCTGGCCTAATGACCTAGATTTTGAACAGACATGACCAAGATTCGAACTTAGCCTAGGAATCATAAACATTCTAACCAAGATTCATGAAGATAGGGTAATAAATGTGGCCTCTAGAGTGTTAACAAGCTATTGCTTTGATTTGACAGGGTGAACTAGTTTTTGACCCAACATGACCCGGATTCGAATTTGACCTAAAGGTCATCAAGATAAACATTTTGACCAAGTTTAATGAAGATTGGGTCATAAATGTGGCCTCTACGGTGTTACCAAGTTTTTCCTTTGATTTGACCTGGTGACCTAGTTTTTGACCCCAGATGACCCAATATCGAACTCGTCCAAGATTGTATTGTGGGTAACATTCTGACCAAGTTTCATTAAGATTGGGCCAAAATTGTGACCTCTGGAGTGTTAACAGTCAAATTGTTGACGACGGACGACTGACGACGACAGACACGGCGATCACAAAAGCTCACCTTGAGCACTTTGTGCTCTGGTGAGCTAAAAATAAGTATTCTAAAATGCAAGCAAATTATAAGGGATGTGGAATGGAGAAGTTAACAGGCTATACCAACTTAACAATAACAAGAGCTGTCGGATGACAGCGCGCTCGACTATTCGAAGAACTGATTGAAGAATGGGGTCAAAATATTTCCATAGATTTTCAGACAAAAGAAAAAATGGATTAAACAAAAAATGTTCCTGTATTTGTGGATTTCGATTAGTCTTGTACTAAAGGCAATGTGTGACCATGATGGCAAATATGTTAAGTTACATGTTAGGCAAAATATGGACTTGTATGAAAAAACTAATTTCCAAGTCCAAAAAGGGCCATAATTCAGTCAAAATAGTTGACAGAGTTATGTATTCTTGCCTACAAATGGAAATCATGTTGATAACAAGGCAGTCTGAATGACAGCTAAATTCCCCGCCACTGCTATGGATAGTGAAAGGGTAAAACCTTTGATTTTAGCTGTGACCTTGACCTTGAACTGACATGGCTGACTCATTAATTCTGCACAATGTCTTGATGAGGTGATCATTTGACCAAAGTTTCATGAAAATCCTTCAAGGGGTTTAGGAGATGCACATTCTCGCATACCAGAGGTCTACCGTGGTTCCCCGGATGAACCTCTGGCACATTTCGCCGATATTTGTGGTTTGGTTACATTACAGGTAAAATGTTTCAGCCAATCAGCGTCGTTTCGAGACAAAATGTAGCGAACCAATCAAAATCGTCCGTGAAAAGCGTGACCGCGTCCTTTCATATCGATGCCGACTTACGAGGAATATTATTTCTTCTGGTAAATTTCTTAACATCAATAACAGAAATAAATCTTTATTAATCGCAATCATGGAATATCGCCTTCATCCATCGTTAGCAACTACCTTGCTTACATATTGTTTAAAATTTCAATTCGGCGTGCCCAATATAGTGGCGAACATTGATTGGCTGGAACTTCTCCCGGTAGCAATTACGAGTGCGCATGCTCACCAAATAAACGACTGAATTAAATCAGAGGTTCGTCTCGGGATTTTGACGAACATCTGATGGATGAGAATGGGAGATACAGAGCTGAAACCTTTGACCTTCAGTTGTGACCTTGACCTTGAGTTGACATGGCTGACTCATGAGTTCTTGATGAGGTGATCATTTGACCCAAGTTTGATGAAAATCCTTCAAGGGGTTAAGGAGATACAGAGTGGACACCAAATGGAAGGCTCAAACCTTCGACCCTTAGTTGTGACCTTGACCTTGAGAGGGCATGGTTGACTCATAATTTCTGCACATCGTTCTGATGAGGTTATCATTTGACCCAAGTTTTATAAAATTCCTTCAAGGGGTTTAGGAGATATAGAGCGGACACGAAATGGAAGGCTCAAACCTTTGACCTTCAGTTGTGACCTTGACCTTGAGCCAACATGGCTGACTCATAAGTTCTGCACATCGCCTTGATGCGGTGATCGTTTGAGCCAAGTTTGATGAAAATCCTTCAAGGGGTTAAGGAGATATAGAGCGGACACAAAATGGAAGGCTCAAACTTTTGACCCTAAGTTGTGACCTTGACCTTGAGCCGGTATGACTGACTCATGGGTTCTGCACATCGTCTTGATGAGGTGATCATTTGACCCAAGTTTTATAAAATTCCTTCAAGGGGTTTAAGAGATATAGAGCGGACACAAAATGGAAGGCTCAAACCTTTGACCTTGAGTTGTGACCTCGACCTTGAGCCGGCATGGCTGACTCATGGGTTCTGCACATCGTCTTGATGAGGTGATCATTTGACCCAAGTTTTATAAAATTCCTTCAAGGGGTTTAGGAGATACAGAGCGGACACAAAATGGCAGGCTCAAACCTTTGACCTTGAGCTGTGACCTTGAGCTTGAACCGACAAGGCTGACTCATGGGTTCTGCACATCGTCTTGATGAGGTGATCATTTGACCCAAGTTTCATGAAAATCCTTCAAGGGGTTTAGGAGATATGGACCGGACACGATTTTGTTACGGACGGAAGGACCGACGCAGACCATTCCTATAATCCCTCCGCCACGTCGGGGGATTAAAAAAGTGTTAAAAGTTTCAAAGCCACAGTTCAAATAGTTTTGACAAAACGCTGACTTGTAAGAAAAACTGAACAAATTTCAAAGTCCAAAAAGGGCCATAATTCAGCCGAAATAGAAAAACTGTTGTCAGTGTTATGTACTCTTGCCTACAGATGGAAATCATAATGATAAACAAGTGTTTTAAGTTTAAAAGCCATATGTCAAATAGTCTTGACAAAACATGGACATATACAAAACAGAACCAATTTCCAAGTTCAAAAAGGGCCATAATTCAGCCAAAAAAGATGAAAGAGTTATGTACTCTTGCCAGTTGATAGAGACTATTATACCGAACATGTTATAAAAGTTTCAAAGCCATAATATTATGTCAAACACTTAACACAAAATATAAACTGGTACGAAAAACTTAACCAAGATTTCTATGTCAAAAGGGGCCATAATTCAGCCAAAATGCTTGATGGAGTTATGTACTCTTGCCTACAACAGTTACTGGACATGGTGATGGTAAACAAGTGTTGAAAGTTTCAAAGCTTTATCTCAAAAGACTTTGTCAAAATGTAGACTGGTAGGAAAAACTTAACCAAGATTTCTAAGTAAACAAGAGCTGTCGGAGGACAGCAACGCTCGACTATTCAACAGCCTTGTCAATTGAATGAATACAAAAGTTGAACAAGAGCACCGCCTTGCGGGTGCTGACGCTCATCTGATTTTTTTTGTGTAATAGAAATATTGTCCTACCCATGATTTTCTAAGTATAAAATGGGCAATCATTCTTGCAAAAAGCAGGATAGAGTTATGTTTCTTGATGTACAGTGTCCACTTATGATGGTGAAAAACTGTTGCAAGTTTTAAAGCAATAGCTTTGATAGTTTATGAGAAAAGTCAACTTAAACATAATACTCAACCAAGAAAATGATTTTCTAAGTCCAAAAGGGGCAATAATTATTGCAAAAAGCAGGATGGAGTTATGTTGCTTGCTATACAGGGTCAGCTTATGATGGTGAACAAGTGTTGCAAGTTTCAAAGCAATAGCTTTGATAGTTTAAGAGAAAAAGTTGACCTAAACATAAAACTTAACCAAGAAATCTGATATTTTCTAAGTCCAAAAGGGGCCATAAATCTTGCAAAAAGCAGGATGGAGTTATTTTTCTTGCTGTACAGGGTCAGCTTATGATGGTGAACAAGTGTTGCAAGTTTTAAAGCAATAGCTTTGATAGTTTAGGATAAAAGCTGACCTAAACATAAAACTTAACCAAGAAAACTGATTTTCTAAGTCCAAAAGGGGCAATAATTCTTGCAAAAAGCAAGATGGAGTTATGTTTCTTGATGTACAGGGTCTGCTTATGATGGTGAACAAGTATTCCAAGTTTCAAAGCAATAGCTTTGATAGTTTAGGAGAAAAGTTGACCTAAACATAAAACTTAACCAAGAAATCTGATATTTTCTAAGTACAAAAGGGGCCATAAATCTTGCAAAAAGCAAGATGGAGTTATGTTTCTTGCTATACAGGGTCAGCTTATGAGGGTGAACAAGTATTCCAAGTTTCAAAGCAATAGCTTTGATAGTTTAGGAGAAAAGCTGACCTAAACATAAAACTTAACCAGGCAACGCCGACGCCGACGCCGACGCCGACGCCGACAACCGCTCAAGTGATGACAATAACTCATCATTTTTTTTCAAAAAATCAGATGAGCTAAAAAGGGGCATAATTTTGTAAAATGCAAAGTAGAGGTATTGAACCTCTGTACTGCATGTCATATCATGACAGTGAACAAGTGTGTGAAGTTTCAATCCTTTCCAATTTGTGGATACTGAAATACCAGCTTACATACAAAAACTTAACAAAAAACTGCTAAGTCAAAGGGGCATAATTTTGTAAAAATGCCAAGTAGAGTTATGGGACCTTCACAGTGCATGTTAGATCATGACAGTGAACAAGTGTGTGAAGTTTCAATCCATTCCAATTAGTGGATACTGAGATATCAGATTACATACAAAAATTTAACCAAAAACTGCTAAGTCGAAAAAGGGGCATAATTTTGAAAAAAAAAGAGAGTAGAGTTATGGGACTTGCTTAGTGCATGTCAGATCATGATAGTGAACACGTATGTGAAGTTTCAATCCATTCCCATTAGTAAGTACTGAGATACCAGCTTACATACAAAACCTTAACCAAAAATTTCTAAGTCGAAAAAGGGGCATAATTTTGTAAAAAAGCAAAATAGAGTTATGGAACCTGTGCAAGGTAGATCAGTTCATCACAGTGAATAAGTGTGTGAAGTTTCAATCCATTCCCACAAGTGGTTACTGAGTTACCAGCTTACATACAAAACCTTAACCAAAATTTCTAAGTCGAAAAAGGGGCATAATTTTGTAAAAAAGCAAAACAGAGTTATGGAACCTGTGCAATGTAAGTCAGTTTGTCACAGTGAATAAGTGTGTGAAGTTTCAATCCATTCCCACAAGTGGTTACTGAAATACCAGCTTACATACAAAACCTTAACCAAAATCGGGACGCGGACGCTGACGCGGACGCCGACGCATGGGCGAGTGCAATAGCTCACTATTCTATGAATAGTCCAGCTAAAAAGGGGCCATAATTCAACCAAAATGGTCGATGGAGTTATGTACTCTTGCCTACAACTGGACATGGTGATGGTAAACAAGTGTTGAAAGTTTCAAAGCTTTATCTCAGAAGACTTTGTCAAAATGTGGACTGGTACGAAAAACTTAACCAGGTGTGACGTCGACGCCGTGGTGAGTAGGATAGCTCTACTTATTCTTCGAATAGTCGAGCTAAAAATAACATGTTTTACTAGTAATCGCGGGAACACTTGGAAAATGCCAGGTTTCGTAGAAACTTGTCATCCAATCGGCCCACATATAATAAGTAATATTTAACCCTTAACCTGCTAAATTTCTATAAGGAACTTGCCCATCTTTCAATTTGGACAGTACAATTAACTGTTAAAAGGGGTGCTTACCAAAAAGATACTGACTGAATGGTGAACAGTGCAGACCATGATCAGACTGCACAGATGTGTAGGCTGAACATGATTTACACTGGTCGCAAAGGCAGAATCAATCGTGTCTAGCATGGTAAGGGTTAGGGGCCCTAATAATGGTGAAAATTTTCTCCAAAAAAAAAACCAACAAAAAACACAAAAAAAAACAAAACAAAGAACAAAAAATTATTCCTGGGCAGGTCATAAGAGATTGGGTGGTGGGGATGTGGGTCACAAATTTACTATCGTCACAGGTCATATTATAATAATGATAGAAACAAGCTCATTCAAATAGATTTTGATGATGAATATAAATTAAACTCGACTTCTGTCTTGTTAATAAAAGCTGCTCTCGGGAATGCACTAGACTGCACCATTTAACATTCATTTCATTTGGAGCATGCCCCAAGTCCCCTTTGTGAACTAAGCCTATGCTGTTCCTCTACCCGAGACCCCCCAGTGAACTGAGCCTATGCTGTTCCTCTACCCGAGACCCCCCAGTGAACCGAGCCTATGCTGTTCCTCTACCCGAGACCCCCCAGTGAACCGAGCCTATGCTGTTCCTCTACCCGAGACCCCCTAGTGAACCGAGCCTATGCTGTTCCTCTACCCGAGACCCCCAGTGAACCGAGCCTATGCTGTTCCTCTACCCGAGACCCCCCAGTGAACCGAGCCTATGCTGTTCCTCTACCCGAGACCCCCCAGTGAACCGAGCCTATGCTGTTCCTCTACCCGAGACCCCCCAGTGAACCGAGCCTATGCTGTTCCTCTACCCGAGACCCCCCAGTGAACCGAGCCTATGCTGTTCCTCTACCCGAGACCCCCAGTGAACCGAGCCTATGCTGTTCCTCTACCCGAGACCCCCCAGTGAACCGAGCCTATGCTGTTCCTCTACCCGAGACCCCCAGTGAACTGAGCCTATGCTGTTCCTCTACCCGAGACCCCCCAGTGAACTGAGCCTATGCTGTTCCTCTACCGAGACCCCCAGTGAACTGAGCCTATGCTGTTCCTCTACCCGAGACCCCCAGTGAACCGAGCCTATGCTGTTCCTCTACCCGAGACCCCCCAGTGAACTGAGCCTATGCTGTTCCTCTACCCGAGACCCCCCAGTGAACCGAGCCTATGCTGTTCCTCTACCCGAGACCCCCTAGTGAACCGAGCCTATGCTGTTCCTCTACCCGAGACCCCCTAGTGAACCGAGCCTATGCTGTTCCTCTACCCGAGACCCCCTAGTGAACCGAGCCTATGCTGTTCCTCTACCCGAGACCCCCTAGTGAACCGAGCCTATGCTGTTCCTCTACCCGAGACCCCCCAGTGAACTGAGCCTATGCTGTTCCTCTACCCGAGACCCCCCAGTGAACCGAGCCTATGCTGTTCCTCTAAGCAAGCCTACAACTTAAAAATCCCAAGCTACGCCCCTGGTCACTTTATAAATATATTAGTTTTCTATTCAGTACTTCCCATCAACAATTAGAAGTCGACACTTGCAAAAACTGTGACCTGTACGAAGTTCACCAAGTGCAATTTTCATCAGAAAACAAAAAAAATGCTGTCCTACCATATCAGTAAGACAATCAGAGATTATAGCATGTCTCTACATATAGTTTATTATCTCACTGAAATTTATTACAATATTTTCATCTTGAACCATGATTATCCTCAGGCATTTAAAGGCTCACGGACGAGATGTTAAACTGATGAAAACTCATTAAATGTATCTAAATTAATGGATCTATTAAATGTTCTAGTACATATACCGAGATATACTAAGATGTATGGATCGCATGATCGCGAGTTCGATCTCCTGGCAAGGCATATGTTATAATGACATTGTGCTTGCAATCATTTCATCCTCCACCCCTGATTCATGTGGGGAAGTTGGCTGTTACTTGAACAGGGTAGTACTGTTACAGTATCCTGGAACACTGGGAAAGGTTAATTGCCTGTCGTTATTTAAATGAAATACTGTTGAAATACAGTGCTAAACACAACATGTATATATTGCAAGCTTTGGCCAGTGTCCAGTAGCATCAATTAATTAAGAAATAATTTGTAACTTATAGCCAATCAGTTTTTTAACACTATTTTTACATGATGGGCAGGTATGTGTCGGGCATAATAATTTCATGTGCAATTAGTGCCTATGACGTATAACCCGCAATAGTGTATAGTGTTCAGGCCTTTTTTATGCTGATTTTAGGGCCGAAATTCGGCCCCATTCCCCAATCTAAAAAGTATACTTTTTTCCCCACCTTGGCCAAAAATTCCCCATGCAAAAAAAAAATGAAATTAGTTTTGATTTTCAGTCCTGATTTTAACAACTTTTCAGCAAATATATTCCTCCAAACAATGATTTCGCGACGTAAATTTCCCCTCCAAAAGGGACCTGGTACCCTTTCCCAAATTTACAAAAAAAGGGCTGGTGTTCAAACACAGTTTTGCTACAAATTATATAAATTTTATCACATATGTGACGTTTCGAGAGTGTTATAAAGCCATTAAATAAATTTGATAATACACTAGTGTAACAAGAGTGCCAGACTGTCACAAAATACGCCCATCATCTAACTTGGCCTAATTCACGGGCCATAAGCGAAAAGTGCCTTGGGCAATTTGGTTATCAAACTTGGCCGAGATATTATGCCCACAAACATTGTCAGCAAGACTGGTGAAGATCAGATGCAAACTGTTCGACTTAAGAGAGCGGCCAAGACTAAACTCAGTTTTTCGAGTAATTCAAGGGCCATAATCCAAGAGTGCCTGGGGTAATTTGGCTGGTTATCGAACTTGGCCGAGATATTATGCCCATAAACATTGTCAGCAAGTTTGGTGAAGAGCGGATGAAAACTGTTTGACTTAAAGAGCGGACAAGGCTAAATTCTCAGTCTTTTGAGTAATTCAAGGGCCATAATCCAAAAGTGCCTATGGAGATTGGCTGGTTATCGAACTTGGCCGAGATATTATGCCCACAAACATTGTCAGCAAGTTTGATGAAGATTGGATGAAAACTGTTCCACTTAAAGAGTGGACAAGGCTAAATTGGCAGATTTTTGAGTAATTCAAGGGCCATAATCCAAGAGTGCCTGGGGCGATTTGGCTGGTTAGCGAACTTGGCCAAGATATTATACCCACAAACATTGTCAGCAAGTTTGGTGAAGATCAGATGAAAACTATTTGATTTAGAGAGTGGACATGCTTTGTACTCCGACTGCCCGTCGCCATGGCTGTTCATATAATACGCCCCACTCTTTCAGAGATTACGGGACCGCTAGACAGCCCTATACACTTACCAGACCCCTAGTATTATAAACAAGAGGGCCATGATGGCCCTGTATCGCTCACCTGTTATCATTGCACTTGAGGACAAGAAGGTCCTCAGAAAAAATATCTAAGTCCAAAAGACAGGAACAACAAAGGGAAGAAATTAAACCAAAAAGAAAAAAAATTCTTACAAGGTACAGATATGTCAAAAAACACCTAAAAATTGGAGGTACCATACATGTTGTACCACAGAAAAGTGGTCTCGGTTTTTCCCTACGGCCAATAATAAAAAAGTTACTAAAAACAAGCTATTTATAGTAACGTAAAAGGGAAGTAATTAAAAAAAAAAAAGATTGTAAGTTGACAAAAGAAGGATCTGCCAAATAAATCTGTTGACATAAATAAAATTTCAGATCAGTATCTTCATTAGTTACAGAGATATACCATTTTAATTTGAAACAAGAGCCATGTTAGACATGGCCAATCCCCCTGCCGGGCATATTATAATTTAAGGCTAAAGTTCCTGGCAAGTTAGTGTCTGAAAGTATTAATTTTGGGGAAAGCTTTGAAGAACTATTTAGTGTGGTCCGCATCAGGGGTTTTAAAGATGTGGAAGAAAGAATCAGTCACTGGTAAGGTGGTTTACTGCTAAATTTTATTAATTTTCATGAACAGTATAGCTATGATGAGTTTCTATTTTTCTACTGTAAAAAGAAGGAATGGAAAGCTAACAGGGAACACGAGTGCCAGAATGTCACAATATATACCCGTCACAGCAAATTTCTTTACTCTAGCAGCTGTATTTGCAAATGGAATTTTAATTTTGTGGTTGTTTAGTAATCACTGTAAGTCTTTTGTAAGTCCACAAAAAAACTCCTTACCAGGTAGAGATATCTTAAAATACACCTAAAATTGGAAAATAACATCCATGTTTTACCACAGAAAAGTGGTCTTGTTTTTTCCCTACGGTCAATTAAAAAACAGTTACAATATAAGTTATTTATAGTTAGTTAAAAATTGTAAGTCCACACAAAAATCTTTACCAGGTAGAGAATGGTCAAAATACACCTCAAAATTGGATGTAGCATGCATGTTGTACTAAGAAAAGGGGTCTCAATTTTTCCCTACGACTAGTAATGAAAAAGTTACAATAAAAGCTATTTAAAGTAACAACAAAGGGAGGTAATTCTAAAGAAGGGAACTGCGCATGACACTTCATCTCATGATGGTGTATGATAGTGCCAAGTTACATCAAAATCCCTCCATGCATGAAGAAGAAATGCTTCGGACAAAGTCATTCTTGTATCTGACCTTTGGCCTCTTAAGTGTGACCTTGACCTTAGACCTAGGGACCTGGATCTTGCGCATGACACTCTGTCTCGTGGTGGTGAACATTTGTGCCAAGTTATATCAAAATCCCTCTATGCATGAAGAAGAAATGCTCCGGACAAGGTTTTCATTATTGTATCCTTTGACATCTAAGTGTGACCTTAACCTTAGACCTAGGGACCTGGTTCTTGCGCATGACACTCCGCCTCGTGGTGGTCAACATTTGTGCCAAGATATATCAAAATCCCTCCATGCATGAAAAAGATATGCTCCGGACAAATTTTTTTAAGAAAATATGATAAAGGGGATTTACTCAAAAAATAGGCAAGGTAGAGTTATTGTTCTTGCACAATGCACTTCCTCCCAATGTGTTCTATCAGTGTATGAAGCTTGAAGAAAATCCCTCCAGTACTTTTGGAGTTATGCTCCGGACATTTTTTAAGAAAATAAGATAAAGGGGAATAACTCAAAAAATAGGCAAGGTAGAGTTATTGTTCTTGCACACTGCACTTCCTCCCAATGTGTTCTATCAGTGTATTAAGTTTGAAGAAAATCCCTCCAGTACTTTTGGAGTTATGCTCCGGACAAAATTTTTTAAGAAAATAAGATAAAGGGGAATAACTCAAAAAATAGGCACAGTAGAGTTATTGTTCTTGCACACTGCACTTCCTCCCAATGTGTTCTATCAGTGTATGAAGTTTGAAGAAAATCCCTCCAGTACTTTTGGAGTTATGCTCTGAACAAAGATCGTTGCGGACGCACGGACGGAGAGCATTTCTAATATCCCCTTCGCCTTTGGAGGGGGGGATAATAAAGGGAGGTAATTTGACATAAAATCCGTCCATAGTTATCTACCCTCATTGGCTCAGTCCAACTAATGACAATAATGAAATTTCAAGTAAGTCCTATAAGTACTTACTGATATAAATCCATTTTGATTACAATCAGGGGAGTAAATCAGATATAAAATAACTCTGGAACCTACGAATGGATCTGATTTGTCATGGAATCCAAGATTTATTGTGGTTTTGGAAGTTTGTATCCAATAAAATCATAAATGAAGTCTCTATATGGCTGCATCAGCCAAAATAGCAAATTTTGGACCTTTAAGGGGCCATAACTCTGGAACCCATGAAAGAATCTGGCTAGTTCAATAAAGGAAGCAAGATCTTGTGGCAATACAAGTTTTGTGCAAGTTTGGTTAAAATCAAATCATAAATGAAGCTAATTTTGGCCCTTTCAGGGGCCATAACTCTGGAATCCATTATGGGATTTGGCCAGTTCAAGAAAGCAACCAAGACCTTGTGCAGACAAGGTCAAAATAGCTAATTCTGGCCCTTTCAGGGGCCATCACTCTGGAACCCATAAAGGAATCTGGCCAGTTCAAGAAAGCAACCAAGATCATATGGTGATACAAGTTGTGTGCAAGTTTGGTTAAAATAAAATCATAAATGAAGCTGCTATTGTGCAGACAAGGTCAAAATAGCTAGTTTAGCTGATTTTGGCCCTTTCAGGGGCCATAACTCTGGACCCTGTAATGGGATCAAGAAAGGAACCAAGATCTTATGGTGATAAAAGTTGTGTGCAAGTTTAGTTAAAATAAAATCATAAACGAAACTACTATTGTGCAGACAAGAAATTGTTGATGCACGGACGGACGAGACGGACGACGGACGGACAAAGGGTGATCACAAAAGCTCACCTTGTCACTATGTGACAGGTGAGCTAATAAAATACGGACTTCAATATTTTATGGTTCTGACTTCATATAGTCCGACATTTTATCGAAATTCTAAATTTCCCGGTACAGCTTCCCGAAAAATATCTTGAGGAAGGTTTTACAAGCTCATGGTGGAAGTATCTAAAAGCAATTATACTTAAATACCAACAATGGACAAAGAAACCTATTTTAAACATCCAATGAACATATATTGTCTTACTGAAAGCACTGAAGATCTGTACAGGCTTTGAAAGTGAAAGTTAATTCACCTTTGCAACACAACACAAAACTGTTAAATCTTCTTTATTACAAAGAATGATTTTAGGCGAAAAATATTCTGACGGTCGGATTTTATAAACCATGTGGCCCGTTACAGTACGTATTGTCTAGGTAGTGTATATATATATAGACGATCAGTGTAACCAGCATTTATTGGTGGTAATTTGATTAAAAGTTCTTTCATCAAGATATAAGTTCATATCAAAGCAGTTTCAATTTATTTATTATTATTTTGTTGGGTTTAACGTCGCACCGACACAATGAAAGGTCATAATTTATGGCGACTTTCCAGCTTTGATGGTGGTGGAAGACCGCAGGTGCCCCTCCGTGCATTATTTCATCACGGGCGGGAACCCGGGTAGAACCACCGACCTTCCGTAAGCCAGCTGGATGGCTTCCTCACATGAGAACTCAACGCCCCGAGTGAGGCTCGAACCCACATCAGTGAGGGGCAAGTGATTTGAAGTCAGCGACCTTAATCACTCGGCCACGGAGGACCTAAAGCAGTTTCAAAGGCTAGTCCATATGCATTTGGCGGTACCCGTGTGTCAAAATAATGACCGCAGATTTTTTAATTAGTGCCATAGGTTAAACGTATTTGTTTTCATCTAAACATGTAAAATTGATTCTGTATATTTTTTTTTAGTGTTGCATTGTTCATAACATTTCATTAAATTACGCTAGTAGAGTCTGTGTAATGCATCTGGGAAGTGATTAGCGGTGCAGGTTTAAATATAGTAAACCAATATATCAGGTATTTGAGACTTTTCCTAAATTACACTTCAATAAAATAAGGTGGAAATTTTTACTATTTATATGCAAACTGTTGTCATTTGATTAAACTCGACACTGGGTCATGCTGAATATCTAAATATTAAAAGGCGCCCTGTGTAAGTTTAATGTTATTAAACTATCAGACCCCTAGTCCAACACGTGACGTAATTATCACTTTCATTTCATTCAGTCTGATATCAGTTTTTTTTATTAAGTCCAACTCAGCCACGTCTGGAAACAGGCTGCATCATAAGTGATTAACATCCAAACATAAATTGTAAGCTCCAGAGTGTAAAAACGAAAGAAATATTTTGGTTTGCTGTAGGTAACACATTTATCTTGTGAACAGAAATGTTCTTTAGCATGTTCCAAGTTGTTTTTTTTTTCAGTTTTCCCTATAAAGCTACCACATGTAAAAGGAGGCAATCCCAATGCAAAGAAGTATTTTTTTTTCCCCACCAAGGCTGGACTTAGAATTCCCAAACCACTGTTACTGCCTAGTTTTTTTTGTTGCTTTTTAACAATTGTTCTGCTGTTTAGTAAAGCATGGTTCATACAGAATATCAGAGACAAAATTCAAGTATTTTTCAAGGACTTTTTACACTTTTTCAAGCACTATTTTTTTAAAAACCACGACCTAATCTGAACAACTTTTTGTTATGTAATGCAAAAATAAAACAACCATCACTTGTCACACCTTTGAAAATGACGTAATTCGATTATTAGATTGATGTGATTCACTATTTTGCTGAGGTTTAACGCTTTTCTTGTGATTTTTTAGTGCACTCCTACTAATGATACCTCAAAATTTTGTCATACAACGTACAAATACACTTCGTTCTGTCTGCTCTATAGGGTTTCAGCCACTGTTTATATTCGTCTTTTGTCTCCGCTTACTTGAGTAAACATGTTTATTCTTCTTACTCATTTTAATTCACTGGAAACACTCGCAAATAGCTAAAAATTGTGAATTATTATTCCCCGTATTTTTTTTTTAAACGGAAACATGCAAATGGTGATATAGTAGAAATAACACTCTGTAAATATCGATAAAGTGTGGCCGTAGACCACTATAATAGCATACGAATGACCCGATCCTGCAATTTCACGAATTTATTTTCATTTTCTCCGATTTATTTTAAGCCTTAAATTCTTTTTGCAAAGCAAAGTTATGGAAAGAATATTTTCAAGGAGTGAAAGGTCAAATTCAAGTTTTTTTTCTTCAAAATTCAAGTACTTTTCCAGGTTTTTTAGGGTTTCTGTCATTTTCAAGGAGTTTTCAAGGACTACCATCGAATTCAAGGACTTTTCAAGGCCTGTGCAAACCCTGTAAAGTGTTACTCATTAAATTTAGTACACAGTTTATTGTCCCAATTGTACCGGTGTTGGTGGCATCACAAAATAAAAAGTCCTTTATTTATCTGCCTACTTAACTGCATGCTTTTCACTGACAGTTGGAAAATGGCAGATCATTTTACTATTAAATGTCCTAGCAGTATCAAAATGTCAAAAGTTTTTTTCTTGATATCTATCCCGGGATATT
This sequence comes from Mercenaria mercenaria, assembly GCF_021730395.1. NCBI lineage: Eukaryota > Metazoa > Mollusca > Bivalvia > Venerida > Veneridae > Mercenaria > Mercenaria mercenaria. The sequence continues at coordinate 34,915,484 of NC_069378.1, read as the reverse complement.
CTAAGTACAAGAGAATGGCAGTTGTATGGGGCACTGTTAACTATTTTTAAACCTTTTATATGGACAATTAAGAATTGAATGTCTACATAATATTATCTTTTAGATATCAAGAAAGGGCCCTTACTTTATTCTACTAATTTTCCGATGGCAGTGGGTAGGGGTCCGGTAACCGCACCTCTAGACACCCCGTACAGGGCTGTCTAGTGTACAAAAGTACACTTGGCATGTGGCGTAATCATCTCCTGTTTCGAAAGTTAAATTATACTCTCCTCCCGTTAGATACAGTTCTCAGTATTCATACTGATAACCCGACCTCCAGACAGCCAAGTACAGGCTTGAATGACCAATAACAACAAAGATGGCCGTGTCTGAAGACAAACTTCTAAACTATTTCCATGCTTCCAAGTGATTAACTGAGAATGTCAGGCCTCGATCTTAACCTACTTTACCAACTTGTGAAATCAAGTAGCCCGACCAGGTTTCTGGTAGTCCTGTTTTGGAAAAGAGAAAAATATATTTCAGTCTTCGCCTTATTTTTTTTCAGCACTAATCTTGTTCTTTCGGGCAAGTAAGTTAAGAAAACCACTTGCCCGAAAACATTTTTAATTGCCCGAAATCATTTTGTTTATAAATATGATGTATTTTAGTTTATGCTTGATTCAACATTCATTTATTTAAATGGTAGGCAACTAACCTACCCACATCATCCATGGGCAAGCTAAGCAAAAGTAAGTGGTTAACATGTTGCAATATTCAAGTAACTAGCAGACAGAAATTATGGGAGAAAACTGTAGAAAAAAAGTAAGACCTATACCAGTATCTAGTTATATGCCAGGCATGGGGCTCAAATTTGCACTACCCTTCTAAAACTTACTTTTTTAGCCAGGGCCTTTTAAATATAGTGTAGCTGTTCAAATTTAACTGCAATAATGGATCAGGCTGGTTAGCCCCCCCACCCCACCTACAAAAAGTAGGGTCGGTAGGTCGGTATTTTCTTTTTTTAAGCACTATTATCAAGTAAATGTAGCCTATTATCACAAACCGGGGCGACGTGGACACAATAATATGTCAATAATCATCGTCAACCCACCCGTGTTTAAAGCAAAAAAAAAAAAAACATTAACAATTTTCGGTAATAATTCTGTTGTTAAACTAGTAATTGGCCTTGTTTTCATTATCAATTAAAACCCTCTCAAAGAGCTAAAAGAAGTGTGTCGGTATCATGGCATCTGAAGTGGAGATCAAAGCGGTATAATTGCCCGAGATTGTCATGGCCAGTGTTCATTCCAGGATTTTTTTAAGTGGGGTCAAAGGGCCCCATGATGGCAAAAAATTGGGGACATTTGAAAAAAATAGGGGCCATGAAAGAAAAACTGATTTAAATGAAAGGAAAGGCTGTATTTTTAACACTTTTCTTACATGGAGTTCAAGGTATTATTTTCGCGGTTCGTAAAACATAATAATTTTATTACAAAGAGAAAAGTGGACACTTCACAGGTCGCTCAACACGACAAAAACGAAACAAGTCATAATATTTTGACCGTTACCGAAACTTAACCACGGAAAGTCCGACAGCTTTGTATGCGGATTTACTACGGAATTAATGTTTGTCGCCTGATTTTGGCTAAACGGTTACGCTATTGAGTGGTCTAGCGGTCTCGAACATGTCATCTTTCTTTGGAAATTTGTTCTCCATCGTCTGCTTTTTTTCAACGGTTAGAGAAAAACGTAAAATTGGATTTCTTTTTTCTCCGAATCGCGACTGTTTTTTTTTTTTTTTTTGTCCGCCATTGCATAGCAACATTGAAAGCTGTATGTTGTTAGGCGACCGGAGACTGGCTACTATTTTAACATCGACCAATGAAAATGCGCGTTACGTCATCGGAAGAGTCGTATTCGATTCACAACTTCTGGAAGTCGGCTCATTGTAAACAGACTGTTTTCTGAAAAAGTGTGCGCCCGACGGGCGCTATAGGGCAAATTTTTATGCGCCAATACGGTAAAATACGCGCCTATGGCCCCATGGCGCGGCCTGGAATGAACACTGATGGCATTACGTCATGCTTTCGCGCCATGTGACACGTCACTGCCTGATCGTACGGCCTCGGTTCTTTAAATTGCTGAGAAGAAATCAGTAAAAAAGGTTTCTTCTTTATTTTTGTTTAAAGCGAATGTGCAATATCCTGTATAAACTGACAGGTTAATGTGTCAAACAATAATAGTAGATTCCTACCTCTGTGACCTATTTGCCCTCAAGGAATTTACATTATTGTTTGAAAAGAATATCTGACATAGTGTCGAGTCAAATAAGACATGTACATATTCATTTACTTATTAAACTTATTAAAAACCACAACGACATCATACTGCTTTATGTTAAAACAATCATTGTTTTTATTTACGTTCATGAGGTCCCGTAACCTATTCATCCGTACTTGCAGAAATCTGTTTGCCAAAAATCGTTTTACTCAATGTATTTAAATTGCTGCTGCTTTTTCATTATTTAAGATGTTTTAATTCTGTCTTTTTTTGTACTTTCTTGTCAAAAGTCTGAATTTTATGACAATAGTATGTATTATTTATTTACTTTTAGAAATAAATAAATAAATATGATCGCGCTGTTTGAAATTTTACAAATTTATAATTGTATGAAACTTCCATCGTTTTTATAAAATTTTGCCTACATTTCTGTCGACATCTTATTAAGATATTTATAGAATTCAAACTGTATTACTTCTAAAGTGGGGCTGAAAGTTTGAAGCAATTATATTAAGAAATGAATGCACTATAAGCGTTTTATGTGTATGTGTCGATAAACATTTAAGAAACGGCGATACGATAGGTCGCACGTGCTCGTGGAATGGAAAATTACTAGCATGACGTTTTGATATCTTTACGATTCGCGGGTAAATTCCAGTCAATCCAGGTAATTTTCGTGTTATTAGTGTTTCCTGCAGACTCTAAAAGGGGCATGGTGCTTCCCTTGAAAAAGGGCACTTTTAACACGCGGTTTGGCACTGAAAGGGCATACGTCCAAGTACGCTTGCTGGCACCATTTTACATACTATTTTCACATTGCATTTGAGAATCTTTGATATCTCAGATATGGGGTAGATATTTTGTGTTATTCCTTAGATGTTTCGCTACTTGTGAAGTTCCTACTTTTCACTATTTTACCATACTTTCAAACATTCTTATTCTGTTACCAACATGAAGTGCTGGCTTGCATTTTCAGAGACAGATATCAGGTGATGACTTAATAAGTAACAAGTTTTATTGAACAACTATCAATGCACAACTTTATTTTGTCAATCATCACATATCATTTCAGCATTGAATGACGTTGAGAGCATCTAGGTAGTTCGTCAAATCACTACACGTAATCAATGACTTTGTACCTACATCGCTGATTAAACCCATTGTTCTTCGTTGTTAGTAAGATTTAGACAACAAATCGACATGGAAAGTTACATTTTTCTAGTATTTTGGGCATGCGAAAATGAAAGTAGAATGCGACGTAAAAAGTACATGCTGTGAAATTTGCTAGATTATATCGTCTGCCACTATTTTTATCACTCCCTGTCTGCGATACATACACTAGTTTGAATCAATGATTGACTATGAATCTGTTTTTTGTCTATCTAATCATACAGTATTAAGTAATATAAACATAAATGTGAATACCTATGGTTCATCGCGAGTAATAACTCAAAATTTCGGCTTGCTTGACGCATGCAGCCGTGCACTTTCAACTTAAATTTCGGCCTTATAAAATCATTTTGACAAATTATTTACGAAAACAAAACTAGGGCCTTGCATTTTTAGTTTATTCATTTAAATCTCGATCAGGTTTTATAACTTAATCGCTACGTTTTCAAATTTTCAAGATGGCAGCGACTTCTGCATCGGCGCGTCATGAATTTGCTTTGGAAAGTACGACTTCGTAATTATTAACCAAGACATTTGTCGATTTTAATGAATTTAGTATCATTCTGAAGCTTAAATGTTTGTCTTATATTATTTTTATAAATGATACCCTTAAAGGAATAAAATATATCTTGTAGATAAAATTGATGTAAAACATTTTGAGTCTGGTCGTTTTTCATGGGTTGGTCGGCGATTGGCAAAGGGCAAACATTCAATATTTTATTTTTCAGGGCCTAATGAGCGCATCAGAAATGTGCGACAATCAATCTACATTTTAATTGGTTACAACCTTTTAAAATAATTATCGTTTAACTGTTTTCAAGGTTTTCAATCATCTCTTCCGTAAAAAGGCTACATGTACCTTCTCCGCCGACGTGCTAAAAACAACAAATTTTCATGTACTGTTTCCCAATTAAAGTATCATAAAACAGTAACTGATTGCATAATCCTGTCAGTTTTTAATCAGGGTCATTCACGGTTGATGCACCCACGTGTCGACCTGTTAATCAAAGCCGCTAATTGACGGTACAATACACGGAAGATGTCCCGTGGACATTGGCTATCCAGGCTGGTTTTGAAAGGGCACTTGTCAAAATAAATACACAAGCCTGATAGAATAAAAGGGCACATGGCGCAAACAGGCAGTTTGAAGGGCAGTTTGGCGGCACTTCAAACGGGGCATGGCGTTGCGCCATGTTTAAAAGGCCTGCAGGAAACACTAGTTATGCTGACCGAAAATATCGTTGTCATATAACATCAGATGAATCGGTGAAATTTCACGCTTTTATTATTAACAAGTTTGAAAACTTAGTAGCCCAACGGAATACCCAGCTTGGGAAATTCGGTAGTCCGTCTGAAAAACTGGTAGCCTCGGGCTACCGCCAAGATCGAGGCCTGAATGTCAGTACCAGTTTGGGGATTAAATAAAAGATGTATAAAACTGTATGTTAATATTAATTTATTGATTTACTTTCAAATTAAGTCATGAAATGAGGACACGTGTAGAACTTTGTTTCTTCTATAAAAATACTATGTGGTCACCGCTTGACATGCGCGGGATATGCAAATTAACCAGAAATACCAACATCGTCGAAAACATATGTCTGTTGAAAACGTAATGGGGCAGGGTTAGAATTTAAGCTTGCATACTTGCAAAATGCGAGTACATTTTATAAAATTCAAGTGACTTTTGCCCAAACTTGCAAAATCTCAAGTAGAAATTATGATGGTTTTAAGTTCTTTAACTTTCAGTTTCGATCTGTTGTAAATATGCATTAATGATGATGTTTCACATAGTACACACTGACTGACGACATTTTTACATAGTGCGTCGACTGTTCGAGTCAATTGTCTGAGTTGTCAGTGTCGTACATTTGCAGGTCTGGACAACCGAATTTTTGCATTCTGCTTGTCCGTGAAAATTGAGCATTTGCTTCCTAAAATTTGACCGAAATTCCAATTCAGACAGTCAACATAGTGCGTTGACTGTTTGAAGATTCTGATTAGGCGTAACAAAAATAATTGTTTGTTTCCGGTGGCCCGACCTACCCTATTTTTTACCGCCGACCCTAAACTTTTTTAGCGGTAAAATCGGGCCGCATATTTTTGCAAATAAGTATATTATTATTTTTATAGCTCTTTGCACGAATGGACTACTCCACCGATCGGGCGAGTGGTTTTTACGTGGTAACATTACCAGAAATTAATACATCAGGCAAAATTACCTGGATTGACTGGAATTTAACCGCGAATCGTAAAAATATCAAAACATCATGCTGGTAATTTTCCATTCCACAAACACGTGCGCCCTATCGTAATATCTTATTTACAGCGCGGTTACTTTTGACACAATAAACGTGCATGGTGCATTCATTTTTCAATGTAATCGCTTCAAATTTTCAACACCGCTTGAGAACTAATACAGTTTGAGTTCTATAACAACTTTAATAAGATATCGACAGGAATGTAGGCAAAATTCTTTAAAAACGATCAGATTTTCATATAATGTTTTGTAAAATTTCAAACAGCGCGATCTTGATTATTTACTTCTTTCTTAAAGTAAATAAACGGTACATACTATGGTAATAAAATTCAGACTCTTGACCAGAATGTACAAAAAACACAATTAAAAAATCTTAAATAATGAAAAAGCGGCAGCAATTTAAATACATGGAGTAAAACGATTTTTGGCAAACAGATTTCTGTTAGCACGGCAGAATAGGTTACGTGACCTCATGAACGTAAATAGAAATGTGGTTTTAAAATAAAGCAGTATGATGTTGTTGCGGAATTTAATAAGTTTTAAATTATTCATAGTACATGTATTTTTTGACACAACACTTTGTTAGATATTCTTTTCAAACAATAATGTAAATTCCTTGAGGGCAAATAGGTCACAGAGGTAGGCTATCCACTATCATCGTTCACGACACATTTACATGTCAGTTTATTCGGGATATTGCACATTCGCTTTTAAAAAAAGATAAAGAAAAAACTTTTTTATTGATTTCTTCTCAACAATTTAAGGAATCGAGAAAGTACGATCAGACAGTGATGTGTCACATGGCGCGAAAACGTGACGTAATGCCATGACAATCTCGGGCAACTATACCGCTTTGATCTCCACTTCAGATGCCATAATAACCGACACACTTCTTTTAGCTCTTAGAGGGGGTGTTAATTAATGATGAAAACAAGGCTAATTACTTAGTTTATCATCAGAATAATTACCGATAATTATTAATTTTTTTTTTCACTTTTAACACGGGTCGACGTTGGGTGGATGATGATTATTGTGTCCATATTTTGGGACACTTTTCAAAATAATTATTTTTCGGGATAACAGATTGCTACAGTCTTCCATTTTTAATTATTTTAGAAATAAGTCCTGTTTCTTCGAGTCATATGAAGTTATGACGTCTACAACATCACAATTTATGTGATAGAATTGGAGGTCCATTAAAGTCTGAGCAGCTCTCCTAGATTTCAGCAGTTGGTGGACCTGCTGAAAAAAGTTAAGGTCGAGGCCTGCAGAGTCTTGAAAAGTCAGGTTTTAGATGGGATTTACAGCGTTTTCCCTAGCCCCAAAAAAGGTGGTAAATTTACCACTTTTCAAGGTCCATGTCCCCATTTTCTTAGCAAAGGGGGGCATGAGTTTTCCCAAAAAAACAATTTTTCAAATTAATTAAAAGTTAATTTCAATCAATTTAAACTATTAAAAGCCCAAAAGAGTATCAAAGTATTCAAGCAAATCCTAACATGTCCCCCAAAATAGTCTCTTTTTTTCCAGAAAAATAAATTTGGGGGGACATGATGTCCCTCAAAATAAATTTCCAAGGGAAAACCCTGGATTTATAGTAGTAAGACGTTGAACAACCACTTGCAGCTTTATTAATTCACAATTTGGGCATACCAGTCAAAACTCCATTGTCTAGCATTTCCAGTTAATCCAGAATTTTAGACTGGGGTAGGGGGTGATGGTATTAATCTCAATGCAGATCAAAGATGCAAATCATATTCCTGGCCAGTGTGCTTTTACTTGGTTTTAGTTTGAAATATAAATGTTGGTTGTTGAATAATATTCAATATTAAAATTATTATTCAAAGAGAGAATCCACAGCAAGATTTCATTCAAGTTTCATGTTTAATCAAATATAAACCATGTTCTCCGCAAGTAATTGCCAACTTCTCCACATGAATTAGCGGCGGAGAATGAATGATATAGGACACAATGATCCTATGACCACTTGATCCGTAGATCGACTGCTCTACCTATTGAGCTAATCAGATGGGCTACTCTGGAAATGAAAAAACAGCAACAACAAAACACAAACATAAAGCATATATTTATTTCATAATATTTAAATACACAATCAAATGGCATTTTATATTGCTAAAACATCATCAAAGTCATTGTACATTCAGGTGTAAATCAAACATAACAATAGGATGCATGTTTATAAGGTTTATAATCTCCCTGTTTGAAACTAGGGTGGTGTTAGGTTTAAAAAAAAAAAAAAAAAAAAAAAAAAAAAAAAAAAAATGCCTACCTACCTACCCTATTTTTTTTTGGCCATGTCACTGGAAACAAACAATTTTTTTTGTTAGGCCTTATGCAAAACGGTAACTCGGTAACTACCAGTATGCGCGCATGATATGTGCAGGGCCGGCAAAATCAATTGTCCGAGTTGTCCAAGTCATACATTTGCGGGTCCGGACAACCAAATTTTTGCATTGTGTTTGTTTGTGGACAAGTGAAAATTGAGCATCTGCTTCCTAAAATTTGACCGAAATTCCAATTCAGACACTCAAAGCAATATTCAAGTCCCCCGAATTTTCTTTTGATCCACACTCGCTAACTGCTTATGTAAATATATACATTGAATACTCGCCATTGTAATTCAAGCTCCGCCTACTGCAGGTACTTGCGAGATTTTCCCGAGAAATGCGAAAGCGAATCAAATTTAACAGTTACACGAGAGGCAATTGTACTCGGCCAATTAGTCCTATCAATAAGACCTGACAAAACATATTTTAACATTTTGACGTCTATCGGTTATGTCAGGTCTTATCGGATCGCCATTTATAACATGTAGTGAGAAGCGAACACACTTCATGTCGCCTTTAATCTTGAAATTATGAACAACATAACCCAATACAAAGTGAAAGAACACTACTTACACTGAAAATAATCCTTTTTTCAACTGCATAATTATGTGAATAATTACAAATAAAAATTACTTTTAATGTATAAATATCGAGTTGTTTCTTTCCACTGTATGTATTGCCGTGTATCTGTGTTATGGTGTGCAACATTGCCATCTATTCCGAATGTTGTGTAAACACAGTTTATTTTGGGAATCAATCTAAGACGAAATATTTTTCCCACTAGATCACTTGGCAAATAGTTCACGTGGAAAATTGTTTTCGTCTAAGTTGATTCTATATATTATAACCTGCTGAATATGCTTGAAAAATGGCGGAATGTGTATTGAAAGCTGTACACAATTGACATATATTGGATACAACTTATAAGGGGTTTTAAAGGAACATTTAACGATATATTACTAGAATATGATAAATAACGGTAGGCTAAACTGTTTAAACCTGCATACATCGTATATTGTACCTGTCGGAAAATGCTACATTCTACTGATTAGGGCCCTTTTAGACGTTACAGTGCAGATTGAAAATGAAATGTAAAATAATGAATGTTGAAGGTAAAATGAGCATGTACACGTCTAATATTTTGGACTATGGGCCAATCAGTGATGCTGTTACGTCTAATTATCTTAATTATCGACATGTGTAAACCAATTGTTGATAAAACTTATATGATGATATCCATGGTAAATTAACGACTTGTTTCGAAAATATTCAACAACATGTAAAGACGACGGGTGGCAGATGGTCTTTCGTCGATCAACTGATATGGAAATTGAATGCATATCTTTATTTTCCACAATTTACCTTTCATTTCTATTCGAGTGAGATGCTGTTTTTGTAATGCCAAACTGGTGACTCGGTGTTGATAAGAAATAAACCCCTTTCCTTACATTGGTATAGCGCAAAAAAAATTACAAAATTGTTGGTAAGACGTTTTGAAAACAACTTTATTGAAACAATAGTCCTTGAGTTGGAAATGACATTACTAAGAAAATGAATAAAATAGAATTGGCCATTTTTCGAATCAAGGACTGAGCGAGTCCGAGACACCACCATAACTCTATTACTGACTGTGTATGAATCTTTACACACAGCAGTGATTATCTTGTTATACTTTAAAGCTGCTTTCATCACTGTCTGACTTTTTATAGCATAAGACTTGATAGGCTGCTGGCTGTCTTAATACAAGTAAGTAGAAAATTAGTACATTGTTTCAAAGAGCTAAAAAAATGTATTTTACAGTTCTTTGATTGTTTTATTTTATTAAACAAATAGCAAAAGTTAAGGTTTATACAAAATGTACGGACTAAACTAAATTTTCAGAGTTACTTGTCCGTGGAAATTTTCTGAGATTTCGCCGGCCCTGATGTGATGTAAAAACCTCTTTTGTCCACCAAATCAATGTTTTTTCATGAATTGCATCTTTATTAAGTAGCAACTTATTTCATATTGGAAGTGCCTAGCCGTCTGATTACCCGACGCCCCTAGCCTGCGTTCTAGCCATCCGGCTAGAAAATACTCTGAGGCTCTTCTAGCCATCCAGTAAAAGATTTCCTAATGAATAAGTAATGATACCTGTTATTTACTGGATATCGATACTGATCTGCAAATAAAATTTTGTGTGAATACATACTAAAGATTTACTTTTAGTCGTCTCGAATAAATCAGTGCATTATTCAGCTGATAAAACGAAAAGTTGCTGAAATCAATAATGGTGAGATCACCGAGACGTCACACATTAAAAGTCTTTCATCTGGTGGCGGGCAAAACATTGTAATTTTTTTACTTTAACTTTTTCACTGGATTTTCAAAATTAAAATAGTTTTGAAATACTTACAATTTTCATATTTTAGTATTCTAATATTTTTTTAATGAATAACTGTTTTAAAAGACATTTAATTTCAATAGCAGCAGTGTGATGTTCAAAACTATTAGAAAAACTGTAGTTAAGCGTTCATAATTAATCAATTTTATTTCGAAATAATAGTCAAAATTGCATTACACTCATAAAAAAAAGTTATTTATAAATTTGTGTTTTGCGAATTAAAGTTTAGGCTGTTAGAAAAACATCACTTTTTACAAAATAACATGGACGTTCGGCGATCAATGTTTTATCATTTCTAAAAATAGAATATCAACGTATTTGTCACGATCTCATTCTTTTTATCGACTGAAAAATCGGTAATCTATTCAAGATGATGAACAATATACTTAGTATTGATATCCTAAGTAAATAACAGTTAAAACTATATAAAATTATTACTTATTCATTAAAAAATCAATAACCAGACGTCAAGAAAATGCAGCGGATTTGCTAGCAGTCAGTCTGGCTAGAACGCAGGCTAGGCGTCTAGTTACCGGACAGCTAGACACTTTCTTTCATATAAGTCGTTGCTTGTGACTTTGTGGACAGACCGTCAGGGGAGGTAAACAGAGTCACAGATTGGGACTTCCAGATCCCAGCCACTGCCATTCTAGCATTACAAATGGCTACTGGTTGGCGACCCAGATTCGGACAATTTTACAACCTTTTCAGCTGTCATATTTTCATTTTTAATGCAAGATCCATGAAATGTTACCTGAATCAAGTTCGGTTCTTCGTTGACGCAAAATGTCAATTTGTTTGTATATAAAGATAAACGGAACACGTCACTGAGGCCCGAAAGAGGGTACGTTAATCCAACTCCTTTAGGGTGTTGCAGGACCCAGAAATTGGACAGTAGGAAAACGCTAATTATCATCATTTTTGTCTCGCAGAATCACGTTTAGGTCGGTGTTAATGATAAAAAGACATGCTTATCTTGTTTACATTCAACTAGTAATGTTTGATATAAGGCTGTCAAAAGTTTTAAAATAATCCAGCTGGCCTATATACGACACAAAATTTAAGGTAAAACAATTTGTTTTAAACACATTGAACTTGTGTTATTATCGGGAAAACATTGACACTTGTTTTAAAACACGCAATTTTCTCGTCTGTATTTAGCAGATTGTAGATGAGTACCCCTTGAATAATGTTGGGGCCTCAAAGCAAGTATGCGCATGCGCACTGAAAGCACATGCAGCTTCCCCCAGCGGGAGCTGTCACAATATTTCGTGAACAAATGTAAATATTCAAATTTTGTAAGTTTTTCTAACCGATTTGCAATTATTGCAGATGATGTTGCACATAATGTTAGTGCCTTTGTACTTGTCAACAAATGATAAAAAAAATAACACAAAAAAAGCGTTTACGCGACTGTCCGATTTTCTGGGTCGTCCGAAATTTTGGGTCGCCAACCAGTAGACATTCCACATTAATTTCATTTCACTAATTTCGAGTTGCACATACTGTAAACGATTCCACCATTCTGTATCACACAATAAGTTTGCTTTGTTTTGCCAGACGTATTTTATGTTTCTCCAATAGTTACCACAAAACTGTTCAAAATTAAAAAAAAATTGATAAAGAGTCATGGGCGCCGCCATCTTGCAATGGCTGCCACCCTCTTTCCGCTAATCCCAAATCTTGACATGTGCAAACCAAGACTAAAGAACTTCTCATTTCTGCCGCTTATTAAAATACCCTTGTTAATAGTCTAACGTTTACTGCAAGCTAATTTACATAAATTAGCGGAATTTATTCAATTAGTTTCTAGTCAAATTTTAACACCCCATCAACTGGAGTGGAGGTCACAAGGAAACGTGCCAGTTAATACATATAAAAAATAAAATTAAGCGTGACAACCCCTCATTTGTTGTCTATAATCATCAATTTGTTCTATTTTAATTACACTGTATGTGTACTCCCTTCGAAAAACATGTGTTCTACATTTTTGTCATACGTGTTTTTCTTGCTGCTAGATTGATGCAACACTCAATATGGAGTCGTAACAAGCACAGTCGAAACGAAACAATTTTTGATTGAATTTACGTACCTTCGTTTGTTATTCCAAAAGAAAGATAATAGATTTATGCAGATTTTGTATTTATCTGCAACATTAAATCCAAAACTAGATGCCTGCAGACCGAAAAGGCTTGGGAAAAAGGGAAAATTCTGGCCACAAGTCGTGACACTGTTACTATTTTTGCCCCGATACTCCAGTCACATGGTCCGCCTATTTCCAACATGGCAACCGACATGTACAATTTTATTCGGAGGTCAAATTTTCATAGGATGTTATTTCTTTACGAGGGTTTCATATCTGAATAAAATTTTCTTTCAAAGATTATGTTTTTAAACTAATTTTGCCATCAACAGTAATTTTGACAAGTGTTCTTTTGCATTGTCTATAGCAAACATTCAATATGATTGGCGCGTGTGTGAATAGCGCACTGCGTATTGGGGTACACAGCGGGATTAGAATTCGATGTCAAGGGCAGATATTTGTAGGAATTTTTCTTTTCCCAAATCGCTTCATGACTTGAAAAAAGTAACTATAAAACAATAAAATATTTTGTCAAAATCTGTATTTAATAGATTGTTGATGTCCCACAGGCAAATTAGATACCACCCGTCCCTAGCCTCTAATTTATTTCCGTGATTATTCATGCATGACATCGACTTTACAAGAGATACGATATGACATTATCGAATACAGCCTTTGTTTCAAATATTTCTAAAATTTGTAACGAGCATCCAAATAAATAGATCTAGATTCTCTAGTTTAGAATAAATCAAGAAATCTCCCTTCCTTTTATGGTGAAAGTTTACACGAGACTAAGGGAAATAACAAACCAAACTATTCGTTTTTCAATACAAAGATTTATGTCCCATGTTTTCCTATTCAAATTTTGTATAATTATGTCCCTTTTCTTCTCAAAAACGCTGGCAGCCAGAGCCAAGACTGATGAAATCATAATATATAACAGAATTAGAATCTACAGACTTTAAAAAAAAAAAAAAAAAAAAAAGATTATCTAGTCGGCAGACATCCCAACTTTTTCTGAATGCCAAGATGGAGTTTTTGCTTTCCAAAGTGGGAGATTGAGGTGTTCAAGTGGGAGATTTTATACCGCGGTAATTATGTTCATGATAACGAAACTTTTAACAAATCTAATGATAATATAAACTTATTTGCCCTTATAAAATCACTAGTCTTAAAAAAATTCACTTGTCTATATCTTATTATTCATGCATTTTTAATGTTTTGGAACAATAATACACGAAGCCTTCTGTGCAAAATTAAATACTTATGGCACTTTAAGCACTATGTTTAAATTCAAAACACCACTGAGAATTAAACCTGCACTTTTATTTCTTTTGTTGGAAAGAAGACTCCCCAGTGGAATTTTACATGACAAACAGTGGAGCTGTTAGAACTGTAAAAACAAAATGTATATAGAGCTAGCTAAAAGAATAAAAGTTCAAGCAATAGAAAATTTACTGTTTGATTCTCATCCCTGTCAACCAGTATTTAAAACCCCTAGCTCCTTTTATTGATCAAAATCCTGTTATCCAAAATTGAATGTCTACATCTACGGGGATACTGCCAACAATCAATTTCTGATCATAACTGGGAGGGCAGTCCGGGTATTGTTACACTTTAGTAGACATTTGCCTAAATCTCCAGTTAAAAGGATGTGTTTGGCAAATTGTGATGATGCAAAGACAGTTTAACAGCATTTGATAGTAAGTGATATTAAAATTTACCATGACATTTCCTCTTATCAAAATGATTTAAAGAGAAATATTTTTTAAAACCTAGCAGGCTGACTCGGCGACCATCTACTTTCGATTTCAAAAAGTTACAGAGAAAGGTAAAGCCAGTATAATTTCTAATCTAAATTTGATTGGATTTAATTAGATATCTAATGTCTGGATTTTAATTTCAATTATGACACATTATTCAACACCTGGCTTTGTTAAATCGTGTAATAAACAATAATCAGCAAGGGTAGAATAAGGTGCGAAAATATCCGAAAGCTGTTGTTTACAGAATCGTCAGTAGTGATACAGTATCAGATAGGCGCGAAGAAGTGGATTATTTCATAATTTTTGTTTTTTGTTGTTTATGTTGTTTGTTTTGTTTTTTTAATCGGGAGATTCAGAGTTCTGATCGGGGTGATCGGGTTTTACAACCAGAATCGGGAGAAACCCGATCGGATCGGGAGAGTTGGGATGTCTGAGACTGTCGGTAGCCAGACTACTGTAATCCCACGTGTACATCCGAATTCATAGGGATTCCAACAGCACATTTGTTTGGTCACCAAATGATAAAAACAACAACAACAACAACAAAAAAAAAACATGCATCTATATATATAGACAGTTCAGGACCTAAAATTAAGTTGCAGACTCGGTTTGATTGAGCCTGTTCATGGACGGTAGTGGAAATGCATGCCACCGTCCACGCCCTCTAGTCCCGGGCTGAGCTAAACTCCACATTTACCCATGCTACAAATACACAAGAAATATCTTGGCGTGATGTAACTGAAGCACAAGTTATATATGGGCAGAAACCTGTATTTTAAATATTTTGGCAATGTTAAAAGGGGCCTCTGTGAAGTTTTGTATAAACGAGGACAGTAGTACTGAAGAAGACTGTGTTTAAAAATTGTGGAGGGACACACGACGGACACCAAACAATCACAAAAGCTCACGTTGAGCCTTTGGTGCTTAAAAGATGGTAACAGCAAGCAAACAAAATTGAAATACGTTCTATACTTTATTTCTGGAATTGTTGGAAGTAACATGAACCCTTATCCTACTTCCGCTTATTATCAAATTTGTCTATCATTCAGAATATGTACAGTACTGTTTTCACCGGAAAAAATTAATTTAAAATTTAGAGTCTAAAATTTAACAGTATCGGACATGTTGTTGCAGGTTATAGCAATGATTTGCACTGGTTAAAAAGTGTTGCTGTAATCTGGAACAACTGATACGTATTAGAAAACCTTCCTGCTGTAATGCAGGGTAAGAGTTAATGACTGTATAAAACAAGTAACCTTTTTGTAAAAACAAAAATTAAGGAAAGGAAACTTAACAAAACAGAAATATGTCCGGATGAGCAGATGAATATTTGGTTACGCACACCTGTTCAAGTGGTACGCATACAACCCGATGGTGCTGCACTTATAGAGGTTATAGATGACGAACGCGTTGTGATTTCACTCAGTGTCACACATAACTCTGACATTTTCAGACTTTCCTCCAATCAGCGCCACTCTTACAAAATCTCTCATTATGGCTGAAAATACCGAGAATACCTTACCAAGCAATCCGATTGGTACATTATTCAGGCGGCATAAGGTCATACGAGGTCATAAAATCGTGCTTAATACGGCACGCCGAAAAAACAATTTAAAGACGTCCGTAGATGTGTTCATACGGCGAATTCGCGCTTTTTAGGCCTATTATATATAGATGTGCTTAAATGCCTATATAGATGCCTCAGTTGGGGTCCTGGACAAATATAATCATATTATACATTGTGCAGTAGTTATCCGTGAAATGCACATGTTATTTACAATGCGACAGAAAGACATTTAGATCATCTTAGATTAATTAAAACTGGTTAATAGTGCTGTCCGAAATGATGATTTTTACAATGCTAAGGCGTGCTTCTGTTTCACTTGGTAATAGGCGAATATTAAAGTAGTTCAAGAATCAATTATTCGGAGGACATTATTCTCTAAAAGAAATAGACATATATGGAACGCATGAACTGCCTTTGCGTGATAATTATTAGTTCGTCATGTGCCATTTCCAATATATTCTGTACAAATCATAATTTGTTATGTAGATAAAGCAGTTTGTTATGTATATTTACTAGTTCGTCTGGTAAACTTTTATCTACATAACAAATTATGATTTGTACCGAATATATTGGAAAATGCACACAACGGTCTATTAATTTTGTACAGCACAAACTAATGAATGCACAGCACAATCTAAGATATGTACAGCGCAAACTAGTCTATGTACATAACAAACTGCTTTATCTACATAACAAATTATGATTTGTACCGAATATATTGGTAAATGCACATGACGAACTATTAATTGTACAGAACAATCTAGTGAATGTACAGCACAAACTAAGAAATGTACCGACAAACTAGTAAATGTACATAACAAACTGCTTTATCTAACATATGATAACAAATTATGATTTGTACCGAATATATTGGTAAATGCACATGACGAACTATTAATTGTACAGCACAAACTAGTGAATGCACAGCACAAACTAAAATATGTACAGGACAAACTAGTAAAAATACATAACAAACTGCTTTATCTACATAACAAATTATGATTTGTACCGAATATATTGGAAAATGCACATGACGAACTATTTATTGTACAGCACAAACTAGTGAATGCACAGCACAAACTGAAATATGTACAGGACAAACTAGCAAATGTACATAACAAACTGCTTTATCTACATAACAAATTATAATTTGTACAGAATATATTGGAAATGGCACATGGCGAACTAATAATTATCACGCAAAGGCAGTTTAGGCGTTTCATAGACATAGGTATTCGATATTTCTGTATGTCATCTATCACGGACGCGGTAAACGCGTACGAAATAGAGGTAAGTCAGTTTATGCTCTTTTTCAGTGTGACACAATTTCAAATGCTCTCGAAAAAACAAAATGTTCCATTGGTAGTGGATGGTAACCTAGACCAAAATTCGTTTGTTGTAAAAACGCCGTAACGTAATTTATTGGTGTTAGAAAGTCCACGTTTTACGCATTTTTACGAAATGGCTATATGGATAGCTAAATTTCCTACCGTTTTATTACGCGACAGACGTGTTCCGTGGCTTTTGGGAACACAGAATTTCGAAACGCATTATTACGTTATGACTGTTCTACACGTATAGCGCGTGGCCGTCGAAAGAATATAATTAATGCATTATGGTGTATTTATTAATGAAATGTGTCTCTTAATTTACTTGATCGAGATCTGTCTTTTGGCTTGGCCCTGTAACGGCTTGCCTCCCTCTCTCTGCAGCGGTCCTGCTCCCTGCGTACCGATGATATCAACTCATAGGCCTTAGTAGTCCTTTCCAAAACATTGTCTATCAAAACACTTTGCTTTTCAAGTGCTCCCTGTAATCCATTGACTGTCCGATTTTTCTGCATTAGATGGCTCCACTCCCTCTGTTTGGGTTTCAGCATATCAACTTAATGTAGGCTGTGTATCTTTACATTCACTGCTATCAGTCTCCTCATCTGAGAAAATGTTCTCGTCCTCGCTTCTCAGAATCTTGTCCAAAACCCTTTCCTGAGATGGTGACTTTTGCCTTTCTTCCCAAGCTGAGCCAGTGGCTTCTAGATGCCTCACGTGACAGCTTGACTACATCTTCACCCCACCTCGGATTTGGCGACTCAGCTATCGATAGCGCTGTTGCAAATTAAGTCCCCATTACACTTTTCTAGGTGACTAGGAGAACTTATGTTTGTATTTCTTAGTAGCTCTACCGCACTTAAAGCCACAAGTTATACATTTATAGGGATTTTGTTTGTTTGTTTTGGGTTTAACGCCGTTTTTCAACAGTATTTCAGTCATGTAACGGCGGGCAGTTAACCTAACCAGTGTTCATGGGTTCTGTACCAGTACAAACCTGTTCTCCGCAAGTAAATGCCAACTTCCCCACATGAATCAGAGGTGGAGGACGAATGATTGCAGACACAATGTCTTTTATCAAATCGTCATTGAGAACATAAGCCCCGCCCGGGGATCGAACTCACGACCCCGCGATCCGTAGACCAACGCTCTCCCTACTGAGCTAAGCGGGCGGGCGTTACATTTATAGGGAACATCTATAGGGAACATCGTAGTCACTTACATGGCTTTTGTAAAAATGCGTCTCAATTCTGGACTTCTCGTCCTTTTTGCTACAGATGGCACATTGATACACTCTCCCTCAATTCGCCACACATTTCAGTATTGCAGAGAGACCGTTACACAAACGAAATATTTGCAAGAAAAAAATACAGATATGACCATGACCTTGACAAGTTTTAGGACCTTGTACCCTTCTACCCATTTTGACACCTTGTCCCCAGTACACGGCTTTAGTTTATCATGATGAACCACACGCGATGCATCTGAATCTTGTACCCTAATAACAGTTCAAACTGTCGCTTCATTATGACTCGCAACTTGAACATAGTTTGCAACTTAGGACTACTACCTGGTAACCTAGTTTCATGGATATACCATGCGCAGTCACCTGCTTTATACCTGTTTTCAGAAACCCATACTTATTCCGCAAAGAAGCCTTACCAAGATTCTGCCTCGCAACTTGATGTGCTGTAATCATTCTCTGGCGCAACTTTTCTGCATACTCACCATATGATATTACATCATAATCAACGATATTTCTTGACAAGTCTGCTGGAATTCTTACCTCATGCCCCAACATTAGCATGTTGGGTGTCAAACCATTACAACTAAGTGGTGTAGCCATGTAGGCTGCCGCAAAACATCTAAGCTTCAAGTCCCAATCTGTTTGTTCACCCTCGAAATGAGCTTTTCGAAACGTGGCATTAAAACGTTCAGCTTGGCCGTTACATTTTGGACTCTTGACTGATGTTCAAGTCTTACGGACATCCATTGACTTACACAATTCTGTAGAAGTCCTACTCTCAAAATTGCTACCAAGGTCACTATGAATAGAAATTGGCGACCCATAACGTGAGATGACTACATTCAAGATGACACTTGCAGTAGTCATTGCAGTCTAATCAGGAACAGCAAATATTTCAGCCAACTTTGTAAAATGATCAGTATCAACTAGTACTAGTACATATCTGTTGCCACGAGACGTTAAAGGAAATGGACCTAATATGTATGTAGCAAAACATTTCATTACACTACCTACAGAGAAACTACCAAGTTGCGCTTAAGGCTTCCTCGCAGGTCGTTTGTCAGCTCGCACTTGCGAACCCAATTGTATGTTGGCATCTTCTTTCATGTCATTCCAGTACCTCATTTTCAGTTTTTGGTAAGTTTTTTTCCTACCATAGTGTCCCAATAATACGGCGCCATGAACCTCATTCATCACTCCTTCCATTAATGGCCCGCCCGCTTAGCTCAGTAGGGAGAGCGTTGGTCTCCAGATCGTGAGGTCGCGAGTTCGATCCCCGGACGGGGCGTATGTTCTCAGTGACGATTTGATAGAAGACATTGGGTCTGAAATCATCCGTCTTCCAACTCTGATAATTCATGTGGTGAAGTTAGGTTACTTGCGGAGAACAGGTTTGTACTGGTACAGAATCTACGAACACTGGTTAGGTCAACTGCCCGCCGTTACATGCCTGAAATACTGTTGAAAAACGGCGTTAAACCCAAAACAAATCTTCCATTAATGATCTAGGCACACCATTTGAAATACTGGGTTTAGTCCATTTTTAGGGAACATACCATTTACTTGTAATGAATTCCATATTATCCAGTAGTGTTTAGGTACTGGCCCCGTATTAGTGACCTTGCTAATGTGTGCCCTATTTTCAGGGTTCGGCAGCTTTGCATCGTATATAGGTTTAAGGTCTAAATCTTTGTGTTGTAAATCTGCTATCTCGCTGCTAGATCTCTGCTGAAGTATTGTTCTCTGTCTTGTCACATTTTTGCTGGTAGTTGGTTTACCTCCTGTTAAGTCTGAACTCTCACCTTTGTCTTATCCTGACTTTGAATGTCCCCCTTCCTGCAGATCTGTCCCAACTGCCATCATCTGTTCCTCACCGCAATTGTCTTCATTCATACTGATTTTCATCTCTGTCATCATTTTTAGCGCATTCACTGAGTTTTCAATCTTCCCTTCCTGTGAGACCTTTTCCATACCACGGCTGTAGAACTGCCTCAAAGAGTTAACTGTCTCCATTTCCGTGCGTACCGGCTCTTACTATTTTAACCTTAATGATTGGTTCCTCGTGTTATACATTATTTTCGGCGCATATATAGGACATTTCACCTCTCAGTAGGTTTACAGTCCTCTCCAACGGATTCTTGACTCTTTGCCGGCCGACGACACATATCCGCACCGATATCTTTATTCACCTTATCATGGTCAGCTTTTAACGAGAATTTGAAAGAATTCTCTCCCTTAATTATTGACCGTATTAAAGCAATTCCTTTCAAATTGTATTGTCTCCCTTACATTAGCTAAAGTCGTGACATTCATGACCCAAGTCAATAATTCTTTGACATCGATTTTGCATTGCTCGAAAATTTTGCTTTAGGTAATACACGGAAAGCACGCATGTTACTCCATAGAAAGCAACAAAACAAAACAAAGCAACAAAAACAAATGTAGCCAGTTTTTGATATGAATGATGTTGTTTTATAGATTCATATAGAAATATTATTCTTGTAAAGATATAAAATATTTCTGTAAAAAAACACATTATGCTAGCTTATGATATAGCGAAATTCGTGTTGTCATGTAACAGAAAATGAAAACATTTAAATAAATAAAATTATTCACGTTTTTCATCGTCTGCTAACTGATTTTGTCTCCAGTTCCCTGTAGTTATTATACCGCGTTTTCTGCTTGCAATTCACGATTTTCTCATGTTTTCAGTGCACTGTAATTGTTAATTGATATTCTTCACTCGAGGTTGAATATTTGACAGCATAACAAGTATTTTGATTATTTGTTTATTCCCTCTCACCCACCCTAACAGACATTTCAAATTTCTTAATAGTTATTGCTGATGGCTTGTAACTGTATTCGAATATCAAAGGCAGATTTAACTTTTTGACTGTGATTTAAACAAGAGTAATCATTTAGTTCTAGAGAGATTTCTCAGGCCAGACATTACGTCTCCTTTATGTTCTGATAGAAAATAAGGTTCAGTTACTGTACCTTATATTTCAAGGGTCTTTAGACATGAACAGTTCCTTGATAATTATTACTGTTGAGTATTAATGTATTACTAGAACTTTAAAGGCAGATATACATTTAACATTATATGAGAGCATTTGAATTCTTCATGCCTGACTCGGTATCTACATTTAGAAAAGTAACATTCACAAGTACGCATTTAATTCTATATCTATATATTTTATGCTGTTTTTCCCCATGCAATGTTATTCTTTCGTTATCAAATGGAAATTGCCGTTATCCTCTTTTGAGCTAGTTTTCATTTTATTTTTGATTTTACCTTGAAAGAATGTTATGTTTTATACACTGCACATTTTTTCTTATTTTGTGGTTATTCAACGAAGCTGAGAGAGACCAGAATTGCCATCTTATATGCTGTTTAACTATTCTAGATAAGATGAGTTCAAGTTTTTACATTTGGTTCATTCGGGACCTAATAGAAAGCACATTTTTACAGTTTAGATTTTCATGTACATCTGATTGTATGTTTGCCTTAAATTTTGATAGTATGTTTTCAGGCTGAGTGGTGTACAAAGATAAAGATAACCACATTTACCCCACTTCTACTGGTCGATCATCAACACATCGCACAACATCGTACCGTCTGACAGTTGCAAGACAAATATATTCGTATTTTTTGTACATTGGAATGCTGTCAAATACTAAGACCTGTATCCTATATTTTTGTTTGTTGTTTTTGTAGTTAGTGAATAATTGATTTACTCACGACATAGAGTGAGTAAATTTCTTTTCTTTTCTTTTTAATCCCGCTACACATTGAAATCCGAAAATTATTTCATAAACGAGCTTTCCCCCAAAAGCATGTATAATAGTTTTCCTCGAGAAAAACATGAACTTGTGTGAAGATACTTGTATTCCCATTTTGCTTCATTGTTCTTGTCCATATAACGGGACTTCTGTTTAACTGTCATGCCTAGAAGTTTACTCTTTATTATTATTATTTTTTTTTTGGATTTAACGTCGCACCGACACACGATAGGTCATATGGCGACTTTCCAGCTTTAATGGCGGAGGAAGACCCCAGGTGCCCCTCCGTGCATTATTTCATCACGTTTAAACATGATAAAATAAAGTAATAAACTAAGCAATACTGTATTTGACAGGCAATCCCCGAGCAACTTAACAAACTTAAAAAACATACATGTTACTAAAACACGCACACACATGTTTTATTTACTGGCCTTCATCCTAGGTTTTCCATAGAAATCAAGGAAAGAATGAATCTATTTCATTATGAATCAACATACTTTCAGTAAGAACCAGTAGAGTGTGAATCATGACTCTTGACAATTTTCTTATATGAACAGGTCAATGGCCAAGTATACGTCATTGGAGTGAGTAACAGAGATGGGCTCAGAGCTGGACGTAGTTGGAGGAGATATCAATATCTCACTTTAATCCATGATGTCTAACTGTTGAATGTTGGCAATTATTACCGCTGATGCGCATGACCATGACTATAAGACATGATAACTTGTAATTACAGACTTATAGAAAAATGATATTAAAATAAAAGCTTTCTGACAAAACCAACCATTATACTAACTTCTTATTTTTAGAATGGACATTTGCCCCCTAATATTTTTGTCCTTTGTGCCAGTAGATTTACTGTGTTCTATTATCAAAATTACTCTAAAAGTTAAGTTTCCGTCAAAAAAAGCTATTTTAATTTTATTGATACAAATTTGATGAGCCTCGTTACCGCCTAAACTGTTACCCTCGTGCCGGATATTCCCATATTTACCCGCAGCCAGTGAAAGATTCTTATGTCTTAGATGCCTATTTTGTTGTCTCTTAAAATAATATTTCTCAGAAATGTTGTCTAAGTGACCTTCTACCAAGTTTGCTCAAGTCTGTCTTATCTTTGATACTATTACGTGTGCTTGTATCTTATTGTAACTTCATAGTCCATTATATCAAAGGTCGATCAAGGTCACAAAGTTGTAATACTTGGAAATAGACCTATATTATGGAATGGATAAACTGAAATAAAAAAAATTGAAATACTATTTGAGTTCAGCAAAGTCTTTATACTTTATGTGCATGTAGTTTTTAGGTTGAAACCGCGAAGTGGTTGAGACCTCTAATTACCACTGGTAATATATGGTAACCATATTCTGGAGCTTGCAAGACTGAATATCATACTGACAGTTTTCACTGAAAGGCAGATTAATCCGCCGTAAGGTTTTTACCCGTTTTTCAGGCTAATATCGACAGATATTTTTATTGATATAAACTGTTCTCTGAACATTGTTCTACAGTCCGTTGATACTTTCATACATATGTAAATACAATAAAGTTAAAGAATGCGTCATTTCGCATGAAAAATATGTTTTTAGGTCTGTTGACCCACCGATCATGGCTAATTTGAAAAGTGAAGGTGTATTCCTTTAAAACATTTCAGAAAACCCCGAATGTGACCGGAGCGCATGAAAATATGCCGATAAAAATAGTTCGAAACGTATTATAAAGATTTCTCTAATTTAGCCTTAATATAACATATTGCACTCATCAGTAATAAAACAGCATTTGATCTGAATCATTTTTGTACATGTATATACCTGTGATTCTTCCTACCTCCCGACTCCTACGCAGTTCTTCGAGTGGCAAGGGAGATCACTGCGTAGGAGTTTGCTATATATAAGAAACTGTTTGATTTCGTCTAAAAATGGACTAGATTTTTGAATTACTTCCCTTTATTCTTAAATTTTTCCTATTTTAGTACAGCTTTGATAAAGACCGATTCATATTATTTATTTCCTATCTTTAATTTTAACTTTTGATATTATTTTCACGATTGATGTAAAACTGAGTCAAAATATTTGTTTAAGTTTTACTATTTTTATGTAAATTTAGTTTCAGTATATATTGCTACATTGCTTCAATGTGTCAATGTTAGTAACACGTTACACCTATTATGTTATGCATGCAATCGTACTGCATCTGCACGGTTTTCATGTTACATGTTTGTTTCAATATGTAATATCATATAGACTAACTTCAATTTTTAAAAGATAGATATCGGCATTCCCTGTAAATCATAGATATGTCTCGATTTTAGCGGGACTTGACGATGACATTTAACAACGTTATAGTCCGGATCATTTGTATTACAATTGTTGTTGAACTGAAAGAACGCCATGGTGTAGAAATTTACTCGAAATTTGTTATCTTGATAAAGGCCATAAGGCTGAAACGTTAATAAAACAGAGTTTTTAAAATTGATCGTTAAGCAAAATAGAATTAAAGAAGTACATAACGAGTGATTAGTTATGTAGAATATCACATGGGGTCGTTTGCATGATGTGAAGTTTCTCGATGTTGGCCTACATATGTGTCCTCGATTAATGAAACTGTTTGATTTCATTTAAGCAAAACAGAATCAAAGCATCACTAGGGGACGTTTGCGTCTTCTCTCGATGTAACCCTACAATGGAAATTCCATTCATGTGCCCCACCAGCGCTTCGCTTAGTGACTTGCAGCTATTATCCGGCGTATAACTACCTTCATTCCTTTTATACCAGTTCCTTTAAAAGTGAAGACTACATACACACTTCTTCCCATAACAACATGTATTTCTCCAGATTATAATTTGTTAACAGCATATCGAAAGGTTTCAACCTTTCTGTGCTTTCAGAACTTTGATTTGAACTGTCTTCTTCTGATATAATTTAATTCCATCAATATCAAGAATGTCAATACTTCTTCTATACTCCACCTTTAACCCCTCTGATTAGTAAGGTCTCATATAGGTTTATATGTGGGTGTATCTTCCTTTTAAAGTAGAAGTCTGTTATTGAGACAGAAATTCATTTAACTGTCAACTTGCTGAATACTTGAGCTTCCTCCAGCTGGCTTACGGAAGGTCGGTGGTTCTACCCAGGTGCCCGTTCGTGATGAAATAATGCACGGAGGGGCACCCGGGGTCTTCCTCCACCATTTAAGCTGGAAAGTCGCCATATGACCTATCATGTGTCGGTGCGACGTTAAATCCAACTTGAGCTCCCTGTCTTATGGGCAGCTCTTGTTTTTAATAGTTTGCTTGCCACGAAGATGTAGTATCTTTGTAGTAAATACAGTGCTAAGTTCAAAATCTCTATTTTAGTCAATACCGTTCAGTACGCAGTGGAAAAATGAAAATCAAGCAGTGACTTTATTGCCATATTGTAATTAATAAAAAAACACATAAGCTGGTGGTTAACCATTGTGCATCTTTAATAGAACCAGGTGCACAGAGATGTTGAAGCACACTGTGTTCAATAAAGTCTTTGGTTTATTTCCATACACAGCCCATCAGTCCATTTTTATGTTTGCTTCATCATCAGTGAAAGGACTGGCGGGTAAAGGTTATGCATCCATTGAACCCAGGAATCATTGAAATGTACAGTTTTAATCCTGCAATTATGTGAACAATTTCATATGTGGACATAATTCTCAGGTTAGTTTGAATATGGTATTGAACAGTTCTTGTCAAACGTATGATGTTTTAAATGATTTTTGATGTTTTATTACTTGCTGACAGCATTACCATAATAATTTTGATTCTTGAGACTTTGAACATATTGTTCTTTCATGCATTAAATGGAAATAATTTTACACAGATTTTGAAATTAAATCATTGTCAGAAGTTTGTATGTGCGCTCCTGTGCAAGGGTGAAGAGAAAACATACTCTGCAGTCAAGCAAAAAGGTGGACTGCTCAGCACAGATTCTTTTGAAGGAGATACTGCTATTTTCTGAACCAACAGTATGTATTTATTTTTATCTCTTTTCTCCTAAAGCAGATGTTCGCTTATGTGGGATTTTAGTGGTTGTGGCCTCTTCTCATGAATTTCACTGTTTTCAGGTAGATCAACCAGAACGTTCCATCCAAGCTGCACACATACGCAAGAATCTAACTCAAGGCAAGAGAAAGATCATGGTCATCTTTCCAAATATTGCACATGCAAACCATTTAGTGGGCCAGGTACTAGTTGGTGCTTTATACTACATGTGTGGTTGGTCAGTAATCTATGAGTTTTCAGAAAGGTCGTTCAAAGTGACATAATTTCATTTTGAAATAGGATTGACTTACGGTTATGTTTTGTAAATTTCAAAAATAAAAAAAATATGCCCTCGTCTAGTGCCTTTCTTAACCTGTAAATATCCCTATTTGGAGGGTCATCCTGAAGTAGTCTTACATGATGTTCTGTTATAAATCATAGTAACATATACAACAGTTAATGTAATACCGTACAATTGACAAATATTGGACATTACGTATCTGTCTGGTTATATCCTTTCCGCAGCCTTAACGTGCTAAAACGTATTAGCGTCTGATGGCCCTTTCACGCTTCCGTAGAAACAACATTTATTACACGAAACTTATTTTGAAAAAATATTTCTGATATGTCTAGGTCTGCAGCTCTCAAATACGGTTATATCTTACATCTGAGGCATATACTAACAGGGTACAAAAGAAATCTACAAGAGTAGATCCAGTATTTGTCTATTTTACTGAAATTAAAAGGATTATACGCACAAGTACAAAACAAACTTGGTACAGGAGTAGATCCAGTATCCGTCTATGCTACAGCTAGAGTAGTTCCAGTATCCGTCTATGTTACAGCTAGAGTAGATCCAGTACTCGTCTGCCTGAAACAACTTTATTTTAAAAGATTGTACGCAGTTTGTTCAATGCAAACCTGTTACAAGAGTAGATCCAGTATTCGTCTATTTTACTTAAGGTGAAATTAAAAGGACTTTACTCACAAGTACAAAACAAACTTGGTACAGGAGTAGATCCAGTATCCGTCTATGCTAGTGCTAGAGTAGTTCCAGTATCCGTCTGTCCTATTTACGGTTAGATGAAAAGAATTGTACCCACAGAATGAAATACGAACTTGGTACAGGAGTAGATCCAGTACTCGTCTACCTTAAACAAAGTTAATTTGAAGGACTGTATGCAGTTCGTTCAATGCAAACTTGTTACAAGAGTACATCAAATGTCCGTCTATTTTACAGAAAGTAAAATTAAAAGGAATATACTCACAGAGTGCAAAACAAAGTTTGTACAAGAGTAGATCCAGTATCCGTCTGTGCTAGAGCTAGAGTAGATCCAGTATCCGTCTATCTTTTTAAGGTAAGTTTAAAAGTGAAAATGAGCCGAATAGTGCAAACAAAACAAACTTGGTACAGGAGTAGATTCAGTATCTGTCTATCTTTTTAAAAGTTAGTACTCACAGCATTGAATAAACACTTTTAACAAAAATAGATCCAGTATCTGTCTTTGCTAGAGCTAGAGTAGATCCAGTACCCATCTATCTTATTTAAGGTTCGTTAAGAAAGATAGTACTGACAGCATGAAATACGAACTTTTTGCAGGAGTAGATTCAGTACTCGTCTACCTTAAACAATGTCATATTGAAATGATTGATGCAGTGCATTTAATGCAAACTTGTTAAAAGAGTAAATCCAGTATTCATCTATTTCACTGAAGGCGAAATTAAAAGGACTATACTGACAGAGTGCAAAACAAAGTTCCTACAAGAGTACATCCAGTATCTGTCTATGCTAGAACTAGAATAGATCCAGTATCTGTTTATCTTATACAATGTTATTTTGAAAAGACTGTACGCATTCCTTTCAATACAAGTTTGTTACAAGAGTACATCCAGTATTCGTCTAATTCACTAAAGGTGAAATTAATAGGATTATACTAATAGATTCAAATTGGACTTTGAGATCAACATGAGTAACATTCTGACCAAGTTTCATGAAGATACAGTCATAAATGTGGCCTCTACAGTGTTAACAAGCTTTTCCTTTGATTTGACCCGGTGTCCTAGTTTTTGACCCCAGATGACCCAATACCGAACTTTTCCAAGATTTTATTGAGGGTAACATTCTGAACAAGTTTCATTACGATTGGACCAAAATTGTGACCTCTAGTGTTAACAAGCTTTTCTTTTGATTTGACCTGGTGACCTAGTTTTTAACCCCAGATGGCCCAATATCGAACGCTTCCAAGATTTTATTGAGGGTAACATTCTGACCAAGTTTCAT
Source organism: Mercenaria mercenaria (assembly GCF_021730395.1). Taxonomy (NCBI): domain Eukaryota; kingdom Metazoa; phylum Mollusca; class Bivalvia; order Venerida; family Veneridae; genus Mercenaria; species Mercenaria mercenaria. Next base: position 34,886,997 of record NC_069378.1, on the reverse strand, counting down.
TAAGATTGGGTCAAAATTGTGACCTCTAGAGTGTTAAAAAGCTTTTCCTTTGATTTGACCCGGTGACCTAGTTTTTGACCCCAGATGACCCAATATCAAACTCATCCAATTGATGGTAACATTCTGACCAAGTTTCATTAAGACTGAGCCAAAATTGTGTCCTCTAGAGTTTTAACAAACTTTTCCTTTGATTTGACCTGGTGACCTAGTTTTTGACCCCAGATGACCCGATATCAAACTCATCCAAGGTTTTTATGAGGGTAACATTCTGACCAAGTTTCATTAAGATTAGGTCAAAATTGTGACCTGTAGAGTGTTTAAAGTCAAATTGTTGACGACGGACGGACGGACGGACGGACGACGGACACAGGGCAATCACAAAAGCTAAACTAGAATGTGTCTTAGGACACAGGGTGTGCCCCCATTGGTACATTTGTCACAAATAAGGGGCAATAATTCAAATGTTTGCAATCTTAATAAATGGGGTACAGCCTCAACAAACATTTTATGAAAAGGATTCATTATTCTAGGCCCTATACTTTTTGAGCTATGAGCATCACAAAAAAATCCACTATTTTGACTACTTCAAGGGCCATAACTCTGTAATAAAAGCTTAAATTCTCAAGAAGTATGCCAAGTGTGCCAGGTTGCCAGGTCACATCACGTGAAAGACTCCAGCAAGGTTTCCTGAATTTACATCTAATACTTTTTCAGCTAGGCACATAATTAGGTGAAAAGGTACATTTTTTTACTATTTCAGTGGCCGTAACTTTAAAAATAGGGGGTGGAGCCAGCCAAAAAATTAAAGTTGTGCAAGTTTATATCATGATAAAGACTTATGCAAGTTTTCAACCATTTATTAAATACTTTATGAGCTAGGTGTGTCACAAGGTGAAAATGTACATTTTTGACTATTTCAGGGGCCATAACTCTAAAAATAGGGGGCGGACCCAACTGAAAAAGAGGAGGCGCGCAAGTTCATATCATGATTAAGACTCATGTAAGGTTTCATGAATCTATATCAAATACTTTTTGAGCTAGGCATGTCACAAGGTGAAAATGTGCATTTTTGACTATTTCAGGGGCCATAACTCTGAAAATAGGGGGCGGACCCAATTGAAAAATAAAAGGTGCGCAGGTTCATATCATGATAAAGACTCATGCATGGTTTCATGAATCTGTATCAAATACTTTTTGAGCTAGACGTGTCACAAGGTGAAAATGTGCATTTTTGACTATTTCATGGGCCATAACTCTGAAAATAGGGGGCGGACTCAATTGAAAAATAGGAGGTGCGCAGGTTCATATCATGATTAAGACTCATGTAAGGTTTCATGAATCTATATCAAATACATTTTGAGCTAGGCATGTCACAAGGTGAAAATGTGCATTTTTGACTATTTCAGGGGCCATAACTCTGAAAAAAGGGGGCGGATCCAGATGAAAAATAGGAGGTGCGCAAGTTCATATCATGATTAAGACTCATGTAAGGTTTCATGAATCTATATCAAATACATTCTGAGCTAGGCATGTCACAAGGTGAAAATGTGCATTTTTGACTATTTCAGGTGCCATAACTCTAAAAATAGGGGGCGGACCCAGATGAAAAATAGGAGGTGCGCAAGTTCATATTATGATTAAAACTCATGCAAGGTTTCATGAATCTATATCAAATACTTTTTGAGCTAGGCGTGTCACAAGGTAAAAATGTGCATTTTTGACTATTTCAGGGGCCATAACTCTGAAAATAGGGAGCGGAGCCAGACGAAAAATAAGAGGTGCGCAAGTTCATATCATGATAAAGACTCATGCAAGGTTTCATCAATTTATATCAAATACTTTTCGAGCTAGGCGCGTCACGAACTTCGGACGGACGGACAACGGACACCAAATCTATATGCCCCCACCACTCATGGGGGAGGGGGGGGGGGACACAAAAACTAACCTTGTCTTTTGTACTTGACCTCTATGTACATTAAGTTGACAGAATAAAAGTTGCTGCCATTAGTGCCAAGAGCAGTTCCATCTAAATTTCAGTTGCTATCCGGATTACCCACCCTCACCAAACAAACGTTTGACCTTGGTTATATAGGCCAAAGCGCTGCTTGATTCAGAAATAGATAACCGATTCCTCGACGATCTGAATTTGAATATCCCAACTTCCACGATTCATCTTGAAACTCGACAAGTGCTGAATGCTGAAATTTTGACAACATCTCATTTTAGGAGACTCCTCTATAATGATGTGTGGTGGTGATTGCACATATCTATCTATAACTGAATGATAATACTTCTTTCTAAACATAGCTGCTGAAGATGCCATCCTGTTGATTTTTAAGTCTGGTATGTAGAATATTCTGAATCAATGTACGTAACATTAGTTGGCACACTCAATAGCTCCGGATTTTATAATGAAATGTTGGTCTCCTTTTCACCTGTTCGTCTAAGTAACATTAGTTGGCACACTCAATAGCTCCGGATTTTATAATAAAAGTCTGTCCCCTTTTCACTTGTTCATCAAAATATTGCATGTTTATGGGTAAATATTTCACCTGTAAAAAATAATGAATACGTACGTCCTAAATTTATGAAATGGAACATCAGTTCAGTAAAAGTACGATATCTGGCACAATATATAATTATGGCATACTAATCACTGTGATATACCTAATTTCAACACTTTAAAGAAATGTATTTTACAATTTTTCTCACCTTTTAGCTATACTCCATGTGCTAACGGTTTTTTTTTTGTTGTTGTTTTCTTTTGTTTTCTTTCGAAACAAAAGCTTGTCGAACATGAAATGCCCCCTTGATGCATTCAGTAATTGCACAAGGAACAGGAATTATTTGCTCACTGTAAACAAAAGTTCTACTGTTTTGGTTCATATGACCTTAACCTTTGACCTATTGACAGGGGTCATCAGCTGGTCATGATCAATCTCCCTATCAAATTTCGTGATCCTAGGCCCAAGCGGTCTCAAGATATCGTCTGAAAAGGGTTTAACTGTTCCAGGTCAATGAGACCTTGACCTTTGACCTATTGATCTCAAAATCAATAGGGGCCATCTGCTGGTGATGACCAACCTCCTTATCAAATTTTACGACCCTAGGCCCAAGCAATCTTGAGTTATCATCCGGAAGCCGTTTAACTGTTCCGGGTCACCGTAACCTTCATCTTTGACATATTGACCTTAAAATCAATAGGGGTCATCTGCTGGTGATGACAAACCTCCCTATCAACTTTCATGATCCTAGGCCCAAGCGTTCTTGAGTTATCATACCGACACCGTTTAACTGTTCAGGGTCACTGTGACCTTGACCTTTGACATACAGATCTAAAAATGTTAAGGGGTCATCTGCTGGTGATGAACAACCTTCCTACCAACTTTTATGATCCTAGGCCAAAGCGTTCTTTGGATATCATCCGGAAACTGATTGGTCTACATTCCGACCGAGAGACAGACCGACATCTGCAAAACAATATACCCTCCTTCGAAGGGGGCATAAAAAACATTTTATTAACCTCGAGAATCTTTTTTCATTTATCATATTCCAACAAATCGAAATAATTCAGCCAAGCAACTCATCCTTGTGATTAATCTTTTAAAAAAAAAATTGTAATAATTTTCTGTAAAGTTGCTTCTTTCATGTCCGGTTAATATTTGATCTTACTAAGGAAGGAAGTGGTACAAATCTTAACAAAACTCTTATGAGTTCATCCAGGGGTATGGACCTTCTTTTCCCAATGCAATTTAAATCATAATATATGCAGTTAAGTCGCACATTTCTTTTTCGATTGAAAATTATGATGCTCATTTCGCATGAACAGCAAAAGGCAATGCGCTAAGTTATGTTAGCGCTGCTTAGTGATAAAGGACCACTGTTTTGATGATGCCCGCCTACGGTTAAGGAACACTTCAATGCCGTCGAGGTTGTTACAATCTGTCTGGTGAACAGAATGACTGGGAAGCTGATTTGAATGTTAAATGCAACAAGGCAGTCAGAAAGACAGCTAAATCCCCCGCTACTGTTATGGACAGTAAAACGGTAAACCTTTGACCTTGACCTTGAACTGACATGGCTGATACATGAATGCTGCACATCATCTTGATGAGGTGATTATTTGACCCAAGTTTCATGAAAATCCTTCAAGAGGTTTAGGAGATACAGAGCTCATACCTTTGACCGTGAGTTGCGACCTTGACCTTGAGTTGACATGGCTGACTCATGAGTTCTTGATGTGGTAATCATTTAACCCAAGTTTAATGAAAATCCTTCAAGTGGTCTAGGAGATACAGAGTGGACACAAAATGGAAGGCTCAAACTTCTGTGACCTTGACCTTGAGCCAGCATGGCTGACTCATGAGTTCTGCACATCGTCTTAATGATGTGATCATTTGGCCCAGGTTTCATATAAATCCTTCAAGGGGATTAGGAGATACAGAGCGGACACAAAATGGAAGGCTCAAACCTTTAACCTAAAGTTGTGACCTTGACCTTGAGCCAACATGGCTGACTCATGGATTCTGATCATTTGACCCAAGTTTGATGAAAATCCTTCAAGGGGTTTGGGCGATACAGAGCGGACACAAAATGGAAGGCTCAAACCTGTAACCCTAAGTTGTGACCTTGGCCTTGAGCCGGCATGGTTGACTCATGAATTCTGCACATCCTCTTGATAAGTTATCATTTGATCAAAGTTTTATAAAATTCCTTCAAGGGGTTTAGGAGATACAGAGTTACGGGTCTCTGTGACCCTGACCTTTGGCCTACTGATCTTCAATACGGGTCATCTGTTGGTCATGGTCAACTTCCCTATTAAGTTTCTTGATCCTAGGCCCAAGCGTTCTCCAGTTACCATTCAGAAAACAGTTTAACTGTTCCAGGTCTATGTGACCCTGACCTTTGACCTACTGATCTCATATTCAATAGAAGTCATCTATTGGTCATAATCAACTTCCCTATGAAGTTTCTTGATGCTAGGCTCAAATGTTCTCAAGTTATCGTCAGGAAACAGTTTAACTCTTCCAGACCTCTTTGACTTTGACCTACTGACATCATAATCAACAGGGTCATCTGCTGGACTTGGTCAACCTCCCTATTAAGTTTCTTGATCCTAGGCCCAAGCGTTCTCAAGTTTGTTTCTTTTGGGTTTAACGCCATTTTTCAAAAGAATTTCAGTAACGGCTGGCAGTTAACCAATCAGTGTTCCTGGATTCTGTACGCAAATAACTGCTAACTTCCCTACATGAACTATCAGAGGTGGAGGTCGAACGATTTCAAATACAATGTCTTATATCAAAGCGTCACGGAGAAAATACATCCTGTCTGGGGGTCGAACTCGCGACCCTGCGATCTGTAACCAACGCTCTCCCTATTGAGCTAAGCGGGAGGGTCATCAGAAAAGGTTTAACTGTTCCTGGTCTCTGTGACCCAGACCTTTCACCTAATGATCTCATAAAAAAATAGGGTTCATCTGCTTATCATGATTAATCTCCCTCTCACGTTTCGTAACCCTTGGCCCTAGCATTCTCACATTATCTTGCGTAAACTGATTAAGTGTTCCATGTCACTGTGACCTTGACCTTTGACCTACTTATCTCAAAATCGATGGGTCGTCGCTGGTTATAACCAACCTCCCTATCAACTTCAACGATCAAGGTCAAAAGGAGCTATCATCCAGAAACTGTTTTAATGTTCTGGGTCACTTTGACCTTGACCTTTGACCTACTGATCTATAGGGGTCATCTGCTGGTCATGACCAGCCTCCTTATCAACTTGGATCGACCGACAGACAGACATCTGCAAAAGAATATAACCCTTCTTCTGTGAAGGGCGGCATAATAACTGAGATAGAGTGAAAGTACACCTAAACTTAAACCTATAATTCTAGATAGAAAGGCAGGGTGATGCTTCATAGAATATTGGCGAAAGAGTTATGGCCCTTTTGCCTGATGTGAGTGATGATGATGATTAACTATTTTCAGTTTGAAGCAAATCCATCAAGTAATTAAAGAGATAAAGAGAAAATAGAGGAAGTCATAGTGTGTGAAAAATTTACGTGTGGACGCGGAATGACATCGACACTTATGTCACGCCAGTTGTCCAATAATTACGTTAACCCAGGTTCACGATAAAAAACTACAGAAATTAACTAGGAAAATCTAGAACTAATGATCGATAAACTAGGTTTTTCCGACATAAAACCAGGTTTATGGGCGTTATAACCTGGGTTCACGAGCGTAAACCATACTTTAGGAATGTGAATCTATGCAAATAACCATAAACTATGTTAATATCAAAACTTAATTTTCATCCTAAAGTTTTTTTACAAAATGAATGCACGTATGCATCTATAATTACAAACTGTTGAACTTGTCACTGTGCATGGTAATTTCTTGCCGAAAAATGTATAAAGTGAATTGGGTATTAATGCCTTGTACAGAAATCTAACAATTCATTTATAATATTTAATAGGCCCAAAGTAATAGTAGTAATAGGCCCACCCAAAAAATCAAATAACAGCCGCATAATAGTGCGGTTGGCTAGTGACGCTATGTCAAACTTCTATTTTAGTATCTACTTTTATTTCGACGAACATGTTGTAAACAAACCACGGGTCTGAATGAAAGATAGTCTGGTTCCAAAGCTTAGGCCTACCTATGTTTATTGTTGTTGGAGCCTCCATATACTACATGAAAGCTGCAGGTCAGTACTGCCGCATGCACACAACTATGGATTACATTGGACAGCTATGGTATTTTTAGCTCACCAGAGCCAAAGGCTCAGGGCGAGCTATTCTGATCACTCACCGTCCGGTGTCCGTCGTCCGTAAACTTTTACTTTAAACGACATCTCCTCATAAACAGATAGGTCAATTTCATCCAAACTTCACAGGAATATTCCTTGGGTGAAGCACTACAAAAAGCTGTTCTAAGAATTGAATTCCATGCAGAACTCTGGTTGCCATGGCAACGGAAAGGAAAATCTTCAAAAAATTTCTTAAAATAAACCAGAAGGCCTAGAGCTTAGATATTTCACATGTAGCATTGCTTAGTAGACCTATACAAAATTTTTTCCAATCATGATCCCCGGGGTCAAATTGACCCCGACCCATGGGGTTACTTGATTGTATATAGAAAAATCTTCAAAATTTTCTAAAAATAAACCAGAAGGCCTAGAGCTTAGATATTTGACATGTAGCATTGCCTAGTGGACCTCTACAAAATTTGTTCAAATCATGACGCGCCCGGGGTCAAAATTGACCCCGCCCCATGGGGTCATAATTTTTACATAGAAAATCTTGAAAATTTTCTAAAAACTAAACCAGAAGGCCTAGATCTTAGATATTTGACATGTAGCATTGCCTAGTAGACTTCTACAATATTTGTTCAAATCATGACCTGCGGGGTCAAATTGACCCCGCCCCATTGGGTTACTGGATTGTACATAGACCAGAAGGCCTAGAGATTTAGATATTTGACATGTAGCATTGCCTAGTGACTCTACAAAATTTGTTCAAATCTTGACCCCCCCCCCCCCCACTCCTAGGGTTCAAATTGACTCACAGGCCAAGGGCTACTTGATTGTACATAGGGAAATATTCATAAATTTGCTAAAAATAAACTAGAAGGCCTAGATCTTAGATATTTGATATGTTACATCGCCTAGTAGACTTCTACAAACTTTGTTAATCATGACCCCCGGGGTAAAATTGGCGCCGCCCCAGGATTACTTGATTTTACTCATAACTTCTACAAACTTTGTTACATGACCGGTAAAATTGGCGCCTCCAGGTCAGTTGTCATACTTCATCATATTTGTTTGAAACATGTAGCTCATATTACTCAGGTGAGCGATCCAGGATCATCATGACCCTCTTGTTTATGTAAATGAATATACCTAGCAGCTTCTAAAGAGATTGGTTTGAAACGTTTTTTATGTCTTCCATGGTAAGAAATTTCTACTTTTACTTCCTTTTCTAATATATTGTTGTAAAGCTTTGTACTCTGTATCTTCTACATGAATGCATGATTACCTCCCCTAATTTGAATAAAAATGGATTTATCTCAGTAAGTGTTTATAAGACTCATTAGTTGGACTGAGACAATCAGGGTAGATAACTATGGGCTGATTTTATGTCAAATTACCTCCCTTTGTTTCAAAGTAAAATGGGTGTATCTCAGTAATCAATGAAGATACTGATTTGATATGTCATATATGCCCTCAGGTGGACTCGGACAATCAGGGTAGATAAATTTTGACTGAATTTATGACAAATTACCTCCTTTTATTTTTCATGTAAATGAATATACCTCAGCAGCATCTAATGAGATTGGTTTTAAATGTTATTTAAGTCTTCCAGGGTAAGGAATAGTCATGCTAGTACAAAAATGCAGCATTTGAGCCTAGGACCCTCAAACTTGTTATGGAGATTGGCCCTGACTGTTACAAGAAAATATTTATCCTGATAATATTTAATGTGTATGCCTATGTGATCTATGTCAAAACTTGTTCTTATCATTAAGAGCAATGGTACTCGATATAGGGCCATTATGGCCCTCTTGTTGTTTTTTTTGGTGACATTGCGCATTGAACATTGTGTACACTTTACATTATCGTGGGCAAAATTTGTTTGTTGGGACTTTATCTCGTAGTTGAGCTGAACCACAAAATCCATGAAAATTAATCCCCCACGAACAATAATGATTTTCCAGTTGTATTTGAAAAACCTGTTTTATTGATTGTTAAGCCTAGTTTTTCGGCCATGAACCTATGTTCACATAGTTTTTGGACAACTGGACCAAGGTATTTGGAATAAAAAACAAGTTTTTCAAATACTTACCTATATTTTTGAGTGAAAACAAAATAACGGATGTAAAGCATAGTCTACACTTGTGAACCCAGGTTTACATTCAATAATCTCTAGCTTTCTCATCTGAAATATGAATTCCGGTCGCTATCCTAAGTTTATGTGTGTGAACCTGTTTATGGGCGTAAACCTGGGTTCACAAGCGTAAGTCATAGATTGCGTACATGAACCTATGTTAACGGCTGCGAACATTGGTTTCTGACCATATTGTTGTTGTTGTATTGTAGGTTCTGATGTTTCCTGGGAAAACAGTGTTCAAAATGAGGACACACAAAACTTAACAAATAATGTATCTACTATAGGACAAAATGACTCTTCTCATAGGTATAGAATTGATAGTCTAGAAAATTTTATGGAAAGCCAAATGTCAAATATAGTAAAAGAAATGGGAAATTTAAGTCACACTTTACAAATGGTAAACAGTAATCTACAACAAAAACTTGAAACGGTTGAAAATGAGCTTGTGACGGTCAGATCCCGGGTGTCTGAGTTGGAACACCCAGATAATGAAATCAGTTTTAATCACTTTAGAAACAGTATTCACTCTGAACACACTACTGATCCACAGTTTCCTGTTCATCATCAAGACCAACTAACATTAGTAACAACCATACAGGGCCATCATGATAAAAGGAATGGTCTGAATATGAAACCACAAAGTTATAGCGGAGAAGAAGATCTTCATGATTTTCTCACACAGTTTGAAATAACATCTGAAATTAATGGGTGGACATACATGTATACTGAAAAGTCCAGTACACTTACAGGTGCTGCAAGATCTCTACTCACTGAACTATCTGAGACAGACAGAAGAGACTTTTCAAGCCTTATTACTAAACTTAAAAGTAGATTTGGTTCAGAAAATACGACAGAGGTGTTACGAACACAACTAAAAACTAGGTTTAGGGGAAAGGGAGAGACAATTACTGAACTGGCCCAAGCCATTCCTAAGTTAACAAGAAAAACATACCCGACAGCTAGTTCTGACGTAGTGGAAGCACTAGCTTTAGACAGTTTTATAGACGCGCTTAATGATTCAGACATTAGACTTAGACTGAGAGAAGTTAGCCCGAAGATCATATCCGAGGCCGAACAAATAGCGGTCAGAATGGAAGCTCATAGGCTTGCTGACTGACAGAGAAACAGACTTATAGGCAGTGTGCAAGAAAGTTCTGAGAAAGTAACACATGATGTGACCACACATGTAAGACATAGCAGTCCATATAAGAAAAGTAACTCATCTCAGCAGTCATCACAGAGACCATTTCAAACCCAGCAGTCTCGAACACATAATAATACTGATACATCTATTAGACAGAATTTCACACACAACAGAAATTATCAGGATAAGAGAAATACAAACTTTGCTAGAAACACACAAAGTTCAAGGTCATACAATAGAAATCAAAATTTCAATCACAGGTCAAATAATGGCAGTCGGGGAAACGAGCCAATGTCAAGCTGGAGGTGCCACAGCTCGACAGGAAGAACAGGTCCCAGGTTGCACTAAATAACTTAGGGTCAGATCATGGTTACTTTTTGTCAGCATATATATTTGGTAATCATGTTTCCATGTTAGTAGATAGTGGAGCAAATGTTAGTATTTTAAGTAAAGAAACTATAGAAAGATTGCCATATTCTGACAGACCTGTGATATATCCAGTTCAAACTTCCCTTGAATCAGTAACTGGAGAGTCATCTCCTTTTCTGGGAAAAACAGAAATTGCTATAAAGATAGGTAAACATAACATAGTCCAAACATTTTTGATAGCTGAAATACAGCAAGGTGGTATACTTGGTGTAGATTTTCTGTTACAAAACCATTGTGACATAATGTTCAGTAAAAGGTATTTAACCTTAAAAGGAGATAAGATACCACGCTATATGCACAGAAGTGATAATGCTTCCAATTGTTGTAGAATTGCAGTGTCCGAGACAATTGAGATACCCCCAGAAACTGAAGTCATTGTAGGTGGGAAACCCTTTGACGATGTTGACCGAAATAGTTCACTATAATTGAGGCAAATGCATCATTTGTAGAGAAATCTGGTTTACTTGTTGATTGCTAATTTCAATTCAGAACCTTATAAATCTACAAGGACACTGTAGCAGCAGTGTTGGAGCCCGTCACCGTTCATGAGAATAGCTCTAACAAAGAGTTCAGTAGTAACAAAGTGAATGTGGCCGGTCAAGCAGATACTGAAATACCGACACATTTGGCCGATCTCTTCGATAGGTCTTCTATTCATTTAAATGAGGAAGAAAAGGTAAAGTTGAGGCAAGTTTTAGTTAGATATCAAGATGTTTTCTCTAAACATGATAGAGATATAGGTCATACACAGTTAGTAGAACATCACATAGATACTGGCAACGCTCCGCCAATCAAAACATATCCGTATAGAATACCTCTTTCCAAGCGGGAAGTGGCTGAAAATGAAATTAAGAAAATGGCCGAAGACAGGATAATTGAACCTGCTTGCTCACCTTGGTTGTCTCCGATTCTTATGGTCTCTTAACCCGACAAAAGTGTTCGTTTTTGCTGCGGTTTTCGCAAATTAAATGAAAAAAAAACAAAGAAAGAGTATCAGCCTCTTCCTAGAATAGAAGATAACCTTGATGCTTTATCCGGATCTAAATGGTTCTGCACTTGTGATTTATCCAAAGGGTTTTGGCAAGTTTACATTGATAAAGAAAGCCGACCAAAACAGCATTCAGTCTTCAGGGTGGTCAACAATGGCAATTTAAAAAGTTAGCGTTTGGCTTGTCAAATAGTCCAAGTGTATTCACATGTCTAGTTCAGATGGTATTCAAGGCGTTTGCAATATGACTTCTTCTCGGCGATATATGAACATTTTGTGTCGATTCGCCGTAAAACCCAACTCATTCTCACTCAGATGAAAGGTTTGATTTGGAAAACTCTAGTTCTGTTAGTTCTGTATCTTGATGATATTATTTTGTATGCAAAAAAAAATTGATGAAGCTCTCCAAAATCTTGAAGAAGCCTTGCAAAGACTGAAGCAAGCAAATTTGAAGTTAAACCCTAGAAAATGTCATTTTTTTCCAAAAACAGGTTACATTTTTGGGTCATGTAGTAAGTGAGGAGGGAACCTCCACATGTCCAAAGATGGTGAAAAGTGTCAAGGAATGGCCCACACCTAGAAATGTCAAAGACGTTAAGAGTTTCCTTGGCCTAGTCTCATTTTACAGAAAGTATATCTATCAATTTTCAGCTATAGCCAAACCATTACATACTTTAGCAGAAAAAGATAAGAAATTTGTTTGGACAAAGGAATGCGAAGAGGCATTTCAGACTTTAAAGACAGCTTTGGTTACCAGTCCCATATTAGCATTTCCAACTTCAAATGATTATTTCATAATAGATACGGACGCAAGTAACACAAGTATGGGCGCTGTGTGCTCCCAAATACAGAATGGTGAAAAAAAGGTAATCGGGTATTTCTCTAAATGTTTTTCCAGATCTGAGCGTAACTATTGTGTAACATGTGGAGAGCTACTTGCTGTAGTAACTGCTGTAAAGCACTTCCATCATTATCTATACAGAAGAAAGTTTACCGTCCGTACCGACCACGCGAGTCTCAGATGGCTCACATTTTAAGCAGTTAGAAGGTCAGTTGTGTCGCTGGGTTAGCATTCTAGGAAATTATGACTATGAAATTATGCACAGACCCGGAAAGGTACATGGTAATGCTGATGCGTTAAGTCGCCGTCCCTGTTATGACAATAAATGCTCCTACTGTGAACGAGTTGAAAACAGACATGTTCAAATCAATGGTGAAAAGTTGTCAGGTACCAACACTGAAACAGTTTCGGTTTGTCCTGTTTTAGAGAACAAACAGAGTAAAGTCAAAGATTCAGAGTATAGTGATGGTAGAATCCGTGACCGCAAAATTATACTTAGTTTAGCCCTGTTGTTGGTGGTAGTCATTCAGGTACTAAGTTTTGTAACAGTCATTTTAAGCCTTATTTTGCTAATGGAGGAAAGCAGAGACCGTAACACTGTCTGCGTACATACATACAGAAATATATTGACTCAGGTATAGCACAGAACAGAAGTAAAACAGAATGTAATGATAACAGTTCCACAAATGGTTGCATGGTGGTCAGTCAGTCAGTGTCTGGCGTGTTGTTAAACAGTAGTGACAAACAAAGGGAGTGTAAGGTATCAGTTAAGTCCGCTGAAAATGAAATGTCGACAAGTTCTATAGAGGTCAGGTCTGCGAAGTCTGACAAGAGTTTCTCGCATGAATGTATACCACCATCCAGTAGAGATAGCAAACTTTGCTTACAAAATGATACTGACAGCCCAAGTACAAACACCACACACACAGACAACAGTACTACACATACACAAAATCAAGATATTAACAGTGACACTGATACATCTGACTTGAGTTAAGAGCTCTTAGCCAAGTTGCAAAGAGAAGATTCAGTAATATGTAAAGTGTTAGAATGGGTACAGTCTGGAAATAGGCCAGACTGGAATACTGTGTCTGAATACAGTGCAGAATTAAAGTATTACTGGTACAGGTGGGAATCATTGCAAATAAAGCAAGATTTACTGTATAGAAAATAGAAAAGTAACGTAGGAGATTCAGTAGAATATCAAATCATTCTTCCTAAGGTCCTTGTTAAACAGGTATTAACCCAATTACATAATACTCCGACAGCAGCTCATTTAGGTGTCAAGAAAACAACCTATCGAGTGTGACAGAAGTTTTTCTGGTATGGTTTAAGAAAAGATATTGAAAGCTGGGTTAATAAATGCACAGTATGTGCATCCAGAAAACCATCTAAACCAAATCAAAAAGCCGCATGAAACAATTTATTACAGGTGAAAGATGGGAAAGAATAGGTTTGGACTTTGTTGGTCCCCTCGGTAACAGAAACGATTCATATTTAATGGTAGTCACAGATTATTTCTCGAAATGGACTGAAGCTATTCCCTTACCCGATATTGAAACCAGAGTAGTGGCAGACCCCCTTATTTCAAACATCTTCCAACGGTTCGGAATACCTTTGTTCATACACAAAGACCAGGGTCCACAGTTCGAGTCAGGTCTATTTAAGGAACTTTGCCAAATTTTTGACATTGAAAAGACAAGAAACACCGCTTTTAGGCCTCAGGGGTCAGGGTTGTAGAAAGAGCCAATAAGAGTGTCCTTAACATGTTAACAGCGTTTGTATCTGAAAATGGTGATGACTGGGACAAGTATGTATCTTTCTGCATGATGGCACATCGCTCGGCTGTGCATCAGACCACAAGTGTCACACCATACTCCATGATGTTTGGGTCAAATATGCGTTTACCACTTGATCTATTAATTGGGGATCCTGAAAAGACAATCCTGAAAAAGAACACAAGTATGCAAGTGACTATGTAAGAGAGCTTGAAGTAAAGCTTTGCCAAATTCATTCATTTGCTAGGAAGAAATTAAAAATTGCAAGTGACGCTATGAAAAGAAACTATGATTTAAAAGCAAATCAATCATCGTATGAAGTCGGTGATCCTGTATGGTACTATAACCCACAAAGAAATGTAGGCAGAAGCACAAAGCTTATGCGACCATGGAAAGGTCCATACCATATTACAGAGAAGGTCAGTAACATTTTATATCGAATAAAAGGCAGTCATAGGGAACGACCACGAGTCGTTCATCATGACAAATTGAAACCATATGTAATTAATACATAAGCAGCCATTTCGTTGAATGAGAACTGATAAGTTCACAACAGCATATGCTTCTTGTTATTGTTATTGTTCTGTTATTGTTACTTCAATTTGTTCTTATGTGTTGCTACAAACCTTGTGAGATAACGCATTGATCTTCAGGTTACCATTCATACAATCTGAAAGTTCAATTGTAAATTAACGAATGTTTCACTAGGAACTGAAAATGTAAAGATATATGAATAAGTAATTAGTGGAGCAGCTTAGTGAGAAAATCTACGGAAATACTTCACTTGATGATACAAGTATGAAATTTACACTAAATGTTCATCATATGGCCCAGATTCAAAAATGATCGAGGGCCACCTAAAAATCATCCATTTTCAAGATGGCCTCCGAATTTCAAAATGGCTGCCAGAATTGAGGCATTTTTCATATAATCAGGATCTGTAAGTTTCTAAAATATCATATTTGTTGGGATATAATAGGGTTATTATAAGAGTAGCTTGATATGGGATGCAGTATTCGGCTCGAGTGGATTTTGCCAGATCGGATCTCACGAGGCGCGCAAGCGCCGAGTGTGATCCTTCCTTGCAAAATCCACGAGAGCCGAATACAAAGTCCCAGATCTAGCTACTGTTATAATGACCCTTTTATTATATACCTTTACCATTTTGATTCTTGTTATGTTCTTGAACGAAATCTTCAATGTTTATCGATATTAAATGGAACATAGTGAAGTTTTTTATGTGCGCATTTTATAGAAATGTGTCTGGTAATGCATATTAATGAAAATAGTCCGGCAGCATACAATACGGAAGGTACAATACGGAATTTAAAAGGTACAATACGGAATTTTTGTCTGTCTGTTCATATTTAATTGTGAAATACAAGCAGATTTTTTACAGAATTTATGTAGGTATATAATAAAACATGTTCTTCCCTATCAATTTATTACCATAAGTTTTATTTCTAATGTTGCCTTTTCCACGGCCAAGTTTGAGTTTCTAATTTCAGTGCTATAACCATCGACTATTGATTAGATCCTGGTCCCAGATAAACCTGAAAGCATATTATTATGATATTGGCCTGAAATAAGCTAATATTGTTTATATGGACGTCTCTTCTTATCAATCTCTTCTCTGTTCTATCCTTCATTTCTTGCTTTGTTTCACTGAGATACTGTCTCAAAATCATGGCACTACTGAACCATTGCTTATCAGCTGAAACAAAATCTTTAATTAAATGATATGTGTAATGATTCTATAGAATGAACTACAAACACTACAAGGACACACTGATATAGTTCATAATGTCATGTAACTCAGCATGGGGTTCAGTGACAACTTCAATACGTGTATGTATAAAGAAAATCAAAACAAGTCGTATCGCTTACAGCAAAATGTTAAAATATATATTGAAGGCGGTAAAAGGATAGTCCCTTGGCCTTCAAATTATAATAGTACATACCTTGTATTAACAGATACCAAATTTGAATATATCATTGTAAGTTTAAGGAGCTGTGCTTCTGTTTATGTTCTATTTCAAACTTGATAATGTCGAAAAGAGTTTAATAGAAGACCTCCTAAACTATGGAATAGCTTTCTTAGATGCGTTGAAAATAAAACTAAACTATTTAGTTTTGGTGCGGATAAAACAAGACGTATCACTTATGGTGATGAATACCCCCAGACATCTGCTTATTGTCAGAGGAACAGGGTTGTTGAAAATATGATACATTGCTTTGCATATTGTACAGAGAGAAAATGTACAAAGACGCACAAAAATGGTGTGCAAAACTGTATAAGATCTTCAAACTTCACTGCTGTACCTTAAAAAGAAAAAAGTAGGTCAAGATCAAGGTCACTGAAAGTCAGTTTTGAAATGTTTGTTCAAAACTGTACAAGTGGTTCGAATTTTATGGCAATATCTTAAAAAAAGAAGAAATTAAGTCAGTAGGTCAAGGTCATGGACAAGGACCATGTAATCTGCTTTTTAATCTTGTTTTTTGGCAGTTTCTGTGATATGCGGACTCCATAATCACAAATCAAATCAAGCCTGCAATATTTTCGTTTATGTCGTGTTTGGAGACCTGAGGGTTTCCACTTTTTTATTCTGTTATATCAACAAGGGTCATCAGCTAGTTATACTTAACATAAAAAGTATGTTAAAAAATCCAATGTAACTCTGTTCGTATTTGAAACAAATAAAGGGCCACAACTTAGTCATTCAAATGGAACGTGTGTGCACATGCATAACTACACTTGGTACCAATGATAATAGTAATAACAAGGTGTGATAAAAGTCTGGCATACAATGACTGATAAGTAGCGCGGACATTTTTTTTTCCAAAAATAATTCAAATGGAACATGCTTTGCACATGTACAACTTGACTTGGTACCAATGATAATTGCAAGGTTTGATAAAAGTCTCGTATATGATGACCGAGAAATAGCGCGGACAAAAGTTTTCCATATACATATAAAGAAAGAAAAATAAAGGGCCATAACTAAGTGAAAAATCATCCAAATGGAACCCGCTTCGCACATGCGCAACTTGGCTTTATACTGATAATAATTACAAGGTTCGATCGAAAACTGGCAAATAATTGCTGAGAAATAGCGCAGACAAATTCCGTATACAGACGGACGGACCGGAATCCAGAACAGCCTTTAGATATCTCGGGGTATACTGATAACTGTCATAGCAACAAAAGGTGCCGATATTGGTTTGCAATTTATATATGAACAGAAATGCGCTTGCTCCATGTAATCACGAAGAAGCCGATAATCGTATATTTGTTCATGCAAGCATGCCTCATTAACAGGAAACCGAACAATTGCAATTATTAGTTAGTTCTTGCTTTGGCAGTGTATTGATGTTTTGTGGATTGCTTACTTGTTCCTCACTCAAAGGCATTGCCATTGTTTCTTGCACCAGTTGCGACACTGTTTCTGCATTTGTCGGCAAGGGCAAGAAATCTGCAAGGTAGGAATGGAATGTTTGTGAAACAGCTACAGTTCAAAGTATTTCATAGTCTCAGTGTTGCCAAATACACAATAACTGAGTAGGAAATGGATACATTAGAATTTTTTTTTAGTTATATAGTATGCTCGATCAAGCACGACATGCAAGACGGATGAAGCTCGACTTAATTTGTTTGCCCGGAAACAAAGAGCATATAATGCGATTCCACCAACAAAAGGTGCTCTGAAACAATTCATCAATTTTTCAGGCAGGCCATGTCTGGGGTAATGCAGCTGTTACCATGCAGCAACTGCCGCCTCCGTCAAACTGGGGATGGCTGGTGGATCCCTTATCGGATGGAATTGTCGGTTATAGCTGAATGCTTCCAGGGCCTTCAAGTGTGTTTGCAAAAGGACTTCCTGTACTTGAAATTGCAAATGTCACCGCTTAGGTCTGTTATGCACAGCAATTTGATGTTGCAACTGTTAAGAAAATGACTAAATGCAGTATATGCATTTTTTTTTGTTTCGGTTAGAACACAATTTGCGATGTGTATAGTTTCATGGGTATAGTAAATCAACAGAGATAGTTTCTTAAGGTTTGCATTATAAGAAAATGTTGCTATTGACTGTGCAAGCGCTCACGCTGTCCTATTCTTTATCCCCTCGTGGTTTATAAGACGCATTTTCTAACGATGTTAATTTATTGCACTGAATGTAATCTGAGTTTAATGTATATAAAACTTATATCGGTTGGTTTATTCAGATTTTACCATTGTTCGAAAACAAAACTGCAAGTTAAAAAAACTTAAGTGTTGAGATGTCTAAAGCCATGAGCTTAGTCATACAAAATTGATTACAAATTAAAAGAATATGAATACTACAGATTGGTATTCTGTTCTAAACTGAAAAGAAAGTGTATAAATAAAAACAAGGAGCTACGTTCAATAAACGCTTGATGCCCCCAGTGGCACCCTTGTCGATAGATTTTGCAAGTCCAAAACGAGGTCATGGTCAAACTGAGGTCAGGTGATGTTTGAAGATGAGGAATGGTCACACTTTACATCTGTATTAGTATCAATTCATTCTTGTAAGGGGTATTGATGCTAGACGAAACGGTCCCATTTGGTTAACCAAGAGATGGCCCATATAAAGCAACCTAAGTCCAAAATGAGGTCAAGGTCAAGGTCAAACTGAGGTCAGGTGATGTCTGAAGATGAAGAATGGTAACAGGTTACATCTTCATTAGTATCAAGTCATTCTAGTAAGGGGTATTGATGCAAGACGAAACGGTCCCATTTGGTTAACCTCGTATGGACGGACGGACGAACGAACGAACGAACGAACGAACGGACGGACGGACAGGACAATCACTATATGCCTCCTGCATCAGTAGATGCTGGGGGCATAAAAATGCTATCGTTTTAATGTATTACATGTTCGCCTCAAATAAAGTACTGAAAAGTAAATACAAAATGGCGGCCATTTTGTTTTTGCGGCGGCCATCTTGAAAACGACATTATTTCAAGTGGCCCTTGATCTTATGTTAAAGCGCATGCCAGGTAATTACTGTCCCGTAAATTTGATGCTTGTATCATCAACTGAAGTATTTTTGCAATATCCTGCTCCACTAAATATGATTTTGTGCCTAGCATGCATGTATATTATGTATTTGAATTTAAGATGTAGATTACAAACAATTTAAGCTTTACGTCTAGTTGCTTAAATGCAAAGAAAAATCTGTTCGAGTCTCTGAAAATGAACTTAGAGATATGTTGCTGAAGTTAAAAAGTATTGCTGTGAAGATAAATAGAATTCACACTTAGAGTACCCTTTTTGTTTGTTCACAGAAACCTTTCGAGTGCAAGATATGTGGTGATATCTCATTTACAACCAGAAGTCGCTGCTATAGCCATATACTGGAACAGCACTCGTGGGTAACTTGGAAATGCCGTCACTGCTGCCGGGGGCATCACCGCAATACGCCACAATCCAACACCTGCCATGAGAAAAAGGAAAGTTACGTAAGATTTGTGCAAGCAACGGGCGCAAGAGGAGAGGCAGCAAACAGGATTATGGAAAATTTCAAAGAAAAATTCTGGATTTGATAAGGGACAAAAGAGAGACATTTCTTATTCGTAAAGAAACAAGACCAGAAGTCTTTGTTGCGAGAAAGCGGGGACGCTTAGAGTCCAGAGACACCGAGGTTACCACTAAAAGGAGGCGTGAAAGGTCGAGTAGCTCTAGTTCGACATGTTCTAGTTCAAAAAGCAACTCAAGTTCCAGCGATGCTGAGTCAGAAACCGCTGTAGCTGTAAGAAATCTGCACAACCAGGAGGATGAAATACACCTGGAAGAGCCCTCTTATGAGGAAATAAGACACGAGGCCGAGAAACAAAGAATGGAGTATGAAAAGAAGGAAAAAGAAAAGAAAGAAATGGAAAGAAAAAAGTTAGAGGAGAAACAAAGAAAAAAACAATTAGAGAAAGAAAGACTTGAAAAAGAAAAGAAAGAAATGGAAAGAAAAAAGTTAGAGGAAAAGCAAAGGAAAGAACAGTTAGAAAAAGAAAGACTTGAGAAAGAAAGGAAAGCAAAGGAAAAGGAGGAGTTAGAGGAGAAACAAAGGCAAGAACAATTAGAGAAAGAAAGGCTTGAAAAAGAAAAGAAAGAAATGGAAAGAAAAGAAGTAGACGAGAAACTAAGGAAAGAACAGTTAGAAAAAGAAATAATTGAAAATGAAAAGAAGGAAAAGGAGATTGAAGACAGACAGAAGAAAGAAAGAGCAGAGAAAGAGAGACTTGAAAAGGAAAATAAAGTAAAGAAAGTGAAAGGTAAGGGACAGAAGGAAGGAACACGACAAATGAGAAAGAGAAGAAAGTATCAGGACAGGGAGAGACAAAATCAGATGAGGAAGAAATTATTACAATAAATGTGGGAGGAGTTAAGTTTGTTACCTTAAAAAAGACAGTTAGACAGATTCTACCAAATTCAATCAAGTCTGGATCTGAGTACTTTATTGATCGTGATGGTGAAATGTTTCCATTCATTCTTAATCACTTAAGATATCAACAGCAAGGTGTCTCAAACCCGTCACGGGATTTGCTTTCATCAGATAGGAGAGGTTTGGCGGCATGCATTACAGCTGGAGACCGTTTCTTCGGTCTGGCAAAATTAGAGAAGCAAACAACTGATAAAAGAATATGTTTAAAAGGAATGTGTAAAAGAATTACTCTCTTCCTTTCATCAATGCATCTCTCCGTACTCGTAACATGAATTACATATAATGAATAGAATACCTTGCGTATTAAGTGATAAAAGGAATGTTTAGAAAAATGAAATTTCACTATATCTAGAAAATGGTAGAAGTATACAGTATATGATTTGCAGTTTGACTAGAATAGCTTATTCATGTACTATACATTAAAGTTAACGAGAGAATACGACTATAGATGGAAACTGAACTGACAGGGTTTCATAATGTAGAATTAATATTGTGTTAAAATTGTGGGAACATTAAGACATTCTCTTTCACATTTAAGAATTAAATGAACAATAGTGTTTTCTATTTATGACTACCGGTAGGTATTATGTGTCTTACTGAGATACATAGACAATAAATAAGCTGACACATACTTACTTTAATAATATACTTGCCATGATGATCCTTATAGTTCTGTAACTTTTACAACGGCCTGTATGCTGAAATGAGAAAACATTACTGACTCGTATGATTATTTATGACAATTTTCTAAAGTTTTTTAAATGTGAGTTTGTTAAAACGTACGCTTGACTTTAAATAAAACTACATGACATTGTAGCTCAGTGTGGAAATATTTAATGATATAAATATTGTAGTCACGTACGACTTTTGACACTAATGTCTGAACTTACATATATGTATGAGCTACTGATGAAATACGCAAATTGTAAAGGAATTTCAGTATGCATTATACTTTGACATAGTCAAGTGAATTTATATTTATACTGTTTATTGTTATATTCAGCTGTATATTACTATGTGCCGAATATAAACTGTTATGCAGTTCTTAGTGATGAAGTTTCTACTGTTCATGTTAAATTTTTATACTTATATACTATTTCAAAGGACGTGCTATAACATAGGTTCTTATAAAGTGGAATATAGACTTTATCTTGTTCTCAGGTATTTCATCTTTGGTGAAGTAAATCAATTTAATTTCAATTAAGTACCTTTATAATGAAGGCTTAGACATTAGTATTTAACTTTACTGTTATACTTGTGAATTAATTATATATTTACCGCATTCCAAATCGGGGTCCGATTCCAGAGAGTTGGGGGTAATGTGGTATCTAGGCATTTGTTCATTGCTGTTGTAATTTTTATCTTGTCTGACACTTGGTACGAAAGTTCTATGTACGAACATCAAAGGCTAATTGCTTCACAAATAAGTTCATATAAATTCTATTATTACGTTAAATCGATGGTATTTGTCCATAAATATATTTACAATTCATTATTACTTGCTGTCATACCCTTATTTACTTGTTAACATGCTTAAAAGTTGACTCAGACCAGCTATCCGGCGAATGTCAGCCATTTTGAATTTATGACGTCATACATGGGTTAGTATAAATAACGGACGTTCCATATCGCTGCAGTCACCGATAAGCATCAACACTGTTGTGTTGAACAGTTACTAGAAAAGCTACATCTTTTATCTAATAAGAGAATATGGAACGAAATCAGGTGAAATACATGTTTTATTTGCCTGTTCTCTCATTCCAGTGCAGATCAGTTGATTGTTAACTTTGTTATTAATCAAAGTCCTTACCAAATCTGGTCCACTACCAGATCTGGTAAGCTACCAAATCTGGTAGGCCTACCAGATCTGGTCACCGTCGTCTGCTAAATCTAGAACTTTAAGATTGGGTCAACTTTAGGTCTTTTCATACCTATTATCAAGGCAAGACAACAATGAACATACTTTTATTTGTATTTTAACATTTTATTTAACATCTGTAGATCTAGTTCTAGCTCTAGTAATAAATAAAGTCTATTGCAGTCCAGAAGATTTTGAGTCTTCCTGATGTACTCCCTCACTTGGGACGTGTAACGAACCCAGGTTTAAAATGTGGTGCAGCGGGCAACCCTGAGGAACTCAGCAGGGGTCTGGGCATCACATCTTCTAAGGACATTTCAGACAAACTGTTTCATGGACAAGAGGCAAACAGGACAACTAAAAACAGAAAAAAACAGCTATGTTACGTATTTGTCAGACGCTGGCAATGATGCAACAGATTTAAAACACCAATTTATGGGTCTGGTATAATTTAAAGTAGTATGACAGGTGCACAATTATAAAAACCTTTTATATTAAATGTTCAGGTAAAAATAACAACAACCAAATAGACCCCAATTCTTTCATGCAAATTTTGTATGCAAGTTGTACGATTGTATTCTGTACAATTCAATTATTCAGTCCAGTTATTCACTGACTGATATTACAGGCCTGTGTAAAATAAGAAGTATATATTTCAACTTAACAAGCTTCATAATCTTGTATTAGATAGCCGGTCTCTCACAGAATTGACAAGGATGTTGCCAATAAAATCAAGGATTTAGTTGTGAATGATGGACTGAATAACGTTGATAAAATGCAGCGACATATTGCCTGAAATTAAACATTAAACAACCAACCGGCGGTTTAATCCTAGAAAAAGAGTAATAAGATATCATATCTCAAGGGCTATAAATAGTGTTCAAAATGCTGGGGACGATTAAGACAACTTGTTTAGTCTAGTGAGTGTAATTTACATTTGTTATATTTTAACTCACCTTTAGCCAAAGGCTTATGTTGAGATTTTGTGACCGTTTATGTCCGTCGTGTGCCGTGCATCCTTCAACAATTTCTAAAGAAATCTTCTTCTTCAAAACTACTGGGCAGATTTATACCAACTTCACGGCAGTGATCCTTTGGTGGCCCTCTTTCGAAATTATTCATAGAACTGAATTCCACATAAAACTCTGGTTGTCGTGGAAAAGAAAGAAAAATACTTAAATAATCTTCTTGTCCTTAACCACGAGGCTTAGAGCCTTGATATTTGGCTTGTGATATCTTCTCATTGTCGTCTATGAAAGTTATCCAATTTATGCCCCTTGGATTAAAAAAGAAAAGGCCCCACCACGGGGGTTTCAAGATTTACATAGACTTGTATAAGAAAAAAAAAACTTTAAAATTCTTATTTTGAAACCACAAGACCTAGGCCGTTGATATTTGGTATGTAAACCCCCAGTTTCCTTTATGTAGGTTTCTGACCGTTCCAAGGCGGTGCCCCTATTTTCAACTGGTTGATTTGTCTGTCTGGTATTGTCTGTTGCGTATATTTTCTTGTTTGTTGTAAGCGTTTTTTCCTCCTTCTCATTCCCCCTATTGCCCCTCTTTCCCTTGCATTTACACTACTTTTGCATCTCCTCCCCCTTTGCTTTGAGTAAGTTTTCGTGGCTCCCCTCTGTTTTGGCAGCCGGAATCCCAAGACGGTACACAATTTTTTCTACTTGTGTAGATGTGAGTCTATAACGGTGGCCTATTGTTTCCTTATATGTTGCTTGTTCGTTTTTCTATGTTGTTCAGTTAGTCGTGGTTGTATGTTTATCTTTGGTACACGAGTGTCTGCGCTATCGTAGTGTACGTTGTAGTATGACTGTTATTAAGGGACGTGGAATTCCCTTTGTTATTCGTCCTTGTTCAACTTTCGCTACATTTACAGGAAAAAAACTTTACAGGAAAAAAAAGTGAAGGCCTTTGATATTTGGAATGTTATATTGCCTAGTGGTCCTCTAAAAAGATTGTTCAAATTATGCTCCTGGGGAGAAAAGAGGCCCCATTCCGGGGATCACTTCTGTTATAAGTTATATAGGAAAAACTAACTGAAAAATTATCTGATGATTTTACCTAGACTGTGTGTATATAAATACCTGATGACCCAAAGTAGTTAGAGGTCACTTGACTTTAACCTTGGCCTATTGATTTTTCTTTTTTTTTGTTAAGATACAGCCTTTAAATTTAGACGACATGTACAGCTTTGCACACTGAACTTAACACTGCCTTTCAGTAACTATGAATGTGACCTACTGACCTACTTTTGAAATATTTAAGCATCTGTTTGACAAGGCAAGAAATCTATAAACAGAAATAATAAGACAGACAAATCTAAGCAGCTACATATCTTTTGTTTCGACACTAACGCAATGTTATTTCCCCTTATTCGACGCCGCCCTGAAGGCGGTGTCGAGTATAGGCTGATCACTACCAAATAGAATGTAAGCCTCCGCAGGTCTAGTCACAAGTAGTCCAAATATAAATAGTACTAATCTTTTTTCCTTTCCTAGTGCATTTTCTCGGCAGCAACGTGCTTACTTTTACCCTACCGCGTTTCAGTATGTATCACTTTGCATTGTAATGAAATCGGCATGTTCCTATCGCATGCTAGATAAAAATGGCGGCGTAAGAATTTAATGTCACGAAAAGAGAAATTGAAAGAAGCGAAAAGTAGTAAATTCAGCGGGTTGTATTTAACGAACTGTAGTTTTCTTATATAAAAGTTAACACCCCCTTTTCTTTTTGTTTTTCTAAAGTAGCGATCTAGTTCTTTATGGGAATATAAGTCTCTGAAAATCTGATATGCTAGAAAATGTTGAAACACCGTTATGAAGTGAGTGGATTTTATATGAAATAAAGAACAGCTGGATTTAGTGGTGTTCAGCCTATAAGGGGCAATACATGTTATTTTCTGAAAGCCCTCGAAAATGAATGGAAATGCCATTAATCTATTCTTTATGATGTAAAACGGTAACAAATGGCTGAAAACGCTTAAATTTCTTGTGTTTTTGGAATTTAGATCGAATTTTCGACCAGGTGGCACTATTTTGGTTCGTTTTAGGACCTAGTAAATGTCTTTTCTCGCATTTTAGCACTTCAGTTGTCTAAATAATATTGAAATTAGCATGTTTCTGAATGAAAATGACAAACATCATAACGATTAAATGGATGGTAAATGTAAATTCCACGAATAAGGTAAAATTAATTGAAATATTGCTTGCACAGGGCTAAATTTTGCATATTTTTGGGGATGGGGGTGACCTGTAATGAATTGTCATTTCTCTACATTTTCTCAATATTTTGCACCAAAACAAAGCAGAATCATTGTGAAATAGGTGTACCTTGAGAATGAATGCAAATTCATGGAAAAATCAGACAAAAATTTTCTCTTATAGGCTGATCACTACCAAATAGAATGTAAGCCTCCGCAGGTCTAGTCACAAGTAGTCCAAATATAAATAGTACTAATCTTTTTTCCTTTCCTAGTGCATTTTCTCGGCAGCAACGTGCTTACTTTTACCCTACCGCGTTTCAGTATGTATCACTTTGCATTGTAATGAAATCGGCATGTTCCTATCGCATGCTAGATAAAAATGGCGGCGTAAGAATTTAATGTCACGAAAAGAGAAATTGAAAGAAGCGAAAAGTAGTAAATTCAGCGGGTTGTATTTAACGAACTGTAGTTTTCTTATATAAAAGTTATCTAGTTCTTTATGGGAATATAAGTCTCTGAAAATCTGATATGCTAGAAAATGTTGAAACACCGTTATGAAGTGAGTGGATTTTATATGAAATAAAGAACAGCTGGATTTAGTGGTGTTCAGCCTATATGGGATACACTTTTATTTCGGACCCTGTAAAGATGGTAATGAATAGTTTCGGAGTGATAAACTGAACACAGTGAATAGTTTGTAAAAGTATCAACGATATTGCACAATACATTTTAGTGAATAAACAAAAAATGGCAAAAAGAAAACATAAAAAATGTATGTAATGCAACTTATTATGTGATTTAAAACAATGTTATCTGTCTTTCCTCTCCTTATTTGTAGAGCAGAACATATTTTTTTATTTACAATTTCGTCAAAAATGTTGATCCGATTTATTGATAAGGGAGGTTACTCTGTAAGTCAAGTTTTCTATTTCTATTCTTAGCATGACCTACTTACCTATCTCATTTTCTATAAATAGAACACACCGCACGCCCGGACAAGGGAGCGTTCGTGTATTTTAGAACTTCGAAGAAAATATTTAAAAAAAAATTATGGAAAATTACAATTGCCTGCATAAAAAATCCTTGGAAAAAAAAACAACGTATTTACAAAGTAAATAAAGGAATCAATAAGCATAGATATGTTGAAATGAACGAAGGAAGTGCCGCTGTTAACTTATTTTTAACCTTCTTGTCTTATTTTTTTTATTGATAGGTACAGTGATGTAATTTCAGAATGCGCACACTTTTGCAAATTCCTATTTCTATTTGCTTTTTGTTTGTTTGTTTGTTTGTTTTTTTTCTTTTTTCTTTCTTTTTTTTTTTTTTTTTTTTTTTTTTTTTTTGCTTATGTGTCATATAGATCTACTCGTTGTTTACAGATATGCACTGTCAACTAAGGTGTGCAATAGGCTAAAGAGCACTTGGCTGAATTTGTCAGTGACAAGTTAATACTTCTTTAAATGTGGTTAGATCGAAATATCAAAAGCCATGGGACCATAACTTATCAAAGCATCAGTGACTTTAAAATAGAATTTCTTGTTGAATTTATATGTTCATTGATCTTATATGACTAGTCAATTGCTCTGGTTTTATTATATCTTGTTACTTGCTTCTTCTTTTTTCTTTTTAATTTAATAGATAGTTTTTGTATTTGTCCATTCCTGACAAAAAAAAAAATAAAATACAAAAAAAAATTAAAAAAAAAAAAACATTTTCATTGAAATATTTTCTACACTTTGGCAGTGGGTTATTATGCTTTCTAA
Organism: Mercenaria mercenaria; assembly: GCF_021730395.1. NCBI lineage: Eukaryota > Metazoa > Mollusca > Bivalvia > Venerida > Veneridae > Mercenaria > Mercenaria mercenaria. The sequence continues at coordinate 34,859,633 of NC_069378.1, read as the reverse complement.
ATTTCTTGTAATATTAGATTTGAACTAGACACTGACATACTCCTAGTAACCTTACAGTTCAACGAGGACTTCAAGTTTATCGTTCGTCCGAAAAAAAAATGAATTCTATGATATTCAAAAGTATATAAGAAAGATTCATGTTTTGTGAATAGGGACAATATAGAGATTATTTATGTTATATCATTCTTTTCTTGGACAAAATTTTTGATTGTTTTTGTCAAGGGAAACAGTAAATTGCTGTGTATAATCTGCATTCTGAAATCTATAATGTAGGTGACTAAGGTCCATAAAACTTCATCAGTAAATAGAAAACACTCATTACATTACATGATAATAAAAATAATGGTTTCTGTGAACCACAACTTTGAAATAATTTCAACATTTCCTCATTTCCCAACAAACTGCATTTCTGTGAAACTTCATACACACGCTCCTGCATATAAGAACTTTTCACAGGAGATGACCTTAGTTAGTCAAATAATTACTTTAATTTTGTATGTAAAGGGACCACCTACTCGCAATGTTAATGTCATTGCAGGTAGAGGATTTGTATTGCACGGTAAAACTTTTCTATCATGTTTATTCTTCATGTTTTAAACAGTTTATAACATATGTTGTTTTATGTGCTAATGTTGATAACTTGTAGCCAGTCAGACTAATAAAGTAATGATTAGGTGATTTCTCATATTGCAATAAATGTACTTCAGACACAACACTTGTCGGCGTCTTTGATGCTTGCATCAATGAATTGCCTTGTCTGTCTATTGTTTTGCCTAGCAAGGTTCATCTCTATACCCGACTTTTTCTAACGTTTTGTACGTAGTATTGTTACGAGCAAACAAGTGTGATTGCTATGTCTTCATGCGGCCTTGGGTAGCATAGTAGTTTGTAACCTAGGGGCTTAATTAGAAAGGGCTTTACCAGACGACAAATTGAAGTTCTAACATATCAAGCGAATAACTAACAATACTGCAGTTCATTGAGTTTGTATATATTTACTTGTAATTCTTAGTAATGATATCAGAATACGTTATATCTTGTATTTAGTTCAACAGTTAAAACTTGTAAAATAGCAATGTAATTAAGGCAGCTCAGACTTACCATTTGTTTTCAAAGTTTGTTTTGTTTGTTTTGGGTTTAACGCCGTTTTTCAACAGTATTTCAGTCATATAACGGCGGGCAGTTAAAGGTCCATTACTAAGGGAAAGTGAGTTGGCAATTTTTTTCATAGCCAGTGCATAGACTTCTGCAAGACACTAAATAATGAAGATTGGCAGGTCAAAATTTACTGAAGGTCTTTGGAACTCAAAGACATGTATGTGTATTATGTTGAAATTTCAATGAATCGACAGAATGACCCGCCAGGTCTTTTTAACTTTCCTCATACTTCATAGAAAAATAATTGTACATATACTGCGATTTATTTCGAATTTCTACATACCAACTTTCATTTTCCAATAAAATGAAATACATGTAGTTTCTGTGCTTTTTAAAAGAAATTCAAATGTTTACTTTCCTTAGTATTGGACCTTTAACCTAACCAGTGTTCCTGGATTCTGTACCAGTACAAACCTGTTCTCCGCAAGTAACTGCCAACTTCCCCACATGAATCAGAGGTGGAGGACTAATGATTTCAGACACAATGTCGTTTATCAAATAGTCACGGAGAACATAAGCCCCGCCCGAGGATCGAACTCACGACCCCGCGATCCGTAGACCGACGCCCTACCTACTGAGCTAAGCGGGCGGGTATGTGCACTTAGTACCATGACATTTGTGAATACTAAACCAGAGTCGAAAGGTATTGTGAAAATAAATAATGTTCTTTTAAATGCTCTTAATATGATGGTATGTAAAAAGTACTTGTTTTCAAAACAAAGTTTCTTACAATTGAATTTTAATATTGTTAAAACTGAGAAAATTCTCATAAGATGCTTGTGGCCTATCTGTTTACTATACTTATCCGATGTGCCCCGATGGTAAAAATTTGGACCCTTTTATACCAAGAGCTCAACTACCACCCAAAATGTAAAGGTTAAAACAGTTAAATCCACCACTTTGGTTGCAGATAAAAATGTATGACGCCAACCATAGCCATCAACCATAAATGGTAAAATTACTAAGAAATTGCTAAATTTATTTATTTTGTTGGGTTTAACGTCGCACTGACACAATTATAGGCCATAATTATGACGATTTTCCAGCTTTGATGGTGAAGGAAGACCCCAGGCACCCCTCCGTGCATTATTTCCGCACGAGCGGGCACCTGGGTAGAACCACCGACCTTCCGTAAGCCAGCTGGATGGCTTCCTCACATGAAGAATTCAACGCCCTGAGTGAGGCTCGAACCCACAAAGATGTGCTGATTGTTGTTTTCTGGCTCTGTGTTGATTGCGCTGCTGTTAGTTCGTCTAAAACGCTAGAGTTTAGAAGATCAGCAAAGTTAATAGTGTCAAGTTGCGCAACTTGTTTGTTACTTGGACTTATGTTTGTTGTTGACAGGTCAAGATCATGAGCGGATATAGTATAGATTGTGGTTCAAGGAATCTGACTGAGTCATGACGGTAGGTAGAGACTTGGCAAATGCTGTTGTGCTGGGGCAAACGTTGGCTACTAAGGGAGTGTTCCCTAGTGCTGTGCCAAGGCTGATGTGAAAAGTGCAAAGGTTGGCCGGTTCAAAGGTTGTAGCCAGGGAGCCAAAAGTGCGAAAAGTGCCTAGAAACATGATTTACCTGTCCGGTCATGCTATAGTCAGTTTCTATACATATTATGAAAGTGCAAAGTCTCGCAAATCAGAAAAATCGGGCCTGCAAAACAAAAGCTCTTGCGAAATTTGAGAATATCAAGGGGAGATAACTCTGTATATTTGCAGTTTTTAAGATTTAAAACGCTTTTTTACTAACAAAACATGACATCACGTTTCTAAAATCAGTTCAAATATGTATATTTCAACATTGCTTTTACGCAAAAGGCTTATGCTTGAAAAATATGCATAATGTACTCATTTTATTACATTTTATTATAAAATTTGACACCTAAAATACCAGAGAATAAAACAAAAATATTTAACCTAAAATTTACAGTATGAAGAAGTAACCATTAAAATGGTCTTATTTCTCAGTCATTTATTAATACCGTTTCGAACAAGTCTGTAAGAAGTGAAAATGATCTCGATACTTTAGTTAAGGTTAAGAGAAATACGCTAATCCGAGGTATTGTAAGTACCCCACCCACTTTATATAATGCAGAAATGTATAATAAAAATATTCGACCAACAACCAAGAAGATATATTGTTTTTATCACGTATACAATGTAATTGATATTTTTGACCATATAAAGCTGCACGACGGGTATTTAAAAGATTTCAAATAGAAAAAGTGGGTAGGAACACCTATGTATTTTACAACCGATAATTAGAATTAACAACCCGTTATTAAATAAGAGCAACACTAATGCAAGTCGAAGAAACCTTTACTTGCAAACTATTCATTTGGAAAGTAATTTATTTAGATACCCTAGAGTGCAATCTAGTTCATGTTTAGCTAAAAAAAAATACGCAAATCGGGGGTATTTTATGTACCCCACCCATTTTACATAATGCAAAAAAAATGTATAATAAAAATATTTGACCAAAAATCAATGAGATATACTCTTTTTGTCACGTATACAATATAATCTATATTTTTGACCATATTGAGCTGGATGAGGGGTATTTAAAAGATTTTAGATAGAAAAAGGGGGTAGGAAAACATATGTATTTTACAACCGATAATTAGAATTAGCAATCCGTTATGAAATAAGAGCAATATTAATGGAAGTCGAAGAAACCTTTACTTGCAAACTATTCATTTGGAAAGTTATTTATTTAGATACTCTATAGTGCAATCTAGTTCAGGTTTGGCTAAAAAATACGCAAATCGGGGGTATTTTATGTACCCCACCCACTTTATATAATGCAAAACATTCATGATATAAATATTCGTCCAAGATATTAAAGGAGATAAATTATATACTTTTTATCACGCATACAATAAAATGCATATTCTTGACAATTTAAAGATGGACGATGGGAATTTAAAAGATTTTAGTAGAAAATAGGGGTATTAAAATGATGTCTTGTACAACCGGTAATTAGAATTAACAACCTGTTATTTACCATTTGATAAATACGAGCAACACTAATGATAGGGAGAAACCCGTTTACTTAAAAACTATTTGTCTGAAAAGAAATTCATTTTAATACTCTTTCGTAAGTAATTGATTTACCCCATCCACCTTGAATAAGGCAAATGATTATACCATAGGGGCAAAAAAGCGAAAAATGCCCGGAAAGCGATATTGCTAGTCCGATGTTCTCTTCAAATGATTATAGTTAAATTTATGATTTTATTTTGATGCTGATTAATTTGGAAAATTTGTGACTGCAAAATTTATCCAACTGCTAAGTGAAAAGTCAAGGGCAATTACTCCTCACTAATTTTAAAACACATCCTAGAATTATTATTAAGGTGATTTGCACTAAATATGAGCTGCGCTATGAGAAAACCAACATAGTGCATTTGCAACCAACATCGATCCAGACCAGTTCAGGACCCATGCTGTTCGCTAACGTTTCTTTAAAGGTAATAAGATTTGAAAGCTAACAGCATGGACCCGTAAAAGACTGCGCGGATGCGCAGGCTGGTCTGAATCGATGCTGGTCGCAAATGCACTGTGTTTGTTTTCTGGATCTATGCTGGTCACAAATACACTATGTTTGTTTTCTCATGGTGCGGCTCATATAACGATGCAACTTATCTTGAAGTTATATAATATATGATATAAACAAGGGGTGTTTGTCAAAAATATATTCCCCCCATGATGGTATATTGTTGACGGCCAAGGGGAGTGTAAGTTTTATAACATTGACCTTGACCAAATTAATATCATGTGTCTTCTACTGACTACAAACATAACATTTTAAGAGGATATACAGACAAAACGTTCCTTATTTACTGAGTAGTAATCATATTAGACTTGAGCTAGGTAATTGTGACTTTCATCCTTGATCAATTGTCGCAAAACAATATTGCCCATTTACTGACCACAGAAAATAATTCTTTTAAATTCAATGAATGTAGTTGATAAGGTTTTACGTCATTGAGCGGAAACCTTTTACAGTCTGTATGTGACTACGACCCCAAAACAATAGGAGCCAGCTATTGACCACAGGCAATCATCCTATGAAGATTGACGATTGTAAGTCAAATCATTCTTAAAGTTATTCAACGGAAACCGTATTTAGTCTCAAGGTCACTGTGACCTTGACCATTGACCTACTAACCCCCAAATTAATAAAGGTCATTATCTACTGACCATAAGCATTCATCTTTCGAAGTTTGACAATTGTAGGCCAAAGTGATATTTAGTTAGCAGAAACATTTTTTCGGAATCAATTTCTTGTGACTAGATTCTATGTCCTTTCAGCTACTGACCACCAAAACAATACGGGTCTTCTACTGACTAAAGACAACTATTCTTTAAAGTTGTAGTATTCTTGTGAACACCAACAATTTAATGGACAACATCTCTCATTTTACAGCTTTAGATTTTCACGGTCAACCAGGCCGTGCTGTTCATGTCACTAAAGAGGAACATGCAACATTTGTTGCATTATTGTATGGTCGGAAAATAATTCGTAGAAGTAAAGATGAACATAGAGCTCATGTATTTGCCCTTAACGAAAGGAGAACTTAGATGTCTTCCACAAACGGAAGATTTCTTTAGACTTCATGTTTTTTTACGAGCGGCATATCAGATATCCGTTTACAAGTCTGCATATGTATCGAGTTTCACATTACCCGACGAAATACAACTTAGATTTTATTCTGTAAAGGCACGAAAGAAAAGTACTTAAGAAATTGTATCTGCGCCAAAACTAATATAAAATACACTGTATCCTCTTGTGCAATGCAATGCCAGAGAAGTGTCGCAGAATAAAACACAGTCTGTTTGACACAGAATTAGATGAATTTGATTAATACTAGTGTGTAAGTTACGAAAAAGACATATTGAACTGTTGCAGTCTAAAATCACATATCTAAAGTTAAGACAATATAACGTATTACCATTTACACTGGCAGTGCAAGTTATATTTATACAGTACGAGATAAAATCATTTTTGTGATGTAGCCGTAAAGTTTAAATTCATTGATACAAGTATTTCTATATATAGATCGGAAAAAAATAGTTACGCATGATATTATAAAGTATTATGTTGATGTCTTCTTAAATTACATGTACAGATGTAACTATTTTTCGTTAGTACTGCAGGAATGTGTAACTAAAATTGTGCTCCAGATGGACGCATATAAATAAAAATTCAAATCACTATTTTAGCCTTTAGTGCCAAACCAGTAAATGTTATCTAAAATAATATGACTCTTTGTATAAATACTTGGTCCATGACACTTTGTTGTTCAATTCGTGAAAAATACAACAAATGTTTAATTCTAATGTCATGTAATGAACACTAATTGAAGGGCTTGCCTATCAATAGTAAAATCATTTGTTGTTTGTCATCCAGACATAGAGCAATATACTAGGTAATTTATAAGTAATGACAAACAAGCCATTCAATAAGTTTATAATTAAGATTATCTAAGACTGAGAAAAGAGGGTCATGCTTACCCTATATCGTTCACCTGTTAAACTTGGCCAAGGGATCATCAAGATAAACATTTTGACCAAGTTTCATGAAGATAGGGTAATAAATATGACCTTTTGATCAAATTTCATGAAGATAGCGTCATTAATGTGGCCTCTAGGTGTTATCAAGCTTTTCCTTTGATTTGACCTGATAACCTAGTTTTTGACCCCACATAATCCAGTTTCAAACTTGGCCTAAAGATTACCAAGTTTGCAAGTTTGTGTCAGATCAAAGCATAAATGAAACCTCTTCATGGCTGAAAGGTCAATCAAACCGGTTTTCGAACTGAACCGAGATCGTATTGTGACTTAAGTTGTAAGTGTGGTTAGAGTCAAACGTAAAATGTCATTTCTAACGTGTTCATAATGAAACAATTAAAAAATTTGGCACTTTCAGGGTTCAAATACGGGCCGTTATTCTAGAACCTATGATTTGATCTGATGAAGTCATCATGGAATGCAAGACCTTCTGCTGTTAAAGATATTTTGCAAGTTAGTTTCAAATCAAACTATAATTAAGGTGTCTGTGTGGCTACAAAAGCCAACATGGCAAATTTTGGACCACTCTGGAACACATCATGGGATCTCGCCTGTTTTCGACAGGAACCGAGATATTATGCCAATAGAATTTGTGTTCAAGTTTGATTAAAATCAATTGCAAATTGTGGTCTCTACTCTGTTCACAAGCCAAAACAGAAACTTTTGGCTCTTTCAGGAACCCTTACTCTGGAAGCCATTATGGGATTTGACCAGTTTTATACTTTGTTAATTTGTGAAAACTGCATGGATCGATCAATCACGTTTTGTATATAGTTTTAGATGCGTGGGGTAATGTTCATACCCCTACATTTTCTCGATTTTGACAAAATTGTACAAAGGAGTATTTAAATAATTAACATTTAAATGAATAGTTTGCAAGTAAAGATTTCGTCGCCTTTTATTATTGCTGCTTGTATTTATTAAATGGTAAATAACCGGTTTTTGTTCTAATTATCGGTCGTAAAATAAATAGGATTTCCTACCCCATTTTTCTATTTAAAATCTTTTAAATACCCCTCATCCATCTTTAAATTGTCCTTAATATAAACTATATTGTATGTGATAAAAAGATTATATCTCATTGATTTTTGGTCGAATTTTTTAATATACATTTTTTTTTGCATTATATAAAGTGGGCGGGGTACATAAAATACCCCGGATTTGCGTATTTTTAGCCACGCCTGAAGTAGACTGAATGAAAGAGTGTTTAAATAATTTACTTTCCAAATGAATAGTTTGCAAGTAAAGGTTTCATCGCCTTTCATTAGTGTGGCTCTTATTTAATAACGGGTTGTTTATTCGAATTATCTTTTGTGAAATACATAAGAGTTCCTACCCCATTTTCCTATTTAAAATCTTTTAAATACCCCTCATCCAGCTTTATATGGTCAAAAATATAGATTATATTGTATACGTGATAAAAAGAAAGTATCTCCTTGGTGGTTGATCGAATATTTTTATTATACATTTTTTTTTGCATTTCATAAGTGGGTGGAGTACATAAAATACCCCGGATTAGCGTATTTCTTTGCCAAACCTGAACTAGATTGCACTATAGGGTATCTAAATAAATTACTTTCCAAATGAATAGTTTGCAAGTACAGGTTTCCTCGCCTTTCATTAGTGTTTCTCTTATTTAATAACTGGTTGTTAATTCTAATTATCGGTTGTAAAATACATAGGTTTTCCTACCCCCTTTTTCTGTTTAAAATCTTTTAAATGCCATTCATCCAGCTTTATATAGTCAAAAATATAGATTATATTGTATACGTGATAAAAAGAATATATCTTCTTGGTTGTTGGTCGAATATTTTTATTATACATTTTTTTGCATTATATAAAGTGGGTGGGGTACATAAAATACCCCCGGATTAGCGTATTTCTTAGCCAAACCTGAACTAGAGTATCTATATGATTTTCTATTCTAACAGACTGTTTCGCAGCGGTATTAATAAATGACTTTGAGAAATAAGACCATTTTAAAGGTTACTTCTTCAAACTGTAAATTTTAGGTTGAATATTTATATTTTATGCTCTGGTATTTTAGGTGCCAAATCTTATAATAAAATGTACATAAAATGAGTACATTTTGCGTATTTTTCAACCATAAGCCTTATGCGTAAAAGAAATGTTGAAATATATATATTTGAACTGAGTTTAGAAACATGATGCCATGTTTTGTTAGTATAAAAGCGTTTTGAATCTTAAAAAAGTGCAAATATACAGAGTTATCTCCCCTTGATATTCTCAAATTTCGCAAGAGCTTTTGTTTTGCAGGCCCAATTTTTCTGATCCGCGAGACTTTGTACTTCCATAATATGTATAGAAACTGACTATAGCATGACCGGACAGGTAAATCCATTTTTTCATGCCTTGGCTCCCCGGCTATTGGCTGTTGAATGGGGGCAGCCTTGTACTGTGCTCTACCAATACACACGAACGCATGCACGCACGCACACACACACACAAAGCAAACACACGAGGTCAAATGTTAAAAAACACGGGACAGTGTAAGTAAAAGTAATCCCTGGTGTTGTGCTGAAGCAAACGTTGGCTGTTTAGGAAGTGTTACCTGGTGCTGTGCCAAGGCTGCGGTGAAGTTCGGCTGAGTCTATAGCATGGTACGTGGCTGGTAGCCTACGCTCTGGGACTTGGATATCAGAGGGGCGGCTTGACCAATAAGCCATCTGGGTAGAGCCAGCCCATCTGAGACCAGTTTCCTCATCGTCCTCTTCAAATAGGCCGTCACTATCATCAGCTGGATTGATTCTCTGGTCTAGTTTTACGCAAGCCACTTAAGCGACTATTCCCTAGTTAGATGTATAATGTCTTCCTCGACATTATATGGATCTGAAGTTATGCTGGAGTTCTGCATCTTGCCTCTTCTCGATGTCTGGAAAAAAAACCAAGGATAAATATCAAACAGGGAATGCAATGTTCCAAAAACGCAGCCTTCCCAAACGAAACTCACAGCACGCAGATGTGCTCACTACCAACATACACATTCGCATGCAATGCAAAAACCACGAGAGCAAAACGAACAAATAAAGGAACATGTAGGGCAAATACTTCTTTATGGCAGAAGTAGGCAGTGAACAAGAGAGAAAAAAACAAGGATAAATATCAAACAGGGAATGCCATGCTCCGAAAATTCGACCTCCTCAGAACGAAACTAACAGCACGCCGATGTGCTCACTACCATAACGCACGCACGCACGCACTCGCATTCAAAGCAAATACATGAGGACAAAATGAAAGCAACACTAACAGTGAGGCTCCGCCTTGGAACGGTCAGTGGCAAAAACACCACTGGGGTGCTTAAACCGGTTAATGGTGCGCACCCAACCTCACCCTAACCCCCATTATGTTCCAAAGACACGGGAAAATGTAAATAAAAGTAATCCCCGCCAGGTGAATCTCTAAAACACGCAATGGAAACGCAAAAGGCATGGCGTGTAAAGTGGAAAACCACAGGTTGTTCAATACGACATAAAGGAAAATGTTGTAGGGTCGGTTTAATTGATTTGTTTTGCTTTGGGTTTAACGCCGTTTTTCAACAATATTTAAGTATGTAACTGCGGGCAGTTGACTTAACCAGTGTTCTTACAAATCTGTTCTCCGCCAGTAACTGCCAACTTCCCCCTATGAATCAGAGGTGGAGTACGAATGATTTCAGACACAATGTCTTTTATCAAATCGTCACAGAGAACACACACCTCGCCAGGGGCTGGAACTCGAGACCTTAAGATACACAGATCTGCGCTCTCTCTCTCTACTGAGCTAAATGGGCGGGCATCGGTTTGATTGAGCCTGTTCAATGACGATATTCCGGGTTGCATTGTAAAAAATACTATATGGACCATTGACGAAGTTAGTAAAGCCATTTCCTTTTTATTGAACAATATTTACGTCAAGTTTGAGAATGCAGTTTTCAGACAAGTAATTGGTATTCCCATGGGAACAAATTGTGCACCCATTGTCGAAGATTTTTTATATTGTTATGGAAGAAATTTTATGTTGGGCCTTTCTCCAGATACACAGGCAAACATTATTACTGCATTTAAAAGTACATCACGTTATATTGATTTGATAAACGACTTTGTGTCTGAAATCATTCGTCCCCCACCTCTGATTCATGTGGGGAAGTTGGCAGTAACAGGTTTGTACCGGTACAGAATCCAGGAACACTGGTTAGGTTAACTGCCCGCAGTAACATGACTGAAATACTGTTAAAACGGCGTTAAACTCAACACAAACAAAATCTAAATGATATACATGTACTTAAACCCACCCGCTTAGCTCAGTAGGTAAGAGCGTTGGTCTACGGATCGCGGGATAGTGAGTTCGATCCTCGGGCGGGGCGTATGTTCTCCGCGACTTTTTGATAAACGACATTGTGTCTGAAATCATTAGTCCTCCGCCTCTAATTCATGTTGAGAAGTTGGCAGTTACTTGCGGAGAACAGGTTTATACTGGTACTGAATCCAGGAACACTGGTTAGGTTAACCTCCCGCCGTTACATGACTGAAATACCGTTGAAAAACGGCGTAGGCGGTGCCCCACTGTGTTCCTGTATTTGTTTGTTTTGTCCTTTTGTGTGGTGTACGAGATTTGTTCTTTGTGTGTCTTTGGGGAGGCTGCGTTTTTTGAACATGGCTTTCCTTGTTGGATATTCTTCCTTGTTTTTGAACCCAAAACAAATAAACATGATATGGATAATCCGTTTTACTCAATGGATACTATTTATCCCCGGGAGCTGTAGTTAAATAAAACTAACAACTCGTATACTACTCCATTTGTAAATTTACATCTCTCTATTTACGACAATTTTATACATACCAACAATGACAAGAGGGTTGATTTTAGTATTGTTAATTCCCTTTGGTTTAGCGTGTAGTCATGGTGAGGACCATTACGTGTGTTAGATATTTACTTGGTGGGGACTGCTTTTATTTACACTGTCTCGTGTCTTTTGAACATGGCGAGGATAAGAGTGAGGTTGTTTAAGCACCATAAACTGTTTTAAGCTCCCAAATGACGGTTTTGCCACTGACCGTTCCAAGGCGGTCCCCCACTGTAGTCTGCTATGTGTGTTTGCTTTGCGAGTGTATGTAGGTGTGTTGGTCGTGTGCTCGTCCATGTGCTGGGTTAATGTTTGGGGAGGCTGTGTTTTTGTAACGTGGCATTCCCTGTTTGATAAATATCCTTGTATCTCCCATTTAATATTATTCCTTGTTTTTGAGAGATACACCTGGCGGAGTTTACTTTAACCACCGAGTCTCAGCGTAAGCGTTGGCCGGTAGCATAATTACGTGCGAGCAGGGCGCTTTTTGCGGTAGTTTTCATGTCAAGGTAATGTTTTCCATCGCAGTTTGTTCATTATTAAAGCATTGTTATTCGGAATTGGCCGATGATGACCTACATTGAATACGCTTTTATGGGGATATATCGAAATTTTCGTATCATTATTTTTTGTATTTTTATCTAACATTCAGGAAATATTCACTAACAAGAGGGCCATGATGGCCCTATATCGCTCACCTGAGTACCATTGCTTTAACCAAAAACAAACAAACAAAAATTCTTACAAGGTACAGATATGTCAAGATACACCTAAAACTTGGAGGTATCATCCATGTTGTACCACAGAAGTGGTCTCAGTTTTCCCTACGGCAAATAATAAAAAGTTACTACATAAGCTATTTATAGTAACACAAAAAGGAAGTAATAAAAAAAATATTGTAAGCAAACAAGGATCTGCCAAATAAAAACAAGAGCACTGCAATGCAACGCAGATGCAGAGCATTATTCACATAAAACAAAGTCATATGACCTTTGACCCCTAAGTGTGACCCTGACATTGAATTTAGCCATCCGAAACATGCGCTCTGCACATCCTTTCAATGAGTGAACATTTGTGTCAGGTTTCTCTGAAATCCATAAAGGGGTTCAAGAGTTACAGAGCGGAAGGGAAATTGCTAACCAACACACAGACAGACGGACACCGAAGCGATAACATAATACGTCCCTGCGGGCGTAAAAAGAATCGAGATCTTATGGTGATACAAGTTGTGTGCAAGTTTGGTTAAAATCAAATCATAAATGAAGCTGCTATTGTGCAGACAAGGTCAAAATAGCCAATTTTGGCCCTTTCAGGGGCCATAACTCTGGAACCCATTATGGGATCTGGCCGGTTCAAGAAAGGAACCAAGATCTTTTGGCGACACAAGTTTTGTGCAAGTTTGATTAAATTCAAATCATAAATGAAGCTGCTATTGTGCAGACAAAGTCAAAATAGCTAATTCCGGCCCTATCAGGGGCCATAACTCTGGAACCCATTAAGGGATCTGGCCGGTTCAAGAAAGGAACCAAGATCTTATAGTGACACAAGTTTTGTGCAAGTACAAGGTCAAAATAGCTAATTTTGGGCCTTTCAGGGACCATAACTATGGAACCCATAATGGAATCTGGCCAGTTCCAGTCTGTCTAGCATACCCTGACAAAAAATTAGGGCTAATTTTAGGGCAATTTGTACAAAAAAATAGGGCTAAAATTAGGAATTTGGTACAATTTTAAGGAAATTTTAGGGCTAAATTTAGGAATTTTCAAATTAAAATATGGACTTTAAAGACCATGTAATGTGCTTACCTTTATGTGATTGACATAAAAGTAACTCACAAATAGTGCTTTATTTACAGAAAAGACGTCTACCAGCTTTCCACTGTTTTCAGCTATTGTTGGCTGTATCCTGGAAATAAACAGAAATGAGAATTAACTACTTTGACTAAAAGTACACATTAAAAAGAGCACAGTGTCACTAGCTATACACTTACTACGTCTGACTGTAAAGAGTTTAATTATGGCCTCCTCTTCTCCCCTTATAGCCTTCACAATCCACACCATATTTTTTTATTCTTTAAATTTTTAAACAAGAAACAATGCCAAAAAGTAAGAAATGCTGTCAACTGGAGTACAGTGTATTGCCAGCAACAGTGCATATCAGAGTACACAAATTGAGAGTGTTCAACAAACTCATAACTATGATTAATTTGTACAGAAATTATAACACACTTATTACCAACAAATACATAGTTTTTCAACATTCAGCATGGACATCAGGTACTTGATATACTTAGAAAATACAAATTAAACCAGCACAGGTCATTAAATTAGCAAATTCACAAAAACTGTTTCCAAGCCATACATTTGTTGACATCAGTGCATGATTGTGAGAAAAATCTCAAGAATCGTCTCCTCTTCACCCTTTTCAGCTATCACATTCCACAATAAACAATTTGTTAATTTGAAGCATTGACAGCTCAAAAAATTGCAGTGGGAAAAGTATACATCTAATAGTCTAATAAAAATGTTGATGGGCATCAGTTACATATTTGACTAGAAACTTGTATAGCTTGCAAACAATACATACATGTATAAAGAATAAATCTAAACTGTGATCACATATTACATAATTATGAAGAACAGGCCAAGTAAATAATCAGAATTTGACCTGATTTTTTATTATGTCTACACCTATATACACCTATTAACTAGGTATTACTTCTGCACTATGTGTATGTTACACTTCCAGTGAAGGAGCACTAAATATCCCTCAGATAATCTTCACTGGGAAATAGATCTTTCAAGTATCACAATTTACCTTCAGAAATCCCATCTCTGTCATCTAGTCACAACCAATAACAAGCTGAACAAATGGATCCACTGGTAAACTGCTTTGAACTGTGCTAAACTGTTTTTTTCTGAATTAGAACTTTTAAACAACATTTAAAACATTTTCTCTTTTTGATCATTGCAAAAAAGTTAAAAAATTAGGAATCTTTGTGAAAAAACAGGGCCTTTTTAGGAATTTCCTTTGATTTTTTTAAAAAAATAGGAATTTTAGCCAAATTGAAAAAATATAGGAAAAAGTAGGAATTTTAGGGACGCTAGACAGCCTGCAGTTCCAGAAAGAACCAAGATCTTATGGTGATACAAGTTTGTGTGCAAGTTTGGTAAAAATCAAATCATAAATAAAGCTGCTATTGTGCAGACAAGCTCAAAAAAGCTAATCTTGGCCCTTTCAGGGGCCATAACTCTGGAACCCATAACGGAATCTAGCCAGTTCAAGAAAGGAACAGAGATCTTATGGTGATACAAGTTGTGTGCAAGTTTGGTTAAAATAAAATCATAAATGAAACCACTATCATGCAGATAAGAAATTATTGACGGACGGACGCACAGACTGACGACGGACGAAGGGTGATCACAATAGTGACAGGTGAGCTAAAACACGTATTTGACTACCGCCCCTTAACTTTTCGTTGTAAATGGATACATTAGCGTTAAAATGTCTCGTATTTCCGTAATAAAAGAACGATATACTCACTTTAACAGATCGGTCACCGTCGTATGCAGTTTAAAAAATACTTAGCCCGGCAAAACCCGGCCGTCGGCGAAGGTTTTGTCTTACGTCCGAGTCGGTGGTTCACAAAAATAAAAATGCGTAAGTTCGAGCAGGTGGAATTTATGAAAAACGGTATTTTCAAGAGTTTTCAGGATCCGACAGGAGACAAGTCATTTCATCAATATATAGACTAACATTTCATGTTTCTTCATTGTGCACAGTCATTTTAAAATATTTAGATTTCATACTTGAAGCCTATTTTATGAATTACAATAGGGGCGCAGTAGATCTAGCTGTCCTATGAATTGATTGTATGCTTTTATGTATACATTATGGCATTAATACATTGTCACACTATGATACGTCATTTTGATAATGACGCCAACATCTAAAATTGATAGAGATATCTGAATTAAATTCATCTATGTTTGAATTTCAGTCATTTGCCATGTATCTAAGTAAAACCATCAAACTGAACGTGCTTGTGTCGTCCATACTGATCGACATGAAAGGCGTATTTCGGATGTAAAACATGTACAATTTGATTGCAATTATATCTACCCAAGAGTGGGGAGGTGGCAGGGGCCCCATCCACTAGAATGTCCAAATTACAGATGTCTCATAGACAGCGAATATTCGTACAAGCATGCACACTGCCCACTGGAATCTGACAGACCAGGGCCCCTCTAGAAAACTGTTCTGGGTATTTAGAGTAGGCCCTAGATGTTCATATTATGTTAGTAACTGTTTTGATGTAAAATAGAATCTTAGTCGGTGATTTTAAGCATAGACATTTATCAATGTTCAAAGTGTCTTTATCGTTTCTTAATTGATACAAAATATTCGATAGATCAATGAATATGCCATATACAGATTGTTGAATAATATTTTAAAAGAAAAAAAGAAACAGTCATGCCCGCAGAGAGCGTACTCGACTATTGTCAGTGCTTGATGTAAATTATCTTGATTGAAAAGTTTTAATCGAAGCAAAGTCATTTTATTATTCATTTAGTAGTTTCTGTAAGTCGAAGAAGGACTATAACTCTAAAAAACAAGAGCACTGCATGCTAGTGCTGGACACTCCAACTTTTTTGTACTTGGTAAATGGACCTAGATCTAAGTATAAGTATTTATGATAAATTCAACAGAATTCTTAGCCTAAAAGTGTGACGTCATCATTTTAGTGGCGTTCTTTCAAATGAAATAACATTTGATACATAATACATGTGTGTAAATCAAAATTTGATAACATTATAAACATTTAATATAGGTCCCCCTTTTTCGGGCAACTTCAATAAAACATAGTTAAAATCATTTTACAACAGTAGAGGCTAGATCTAAATGAAATTTAAATTGAACAAGGAAATATTGGATCTAGTCAGGATGGTTCACAAAGTCTGTAAATAATTATATACTTAAACTGCACACACTTTTCAGATGTAGGACTTAAGTGTTTTTATCTAATTTTGAGTCGTATATAGTACCTCATTTACTTTATTATTTTCAATCCGAGACTTGGGGCGTCATATTATTTTACTATGAGACATTAAAAAAACACCTTTAATTCTGTAATTCGGATATTCTAGTGGATGGGGCCCCTGCCACCTCCCCACTCTTGGGTAGATATAATTGCAATCAAATTGTACATGTTTTACATCCGAAATACGCCTTTACATGTCGACCAGTATGGACGACACAAGCACGTTCAGTTTGATGGTTTTACTTAGAAACATGGCAAATGACTGAAATTCAAACAGATATATTTAATTCAGATACCTCTATCAATTTAAGATGTTGGCGTCATTATCAAAATGACGTATCATAGTGTGACAATCAAAGTTACACGCAACACGTTCTCCGTCCAAATATTGACACCCAATCTGACCATGAGAGACATTTTCTTAAAATTTATTTCATGAATAAAGGTATTGACTTTATCGATGTACCCAGTATATTTCGTGATAAACATGTCATTGATTCTGTGCCTAAATATTTCAGAAACTCCAAAGTTTCTATTATCTGTTATAAATACAAAACACCTGTAAGAAATATTATATTCAATTACAATAAAATTGTTTCCGACTTAGATGTTCAAACAAATACCCCTTCTTAGGCCATACCAAATTGATTCATAGTTCTTCGGAAAATTTTCAAAAAAAATGGGTGCGAGCGAGCGAAATTTTTTTTTTCTCAATTTTGATTTTTTCAGAGGCGGGTAGCTTTTACATGGAGCGAGCGGGTATTTTTTTTTTTTTTTTTTTTTGCAGTTATGATTATACATGAAGTTAACATTTCTTTAAGAATAACACAGAACTTAAACATTTATAGTGTGACTAAGACAGTAGATAGCTTTTCTGTATGTTTTAAAGACTACATGAATGGTTTTGCAAATAAATTCTTGCTAAAACTCACTGAATCACTGTTTTTATTTTGTATTTATAATTATTGAGGGATGAATGTCTTATTTTTAATTTTGATTGTTCTACATTAATCTGAAGGCGTGCCCATTTAACGACAGAGGATGAGGAATATTTAAGACAAAACAGGCACCCAAGTGGAATAACATATCTTCTGAAACCCAGTTAGATGGCTTCGACACATGAGCAACTTTGTGCCCCTAGTGAAACTCCAAACGGTAGAGGTGAGGGGAAAGTAATAAATCACTTGACCAATGAGACCAAACGGAGTTGGGCACACAAATGCTTCGACACTGCTCGAATCCATTGGAATAATTTCTTAACAGATAAGCTTAGCTTAAGTTTTTGTGGTAGAGGTTCATTTCAGTCAAAAATGATAAACAGACGGACAAAAAATGATCCCAATATGGCCACTCTTTAAAAGTGTTATTTGTTGTGCTTTGATTGACCAAGAAGTTTTGAGTTGGGAAAGTCTGTCTTTTCAGATTCTTTCTTTCAATCAATTCACAGCCAATTAATATACAAACAGGGAAAATTGGGATTACAATACGACAGAAATTATTTTTTATATCTACACAACTTATTTGAAAAGATGAACATTTTTTAAAAATGAATATATGCATTTTGATAGAATATCTGACTGCCGTACTAAAGACGTTACGTTCAAAACGATTTGGGCCCGAGACAATTAATGTGATGGATCCATCAGTCAGGATCTGTGAACAAACTTTTTTTAAAGAAAGCACTGGCTTTGGCTCTAGATCTAAAATATTTAACTAAACACACTGGTAACAAATGGTTTGAAAACTTTATCTGAACATTATTTCTATGTTTAATTCAAATATTTTCAATTTGAATCCCCGTGGCCTTGCACGTCTTACAAGTCGGGCTTTGTTCTTTTCACTGTATAATTTGAACAATCGTAGAACGTACCTACTTCATCACCTACCGACTCATCGAAGGCCATGTGTGGCACTAGGACAGACACTTCAGATTTAAAACAAATGATGAACAACACCATAATTCCTGACTTTTTGAGTTTGTGTCATCAGCTACATGTATTACGAACGCATGGATTCCGATCAATATCACTTTGACGCATTAAAACAGCGATAAAACCTGTTTACCGTTATCATTCCGGACCGCGTAATCAGAAAAAAAAATTTTTTCGGCGATTTTTATGTACAAGCGGGCGGGTGATTTTTTTTTCTTTTTCTCGGGAATGAAATCATTGATGCGGTAGTTCCGACGAACGACAAATCAATTTGGTATGGCCTTACTGCGAATGTAAAAACTCAAAATTTTGCTATCCAGATGCCGGTCATGCCATCACTGGTAATTTTGATATTATTAAAGACAAACGTATTCGTAATTTGTTCTTTAAAGGACCTAAATACGGAATTTCTTCAACTATTGATTTTGATGCTTGTCGTGGTCAGATTGCCGAATCCATCGAAACTTTTTGCGTTAAATGGTATCGTCGTGAGAATGCTGATCCCAATGCATTAACGTCTTAGAAACGAAATATTTTTAACATTGTTGATTCTCGTATAAAATTTTATCAAACTAATGAACACCTACTTCCACCAAAACCCAAGTTTACTTTAAAACATTTGAAAAAGGAAATCCAAGAATTTCATTCTAAGTATGTCTTAGTTCCAGCAGACAAGGCGGCAAACAATATTATCATCATTTGACGCCTACATTATATTAATGTTCCACAAAACGAACTAAATAGCACTAAAACTTATACATTGAGTCCTTCTGTTGAAAATAATTTGGTCACTGATCACATCACTGTAGTTTCTAATTTAAAAGTTCGTATAGACGATCAACAAATTAAACTACCAACCATGTATTGGATTCCTAAATTGCATAAACAACCATATAAAGCTCGCTTCATCGCTAATTCAAGCTCTTGTACAACTACAAATATTTCAAAACTATTAACATCATGTCTAACTGCTGTGAAAGCCCACGTGGAAAGATACTGCGATAAAGTAAACACTTATTTTGGCCGATTAAAAATTCTGGCGAAATCCTGGATAAGTTTAAAATTAATAATTACAAGGTATCTACAGTCAGTACATACGATTTTTCTACTTTGTATACCACTTTACCACATAACTTAATAAATGACAAACTAACTGCCCTAATTCAAAAGACTTTTGCCAGAGAGAATGCTACATTTCTCGCTTGAAATTTTGATAAAGCTTTTTTTACTAGCAATATTATTAAACATTATACAATGTGGATCTGTGACGAAGTTTGTAAAGCCTTTTCCTTTTTATTGAACAACATTTACATCAGGTTTGGGAATGCAGTTTTTAGACAAGTAGTTGGTATTCCCATGGGAACAAATTGTGCACCCCTTGTCGCAGATTTGTTTTTATATTGTTATGAAAGAGACTTTATGTTGAGCCTTTCTCCAGATACGCAGGCAGATATTATAACTGCATTTAATATCGATAATCCGTTTTTTGGTGGGAGCTTCAGTTAATTAAAACTAACAATTCGGATACTGATGCTTCATTTTTAGATTTACATCTCTCTATTTATGACAATATTATACATACAAACAAAGAAAAATATCAAACAGGGAGTGCCACGCATCAAAAGCGCAGCCTCCTCAAAACGAACCCCCCAGCACGCAAACGCGTGCACCACACACACACTCAAAGCTTACACATCAGGACAAAACGAACAACACACACACACATACACACACCCAAAGCCAACACATAAGGACAAGACGAACAATAAGCATACACACACGCGCGCGCACAAAGTCAACACACAAGGACAAAACGAACAAAGGAACACAGTGGGGCACTGCCTTGGAACGGTCAGTGGCAAAAACACCACTGGGGAGCTTAAACCGGTTTATGGTGCGCACCCAACCTCACTCTTACCAAAATTTATGACAAGAGGGATGATTTTAAGTTTAGTATTGTAAATTTTCCCCATTTGGATGGGGATGTACCTCAGGCTACATCTTATGGGGTATATATTTCTCAATTAATTCGGTTTGCCAGAGCGTGTAGTCATGTCAAGCATTTCAATGAACGTAATCAATATATTACAAGTAAATTTCTTCAGCAAGGCTACCGTTACTACAAATTGCGTAAATATTTTGCTAAATTTTACTATCGTAATTCCGATTAAGTTTTAAAATTCAATAGTAATTTAAGGACACTTCAGCGAGAAGGTATTTCTAAACCCGTTTTTATGGGGATGTGGTTTACAAACTTCGTAAGATCTTGGGTCATGGTAATTTTCCAAATGTATCTGGTAAAATTATAAAACGTTTTATTAAAAGAGGTAACGACCCAACTGTTTTGAGACATACCGCATGTTTAGTGTTAAAAAAAAAACAAAGACAAATATCAAACAGGGAATGCCACGTACCAAAATCGCAGCCTCCCCAAAACGAAACCTACAGCATGCAGACGTGCACACCATAAACACACACACATACACGCGCACACACACAAAGCCAACACACGAGGACAAAACGAACAAACAAAGGAACACACACACACACAGCCTACAAAAGAGGACAAAACGAACAAACAAAGGAACACAGTGGGGCACCGCCTTGGAACGGTCAGTGGCAAAAACACCACTGGGGAGCTTAAACCGGTTTATGGTGCGCACCCAACCTCACTCTTATCCCCACCATGTTCCAAAGACACGGGACAATGTAAATAAAAGTAATCCCCTCCAGGTGAATCTCTAACACACGTAATGGAAACCCGTTTACAGTTGGACACTACGCTTCCCTCTTTGATTGTGTCTAACGGAAAGGGGGAGGACTCTATGATAAGCAGTTTTGATATCTGTCTTCTGGCCTGTTTCGTTGGGCCCTTAAAGGTGTTTCTCTTGTTGCTCTGTCTTCTGAAAAGGCATTGAGTACATACGTTTTTGAAAAATTGTTGAAAAAGACCTTAAACCCGAACACACACACAAACACGTTTTTGGTTCTAAAGGTTTGCTTTTTATATATTTATACACGAGTAATTTTGTGTTTTACATGCCATGCCTTTTAGTTTCCATTACGTGTGTTAGAGATTCACCTGGAGGGGATTACTTTTATTTACACTGTCTCGTGTCTTTGGAACATGGTGGGGGTAAGAGTGAGGTTGGGTGCGCACCATAAACCGGTTTAAGCTCCCCAGTGGTGTTTTTGCCACTGACCGTTCCAAGGCGGTGCCCCACTGTGTTCCTTTGTTTGTTCGTTTTGTCCTAATGTATGTGTGTTTGTGGTGTGCGCGTCTGCGTGCTGTGGGTTTCGTTTTGGGGAGGCTGCGTTTTTGGTGCGTGGCATTCCCTGTTTGATATTTGTCTTTGTTTTTTAATGCCATAATGTATACATAAAAGCATACAATCAATTCATAGGACAGCTAGATCTACTGCGCCCCTATTGTAATTCATAAAATAGGCTTCAAGTATGAAACCTAAATATTTTAAAATGACTGTGCACAATGAAGAAACATGAAATGTTAGTCTATATATTGATGAAATGACTTGTCTCCTGTCGGATCCTGAACACTCGTGAAAATACCGTTTTCCATAAATTCCACCTGCTCGAACTTACGCTTTTTTATTTTTGTGAACCACCGACTCGGACGCAAGACAAAACCTTCGCCGACGGCCGGGTTTTGCCGGGCTAAGTATTTTTTAAACTGCATACGACGGTGACCGATCTGTTAAAGTGAGTATATCGTTCTTTTATTACGAAAATACGAGACATTTTAACGCTAATGTATCCATTTACAACGAGAAAGTTAAGGGGCGGTAGTCAAATACGTGTTTTTAGCTCACCTGTCACATAGTGACAAGGTGAGCTTTTGTGATCACCCTTCGTCCGTCGTCAGTGCGTGCGTCCGTCCGTCAACAATTTCTTGTCTGCATGATAGTGGTTTCATTTATGATTTTATTTTAACCAAACTTGCACACAACTTGTATCACCATAAGATCTCTGTTCCTTTCTTGAACTGGCCAGATTCCGTTATGGGTTCCAGAGTTATGGCCCCTGAAAGGGCCAAGATTAGCTATTTTGAGCTTGTCTGCACAATAGCAGCTTTATTTATGATTTGATCTTTACCAAACTTGCACACAACTTGTATCACCATAAGATCTTGGTTCGTGTCTGGAACTGGCCAGATTCCTTTACGGGTTCCATAGTTATGGCCCCTGAAAGGCCCAAAATTAGCTATTTTGACCTTGTACTTGCACAAAACTTGTGTCACTATAAGATCTTGGTTCCCTTCTTGAACCGGCCAGATCCCTTAATGAGTTCCAGAGTTATGGCCCCTGATAGGGCCGGAATTAGCTATTTTGACCTTGTCTGCACAATAGCAGCTTCATTTATGATTTGAATTTAATCAAACTTGCACAAAACTTGTGTCACCAAAAGATCTTGGTTCCGTTCTTGAACCGGCCGGATCCCATAATGGGTTCCAGAGTTATGGCTCCTGAAAGGGCCAAAATTGGCTATTTTGACCTTGTCTGCACAATAGCAGCTTCATTTATGATAAGATTTTAACCAAACTTGCACACAACTTGTATCACCATAAGATCTCGATTCTTTTTACGCCCGCAGGGACGTATTATGTTATCGCCTCGGTGTCCGTCTGTCTGTGTGTTGGTTAGCAATTTCTCTTCCGCTCTGTAACTCTTAACCGACTCAACTCACGGTTTGAGTACTTACCAGAGTCGATAAAATGTTCGTGAAACGTGTCTCAAAAAATTACTAAAAAACAAAGAAAAATATCAAACGGGGAATGCCACGCACCAAAAACGCAACCTCCTCAAAACGAAACCCCCAGCACGCAGACGCGTGCACCATACCCACACACACAAAGCCAACACATAAGGACAAAAAGAACAACACACAAAGCCAACACACAAGGACAAAACGAACAAAGGAACACAGTGGGGCACCGCCTTGGAACGGTCAGTGGCAAAAACACCACTGTGGAGCTTAAACCGGTTTATGGTGCGCACCCAACCTCACTCTTACCCCCACCATGTTCCAAAGACACGGGACAGTGTAAATAAAGGTAATCCACTCCAGGTGAATCTCTTTCACACATAATGGAAACAAAAAGGCATGGCAAGTAAAACACAAAAATGCTCGTGTATAAATATATAAAAAGCAAACCTTAAGAACCAAAAACGTATGTACTCAATGCCTTTTCAGAAGACAGAGCAACAAGAGAAACACCCTTAAGGGTCCGACGAAACAGGCCAGAAGACAAATATCAAAACAGTTCAGTCCTGGTAGGATTTAAAAACTGCTTATCATAGAGTCCTCCCCCTTTTCGTCAGACGCAATCAAAGAGGGAAGCGTAAAACTTAAGTCAAAAGATGAGTACAGTACTGGGTAAAAGTAGTTACAACAGTCTTAAGTATTTTGTGAAACCGGGGCCAGTGCTAAATCTCTACGCCAAAATAGTTTCTTTATTCAGATGTCAGTAAAAAATAGTTCATTTAAAAATACAACTGCAAATGCTCAAATCGAGGGTTGAACGCAATACTGTCGTAAGTCCTTCTTTATTTAAACGGAGTTACTACAGTATTGCGTTCAGCCCTCGAAATGCACTTTGAATTTGGCTGACACTGCCGACGCCTAAATGTGACGTTATTAATGGCGGAAAAACAAACTGATGATGTAGGTCAGTTGGTGACTTTCACCGGGTACTAGGAAACATATCATGAATTGTACAAAAAAAACAAAGAAAAATATCAAACAGGGAATGCCACGCACCAAAAGCGCAGCCTCCTCAAAACGAATCCCCCAGCACGCAAACGCGTGCACCACACACACCCACAAAAAGCTTACACATCAGGACAAAACGAACAACACACACACACACACTCAAAGCCAACACATAAGGACAAGACGAACAATAAGCATACACACACGCGCGCACACAAAGTCAACACACAAGGACAAAACGAACAAACAAAGGAACACAGTGGGGCACCGCCTTGGAACGGTCAGTGGCAAAAACACCACTGTGGAGCTTAAACCGGTTTATGGTGCGCACCCAAGCTCACTCTTACCCCCACCATGTTCCAAAGACATGGGACAGTGTAAATAAAAGTAATCCCCTCCAGGTGAATCTCTAACACACGTAATGGAAACAAAAAGGCATGGCATGTAAAACATAAAAATGCTCGTGTATAAATATATAAAAAACAAATCTTAAGAACCAAAAACGTATGTACTCAATGCCTTTTCAGAAGACAGAGCAACAAGAGAAACACCCTTAAGGGCCCAAGCACAGAAGAAAATTTGAAATTCGGAAATATTTTCCTTTTCGCCATTTAGATCTAATCATATTTTTGTTAACAATCGTATCTGTAATTTTGAAGTACCATAATTACGCCGATTTTTATTAGACTAGCCGTTGTTTGTGACTGTCGACGGACCGTCAGGGGAGTCAAGAATTTGGACTATAGACCACCCATTTATGAAGGAAATCATCATATTTTATTATTTGACCCAGTGTTACGAGCTTGAATTTATTCATACTTTTATGACGTCATTGCTGAATCATAACTGAACGAGATAGATTCTACTCTTATTTCGGTCGTTTAGATCAAAATGCCAGAGATTGTAGTCACGTCAAGGATTTCAATGAACGTAATCTACATTATAAGTACACTTCTTCAGCAAGGCTACCGTTATTACAAATTGCGTAAATATTTTGCTAAATTTTACCATCGGACTTCTGATTTGGTTTTAAAATTCAATAGATCTAGATCTAGTCGTTAAATGACATTTCTGCGAGAATGTAAAAATTTCAAAACCCGTTTTTATGGGATGTGGTTTACAAACTTGTATCATCGTATTAATTTTCCAACTGTAGCCTATTTGTTAAAATTATAAAACGTTTTATTAAAAGAGGTTACGACCCAATTGTTTTGAGACACCCTACCGCATGTTTAGTGTTCAACCCGTTTAAGTTGGACACTATATACGCTTCCCTCTTTGATTTTGTCTGACGGAAGATGGGGAGGACTGTATGATAAGGCCTTAAAAAAGCTCTGTTTCGTTTTTTATTTGTTGGGTTTAAAAAACAGAGACAAATATCAAACAGGGAATGCCACGTACCAAAAACGCAGCCTCCCCAAAACGAAACCCACAGCACGCAGACGCGCACACCACAAACACACACACACATACATACACGCGCGCACACACAAAGCCAACACACCAGGACAAAACGAACAAAGGAACACAGTGGGGCACGCCTTAGAACGGTCAATGGCAAAAACACCACTGATGAGCTTAAAAACAAAGACAAATATCAAACAGGGAATGCCACGTACCAAAATCGCAGCCTCCCCAAAACGAAACCTACAGCACGCAGACGTGCACACCACACAAAGCCAACACACAAAGCCAACACACAAGGACAAAACGAACAAACAAAGGAACACACACACATACACGCGCGCACACACAAAGCCTACACAAGAGGACAATACGAACAAACAAAGGAACACAGTGGGGCACCGCCTTGGAACGGTCAGTGGCAAAAACACCACTGGGGAGCTTAACCCGGTTTATGGTGCGCACCCAACCTCACTCTTACCCCCACCATGTTCCAAAGACACGGGACAGTTTAAATAAAAGTAATTCCCTCCAGGTGAATCTCTAACACACGTAATGGAAACAAAAAGGCATGGCATGTAAAACACAAAAATGCTCGTGTATAAATATATAAAAATCAAACCTTTCGAACCAAAAACGCATGTACTCAATGCCTTTTCAGAAGACAGAGCAACAAGAGAAACACCCTTAAGGGCCCGACGAAACCGGCCAGAAGACAGATATCAAAACAGTTCAGTCCTGGTAGGATTTAAAAACTGCTTATCATAGAGTCCTCCCCCTCTTCCGTCAGACACAATTAAGTCGCACCGTCGGCGAAGGTTTTGTCTAACGTCCGAGTCGGCGGTTCACAAAAACGAAAACGCGTAAGTACGAGCAGGTGGAATTTATGAAAAACGGTATTTTCACGAGTTTTCATGATCCAACAGTGGACAAAAGTCATTTTTATCAATATATGGACTAACATTTCATGTTTCTTCATTGTGCACAGTCATTTAAAATATTTAGGTTTCATACTTGATTTTTAACCAGGTTTTCGTTGAAAACCCGAGTTATTAGATTGGGGTATGTCGTTCGGCGGGCAGGCGGATGGGCGGGCGGCGGCGTCAAACTGGTGTTTCTGGTCAATAACTTTATTTCGGTAAAGCTATTTGAATAAAACTTGGTATGTATGTAGCTTATATCAAGACAAAGGCTGGGATTGATTTTGGGGTTTCTGGGGTCAAGGTCAAGGTCACTGTTACCTAAAATAGAAGAAGGGTTTCCGGTCAATAACTTAACTTAGGAATGAGCTATCATGATGAAACTTGGTGTATAGAAAACTTATATAAAGTTGTAGCTTGGGATTGATTTTTGGTGTTTCTGGGATCAAGGTCAAGGTCATTGTTACTAAAAATAGGGTTAGGGTTGTGCTTTAAAGTGGTGCACTGTGATTCAATATACTTTTTTATTCTTATGAAGGTCAAGGTCATTGTTACTAAAAATAGGGTTAGGTTAGGGTTAGGGTTAGGGTTGTGCTTTAAAGTGGTGCACTGTGATTCAGTATGCTTTTTTATTCTTATGAAGTGTTGAAAACCTGGTTTCGTGGGATTGCCGCGTTTCTTGTTGTTTGTTTGTTTTGGGTTTAACGCCGTTTTTCAACAGTATTTCAGTCATGTAACGGCGGGCAGTTAACCTAACCAGTGCTCCTGGATTCTGTACCAGTACAAACCTGTTCTCCGTAAGTAACTGCCATCTGATTCTGTAGTTTTTCTTTTAGGGATCATTTTTAATGCGTTAGAGATTCCAACTTTACGTTCCTCTCCCTTACCGCCCATGATTTCTCTTCTGGTTACGCTCCAGTTTTATGCAAGCGGAGCTCATTACATTGTAATTGGTGAATTCACGGTGTTTCTAAGTCTTTGGTGTCTCGTGCTGTTAGGAGAACCACAGCAATGCTTTAAGAGACAAATATATAAAATTCTCGAGGAGCGATACTGCAAGAACCATCCATAAGGAATTCTACAACATCGCAAACTTACACTTGCAAATATCGGATGGAGTTTCAAGTTTCCAAGTTTTATTGATAAAGTCAAGGTCTTTTAGGGGCATCTGACAACAACAGCATAAACAGTAACAAAATAATGAAAATGGCAAAAAAGACAGTGATGGCATAATATTCAAGTGTGAGAGCATGAAATAATATTTATTGCATGTTTTCAGTGAAGTTTTGGACAACAGAATGATTTATAACCAGCACTTTTCGCAGTGAAAAAAAAATAAAAGTATACTATATTTTCACTGAAATAGGTGATTAATAAAAAAAAGGATGAATATCCAACAGGGAAAGCCACGTTCTAAAACGCAGCCTCCCAAAAGGCGCACACGATCACCACACGAACAAATAAAGGAACACAGTGGGGCACCGCCTTGGAACGGTCAGTGGCCAAAACCACCACTGGGGAGCTTAAACCGGTTTATGGTGCACCTAACCTCACTCTTACCCCAACCATCTTCCAAAGCCACATGACAGTGTAATAAAAGTTATCCCCGCCAGGTGAAACCCTAATATACGCAAAGGCAACAGAAGGCATGTATTGTAAAACACAAAAAATGCTATATATATATATATATATATGTGTGTATTGTAAAACACAAAAATGTTATATATATGTGTGCAATCCTTAAGAATCTTAAACGCATGTACTCAATGCCTTTGCAGAAGACAGAGCAATAAGGGAAACACCTTTAAGGGCCCGACGTAACAGGCCAGAAGACGTAAATCAAAATAGCTCAGTCTTGGTTGGATTTAAGAACTACTTATCATAAGAGTCCACCACATGTTCCGTCAGACACAATCGAGGAGGAAAGCGTGGCGTCCAAGTGTAAAAGGGCTGAATACCAAACATGCGGTGTGTCTCATAACCTCTTTTAATAAAACGTTTAACGATCTTACTAAATACAATTGGAAAATTGCCATGACCCAAAATCTTACGAAGTTTGTAAATTGTTTAGTCATTTTCTTGCCAGTCGTTAACTGTTTTTCAACACTAAAAGACGACTAAACGAAATCACTTCCTTCAACCACACCAGTCTCGGACATTTATAAATGTAGGGATAGTACACGTTTTTTTGTGTGTATTAACGTCTGCAGAAGCCCGCGGGATTGTTTGTGACCGAGAGCGAGGTCACAAACATATCCCAAGGGCTTCTGCAGACGTTAATACACAAAACAAACGTGTATTGTCGCTATTCTTGCATAAAAACAAAACACGACGACTTTATGTATTTTTTTCATATGTGATGACTTGACGATTCCGGTACATTTTTTACTTACCATTCTTTTTGTTCTTGGAAACGGTAAACATGTTTTAAATATTCGTATCCAGGGCCCAGAAATAAACAACACTATCAAAAGCGCATCCTGGAGGTTTTTAAACGATTTTTTTAACCTCTCGTTATTACAAACATAAATTACAAATAATTGTTCATATCACTTCACAATGGTGCACTTGAGCACAATTTCAAGAATAATAACTTTACATTCGAGTTATATTGAATACGGACACAGTTTGGAGTACGGATGAGTACGAACGCAGTGTCAAGCTTCCAAGCTGTTTATATAAATTCTTCGAAAAATTAGATAAAAACATACCCAATGATACTTACCAAAATCATAAATATGATTCCTAAAAACAAAGAATCGCACAGGTTACACGCGATTCTTAAACATTCACGGTTGTCTACAAAGTCTGAATCGACGCCGACTTCTAAAAGGGGAGTAAACAAGGGAAGAAACGAGTACGAACATTGTTGGGGGCAGCGCATTTGGCGTTAGTTACTGATACAGCAAAACACTTTATGGTTTAGATTGCATCTTTTATGCTTCAAGAAGAGGTTTTTATGAAAGAAACAAGATGCAGATACGAGATGTCAATCTGCGCAGAAATACATATACGTCCATAGGAAAGCATTTCAAAAATAAAAATCGGTTATTAATAGCACGTGAATTGCCTTGTTTGCTCACGATTTTTCTCCCGTTAATACATGGGCGGATCCAGTGAAAAAAAAGTAGTTTTTATGCAAGAATAACGTTTATCACATGTTTGCCGTCGCGGGAGTGTAATAAAGCCATTACGTAAAAATGATATTACACTAGTATAATAAAGCTTTGACGTCGACGTCGTTTACAATATAGGAGACGTAGGTCAAATTGACAGGAAAAGCTAACATGTGATTAAAAGAATATTACATTGGTGATTTTCCACATTGAATGTATTAAACTCGTTGAATAAACTGCGCTTTCATGGGAAAAAGAAGTCATAATCTTAAAATTCTTTTCCTGGCTTTACAATACCTTTCACTGTGACATAGGATTCACCTTTATTTCTTTTATCTTTTCTTAAATTCTTCTTCCTTGTTTTAGGGGCTCGCCTTTTACGGCTGGTTTTGTTTTCTGGTGCCATAAACCCTTCATTATTATTATGTTATTATTTCCATCCCTTTCTATTGTATTACTCTTTAACTGTTCCCCCAGCTTAACTGTTGGTTTTATACTCTGGCACAACTAGCTCTTCTCCAGGGTCGTCTGCCTCTGTTTCCTCTTGAAGACTCTGTTTCGCTCTCAGGATCATTTGTAACAATTATAGAACTGTAAATAATTTGTATATATATAACCCTGATACCATAGGTTCTAGTTTAAGTATAAGTGCTTCAAAGTGTACGAGTTTGTATCATGCTGGACACAATCTTGCAAGGGTAAACCAGAGTTTTCTTTTCCCATTTTACAAAGAAAAAAGATACCAGTTGTAAAACTAAATCGATTTTGCAAAGTTATAAGCAGTCAAAATAAATCTGGAACTGTATTTTCTTTTCTTTATTTGTTCAATTTAATCAATGAAACGTGATGACTATAGCTTACTCCTCAGTGCGTAAGCTCATATAATTAAAACAAAATTATTTGAAAAAAAAATTAAAAGGTTTCTATCAACCTGAATTCATCTCACTTAGCTCAGTAGAGAGAACGTTGGTCTACGGATCGCGGGGTCGCGAGTTCGATCCCCGGGCGGAGCGGATGTTCTCCGTGACGATTTGATAAAAGACATTGTGTCTGAAATCATACGACCACCACCTCTGATAATTCATGTGGGGAAGTTGGCAGTTACTTGCGGAGAACAAGTTTGTATTGGTACCGAATCCAGGATCACTGGTTAGGTTAACTGCCCGCCGTTACATGATTGAAATACTGTTGGAAAACGGCGTTAAACCCAAAACAAACAAATTAATCATCTGGTGTACATAGAAATAGCATGCATGTTTATTATCCAATAACAAATTTGTTTCATTAAATCAAAACTTTTATTTTAGTGAGGCAATATTTCATTTAGATTTAGGCTGTTCTGTTTGTATGATGTAGATACTAGTAACTTAAAGAAGATATATTTTTTTTAATTTTAACTGCAAAGCAAAAGCTCTGGCAGTTTAGTAGTAATGTCCCCTACTGGCTTAAAAACAAGTTTCGGGGACTATGGGAATGCACTTTTCCGTCCGTCATTCCGTCCGCTCGAAATTTCGTGTCCGGTTCATAACTCTCATTCATTGAGGGATTTTAATATTACCGGGCACAAATGTTCCCCATGATACGATGTGTCAAGCGCAAAACCCGGACCCTGGTCAACAGGGCGTTTTGTCCGGTCCATAACGCTGCCATTCGTGAAGGGATTTTAATATTACTTGGCACAAATATACCATAAATAAGACAATGTGTCATGCACAACTTTCAGATTCCTAGCTTAAAGGTTAAGGTCACCCTTGGTAGTAAAATGTAAACATGGCATGAACAGGGCCTGTTTCGTGTCCGGACAATAACTCTGTCATTCATCAAAGGATTTTAATATAACTTGGCACAATTATTTCCCATGATAAGACGTGTCCTGCGCAAAACCCGGATCCTAGCTCAAAGGTCAAGATCACAACTGGAGGTCAAAGGTCCACAGTATTTCTTTTTTTCCTGTCCGGTTCATAACTCTGCCATCCGTGAAGGGATTTTAATATTGCGTAGCACAAATATACCTCATAAAAAGACAATGTGTCTTGCATAACTTTCAGACCCCTAGCTCAAAGGTCAATGTCACATTTGGCCGTCAAATGTTAGCATGGCATGAACATCCATGAAAGGATTTTAATATTACTTTGAAGAAATGTACCTCATAATAAGACAATGTGTTGTTTACAAATTTCAGACCCCTAGCTCAAAGGTCAAGGTTACACTTGGCAGTCGTCAAATGTTAACATGGCGTGAACAGTGTCTTGTTTCGTATCCTGTCCATAACTCTAACATTCATGAAGGGATTTTAATATTACTTGGCACAAATGTTTCCCAAGATGAGACAACGTGTCTTGCGCAAAAGGTCAAGGTCACAATTGGAGGTCAAAGGTAAACAGTTTCTTTTTTACCTGTCCGGTCCATCACTCTGCCATCTGTGAAGGGATTTTAATATTACTTGGCACAAATTTACCTCATAATAAGATGATATCTCATGCACAAGTCCATGCTCAAAGGTCAAGGTCACACTTGGCCGTCAGATGTTAACACGGCATGAACAGGGTTCGTTTCGTTTCCGGTTCATAACTCTGCCATCCACGAAGTGATTTTAATATTACTTGGCACAAATGTACCTCATATTAAGACGATGTGTCATGCACAAATTTTAGACCCTAGCTCAGAGGTCAAGGTCACTCTTGACTGTCAAACTTAACATGGCATGAACAGAGTCTGTTTCGTGTCCGTATCATAACTCATTCATCAAGGGATTTCAATATTACCTAGCACAAATGTTCCCATGATAAGACGACGTGTCATGCGCAAAACTCAGACCCCTAGCTCAGAGTTCACGGTCACAATTAGAGGTCAAAGGTTACTGGGGTTTTTTCTGTCCGGTCCATAACTCTGCAATTCATGAAGGGATTTTTATATTACTTAACACAAATGTTCACCACCATGGGAGGGATCGTCATATGCAAGAACCAGTTCCCTAGGTCTAAGGTCAAGATCACACTTAGAGGTCAAAAGTCAAATTCAAGAATGACTGACCAGAGCATTTTTTCTTCATGCTTGGAGGGATTTTGATTTAACTTGGCACAAATGTTCACCACCATGAGGCACCGTTGTTTTTAGAATTACTTCCCTTTGTTATTACTATAAATAGCTTATATTATAACTTTTTTATCACTGCCCGTAGGGAAAAATTGAGACCTCTTTTTTTTGTGGAACAACATTCATGTTACATCCAATATTTTGGTGTAATTTAACCTATCTCTACCTGGTAGAGTTTTGTGTTGAATTATATCATATAAATTTTTTCGGCAACGCCGTCTAAATTCGGTTTCGTTACATATGACACGTGACTTCAGTTTGCGAATCAAACTACAATAAAATAAAATGTACTTGATAATGCATTAAAGATAATTTATCAAAATGGAAGATTTATGCAACACTCTGCCTGATTGGACGAGAGTGTCAATTTCTTTCACTCTGTTGATTGTGCTACGCTGAGTGAAATGTAGACAAAGCGTTTATCCTAAACGACACTGTCCACAGTTTTAAAGCTAACTTTGGCTCAGTATATTTAGCAAGAATATTGATATATCTCAAAATGATAAGTAAGTTTAATGAATATGATAAAAACCTGTTCAAATACCAACATATATCAAATTAAAGAAAGAGCTGAATACGGTCTGCGTATCACATGAATAAGGGTGTGATTTATGTAGAGAAGTGCTTTTTAAAATATTTTCCTTGTTACAATTGTCGTCTGTATATGAAAAGGTTTCTTGCTTTTGTGACTTATTCAGATTGCATATTAAAATGAGTACTTGTTTGCTTTGATATATTTGTTATAAATTATTTTACTGATTTATTATATATGACTATTTTTCTTTAGTATGGTATGCAAATATTGAACTCAGTTGAAATCTGTTTCATTATATATATGCTATACAATGACTGAGTCTCATTACGCTGAAATGAAGGTACGCTGCATACAGTTTATCTATGTGATATGACTATGGTCAGACTTTGCTTATGAAACAGAAATATTGAAATAAATACAATTGTATGTTTTGCTTGACCTTCACTTTTTTATAGGTGTGACGTCATTGTCCAAAGACTCATGAATAGCGAATATGCTATTTGTTAAAGCGGGATCAGTTGGCCTATTTTAGAAATAAATAAAAATAATCAATACATAAATCCTTTATTTGATTTTTTCTCATGTATTCTAATCAAACTTGATTTGTAGCATCTTAATTAGGCCCGCAGCCAACTTTGTTCAGCTGGGACATTTGACCCCTTTTAGGGGCTGCTAGAGCTAAAACTAGAAATGCCTTTATACAGCGTCTCATGAACAGCTTAGTGGATCTTTGTCATACTTGGTCTGGAGCATCATTATAAGGTCCTCTTCCAAATTTATTTATATAGGAACTTGGGCCCTATTAGGGACCACTATAACTAAAAGTAGATATGCCTTTCTTCGCATTAACCACTGAAATGTAATGGATTTTTATCAAACTCGATGTGTAACAATATCGTAAGGTCTCCTGCTATTTTGTTACAAATGGGGATAGGGACCAATTTAGCTAAAAATATAAACACGTTTAATGACCTCTTCTCATAAACCGCTTCATGAATCTTCATCAAACTACTGCTGTAATTGTTCGTCTAAGGATAAACGAAACAAAATTGCAACCCTACGAAACCTTTGCGAAAAATTAAAAGAGAACCATTTAAATTGTTAAAGTGCGGTGTTTAGTTTTGCAATTTGAAAAATGTTAGATGAAAAATTCATAAACTTCTTTCCTTATTACAAATTGCCGACCATCATTTTTAAAGATATTTCTTGTTAAGAATTGACTTCACTTTGTCGTTACTAAAAATAACTTAAAACTTTTTTATAATTTTTCCAGAATCAAATTTGCTATGACGGATGTATTTTGTGACATTCTTGCATTCTTATGAAACAATAAACAACTGTAGGTTTTTGTATATGTAAATTTTAATCCAAGTGTTTTGTTATAACATATTGTATATATAGTACAATATCGGTTATACATCATTCATTGATTATGTTAAACTGCAGTAGAGAAAATTACGTGCCTTCCAGAAGAGGACTTTGTTCTGCATGGCAATACTTCATTCACTTGGTTACACTGTCCTGTGACTTTGAAACATGGTAGGGGTTAAGAGTGACGTTAGGTGCACCATAAACATGTTTAAAACTCTCCAGTGGTGGTTTAGCCACTGACCGTTCCAAGGCGGTGCCCCACAGTGTTCCTTCATTTGTTTGTTTTGTCTTTGTGTGTGTTGGTCGTGTGCGCGTCTGCGTGCTAGGTTTACGTTTGAGGAGGCTGCGCTTTTTGTATGTGGCTTTCCCTGTTGGATATTCATCCTTGTTTTGTGAATAGTTTTCAGTATAAGTGTGAAGATATTATAGTAAATGAAAAAGTTTCATAGCAAATACATTTAATTAGTTGCAGCGGAAAAAATAGACCTGTAAACATGTGTCAGGATTCCGACAAAACAAATGAAGATTTCTTCAAGTTTAAAGTACTTTTACTATAGGATATAGTAATATTTTCATACACTAACAACAGTGTTCCTTCATACAGTTAGAATACAAATACTAACAGGTATGACTTGGTTGAATTTATCGAAGTGAAATTGAAAGTTAGCGGTTGTTGCACTTTTCTATGACGTTATGGAAGGTCAAGACTGAAGTGCTGGCCAGGATTTCTTACCGGCTTTTATA
The DNA here is from genome assembly GCF_021730395.1 of Mercenaria mercenaria. Lineage (NCBI taxonomy): Eukaryota > Metazoa > Mollusca > Bivalvia > Venerida > Veneridae > Mercenaria > Mercenaria mercenaria. The sequence goes on along the minus strand of NC_069378.1, from coordinate 34,824,175 downwards.
AACTTTTGGATCTGAAATCCACCAATCAAAACAGTAAAATCCAGAAATCCACCGAGATCCACCATTCAAATGATGGAAGGATTTCCGAGACCGAAATCCAGAATTTCAGCAGCCGTCATAAAATAAGATATAAGATAAAATAAGAAATAATAAATAAGAAAATGATCGATAAATTGCATATAACAATGGTAGTTGATAGATTTCGAGTGGTGTTTAACAATCGTAAATTACAAATAATTACAGATCATGAGTTGTTCCTAGTTAGAAACTTAAGACTATAAATTGAAATCTTACAAGAATATATTAAGTGGGCGGATTTCAAATATTTCCACCAGTTAAACCTTTGCTAGCAATGAAATCTTAGAAAATTGACAAAAATTTCTTTCAAAAAGTATTTCACAGTGTTATTGTGGTTTTCATATATAATGTTTAGCTCTAATAAGTTCAGAGCAGTTTGGCAAGTTCAAAGGTAAGTGAATCTATACTTATAAACATCAGTTCACGGCTCATGACTTCGCAATATCACCAGGATTTCCATGTTAAGTTCCGTTGTAAATAAGTATTTCCTCAATTATTCATCGAAAGTTCATGTATATAATGGTGTAACAGTAACTTAAAAAAAATATAACAGACCCTTACACACAACCCTCTAAGTCTTTAAGGCTGAGAAAACTAACAAACATCTCTGAAATAGAATTATTTTAAATATTCTGTAATATAGTTTGCTCTACTTTTGATATCTGTTGTCTATCTAAGGAAAACCATATTTAAAGACATTAACACAATCCAGCAGAAATCAGAATACTGTTATAATATCTGTTAAATGATATTATACTGTTTTCTTACAGGTGTGGAACTATCATTATATTATAGTTTAAACATCATTAAGTTTCACATCAGCAATCTGTGCCAAAGTTCCATGTAAAGCAGTAGATCTTGATTCTGCAGCCTTATGGTACATTTGTAATCGGGTGTCATTTTCTTTTCCGGTTTTGTACATATCTTTTAATTTATTGAATGTCTCTATCTGGAGACGGGTAGGATGATAGTCCCTTGGCACCGGTGTCCCAGGTAGCATCAGAAAGGTGAACTTCGTCACAACCTGAGACATCGTTGCCTTTGGAAAAACCATCCTCCCAAACCTCCAAATTCATGGCAGCATGTAAATACAGCTGACAATTTCTATCGCCAGACAACTGTTCCTAGCACTTGGGCGGCCATGTAACCGTGTAACTTCCATTGCTGATTTCCCTGGCTTTAGCGCTCCCCCAATCCCTCTTTGCGGGCAGGCCTAGGGAATATAGTCCATGATTCAGGAGATTTTCCGTGATGGTTACAATAGAATTCTGCTCTGCGGGTACCCCAGCCCCTACCGTTTAGACGGCAAGAGCCTAATCGGAGAACTCTCATATGATGGAATGGACATGAATGCTAGAAAACTTTTTGTATAGAGTCCTTTATGTATAGAGTGAATCAGTGTAGGAGATATGTTCAGAGCATTGGCCAAAAGCTCACTAAATTCTGCATATTTTATGCTTTCAACTTTCTGTACTCACGCTTTCTAGACAATTTATCTTTAACACAATGATTGTCTGCTAACATTGTCGCATATTAGAAACTTGTGTGAAAAGTAACGATATAGGGTTCAGGTAATGTTACCTTGTAACTTCCATTGCTGATTTCCCTGACTTTATTGCTCCCCCAATCCCTCTTTTCCGGGCATGCCTAGGGAATACAGTTTATGATTCAGGAGATTTTTCGTGATGGTTACAATAAAATTCTGCTCTGGGTACCTGAGCTTCTACCGGGTCAGACTGCAAGATCCTAGTTGAAGAATTCTCATATGGTGGAGTGGACATGGTTTCTGGCATTTCTAAATGACAGTCAGGAAAAACTTAATGTATAGAGAGTCCTTTATGTATAGAGACGATCAGTGTAGGAGATATGTTCAGAGCATTGGCCAAAAGCTCACTAAGTTCTGCATATTTCATGCTTTCAACTTTCTGTACTCACACTTTCTAAACAATTTAACTTACCTTTAACACAATGATTGCCTGCTAACACTGCCGCATACTGAGTATTAGAACTGTTGTGAAAAGGCATGATATAAGGTTTAGGTCCGCTCTGGCGACTACTGTTACCTTTGCAGGTGTGGCTGTAAACATCTCTGGCCTAGTGGGTGAGAAGGCCAACACAATAGGTGGTTCATCTCTCAGAGGGGTTCCTAGTGACTGAGCCAAACCCTGCTCCCAAGCTAATAGTGATCGCGAAGGTAGCATGATGGTCTGTTGCCAGGTGCGTACCGCTTTTTGTATGGATTTAACCGTTGGTGTCTCCATACTTAGAGGTTTCACCATACGACTATAAACATAGAGTGACGTTGACAGGTAATATCCTGCTGCTTAAGTAAACCAGCCCGGAAAGGAATTCGTTGTGGTACTTGCCACGTGTTTTTTCAGGTGGGATTTCTTATTACAAGTCCTTTCCTGGACACACTACCTTAAAGCTATGATGCGGCCGTCCCAACAAGTGAAGTTTCAACTTTTTCCTGGTGGCTGATAAGTCTCCACATAGCCACATTGAGAAGCCATGTCCTGGAACAATGATACACAGTTTTAATATTCAAACTAGTTAATAGTGTCAGTTTTTGCTTTACTTTTCATTGAAGTATTTATATAATTGGTCTTTGTCTAAGTTCTGCAGTTATATACACTTTTATAAATTGTTTAATTGGTATATAATAACATGACCATCTGTTGTTATTTAGCAGTGTACCATGGAACAGTTCATCAGAGATGTCCAGAGAAAACAGTTTAAGTATGAAAAGTAGGTAATACTTAATAACTAATTTCTTCTGTATGGACAAGGCAGTTATTAAATTTAGCTGTAATGTTATTTTTGTTCTTCCTTTCTATTTCTTTTGTTAATATATATATATATATATATATATATATATATATATATATATATATATATATATATATATATTACCCAATTGATAATAAGCAGTTTGAAGAAACACTGTTATTGTTTTTATATTTAAACGCACTAAAATTTAACTAATTTCGGAACTGTTTTAACACTTTTCAGTTATTATCGGATAACTCAATTTAACTAATTGAACTCGACTGAAATGACAGTATACATAATGAAGCTTTAATGTTTAATGGGTAACTACTTGCTTAACACCTTGTTTTTATTCTACTTTTTAAGGGTCCCAAGAAGCTCAGTATAATCCCAGTTATTAAGGTCAGACTCACATAGCCTTAATTAATGAGCCAGAACAAGAATTGTTCTCATCAGCACGTAGTTTTGTGTAACATCTGGTTGATAGGTCTTTCAGCAATTTTATAGATTGATTTACAAGAGGTACCTATTTTCATTCACAGCATCTGGGATTTTCTCTGGAAATAACCAGTAAACATTAAAGTTGTATGTATTTCAGAGTTCAAAATTTCAGTCGAACTTCATCTTAATACATAGAATGAGTTACCTCCATGACATACTCTCCAGTATGCTCAACTGTTAAATAGTAATTTTATAACGATTTAAAAACTTATTCAAGGGTAAACATAACTTTTTCAACAGTATATTCATTCTGAAAGTTTCAAGCATTTTAACCTACAATGCTTTTGTTTTCACAACCCTTTTGAACCACTATGGTTGTTATTGTCTTTTATATGGACGAAGTCTGTCAATATGATGAACTTTTGCTGGTTTTTAGCTCACCTGAGCCAAAGGCTAATGGTGAGCTTTTGTGACCAGTCAATGTCCGTCCTCCCTCGTGTGTCCGACAACATTTTCTAAAAAATTCTTCTTTTTGAAAAACACTTGGCAGAATTACATCAAACTTCATAGGAATGATCCTTGGGAGGTCCCCTTTCAAAGCTGTTCAAAGAATTTCATTCCATGAAGAACTCTTGTTGCCATGGCAACCGAAAGGAAAAACTTTAAACATTTTCTTGTCCAAAACTGCACGGCATAGAGCCTTGATATTTGGCATGTGACATCATCTAATGGGTCTCTATGAAGATTGTTCAATTGTGCCACTTGGATGAAAAGAGGTCCCGCCCCGGGGTCCCAAGTTTTACATAGACTTATATAGGATTTTTTTTTTAAAAATCTTCTTTTCTGAAACTACAAGACCTGGGCCTTTGATATTTTGTTTGTAGCATTACCTTGTGGTCCTCTATGAAGATTGTTCAAATTGTGCCGCTGTGGGGAGGGGGGGGGGGGGGGCTGAAAAGAGGCTATATAGGGGGAAAAATCTTCTTGTCTGAAAGTTCATAGTCTATGCCTTTGATATATGGTATGTAGCATTGCCTAGTAGACCTTTAACAGGATTGTTCAAATTATTCCCCTAAGGTGAAAAGAGGCCCCGCCCTGGGGGTCACTTTTTATATGAATTATACAGGAAAAATACTTAAAAATTTTCAGATCATATTTCCTAGACTGTTTAAATATATTTACCTGATGTACCCAAGTGATTACGGGTCACCTTACTGACCTACTTTCTTTAAGATACAGCCTTGAAATTTGACTGACATGTACAGTTTTGCATACCGCTCTTACAACTGACTTTCAGTGACCAAGAATGTGACCTGCTGACCTACTTTCTAATAATTTAGCATTTGTCTGCCATTGAAACATGTGGCTCATGTTACTCAAGTGAGCGATCCAGGGTCATCATGGCCCTCTTGTCTTAAAAAGAGTTTTATCATGTAAATTAAATCGTCAATAACTTTCTCTACCAAGTATCGACCTTGCCATCTTGGTGCAAGCTTTGTACATGTTTTCTTAGTGGGTTCATGTAACCATACTGGCTACTTCATGCGCTTTTTCCATTTTCATTTGTAGATTGAGAACATGCTTACAGGCAGTGAGTTGCTCTCCAGGAGGAAGACCAATGGCAGCTGTGATGAGAAGTGTAACTTCACGACCAAATGCCATGAAATTAGGACTGTAACCGGTAGATGCACTTTTGGAAGCTCTGAATGACATCATTACTTGCTTTGAGTAGCCGTCCCAATCCAATTTATTTGGTCGTTTGCACAGTATAGTTAACATTGCAAGCAACGTGCGATTAAATCTTCCAACGAATGAATTCGCTTTGGGCCTAGCAACAGAGGCAGAGATTTTCTTTATGCCCAAAGTGGACTGAAAATTTGTACCCTGATCAGATAGAAGTGTCATGGGCATACTCATACTAGATATGAATATGTCAACTAAGGCGGTGGCAACTGGCTTTGCCTCTTGGTCTGGGAGTGCCACTGTTTCAGTGTGCTTTGTAAATACATCAGCAATTACCAGTATATATCGATTTCCTTTCTCTGTTAATGTCAAAGGTCCCAGAATGTCAATAGAAACTCTCTCAATCATTGCTCCTACAGAACAATCACTAAGAGGTGCATGTGGAAGTTTTGCGGGTTTATGTAAAGCGCAAATCATACAATTTTCAAATAGCTCTTTACGTGTGAAGTCTTCGCTGGCTAGTAGAAGTTACGTCGTAATTTATCTAGCATTTTGTCAGTTCGTAGATGACCTGCTGAGGGAATGTCATGAAAGAAATAACTTGTCCTCTTACTTTTTGGTACATTTAACTGTAACGTTTCTTCTCCTTTTCAGATGTCCATCTACAATGTAGCATCCCAGCATCGATTTTAAGCCTGTCCCTCTGGTTCCAGGGAGATTTGGTGGCTGTATATTTACTTAACAATTGTTTCCAGACGGGATTTTGGCCAGCTTCAGCAGCTACTAGTAGAATACTAATGTCAATGTCCAGGATTTGTTCTTGTGCAATATCTGTAGCTGACCAGTCGTCCAATGGAGCGTTGCTGCGAGCGAGTAGTGACACACATTTTTTCAACAGGAAGGGGACATTCTTTGTCAGAGTTAGTGTTAATTTGGTTATCAGTCTCAGGAGGAGGCTATACACTGTCAGTGTTAGTTTCATTCTGTTTGCTGATGTTTTCGTGACGGGCACAAACCTTACATGGATTTCGACTAAGAGCATCGGTATTAGAATGAAGACGGCCTGGGCGATGCATGATTTTCAGATTGTAAGTGTCGATGTACTGGAGCCATCTAGCCATTTGTCCACAAGGGTCTTGAAGTCGACGTAACCAGGAGACTGCAACATTGTCTGTGCGAGTAACACTTCTTGTCCATACAAATAATGATGGAAATGTTTGAGGGCAGTCGCAACAGCCAGCAGTTATTTGCGGGTTACATAGTACTTAACTTAAGCTGGAGATAAAGGCTTGCTTATGTAAGCAATAACGAGCTCTTTACCGTTTTGCACTTGACCTAAAACTGCACCAGAGGCAAATTGCGAACAATCCGTGTCCAGACAGAATGGTAGTCCACTGATAGGAAACGCAAGTATAGGTGAGGTTGTCAATAATGTTTTTAGAGTTTGAAAAGCCTCATTGGCCTCGCTACACCATATGAACTTAGAATTCTTACTCCACAATTTATACAAAGGCTTACAAGCAAACTTGCTGTACTCTGATACAAATCTCATATTTTATGCGGCTAGAACTTTACAGCTTCAATTTTTGTACTTTTACCGATTTTTGAAAGAACGTGCATTTCTTTGGCCTTAGTTTCAGATTGGCAGCGCGTAACCTTTGGAACACAGACTCAAGTCTCATGAGGCATTGTTCAACTTCAAAACATGGGATAATAATATCGCCCATTAATCTAAACATTTGTGCCATTGTAGACCGCGTAACATTTCACCCATAAGTCGGCTGAACTCAGACGGTGCCGTCACAACACCGCATGGTAACCGAAAGAACTGGAATAATTCCATCGTCGCGGCAATAGCTGTTTTATCGCGATCTTCTGGAGCTATGGGTAATTGCATGAAACGTTGGTTTAAGTCCATACAGCTTAAATAGGTACAGCCACCTAAGGCGTCCAGACAATCGTCTATCTTTGGGAGCGGGAAACTATCTTTTTTCACGACTTCATTTAGTTTACGGTAGTCAACTGCAAAATCTTGTGCTACCATCAGGTTTAGTTAACAAAAGTACGGGACTGCTAATGCTGAGGTTCAATTATACCATTACCTAGCATCTTTTCAATTTCAGTGCGCTCGATTTCACGTTTTGCAATAGGTAGCCTTCGTGGAGCTTGGCGAATAGGTTGAGGTCCTTGGACGTTTATGCGGTGTTGAATTAAGTTAGTGCAACCAAGGTCATCAGTGTTTTTAGCAAACACGTCCTGGTACTTTACTAAAAGTTTCTCAAGAGTGTCTTTCATTCTGAGATGAATGAACAACACTGCGAGTGTACATGTCTTTAAGACAGTCTGGCAGTGTTTCTAAATGTTCCCTGGGATTGACGCAAAGTTCAGTGGTAGCTGCACAACTCTGAGACTTAAACATGGATTCATCACCTATGGACGAACATATTACAACCTCGCTTACATGATTAAGTACAATGTTTCCACCCAACGTTTACTTATGTACATTATTCAAAGCTATACCTTCAACCATGTTTATGTCACTTTTATCTGTTTGTTTCAAAAAGTAAAACTTCAGACATAATTTTTTTTGTAAGATATGTCAATATTGACCCACATGTATGTCTGTGCAGTACAACCACTTTCTCTTGAACAGGATATCGACACACTTGACATTTGTCAGAGGCAGCACCAGTCCATAACTGTATAGAATCTTCAGCAGTATAAAGTATATGCTTTTCTAGGTCAATAGATTTAATGTGCTTCATAAGTAAGTATTGAACTATAATTCCATCAGGCAACATGTCACAGACATAAGTGATTGTTCAAATGAAGTTACCAATTTTAATGTTTAATTTAGTTTTACCATGAACCTTTACGTTGTTCCCATTTACATCTTGAACAAACTTTATATTTCTGTAATGAATGTTTATTGCCCTCGGGTAATTGAGAATAGATACGGTTTGATATTAAACATGTAGTTGCTCCAGTGTCAATGAGAAATTTTGGGTGAACACCGTGCATATTACAACCAGTATAAAGGTCATTGTTCCATATTACCCCTACATTGTTTATTTGTTCAGATTCAGCATTAGAAACAGAATTTTCAGGCCTTTCAGTATTGTTGTCCGTTGTCTCACGACCTAAAGACCCAACGGATTGGTGACTTTTAACCCTGACATCACTGGCAATAAACCTGCATCTGCACCTTCTGGCACTGAAACGTGAGTGTTTCCATTCTCAGCAGTTTGCGTTACAGAACTTATGTATGTAAGTCGCCTGATCCCACGTTTTGTAATCTAGATGCTGATGTAGGTGAGGCAGTGCTATAAGGACTGGTCCGCATAAAGTGACCGGTGACATTACACTGAAACAGCGCCTTTGGGATGGATGGGTTTGGGTCTCTCGACGCTGAAATCTGGATTGACGCTGAAGCCTTGAAGACAGTTGCTGCAGTAGATGGGTGTTGTCGGTCCTTGTCAGTAAATGAGCGGCCTGAGTACTGAATTGATACCATACACACATGTGAATCATTACCATTACCCATAGCACCTACATCTGTTTGAATGATTCCAACAGCTTGGTCAACAGTACTACAGTTCTTTTCAATGCTTTATAAGGAAGTTCTGGAGAAAGACAAGTGTATAGTTGCTCTAGTGCTATTGTTTCTTGGGCGTTGTAACTAAGATCATAATAAGCTTTACATGCTAGTTCTGAGAGAGCATCAGCGTATGAAGCAATAGATTCGGTAGGTCCGCGTTTTCTAGCTTTAAGTGTAGATAACCAAACTGGTTGGTCATCTTGAATCGCAAACCCGTTTCTCAGAGCTTCTACCCGACTGCGATAATAATTCTTTACATCAGATGGTAGACGTGACAAAAATATGTGAGCTTTTCCAATCATACGCAAACCTAAATTCATACTTCTAAAGTCCCAGCATCCTAATTCGGCACTAACATCAGAATGGTCTATGAATTCTCCAAAAAATTTCATCACCACTGAATGATTTAAGTTTAAGGCTAGGTCTTTTTGGCATTGATACCTTAGGATTTACTGGAGTAGGCGCCCTACACCCATTATTTCTGTTGTATGGCCTACCTAGATATTTTGTCCTGTTCACGGCCCTACCCCTAACAGGATGGGGACTTCGGTCTGACTCTTGATCATCAACCGTTGTTTCATAGTCCGCGTTACCATCTCCGTGGTCAGAAACTAATGGTGATGACTCGTCACCTCTGACATGATTTATTTCTCTGTGGATGGAAGTAGTCTACAGGTGTTGATCCGTATCGTAGAATGGTAAATTTTTTATACTATCCCCGCTTCTGACGCCATTGTAAACATGTGTCAGGATTCTGAGAAAACAAATGAAGATTTCATTCAAGTTTAAAAGTACTTTTACTATAGGATATAGTAATATGTTCATATACTAACAACAGTGTTCCTTCATACACTTTTCTCTGGCGCTATGGAAGGTCAAGACCGAAGCATTGGCCAGGATTTCTTACCGGCTTTTATAAACTTTTGGATCTGAAATCCAGCAATCAAAACAGTAAAATCCAGAAATCCACCAAGATCCATCAATCAAATCAGAAGGATTTCCTAGACCGAAATCCAGAATTCAGCAGCCGCCATATTGAAATGCAGCACGAAAATTAAATAAGAAAATGATCGATAAATTGCATATAACAATGGTAGTTGATGGATTTCTGGTGTTTAACAATCATAAATTACAAAGATACAAAGAATACAGATCATGAGTTTTACTTAGGTACAAACTTTGACTATAAAAGAAATCTTATAAGAAAATATTGAAGTGGGCGGATTTCAAATATTTCCGCCAGTGAAACTTTTGGTAGCAATGAAATCTGAGAAGATTGACAACTGTCAAAAAGGTAAGTGTTTCACAGTGTTATTGTGGTTTTCATATATAAAATGTTGAGCTCTAATCAGTTCACACAACTTTGGAAAATTCATAAGGTAAGTGAATCTATAGGCCTACTTTGTAAAGATCAGTTCATGACACAGGATTTCACAATGTCACCAGGATTTCCATGTAAAGTTCCATAGTAAGTAAGTCTGTCTTTCCTTAATTATTCATCAAACGTTCATGTATAAAATGGTGTAACAGTAACTTGGAAAAATATAACTGACCCTTACAGGACCTAAACAAAATATACACAATACTGATAATATCATGTGCTGAATTGGGCAAATAGTCGGGCTAAAATTTTATCAAGGGCAATAGTGAACTAACCCCGTTACACACTGTAAATTCTGAAAACATAAGTAGTTCAATAGTGCTAATCCTATAACACAGAATGAAATAGGAAAAATACACATTTTAAATTGAAATCTTGACAGTATATTCACATGAATGGACATTGCATGAGGAGTGATATAAAGAAACTCAACTTTGATGTGTATACAAGGGCTCAAAACCTTTCACTTCACACCAGCTAAAAACCAACCGGCCTTTTTATTTATTTTTTCAATGATAGTATACAAACTCAGTCGAGTAAACTGCATATACTAAATACAAACCATCATGTTTTGTATGAGTTCGAATCCACTCGACGATTTTTTTTTCAGATAATTTTCTCATTTGGTATTTCCTATCCGTTTTCAATACTATTCCCATATTCTTCGTTTTTTTCTTTATATACAAACCAACTTTTCCCACTCCCTTGGTGGCTGCTTATGACAGGTTTTACTGTATTTACTTTCTATTGATATGTTTAGTACATGCATTTATTTTAGTTAAGTTGGTCTGCAGTTCGCAGTTCGCGTTTCGAATTGCGAACTGCAAACTGGTCTGCAGTTCGCGATTCAAATTGCGAACTGTAAACTGGTCTGCACTTTACGATTCAAATGTCAACGTGCAGTCTGATCAACAATGTCCTACACATTGCAGACAAGAATGCATTTCACAGTTGGTCTGCAGTTCTCGTTTCGAATTGCGAACTGCAAACTGGTCTGCAGTTTGCGATTCGTGTTGCGAACTGCAAACTAGTCTGCAGTTTACGATTCAAATTTCAAAGTGTGCAGTCTGATCAGCACTGCCCGGCAAATTGTAGACAAGAATGCATTTCACATTTGTCTGAGTAGCAGTTCGCGTTTCGATTGCGAACTGCAAACTGGTCTGCAGTTCGAGATTCGAATTGCAAACTGTACACTGGTCTGCGCTTTACGATTCAAATGTCAACGTGCAGTCTGATCAACACTGTCTTGCGCATTGCAGACAAGAATGCATTTTACAGTTGGTCTGCAGTTCGCGTTTCGAATTGCGAACTGCAAACTGGTCTGCAGTTCGCGATACAAATTCGAACTGCAAACTGGTCTGCAGTTCGCGATTCGAATTGCAAACTGTAAACTGGGCTGCAGTTTACAATTCAAATGTCAACGTGCAGTCTGATCAACACTGTCCTGCGCATTGCAGACAAGAATGCATATCACAGTTGGTCTGCAGTTCGCGTTTCGAATTGCGAACTGCAAACTGGTCTGCAAATCGCGATTCGAATTCGAACTGCAAACTGGTCTCAGTTTGAGATTCATATTGCGAACTGTAAACTGGGCTGCAGTTTACAATTCAAATTTCAAAGTGCAGTCTGATCACACTGTCCCAGCGCATTGCGGACAAGAATGCATTTCATAATTAGTCTGCAGTTTGCATTTCGCGTTTCCAACTGCGAACTGCAACAATGGTCCGCAGTCGCGTTCCGAATTGCAAACTGCAATCTTGTCTGCTGATTACAATAAAAATTTCAAAGTGCAGTCTGATCAGCACTTTCTTGCGCATTGCAGACAAGAATGCATTTCACAGTTGGTCTATAGTTCGCAGGTTGTGTTTCCAATTGCGAACTGCAAACTGGTCTGCAGTTCGCAGTTCGCGTTTCGAATTGCGAACTGGTCTGCAGTTCGCAGTTCGCGATTCGAATTGCGAACTGCAAACTGGTCTGCAGTTCGCGATTTGAATTTGAACTGCAAACTGGTCTGCAGTACGGGATTCGTATTGCAAACTGTAAACTGGGCTACAATTTACGATTCAAATTTCAAAGTGCAGTCTGATCAGCTAACTAATACAGATGGATAACTCTAGTTACCCTTAACGGTGGTATTTTATGCTAAAATCTTTAGATAACGTAGGTAGAATCACCTGGGCTACTCAGGTCAAACACTTATTATTTTTGTATGGTTTTGGGTTATGTTTGGGTTTCACATGATGTTGGAAATATTGACTACTTCGTTAGTATTTTTCGTCAAAGACTCATAGATTGTCATAAACAAAACTGGAAAGAGTCTATCGAAGAATCAATAGATGTCAACATTATAAACATTTTAAAACTTTATTAAATACAGAACGTTTACCTTACAATAAATTTGCCATTTAAATACAGACTAGCAATGTCAGAATTCGTTGTTCAAGCCATAAGCTGCATGTTGAAACTGGTAGCACAACAATACACCTTTTGAATCTCGTATCTTCGTATCTGCCAATTTTGTTATAATAGAAGTAACAATAGTATTGTTGAATGTGAATATCATGCTTTTTTTCAATGTGAGAAATTTAGTGAGATCCGTAATCAGTATCTTCTTAATTGGTATTCATCTGACAGAAGAATACAAAGTTTTTATAACATACTTAGCTCTGATAATGAAAAGGCGTTATATCTAACAGCATTGTATCTTGAGAAACTCTTAAATAATGTTTGACATGTTAAATTGATATTCAGAAGCCTATGTTTACTAGTCGACTGTGTGCTGAACCTATGAATATGTATTTTAACTTATCCGATTGTATATGTATACATTTTGTGGGATCACAACTGTTTATATATTTACTTGCTATATATTATGTAGTGTATTTTGGGCCGGAGGCCTTTGTTACATTTCATAAACTTTTGACTTGACTGTCCAGCGCATTGCGGACAAGAATGCATTTCATAATTAGTCTGCAGTTCGCATTTCGCGTTTCCAACTGCGAACTGCAAACTGGTTCGCAGTTCGCGTTCCGAATTGCAAACTGCAATCTTGTCGGCTGATTACAATAAAAATTTCAAAGTGCAGTCTGATCAGCACTTTCTTGCGCATTTCACAGTTGGTCTATAGTTCGCAGTTTGTGCTTCGAATTGCGAACTGCAAACTGGTCTGCAGTTCGCAGTTCGCGATTCGAATTGCGAACTGCAAACTGGTCTGCAGTTCGCGATTCGAATTCGAACTGCAAACTGGTCTGCAGTTCAGGATTCGTATTGCAAACTGTAAACTGGGCTACAATTTACGATTCAAATTTTCAAAGTGCAGTCTGATCAGCACTGTCCAGCGCATTGCGGACAGAATGCTTTTCATAATTAGTCTGCAGTGTCGCATTTCGCGTTCCAACTGCAAACTGGTCCGCAGTTTCGCGTTCCAAATTGCAAACTGCAATCTTGTCTGCTGATTACAATAAAAATTTCAAAGTGCAGTCTGATCAGCACTTTCTTGCGCATTGCAGACAAGAATGCATTTCACAGTTGGTCTATAGTTCTCAGTTTGTGTTTCAAATTGCGAACTTGCAAACTGGTCTGCAGTTCGCGTTTCGAATTGCGAACTGCAAACTGGTCTGCAGTTCGCAGTTCGCAGTTCGTGATTCAAATTGCGAACTGCAAACTGGTCTGCGGTTCAAGATTCAAAATAAAAATATATTTGAACGTTACTCTTATACTTTTAAGTAATAGGCAAGTATTTGCTAAATATAAAATTTTGAGCCGTGCCATGAGAAAATCAACATAGTGGGTTTGCGACCAGCATGGATCCAGACCAGCTTGCGCATCCGCTCAGTCTGGCCAGGATCCATGCTGTTCGCTAATGGTTTCTCTAATTGCAGTTGGCTTTAAAAGTGAACAGCATGGATCCTGACCAGACTGCGCGGATGCGCAAGCTGGTCTGGATCCATGCTGGTCGCACACCCACTATGTTGATTTTCTCATGGCACGGCTCATTAATGTTAATGGTCTGCACTTCCTCCCTCTTCAGTAGAGCTGCAAAGTGCCGGCAAGTCTGCGGCTCCTAGTTTTCGATTCGAACTACGAACTGCAAACTGGTCTACAGTTCTCAGTTCGCAGTTCGCAATTCGTAGTTCATAATTCGAATTGCGAACTGCAAACTGGTCTGCAGTTCGCAGTTCACGATTCGAATTGCGAACTGCAAACTGGTCTGCAGTTCAAGATTCAAAATGAAAATGAATTTGAAGGTTACTCTTATACTTTAAAGTAATAGGCAAGTGTTTGCTAAACATAAATGTGAAAAGTCTGCACTTCCTCCCTCTCCATTAGAACTGCAGACAAGAATGCATTTCACAGTTGGTCTACAGTTCGCAGTTTGCGTTTCGAATTGTGAACTGCAAACTGGTCCGCACCATATATGGTCATTTAGTATAACATGTCTTCTTATCAAAAATAGAAAAATATTGACATGTTTTATGTTGTATATAAGAAAAATAATCTGTTCTGAGAAACATCACTCTCTAAAAATGCCCTCATGAAAACAGCCGTTTAGCAATTACGCGTAGGTAGACATTTTTCACAAAGAATAAAACTTATTCCAGGAAATTTACAATGAAAATGGTCTAGATCTATTCTCAATACAATAAGCAATAAACATAAGCCAAAAATTTAACTGTCACCTCCTCATGTCACTCATTATTACCATGACTTCATCCATAGCATGGAACTACATTTTGGACTACTTCACATGTAACACTGAGTAGTCACTTCCGGTTTGGTGTAATCCGTCCTGTATGACCAATCTTCTTGGTTTGTTTTATGAGTATAAAGGAGAGCTAGAATGAGAGTAAGAAATTCACTGATGTTCTCTTAGTACCTTTTACTGCCAAATTCCTTCTACGCTCAGAGTAGTTAATGTACTCTTACGAGCAATACAGTAAAATTCATAGAAAACTGAATTAAAATCATTTAGAATTCTTATGATTACTTCAATTAATTCACCAGTCGGTGTGGCAAGGAATATTTTGAAATATCTTTAATATTGTAGTTTGTATTTCTTTACAGAGCGCGTGAATTTTTTTTTTTTGTGAAAACTTTGTATTATTTTATCTTTATTTTATCAGTTGATATATATTGTGACATGTTTCAATGTAAAGACATTTACACCCATTATAAGGATCGTCTACAGCCAAGTATGGCCTAATGTAACTCTTGAATGGCTTAAGGCCAAACTCGTTTACTGTCATGATGTTATAACATTTTTTCTTATGGAATGTTTTTAACTCAGATACATTTCTATTGTATTTAGGACTTATTAAAAGGTCATAAAACACATGAACTGACATATAAAAAATAAAATAAAAAAATCTTGTGCAGCTTTTGCAGTAGTGCGTTGTTCCTGTAAAATAATTCAGCTTTACATTGTGTATTTCTATTACAGTACATGTGTGTATATCATTCAATTTTAAACAAAAATTATATTGCCCTTTGTAAATAAAATCAACGAAAGATTAATTGTAAGATTAATCAAAGAACTGTTTCATTTGACGGAATTTGGCCCGGATATTGAAAGTAACTAGCCGAATGTTCAAGTCACTGTCAGCCCACTCAAGAATGCTCATCTGACGTCTGACTATAGCTCACCTGACTTTGGATTATTTCTGACATATAAAATATTCAGATTGTAACCTACAGGTCAATGCAAGCTTGACATATCTGCGTCGAAGCCTGTATTGATTGTCCAGTCAGAGAGAGAGGCTAATTTTGCGATGAACTGCACCTGAGACGGGCTAATTTTGCCATGAAATTTACCTATTTCTAACTTTCTGAAACAGAACAATTTGATAAATAGTAACGAATATTAACGAAAGTAGTCCACACACAAGCAAAGTACGCAGTCGTATTTTGACAGTGTTTAAAGCGAAATATACTGGACTTATTGTACAAATATTCATAGATAGTGTCATATAAAAGAAAGAAAGTCCGTATAATCTCATCCCTGGCAAAAACCAGCATATTACATACATCTGCTAATAAAATACCAACATTTAACACCATTCTTGCCGCCGTCTTCGGATATGTCCAAAGGTAGCACTGGAATGGCCATCGACAGACCCGTTTTATTGTCTTGGTATTATAATGAAATATGGCATAAGAAATCTGGCAAACGGTCAGTACTAGAGCCTGGGCTTTTGATCTTGGCTTAGAAACATTACTTTATAAATCTTGTTTGGTTAATGTAAGTGGGGCTTTGATATGTGCAGGTGTCTAATACTTTTAGAGATTTTATCTATTTGTGCCATTGATAAGTAATTTGAATTAAATTGTCCATAACTACTTGGAACGACGATACTTTTTGTCGCAGTCGCAATTATGCACTCGGCACTAAGACCTGCATGATTGGTCAACATACCTTAAATGGGCGTAAGAAGAGAGTTGTGTTGTTTGTCTGTGCAAAATGTAACCAATCAAAGTGTTTAAATGATCCAATGGGGCTAAAGTGATTGAATATATGTCTCGCAATTTTCTTAAAAAATATATGGACATTAAACAATAAATGTCAAATAATTTAGTTGTCTCCTTTATTTGTTTTAATGTTTTTTTTTTACCAGTTCCAAATGATCGCTAATCTAAGTTCAATGCATTATTCACAATTTTAATTGTAAACTGCATATACAATATGACAGAGAGAATGTTTAAAGTCCAGTGATTAATCCTTTTTAGTATTGTATTAAAAACCGCTAACTTCAGGCCGTCTTTACGTATCTTTAGAGAACATCAATTTTTCCTACAACTACTTTTCAGAAAAGCTCTGTTACAAATGATAATAACAAGAAAATGGGGGTTGGATATTCCTATTAAAATGCCTGCCAGTTGTGGTCTGCTACCCTTAAAATAGCGCATATTTGCTCTAGTCCGCACAATAAACATTTACTTCCAGTTTCGATCTGCAAAACTTGCCATGTGGGGTGTATGAAAATGTAAACTGTCTCATTCCATGTAGAATGTATTCCAGTAGTGCAAAAGTGTGATTTATTAAAGCACTCGTTCTACACGAATGTGCCCAAATAAAATGGTAAATTAGGTACCATTTATTATGGACTGATTTCGAATATACCACGAACATTTTTTTTACCAATTTACTGACCCTATTCCGAAAGGACAAAACATATAATGTATATGACTCTGATTAGAGTAATTTGAAATTATTATTATTATACCATGTTTATGTCCTTTTCATGATAAGCCCGTTTAAAGGCGTTTTACATAGCACAAACGCAGCCACTCTGGTCGCGAAAGTAATCTGACACCGAACGATCTCACCAGATGAAGAGCGAGATCCCTCAGAGCAGATGGAGAGAAATCGTGTACTTAGATACAGACTCTTTGTGGAAAGACAGACTGGTGCTTTGATATACCTTGTGCATAGCAATGACATTTAGAAGCCTTCTTTTAGGAGAAGAACCGGTACAGGTCGCTTAGTCAGACCAGCTTACAGTTTACAATTTCGATTCGGATAAAGTGACTGCAGCTGAGGGACCATAACCTCTTATAAGCAAAAAACTTACTAAGTACGAAATTCTAGGCCTAAGAGTAATGTTCCAATATACTTTCATTTTAAATATTGAACTGCAGACCAGTTTGCAGTTCGCAATTCGAATCGTGAACTGCGAACTGCAGACCAGTTTGCAGTTCGCAATTCGAATTATGAACTACGAATTGCGAACTGCGAACTGAGAACTGCAGGCCAGTTTGCAGTTCGCAATTCGAATTATGAACTACGAATTGCGAACTGCGAACTGAGAACTGCAGACCAGTTTGCAGTTCGTAGTTTGAATCGAAAACTAAGAGCCGCAGGCTTGCCGGCACTTTGCAGTTCTAATGAAGAGGGAGGAAGTGCAGACCATTAACATTAATGAGCCGTGCCATGAGAAAACCAACATAGTGGGTGTGCGACCAGCATGGATCCAGACCAGCCTGCGCATCAGCAGGCACGTGTCCAGGTGGGGGGCCAGTGGGCCCGGCCCCCCCCCCCCCCCCCAGCTGGCTGCCTAGTTACGATTTTTATTACTATGGGCCCCTCAATTAACAAATTTATACACCAGCGCAACTTGCTTGATTTGACAGTAATACACAGGCTAAAGAGCCATAAAACCGTGTCCGGTAGTGGAAATTAGCCCCAGGCATGTCACAGGTAAAGTTTATCTGTGCATGCTTCATTGATCGCTTGATCGGTACTTGATTGGGTAGTGGAGAAACTATTATGTTTTTTACTCTTTGGAAGTGTTATAAAATGATCAGAACATTGTTGGTTTTGTTAAGTAAATCTTAAAATGAATCTGAAAATTGAAACATTATGATGGTTGTATTTTGTTTTTACATTAAGGCACATTCCCCAAATTTATTAAATTGATAGATATTTATCCTATCTTTTTATTTTACAACAATTATGAACTTGAAACTACTGTATCAATTTTACTCTTTTGGGTCCAATAACCTTACTTAAAAACTCTCATAGTTTTAAAAGTAGTTTCTCAGTAAATCTCACAAAACGCATCTAAAACTCGTTACTTATGAGGGGTTTTATACATAAAAATATCATTTAATATGTGTTGTGATGTTATAGTTTGTACAGTCAAAGAAGTACACATACACAT
Source organism: Mercenaria mercenaria (assembly GCF_021730395.1). NCBI lineage: Eukaryota > Metazoa > Mollusca > Bivalvia > Venerida > Veneridae > Mercenaria > Mercenaria mercenaria. Next base: position 34,805,568 of record NC_069378.1, on the reverse strand, counting down.
CTATCTATTTTTATAGATCTTTGGTACAGTTAAGAGTTCATTGTCATTTGAAATCTATGATGTAAATAGTAATTGTCATAATACTTCGTTTGTTTTGTTGGAAATCTAAAAACATTTGGCCATTTTGCAAATAGGATACCCTGAATAATTAGACTAGCCACTAGAATGATAATTACGATATTTCTATGATTTTTTTTCTTTTTTATGTTCATAGAGACAAAAGCCAGTCTATTCTAGAGATTTTCTAAGAGGACTGATGTTAAAATTGTAATATTGGACATAGTATATAGACTGGCTCAGTTCACTACATGAAATCATAAAAATGTGAAAAAATTATCATAGTCTAGGAGCTAGTCTTCTTAATAATCATCTTAAAACTTCAACATTTTTTTCAACTGGGTATCATACAGAAAAATAAGTCCATACACTGTGACTGCACAATCATACATACATTGAAAAAGGAAGACTTGATGAAGTGATTGAAAAGTAGACTTTTCCTTAAATATATGATACATTCATGCATCCTTAAAGGTGCTTCAGGTAGCAGGAAAATCATCTATTCATGTGCCATATTAAAAAAATTTCGCAATCGGGAGGGGATACCCCTCCCGAACCCACCCCAGGTTGGGCCCCCCCAGCAAACAAATCCTGCACACGGGCCTGATCAGTGCAGTCTGGTCAGGATCCATGCTGTTCGCTTTTAAAGCCTACTGCAATTAGAGAAACCATTAGCGAACAGCATTGATCCTGACCTGATTGCGCGGATGCGCAAGCTGGTCTGGATCCATGCTGGTCGCAAACCCACTATGTTGATTTTTTCATGGCACGGCTCAAAATTTTATATTTAGCAAACAATGACCTATTACATTAAAATATAAGAGTAACCTTCAAATTCACTTTCATTTTGAATCTTGAACTGCAGACCAGTTTCAGTTCGAATTCGAATCGCGAACTGCAGACTAGTTTGCAGTTCACATTCGAATCGCGAACTGCAGACCACTTTGCAGTTCGCAATTCGAATCGTGAACTGCGAACTGCAGAACTGTTTGCAGTTCGCAATTCGAAACGCGAACTGCGAACTGCAGACCAGTTTGCAGTTCGCAATTCGAAACACAAACTGCGAACTATAGACCAACTGTGAAATGCGCAAGAAAGTGCTGATCAGACTGCACTTTGAAATTTTTATTGTAATCAGCCGACAAGATTGCAGTTTGCAATTCGGAACGCGAACTGCGAACCAGTTTGCAGTTCGCAGTTGGAAACGCGAAATGCGAACTGCAGACTAATTATGAAATGCATTCTTGCCCGCAATGCGCTGGACAGTGCTGATCAGACTGCTCTTTGAAATTTGATTCGTAAATTGTAGCCCAGTTTACAGTTCGCAATACGAATCCCGAACTGCAGAGCAGTTTGCAGTTCGAATTCGAATCGCGAACTGCAGACCAGTTTGCAGTTCGCAATTCGAATTGCGAACTGCGAACTGCGAACTGCAAACTGGTCTGCAGTTCGCAATTCGAAACGCGAACTGCGAACTGCAGACCAGTTTGCAGATCGCAATTGGAAACACAAACTGCGAACTATAGACCAACTGTGAAATGCATTCTTGTCTGCAATGCGCAAGAAAGTGCTGATCAGACTGCACTTTGAAATTTTTATTGTAATCAGCAGACAAGATTGCAGTTTGCAATTTGAAACGCGAACTGTGGACCAGTTTGCAGTTCGCAGTTGGAAACGCGAAATGCGAACTACAGACTAATTATGCAAAGCATTCTTGTCTGCAATGCGCTGGACAGTGCTGATCAGACTGCACTTTGAAATTTGAATCGTAAATTATGTCCCAGTTTACAGTTCGAAATACGAATCCCGAACTGCAGACCAGTTTGCAGTTCGCAATTCGAATCGCGAACTGCAGACCAGTTTGCAGTTCGCAATTCAGATCGCGAACTGCGAACTGCAGACCAGTTTGCAGTTCGCAATTCGAAACGCGAACTGCGAACTACAGACCAGTTTGCAGTTCACAATTGGAAACACAAACTGCGAACTATAGACCAACTGTGAAATGCATTCTTGTCTGCAATGCGCAAGAAAGTGCTGATCTGACTGCACTTTGAATTTTTTATTGTAATCAGCAGACAAAATTGCAGTTTGCAATTTGGAACGCGAACCGCGGACCAGTTCGCAGTTGGAAACGCGAAATGAGAACTGCAGACTAATTATTGAATGCATTCTTGTCCGCAGTGCGCTGGACAGTGCTGATCAGACTGCACTTTGAAATTTGAATCGTAAACTGCAGATTAGTTTGCAGTTCGCAACACGAATCGCGAACTGCAGACCAGTTTGCAGTTCGCAATTCGAAACGCGAACTGCAGACCAACTGTGAAATGCATTCTTGTCTGCAATGCGCAGGACAGTGTTGATCAGACTGCACGTTGAAATTTGAATCGTAAACTGCAGACTAGTTTGCAGTTCGCAACACGAATTGCGAACTGCAGACCAGTTTGCAGTTCGCAATTCGAAACGCGAACTGAAGACCAACCGTGAAATGCATTCTTGTCTGCAATGCGCAGGACAGTGTAGATCAGACTGCACGTTGACATTTGAATCGTAAAGTGCAGACCAGTTTACAGTTCGCAATTTGAATCGCGAACTGCAGACCAGTTTGCAGTTCGCAATTCGAATCGCGAACTGCGAACTGCAGACCAGTTTGCAGTTCGCAATTCGAAACGCGAACTGCGAACTGCGAACTGCAGACCAACTTAACTGATATCATGCATTTAACTTATATCATCTTTGATATGAAACTTATTATTCTCATTCGCAGTATCTGCAAAGATATGATGAACCTTAACGGTATGCTAAACCTTTGAGCTAATCTGTAATTGGTATGGGAAAATGGAAATATTTAGATTACGAAAAGTTATAAAAATGTTAAATCTCTCTGCTGGCACCAGGACGCTGCCACAGAGGACGACCCGCAGAGAATTCATAAAGAGTGAACCCAGTGGTACAGTGTTAACAATGCCTGACTACGAAACCAGGGGTCGTGAGTCCGATCCCCCGATCCTCCAACTATAATTACTAATTTTGGGATAAAAGACCTGTGTATAGGTGCTCTACAGCATACATGCAAAAAAAGAAGTAAACTTCTTGAATTGGAGCGTACCGATAGCGACTATAGATAAGCTAATAAACATAGTGTTTCAGTGGTAACACTATAATACTGTGTGGCAACGAAACCAGGGGTCGTGAGTTCGAGCCGCAGCCCGTCCAGCATTAAATTACTCACATTGGGATAAGAGTCTTGTGTATGGGTGCTTTACACCTGACACGTTAAAAACAGGGACGTTTCCTCTTTTCTAGACATGTCGCCCATATGGTTTACCGGTGGCGACTATAGACAAACTAACTTATTTACAAACACACAAACAAGAGCTTGTTTACAAACACACAAACAAGAGCTTATTTACAAACACACAAACAAGAGCTTATTTACAAACACACAGACAAGAGAATTCACAGTGGTCCTGTGGTAACGTTGTCCGAATACAAAACCAAGGGTCATGAGCTCGACCCCCCGCTCCTCCAATTAAAATTTCTTACATTGGAGCATCTTCTGTATCCTCCCACAAACATTACTAACAGTCTTCTGTACATGTTGTCTATATGGGTAGCCGGCGGCGACTTCAAGTGAGAATAAACAAACAAACAGGGAACTCATGTATGTTTGCCTTAATGATAGATAATTTCAATGCAAACATACAGAATTCATAGAGCGGACGCACACTGTCTGGGTTGTGAGTTCGAAACGTTCTACTATTGGGATCAGAGTCCCGGTGTATGGCTGTTTCACACCTTGCACGTGAAAGAACCAAGGAAACGTCTTGAAAATTAGCCTGCACTCTAGTCCCACTAAAATTAGTATACATTTTGAAAGGTCGATAACACGGAACAACTTTGAAATATTCGCATAAAATGTGTTGCGTCCCTTTATCTATACCATTTAATTTTCAGTGTAATTTATTTTATAAAAGTGTGGACAACCTTGAGTTCATTTTGTTAACGTTTGTAAACTGTAAAAATCTGAATAATTCTGCAAGATTTCGACTACAGCGAAAGTTGCATTTTTTTTTTTTTTTTGTATTTCTGTTTGGAAGAAATTTATTACTTTAACCCCTTTATTGTTTATTCTCGGCCCCTTTTTACGGACCGAATCGCTTATATGCTCGCCTCTTTTGCAAAGTTTATGGCTCAGATCCCCAAAACTGACACGAAAATTATGGGTCTAAGGCTCTGAATTATGGTTATAGAAGAAATTTAATCTTGATAAACGGAGATGGGTGGGGTATGTCGCAGGTGAAAGAAGTCATACTATTGAAATTCAGTTGAAGATTGATAGACCAAATGTCTTTAAGTTAATTTCTGTTTGTTTAAGAGTTTATTACTACAAGGCCTCTCGGTCATTTTATTAACTGGCTTGAAGTCATTAAGACGTCTTTGGAAAGATGAAATTAATGACTCGACATCAATAGTTAACCAAAAACATTCATGGCTACAAATATTTGCACCGGTTGTGAGTCAACGGAAGTATCCTGCAGAAAAGTTCATTTGTTTAAATTTTTCTTCTATTTTTTTATTCACTACATAAAATGTGCAGCATTTAACTAGTATGTAAGGCGTTCATCTTTATGTACAAACATATTTTTATTTAAAATGAATTCTCTCAAGGAAGAAAGTCTCTCGAAAAAAAAGAAGCCAATAAATTTAAAATTATAATTGGTGATTTCAGACAAAGAAACATGTATGAATTCAAATAAGTATTTCAAACTGATGATAGATGTTGCGATTACAAATGATTACCACTTGTTTCTCAGATTCCTAGAAACCCAAATTATGAATCGCCAAAAAATAATGTAAACAGTCTATGTTACTAAGGCTTCATGTTCATGTTGAGGTCCGTTCTTAAAGTGTTTTATAGTGACGCTCGTCTGCTGACCTCTGGTCCCTTCTGTCCATACTGAAGTGATTTTCCCTACGGATGAGATATTGTATCAATATGCTGAGGCCATCAATTCCGAATGGAGAGTTAACTAATTAACCAGTAGTGTGTAATTGGTAATGATATCACCGTGCTTTATGATCAAAATTCAGTGATTTATGCCGGTGGGGGTCAAATAATTACCCCACCCACTGCAAATTAGAGGAGCAAAGACTGTGTCACGAATATTCCATTATTTTCATTTTCCAGTCGCTGTAATTACTGGGTGGACAGTCTGCCCACGTGTCACAAATTCATAATTAAATACTTTTGAATTGATAATGTCGTCTGATGAACTTTTAGGAATACGGACATTCTTTTGTGCCAGTGTTGTTCTAAAATGTTCCATTACTTTTCTGAAATGAACATGCTGAAAATAATTCTTATCTAGATGTTTACAAGACCTTTCCGAAAGACCGATTACTATAAAACTATTTTCTTTGTCCTAAGCAATTTTAAAATCAGTTGCGCATTGAAATGTTTGATAGAACTTTGAATTGGATAATGAATTTTATAAATGAAATATCTAGATCGTGAACAATGCTGCAAAACGCGATCCCTTTTGATGAACTTACAAAAGACCAATGTAGAAGCACTTGACTCTTTCCACTGAATTTGACAAAATTAGAGAAGGTAAAGAAAAAACTTCTTTGATTTTACAAACTATTAAAGTTTTCTGACATGTCGCCCTAATGAGCCAGAAACATATGTCATTTGTAGCGGTTTATGATCCTTTAAAGGTACTTTAACACATGAAAATCACTTTTAAAGTTTTACTAGAAAAATTGTAAACCACTTGATGAATAAATCAGGCTTGGTTCCGACCAAATTTTCTCATGATATTCGTGGAAGTTTTGACCGGATTAAATCGGAACATGGATTCGAAATTTCTGAATTTGTCTTTTTCACTCTCAGTATTGAAGTTTTGAGAAAAAAAAAACTCTAATGAAACTTTGCATGAATGTATTTTATTGAGCTACATACAGAGTAGCAGAATTCCAGCAATATAACAATTTTACTTGAATAAAAACTGTGTAAGCCTTCTTCAAGCTATGTCTAAATTAGTCTAAATTTAGATTAGACTATAAACATTGATGCACTTGAATCCAGTATACAATGTACTTGGTTTTGACGAATGGCAGACTCATCAATATTAAGGGTGTGCAGAAAGTTTGTTCTTAACAAATAAACAACTGTATGATTATATTGAGATGAAAACACTTTAAGGAGGTCCATGCTATTTTGACGAAGGACTTCCTATGACCATAGTATTGCAAATGATGAATGTATAAACCACGGCGAACATTTGCATTTTTTCCTAGGAGGATAGGTGGGGGTAGGGGGAGGGGGAGTGTCAATATAAGCTTATAGTGCTTCCTATTCAATTCTTTATATAGTAACTTGTAATATTATATCAGCAAACTGAAGTATATTAATAACATATTGTTTAAACAAAAGTTCGCATTTCTAAAGACAATATTCATTTAAATTACTGGGTACTGGCTTCCTGCGGACTCAACAACGCAGATAATATTATGTTTGCATAATTTAGAAATGGGCTGTTTGGTTTTTACAGGCATTTAGTTAAGGTAATATTGCTCATACATTTATTAAGGGTCGGCCTAAAATTTAAGTACATCGATATAAACTGTATTTACTCCATTGAAATTTTATAAAATTAACCCTGATTTTGTATCAGCAATATTTCATCATGTCATTCTTTTACACAAACACACAAAAATTGATTAATTACATAGGCATAGTAGAGTGGAGAAAGGTGTGGGGCCTATGATTTGTCCCCGACTCCCAAAATTGGGCTTAAATTCTATATTTTATAGGGAAAAAAGTAGATGATTATGAAAAAGCTTATCTGAGACAGTATTTATATGAAACGTAGTTTTATTCATGTTTGCTAAAGTAATTGATAAATGTTCCGTCAACGGTAAAAAATTTACTTTTTGTCGGTTATGCAACATGAAGTTTCGGGGAAAATATTGAAAGGTTTTGTTAGTTTGTCCCCTTTCACACCCTGTAGTAAAATTTACTTAGTTTTAGTTGGTTTACCATGATTAGAAATTGGACTTTTAAGTATTAATACTGTTACGGTAGTTCTGCACGTTTGATAAACCGGAAGTGATGGCGTAACGTCATTTATCCGGAAAACGTAGAATAAAGCCTAGATTTGGCGTACGGAAATGAAAATCGTTCTATGAATTAATGACAACCTGTGAATTAATTTATTTAAATGGCAATGCTACTTTATTTCTAAAGTCAAAATATGATGTGAAAACATATGACACGTTAAATATTTCAAAATAATGTCTTAAAATTAGCGTAAAATGTCCAGTTTACTTTAATCATTGTCAAATATCTCAAAAATAAGCACACGGACATACACATTTTATTTCACCAAATTATAGAACACATGTTTATTTACAATTGTGAGAAGTTTCATCAAAATCGACATTGTGGAAAAAATTCTATTCGCGAAAATGTTATGAAAGTTATGATTTTCCCATAGACTCCCATTGTGAAATATTGCATGATGTCCAAATTTTTCAACTCGGTCTAGCAAAAAATCAAGCACACGACCCTATCATTTTTATTTGCTGAATTTTCTATGTATATTCTGAAGTTTCGAAAAATCAGAGTTTAATCAAATTCTAGATTGTAGAAAAAAGTTCGATCCGAACGTGCAGAACTACCTTAAAGGTAGTCGGAACAATTCATTACATATATAAATTGTTATAAATGTGCTCATTGAAATTAGTGCAGTAATTCTTTGCACCATAAAATCAAATGTTTGCAAAAAATGTTAAGACTTGCTTTTTTATTGAAAATCGGACAAACACACTCGCTTGTTACGTTTTGCAAATATAGTATCTGAACTTCGTTCAATATAAGGAACATTTGGTATTTAATGCTTCATTTAAATAAAGTTAGATATCATTTATATGCTATAAAATAAACACGCGTGGCTTTAGGCAAGGGGATGTTGCATTGTCCGATCCGTTCAAGTCGGATATAAAGCACGTGTTTCCACTAAATATTACCGAATTTGCATTCTATAAAATGCTAATGTCAAAATTGAAAATGTAATCAATTTGAATATGAATAACGTGTCTTACACATCAAACGAAAGTTGAAATTGCAATGAACACAGAATGTCTTGTTTAAACTATTCAATAAGATAAAAAAAATGTATGAAACGTTGTAAAAGTGAAAAATTGACCGTCCATATTATGACCATTACACGATTCTTGTTGAGACATGCCAGCTCTAGATTCACTACATTTCGCTGATACACTTTCCTCAACAAAAACAGAGTATATTTATCTTACATGCCTGCCTGTATAATAGACAAGGTTTTTCCCTAGGGAAAGACAGGATGTTTACTTTCCCCGCTAGGTAGGCAAGAATATATTATCATTTAAAAGTTTCAAAATTAATTCAAGGTAATAAGTCGCAATATTAGAGTTTTGAACTCTTTTTTTTCTAAATGGATAAAATCAAATTTAGCAATAGACAAGATTCATTTTTAAATTCCCTTAATCGTCTCCACCCAACCCTTTAATGAAAGGCTATTTCACTTTTTCCAAAACGTTTTTTTTTCATTCAAGCAGTGTCATGAACATGTCAGCAGTGCCGTGAACATGTCAGCAGCGTTTTACATTTCTTAAAAGTAAAGTTCTTTTCAATAAAGGTTGATATTTATCATTGTTCAAAATAACAACACATACAGCATGACTGGTAAAACCTGATAAGACAAGCTATATCTTTTGGACCAGGCTTTAAACAGTGTCCACATTTGTCCAAAACACTTGGACACTATCAATAAAGATAACTGTCTCTTCTTCAGCTAGGGTAGTAGAGAAAAATTCCCACATGGAACGGATGGAACAATTTACTTCCAGTCGAGCCTACAGCAGGTGTCATATTGACCTCCCTATAGCATCCAGCCATGGCGGATACTGCTGGTAACAGTACACCTTTAAGAACGCTAGTCGTGATAATTCCTGGGAATTGAATCCGGATTGATGAAGTTTCAGTTCAACCTACTGAGCATTGTGCCTCTGGCCGCCTCCCTTCATCTGTAAGCATATAGATAATTTAGGTGCTGTATAAGGTGATTTCTTTTCGTTACAGCATTAGCAACATACTTTTTAGACACAAAATCAGTCAGAATAAAATGTATGTGCAGTTATGTGTGTGTGTTGTGGGGGGTGGGGGGGGGGGCGCGGAACGGTACCTATCGTTTTAAGTTATGTCGTAAGAAGTATGTGAAAGATCTATTTATTGCGCAGCGCTGTGCAGTAACCTAACTTGTAAAAAATATGATACATGTTTGCGCTCTGCAGTAACCTAACTTGTAAAAAATATGATACATGTTTGCGAAGTGTTATAATAATTACCGAGCCTGCTGTAATTATTAAAGTTTATTGATACTGAAATAAACTGTTTCTGCTATCTTAAATATCAAGTTTCGTACTCAGTTGTAAGAATTACAGTTTTGAAGTGCCGTAAAATGGTTTCGAAAATGATGGGCGTCACGAATAGGAAAAAATCCTTTAACTCTATACAGTAAAAAATCTGAAATAAGTCGCACTTTGATGCCCGCTATTGGTGACTGAAATGCAGTTACAAATCTTCTGTGGTTGGTTTTCATGTCGCTAATTAATTTTACCATGTGTGCAGTTTTCAAACTTTGAATATAGACGTGTAACATAATCAACATCTTTTGTTGGAGGCAGCCGCCATGTTTGAATTTAATCGGCTTTTCTTTGTTGTGTTCGATGGCAATATTTGAACAAATGATATTCATTATGGATATAAAATTTTGAACATCTCTAATTGGACAATGCTTGAATCTTGTCTTTAATTAACCAAGTCGAAAACGTGTTATATCTACGCCAGGTTAGTGTTACTTTCGCTCATTGTCGCAGGAAGCCCCTTACTCTCTGTAGTAGTTTTAAAACTATTCACAATAAGTTGTCTCTCTGTTATTTATGTCTTGATATGTCTAGGGAAGGAAGTTGCTCCACGATGCCATTGTTTCTCCTTTTAGGATATCTTTGGTGTTTCCCGAACTGATAAGTGTACCTTTAACTTCTTAGGTCCCGTTTGAAGTGTACAGCACCAGTGTATGTTTTTTTTTCTGGTTAATACATGGCTGGAACCCGGTAAAAACAAATGTAAATTATCTTTATCTTGTGTATCACTAATAATGTTCAAATACGAGAGATTTAAATATTGTTACGCTGCAAGCTACCAGGAGGAAAGATTAGGAGAGAAGAAGTGTAAGAATTACTGTTACCTGTCTTTTAATGGCAGTGTGAAATTCAAATAAAATAAAATACACTTGATGAGATTAAAGAAAAGGCTAAAATATCACAGTCTAATGTAAAATTAAACGTTTTAGTTTAATTATATGAACAGAAGAACGGTTGCTAGTTTCCACAAATGATCTCTTAATTGTCAGCAACATCGTAAAACACGATCTGTTAATTTAGAAATTCTATACGCGGCAAAGCTTGGTTTTCAAACTTTATGATTTGCGATTTTCGGAGGCTAATTGCTTATTTTTATACGTGGTATTAAGTATCAAAACTCACGTGGGATGTGCTTACAGTGTTTACCGTTTCATTCTAGTTGGAAATTCTATATTAAGGCAATACATATAACTGTTTGTTTATCGTGCTCCCACGAATATGCATTTGAATGTAATATGAGTGTTTTAAGCAATGATCAAATAAAACTATATAATTTATAAGAGAAGTATAAGTATCTGCCAGGGTTATATAAATTTTACCTTATGTGACGTATGACTTTAAAGTACGATACTTATTTTTTGTTCAAACAAAAATGGCATTACCATATATGTTGTTTGGGGAAAAAGATATGTACAGGACTTCATTGTCAGGGAGACAAATATAAAAAAAACTGTTGGAGGCATATAGAAATCGAACCGTCTGTCCGCACTTATTTTGCTTGTCTGGAGCATTTGTTAAAAAGTACGCAAGGTTTTTACTTAAAAATTGAAGTACATATAGGTTAATAGCAACGACGCATAACTCTGTCATCAGCAAATTTTAGTTACATCCCGTTTTATTTTTTCTTGGCAACTCAATTTCTCAATTATTATTTAAGAAATAATTTATAGCAAAAGAGTGTTTTAACACTATTTATGCACGATGGGCGGTTATACGTCGGGCGTAATAATTTCACGAGGGCGCAGACCTCGTGAAATTATTTGTACGACGTATTACCGCCTGAGTGTATAAATACTGTTAAAACACGGCTTTGCTATAAATTATTTCGATTCTAATATGCACTTAATCTAAAACAGTTGATAAAATATAGTAACGCTCTTTCTTGGTCGCAACAAAAAATTAACGTCACCGCACGTTAACGTGACGTCATTCTAGCGTAAGAGTGTTTTAACAGAGAAAAGCATATTAGAATTGTATAAATAAACTCGGGCTAAGGCGTTGATCTTTATTACTTTTAAATGAAGAAAATTAGGGTAGCGGACGAGTAGCTTTTCAAATCCTGGTGAGGAAGTAATTGTTTTAAATAACAAGGAACCAGTTCGATGTCATTTTGATCAGTGAGACAAGGTCAAAGTTACATTTACTGGAAAGACAAATATTATATCAGATTGGATTGACATACTGCCATCAATATTGGTGGATAGCAGACGTATGTAAATACCAAGCTTGGGATTATATTTGTGCCGCTGAGGCCAGGTTCAAGCGTCGCTGTTACTAAAAACAGAAAAATGATTTCCGCGCAATAATTTCTGGATAGGAATGAGATATTGCGATATTGTAAGTAGAGTTTCCCGAACTAATAGGGAATGTTAAATTTTAACAAAATTTTGGATCGTATTTTATATGGTAGAATATAGGTAGGCACCAATGTGCCTATTCAGTATCACAGATACACTTCAGGGACACGTGAACGATCTTGTTTTATTTTGATAAGATTTTGGTAAATTAACAAATTTTTGCATCTATTCTGGATTAATAAATAAATAAAATAAGATCCGATTTATTATATACTTTTTAATATCTTACAACGGCATTTTGCATGAGCGTTAAAATGCCTGATGAAAAACATGTAAATGAAAAGAAATCGATACCGCATGTTGGAAATGATGATAAAACATCAAGACGAAGCTGACTGCCTAATTGTAACAAATTTAAGATACTTTTTGCACTTTATACAATGCACTCACGGGTATCATTGTGACTAATTGTCATCTCTTCCTTTACAATATTTTTTCTTGATCTCTTACTCTTTGGGGAGAAACTTACACCCCTTTGTCGGCACATCAAAGGAAGATCAAAGAGACCGCCTCTAAATTGATAGGTGTGAAGTCATAATTACTCTAACTAACTCTACGGAGATCTACCCCGAAAAATAGTCGCCCGTAGAAATAATAGGTGTCAGTTATCCGAGATTTCAACATCTTTAAGAATCTTTTTGGTCCCACAGGTTTAAGATATCGTTTTATCATTCAAACGATGTTATAAAACCTTCTTTTTGGAATATTTGACGGATAGATAATTTGTAACACCGCTGATTTTCAGTGTTATATTATCCAAGACATGAGGCAGGTGGTCCATGTTTAGCATTCGGGTAATTACATCAACGTCGTTATTTCATCTTCTTTTACAATCTTAATATCATTTCTTTAAATTTTCTTAAAGAGAGACAGATTAAAAATTCACGCTCGTCCTAGTAAAACTTTCCATACGATCTACTGACACATTCCTCTATACTTTGTCACGATACAGTCATGCAGACCCTTCACTTTATGGTTCCTGAAGCTTTGATAGTGGCTCCCAGGTTATAAGACTGCACTAGTCTCAAAAACTTAAGCATCTGGTTAACCGACAGACGACTGAGATGATTTGTTTACATTGAGTCTGAGAAGAGTATTCGGCAAATTACCCAAAAGGAACTGAAAGTTAAGCACGCTGTTTGACTTAGCTAAGAACAATACTTAAGTACGGACGTGAAGTGCGAATTTTCACAAATGCTTAACTAAGATTATTAGTAAACTTCTATGCAATGTTAAAATTTTACTAAGCTATTACTTAAGTATTTACGTGAAATTGGGGCCTAGGCCAATGGCAAGGTTTAAAGATGAGACTGGCTTCCATACCTAGATGGGTAAGCTCAAACCCTGACGTCCTGACGTCATTTTAACACACGGCAACTCATTCAAAAAGAAGCGAGTCTATGTCAGGAATTACAGTTTGAATGACAGTTTACGTAAATGTAAAATATGGTGTCACGGCATTGAATGATAATTTGATTTCTTCATTCCTTATTGTAAATAATTTTTATTTTTATTGTGTTAAATGCTTTTATATTACGATGAAAACCTCCTAAAAGCAAACTTACTACATTTGAATAGGATAAATTGCAAATGTTGGATACCTTTTTCTTGCAACTTCCGTTGGTGCTGGCCACTGAACGGCTGGTGAATATATGCTGATATGATAGATATAGTAAAACGTAGAAAGTCCAGTTGAAAGCATGTAACCAGATAGTTTTGAAGTTGATTTAGTGAACAAATTTTCGAGTTAATTCCGCTAAATGTAACCAAAACGTACATCCAATTTTCACCAATTTTCGCTCGGCGTGGACCCGGTTTTATTTAGCGGGCCGCTTTGAAGTCCAATGTTGCAAATTTTATTACCCGTATATTTCTTACTTAAAATTATTCAGCAAGGCTAAATTCCCAATGCAATTTCTTTTAACTGCCTGATATTGGGAACATTAAGGGATTTATTGGTGTAATAATGCAACATTCAATTATACTTTTCGACTTCCACGGCGGCAGAGTAAAAAAAAAACTAGATAATAATTATAGTCTATTGTATCGTCTCAATTAACATGATAAGGTTAATGATTTATAATGAAGAGAAGATAACGTGATTTATTTGTATGACTTAGTACAAAACTATCTGTCTCAAATAAATTGAATGGACTGGCACGCGCTGTGTGAAGTTAACTACCGTATACTTGCCTTTAGAATTAATCAAGTTTTGCCACGGTTTACTTACACACTATACTAGAAAAAAAAACGCTTTTGACTTCTCTTTTTTTCCATTTATCTTGAAATACACGTATTCTTATCGAAATGTCTAACACCCGAAGATATTTTTGGCAATGTCTTTCAGTTCTTAAAGTGCAATTTTCAGGTGTCTTAAACATTTAGAACATTAACATCCTAAAGTTTCAGCAAATCGAGGAGTAGAAACATCATTTCATTTACTTAACGACCTGTACCATTAACCCTTACCTTGCTAAATTTCTATAATGAACTTATCCATCTTTCAATTGGGACAGTACCATTCACTGAGTGCTTACCAAAACATTCTGACTGAATGGCGAACAGTGCAGATCATGGTCAGACTGCACGGATGTGCAGGCTAATCGTGATTGATCTACATTGATCTCAAATGGCTGAATCAATCGTGTCCAGCATGCTAAGGGTTAAAAATCCCTGTAACACACACACAAGTATAAATGTATTTTCTTTATAAACCGAGCAACAATCATTTATATGGATACAGAGGTGAAATTTGACGTAGCAAATATAGGCGAAGGTCCAACATATTTGCAGCTACGACTCAGGCTTGCAGGGTCTTTGTACTAGACATGTTCGGATCGTAGCTCAAGCTGATCTTTTAAGATTGCAGTTTGGTCTGTGCTGAGTTTAAACAAGTTTGAGCCCAAGTTGGTATTATGATGAACCAAGACAGAGTTTGAGCCCATTTTTGAATAATGACTGTGCTTAACCTAGAAAGAATTTTATTGGCCAGTGTTTGAAACAATGATTGTTCTGAACCTAGGTAGAGTTTGAGCCGAAGCTTGAAACAAGCACACAAAGTTTTAGTTTTTAACCCAGATTTGTATTGTGCTTAGCCTAGACAGAGTTTGCGTCCAGGTTAGAAACAAAAATTGTTCTGAACTGCGATGGAGTTTGAGCCCTGGTTTGTATTTTACTTACCCAAGACAGAGTTAGAGCCCCATATTTTTATTGTGCTTAGCCTTAAAAGAGTTTGAGCCCAGATTTTAAACAAAACTTGTTCTGAACCTACATGAAGTTTGAGCCTAGGTTTGTATTTTGCTGAACCTAGACAGAGTTTCAGCCCAGATTTGTATTGTGCTCTTCCTAGACAGTGTTTGAGCCCAGATTTGTATTGTGCTGAACCTAGACAGAGTTTTAGCCCAGATTTGTATTGTCCTCAGCCTAGACAGTGTTTGAGCCCAGATTTGTGCTCAGCCTAGACAGTGTTTGAGCCCAGATTTGAATTTTGCTTAGCCTAGACAGTGTTTGAGCCCAGATTTGTATTGTGCTCAGCCTAGATAGTGTTTGAACCCAGATTTGTAGTGTGCTCAGCCTAGACAGTGTTAGAGCCCAGATTTGTATTGTGCTTAGCCTAGCCAGTGTTTGAGCCCAGACTTGTATTGTGCTTAGCCTAGACAGTGTTTGAGCCCAGACTTGTATTGTGCTCAGCCTAGAGAGTAATTGAGCCCAGATTTGTAGTGTGCTCAGCCTAGACAGTGTTTGAGCCCAGATTTGTAGTGTGCTCAGCCTAGACAGTGTTTGAGTCCAGATTTGTATTGTGCTCAGCCTAGACAGTGTTTGAGCCCAGATTTGTAGTTTGCTCAGCCTAGACAGTGTTTGAGCCCAGATTTGTAGTGTGCTCAGCGTAGACAGTGTTTGAGCCCAGATTTGTATTGTGCTCAGCCTAGACAAAGTTTGGGCCAAGATTTATATTGTGCTCAGCCTAGACAAAGTTTGGGCCAAGATTTATATTGTGCTCAGCCTAGACAAAGTTTGAGCCCAGATTTGTATTGTGCTCAGCCTAGACAGTGTTTGAGCCCAGATTTGTATTGTGCTAAGCCTAGACAAAGTTTGGGCCAAGATTTATATTGTGCACACTAGACAGTGTTTGAGCCCAGATTTGTATTGTGCTCAGCCTAGACAACGTTTGGGCCAAGATTTATATTGTGCTCAGCCTAGACAAAGTTTGAGCCCAGATTTGTATTGTGCTCAGCCTAGACAGAGTTTGAGCCCAGATTTGTAGTGTGCTTAGCCTAGACAGTGTTTGAGCCCAGATTTGTATTGTGCTAAGCCTAGACAGTGTTTGAGCCCAGATTTGTAGTGTGCTTAGCCTAGACAGTGTTTGAGCCCAGATTTGTAGTGTGCTTAGCCTAGACAGTGTTTGAGCCCAGATTTGTAGTGTGCTCAGCCTAGACAGTGTTTGAGCCCAGATTTGTATTGTGCTTAGCCTAGACAAAGTTTGGGCCAAGATTTATATTGTGCTTAACCTTGAGGTTTGGGCCAAGGTTTGAAACAATGATTGTTCTTACGCTAGACAGAGTTTGAACCTAGATTTGTATTGTGTTTATACTAGACAAAATTTTGAGCCCAGATTTGAATCAACAATTGTTCTGAACCTAGACAAAGTTTGAGTCCAGGTTTGAAACAATGATAGTAATTAAACAATAAAAATAGTTTCTTGGTTCAAAACAGCGGTCTGGAGACAGACACAAGAGATATACTTTGGTCATAGGTCGTTTTTGAAAAGAGCCTCTCTTGCTTGTAGAGTATAGTCATATTTACAGGGGTCTCAGATCTATATGTATACTTATCATCAGTCTTCTAAATGTTTGAACAGTTTGGTTTGAAACACAGGCTGAACCCAAACCAATACGATATGACTTGTAAGTTGTTTTTCAACGCCAATGTTAGAATGAAACTTCATACAGTGGGCAAGTTATGCATAGTAGTTTGTCCAATAAGAGCTTAAACTGAATAGGTGAAGTGGTTTTAGAAGATAGTTTTAGACACAGTTAATTAGAAATATAGACTGAACATCCATACGTTACGACTCCAGGACAATGCCTGAATGCAAGGCGGTTAAGCAGCTTTGCTGTAAGTTTGGTGATTTGTCTGTTCCTTGAAATCGTCTAAAAATCTTTGGTGTTCTAGTACAGATCGTATGGCAGGGCCGCATTATATAGATGGGATATTAAAGTCTCGCTAGCTCTATTGTTTAGCAGTCAGCAAAGTTTGTCAGCTAGTTCTAAGATATGGACGCCAATCACCCATTGTAGATAGCTGAAGATGTAAAGACGTAGGTAACTTTACATTTAATATCTTTACAATCAATCTATTTAGCAAATTGTCTTCATATTGTCTAGTGTATTTTTAAATGTTTGAAATCGGTGACGTTTGCATTTAGAAAACATCACACGATCACGTGTCATCTCAAAGATATTTTTTGCACGTGTCTTATGAAATCCGTGTTCGAAATCACGAAAGAAACTTTGCTTCAAGGTCAAAATGAAAGTACTCTCAAACTTGTTATTATGTAAAGATAAACCACGAGAAAACCGATCCACTAAAAACATATGTCAACTTGCTGAAGTAACTACATTTTTTTTAACTTATTAGGCGCGTGTACCACACTCCTTCAGTAATTTGCCTTTTGTGCGAATAATTTGTTTTAACTACTCAGAAAACATGTGAGATATGGAAAAGAGATTTTGCAAGATTTGCTACAAAAATATTGCGACGCGTGTTATCTTTATTATTTATATTTAATGAACAGAATGATGTTAAATTATTTTATTATACCTCACTTTTGTCTACAATGGTAAAATCCCATTACCCGAAAAGGAGATATTTTGACTGTCAGAAACATTTTTAATCTTTTTAACACGTGACCAAGCGAAAGTGACTGTCAGGTCATGTGACCGCGCTGATATTTTGAATGTCATATAAGGGCAAATAACTACTTCAGTTTTTTAGCCATATGATTGCCTCCCTTGTACAGAATATCATATGATAATGACGTCGCTGTTCAATGTGTACACAACTGATTACCGCGCTAAAGATGAAACTACTGAATTAAATGAATCAAAAACATATTTATTTTTTTGTGTTTAGTTTTGTTCGGTATAATAAAATAAATACCATATGGCAGCGTGTGTGACATTGATATTGTCAACCCTCGGAACAGAATGTCACCACTCGGCTTTCGCCTCGGGTGACATTCTGCCCTCGGGTTGACAATATCAATGTCACACACGCTGCCATATGGTATTTATATAATGTAGACAACTAAGTATATAAAGAACCATGGAAGAAGATTTTGTTATCATTGCTCCATAAAAAGTGCATGCATGATGCATGGTATTGTTATATGGAGTTTTGTCATCTCCATATGTGATTCTCGCATGTTTGCTCATGCCCGCCCGCTTAGCTCAGTAGGTAGAGCGTTGGTCTACGGATCGGAGGGTCGTGAGTTCGATCCTCGGGCGGGGCGTATGTTCTCCGTGACTATTTGATAAACGACATTGTTTCTGAAATCATTAGTCCTCCACCTCTGATTCATATGGGGAAGTTGGCAGTTACTTGCGGAGAACAGGTTTGTACTGGTACAGAATCCAGGAACACTGGTTAGGTTAACTGCCCGCCGTTACATGACTGAAATACTGTTGAAAAACGGTAAACCCAAAACAAACAAACACTCTCATACCCAGAAATCTAAGCCAATTTGCTGGCTTATTGGCGAAATTGTTTCCCTTGAAAACAGGTTATCGGGTGTATCGATTAGCCATTATCGGTCAATTTACGCCTATTGAAATATAGAAGGAGAAAAACTTTAACACATCAAATGACATCAAAAGCATCATCTGGCAATATTTATTAAGTTATTGAAGTAATCTGCAATATTTGCACTTTCTTTCAATATAATTTTTAATAAAATAAAATATGATCTTCTTGCTTCCCTATGCGTTTGAAATAAGTAACTAATTTTGATCCCGAGTCCCATTGATTTCTGTAGGAAATAACAGATTTTAAGCTTTACATGGTCTTTTAAAATGATATATTCTTATATTTATATTAATCTCACAGCATTTATTAAGTTATTGAAGTAAACTAGAAAAGTTAATCTTTCTTTCAATTAGTTTATTTTTAAGTTATTTTTATGTCTTCTTGCTTCCCTAAACGTTTGAATATCACTGATTTTACTAATTTGGAAAATTTTATTTTTGCCCGTCACAGTACACGTGTACTGATGACACCGGATCAACTGAATTAGATAGACATGTGTGTCAATCTAATTCCGTGTTTATGTCATTACTTTGTCAGATTAAATAAAAATAAAGTTATTTTAAATTACATGTTTAAATAAAAGATATTCCATTTTTTAATTCATTTAATACCATTTTCACAACTAGAATTATTTATTGCATTAAAACATAACATAACATAAAGTTGAATAACATATAGAACTACATGTTCATAGTTAAACTTGGATATTATACATGTAAATATAACAAGTCCATTGGGTCGGGTGTAAATTTCATCTTTCATGTTTGTAAGTATCATAATATTGATGTTAAAAATTTATTATCTTATCTTTTTGTAATGATTATATATGTAGGATAAAGTCAAATAACGCATTTGACAATAAGTTAACCGAATGCTGACATATTTCTGTTTATTACCGTTACTAATTAGATTAGTGTTTGTTTGTCTGACATGCCTAAAGGGACAATTATTACGACACTTGTATAAACACTTTAAAGTTAAAATCTAAATTATGGATATGGAATTATAAATTTTGATAATTTATCTTACCGTTCAAAATTCTAATTCACATTATTGTAAAGTAAAATGCATTTATAGGCCACGGATCCATAATATTTAAAAACTTTTTAAATTGAAAAGATACATTTTCAAGGAGACCCGAAATACACATATATTTCGCCTTCAAAAAATATTTTAAAAATTAAAGGGACTATCCTCCAGATCGTTCGACAACAAGAAAAAATACTTTTATAGATATCTGGAAATAAATGCTACATTTCTTAAGAAGGCTTTAAAACTTAATTACGGACAAACTATATGTTACGGAAATACATGAGAATTTGCTGTTTTACTACTTTTTATGATGAAAATCGAAAAGCGATTGTAACGCTTTATTCAAGGTAAACTGTCTCAATTATAAAAAAAAATCTATTTTTTTGAAGTCATAATTCACTTATTCCGCTATAGCGCTATTGATTTCGAAACAAAAACTCATCTACTAGTATTAACTTCAATTTGAGAGAAAGATTATTTTTAGCCAAATCTGGAGGTCATTGCCTTTAAATACATATTTAACCGAATTTTAAAAATACGTTGAGTAATGGGAATAATATGCTTCCTGACAATTTTTAAACAAATACCAGATTATCATTCAAAATCACCAATTTGAAGAAATAACAATGTTACGTATATCAGGTAATAAACATGTACATCGATCAAATTCCGTCTTTGTCAAATTAAATTAAAACTGTTATTTTAAATTACCTGTTTGAATAAAAATATTTAAATTTTAAAAATTATTTTTTAATTAATTAACTTTAAATTTATGATTTACACATATTTTTGCCCTTAAAAGATATAATCAAAAGATTAAATACATATCTAAAAGTTACGATGAGTAATGGGAATATCCTTGAAGTTCCCAGCTCTCAGCTTTGAAACAAAAACCCGATTATCATTCAAAATCACCAATTTGAAGAATATACTGCAAACAGCCTCGGGCAAGGTAAAACTCCGCTTGTGTAAAAAGTTTCACAATGTCGTCGCAATACCCCTAATAAACAAAACCAGTGTAAAGTCAAGATTATCAAGATAAGAGAGATTAACAAAAATCGATACTCGCGTTAAGATGGTATAAAGGGAAACAATCAAATATAACCGATGTGGCTTAATAATCAAGGGACAATACTCTTCAAAACACGGTCTCATTTCTGGACATGGGTCATGTGTAAATTAGTGCTCGAAAGTTTTGAAATCGTGTAAATTGGTTCTATGAACACTGTTTCAATACTTTTTGAAACATTGACAGTTACGAAAATTCACGGACTTTGAACGCCTTTATAAACGTTCTTTATTTTTCTAAATGTTTTGATCTTGAAATCACTGATAACACTTGAAAGGGGAGGATGCGTCTTTCCAGACGACTGATTACAATTTGTGCAATGCATGTATAATCATGACTTCCACTATACAGGGCACTGATATTTGTATTATACCATTCTCACACACGTAAGAGAAAAACCTTTCTTGCGTTACAGACCGGAATTTTCCCGTTTTTTTTTGTTTTTTTTTTTTTTTGCCGATGGAAATGATTTCTTGCATGCCAGACCGGAATTTCCCCGTGTTTTCTTTTCTCCGCTGGTGGGGAATCTCGTCAGGGTGTAAGGTAACTGATGTATGAATGTGAAAATGCTAGAAAGTGCTTAAAAGATAAATATTCGTTTTATTTACTTTCTTCTATTACTTGAAGAATACGGTATGGAAATAGCTGACCCTCGGGTAACTGCTTCCATCCGCACCTTCAACCAGTAAAGATTCTTGTAATAAGTTGTTTCATTTCTGTAATTCGTGTCAGGAGTTATAACTTATTACACTTTGCCAGATAAGATCTACAAGTCCGAGTGATTTTAAGAAGTTTGAATCCTGTAAGATGTATTTCGGTGTAGGATGACTGATTAACGGATAGACCATAGGTATTCAATGTCGACTGAATGACTTTTTAGCTCTAACTTTACAAACCAGAACTATTTTATGAACACGTCACGGTTGAGATATTTTAGCATTATTGTAATACACAATATGTATTAAAATAGTAACAATTT
The DNA here is from genome assembly GCF_021730395.1 of Mercenaria mercenaria. Lineage (NCBI taxonomy): Eukaryota > Metazoa > Mollusca > Bivalvia > Venerida > Veneridae > Mercenaria > Mercenaria mercenaria. Next base: position 34,783,802 of record NC_069378.1, on the reverse strand, counting down.
TATATATATGTGAAAATAAGGGATCTTTTTGTCTACATTCCAAGATTGTGAATGGTCAGGTGATTGAAACAATAGGAACTCTTTCTTGAATTGGATAGAGAAAACTACAGGATGTTAACAATTATTTATTTTACTGTTTTTAATTTATAAATTGGAAGCTACAATACAATAGAGCCTTTTTTTTACAGAAAATCGAAGTGGAAGGCAGAAATAACAGCGAAATTTTAATTAGGTCCGATATTCAAATTTTGTCATTAGTTTTTGCGATTTGTCAGAATTATTTGTATCTCTCCTTTTTTAATATGCATTTTTCTGTATCTTGGTAGAATATTGAAAGGTGTAACATAACGAAATATTCCATAACAATAATTGTGCTGGAAACTGTTGTGTTGACCTTAATGAAGTCACTTATATTAAGTGAGCCGTGCCATGAGAAAACCAACATAGTGGGTGTGCGACCAGCATGGATCCAGACCAGCCTGCGCATCCGCGCAGTCTGGTCAGGCTCCATGCTGTTCGCTAACAGTTTCTCCAATTCCAATAGGCTTTAAAAGCGAACAGCATGGAGCCTGACCAGACTGCGCGGATGCGCAGGCTGGTCTGGATCCATGCTGGTCGCAAACCCACTATGTTGATTTTCTCATGGCACGGCTCAAGTGTTTTTATTGTTTTGATTAATTTTTTTTGGTAATAGGGGTACCAAAGCTCGATCTCAGGCATTAGAATGGTTCCATCCTGATGGGTATAGATAAAGGTTTGTTTGATTTATAATGGAACAACTGAATATGTTTTGTCATTCACTGGAAATTTAAAACATGGTGCCATCTTTATCTCATGTAAAACTAAGCAATGTCATGATTTGAAACGACATCAGTTCAAGAGGGGAAGGTTATAACAAAATATGCAAAGTTCTTTCTATTTATTTTTGTAAAACGTCTCTTCAGACAGCCCCTGCACTTTGCATATATGTTGTAAGCAGTAGTTTTACACAAAATTAATAAAACATTCAAGTGTAAACCTGTGTATGACAGTATAAACTTACAATCTTATAACTGCATAGTATGATCATTATCTTTATAACATAATACATTTCAATATAAATGAAACAAATTCATGTAAAACATTTATTACCTTCAAAAACTGACTACTTTAATATTAAATGTGTCTTGTAAATATTTAATAGATATAGGGAAATAGCATTTTAACTGGAGACGGCATCGTTTATGAGATACATCTTCCTATTAATCCTAACCCTAATGAACTTGTCTATCTTTTACATTGGACAGCACTATTAACTGTTAAAAGAGGGGCTTACAAAAAAACTGACTAAATGGCGAACAGTGCAGATCATGATCAGACTGCACGGATGTGCAGACTGATCATGATCTACACTGGACGCAAAGGCAGAATCAGTCGTGTCCAGCATGAAAAGGGTTAAACGATCGCTCTAAACTATTGCGTTATTTCTGAAAGAAATTATATTCTGGTGTTACCACGTAGACAGGAAGAAGGATATGTCAGTTCAAAGAATCTCTGTTCTGTTTTTGAAGTGTTGTTACAGGATATATATTCCACTGGGATAAATAACGGTACTTACATTTTATGTGTAAAAATTGATTTATGACATTTAATTTTGGAAAACAGTGCGAGTTTATATATATCATTCCATGTGCTTGTTTTTACAATTGAAATATATAATGTATGTATAATAGCAGGCAAATTTAGTTAAACTCTGGACGGAGAATTTCACAAAGCACCAACAATGTCGTTAATCATTTCTCTCTGTATAACAATAAATATCACATAAATGAATTCAATATAATACCAGTATGATTAAACACTTCTTTTTGATTGACATACTTTAATTTTACCGATTAAACACGATAACTGTTATACCATTCAGTGCGAGACTATCGTGCTTCATACCACTGAAATTGTTCTCTGTCTAAAAAAGCAACAAATTTGACAACAGTTGTAGTTCAATGATTACAAGGAAATGTAGACTCTATACTTTTTCTGAAACTGTAATGAAAATGTATTCTGTAATTTTAAATTCAGCAAAACCGCAACACTTGCAAACAGTTTTAAAACATCTTTTTAGCAGCTGCTGGCGGTCACCTTAAAATCGGATACTTTTGGGTCCATAGCGAAGCGACCAACTTACTTTAATCTACGAATGTACCAAGTATGTTGTTTTTATCATGAAATGAACAATTTTTTTTCAGGGTATTATTTCACATTATACACTGTCTTCTTTCGTTCAACCTTAGCAGCAGAAACATATCCGGATACCGACACAATTTGGTTTCTGTAGGCACTGAAACAAATTTAACAGTTAATAAATTAAATGTAGCTCCTCATTTTAACTTTTAGTTTTCAAAGGCGAGCTTTGTTGGGTGCCATTTTTTACTGGAGAGTTAGCGCTCGTATCCTGACTATTTTCCGAGTCACTTCCGCTCGCCGATTTTTTACTGTCATTATTATGTGTTTTCACGTGTTTGCTGAGGTGATCACTGCGCATGAAACGCTTATTGCATGTTGGACACGCGAATCTCTTCTCACCCGTATGCGTTCTAAGATGGCGCTGTAGTTCGTCAGAACGCGTGAAGCGTTTCCCGCAAAATAACCAGTTACAGACGAATGGCCGCTCCCCTGAAAAGACAAAGTCATTATTTGAAATATAACTAGAATATAAATAGCATCATTTTATGTAACTGTTTAACACTGGCGCATAACTAAAATATCCCAGGTTTCAAAAGCAGTAACTATTTGAAATTTTTGAAATAAACCAAAGTGTTATTTAGAATCTGATTTCATCATTTAAGCAAATGCCAGGAAATTAAGACCGAATACAAATATTGTACCGACCAGTATGCCATCTTAAGTGAGCTTTCAGGTGTGATGTCTTCCCATAAACCTTTCCACATCCGGGAATATGGCAGTTATGTAGGTTCTTCTTTCTTAAATGAGCCCCCGCAGGACCCAGGCGTTCTGCTTCTTGGCAGTTCGGGCAGTCGCATGTCGCTCTTCCTGTATAGCGTCTCTGTGACCTTGATGGGTTTAAGGATGACATGGCGGCAGTGCGGGAGAGTGCAAAAGGATTTACGGCGGAAGCAGTTAAATCACTATTGGACGGAAGTATTGATTTATATGTATCCTGCAACAAATGAGGAAAAGTAGTCCCATTTGAACCTAGAGCATGCCCGAAGGCGTTTAAAGAGTCCGAATTCGGGTAGTTTGTACTAATTTGAGAATGAATACTATTCGACGATCCAGTAATGTCTGAAAGCCAATTTGATGGGTTTGAATGCATGTCCCACCAGGAGGCCGGCGAGTTCACAGAACTAGACAAGTCAGTTTTTAAACCATGAGTATTTGCACTTGGCATATACGAAGACCATGAGTCATATATTGGTGCATTCGCCACTCTTGAATACATGTTGCCTAAGTTTGAGTTAGAAAACCCACTGTCACTGTACACTTTCTGTGATAACGCTAGCCCACTGTCACTATAAACTTTCTGCGATAACGCTGATTGGCAGCTTTCAGTTTGAGAATGTGTGTATGAACTTCCTGTCGATGAAGGATAAAATAGTTCACTTCCGTAAGCGCCAGCACAACTTTGCAAAGTATTTGCGCGCGCATAGTTGAATCCTGATGACGTCATTGACATTGACGAGTTAAAACCGGTCATTCTTTGAGACGTGAAAGACAATGGACTCGGAGCATCCATAGCAGTTATTGGTTTCTTCCATGGATGAAATCCTTTGGCCATGTCGTTGTTGCTTAAAGGAGCTTGGGTCTTAGCTGAAATCTTATTACACTGGGCTGCCAGCATAGCAAGAGGTGTGCCGCCAAATGGGTGGGGGTCCTGAAAAATAAATTAATGTTTGATTTAGGAAATAGAAAAAAGCATTGCGCTTAATGGTAACAATCTTCCATTGTTTCTAGAAATCAGTCAACAGAAACTGGATGTTTACATATTTCAAAGTTCAATTCTTAATGTAGAGAAGGTCATTTTGCGCACCATAACCTCGTTCCTTCCGCATATAGGTCCAGGCATTATCATATAGGCCCAGGCATTATCATACAGGCCCAGGCATTATCATATAGGATAGTTATCGACAAAAATATATTTTGCATGACGCACTGACGATTGCGAGAGACAGGACTGTATCATCATTTGGAACATTTGTTTGCAGTACTAAGATAATCCATCAATGCACATAAAAGTTATGGAGCGGAAACAATTTTACTTGACCTCCATTAGTGGCCTGACAACCATAGATCAAGTGCATGACACATAGCTTATAATATGGAACATTTCTGTGTAGTAATCAGAAAATCCTTCAATTCATTTAAAAGTTATGGATTGGAAACAAATTTTAACTAGATCTTAAACAGTGACATTTAACCGACAAGCATAGAGGTTGTGTTGACACATTGTCTCGTCATGTATAGCACTAAGATAATCCATCAATGCATATAAAAGTTATGGATCAGAAACAATTTTTACTTGACCTTCAATAGTGACCTTGACCTATGACCCACAAGCATAAGTCATATTGTCCTCTATTCATATATCATGTTTTATGAACCTAGCTTGAATATGTTTTGAGTAATTGCAGGATCTAGATTTCCGGACGGACAGACGGACGGGCGGATGGAGGGCATTCCTATAGTCCCCTCAAGTGTTCCACGGGTAGGGGCCTAATAAATTTTCACCTACTTCAGAGGTAAAGTATGTAAACATCACGGTTAGACCTAAACATTAAGTTAGCCATATCTTAAAATCCATGGGAGGAAAGAAGAAAGAACTAAATATAGATGTTTTAGAAAGGTCTGACTGTACCATGCCGGCTCAGCTATATACATCTGCCTATTTTTCGTTATGTCATTGGTGAATAATAAATCTTTTTAACGCATGTTTTTTCTTTTCTGTGCACCGAAAGAAACAGTCGAAACTGACAGAGGGAAACCAGTTGATCTTACTTAGTTGACTTTAAAGCTAACGGAATTGACAGATTAGCGCGATGTAGGATCAAAGCTGTCCGTTTCTATAACATATTGTTTAAAAACTATTAAAATTTATCCATGTGACATATTTAGATTCAATAAACATGAGATCGTCAAAAGGGGCTAAGCATGTAGGAATAAAATTTGACAGGATTAAGACACGTGTATGTGTGTTACGACCGTCAGTCACGCATTTTCCCGGATTATGTTTCACGTTCGGTTCGAGATCAAACGAGAGTTATCATATTCATCTTTCTCCTTATAAAGGCAAGGTAAACTGATAGGTCTTTTGGTGGATTAATGTAGAATAGGGTTCAATGTTTACAAATTTGTTTTGGGCATTAGCATGACATTTCGTAAAGAATTTAAGTAAAGATATCAGTTTCGTTTTTTACCTAAGGTCAATACAAACACATGTGAAAAGAAACAAAGTTTCGTACATTATTGGAGACTGAACATCCTAGACTTCTAATGTAATAGATCGCAGTCATTATACACTGCGAACGTTCAACTTGTTGTCAAAATGAAAAAAAAAAACAAGAAAAAAAAATGCAATACGCAAAAATGCATTCATGCAATGTAACTGTGAAGGACGTTTTATATACTTATTTTCATTTGTGTGTTTAGAAAAAGATTGATTTGTCTTTTGGCAGCGGTTGCATATTTTCATTTTGTTTTCCAGATATAAATTGAAATTTTTGAACAACGTTTTAAAAACTTTGACTTTAACTTGGCACAAAATACTGAACTGTCGTCTTTCTGCTGATACTAGAGCAGCAATTCAGGAAAGTTCTTGTGTTGTGCTGAAATATGAATTCGCAATCTTTAAAGCAAAGTGTAATGAGATATGGCAGAAGAGAACATACGAGGACGTCTGATCTGTGTTATATTAAACATTGGATCAAAAAAGATAGTTTGAGAGCGTTTACAAATAGCCCAGGGGCTGCTTCGCCTCTCAAATATCACATCGGGTACTTCAACAAATATCGTTGATTTAATCGCATTAATGAAACTGACCGAGAAAAATAAGAAATAAAGAGTAAGTATTCCTGCTCACAATGAAAGTAGAAACTGTGTACATACAAGTAAGGCGGTTTGGTCTATGAAAACGATGTATACCCAGATATTATCTATTACTGAAACGTCAAATCTCGTTTGCAACGAGATCTTTGAGTGATGGTTTCGCACACTGTGAACCCGAAGATAATCAATGATTAGAATAACAATAATTATTTCTATTACAGTTAACAGTGTTTTAGTAAATGTCTTTCTTTATCATTTAACAGATAACACGGGCTGCTAGAGACATGGTTTCGCTCATTATAGAATTAGTTAGTCATGTTTAACTAACTGTAGTTTCTTAATTAAAATATAACATTTTAGATACATTTTATTTGCTCAATCAGTGGTGCCCCGTTCGAGTTGTTAAAGAACTGAGAGTCCACATGAGCTTTTAAGAGTACGAATAATACAGATATGCAAGATGATTATATAATATTATACAACATATGAACAAATATACATAAATGATATTTGACCCGAGATTAGAAGTTCCATGTCTAGGTAGGACAGCATTAAATAAGTTTACTATATGTCCTATGTAAAATAAACAGTCTTCTGAGACCTATCAGACAAAGCCGCTTCCATTCTAAAATAGAATTACTAACCTTAGCATGTTCATAAATAATCTTTAAACTAAGAAAAGTAGGAGTTATGAGAGATTTTTGTCAGACAGGTCAACACTAAGGAACATCCTCCAAACTGACAGCTAAAATGTGGATATGAACGTACGTGTGTGTAATAAGGTTTGTCTGCATTTCTATCAATCTAAAACTCTCCTTGAGAATGCTACCAAAATGTCAAGTATAGATTCACAATGAAATAAAAACAGAAAATGGCTTAAAAATATGAAAAATGCCACGCTAAATAGGGAAAAATAAGGATTTCTGTCCGCCATCATTGGAATTGGCCAGAATTGCTGATTGATTACCAATTTAGCTCTTTTTTGTCTCTATAGGAATGTGTTTCGCATTACTGTTGAATTCATATACACAGAACATTACAGATAGAGTGATCATATGCAATATCTGACTGTTTCATTATACACGAATAAAAGACCATTATTTTGACCACACATGCGCTATAGTACTTCCTGTGAAAAATGTCAGTTCCAATCATTATCCACCACACAGAATTTCCGATAATTTTAAAACTTCACTTCACATTTTGAATACAATATTTGACAGTGCAAATACGGAATTGACCCGAGACAATTTCCCCCTAACAAATCTACTCAAATACGAATAAACGGCTTGAACATTTTACCGCTGTAAGTGGAAGCATGTATTTCTATCCTGTCAAAAGCGTTTTGTGACATTGATTAAAAGTAGAACCGATTGTAAAGAATTCTGTTGAGTAATGTTTACTTTTTGAAATAACTATAGATTTTAAATAAATTGCACCAGCTTAACCCTGAAAAATATGTTTCTCTGTTGGTCGCTCTGCTAGTATAATTTTGAAATAAACAGCCTAAATTGAATACTGATTAAACCACAGTAGGGAAATACTTTCTTTAACAGACAATCTACCGGTCTAATCTGTGTAGTGTTTTCATAAACTCAAGTTTTGCTTGTTGTTATTCTCAAGTATGGTGGCATATTTCTGCATACGATAGCCAGATAAGTTTCGGGAAAATATATCGAGTTTTCACGAAAAATAGAAATTTTTTCGTGAAAACATAAAAGCTTTTCACGAAAAGAACTGCAAATATTAAATGGAAAAAGATTGCGTTAGTGCCCACTACTGCATAGGAAAACCAGATAAGTTTCGCAAAAATGGACTAAACTTTCACGAAAAACGGTAAAGTTTTCGTGAAAATAAAATGTCTTCGCGAAAATAATATTTTATTTTCGAGAAAACTTTACCGTTTTTCATGAAAATTTGGTCCATTTTCGCGAAACTTATCTGGTTTTCTTATGCAGAAATGGACACTAACACAAATTTATCCACTTAATATTTGCAGTTCCTTTCGAGAAAAGCTTTTATGTTTTCGCGAAAAGCTTATATATTTTCGCGAATTTTTTTATGTTTTTCTTGAAAACTCGATACATTTTCGCGAAACTTATCTGGTTATCGTATGCAGAAATATGCCACCATACTCAAGTTATGTTTGTATGTTATGTTGCATTTGTTGGTTGGTTTAAGTTGTTTATGTTGGCAGGTTCAATTTGTGTATGTTGATATGCTCAAAATTCGTGTGTTGAAAAGTTCGGATTGTGTTTTCTGGTATGTTCAAGTTGTGTTTGCTGGTAGGCTCAAGTTGTGTTTGCTGGTACGTTCTAGTTGTGTTTGCTGGTACGTTCAAATTGTGTTTGCTGGTAGGCTCAAGTTGTGTTTGCTGGTACGTTCAAGTTGTGTTTGCTGGTACGTTCAAGTTGTGTTTCCTGGTAGGCTCAAGCTGTGTTTGCTTGTATGTTCAAGTTGTGTTTGCTGGTAGACTCAAGTTGTGTTTGCTGGTAGGCTCAAATTGTGTTTGCTGGTAGGCTCAAGCTGTGTTTGCTTGTATGTTCAAGTTGTGTTTGCTGGTAGGCTGAAGTGGTGTTTGCTGGTAAGCTCAAGTTGTGTTTCCTGGTATGTTCAAGTTGTGTTTCCTGGTAGGCTCAAGTTGTGTTTGTTGGTATGTCCAAGTTGTGTTTGCTGGTAGGCTCAAGTTGTGTTTGTTGGTAGGTTCAAGTTGTGTTTCCTGGTATGTTCAAGTTGTGTTTGCTGGTAGGCTCAAGTTGTGTTTGCTGGTAGACTCAAGTTGTGTTTATTGATAGGCTCAAGTTGTGCTTGTTTATTAGCTCATGCTGTGTTTGTTGGTAGGTTCAAGTTGTGTTTATTGATAGGCTCAAGTTGTGTTTGTTTATTAGCTCATGCTGTGGTTGCTGGTAGGCTCAAGTTGTGTTTGCTGGTAGGCTCAAGTTGTGTTTGCTGGTAGGCTCAAGTTGTGTTTATTGATAGGCTCAAGTTGTGTTTGTTTATATGCTCATGCTGTGTTTGTTGTTAGGTTCAAGTTGTGTTTGATGGTTCATTTAAGTTGTCTGTGTTGATATGTCCAAGTTGTTTGTGTGACAGGTTCAAGTTGTAATTGTTAACATGCTCAAAATGTATGTGTTTTAGACTCAGGTTGTGTTTGCTGGTATGTTCAAACTGTGTTTGTTGGTAGGCTTAGGTTGAGTTTGTAGGTAGGTTCAGGCTGTGCTGTTTGTAGGTTCAATTTGTGTTTGTTTATACACACAAAATTTGTGTGTGTTGATAGTTACGGTTGTGTTTGCTGGTAGGTTAAAGTTGTGATTGTTGGTAGGCTCAATTTGTATGTGTCGACAGGCTCAAGATATGTGTTTATTGCTAGGTTCAAGTTGTGTTTGTTGGTACGCTTAAATTGTGTTAGTTCGTAGGCTCAATTTGTCCGTGTTGATATGCCTAAATTGTTTGTTTGATAGGCTCAAGTTTTACTTATTCGTAGGTTCAAGCTGTGTTTGTTGGTAGGTCTATGTTTTGTGAGTATATTAACTTGTATCCAAGTTGTATGTGTCGGTATGTTCATGTTGTGTTGTTGGTAGGTTCAAGTTGTGTTTGTAAGAATGTTTAGCTGTATGCATTGATATTCCAAGTTGTCTGTTGGTACATTCAAGTTGTGTTACTTTGTAAGTTCAAGTTGTCTTTCTTGGAAGGTTCAACTTGTGTTTGTTGGTAGGTTCAACTTGTGTTTGTTGGTACGTTCAGGTTGTGTTTCTTGCAAGGTTCAACTTGTGTTTGTTAGTAGGCTCAGGTTGTGTTTCTTGGAAGGTTCAACTTGTGTTTGTTGGTAAGTTCAAGTTGTGTTTCTTGGAAGGTTCAACTTGTGTTTGTTGGTAAGTTCAAGTCGTGTTTCTTGGAAGGTTCAACTTGTGTTTGTTGGTAGGCTCAAGTTGTGTTTCTTGGAAGGTTCAACTTGCGTTTGTTGGTAGGCTCAGGTTGTGTTTCTTGGAAGGTTCAAGCTGTGTTTGTTGGTAGGTTTATGTTTTGTGAGTATATTAACTTGTATCCAAGTTGTATGTGTCGGTATGTTCATGTTGTGTTGTTGGTAGGTTTCAGTTTTGTTTGTTGCTAGGTTCAAGTTGTGTTTGTAAGAATGTTTAGGTGTATGCATTGATATTCCAAGTTGTCTGTTAGTAAGTTCAAATTGTGTTTGTTTGTAAGTTCAAGTTGTGTTTCTTGGAAGGTTCAACTTGTGTTTGTTGGTAGTATCAACTTGTGTTTGTTGGTATGTTCATGTTGTGTTTCTTGGAAGGTTCAACTTGTGTGTGTTGGTAGGCTCAGGTTGTGTTTCTTGGAAGGTTCAACTTGTGTTTGTTGGTAAGTTCAAGTTGTGTTTCTTGGAAGGTTCAACTTGTGTTTGTTGGTAAGTTCAAGTTGTGTTTCTTGGAAGGTTCAACTTGTGTTTGTTGGTAGGCTCAGGTTGTATTTCTTGGAAGGTTCAACTTGTGTTTGTTGGTAGGCGCAGGTTGTGTTTTTTGTGGTAGGTTCTTGACTGGTTGGTTCAATGTCTTTGCTGGTAGGCTTAGCTTGTTTGCTGGTAGGCTCAAGGTGTTTGCTTGTAGGTTTAAAGTGTTTGCTGGTAGGTTCAAGGAGTTTGCTCGTAAGCTCAAGGTGTTTGCTGGTGGGCTCAAGGTGTTTTCTCGTAGGTTCAAAGTGTTTGCTGGTAGGCTCAAGTGGTGTTTGCTGGTAAGTCAGGTTGTGTTTCTTGGAAGATTCAACTTGTGTTTGTTGGTAGGCTCAAGTTGTGTTTCTTGGAAGGTTCAACTTGTGTTTGTTGGTAGGCTCAGGTTGTGTTTCTTGGAAGGTTCAACTTGCGTTTGTTGGTAGGCTCAGGTTGTGTTTTTTTGTGGTAGGTTCTAAGTCTTGACTGGTAGGTTCAATGTCTTTGCTGGTAGGCTTAGCTTGTTTGCTGGTAGGTTCAAGGTGTTTGCTTGTAGGTTTAAGGTATTTGCTTGTAGGTTTAAGGTGGTTGCTGGTAGGTTCAATGTGTTTGCTGGTAGGTTAAAGGTGTTTGCTGGTAGGTTCAATGTGTTTGCTGGTAGGTTTAAGGTGTTTGCTTGTAAGTTCAATGTGTTTTCTGGTATATTCAAAGTGTTTGCTGGTAGGTTTAAAGTGTTTGCTTGTAGGTTCAAGGTGTTTGCTGGTAGGTTTAAAGTGATTGCTGGTAGGTTTAAAGTGTTTGCTGGTATGTTAAAGGTATTTGCTGGTAGGTTCAAAGCGTTTGCTGGTAGGTTCAATGTGTATGTTGGTAGGCTCAAGGTGTTTGCTGGAAGGTTTAAGTTGTGTGTGGCAAGTAAAGTAAATATCATAATGCAAGAAAACAACTTTCATTAACGCTTCGTACAATACAAGATGCACTGCTATTCAGTATACTGTACGTATACTATAATCTGGTCAGTTTGCGACTATTATGATACTGTGACACAACGTGTTTTATTGATTGAAATCAAACGGCTCTTTGTTTCGAACATAATCTATTGATAGTTTGATAAGAGTTCTTTATCTAAGCGAGATATCATACATTTCCATGCTATGAAGAAAATATCAAATACCCTTTTAAGTCATAACAAACTATGATAAGAACAGTGTGCTATACAGTATATGATTCTCTATTATTTTTCAAGTACCGACTGGACGGTAAACCTGCAAATTACTAATTAAAAAGAAGACCGCCTTGATTTTGAAATACAAATGCTAACAACTTAAGTACTCTATGGTCGGATAGTTAAGGATCGTTTGTCCCTCACCGCTGAAGTGAAATCTCACTAGAGGAAACGAATTATTTCATTTGAGGTAGCCACCCAGCCGGCGTACGGAAGGTTCTACCCAGGTACTCTCCCGTGATGAAATAATGCCCGAAGGGTCACCCAGTGTCTTCCCCCATAACCTAAAGCTGGAAAGTCGCCAAACCGGTATGCCAAAAAAACCGTGTTGGCAGGCCCGGCTCCAGGGCCGGGCCGAGGGGATCGTGCCCGCTCCCCCCCCCCCACCCCAGTTGGCTGAGAAGTGACCTATACTCATCAAAGATGCACCCTACTATTTTGGCAAATGATTTTTTTTCTCTCAAATTTTAGACCCAGAAACGCACCAGAGGCCACCATTTCATACCTGTATTTCAAAATTTTCCAGGGAGAGAGCCCCCTGACACCCACCCCCATTAAGAAGGGTGTAACCCCTCCATCACCTCAAAATGTAGACCTAAAAATGCACCAGAGGCCACGAATTCATACCTGTTTTTCAAAAATTTCCAGGTGGAGCGCCCCCTGACCCCCCTTAATTGACGGGAGTACGCCACCAGTAAATGCACCAGAGGCCACCATTTCATATCTGTATTTCAAAACATTTCCAGGGGGAGATCCCCTGACCCCACTCACATGGTCAAAGGCACCCCTCTAATACCTACCCGCTCTCAGCGCTCGATGTGGCGGTCACATCTTCGTTCTAGACTGGTGCCCCCCTTCCCCCCAGTCAAAAATTTCTGGATCCGGGCCTGTGTTGGTGTCACGTTAAAGCAAAACAATAATGTACTTAACTTAGTATATACATCTAATGATCTAATGTGTCCATACGAAGAGAGTACATAAGTACTAAGTGTATAAAAGGCACGTGTACAGTCACGACACTATAAGTGATCGTGCGTCATAACTCACGTGTCTTTAATCATGTATCATTATGTGATACATACTACCTCATGTAAGTATGGTGGCTGACTTATGCCATTTCAGTATTTTCCGTGCAAGTATAGTATTGTCAAAAATGTGTTCAAAACAAATATATTTACAGACCAAAACGCATGTAAAGGTCTGTGTAGTTATTATATAAGTAGGAATTTTTGAACAAATCTAGCTGAAATAGAAGAATCTTTTCTTACGAAAATTCGTTTTCATACCAGATCAACAAACACTAAAACACATCCAGTAATGACCTAGCCGAATATGGTTATAAATGTTCTTCAGATGATATGCTAAAATACACCGTTAATAAAAATATAAAAGCCTATTTTTTTTCTATATAATTTTCCAGTTGTTCCTGCATTTTTATTTCTTTGTTAAAATGTGTCCACGGGTCCATGGTAGAAGTAAAACTGCAATCCATTACTTCCGGCGCCTAATAACCTTTGTTGATTCAATTAATATTTGAGCCGTGCCATGGGAAAACCAACATAGTGGGTATGCGACCAGCATGGATCCAGACCAGCCTGCGCATCCGCGCAGTCTGGTCAGGATCCATGCAGTTCGCTAACAGTTTCTACAATTCCAATAGGCTTTAAAAGCGAACAGCATGGATCCTGACCAGACTGCGCGGATGCGCAGGCTGGTCTGGATCCATGCTGGTCGCATACCCACTATGTTGGTTTTCTCATGGCACGGCTCATTTCCATTTTTTTTTTTTTTTTGTAAATTATTTACTCACTGTGCAACTTCTCTCTTTAATTATGACAAACGCATCCTTAGTATAAATGAAATCAGGACCGAGCAAAATGTCTTTCAAAGTTAATGAATGAACTACCACCGTGACCTTTGACTCTTTTCAAAAGACGCATGATTTTCCTAATTAATTGTTTTTAATTCATTTTATTTATTTATTTATTTCCACAAAAAAAATCTGCTGATTTAGAACGCTTTCTGAAATGTATAACACGTGTATTGTATTATATATATAATCTCATTTTGTATTAACAAGATATCTGTATTGTTTACGTTAATAAAATAACAGTTCTATTCTGTTACGTTAATTTTATTGTACAAATGAAAAATGTTTCTTGTTAGCATTGACCTTTAAAATGTTTTCTGTCTTTAAAAAAAACTTTATTAAATTCGGACTGGACCATCAGATTAGGGATCACTCATAAATCTGTAGAAAGTTAATCAATTTAATATACACTGAGACTCTCACGCAGTTTCTTCATAAATGCATCCAAAGTGTTCGAAAAACAAAATATGAAATATCTCCTCCGTGTCCGATGATTCAAGTTAAAAGTTTACAATTTTGTCTCGCAGACCGTAGTTAAAACAAAATAGCATAACTATATCCGATGTTCTTATTGCAAAATACTTTTTGTAAATCAGAAAAACTTTCGCTGAAATTATTTTTCCACTCGACTCTTAACTGACAAAATATTAGCCTATTCTTACTCTTGATAAATAAATATTTTCCATCAAGTAACGTTACTGTTCCGTACTTCTATACACGATCTATGTACTTTATTATTACGGTAAATGTCACGGCCGTGCACTCTCACCGAACGTATTTATTTTTTTTTCACTTTAATCTTAAACAATAAATAATTAACAGGTAATGATTTCATATTGTCCGGCAAATCATCTATGTAGCGATTACTCGCTCACTTTCAGTCAAGTTGCGATCAGCTCAAACGATACGAAAGTTAATTCAAATTTAAATACTAACTGTAGGTAAATTTTCCTTATTTTTGTTTTCTTTTAAAAGAAAAGAATTGACATAATTGCAATTGTTACAATATTACAAATATCAACATAGATGATTGAGTAGCTGTTTAGAAACTCTCTCACTACGTATTTCCATTTTGTTATTATATGAACTTTCTATTCTTCTGTCGTTATAAATCATTAAAACCCTCTCAACATTATCAGTGTGCAGGCACGTGATTAGTTCTGAAAAACCTAAAACTTTCCGGCATCAAATCTGTACAAGATTCCGTGTATAAATATGATGTTACGTGCATCATGTTCGGCTGTTTGAAATTGGCCGATCTTCTACTATTAATGCGTTCAATTAAATCATTATAATAAACCCTAGACATACTTAGGGTTGGATAATAATATAATTATTTAAAATAACATATTTTCGCACGATTCATAATGCAAGAACACCTCTATATTTGTCAAATCTTCCACCAATTAGTGTACTGTTATGCGTGTAATTAATTCATTGAGACAAGGTTTGAAAAATAATATATTTTCGCACGATTAAAACTGCAGAAGAACCTTCTTGGAAATCCTGGATGATTTATTTAAAATAAAAAACAGAATCAGGATTAAAATCGTGCGAAAATTCACGGCTAGATTTATTAAGAAAATCCTTATGTCATTTAAATGAAATAAAAAGATTTAGCAGTTATCAACATTAACAGCCGAGATTAATATTATTCCTGTAACATTCTCAATCTATTCAAAGTTTTCAGGACATTAATTAGTTTCATATCTAAGACTTTGAAAAAAAAAAAAAAAATAATTAAAACAGTGCTACTCAGTACTAGATAATGGTTCTTGTTGGATATTACAGCTGTTTTTACACCTTTGTAAAATGCATGCTAAACTTATTCGCCATCACTGGGCAGGGCAACCATAAAATTGTTTAGACTTTTTATCGGAAAACTGTATTTTTTTTTTTTTACATCTTCAGCATTTTTATCCAAGAAAAAAATGTTCTTCAATTTTTATATAAAACATAGGCAATGCAAAACCTCACATGACATATTCTCATAAAACATATAAATCAGCATGTTATATATTTTATCTTAGTTTCTTTCTCAAGAGAAATTCATTAAAGTTCTTGATTGTCTGAGAGGGGGCAAATTAAGGTCTACGGGACACACGTTGTTATATCGTCGTTAGAAATTCCATATCAATGATAAAAACGAAAAACGGGGATTTATTTCCCAGAGAACATATATTTTTTTCTCTTAAATGTATGAAATTGTCTAGATAATAATTAGATGTATTTAAAAGCATATAATCACTTGACCTCTGTTTATTGCCCTTAAGAAATTGTATAAGAATGTGCTCGCTAACAGGAGAAGCACTTTCAACACAAGGAGTTTCTGTCACTGAGAATTTCTCTCAGAAAAAGAATTGAAGCAGATCTATCTATGAACTTTTTTAACAAGACAGATGGACAGAGTTTCGCACTAAATAATTATTTTCCTACTGTCCTCATATACTCATTTTCTCCAAATTTTCATTTGATCGACATTTTCATGGTCATTTTAAGTTAATTAAATGCTTATTTTCTATGCAAAAAACACTACTGTTTAGCCATAATTCCCAATGTTTTCTTCTCTTCGTATCATATGATTGATTAATTTCATTATTATATTTATTTTCATTTGACACCCACCCTCATGCGTCTCCTATAAAACTCGGTCTGTCATTAACTCATATTGTATTTTCTCAATTTGGCTGATAGTTCTAATTTTAAAGAAAATCACAAAATACATTTGTTTTAAACATAAAATTAATAATAAAAGAATGCCACATTGCCAAGGTTGAAAAATTCCGTTATTAATGATTTCAGCAGGAAAAATCCGTATTTGTTCTGTTTAAAATATGTTTCTATTATCGAACAAAAACACTGAATATCACTAGTGCCAAAGTAACATAAAATTGTTCTATAACCGTTCAACCAGAGTCTATCGAATCTATACAAGCATTCGTTTTAGTTTTGTACTAGTTTCTTTTTTATTTCAATATATTGTGTTTGGGTATATCCCGTTTCATGCCACTAATAATGGAGGCTTGCAATATATGAAATAAAATTGTAACGTGAAGATCGTACAGATAGATATTATAACTGTCCAGAATTGCCATCTGAAAAACAAAAACCGTTCGTCCATGCCTCGCAGGCTGTCCTGAATACAATGAAACATTTCCTTTTGAGCAGAAATCGCTTATTATCATTTTAAATATATGTCTAGTGAGAGACACCCATCCCCATCCCCACTCCCTATAAACCCTCTACGGATAAATATGCGGCATGTCCGTCAATTTTGCAAGTATTTAAATGGAATATTCTTTTCCTGCAACAAAAATTCTTACCAGAATTGAAATTCCTAAAGTTTGCCAGAACGGACATGAATTTAGTAAATATTTCTTATAAAAAAACAACAAAAAAAAAAACACTATATAAATGCAGCCGGAGAGTTTTTGAAATATTTTTGTATTTTCCCAAATTTTCCGTTGATCTAGGCTACACATTTTATATTGCAAGAATTTACAAACCAGTAACATACACTTAACGAATTCATATTTAACATAAAGCAAAACTAACCAACAAAAATCAAATATTGTTAGTATATCGACACTGCTTACACAATATATTGGTAGTTCCACTGATCTTATAGTCACATGTTCGAGAATCTATGGATTTACAAGGCATGTCATGGCTTCGAATAAGGAAAGAAATGAGCCCCAATTATCTGGTTTCTTTAATGTTATGAAGGAGGATCAGGCAGTAACTGTAGTTTTGAACCCAACTTTTCATTAATGAAATGTAAGAACTTGCTTACTAAGTTAAATTCTGCTTTCTGTATTCTGCTCTCCCCTGAACTGGAATCATTACAGACATGTTTGATTTTCAACTAAGTCATGTCACGTTGTCTTCAAACCTACTTAGTTTGGGGGCTGTTAACATACTGCCAAAGTGTCTCATACCAGACGTTCATCTGTACCTATACACGCCAACGAATAAAAGGAAAAAAAAACTTTGTTTTGCAATGAAAACATATGAGCGACGCCCCTGACTCGAACTTTCCAATGTTATTCAAACTTTCAGATTTTCTCAACCGAACATCATAATTTTGTTGCATCGCAATACTGGATCAAATATTACTGTCGGCTATTGTATACGTTTTCGTTTCTCATATTCAGGCGAAATGGTACAACACAGTTCACGAGATAATTACTTTAATAGAACATAATCTCGCAAACGTCGTAAGAGAATATGTTACAAAAACACCTTTATGCATATTTCCATCTAATATGCTTGTTTTGCATACGAATACAAAATATTTTACTCACCGCAATCATTGCTGACATATTCTCGATTTACATTATAAGATCATAAGATATATATCATTTTCTAATGTCATATCACATATCTATATCACATATAACTACTATATGCTTTGATAATCCCGATTAATCCAGTGCAGTATCGACCGACTTATCAAGGCGTGAATGGTTGTACCGTTTATCGTCTTTTGGATTATTTTGCTGCTTCTTCCCTCTCCTCCCACTTTTCATGTTTATTTCACATAAAATACACACTTGAACATTTTCTCGCTTTAGGTGTATTGAAAATAGTATGAATACTAGGGGCGGGAAATATCTTTTCCGTAGTTTTGATTGATCGAAGTAATTGTTGGGTTGTGCGAGGTGTTGTGTATAATTATCGGCCAATCAGAGGCGTTTTAGGGCGTTGCTGCGCGTGGTAAGTATTTCAGAAGGAAGTTTAGTAGCTGCTCCGCGGTTAATGATGGCGTATTAATACTATCTTATCTTGATCAAAAATGGTGTTAAATGTTGATATCAAACTCGTTATATGTTGTTTTAATTAATTTGTTCTATATCGTTATCTGATAAGATGGTGAAAGTGTGAAATGCGGAAAACAACATTGAAAAGTCGAGTGGTTTATGAGAAGTTGTTCTTAAAACGAGATTTTATCGCAGTTTTAGATTTATTCTTGTTAAATCTCTTTCTTGTATTGCATGCATAATTTGTTCTGTAGTCATACATATTCGAACCAATGTTATCACTGTTTACCTAGAAACATTGATATAATCGCCCGCTGTGCGTCAATATGGAAGGCACAGTGATTCAGGGTAAAGCGTTGGACTCCTGGACGCGGGTTTGAATCCCGATAAGAAAGGAATTTGACGGGATTGACATAGTCCATTACCAAAGCTTAAAAGTAAGATTAATTATCAATTTTAGGTTTGGTTTGCAAACTACTGAACCATAATGTCTACCCTCCCTCGCCCCATCAAGGTTGCGTTCGAACATTTTCAAAGTCTACATGATCTAAAGCCATGCACTAATTGTTAATTAATCAAGAAATGAAGGGTTTTTTCTGTTAACAGTTCATAAATATGTTACATAAAACTAAAATTAGTAACTGCAGCACATCCAGTACATATTAGGTTTTCTTCCGTTGTATGGGAGAGTTCCGCGCATCCTACAAGCACCAACCTGTACCATTTTTTATCGTATGATTTTGAAACAATAGATCATTAATAGCTTGCCGGAAAATACTCACATCTATTTGCCCTCGGTCGGAATAGCTTGCCAGCAAAGTTGCCCTCGGTTAGACTGAGGGTATATAGTTTTTACCATGGACTGACACGCAATTCAGGAAGACTTATTCCATGACATCAGTAATAAACTTATACATAATTTTCCAAGTTTTGACTTTAGTCCAGCAAACATGATTGCAGTCATGCTCATGTTGTGAAACCCTCACACTTTTACCTGAACAAATCTATGCTATCAATGCGTAAATAACAAAAGAAAATACATCATCGTGTCTCAGTCAAGGTGGTGTGTTTATTTGTTCATTGCGGATTTTATTATGAGTTATCATTAATTTTCTCGATCCTGCATCATTTTTTTGCAGCTAATGATAACAATTCTGGTCTAATCACCACATTTACATTCTCGGTGGTCATTAAGATTGAAGGAATTCATTAATTCTCTAATTCAATGTATTACGGTTCTTTCCTAATTATATCAATTTAACATAAAAATATAAGGTCGATACTCTAAGATACTTAAGCCGTAAAGTCGTATGCCAACTTTTCGTTCTTTCGAGTGCTTTGGAAACGTTCTCTGTTTACACATTTAGACATATGAGCCGTGCCATGAGAAAACCAACATAGTGGGTATGCGACCGGCATGGATCCAGACCAGCCTGCGCATCCGCGCAGTCTGGTCAGGCTCCATGCTGTTCGCTTTTAAAGCCTATTGGAATTGGAGAAACTATTAGCGAACAGCATGGATCCTGACCAGACTGCGCGGATGCGCAGGCTGGTCTGGATCCATGCTGGTCGCATACCCACTATGTTGGTTTTCCCATGGCACGGCTCATATGTAAAATGCTTTTTACTTTTTTTCATAAAAGAAGACTAAGTTTCATTTCAGAAGCAAGTTAACGAACAACACAGAAATAAAATAAAATTTTGTATTTCGTATGTAACATTTTCCCGTTGTTTTTTTTTTTCTGCCCAAAACTGCACAGCTTATCATTTAAAGTTTAAAGTTTGAGGTTTTCAGAAAAAAAAAAATGGACTTAAAATCTTGCTTTTATTATATAACTTATTCTTTCATATAAACATGAAAGCAAATTCAATTTGGGACGCAATTCTAGAATCCGTCATCTAGAGTTAAAAAATAAAAGACGTAATTTTCATTTGTTTTTTCAACTGCCAACATCATTTCAATGTCTTTCTCCTATCCGCCCAATTCTTGAAGTTACATATTGCTTAACGACCTTACAAGTAAAACACTTCATAACATAATAAAAAACATGAGAGGTTTTTCATTATGAAGGCGAATTTGTAAGAATTTCTCTTGCGTAATAACTGCAAGAGCACCTGCTTATAATTGGCGCCAATTAAAGCCTCTCTGGATGTAATAAGAAACAATTTGTGAGAATTTTATCAGCATTTTCATCTTTGAGTTTCTAATACTGATATTTTAAGCCAATGTTACCCAAATGAAAGCCCAGCAAAGGGCATGAACTGAAACCGGTGTCAGCTATTATAAAAAATATCCTTAAAATGAATATGTCGAACTATTTTGCTTCTTTTCTGAACTCTTTTATCCGAAGAGTCATAAGATCTTATAATGCTTCGAGAAGACTAAGACCGTTCAGTTCAAGACGTCAGATTGAAATTCCATTTTATATTAAACTGTCAATTTTTGTCGCTTGTTTCACATTTTTAGGTATTCGAATTCATACCTTTTCATTTTCAAGAAATACATCTGAACTGAAAATTCAAACATAAGGTATCTACTATCTACTCAATGAACTTCCTGACTTCTTACACGTACATTCAGAACAAAACACGCCTAAATATTAGTCCCTATATATTTCACATCCAATAGGTGAGAATTTGTTTTGCATATTCTATATAATATGGATAATGTTCGCAGAGCTGACACACATAGCTAAACCTATTTCGGAATAAAAATCCCTACCGGATTTTAAAGAATTATCCAATGAAGAGAAAAGTATGGATAATTTATCTTCTAAGAGCTTTTTCCTGTCGCAGTTGCCTACTGCAAACTCAGATCAAATCACACTGAATTCACTTGTTACTACTCATACTAAAATACTAAAATTGAATTTTAGTTAATTTAATACAACCTTCTCTCCATTTTTTATTACCAAAATGCCAAAACCACATCCCTAATGAAATTTAAACATAAACTAGCTTTAATTCAGACTTCTTTGGCCACCCAAATGAAAAAAAAAAGTCAAATAACCTGTCCGGCATAATGCGATAGACCTGATGATATCAGCGCAGGCCTTGACATTTCCACAGACATCATATTTAAAATGAAACGGAGAGAGTGCCTGACATACTAATACTCAGTGAAAAAGATGGACATGCAATGTGTCTAGTTGAGAGATATTGATGTAAGATCACGCTTTGATTCTCAGAATTCAAATAACATGTTACAAACGTTAAAAGTATTAATTTGCTTTATTGTGTTATACTTTTGAAATTTAAATTTATATCATTTAGGCCTATACTGAAATAAGATATTACGTAAATGTATTAGGTATACATACAGAAAAGGCGAAAGCACAGACAAACAATGGTAGTAAAATCGCAGCAAAAATTGTATTCGCATAATGGCTGCTTCAAACAGCTCTCCTGTACTGCCATGGGTTTGCTCTGAAGAGCATTTTCTCTTAATTTCAATATAATTTCTTGCTGAAATCTAAATGCTCGGCATTTTGGTAGCATTTTCATTATGAAATAATTTCACATCAGAATTCATCCGGTAATTTGGAGTCACATTTGTGTTGAATACTTGTCGAATACTTTTAAGTTATTGTGGCAACTTCTTAGACTTTTTTTTTTCGATTTTAGTTTTCAGGGATACCAAAAAGATCAGCCCGATCTAAAGACATAAATTAGATAACTTTTACAAGATATCATCAAAACTAATTTGGTATCAAACCTTAAATTGACTTTCTCCCACCCATATTTCGAAATTAAATGTCCAAATAATTTGTTTGCCTTGTTATTTATATAATTTAACACCTGCAAGCATTAAATGACCGTGATCGGTCAAGATGAAAGCGATGGTTAGGTTTATCAATTTTAAGAATCTTCCCTAAAGAAAGGAAATCTTTATCGACTTTGTACGTATTACGATGATCCATTATACATCTTTCAATGGTGTGTTATGCAACCATTTGATTTTGTGACATTTACAGGATTCTAAAAGAAATTCTAAAATTAATGCTGACAGGGTGTTTCTTCGTGACACAACTAACAGTATGTGCGGCAGGTAGCGAAGATCAATCATTTCAATGTAACAACGTGGAAAATACTGAAACAATTTAGAAGCAGCCTCTAAAATGGTGAAAATAAAGTCTGTATGCCTAGAAGGTTAAATATGAAATCAAGCATTGCCCATCTGACGGGAAAACTCGATCATGTTGGATATTTCAGTATTTTACGCGTAAATGCTCATTTCAGTATTCAGCGCTTATAAGAAGTCCATTCCGGCATTTTATGTATCAGGTAATTTCGCGTTCCATTGTCTTTCAAAAAATGTATTTGTAAAATACTGTTATCATGTAACCAATTAAACGGAAGTCACGCAGTCTCGTAGGATTTTTAAATGATAAATATAATTTATCTTAGTGACCAGTCGAACGATGCCAGCTCTTCTTGGCGAAGGTGTGTCAGTGACATCTCGAATAACAACAACAACAACAACACGGTGCTTTATTATGCCTAACTAAACTAAAGGAACCAGCGTGGGAGCCATCTGGTCTAGTCGCGTAATGGCTGCCAGGTATTTGAACACTAATTTTTCACTTGGCATGGCAACAGTGGTCTAAGTTGAAGCTAGTTTCTGTTTAAATTTCATTGTGGATGTATTTTTGACATATTGGGAGGAAAAATGGGAGAGCAGGTTGTATTTGGTGAAGTCAAGCTCAATTTTAGTATGAGTAGTACTTCCAGGTCACAGCAGCGTGATTTTGATGTCAGTTTACAGTAAGCAAATGTGACCAGAGAAATCTCTCTTAGAAGATACATGACCCCAACTTTTCTCTTCATTTTATATCAGTTTTATCATAACTCTTTAAAATGAGGTAAGAAGTTGTTCTCTGAAATGGGTCTAGCTATGTTTTGTAGCTCTTTAAAAAATGTCAGTTTTATATAGAATATATAGGGAAAATATTTACCTTATTGTGACCATTAGAAAGTATTTTAACAAATTGTACATTCAACATATTATATACAAAAACATGAAGTGTGAAATCCATTGATACGTTTTTCTTCGTAATAACTTATCAAAACTCTCCCTATTGTCAAAAACATGTTCTCATTTATATAAATGTATCATTTTAATAATTCGGCAAGTCTTCAGTACTGAAATGCCATTTTTTATTGTACAAACATTCTGTGAATGTGTAAACCACATTAAAACTATTCTTGTCATCTTCAGTCTTCTAGAAACAGAACTCTGTTATCTCAGGCAGTTGTGCAGAAATATATTACTTTCAATTATTCGATGAACAATTGTCCGGCAATATCCGATTTATTCCGAATTAATCCGCTCCATGTCAAAAGACGCTCATTACGAAAGCTTGATCTCCAAAGATGACGTATAATTTGCTAAAATTGCGACGGTTTCAGCAATCAAAACTAATTTAGGGATCTTGAGTAGGGTCAGAGAGCATGAATCTACTCCGTTTATCATCATTTTCATCAATTTTTCTTTGATACTGCTGCAGGCATTAGTATGGTTATTGTAAAGAGAAATTTAGACGGAATGGAATTTAAATAGCTTGTTTTTCCCGCATCAGTATTGTTCGGTTTTTGAGATACTGAAATAATTCTTTTAATTGACAACAAGTCGACCTTAATTACTAAAAGGCAAAAAATGTAAAAATTTTACTTATTTGATTTTGATTCTATTGTAAAATCGTTTAATTTTATTTTCTATATTATATTATATACATCTAGAGACACATTGGGGTAAGTACTGAACGGACATTTCTTTCTGAGTCTTACAAATGCCAGACTGGGATGGTATGTATGAGAAGAAAGAAAATTGAGGACAACGAATGCTAGACTGGGATGGGAGAAAAGCGAAGGTAACAAATGCCAGACTGAGATGGGATAAAAGCGAATGTTATTAATGTATCACTTGGGTGAGATATGGGATTGGAGAAAACTGAGGGTCACCAATGCCAGACTGGGATGATAGAAAAGTGATGGCGACTAACGCCTGATTAGGATGGATATAGAACAGGAAATAATTGAGGCTAACGAATGCTAGACTGTGATGGGATATGGGATGGCAGAAAATAGAGGATAACGAATGCCAGACAGAGACATGGTATGGGATGGGAGCAAAATACAGGATAAGAAATGCCAGACTGAGATGGTATATAGGATGGGAGAAAATTGAGGATAACGAATACCAGAAAGAGACGGGATACTGGATGGGAGAAAATTGAGGATAACGAATACCAGAAAGAGACGGGATACTGGATGGGAGAAAATTGAGGATAACGAATGCCAGAAAGAGACGGGATACTGGATGGGAGAAAGTAGAGGATAACGAATGCCAGACAGAGACGATGGATAGGGATGGAGCAAATAGAGGATAACGAATCCAGACGAGATGGGTATAAGGGGAGGGAGAAATTGAGGATAACGAATACCAGACAGAGACGGATAAGGGTGGGAGAAAGTAGAGGATAACGAATACCAGACAGAGACGGGATAAGGGGAGGGAGAAAGTAGAGGATAACGAATACCAGACAGAGACGGGATAAGGGGAGGGAGAAAGTAGAGGATAACGAATACCAGACAGAGACTGGACCTGGGATGGGAGAAAATTGAGGATAACGAATACCAGACAGAGATGGCATATTGGATGGGAGAAAATTGAGGTAACGAATACCAGACAGAGATGGCATATTGGATGGGAGAAAATTGAGGCTAAGGAATGCCAGAATGAGATGGGATATGGGAAAGGGAAAAATGAGGATAGCGAATGTCAGACTAGATGGGATATTGGATAGAAGAAAATTGAGGATGACGAATGGGATATGGGATTGGAGAAAATTTAGGATAACGAATGCCAGACAGAGATTGAAGAAAAGCGAAGGTGCCAAATGCCTGACTGATCTGGGATGGGATGAGAGAAAATTGAGGGAAACGAATGTCGTACTGGGATTTTTAGAAGGGCGAAGGTTACGATGGAATGGGAGAAAACTGAAGGTACCGAATGCCAGACTAGGATACAAAAAAGTAAAAGTACCGAATGCCTGACTGGAATGGGGAAGGGAGTGAAACAAATGCCTGTGATGCAACGATCCCTTAACGAACATGCCTATACATCAAGCGACATGAGACAGACGGAAATCAGTTACAGTCGATACTTGATATACTAAAAAAATATGAGATAAATGTTGCAGATTATATTAACTTCTACACAATGAACGTACTACCAGCTTCTTATTTATGAATGAAATTCTTCCTATATGAATCACTTATTTACATTAATGTCAACTTAACCTAGATATCCGTTTAAATATTTTATTTCAGAAAAATGAAGTCCATTTGTCAATGGTGAAAGTGTCCATTAAAATGATTAATTTATTTAACTTTGACATTATGCACAAGGTGGTCTACAGTAAGTTCAAGCAGTGCACTTTGCAACAATAGTTTTGAAAGTTGATCCCGTCATATCTTATAGTGTCTTATACATTCGTATATATATTCTCTGTTATTTGTGGTATAGCTCGTAGTTTTACTTCTGGGGTATAAATCAATGAATTCTTGTGAAGCCATTTCACGTGCAGATTGGAACATTTAAAAATTATCCTATTATTTGTAATCAAACGTTTGTTGAATACGTTGGGTTATAGCGAACTATGGAATAATTTTAACTTAGACTCAAATGTAAATTTATCTTGCTTTGCTTAAACAAAGAATTAGGGATCAGTATATCCAAGACTGGAATGCCTCGATCAAAAATGTTTCTAAACTTTACTAATATTTTGGGCATGTATCATGACCTCCTAAAATTTTTGTCTCTTTTGTGTCTTCAGAAAGAAAGAATATGTTGTCTAAAATTTCAAAATTCTTAAATGATGCTTTTAAATTATAAGAAAAGAAGTCTTGGAACATATTTCTGTTTCCTAATTATATGATGTTTATTTATATATGTTTAGTGTATGGCATGCTGTGGTAGGAAATGTATTGAATAGTTACGTTCAATTATTCAAGTTAAAATATGTATTCTTATTTTGTCTTGGCCATATTTGTTTGCATGCTTTGTAAATGGTCAAAGGCATTGTTATGTACCGATTAATGAATTAATGAAATGAAACAAATGAATGTTATCTGTGAAAGTTCTTGCTTCCATTTGTTATGTTATCTCTAAAAGAAACATCATTTTTATTCTGTTGTGGTAAATAGTTATTTCGGCCTATAATCCTTTCAGAGATATTTCGTTTATTTGTGACAAAATACTTTTTTTCTGCTGTCCCTGTACACTCGTGCTATACTGTAGATATATACTGCGTAGCTTTGTCACATGACTTACCCCTATATCGTCTGCTGACTTTCAGATGTACTGTGGTATAACACACATCATGCAAAAAGATGCCACTCGCGTATTTTTTATAATTGATATGAAAGGTTGGAGATGTGCATGAACGGAAGTTAAACTATATATTTTTACTTTTTCATTAAAATGTGGTTATCTACTGCGTCTTGTTGCCTCTGGTATCATTTTAGCCAAACCAAAGTCTATTTAAAATCGCACTTAATCCCAACTTATTCTTTCTCTTTCGTCTTAATTGTATCTGCTACTGTTGCGTAAATAGTCAATTGTAAAACGAAGAACTACGCATGAAGTGTAGACAGCACGTTCAGATACTTATTTTAAGTACCCCATTTAAAATAAATCTGGCCGGTACACAAACAATATTTATAATTTAAATGCATGTATTTATAAATAATAACTGCAGTTAGTGAATTACGAATACTAAATCTGCACGACACATGTTGCTGTGGAAGTTTTATTTTTACTGTCTTTTTGTCATTTTCAACATCTGTAACGAATAAGTCAACACTAATTTTTAAATAAATTGCTTATTGGGAGACACCCACATTTCACGAATGATGGCCATTTTAAAGAGCAATAAATTTGGTCAGAGTTTTTATAGTTTCTTTGCGGCTCGACATAATAATTACGATTCTACCGGCGAAATGATTTGAGGTCAATTCAAAAGGTCATGGGAACGTCCCAAACCACTGGCCAGGTCTTTATGGACACCGTAGCACCCATTAGGATAGTATTCTTTGGTTTCGAAAAGTTATTAAATATTTACATTAACAGCTTGACCAGGGTTACGTTTCCGGAGCTGAGGCCAGCACAAGCTGCACACCTTACTATTTTATATGATAACTGATTTATATAGGGCATTTGTGAGCAATGAACGTTCTATTCATACAGCCGCCGAGCATTTGTGAGCAATGAACGTTCTATTCATACAGCCGCCGAGCGTTTGTGAGCAATGAACGTTCTATTCATACAGCCGCCGAGCGTTCGTGCAGATCTGAGCACCGGTTCCAACTGCCTCTTGAAAACAAAACTGGCGAGAAAAAAAAATGAAATCATTATCAACTGGAAGAAATTTGACCTTTGACCGGGACCTGCCTCAGATACCAGTAGTGAACAATGGTATACAGTATAATACATTCATACAGAAAATGTCAAAATCATTCCAATTCACTCAAGCAAAGTATGCATCCTGACATTAGTGTGTGTGACATTTGCACGCGCATTTAATGGAAATGCTCATTCCAAACCTTGTTTATTACTGGGAAAAAAAAGCGCGTTAATAATAATAATAATAGATGCATTTAGTTTTTTTACTGCAATTCTTCATTAAGGTTTAAAATACCTATTCATGGTGATAATGCTTTTGATGTTGCACAGAAAACAGAAGAATTACAATAAATATAACGATTAATTGACGGATTTTCTCGCCTCTTTTCATTCCTCAACCGCCCTTTCCCGCCTTTTTACTCCCATTCGCTAGATTTGACGAGATTTCGACACGCCATCTTTGTTTTAGTCAGTCATTACACAAGCTACATGTCCACAAATAGCAACCTTCCTCGGTTTAATAATAGCTGTGTAGAAAACACAAGCATGTTATTTTGCTTTATATCACAAATGACCTTCGCCGCATAGTTTTACGCCCAGATTTGACGCCCATCTTGTGAGAGGCAGTGCAGTGCGTACCATGAAAAATATTGACATGGAAAGCCTTTCCAGAACGCCTTCCAGAACAAACAAGAACAACGTTTACCGATAATTTGTATGCCTTTTCACGAACAAAACTCTCACAAGCATAATTATCTTTAGTAACTGTAATATATTTGCTGTTTTTTTTTATTTCTTTATTTGTCTTTCATGTGTCAGTGCTATAACTCCTAAACCCCTAAACCCCGACAACTAGCTTTGATTTGCCCTAAAAATAATCAAGCATGGATTTTAGAATTTCTTGCATCCGTAATTGGATAAATCCACGCACCATGGATTGTACATCCTGAAACATTGACAGTATAAAAGTATCTAAACATTATTTTGACTGATCTTTATAAAACCAGTTGTTCCAAATTCTGTGAGAAAAATGTTTGGAAACATTTGTGAGAAAAAAGTAGAGTCACTTGCAATTTTTGGTCTGAGAAAAAAGGCTTTTGAAAATTCAGCATTTATTCAGATCAAACATTTGACTTTAAAAGCAGCATTTACATCAATGAAGTTTTAATGTCAATAAAAGTCCATTGGTCTTATTGAGGAACTACATGTACCGAAAGTTTTACATCTCTTCTGTTATATCTTTGGGCTCGTACTCAACACGCCACTTTATTCATACTTTCAACCAAGAAACTTAAAGGCATAAGGCCGCAAGGAATTTCAGATTTTAACTTCCTGAGCTAATCCAAGAAGTCTTCTACCTATTTTGTTGGAAATACTTAATGGAACTGAAAATAGACATTGTATCTGAAATTTCACTGTCAACGGATAAGCAATTTTAAAATTGGACTATTTGAGAAAAACGGAATGACATTTGAAAACATCAACAAGGTGCATGTGCCACTACGTCATGTCTGAGATCGTTTCCACTTACCATGCCAGTTAATTTACATTTTAAGATGGAGAGGAGTACGGGAAAGGACTTCGTGCAATAGAAAAAAAATGCTTGTTTACAAAAATCACATATCGGGGACTTGGCGCGAAACAAACCTGTGTGTTTGTAATGGAATACTAGTAGATTCGGGTTGAGCCTCCGATATGTCAAGTTGGACTTTTATAATATGTTTACCTCTCGTTTTTGACAATCGCCACGTTTTCCATATTTTCCTGAGGCATGTGTCTCTATTCGTTTTCGCTGAAAAGGTCCAGAGAAAAGACAATTAACTCATTAGCTTTTCAGGCGATCCTTTGATTATTCTAAATTTCCCCCCGCTTACTATTATCGCTTTCGACTTCATCCTAAATTTCCAAGCGTCTAGCGCACCATGTTATTACGTTGGGTTATGTCTAAAGCATCTGACGTCCCGATATATCATTTTCATGACAATTTCACGGAATCCATCCAACAACTGATTATTACGACCCGGCTTTATGCCGATCTTGGCGTTTTTGAAAGCGAAATTGCTGGAATTGACCAATTATGGCTAATTTAGGTAGCTTAGCATTAAAAGATTTCCCTGAGAATTGAAGGTTTTAGTGTCTTTAAACTTTTCTCTTTGCATATTTTATTTCCTACATTGGAACCACGAAAATACGGGTTGCTTTATTCGAGAGGTCTTACAAACTTCTGAAGTTATATTTCTAATTAAATAAGCCGTAGCCAGTTATAACGAAATAAGCTGTTTGATTACATGGAAGAAAATCTTTTAAAAGAAGCATTATTAAATATGTGAGCTTGAACAAGAAAAATGAAGACGGAGACGAAGAAGACGACAACAACAAACATTAATAATAATAATAATAATAATAATAATAATAGTAATTGTAATACAATATAGATAGATAGATAGATAGATAGATAGATAGATAGATAGATAGATAGATAGATAGATAGATAGATGGATGGATGGATGGATGGATGGATGGATGGGCGTGCAGGGCAGACAGATAAAAGGTAGACAGACAAAAAGATAAATAAATAAATGAATTAATTAATGAATAATGTATGAATAATATGATGAAGTAGAATAAGAACAACAAAAACAACAACATGATAATAATGATGATGATTATGATTATAAAGACCAACAGCAGCAGGTTAGAGAACACCAATTGTTTTCCCATAGACTTCCATTATAACATTGTGGCGTGTATGGCCTTCCATAAATCAAAACATGGATATCTAATCCATCTTTTTTCAAGAACTATCTTAGTTTCACCAAAATATCGGACTAAATCTATATGAATAGTGATACTTTATTTAATTAAGTATTTTTCATGTGAATGAGATGACCCCCTGTTTACATCGTTGCATGGCAGGATAAATTCGTTTGATAAAACGTTTCAATACACATAAAATCTAGCATTTTTGTAATAAAATTTAATACTGTAAATGCAGTAAAAAATCACTTCTTAGGTTTGTTTACATGATTCAGAACGGACAGACCTTATTCCTAGTAAGTTCCCTGTACTATTTTGAATTGGTAGTCTTTGACCAGTAGGAACATTAACAACAACAATTATAATAATCATAACCTTTAATGATAAAAAATGATAATCTTCAAATATCGTTGCATCTTTTAAAGGGCAAAAAGAAAAAACTACGAAAAAAAAAACTGAAATGAAACTTATAACAACTTTTTTTTTGTATTTGGCAATTTTAGATTTGCAGTTTTTCATGTAAATGAAATGTTAGGTTTCTGTATAAGATAGGCACCAAAATAACTGTAGAAAACAATAACGCTAAAGATCTGTCTTAAAGGAATGACCTCATACGGCGAATGATCGCTTAAATTGGATTATAAAAACATAAAGTAAGTAATAAATTAAGTGAGCAATGACTTAGGGAAGAAATGTCTGGTGATAACTAAGACAACAGCAATATTTTAATTTGAAAGTAGTTGAAGGCAGACAATACGCCGTTCTAGTACGGAGAATAGTTAGCATAGGCGTCTTTTGTAAACTTTCATAAAAAGAAAATCTAATTTGCTTAAGCTAAAAAAATTAGATATTTCAAAACCCGTTTCGAACTTTTTATCCTGTGAAAATTTGAGAATTGGTGTAGTCTACAAAAAATTCTCACAGACTTTAATTTCAATAATTGTTTTACACGCCCATTTGATTCAACTTTTTATTCGGGCTCATAAGCTGGAAAATTACCGAAAAGTATAGAAATGAAGACAAGTACCAAAAGAAAACAAATGCAATCTTTGTGGGAAACTTTTTTCATTACGTATTCTTTTCTTTAATGTTAAAAGTATTAATTAGCAATCAGCGTTCCCTTGTGAACTATTCCAATGGAAAAAGAGAAGAAATGTCAATATTTTAAATTACATTTAGAAGAAGGATATTTAAACCAGAAAATCTTATTACCTTTTTTACAGAAGAATATTTCTGTCATTATAAATTCATAAAATTATTAAAAATGATGGTAATACTTTATTTATTTATTTTATTTATTTATTTATTTATTGGAAATTGACAATTTGTCTTTAGGGTAATGGTTTTAGACTAGAATTTATCAATTTTTATTAAATTTAAGAAGATCATTTATCAGTTAGCAACATATTTAAGTGTTATGATTTTTTTTGTCTTAAATACAGAGCACAATTTTCTTTTAACCTCGACTAACAGATATAAAATTAAAGCAATTAAAATTTCCTTTATTGATAACTACAACCTATGAAAAATATTTTTTCCTGTAGATCTAAAATTATTTCAAACTCGTCTCGCATCCAGTTTACTAATTAGTAAAGGCATAATATTTACGAATATTGAAACATAGAGTAGCCAAAGGGTTTTGAGATATATTTTCCGGCACTTAATAAAACCACGAGAAAGTGATATTCTGTCTCGATGTCGCTAGTGTTAATGACAAGTGCACTTTTGTCTAGAAAAAATAACGACAAAACTAAAAAATCATTTACAAGATTATTAGAAGATCAGTAACGCGTTTAAATCTTTTCTTTTTGGGATACTTTTCTTAGAACTATAATGATGCTGAAAAAATTAAATGTTCTAGTCCTGGGCTTGTGAATTTTGGTGTTTCAGTTTGGAACAGATTATTCTTTCTGTCGTTGCTTAAATGACTCACCATTTATTTATTTATTTATTTATTTATTTATTTATTCAGTTATATTCATTGTACTTTTATTGTATTTTCGTACAAGTTAAAATACTTTATATTCTGTATTCATTCTCCCTGAAATAGAAAATTAAGTTATGGTATGATATAAATGCACTTCGTTTCTCAGAACTTAGCATTTGACGTTGAGCGCAGTCTGTAAGAAATTTCTGTTCTGTTGATGTATGTGTGCTGGGTATTTTTCGCGCTCAATGCCAGAGTACTACCCCATATTTTAGTGTCTCGGGGAATGTAAATATTTGTAGATATTGATTTTCAAGCTAGATCGTCTATGGTAATTTTCTTTTTTCAAACTTACAATTTTCCAAGCTTGATGAAATCTAGCAACCCTCCCCTCGCCGCCTATAGACGCCCCGCTTCCTAAACTATAATTTTCTGAGTTCCCGCCATTTAATTACGGCAGACGATATTGTTAAAGGGCGGAAACTCTCGAAATAACGACCATGATTAACACAGCGGGGCAAACACCTGCTAAAATTTAATGTGATTTTATGAAGTTTAAACTAATAAATGGGGAATTAATTTTAACTCTACTCAGCGTCTATTTGAAAGAAGCTGTGTCTTGTTTTAACATTGCATTTGAACGACTCTAGGCCTACTTGTTTCCAGTTTATTTTAAATTTTCAGAAATCCGTTCTGTTTTTGGATAAAAATTAAATTTCCAGTTATCTCTGTCTCGCACTTATTTTATGTTTTCACCGGAAAAATTTAGTAGGAAGTGTACCAAAATGGAGAACATGAAATCTGCTGAGCTTGTGTTGCTTGGCATTCCAAAAATAAACAAATATTAAATAAAACAAGAGCTGTCGGAGGACAGCAACGCTCGACTATTCAACAGCCTTGTCAATTGAATGAATACAAGTTGAAAAAGGGGCATAATTTTGTAAAATGCAAAGTAGAGGTATTGAACCTCTGTACTGCATGTCATATCATGACAGTGAACAAGTGTGTGAAGTTTCAATCCTTTCCAATTTGTGGATACTGAGATACCAGCTTACATACAAAAACTTAACAAAAAAGTGCTAAGTCAAAGGGGCATAATTTTGTAAAAATGCCAAGTAGAGTTATGGGACCTTCACAGTGCATGTTAGATCATGACAGTGAACAAGTATGTGAAGTTTCAATCCATTCCAATTAGTGGATACTGAGATATCAGATTACATACAAAAATTTAACCAAAAACTGCTAAGTCGAAAAAGGGGCATAATTTTGAAAAAAAAGAGAGTAGAGTTATGGGACTTGCTTAGTGCATGTCAAATCATGATAGTGAACAAGTATGTGAAGTTTCAATCCATTCCGATTAGTAACTACTGAGATACCAGCTTACATACAAAACCATAACCAAAAATTTCTAAGTCGAAAAAGGGGCATAATTTTTGTAAAAAAGCAAAATAGAGTTATGGAACCTGTGCAATGTAGATCAGTTCATCACAGTGAATAAGTGTGTGAAGTTTCAATCCATTCCCACAAGTGGTTACTGAGTTACCAGCTTACATACAAAACCTTAACCAAAAATTTCTAAGTCGAAAAAGGGGCATAATTTTGTAAAAAAGCAAAATAGAGTTATGGAACCTGTGCAATGTAAGTCAGTTTGTCACAGTCAATAAGTGTGTGAAGTTTCAATCCATTCCCACAAGTGGTTACTGAGATACCAGCTTACATACAAAACCTTAACCAAAATCGGGACGCGGACGCGGACGCAGACGCCGACGCCGACGCCGACGCCGACGCATGGGCGAGTGCAATAGCTCACTATTCTATGAATAGTCGAGCTAAAAAGGAAAAGATTAACACTAATCCAAAGGAAACACAGCGTTATTGCAAAGGGGAAAGAAAGCAGAACAAATATTCGTCTAGAACAGGCCATTTTCTGCGCTGATTTAACGAGAAATTTATTGCTGTTTTGTGTATTATAGGCTCAGTTGAAATGAAATATTTTGTCAGCATAAACTGTCACCATTTCAGATGAAGTCAAAACAAATGAATAAACAATGCTTCCAGCAATGCGTTTTTATTTATTTCTTTTATATGACGGAGAACATTGCGAATTAAACGCCCAGCGTCCCGAAGGGGTATAATTATTTTTTGTTCTGAATGTTCAGGAGGCCCGTCATGGCTACATCATTTGTGTTTTAAATCCAATAGAGTCAAACTTGCTCGAGATTTCTTTTTCTTTCTTGTTTGGTTTATAGTCAGACTGACGCAATTTAGGTCATATACCGAGTATTCCTGATATTTTGACGATGGAGGAAGATCCCAGATGACCCTCCGGGCATTGATGTAGGCACCGACTGACACCTGGGTAGAACCAACGACCTTCCATAAGTCAGCTGGATGGCTTTCTCATTCCTCGCATGATGGATTCTTACATCCAAGGCGAGGTTTTTCGAACCGACATTGGTTAAAGGCAAGTGATTTGAAGTCAGTGATTTGTGCAATGAAGAGAACTACCGATTCCTGTTCGGGAATAAGTCGTTTTTCACGTGCCCCCACCCACCCCTCAACCCCGCAATACAAAGTATTTGTTGTTCACGAATCATCAACTTATGCTCTGCAAAGAAATCATCAATTCACGTTAATGCACAAATGCACACACCGCCAAATTTGTTCTCTTCCTGTTCGAACACGAAACACCAACCTTGTTCGTACAGAAATCACTCTGACTGTACACACTATATTTCTTCGTACACGAATCAGCACCCTATGTTCGTAAATGAATAGTCAACCTATGTTCGGTATAGTTTATCATCGCAATGCTGCTGCTGATTATGATAATAACGGTAATAACTGTTTGTCGATAAAATTTAAGTAATTCTGATATGTGTATTTTTGTATAAATGTTAAATTATAAATTGGCTGTATGATTGTGTGTATGTGTGAATGTATTTCAGTTGAAGGCCATACTGGAAATAAGTTGTAAAATATCTGTATTTGTACACTTAGTATGTCACCTTCATAAAATAAAGTTATTATTATTATTATTATTATCATTATTATTATTATAAATTGCAATGATAAAATAATGATGAAACTGATGAAAATGATTACGAAACTGATGGTGATATAAAAATTGATGATGAATGCGATGCCGATGATGATGGTGATGATGAATAATTTAATGACGATCTGGAAGAAACGCTATTTTACGGTATCATAATTTTGGAAGAAACTGCCAACATGCGTGGCTACCATTTTGAACCGTAACATAGCAGTAATCACTAACTTCGTTCAAAGAAAGTCACTGAATAAAATAATTTTTGTCCTAAACAAGTTTCTTTAACGTGACGGGCCTCGAGTCACTGTTATACTCAAGGAGTAATTTTCTACTGTGATGTTAGAAACTACGCTTGTAAATTTACCAAACCCCTAATTTTGTTGCATAAAGCGATTCTATGTGACATCTGTCGAATTTTCTTTAGTTATATTCGTTCGAAACCTCTCATTAGCCGATCTCGGCTCAGATACAATGCGAAATTATTGCAAAATCTTAAGTTGTTTCGATGTTGCTATCGAGACCACTGGGATAATGCATTTCTAGTTAGCGCTGCGGAAAAATTCTTGGATTTTTGGAATGAGATGGAAGTTTCATTTTTCACCGCGACTTTGACAGAAAGAAATTGAAAAGGAAAGCAATGACAAAGCGGGAAGAATCACAAGCAGCTGGTTCTTTATTCGGGTCCATGCTTTTTAAGAAGTTGTAAAATTGCCCCCACCCGTAGTAAAGTATGTTGTCACCAAACAGTATTGTTGTTTTTATATATAATCACCACCACGTATAAATAGAAAAGATCGTGACTCGGACCATATACTCT
This sequence comes from Mercenaria mercenaria, assembly GCF_021730395.1. Taxonomy (NCBI): domain Eukaryota; kingdom Metazoa; phylum Mollusca; class Bivalvia; order Venerida; family Veneridae; genus Mercenaria; species Mercenaria mercenaria. Next base: position 34,747,532 of record NC_069378.1, on the reverse strand, counting down.
GAAAAGTATCCCTCTTCCCGGTTCTTGTAAAGAAACGGAATTTTGATTTTCACGTGTTAAATTTCAAGTCTGCTAAATATGCCAGAAATAGCCAGACTTAATTAATGTTTACAGCGCGTAAAAGATGTCCTACATACCCATCATAATTATATTTCTTTGACTTTGGCGAGCAAAGCTATGATGATAGCAATTAGGGCCTACAGCACAGTATGAAGTTTTAATGTAATGCCATCAACTACAAAATATATACTGACGAAAAAAAAAAACACACACACACGCACGCACGCACACACGCACGCACACAACACACACATTTCACATTGATTTTGACTCGTTGGTTTAGCGAAAACGACATAATTCAAGCTCTTATGCTTCTTGCATTAAAATTCCATTGCAACCATGACAGTGTCAATAATGGTGTTCGTTCAGACAGGCAAAGATAACAATTGCCCTTCAAGAACACAACATGACGTAAACTCATCCACGTTACAGCGAAGAGTGACAATCTTAGCGTTGCTAATGGATGGGCACGCGTTTTCAGCCACCGAGTGCTTGTCGGAGCGGGATCGATTTGGCGGGTACAGAGTTATGGTTCGGGCGGGATAATGGATAATTCCGCATTAGCATCCCAGTGAGCCGATGTACGATCATGCAAGACCACATACTGCTCGGTCGACGCAAAATTACTCCATCAGGCGGAACTTCAACGTGATTCAATGACAGGCTTGCTTACTGGACATGAATCCAATCGAGCATGTATGGGACCTTCTTGGACGGAGGGCAAGAAATGAAATTATTTTGTCAACAACGTTCATGACTTTACAGTACACATTGTCCAAGAATGCCAAAAGCCAAAAGAATGTTCACAGTTACGTCATTCAACGTTACGCTTAGTCAGGAACTGTTGCTTTGATTCATAGGAGTGGTGGACACAATCGGTATTGAACAAATAACAGAGATTCAACAATAATCAAGAAAAAACACAATGGACAATTTTATAATTAAAAAAATTAGTTTTGACACCTACGTCCTTTAACGTGGGATAAATCAACACTCATTATATTTTGATTATGACGAAGAATAAAGCATCGTGTAGGCAGATTGATGTTTTAATATTTTATTTGAGTCTCATCCATTTACATTTTATACATATATACAAACAATAAAAATCATACATATCATCAGTAAATGGCCATTCTTTATAGAATTACAAGAGACTATCTAAAAAAACAAGAGCTGTCAGTAAGACAGCGCGCTCGACTTTTCTCAGTGCTTGACTCTGAATTAGAGCTTTGCCAGTAAAAACATTCCAAGTTAAAAAGGGACAGAACTTTAATCAGAGTTATGGGATTTGTGTCTCCTGGTGTAGACCTTGATTGTAAATAACTATTTAGGGTTTCAAGTCAAAAGCTTTAATAATAACAGAGATATTTGACTTTTAACAAAAAATTCTAAGTTAAAAAGGGGCATAATTCTGTCAAAAACCAATCAGAGTTATGAGTATTGTTTCTTCTGGTGTAGACTTTGATGGTAAGTAAGTATTTTAAGTTTCAAGCCAAAAGCTTTGATAGTAACAGAGATATTTGACTTTATCAAAAATTTTAACCAAAAATACTAAGTTAAAAAGGGGCATAATTCTGTCAAAATTCAAATCAGAGTTATGGGAATTGTGTCTCCTGGTGTAGACTTTGATTATAAACAACTATTTTGAGTTTCAGGTAAAAAACTTTAATAGTAATAGAGATATTTGACTAAAAAAAAAATCTAAGTTAAAAAGGGACATAATTCTGTCAAAATTCAAATCAGTGTTATGGGGATTGTTTCTCCTGGGATAGTAAATAAGTATTTTAAGTTTCAAGTCAATAGCTTTGATAGTAGCAGAGATATTTGACTTGACTTTATCAAAAACTTTAACCAAAATTTCTAAGTTAAAAAGAGGCATAATTCCATCAAAATTTAAAGCAGAGTTATGGGGATTGTTTAGTCTGGCTACCAACTAGACAATCTTTCTTTTTTTAGAAAAAAAAATCTGTAAATAATTCTGACTTCATCAGTCCTGGCTCTGATGAAGAAAAGGGACATAATTATACAAAATTTGAATATTCTCTCCTATGAACAAAACATAAGGTCTGAACACAGACTAGGGATTGTTTCTCTTGGTGTAGACTTTGATAGTAAATAACTGTTTTTAGTTTCAAGTCAATAGCTTTGATAGTAAGAGAGATATTTGACTTTATTAAAAAACTTTAAGTTTGAAAGTTTAACCGACGGCGACGCCGACGCCGGGGCGAGTGCAATAGCTCTACTTTTTCTTCGAAAAGTCGAGCTAAAAAGTACATTACACTATTAAAATCACAGTAAAACTATTTCAAGTGTATTCTATTAATTGATTCGAATTATACATATTTTTACAAGAGTTTCCCGAAAAAAGCAGTAAAGCCCGAGTATACAGTTTCTTCTTTTTCGCACCAGTACAGATATCTACGGGTTTATTTTCCATTGTTTGGGAGGGGGAGGAGTTGCAAGTTGTGGATTGATATAATTAGTTAAGACACTGCAATCGCTGAGACAACGCCAAAAGTATGTTAATATCTATTTATATATTTGCATTAAAAAAATTAAAAAGACCTGGAAATTAGAAAGATTTAAAATAAATTTCATGCAGTTATATATTATTGCGTTAACGTTTTTTCCCTAAAGCGACTTGCCTGTATAAGTGAATGACAATGTTTGGTTAGTCTGACCTAAGTAATCAGATCTCAGTTGCATTTGAGTCATTTACTGATTTAAAAGTTTAAATTTTGTCATTTTTATCAGCTGTCCAGTGTTTAGAAATATTTTCAGATGTTTAAAAATGTAGACAACCACAAATTAGCCACCGGAGCTGTCTCTTATCTGTTTGTTTATCATTCTTTCGTTTTAGTGACCACAGCTTTATCTATTTTTCAATCTGTCTATCTCAAAAATCTCTAATTACAATTGGTGTTAAAATTGTCATTTATATTATAAGTTAGGTCAAGATTTGCTGAAAAGCGACCATTTGCATTGTTTAATTTAGTTTAAGGGAAGACTGGTATTTTGAAAAAGTGACATTTCAGATCGTGAATTTTGCCTTAATTGTAATAGGATGATATCTTTGTCGTTTAAGAAATCAGACATGCAGAAAAAGATAAATGCATTTGGTGGCAGTTTCAGCACGTGTGAAATATGGGAACCGCACAAGGGACCAGCGAAATGACTTGAACACTATATGCATTTTGTAAATGCAATGCAATGTCTTAAATATCTCTACTTGAGCCGAATCAACATGGCAAACAGTAGAACATAATAATAATAATAATAATAATAATAATAATAATTTCTTTATTTTACGAAGGTTAACTCATTATGCAATGACATAAGCAGATACAAATGTAATCACATATTTATAATGAGGCCTTTAACTAGGTACAAATTATTAAAACAATACGACATCAAAAACAACAAAAGGTAAAAATGAATTTGATCTGAGCACCTGTAGCATTATGATTATGCAGTGCAGACTTCATTAAATAAAAGTTTTTTGTAACTGTATTTAAAAGAGTTCACATTCGCTGCATTTCTGATAATAACTTGTATAGAATTCCACACTTTCTTTGATATAAATTTGAAAGATTGTTTCATATAATCTGAAATGAGTCTGAAATGATTAATCAAACCTTAGGTTGTATGACTTGTTGTCGGAAACAGTAATCAACTGAGTAACATACTCCACAGAGCTTTATACGTCATTACAGCTATATGTAATTTTTATGTCTGTTTTTGACAGAAAGCCATTTCAGTTCTTTAAACATAGCAACAGAAGAAGTTAACAAAGGTTTTGCTAATATCCATCTAGCAATATTTTTCTGAAACACCGATACTTTTGAAAAGTAAGTTTTGGGAGCATTACACCAAATTACCGCACCGTAGTCAATAATGGAATGATATAGGCATTATAAAACATTTGTTTCATTTCTAGTGGAAAAATTTTTGAGATCTTTCGGAGAAGTGTAAATTTGTAAGATATTTTTTACAGACATTTTCTGTGTGTACATCCCACTTTAAATGCTGATCGATATATACACTTCACTGTTAGATTTAGAGAGGTAGAATACCTTATTTCATACTGGGAACCTATCAGCTTTGAAGTGGTTTTTACATATGAAAGTCAGACTAAATTGATTTGAATAAGAGAAACTGACCGATCAGCCACATATAGAGCTGAATCATCAGCATACATACCAAGCTTAGAATATTTTCAAATGTAAAGGTAAATCATTAACGTATAAGATAAACAATAAAGGACCTAAAATTGATCATTGGGGTACTCCTGTTTTATGAATGATTCATCAGAAACAATAGTATTTAATTTAACATTCTGCGTTAAGATCTCACTTTAAATAGCAAACCAATTTAAACAAAGTTTATACAGCTATATTCTAGTCGCAGACGACATTTCTGTTGATGTTACTTTAGGACAATATTATAAATCAAAAGTTTATATATTGCAATATAAAAGAATATCAGGTGTACAGGAAATATGGCTGTTTTTTTTTTTTTGATAGACTAATGTTTTAATGTATCCTCGAATAAGCTTTGCGTAGCTTTTTTTTCCTCGTACCGGGTGTTATTTTTATATGGAACGAAATTAAAACATATTTTATTCATTATAATTCACATGGCTAAACATTTTACAAGTGTTTTTCAGAGGATTTTCTAATTAAAATAATGTGATGTAGATTTAGAGACACCAGGGGAAGGAAACTGGATACAGATCTTTTAATCACGGTTCTCCTGTAAAACTTGTCAAGTCCTGCCCACTTTTATGACAGTAAATTATGAGAAGGTATGAATACTTTATAATGTATTTTGGTAATTGATTCAAAATGGATTCGATTGAAAGCTTTCATTGATAGATCATACCTTTCACTAATAGATCATATAAGAAGGTTACACCGATGGATCCTATTATAAGGTTATACAGACGGATCCTATTGGAAGGATATATAGATGGGTCCTATTGGAAGGTTACATCGATGGGTCCTATTAGAAGGTTACATCGATGGATCCTTTTGGAAGTTACATCGATGGATCCTATTGGAAGGTTACATCGATGGGTCCTATTGGAAGGTTACATCGATGGATCCTATTGGAAGGTTACATCGATGGGTCCTATTGGAAGGTTACATCGATGGGTCCTATTGGAAGGTTACATCGATGGATCCTATTGGAAGGTTACATCGATGGACCCTTTTGGAAGGTTACATCGATGGGTCCTATTGGAAGGTTACATCGATGGGTCCTATTGGAAGGTTACATCGATGGATCCTATTGGAAGGTTACATCGATGGGTCCTATTCGAAGGTTACATAGATGTATCCTATTGCAAGCCTTATACCGTTGGATAATATTGGACGGTTATATCGATGGATACTACCGGTATTGGAAGGTTATATCGATAGATCCTATGTGAAGGTTACACCGATGGATACTATTGCAAGGTTTCACCGATGGATTCTATTGCAAGGTTTCATCGATGGATTCTATTGCAAGGTTTCATCGATGGATACTATTGCAAGGTTTCACCGATGGATTCTATTGCAAGGTTTCATCGATGGATACTATTGCAAGGTTACACCGATGGATACTATTGCAAGGTTTCACCGATGGATTCTATTGCAAGGTTTCACCGATGGATACTATTGCAAGGTTACACCGATGGATACTATTGCAAGGTTTCATCGATGGATACTATTGGAAGTTTACTTTGATGAATACTATTGGAAGTTTACATCGATGGATACTATTGGAAGGTTACACCGATGGATGCTATTGGAAGGTTACATCGATGGATTCTATTGAATGGTTATATCAATACATTGTGTATATCATATAAGAAGGTTATACCGATGGATCCTATTGGAAGGTTAAACCGATGAATCCTATTGAAAAGTTATACCAATAGATCATATAAAAAGGTTACAGCGAAAGTTACAACGATGGGTATTATTAGAAGGTTGTATCGATTGGTCCTATATTTAAGTTATACTTATATACCATGTTGAAAGATTATACCGGCGGATCCTATTCGAAGTTAATATCGACGGCTCTTAAAAGGAGGTTATACCGATAGGTCACACAGGAACGTCACACCTATTAGAAGGTTACACCTATGAATTCTATTTCTTTCCAATTGAAAGGTTACACCGATGCAGCCTATTAGAGGGTTACACCTATAAAATTACTTGTAAAAATCTGTAATGCAAGTTTTGGTAAGTGCTGGCCCGTCATTTAAAACCAATTAAAGATTTCTTATACGAATTTTGCATAATTTTTTGGCTGAAAATGACACACTTAAATGCATTTTTGACGCTACACGTAAATTATATGCAGATTCATTATACATTGGCCCCACTGAAGCTAAAGGATGGTAGGAATTTAACGACGTGTTTCTTTCTGGTGTTTTATGTTATTTTCATTGTCAATTTAGAAAATGAAATACATACAAACATACGGGCATTATCACAAACATGTGATAATTTTCGTACATTAAAAAGCCTTCCAGATATTTTGAAATGACATACATTAAGCGCTACTGGCCATTAATCAGTGAAAACACGCGTTACGTGAATAAAAAGTGATTTACATTTACATTTTACGACAATTGCCATGTGAGTGGGTCTCTCCAGCCATTACGACATCCTATTTTCGGCATCCCAGGCCTGCTGGGGTTCATGTGTTTCTGGTTTGTACAAACGGTGCAACGCGTTGAGTTCGGCACGGTTTTCGCAAAATCCCAGCGAGAAAAGAATTTCAATTTGTTCTAGCTGTTAGTGCAAATTGGTTTTTAACATTCTGGTCATATTTTTGTTATTTTATAGCTTTTCGAGACTAAGCAGGCTCCCTTTTTGTTGTTTGTGTCAGAAATGTATTCAGAAACTATCTGCTATAATTAGCTTTTGAATTCAGCAAATTCTTAATTCTACTATCATTCATTTACTCTTTAGCATTTCATTTCTCTATTTGTTCTGTTTAATTAATGAAGAAGAGTACGTCAGAAACATTATTTACAATATTTGGATTTCAGTGCAATTTTACCATTTTTCAACTTCGTGCTCAGCAATGGACATTATTGTATGACCAAGTGTTGGCTGGCCAAAAAAGACTCCTGCCAATATTTTTGGGAGGAATATTAAGGAACACCCTCTGCGAGAGAAAGTGTGAACATAAGTTGATTGCTGAAGCAAACAGCTATATGATTTCTTGTACGTGTATACATATTAGCTGTTAACGGCCAGGAATTCTATAAAATACAATTATATTGTAAGTGAAAACATAGATACTGTTATAAATAATGCGGAAAGGAAGACATAATCTTAGCAGACATTGATTATGAAGGCTATAAGAAAGCGTCCACGCTGAGACGCTAAATGAGGCGAGATTTTGTGAGGTTTCCTGAGAATTAACACCAGATTTCTTCAACACCTGTGTTAATCCATACTTGTAAATAAGCACATTAGTAGACCCATTTCGAGCACAGCGTTGTCGCATATTTCCTGTACATAAAACCTAATGAGTTTTATAAACACTTATTAAAACGGCTTTATAGGGTTTTCCTAGGCGGGAAGAATCTAAGAAATATGCAAACACGCTCCCCTTTAAGCTGTTACAAACGACAGAATGCTATAAAATCCCGCAACAGAAAGAGACATTTATTTCAAGAATTCAAACGGCAAAATAAATTTCTTTAAATCCTGAAGTGCAAACAGCCTATATCAGGTAAATAGTAATAACACATTATCTGACACAAGTTACATGCCAATATAACACAGTTTTACGTTTGCCAACTGACTTATTGACTCCGATACGGGTGGCAATTGCCACAGTATAACTAATCCAAGACGTTAACGGTATTTACTTTTAAGTACTTACAGTAGTACTCTTAATTGGTGATTGATCCTAGTTACCACAGAAACTTGTTTGTGAGAACACAAGCATAACTTTACAAGCTTATAAAAGGGTTTCTGAATATTTGCAATTCCACTGGTATTACTGAATGAAACGAAACTATTTAAGTTTTGTATGAAGCAACTTGAATGGAAAGCAAAACGTTTCTCAGTCTGATATACCTTGGCAGTATAGTTGTATTCTTTTTGCTTTTGTCCTTCCATTACAGTCCGCCAAGAGTTTTGAATTCTATTTCTTCGCTTGTCAAAGAAAAGTCTAATTGTTTAACAATACTAGAACATTATATATATTACAGCATTTATATAACACGATACCGTTTATGTAAAATAAACTTTGTTCAAGAAAGAAACAATCTCTCTGGGAAATTTATCCTTCTGTCAATGCTGTGGACATTATCTTGAAGAAATATCCAATTCCGGAAAAAAAATCGAAGAGACAACAATTTTATCCGAGGGAAAACTCTTGATTTCGAGAATAAATAGCACAATTACAGGGTAACGAGATGTCAATGGACCAAAACAGAAAACCTCCATTATTTCTCCAAAGATGTTTGAATAGAGATTAATGAGACGCTTGCAGTCAAAATCTTCTCAGATCACTTCCGGTTCCTGTTATGAATGTCTCCTTCTGCAGCTTTTAAAATGATGTTGAATAGTTTCGTATTACAATCAGTATAATTTCCAAAACAAAAAAGAAATAAACACACACAATGTCAGTTTTTATGCAGTTACTGTTTGTATGTATGCCACTGTTTCTAGGGTGTTGGCTCATGTAAATTAAAATGTCATAGTTTGTCTTTGTTTACTAATCAATAATATGAAATAAGGCAAAGCCTCAAAGCGAGCTCAAAGAAATCGGATTTAGCTAAAAATATTATGCATCATTTATTTGTCACAAAGAAACTATTCACTACTCAAAAGAATTCGCGAGAACCTATTCACTTGAAAAAAACAAAAGTCTACATTTAGTGTCACCATACCTATAACAGTGAATATCATACGTTGTAAAAGTTATGGGAAGCCGGTGTCACGGTGACGTCATTACCGCGTCCCGTTTCTTTCTGCTTATTAGGTTATAATGCAGTAATTCGGTCAAAAATGCGCTTCCGTGGTGTAATCGAAAGAAGTCCCTAATAAACAGATCCTAATTTTTCCATTTTTCGCGCATTTGCGCGTAAATCGGGGGCCAAATGGGCATTATTTCACTCGTGAAATGAATTTAACATAAAATCGGACACTTTTCTTGCTAATATTCGCATGTTTTCGAGTTGTTTACTTGAAAACGAAAGTAGGGCGTTTATTCTGCGGACCGCTTTCTGAAATGCGACAATATGAGGGTACCTGACTTCAGTTGACTTGCATTTCACTGCATACTATTCAACACCCCTTTTTCTTTTCGTTTTCTTGAAGCAAATGTATGGATATCTTGTGGAAAATAGGTCTACGACGGAGTGAAAATCTAAAAACTGTAACAAAAGTGTTCTGAAGTAGCTGAATTTTATATGAAACAAAGAACAATTTCTTTTATTGGTATATAGCCTTATTAATGACATTTTTTCCATTTTCTGGCCGATGCTTGATCTTTTAAATGAAAATAATATTTTTTTTCAAACAACTGGAAATCTTTCTTGCATTATTGTCGAGTGATGAATAATTTTTAGCAATTGAATGAAGTTATGTATTCACTCCGGAGAGGAGTATTTCCTGTGAGCACCTGTCCGCTAGGGTGCGCTTTTTAAGAACTTCCGACGAAACTTTTCAAATCCATCACCAAGTGTGAAAGTATACTTGCGTTACCGTAAAGCTCGATAGTCGAGCAGGACCTTCGGGCCTGCTCTTCGAGCTCGCTATTTATTTTCTTTCCATCCTCATGCAGTGGTCATTTCATATCACAATGGACATGGCTATGCAGACAGTTTCTAGTCTGTGTCCATCCAAGAGGTATTGTAGAGATTACATGATACTTTTATCAATATTCACCGCATGGAGTCTGAGTATCGCGGCCACAACCCAAGACCTTGAGCCTTGATTCGTCCAGATAAATGTCGCACGCCTTGTGTCGTTTTGTGTCTTTAAGCATGGTTGAGTGTTTTTCACTGAAAAGCTCTTATTCAAGATAAATGTCGCACGCCTTTTGTCGTTTTGTGTCTTTAAGCATGGTTGAGTGTTTTTCACTGAAAAGCTCTTATTCCGCTGTTTTGAGGGTCTGGTCGATGGCGTTTCAGCCCCAGTATAGGAAGACTGAAAATTGACTAACTTACTGTACAAGGTCTAGGTCAACTTTTAACAATTATTGCGTGTCCGTTCCGTGCACAGGAATAAGCATTTCTTAGTATTAAGAGGACATAAGTAAAATGTTAGCGCAGAAAATTAAGAGGTTTCGCGAAGGTTACAAGGTGATGGTAAGTTCACAGCAAAGACACATTTTGGATAGAAATCGTTTTATCTATTGTTAACTCTATACTTTTTTTTTATATACAAAATTAAGTTTTTTCGCACAGTAATGACAATACAAATGTACTCTGATATATTTATGACTACAATGATTGTTTTTCAAATCTGTCGTATTTACATAACATAATTCCTTGAAACATAAATGTTTCAATTAGTTTAATTCTATAAAAGCAGAAAGATATATTAAGGAAGAATTAGTCATGTGATGAAAGCAACCCCATGGTTAAGATGCGGATCAAAAGACGCTTGCTATTGTGTGTAAGTAATACGCTTAATATAAAATTCAGGATATATAATTATTGAAACACGAGTCCTGAAAATATTGTCAATTTTATAGAAATTCTTCTTAGTTGAGATTTATACCACCATTCTGTCCCATGATTAGTAAAATTTTTGGTGATTCGCACCCGATCAGATTTCGTGAATTAGACGATATAAATGAGACATTAACATAGCCGTGAGGTAGATGAATCAGTATGGGGTGAAGTTTCCATCATATAAAGGTACTACTTGTAATGCCGAGTATAACAACGTAAACTGTTTCCTCATTTGTTTAAATAGGTACGAATATTGATGATGGAGGTGATAATAGAGATGCTGATGTTAGAGGTGCTGATGATGATGATAATGGAGGTAATGGTGAAGGAAATGATGATGAAAGTGCTGGAGGTGATGATGGTACTGATGATGACATTGGTTTCGGGCGATAATGTTGAAGAGGATGATGGATGTGATGATGAATATGATAATGAAGATTATGAAGCTGATTGGAATGCTTATGATGAAGAAGATGATGGAATAATGGTGAAGATGATGATGATGGAGGCGATTATAAAAATGATGGAGTTGATGATGAAGATGATGATTGAGGTGATGATGACGATAATGGAGGTGATGATGAAGATGATGATTGTACTGATGATGAAAAAGATGGAGGTGCTGCTGATGCTGATGGAGATGATGATGGTATTGATGATGATGATAATGATAATGCTTCTGATGACGTTGGTGATATTTATCATGTTGTCGCAACGGTCCTTCTTTATACGTGTTACCAGTAAATCAAAATTGAATAATACAACTTAACTTGGGCGTTCATTGGTAAGGCTTTTATTGATTTATATTATTTATATACATTTAGTCCTATCCTTGCAAAGTATGGAAATTGGCATTGAAAAATTCTGTTTATCTCAAGAAGTCTTTGAATTTGTTTTCTATGTTCATTTATATAAGTTAACTTTCCGCTTTGATCGCTTTTCTCTCTGCATGCTGCAAGAGAACGTAAAAACAATTTCAAAAGGTCTATGAGACCGCAGCATGTCACATCTTTCTCAGTTAATGCTGATAAATACTGCTGACTTTCTGGTGAACATTAGACATCCTACCTTTATATAATTTAGCTTCATTTCTTAACTACCCAGCATTTTAATAGTAATCGGGTATCAACCGTAAATCAGGATCCATTCAAGCTCTGACGTTTTATACTAATTTAACAACTTGGCCTCACAAAGCATGCCGATCTACATTGTGTATAGTCCCAGGTGTTTTGTAAAGGTGTTCAAGTTATATCCACTGTTACTGAGATACCTTTGACTAATTTTCAAAACAGAATTAACGATTTGGAAGAAATATTTGCGGTACAAAAAATAGAAGATATAAAATAGAGATGTGGCAGTGATAAGTATGTAAGCAAATATTAATTGAATTATCATTGTAAAATATGTGAGATTTTGTGGTAGTGCTCGAAGCATTTTTATGCAATAAACTGGCATATGACAGCAGTTTGCATGTTCTAAACATTATTTCTTATGACTTGGAACACGTTATCCAAGGAATGAACATCATAGCAAAAGGATGTGGCCCTGTGGTCTTTATCCGTGGACCCGCAGTTCGATTCACGGTCCAGGCAGATACTCTCACACCCAACTAAGAGGTCAGTACTGGTTCTTCCCAGGAATGATTGCTCGGCGTGAGTCGATGTGACTCTACAAGGACCAGACTGCCTTTTTACAAGGAGCTAGGCTAAGTTACCCGGGCATGCTTGTATTTAAAATGCGCATTTCTGTTTGTTCTTAGGGCTTTCTATCGTTCTGTCCCTCCTGTCAGATCGATCTGTAGCTGCACGCGCGGAAGATAAAGTTCGCGTCTTTGAGTTGTTGCTGTACATATGTAAAGTACATTTGAACGCGTGTATCACGAAAATGGTGCTATATGTTATAATTATCGTATGATATATCATATAATAATTCATGCAAAAGCAGAATCCCGACAAAAATTTCAAAACATGGACATCACATGTATTTAGTAAACATTATTCGGGGAAAAAATATTTCATTCAATTAATTTGCAGATTTGTATCAATGATATCCCATTTAAGTAACGAATTCCTGGATAAAATATTCATTCTGCAAAGTTTCGGTCTGTTTAACCGTAACTCATTGTTAGTTGCGAAGTTTTCCGTCGTAGCCTTTATTCCATTCCTGTCAACAGTAGAATGGCTTCTGTCCTTTGAAGCACTGAGCAAATCAAACGTAGCCAAAGCAACAAAGCTTTAAAACTACTTGTTATTCATGCTAAAATAGATAAAACATATTTCTGTCCAGTCGTTTATCTCTCAGTCCATTAAGAGATACTTTTTGCATTTAAAATACATGTAAATCTACATGTACTGTATTCCTGAAATACCTAACATGAAGATGAGTTTCTCAAGGACTGTTCTAGACTGTACGGAGATTGGGGTGCAGCAGACGTGAAAACATACCGCTTAATTATTGTCACAGAAGATGGATCGCCTTGTGTCTCATCCAGTCAGTTGAGACAAAATACTGTTCTTCTACAGAAACATTACGATGACCAGGACAAGGCAATGTGTATGTTTTGTATAGGCAAACCCTATGAGAATAAATCCCACCTGAACTCATTCCCTAAGGTCGTCCTTTCATCTATATATATATATACGATACATATTCGTAGGATAGCAGGAACCTTCGGTCGCACTTCTCTGTTCTAGTGCGTTCTTTTTCTCCAGTGATTTTTGAAATGATACTGGATCGCTATAAAATGCGAAAATCAGGTAAAAATAATAAAAACATAAAAGTGAAGTAGAAAGACGGTATGCTTCTCTATTGTGCTGTTTCAGTGGTAGAATGCGTCAGTGGCACAATGTGTCAGAGGTTCGGTATGTCAGTTGTACGATGTGTCAGTGCTAGTATGTGTCAGTGGTACGGTGTATCAGCGGAAGAGTGTGTCAGTGGTTCGGTATGTCAGTGGTACGATGTGTCATTTGTAGTGTGTGTCAGTGGTACAGTGTGTCAGTAGTAGTGTGTATCCGAGATACGATGTGTCAGTGGAACGCTGCATCAGTTGAACGATGTGTCAGTGGTCCGATATGTCAGGGGTAGTGCGTGTCAGTGGTACGATATGTCAGTTGTACGGTGCGTCAGTGGAACGGTGTGTCAGTGGCACGGTATGTCAGTGGAACAGTGTGTCAGTAGTAGTGTGTGTCCGAGGTACGATGTGTCAGTGGAACGCTGCATCAGTTGAACGATGTGCCAATGGTCCGATATGTCAGTGGAGGTGTGTGTCAGTGGTACGTTGTGTCAGTGGTACGGTGTGTCAGTGGAACGGTGTGTCAGTGGTATAGTGTCTCATTTGTAAGGTATGTCAGTGGTACGATGTGTCAGTAGTAGTGTGTCAGTGGTACGATGTGTCAGTAGTAGTGTGTCAGTGGTACGATGTGTCAGTGGTAGTGCGTGCCAGTGGTACGACGTGTGTCAGTAGGTGTGTGTCAGTGGTACGATGTGTCAGTGGTACGATGTGTCAGTAGTTGTGTGTCAGTGGTACGGTGTGTCAGTGGTACGATATGTCATTGGTAGTGCGTGTCAGATGTACGACATGTGTCAGGAGTAGTGTGTATCAGCGGTACTATGTGTCAGTAGTAGTATGTGTCAGTGGCACGCTGTGTCAGTGATAATGTGTGTCATTGGTACGATGTATATCGTACGACGTGTGTCCATAGTAGTGTGTGTCGGTGGCACGATGTGTCAGTAGCGGTGTGTGTCAGCGATACGATGTGTCAGTAGTAGTGTTTGTCAGTGGTAGGATATGCGTGCGTGCACGCGTGCTGTGTGTGGTAGGATGTGTCAGTGAGTACGATGTGTCAGTGGATACGGTGTGTCAGTGGTAGTTAGGACGTGTTAGTAGTAGTTAGTGTCAGTGGTACGGTGTGTCAGTAGTAGTGTGTGTCACTGGTACCGTGTGTCAGCGGTACGATGTGTCAGTAGTTGTGCGTGTCAGGGGTATGGTGTGTCAGTGATACGATGTGTCAGTAGTAGTGTGTGCCAGTGGTAGGACGTGTCAGTAGTAGTGTGTGTGTCAGTGGTAAAATGTGTCAGTAGTTGTGTGTGTCAGTTGAACGATGTGTCAGTGGTAGTTTGTGTCAGTGGTAGTGTGTGTCAGTGGTACGATGTGTGTCATTGATACGTTGTGTCACAGGTTTTGTGTGTCAGCGGTAATCTAGTGCAGTGTGTCAGTGGTACGGTGGTGATCTAGTATGGTACTTCAGTGGTACCATAGTTATCTGATGTGGTGTTTCAGAGATGCGGTGGTAATCTTGTGCTGTATTTTATTGGTACGGCGGTAATCTAGGGATGTGTTTCCGTGGTGCGTTGTGTGTCAGTGGTACGGTGTGTTAAGGGTACGGCGGTAATCTAGGGATGTGTTTAGGGTACGGTGGTAATCTAGGGCGGTATTTCCGTGGTGCATTGTGTGTCAGTGGTACGGTATGTTTAGGGTACGGCGGTAATCTAGGGATGTGTTTCCGTGGTGCGTTGTGTGTCAGTGTTACGGTGTGTTAAGGGTACGGCGGTAATCTAGGGATGTGTTTCCGTGGTGCGTTGTGTGTCAGTGGTACGGTATGTTTAGGGTACGGCGGTAATCTAGGGATGTGTTTCCGTGGTGCGTTGTGTGTCAGTGGTACAATGTGTTAAGGCTACGGCGGTAATCTAGGGTGGTGTTTCCGTGATGTGGTGTGTGTCAGTGGTACGGTGTGTTAAGGGTACGGCGGTAATCCAGGGATGTGTTTCCGTGGTGCGTTGTGTGTCAGTGGTAAGGTGTGTTTAGGGTACGGCGGTAATCCAGGGCGGTGTTTCCGTGATGCGTTGTGTGTCAGTGGTAAGGTGTGTTTAGGGTACGGCGGTAATCCAGGGCGGTGTTTCCGTGGTGCGTTGTGTGTCAGTGGTACGGTATGTTAAGTTACGGCGGTAATCTAGTGAGACACCATTATTTAGCTTATCACGTCTAGTTCATAGTTGATAATCATGCTTAGCACTGATTTGTCGCTTGATGCATCCACCGGTAATATTTTAACCCCGGTAGAAACAGTAGGCCTAAATAAGGGTCAAAACATGACGTTAGATAATTCCGATGTTACGACAGTACGATATTGCGATGTTAACCGTATTTTAGCATCGTATTATCGCAATACCGCTCGCTTGACTAAGGGCAAAATTACGCTGAGAAAATGAGAAAATAACATCGCACTATAGTACTTTCGTGATATCGCCCTTAGGTCTAGGAATGAGGAATCGATAATACTTAGAGAAAGCACGATTTTGTATATCGCATCATGTTTTCGCGTCTTTATACGCCATCGCAATATATGTTCTCGCATCGAGTTATCGCATTACCGCCTTTACTAATTTACAGGGCGAAGGGGCGAATCAACGGACCTCCGTAAGATTATTATCTAAATACAGTGTAGATTATCATTAACATAAAATATGCATATGTAGCAGAAAAACATCATAAAAATAGTGTGCATAAAATCTTTATCTAAAAATGCCATCAGATTCTTTATGTTATGATAGAAGTAAGTATCTTTTCAACATATATGGGAAACACGTCCGTCTATAGTACTTAAATGACATTCATGCCTGACCCGCTACTTTAGATGGGCAAACAAAATGATATCTGTATGTCTTTGTTTCTCTTTTATTACTATTAGACCAACTATTATACTTAAATACATAAAAATGTCAAGATTTTTCTGATAACAATCTCCAGTCTGATAGAAAAACACGAAAGACCAGTCTGTTTCGGCTGATGTCTTCATATCCTAAATTAACCATAAAAACTGGTTGTTTTCGGTCACATGGATCAAAACATGTTAGCATAAGATGTTTGTTGGTCTGCTGGGATTCGAAATAATTCATTGATAATTTAATTATGACTTTAAATAAAAATAATTCATAAATAAGAGTTCACCATTTTCTACTGACGGGGCACATATAGCAGTTGCATGCTCAAACAAAAAAAAAAAAAAAAAAAAAAAAAAAAGAAAAAACTTGAACCATGTCAGTACCACAATTCCACAATTCTGTAGTACAGTAGTTTAATAGTATCAACTGAAAGGAACAGAATGAAAGAAAAGAAGGGTTTTTTGAACAGAACAAAACAGAACATTTCTTTTATTCACCCAGGTACATGGTATTATAGTACAACATGGGGTTATTACAGAAAGGTAAATTAGCATGATTTAACAGTGTTCCGGTGCAAGATAGTCAATATAATACATGTTACAGTTTTAGAGAAAAGTATAGACAACAGTAATAATAAGCAGATACTTAAAAGAAAAAAAGGACAAGAGATACGGGGGAAATGCTAGAATAATAAATAAAAAAGATATAAAAAAACATCTAGGTATTTCTGAATATACATTTGCTATGTGTATACACTGAAAAACACCTCTCAGAAATTCAGTTTCCTAACAGTGAAACAAGTGACTCAAAATAAAGAAAAAAAATATCATTTTACTGCAAAGTAACCCAGAAAAGCTTCACAGCTTTATGAATTATGAATGTGTATATTCCACAAACTGATAGAAAAGGAAACAATAACACATACACAATGCATATTGTCAATCATACTGGTAATACAAAAAAATGAGAGAGAAAAAACAATTGTAATTGTTGTACAAGACTGTCATTCCTTAAATCTTATCTGCAAAAGATCTATTTAGTAATTTCTATTTCAAAGTGAAATAGGCTGTTTGTGTTTTAATTACTCTTTTATATATTATGAGCGACAATACTACCTTTTCTATTGAAAAAAAGACGTATTTGGTTAAGTTTAAATCCTAAAGAATTCATTAATCAAAGAGGGGTTGTTTTGTTAATTTGATAATTGCTACGCATGTCTTATAATTATAACCCTCTTAAAACAATTAGCGCGGTTGATGCACAGATAATATTCATACGCTGTGACCTTTTAGTTTATTACGCCGCAAAAAATAAACCCTATCTAATTTCAAAGAGATTTTTCGCTTATTTGATTCTATTTAATTGTTATACATTATGATTTAACATCGTTTTTCCCGAGTTCTCTGCGATGGTTATGTAACTTATTTTGCTAAATATTAAGGCGCCATTTGATATAGCTACCAGCAGACGACTTTTATTTCTCATTATCTACAAACATAAGTGTCATTATTAACAAAAATCATAATGAAAAGTGCAAGACTCGCAAATTAAACTATTTATTTGAACCATACTTTTTATAAATCCTGTTCTTCACAATCCTGTGAAAAATACGAATTTCTCACGTTTAGGACATGCGAGGAATGCGAGTAGCCAAAACTAAGGATTTGTGATCACTAAATGATACAATAAAAGCTAAATGATACAAAACTGACTCTTTGGTTCATGAATGATACAAAATCCAGGTTCCGAAAAAGTTATAAAATGCATGCTAAATAAAGCAACAATTTAAAAAGGCTAGTTCGAGCTTAGCTACAAAAAGTCAAGGCTTTTCAGATCTTTTGTCTTTTTCTACAAAATTATTATTTCATTTTCATATCTACTGTTTAGATCTACCCACATAAACTATAACCTATAAATTGATGTTCTTTATTGGCAGGACATAATTATCCTTGGTTGATGTTTTATGTTTTACATGGTTTTACTATCATAGTTACATTATAAACATTGTACTGAATTGTTCACATTGTGTTTGTATGTAGATTATATGTTGTTACATTACAGTCTTTTCATGGCTTATTGAGAATACATATTTGGCAATTTCTAAAGAAACCTCATATTATATTTACTAGATTTCTAGTAGAATCTATTGCATTTATTTTTTACAATTTATCTTGCTTTGTGGAAAATATATAGAAAAATGTCTTCGTAACAAAATATAGATAAGCTACATAGAGTGCATATTTTTCGATGCAAATCTATAGAAAGTATTTTTATTAGAATCTGCATAGGCCTACACCTATTACACTTAGCCTATAGTTTTTATATAAATGATATAAATTTGTTATTAACCTTGAGTACAACTGAAAATCTAACACGATCCGATTTGTTTTCCTATTAAACAAAGAAGGCTGAAAACCATGTATTCATTTTTCTGACGTCACAATTATTACGTCATGGCGTTAGACGGCATATCGACGCGCTGGAAAAGAAATCAGGCAACGGCAAGGACGTACATAATAATTCTTGATAACGTGTTAGAATCGAAATAATATATATCAAACAGTGATCTGTCGTTTAGAAGCGTATTATTATATGCGCCCTCGTGATATAATTCATTCGCATCTAAATTCCAAACAAATCACTGTTTGGGATACATTATTATTTTCTTAAATATCGTCGTAAACGTGAAGACCCGCATGAAACTGACGTCACAAACCTCAATATGAAATTTAACGTAAACAGGGAAACTATTGACGTTTCAGGTTTCACTGTATAACTTAACGGAGTTTATATTGAGTTTGAAACAAGAAAATGTATTTCTGATGTTATGTAATAAAGAACTTTTTGAGTTAATAGTTCAGTTCGAACACCAGTTCTCTCTCAAACAAATAATGATTTGCATTGACATGTTTCAAATTCTTTCAGGTTAGGTAGAGGTATTTCATGTAACTGAAATTTAGACATACAGAAACTAAATGTAATCATTTTTCGAAATACGTCTAAATTTTTGCCAGAGTTCTGAAATGTTCAAGTCTGGCTTTTGTCAAAGTTGTCAATATCAATATTCACATTACTTCTAAAACATGATATAATGCTTAAATATGACAACGAAAATTGATAGAAATGACAGTTCTAGCATTGAATGTTGTATAAATTTTGCTTTACGAGATTTGTATCGGCTCATTTCACAATAAAAAAATCGTGGAAATGTTTCATATAATTTATTGCGTTCATAGAAAGAACTATTTCTTCAAACATTTTAAATCTGCAATGTACAACCCGAACTAGGTTTAACATTAGCTATAATCTCAAAGTATGACCTTGACCTTTGGGCTGGCGCGCATTACACCTTCTTATTAAGGTGGCCATTACTGCCAAATAAAAAATGCTCTATGCATGTCAAAATTATAGCTCGGATAGGATTGGACTGAAGGACACACGGACGCAAGCATGCAAGCATATACACCTACCAGCTATCGGAAAGATTGGAGGAAGTTTTTCCAAGAAATACATAGGGTGCGTTCGGAGTTTCGCTGTTGGTACCTATCGGTAGTTATTAGTCACTCCAACGATACTAATGGTTAAATGATTAGCATGCACCGACCAGTTATCATAGAAACTTAAGAATACAAAATTAGATCTGACCAATTATCACAGAGTTAGAATATTTGGTCTGACATGCTATCACAGAAACTAAGAATATTTGGTCTGACCAAATATCACAGAAACTAATGGTATTTAGCCTGACCAATTATCTATGAAACTAAGGATATTTCGTACGAGCTATTATCTCAGAAACTAAGGATAGTTGACCTGGTAAATCATCTTAGAAACTAAGAATATTTTGCCTGACCAATTATCTCAGAATCTTAGGATATATCGTCCAAGCAATTATCTCAGAAACTAAGGATAGTTGGCCTGGTAAATTATCTTAGAAACTATGAATATATGGCCTGACCAATTATCCCCAGAAACTTAGGATATATCGTCCAACCAATTATCTCAAAACTAAGGATATTTGGCCTGACTTGTTGTAGTTATCACTGGAGCTAAGGATATCAACTGTCACAGATACTAAGGATAATTGTTTGCATAACTATCACAGAAACTAAGGAAACTAAATCGGACCAATTATCACAGAATAGCACTATCACCGAAACTGAGGATATTTGGTCTGACATGTTGCCGTTTTCACATGAGGTAAGGATAGTAACTATCACAGAAACTTAGAACATTTGGTCAGTTGATTATCACAGAAACCAATGATATTAGGTTTGTCCAATTATCAGAATACTAAGAATATCTGGTCTGACATGTTGCAATTATCATAGGAGCTAAGAATTGTAATTGTCATAGAAACTAAGGAAATTAGGTGTGACCAGTTATCATGAAAGCTAAGGATATTTTGTCTGACATGTTGCAATTGTTACAGGAGGTAAGATAGCAAATGTCATAGAAACTAAGGATATGTGGTCTGACCAATTATCATAGAAACTTAAGAATACAAAATTAGATCTGACAAATTATCACAGAGTTAGAATATTTGGTCTGACATGCTATCACAGAAACAACTAAGAATATTTGGTCTGACCAAATATCACAGCAACTAATGGTATTTAGCCTGACCAATTATCTCAGAAACTAAGGATATTTCGTACGAGCTATTATCTCAGAAACTAAGGATAGTTGACCTGGTAAATTATCTTAGAAACTAAGAATATTTGGCCTGACCAATTATCTCAGAAACTTAGGATATATCCCCCAAGCAATTATCTCAGAAACTAAGGATAGTTGGCCTGGTAAATTATCTTAGAAACTATGAATATATGGCCTGACCAATTATCTCCGAAACTTAGGATATATCGTCCAACCAATTATCTCAAAAACTAAGGATATTTGGCCTGACTTGTTGTAGTTATCACTGGAGCTAAGGATATCAACTGTCACAGATACTAAGGATAATTGTTTGCATAACTATCACAGAAACTAAGGAAACTAAATCGGACCAATTATCACAGATAGCACTATCACCGAAACTGAGGATATTTGGTCTGACATGTTGCCGTTTTTCACATGAGGTAAGGATAGTAACTATCACAGAAACTTAGAACATTTGTCAATTGATTATCAACAGAAACCAATGATAATTAGTTTGACCAATTACAGTAATACTAAGATATCTGGTCTGACATGTTGCAATTATCATAGAGCTAAGAATTGTAATTGTCATAGAAACTAAGGAATTAGGTGTGACCAGTTATCATGAAAGCTAAGGAATATTTGTCTGACAAGTTGCAATTGTTACGGAGGTTAAGATAGCAAATGTCATAGAAACTAAGGATATTGGTCTGACCAATTATCATAGAAACTTAAGAATACAAAATTAGATCTGACAAATTATCACAGAGTTAGAATATTTGGTCTGACATGCTATCACAGAAACAACTAAGAATATTTGGTCTGACCAAATATCACAGAAACTAATGGTATTTAGCCTGACCAATTATCTAGAAACTAAGGATATTCGTACGAGCTATTATCTCAGAACTAAGATAGTTACCTGGTAAATTATCTTAGAAACTAAGATATTTGCCTGACCAATTATCTCAGACTTAGGATATATCGTCCAAGCAATTATCTCAGAAACTAAGGATAGTTGGCCTGGTAAATTATCTTAGAAACTATGAATATATGGCCTGACCAATTATCTCAGAAACTTAGGATATATCGTCCAACCAATTATCTCAAAAACTAAGGATATTTGGCCTGACTTGTTGTAGTTATCACTGGAGCTAAGGATATCAACTGTCACAGATACTAAGGATAATTGTTTGCATAACTATCACAGAAACTAAGGAAACTAAATCGGACCAATTATCACAGAATAGCACTATCACCGAAACTGAGGATATTTGGTCTGACATGTTGCCGTTTTCACACGAGGTAAGGATAGTAACTATCACAGAAACTTAGAACATTTGGTCAGTTGATTATCACAGAAACCAATGATATTAGGTTTGTCCAATTATCAGAATACTAAGAATATCTGGTCTGACATGTTGCAATTATCATAGGAGCTAAGAATTGTAATTTTCATAGAAACTAAGGAAATTAGGTGTGACCAGTTATCATGAAAGCTAAGGATATTTTGTCTGACATGTTGCAATTGTTACAGGAGGTAAGATAGCAAATGTCATAGAAACTAAGGATATGTGGTCTGACCAATTATCATAGAAACTTAAGAATACAAAATTAGATCTGACCAATTATCACAGAGTTAGAATATTTGGTCTGACATGCTATCACAGAAACTAAGAATATTTGGTCTGACCAAATATCACAGAAACTAATGGTATTTAGCCTGACCAATTATCTATGAAACTAAGGATATTTCGTACGAGCTATTATCTCAGAAACTAAGGATAGTTGACCTGGTAAATTATCTTAGAAACTATGAATATATGGCCTGACAAATTATCTCAGAAACATAGGATATATCGTCCAAGCAATTATCTCAGAAACTAAGGATAGTTGGCCTGGTAAATTATCTTAGAAACTATGAATATATGGCCTGACCAATTATCTCCGAAACTTAGGATATATCATCCAACCAATTATCTCAAAAACTAAGGAATTTGGCCTGACTTGTTGTAGTTATCACTGGAGCTAAGGATATCAACTGTCACAGATACTAAGGATAATTGTTGCATAACTATCACAGAAACTAAGGAAACTAAATCGGACCAATTATCACAGAATAGCACTATCACCGAAACTGAGGATATTTGGTCTGACATGTTCCGTTTTCACATGAGGTAAGGATAGTAACTATCACAGAAACTTAGAACATTTGGTCAGTTGATTATCACAGAAACCAATGATATTAGGTTTGACCAATTATCAGAATACTAAGAATATCTGGTCTGACATGTTGCAATTATCATAGGAGCTAAGAATTGTAATTGTCATAGAAACTAAGGAAATTAGGTGTGACCAGTTATCATGAAAGCTAAGGATATTTTGTCTGACATGTTGCAATTGTTACAGGAGGTAAGATAGCAAATGTCATAGAAACTAAGGATATGTGGTCTGACCAATTATCATAGAAACTTAAGAATACAAAATTAGATCTGACAAATTATCACAGAGTTAGAATATTTGGTCTGACATGCTATCACAGAAACTAAGAATATTTGGTCTGACCAAATATCACAGAAACTAATGGTATTTAGCCTGACCAATTATCTCAGAAACTAAGGATATTTCGTACGAGCTATTATCTCAGAAACTAAGGATAGTTGACCTGGTAAATTATCTTAGAAACTAAGAATATTTGGCCTGACCAATTATCTCAGAAACTTAGGATATATCGTCCAAGCAATTATCTCAGAAACTAAGGATAGTTGGCCTGGTAAATTGTCTTAGAAACTATGAATATATGGCCTGACCAATTATCTCAGAAACTTAGGATATATCGTCCAACCAATTATCTCAAAAACTAAGGATATTTGGCCTGACTTGTTGTAGTTATCACTGGAGCTAAGGATATCAACTGTCACAGATACTAAGGATAATTGTTTGCATAACTATCACAGAAACTAAGGAAACTAAATCGGACCAATTATCACAGGATAGCACTATCACCGAAACTGAGGATATTTGGTCTGACATGTTGCCGTTTTCACATGAGGTAAGGATAGTAACTATCACAGAAACTTAGAACATTTGGTCAGTTGATTATCACAGAAACCAATGATATTAGGTTTGTCCAATTATCAGAATACTAAGAATATCTGGTCTGACATGTTGCAATTATCATAGGAGCTAAGAATTGTAATTGTCATAGAAACTAAGGAAATTAGGTGTGACCAGTTATCATGAAAGCTAAGGATATTTTGTCTGACATGTTGCAATTGTTACAGGAGGTAAGATAGCAAATGTCATAGAAACTAAGGATATGTGGTCTGACCAATTATCATAGAAACTTAAGAATACAAAATTAGATCTGACCAATTATCACAGAGTTAGAATATTTGGTCTGACATGCTATCACAGAAACTAAGAATATTTGGTCTGACCAAATATCACAGAAACTAATGGTATTTAGCCTGACCAATTATCTCAGAAACTAAGGATATTTCGTACGAGCTATTATCTCAGAAACTAAGGATAGTTGACCTGGTAAATTATCTTAGAAACTATGAATATATGGCCTGACCAATTATCTCAGAAACATAGGATATATCGTCCAAGCAATTATCTCAGAAACTAAGGATAGTTGGCCTGGTAAATTATCTTAGAAACTATGAATATATGGCCTGACCAATTATCTCCGAAACTTAGGATATATCATCCAACCAATTATCTCAAAAACTAAGGATATTTGGCCTGACTTGTTGTAGTTATCACTGGAGCTAAGGATATCAACTGTCACAGATACTAAGGATAATTGTTTGCATAACTATCACAGAAACTAAGGAAACTAAATCGGACCAATTATCACAGAATAGCACTATCACCGAAACTGAGGATATTTGGTCTGACATGTTGCCGTTTTCACATGAGGTAAGGATAGTAACTATCACAGAAACTTAGAACATTTGGTCAGTTGATTATCACAGAAACCAATGATATTAGGTTTGTCCAATTATCAGAATACTAAGAATATCTGGTCTGACATGTTGCAATTATCATAGGAGCTAAGAATTGTAATTGTCATAGAAACTAAGGAAATTAGGTGTGACAAGTTATCATGAAAGCTAAGGATATTTTGTCTGACATGTTGCAATTGTTACAGGAGTAAGATAGCAAATGTCATAGAACTAAGGATATTTGGTCTGACCAATTATCATAGAAACTTAAGAATACAAAATTAGATCTGACAAATTATCACAGAGTTAGAATATTTGGTCTGACATGCTATCACAGAAACAACTAAGAATATTTGGTCTGACCAAATATCACAGCAACTAATGGTATTTAGCCTGACCAATTATCTCAGAAACTAAGGATATTTCGTACGAGCTATTATCTCAGAAACTAAGGATAGTTGACCTGGTAAATTATCTTAGAAACTAAGAATATTTGGCCTGACCAATTATCTCAGAAACTTAGGATATATCCCCCAAGCAATTATCTCAGAAACTAAGGATAGTTGGCCTGGTAAATTATCTTAGAAACTATGAATATATGGCCTGACCAATTATCTCAGAAACTTAGGATATATCGTCCAACCAATTATCTCAAAAACTAAGGATATTTGGCCTGACTTGTTGTAGTTATCACTGGAGCTAAGGATATCAACTGTCACAGATACTAAGGATAATTGTTTGCATAACTATCACAGAAACTAAGGAAACTAAATCGGACCAATTATCACAGGATAGCACTATCACCGAAACTGAGGATATTTGGTCTGACATGTTGCCGTTTTCACATGAGGTAAGGATAGTAACTATCACAGAAACTTAGAACATTTGGTCAGTTGATTATCACAGAAACCAATGATATTATGTTTGACCAATTATCAGAATACTAAGAATATCTGGTCTGACATGTTGCAACTATCATAGTAGCTAAGAATTGTAATTGTCATAGAAACTAAGGAAATTAGGTGTGACCAGTTATCATGAAAGCTAAGAATATTTTGTCTGACAAGTTGCAATTGTTACAGGAGGTAAGATAGCAAATGTCATAGAAACTAAGGATATTTGGTCTGACCAATTATCATAGAAACTTAAGAATACAAAATTAGATCTGACAAAAGATCACAGAGTTAGAATATTTGGTCTGACATGCTATCACAGAAACTAAGAATATTTTGTCTGACCAAATATCACAGAAACGAAGGATATTTGGTCTGACCAATTATTCTAGAAACTAAGGACATTTGGCCAGACCAATTATCTCAGAAACTAAGGATATTTCGTTCGAGCAATTATCTCAGAAACTAAGGATATTTGGCTTGGTTAATTATCTTAGAAACTAAGAATATTTGGCCTGACCAATCATCTCAGAAACTAAGGATAATTCGTCCGACCAATTATCGAGGATACTAAGATATTTCATCTGGCCACTTAGTACAGAAACTTAGGATTATTGGCCTGACAAATTATCTCAGAAACTGGATACATCGTCCGACCAATTATCTAAAAAATTTAGGATATTTCGTCCTACCAGTTATCTCAGAAACTAAGGATATTTGGCCAGACCAGTTATCTTAGAAACTAAAGATATTTAGCCCGACCAATTATCTCAGAAACTTAGGATATATCGTCCAAGCAATTATCTCAGATAATAAGGATAGTTGGCCTGGTAAATTATCTTAGAAACTAAGAATATTGGCCTGACGCAATTATCTCAGAAACTAAGGATATTTCGCCAACAAATTATCCAGAAACTAAGGATATTGGCTGTAAATTATCTTAGAAACTATAGAATATTTGTCCTGACCAATTATCTCAGAAACTTAGGATATATCGTCCATCATTATCTCACAAAACTAAGGATATTTGGCCTGACGATTTTGATAGTTATCTATGTCGAGCTAAGATTATCCGTCACAGATACTAAGGATATTTGTCTGCAACTATAACAGAAACTAAGGGAATGCCTAAAATTGACCAATTATCAAGGATACTCGCTTACCGAAAATGAGAAATTGTTGAATGTTGCCGTCACATGAGGTAAGGATATATATCACAGAAACTTAAGAATTTGGTCATTGATTATCACCA
This sequence comes from Mercenaria mercenaria, assembly GCF_021730395.1. Classification (NCBI taxonomy): domain Eukaryota; kingdom Metazoa; phylum Mollusca; class Bivalvia; order Venerida; family Veneridae; genus Mercenaria; species Mercenaria mercenaria. The sequence continues at coordinate 34,720,376 of NC_069378.1, read as the reverse complement.
GATATACCAAGGATATTAGGCCTTGACCAATTTCAAGAATACTAAGAATATTGTCTACATTGACAATTATCATAGAGCAAGAATTTGTAATTGTCATATGAACTAAGGAAATCAGGTGAACATTATTCATGAAAGCTAAGGATATTTGCTGACTATTCTGCAATTTACAGGAGGTAAGATAGCAAATGTTCATAGAAACTAAGGATATGTGTCTCGACCAATCATGTCATAAAACATTTAAGGATACAATTTGATCTGACCAATTATCCGATAGAATATTGTCTGACAGCATCCAGAATAAGATATTGGTCCTGACCAATTATCTCAGCAACTAATGGATTTGCCTGACCAATTATCTCAGAACAAAGGATATTTCGTACGAGCTATCTCAGAAACTTAGGAAGTGACCTGAATATCTAGAAATAAGATATTGGCCTGACCAATTATCTCAGAAACAAGGATATATCGCCGAACAATTATAGAAATAGGATAGTTGGCCTGGTAAATTATCTTAGAAACTGAGAATATATGCGAGCCAATTATCTCCAGAAACTTAGGATATATCGTTACAATTATCTCAAAAACTAAGATATTTGGCCTGACTGTTGAGTTATCACTGACTAGGATACTATGTACGATACTAAGGATATTGTTGCATAACTATTCACAGAAACTAAGGAATTAATCGACAATTCAGGAGCCTTATACGAAACTGAGGATATTTGGTCTGACATGTTCGTTTCCTGAGGTAAGAAGTACTACCAGAATTGACATTTGGTCATGTATTATCCCAGAAACTAATGATATTTGGCCTGACAATTATCAAATACTAAGATATTTAGGTCTGAGTTGCAACTATATAGAACTAAGAATTGTGTGTCATGAACTGAAATATTCATTATCAGAAACTAAGGATATTTCGTCTGACTGTCAATTTTATCGAGGTAAGATACAAATTATAAATAGGATATTCGGTCTGACAATTATCTAGAACTAAGATAAATTTCGTATCTGACAATATCACAGATTAGGATATTTGCGTTGACAGTTATCATCAGAAACTAAGAATATTTTGTCCTGACCAATATCCAGAAACTAAGGATATTTGTCGACCAATTATTCTAGAAACTAAGGAATCATTTGGCCTACATTATCTCAGAAACTAAGGATATTTGCTGACAATTATCTCAGAAACTAAGGATAATTGGCTCGTACAATTATCTAGAAAACTTAGATATTTGGCCTGACCAATTATCTCAGAAACTAAGGATATTTCGGCGACAATACGAGATAAAGATTTTCTTGCAATATACAGAAACTAGATATTGGCCTGACAAATTATCTCAGAAACTAGGATACATCGTCCGACCAATTATCTAAAAATTTAGGATATTTCGTCCTACCAGTTATCTCAGAAAGTAAGGATATTTGGCCAGACCAGTTATCTTAGAAACTAAAGATATTTAGCCCGACCTATTATCTCAGAAACGAAGGATATTTGGGGCGGTATGTGCAATTATCTCAGATATTAAGGATATTTGGCCTGACTAATTATCTTAAAAACTAAGAATATTTGGCCTGAGCAATTATCTCAGAAACTAAGGATATTTGGCCTGACAAATTATCACAGAAACTAAGGATACTTCGTCCTACCAATTGTCTAAACAATTTAGAATATTTTGTCCGACCAATTATCTAAGAAACTAAGAATATTTAGTCTGGTCAGTTATCTCCGAAACTAAGGATATTTGGCCTGACAGATTATCTCAGAAACTAAGGATATTTTGTCCGACAAATTATCGTATATACTAAGAATATTTAGTCTGGCCACATATAACAGAAACTAAGGGTATATGGCCTGACAAATTACCTCAATAACAAAGGATACTTCGGCTGACCAATTATCTAAAAAAATTATGATATTCCGTCCGAACAATTATCTCAGAAACTAAGGATATTTGACCTGACTTATTACCCCAGATTATAAAGGATATTTGGCCTGACCAATTGTCACAGAAACTAAGGATATTTCGTCCGACCAATTGTCTAAAAATTTTATGATATTCCGTCCGAACAATTATCTCAGAAACTAAGGATATTTGACCTGACTTATTACCTCAGATTACAAAGGATATTTGACCTGACAATTATACCAGAAACTAAGGATACTTCGTCCGACAATTGTCTAAACAATTTAGGATATTCGTCAGACCAATTATCTGAGAAACTAAGGATATTTGGCCTGACCAATTATCTCAGCAACTAAGGATATGTGGCCTGACCAATTATCTCAGGAACAAAGGATATTTCGTACGACCACATTATAGAAGCTAAGAATATATGGCCTGACAAATCATCTCAGAAACAAAGGATACTACGTCCGACCAATTAAATTTAGGATATTCCGCCGGAAATTATCTAAGAGAGTAGATATTCGTTCGACAATTTTTCAGAAACTGAGGATATTGGCTTGTAATATCTTAGAAACTAAGAATTTGGCCTGCAATCATCTCAGAAACATTATATTTTGACCAATTTCGAATACTAAGATATTCATCTGGCCATTTGAAACAGAAACTAAGGAATTGGCTGACAATATTCAGAAACTAAGGATATTTAGTCGGTCAGTTATCAGAAACTAAGGATATTTGGCTGACAATTTGCATATATAAGGATTTTAGTCAGGCAACATTATAGAAACTAAGGATATATGGCTGACAAATTATCAAGAAAAGATACTGTCCGCAATTATCTAAAAAATTAGATTTCGTCGACAATTACTAGAGCTAGAATATTTCGTTCGAGAATTATCCACAATCTAAGATATTTGTTGGTTAATTATCTAAAAAGAAATATTTGTCCTGACCAATCATCTCAGAAACTAAGGATAATTCGTCCGACCAATTATTGCAGATACTAAGATATTTCTCTGGCCACTTCGTACAGAAACTAAGGATATTTGGCCTGACAAATTATCTCAGAAACTAAGGATACATCGTCCGACCAATTATCTAAAAAATTTAGGATATTTCGTCCTACCAGTTATCTCAGAAACTAAGGATATTTGGCCAGACCAGTTATCTTAGAAACTAAAGATATTTGGCCTGACAAATTATCTCAGAAACTAAGGATACTTCGTCCGACCAATTATCTAAAAATTTAGGATATTTCGTCCTACCAGTTATCTCAGAAACAAAGGATATTTGGCCAGACCAGTTATCTTAGAAACTAAAGATATTTAGCCCGACCAATTATCCCAGAAACGAAGGATATTTGGGGTGGTATGTTGCAAGGATATTTGGCCTGACTAATTATCTTAAAAACTAAGAATATTTGGCCTGAGCAATTATCTCAAAAACTAAGGATATTTGGCCTGACCAATCATCTCAGCAACTAAGGATATTTGGCCTGACCAATTATCTCAGGAACAAAGGATATTTCGTCCGACCAATTATCTAAGAGACAAGAATATTATCGCACTTATTACAGAATAAGATATTGCCTGACAAATTATCTCAGAAACTTAAAATATTTAGTCTGGTCAGTTATATCCGAAACTAAGGATATTTGGCCTGACAAATTATCTCAGAAACTAAGGATATTTTGTCTGACAAATTATCGTATATACCAAGGATATTTAGTCTGGCCACATATTACAGAAACTAAGGATATATGGCCTGACAAATTATCTCAGAAACAAAGGATACTTCGTCCGACCATTTATCTAAAAAATTTATGATATTCCGTCCGAACAATTATCTCAGAAACTAAGGATATTTTACCTGGCTTATTACCCCAGATTATAAAGGATATTTGGCCTGACCAATTATCACAGAAACTAAGGATACTTCGTCCGACCAATTGTCTAAATATTTTATGATAGTCCGTCCGAACAATCATCTCAGAAACTAAGGATATTTGACCTGAATTATTACCTCAGATTACAAAGGATATCTGACCTGACAAATTATCACAGAAACTAAGGATACTTCGTCCGACCAATTGTCTAAACAATTTAGGATATTTCGTCCGACCAATTATCTGAGAAACTAAGGATATTTGGCCTGACCAATTATCTCAGCAACTAAGGATATTTGGCCTGACCAAATACCTCAGGAACAAAGGATATTTCGTACGACCAGTTATCTAAGAGACTAAGAATATTTAGTCTGGCCACTTATTACAGAAACTAAAGATACTTGGCCTGACCAATTATCTCAGAAACTTAGAATATTTAGTCTAGTCAGTTATCTCCGAAACTAAGGATATTTGGCCTGACAAATTATCGCATATACTTAGGATATTTAGTCAGGCCACATATAGAAACTAAGGATATATGGCCTGACAAATTATCTCAGAAACAAAGGATACTTCGTCCGACCAATTATCTAAAAAAATTAGGATATTCCGTCCGAACAATTATCTCAGAAACTAAGGATATTTGACCTGACTTATTACCTCAGATTACAAAGGATATTTGGCCTGACCAATTATCACAGAAACTAAGGGCTATCGCAGATACTAAGTATATATAGTCTGGCCACTTATCATAAAAACTAAGGATATTTGGTCTGACCAATTATCACAGAAACTTAAGAATACAAAATTAGATCTGACAAAAGATCACAGAGTTACCATTTATCTCAGAAACAAAGGATTTTTGGCTTGACCAATTATCTCAGAACCTAAAGATGTATGGTCTGAACAATTATCCCAGAAACTAAGGATATTTGGCCTGACCAATTATCTCAGAAATAAAGGATTTTTGGTCTGACCAATTATCTCAGAAATAAAGGATTTTTGGCCTGACCAATTATCTCAGAACCTAAAGATGTATGGTCTGAACAATTATCTCAGAAACTAAGGATTTTTGGCCTGACCAATTATCTCAGAAACTAAGGATATTTGGCCTGACCAATTATCTCAGAAACTAAAGATATATGGTCTGAACAATTATCTCAGAAACTAAGGATAGTTGGCCTGACCAATTATCTCAGAAACTAAGGATATTTGGCCTGACCAATTATCTCAGAAACTAAAGATATATGGTCTGAACAATTATCTCAGAAACTAAGGATTTTTGGCCTGACCAATTATCTCAGAAACTAAGGATATTTGGCCTGACCAATTATCTCAGAAACTAAAGATATATGGTCTGAACAATTATCTCAGAAATAAAGGATTTTTGGTCTGACCAATTATCTCAGAAATAAAGGATTTTTGGCTTGACCAATTATCTCAGAACCTAAAGATGTATGGTCTGAACAATTATCTCAGAAACTAAGGATATTTGGCCTGACCAATTATCTCAGAAACTAAGGATATTTGGCCTGACCAATTATCTCAGAAACTAAAGATATATGGTCTGAACAATTATCTCAGAAACTAAGGATAGTTGGCCTGACCAATTATCTCAGAAACTAAGGGTATTTGGCCTGACCAATTATCTCAGAAACTAATGATGTTTGGCATGACCAATTATCTCAGAAACTAAAGATATTAAGTCTGGCCTCTTATTACAGAAACCAAGGATATTTCGTCTGACAAATCATCACAGAAATTAATAACAATTGTTCGGAGATGTGGCAATTTTTTCGGAAATTAAGAAAAAAATCTATGGATATTTTGTCTTATCAGTTATCACAGAAGCTAAGGATATTGGTCTGACATGGCCGTTTTGATGTATTAATTCAGACAAAAGCCAAAATTTCACATTTGAGAAAAGCTAAAATTTGAAGCAATGTGCACATGTTCTGATAATACTTCTATTCATTTAACGTGAAAGTTATATCTCAATTCTGTCATTTTCATTCCTTTATAAAGACCTCACACATTTCTATAAAAAACTATATAGTTTCATGTGTATGTATTCAGTGGATGAAAGGTCCATTTGTGTGAAATTAGTTTAAAATCGGGTCAGCAGTTTCATACAAGAAGACTTTTAAAGTGCCCAATATATACATATACCGAAAAGTGACCAGTGACCTTGGCGGCCATGCTTTTTGACGAATCGGATTGTTTTAAAAATAATCTTGGCAGAGGGTCACACAAGGACCATTTGTGTGAAATTATTTTAAAATTTGGCCAGCAAATTCATACAAGAAGATTTTTAAAGTTTCCAATATATACATATAGGGAAAAGTGACCACGCCCTCTGGCAGCCAAGTTTTTGACGAATCAAAATAATTTAAACAATTTTATTAGAGAGTCATACAAGAACCACTTGTGTGAAATCATGTTAAAGTCGGGCCAGCAGTTTCATACAAGAAGACTTTAAAGTTTCCGCTACATCCATCTAGGGGAAAGTGACCACGCCCTCTGGCGGCCATATTTTTTGACGAATAAAAATTGTTTGAACAATCTTGGTAAAGAGAGACACAAAGACCACTTGTGCGAAATTATTTCAAAATTAAGCAAGCTGTGTCATACAAGAAGACTTTTTTAAGTTTTCAATATATACATATAGGAAAAGATGACAACGTCTCCTGGCGTTCATGTTCTTTGACGAATCAGGATATTTTGAACAATCTTGGTAGAGGGTTTTGTATGAAATTATTTCAAAATCGGACCAGCCTTTCGGAGGGCGGAGATTTCGTTTAAAGAATTTTCTATTTTTAGTCCTGGTGACCCCTATGTGCAACAAAGTGGAATCATTTCAATGTGTTGGAAGAGGACCTCCCAAGGAACATCCAACCCAGGTTCCATCAACTTCCACAAAATGGTTTCAGAGGAGATGTTATTTAAAGGAAAGTGTGGACGGACGTACGACGGACGGATGTCGGACGTTAGCGATCACAATATTTAGCTTTAAGCACTTCGTGCTCGGTGAGCTAAAAATGAAACTATAGTCAACACTGAAAATAGTGGCAAGGACTTTTGCAAAATTTCTAACAAAAAGTTGATTAAATACAAGAACTAAGTTTGCTTTCATATTCATTTAATCACTATCACATTATAATCAAATCATAGAGCAGCATGTAAAATTTACTGAAAATAACTGAATTACAACTGCAAGTTGTCGAAGATTTCCATACGCAAATCGAATGATATAAATGCAGGCTGTTGAGATCAGAACATTCCGTCTGTGCCCCCATGTTTTCGATCATTTTGTAATCTAGTAAATGTAAACATGGTTGTGTGAGGTACACATATAACAAAGTCTGGGGTTGGCGTACGACATGTGTCTGTGAGCAAAGAGACTAAAATAAAGTACAGCTATAATCTATTATGCACGAAAAATGTTTTGTACACATTCTAAAATCTTTCTTAATCATAACAAATATTTCAAACATTTCATTGTATACATAATAGAATTCTGAAGGAAAAAAAATCTTATAATGTGGTTTAAAAATTGTCCAGAAACAAATATTTCATTGGTTAAATTACTGCGGTTTCCATCAAGAAACAACAACAAGACACAACATGCGGGAGTCATCTCCATTCAAGTGGTCACTTCCGCCCATGTCAATAATTTTAAAATAATAATTGCATGATACTGCATTGTATTAACTAACTGGAAACTAAAGGAACGCCTGTAAGATGTTTGGTTCTATGAACTGTAATAGCCAGTTCAAAAAATGTAGAGATTCGTAGTAATTCCAACGTAGGACACATTGATGAATACCATATACGACTTACTAACTCCAACGTAGGATATAATAAGTACTAAATACGACTTGATAACTCTTTTAGGACATAATAAGTACTAAGTACGAATTGATAACTCTTATAGGACATAATAAGTACAAAGTACGGCTTGATAACTCTTACATAGGACATAATAAGTACAAAGTACGAATTGATAACTCCTACATAGGACATAATAAGTACCATGTACGACTTGATAACTCTTACATAGGATATGATAAATACAAAGTACGACTTGATAGCTCCTATAGGACATAATAAGTACAAGGTACGACTTGATAGCTCCTATAGGACATAATAAGTACAAAGTACGACTTGATAGCTCCTATAGGACATAAAAAGTACAAAGTACGACTTGATAGCTCCTACAGGATATAACAAATACAAAGTACGACTTGATAGCTCCTATAGGACATAATAAGTACCTCCTGTCTTATTAAATCATGGTTGGATGTCCGGCAGAAACAGACACTGAATGCTTGAAAAAAAGATTGAAGATTTCTTATTTATTACATTTGGTGAGCACCTTGCGAAATATTCTTATTATACATGTGTGATGGTCGCGAGAAGAAATATGTTTTGATATTTCACCAAAATCAACAAATACACTTTTATTTGATGCATTTTGACACTGGTTTCAAATGCATCCTTGGGATATTTTTGTACCCGGATGATGCGCAATGTAATACATTGAGCGTAGAATTCACACATGAAACAAATAATTCTATTATTTTAATTTAATCCGAATACAAACGCTGAGTTTTATGTCAAAACACATAAAATCAGTACAATTTTTATTTCTTTTAACTAGTTATAACAATTTCCCATTATTTAAAATATTATTAATATTCTTTTGCCTTTATGTAGTGAAATCACATGAGATAATCTCACTGTTTGGACAATGGAATTTACCAAAATGTAATCCACCATTTAGACTCTAGAAATTACTGAAAAGCATAAAATAAATGTTATGTATTGTATGATGATATATAATTCCGTTTGATAGATTCGGACGGAAGCGCCAAATAGTTCTTGACATAAGGTAATTTCAAATTATTGACAGTGTCGAACAACTTTGTAGGTGTAAATTTCCTATATAATCTCATAAATTTCATGAACGTTCACTACATTTCAATCGCATTTGTTACGAGGTATAAGAGTCTTTCACGCACATAACATAAATTGTCACTACAATATATATGGGACTAAACAACAAATAGTTTTTTCGTAAAGATGGAACAATTGATTATTTTACGTGTGCTGTTCCGCAGAAAAAATAGTTTCGCTTGTCGATAGTTCAACATTCTTTTTTTTTTAATGAAAACGGACAATTATGCGTTCTCTTGCAGATGTAATGATTTCAGTAACATGCTGGCTGATTACCCTATACCTAAAACATAATTATAGATTTGACAGTTACATGTCTCTTTTTCAAAATTTAAGCAAATGATTTAAAAATAAAAACATTTAATCTGAAAAGTTCAAAGAAGTTGACACGTCGACGTTTATCAAGAAAAAGTCCATATTTAACTCTTTAGCTTCTTTTATCTAATTTCTGCAGTACTTATAACATTTTTTAATATTTTTTTCAAACATATATTTATTCTAGCACAAGACTGAATCTTAGCATATTGATACACAATTACACGCGATGAAGACAATAACACTCATAAGTGTGGAAGTCCGTGCCATAAATATATATGTAAGGTTTTGTCTGGGCAAGTGTGTTTTTATGCAGAAACGAGTTCCATTCAACTCATATATCTGAGAATGTTTGCAAAATAAGCAAATATCAATCGTGCCTATCAAATGAATGAAAAAAAACTGTATACTTTCTATGATAATGTAAATGAATGATAATGGAGCTGTTAAATACAAGAACACAACAGATAGAACCAAGACCGAACGGAATATAATAGAATTTTCTCTTCCGATTATTTTTATGTAATCACAAGCAACTGACGATGTACACAAAAAAATCTTAAATATTTTTGAAATTCTAAACAAATATTCATTAAAAAAAAACAACACTAGAATGAATTGACTTATAGTTCATTCATATCTTGAACGCCATACAAAGCTCTCTTTTTCTGTTTTTGTTTTAACCAGTTTTTATCCATTAAGCTCCGACTTTCTCTATTTGGTATCTATAGACTTGGAGCTGGAAATCTCTTCAGCATTAGTCTGTTCTTCAGAGTCACTTTCACTCTTTTTCGAGCCTTCACTGTGAGTTTTTACATGTTTACTCAGATGGTCACTGCGCATGAATTTCTTATTACATACCGGACAAGCAAATCTTTTCTCGCCGGTGTGCGTGCGCAAGTGGCGCTGAAGTTCGTCAGAGCGCGTGAAGCGTTTTCCACAAAATAACCAGTTACATATAAACGGGCGTTCCCCGGTATGCCAGCGGAGATGAGCTTTAAGATGTGACGTTTTTCCATAAACCTTCCCACATCCAGGTATATGACAACTGTGAATGTTTTTCTTTATCAAATGAGCACCTGCAGGCCCGAGACGCTCTGCTTCGTGACAGTTCGGGCACGCACAAGTCGCGCGTCCGGAATACCGTTTGGATGATTTCGGGCTAGGCATGTTTGTAAGCCCGGGTCTGGAAAGAAACGGACTTACTGCGCTCGTTCCTAATTCATTTGGGGATGAATACATTGCTTTGTAAGGGTCCTGGAATAATTGTTGCCCGGTTGAGAATAGTGAACTTGAACTTGAGCTAAGTGAGTGTCCTAACTTTAAATCACTTGGATAACTGGACATTTGTGAATGTAGACCAGATGTAGGTGCAGTCATGTCTGAATATAAATTTCCAGTTCCAGTATGCATGTCCCAAAATGGCGCCACCGGATTAACGGAACCGGCTACTTCAGATTTCAAGTTAGAACCTAGACCAAATGGCCAAGTGTCATAGTGTTGTGCAGATACACCTGCAACTCTTGAGTACATTCCAGAAAGTCCACTATCAGTCCAAGCTGATTCGCCATGCATTTTTGGTAGGTACGAAGATGCTTGGGGCGAATCACTTTGACTATGTGATACGGATGTTGTACTTGTCGGATATAACAAGTCGTTGTTATACGGACTACTTCCGTTAATGCTGGTGCTCGTTCTGACGTAGCTTGGTGATGACGTCGGTGCGAAAGACGGACTTCTTTGCTGTGGAACCAGTAAAAAGTTCGAAGGATCCGCAGACGATTCTGGTTTTTTCCATGGATAAAATCCTTTACCGACGGCAGCGTCTGCCAGTGGTGGCGGCGATTTTGATGTGATTTTATTGCACTGTGCGGCAAGCATTGCGAGTGGTGCGCCCCCTAGCGGATGATGTATATCCTGAAAAGAGATAGTACAATTGTAGGCAACAATATCACAGTTTATTTTATGCTTTTCGGTGACATGCTTAAAATCATCGATGAGATACAGTTCGTAACAACCGCTCTCTATAAGTGATGTACATAGCTTTACCGATCGACTCGAACACTGTATTAAATTTTTTAATTTTCGAGTAAAACAGGATGTAAATAGTTGTTGCTCTTTGTTTAAGAAATAACATATCTAATGTTGTGACTTGTCGCTGAATAAAATCATTGTTTGGAGTTCAGATGCGAAGGAATTATATCACGAGGGCGCAGCCTGAACGACCAACAATTATTTTGTTCAAGAGCAACTCACTAAATGTGATATACTGTTTCATTTCTAACACGTTACCAAGGATTTCAAAGTACAGCCTTGACGATATCCATTTTTATGTTCGCGCTGCTATGCCGTTTAACGCTATAACGTAATAAATTTGATGTTAGAAAAATGATTTGTTGTATTATAACACACAATTCTTTGTTTAATAGGAATATGAATCGGGTCGTTTTAGAATGATTAATAGTAGATATCTCAATCCAAATAACTGAATTAATTACTATATACTATACGAAAATTTCATAACGTTTATATGCTGCAAATGATAAAATGAATTGGAACTTTATAAGTCCCGGCGTCTTTCAACTTCAAAAGACGACTGATGTCATTTCCGTTCGCTCTGATAATAAAAATATGTTGCAAACATAATTAAGATGCTTAATACATATGGAATATATCACGCTTTTCACATTTTCAAATATAGGATTTGTCTCACTTCTCAGTAAGATATATTTCGTATTCACGAAAAACAAACAAACATCCTCTATTTGTAAACTTCTTTTTGATATGCGTAACAGATACAAAAAAAAAAAAAAAAAAAAAAAAAAAAAAAAAAAAAAAAAAAAAAAAACTCAATCGTACAATGATGTTAATGTATGTGTACATGTACATCAAAAATTTGCTAAAACCAACAAGATCAAAGTCTGCACCACAAGAGAAAGAGAACCCCATTCATTAGGATACATCCCAGGGGTCACTGGATGTATTTAAGTTTAAACTTGTTAACGTGCTTAATAAACCCTGTGCCTTGTAATTTTACTTTCGTTAATTTTAATCTGGCTTGAATAATTGCATACTTCACGCAACCTCTCGGACAAATCGTAAATAATTGGGAATAATCATTCACGTGAATGAATGCATCATCTTTAATTTCTTGGGATCGTCCCCTACTCTCCGCTAATAACACATTCATCAAATAAACAGCTTGTTTTTTTACCTCAGGTACCCAAGATCTTTCCTGTCGTAAATATTGTTCTTTTCAGCCTATTTCAGTTTTCCTCGTATTTTATGACACACCTTCTGCATCTCTCTCCACAAACTCAATCACACTTATCGTTCTTCCACCAAACTCAATTATTCACCGCTAACAAGGCTTACAATCCTTCCGCCAAACTCAATCCGGCATTCGCAAAATTTACTTACTTACTGTCCTTCTGTCAAACTCAATCACTCGCTGCTAACTTACATTCCATTCTTCCACCGAACTCAATCATTCTCTGTTATGTTACTTACCACCCTTTCGCCAAACTCAACCATTTACCACTCGCTTATTAACTATCCACCAGTCAAACTCAATCTTATAAGATCTTACCATTCTTCCGTCGCGTCGCCATTAATTTACTAATCAATCTTCAGCCAAACTCAGTCACTCGCCACTAACTTACTTAACATTCTTCCACCAAACTCAATCATTCTCTGCTAAGTTATTTAACATCCTTCCACCAAAGTCAATTATATAACACTCGCTTAATTACTATTCATATGTCAAGCTGACTTACTTACAATTATTCCGTCGCCACTAACTTACTTACCAACCGTCATCCAAACTCAATCCGTCGCCACTAGCTTATTTACCAGCCTTCCTCCAAACTCGATCATTCACCCAACTTTCCTCCAAACTCGATCATTCGCCCAACCTTCCTCCAAACTCGATCAGTCACACAACTTTCTTCCAAACTCGATCATTTGCCCAACCTTCCTCCAAACTCGATCATTCGCCCAACCTTCCTCCAAACTCGATCATTCACCCAACTTTCTTCCAAACTCGATCATCCACCCAACCTTCCTCCAAACTCGATCATTTGCCCAACTTTCCTCCAAACTCGATCATTCACCCAACTTTCCTCCAAACTCGATCATTTGCCGCTAACTTACTTACTATCCTTCTGCAAAACTCAGTCGTTAGGCGCTAAGTTACTTAACTAACATTCGACCAATCGTAATCATTCTTCCATCAATACCGCTTACTTACTTTTCGTCTTTCAATCATTTGCAGCTAACTTTCTTAACCTTGGATTATTTCATTTGTCTCAATGCATGTTTTATTACGCGCAACGCTTTAGACTAAAACAAAAAATATAAACCTGAAGACTGTGGCCGTCTATTTTGTCTGGATACTTCCTTTACTTTATGACCTTATTTAAAAAGCCATAAAATAATTATGGTTTCCATAAATCACTCTGTGCTTTAGAAAATTGAATATTACTACCTAAGCGTAAAACTATTTTCCAATAATCATTTCGTTTAATTTTTCGATTCGTAATGTTATGATCACCGGAAAGATCAAACGGTTTTGAAATTATACCGCCATGATTTTACAACCTTTTAATCTCTGTAATACGCGGGATGGAAAATTATCCACTTATTTGTTGAAATGGTGGCTGATTTTGTTTGAAAACTAGCCACATATATTCGTTATTTAGATGACCAAAACTGAATACCTACAATACATACGTAACGTTGAAATGAGTCTTTTATATCTATGACAGAGAAGGAATAATAGGGAGATGTACGTGCGCAGGTTCTTGTTGTTTAAAGTGTTAAAATTTAGAAAATAACAATGTTCATACAATTTAACAGTACACTGTAACTTAACTGCTATATGTATGTATATAGAGGTCTTCTGGTATGTATGCGTGCACGTGCGTTTCATGTTATCTCAACCTCTCTGTCGTTTCGTGCATACATGTAAACGTATACAGTTTTATGAAAGGTCACGGAGTCATCATTTACGTTACATAATTTTCACAGACACTTGCCGAAGAAATTCCCCCCCCCCCCCCCCATCTATCACAGGCAATCCAGAAGGCCACAGCACCATCAATACTCGAAGACTAAAACAACTTTAAACAATTGATTGCTTTTGAAAAAAAAAACTTTTCCGCAGGATAAGTGGGTATATAAGTATATAATATACAGGCATAAGACAAAGGCATGCATTGGCAGAAAGACAAGCTTTTTAAGCAATAAAATGTTTGCGAAAAAAGTTAATTCTTTGGGAAAATAGAAATAGTTAGAATGATATAGTATATAGTTGAACCCTGAAGAAGGCTGATGTAGCCGAAACGTTGGTTAAAAGTAAAGTGACTTGTTTTTAAAAAGTTTTTGTAGTTTTGACTACTTTTAATACTTATATAGTATATTGTACACAACCTTAATCAACAGAAGAAAAAAGTATGGGCATGGCGGCCATTTATCTTTAATCTGAGTACCATTGCTCCTGACTCAAGGTGAAGTTCACATCGAAATAACCTACGCAAAACAAACTCACACATGAATTCACATACCGACTTTGGTATATGTGTAATAATAAATTACACTGCATATAAATTTTACACGGAAAATATGACCGTTATGTAAAAAGAACATAACCCATCAATCAAGCAATACCAGTACGCCGACCGGCAATACCAGTACCCCGACCGGCAATACCAATACCCCGACCGACAAAACCAGTACCCCGACCGGCAATACCAGTACCCCGACCGGCAATACCAATACCCCGACCGGCAATACCAGTACCCCTACCGGCAATACCAGTACCCCGACTTGACACTGACTTTGTAAGTTAACAAGAAATGGATTCGTTGAGAAAAGAAGGTGCTAGAGACTGTAAATAGTAAACACATATCATTTTTGATAATTCAAGAGCAAATAACTCTCAATCTACTGATTTTTTTCTGGCCCATACTCGGTTTAGAAAGATCTCTCATTGGTATGTACATTCTAAGCAGTAACGGTTAGGCTTTATTAATCATAAACATATCATAAACATAGTTAATCATGGATTTTTAATAATCAAGGGTCCATAACTCTCGATTTAGTTATCCAATCTGCACCCCCATTATAAAACTTAAACAAGATATTATAGATACAATTTGAATACACATTCTGTGCATATATGAATAGGGTTGGTGAAGAAATGATGGTACTAACGTGAATTTAAACATAATGAAATATAGCTTTTTCTTCGAAGGCACATAACTTCACCAAAACTCAGTCAGCCATAATATCAATAGAATATGCATATTAGGCTTGGCATTAATCAATTCTATCCAGATTCATTCAAATCCAATCTGTAGATCGGACAAAATTTACCGAGATTGAAATTTAAGGGGCAATAACTCCGCCAAAAATCAACCAACAATAAAATGCCGCCGGTATGCTGAACAAGCATTTGTACTGAAATTTTCTACACAGTTTGATTGAAATCCTAGCAGCAGCTTCTGAGAAGTAGTTCGCGAACGAACGGACAGAGACTCCACAAAGCGATATAAAAAAAATACGGACTGGCATATACTTGAAAGACCCGTCATCTAAATATTAACGGACAGACAAGGAACTTTAACGACCCACCATTTAGATATTTACGGATAGGCAAGAAGACTAAAACAATTCGCTGACAAGCAAGTAGGCCCTTCAAAGAAGCTGCCTGTTTCATCATCTGAATATGAAATGTAAGTCTACGCAGGTCTCAATTAGTTCAAATATAAATAGTCCAAATCTTTCTCCCTTTCTGCCTGCCCATTCTCAAAAGCATCGAGTTTTCTTTTACTCTACCGCGTTTCATTATGTATTTGTAGCACTCTGTTGAAATGAGCATGTTTCTATCTCATGCTTGGTAAAAATAGCTGCGTAAGAATTTTGATGTCTCAAAAAGAGACATTGAAATGAGCGAAAAGGACCAAAATTCAAATGGCTGTATTTAATGAAGCGTAATTTTCTTACATAAAAGTTAACACCTTTTTTCTTTTTAAATAGAAGCGATATAGTTCTTTATGAGAATATAAGGTTCTGAAAATCTGACATTCTAGGTAAATGTCGAAATGAAATGTAAGTGAATTTTAGATAGATAAAGAACAGCTTGATTTTGTGGTGTTCATCCTATAATAAATATCTTCTTTTTTACAATTCGAGCAGTTTTTTATTAAATCATTTCTCCTTTACAAACCTATGGTTTAGAGAATGTCCAGCGAGGACTACATTAAGAGTGACAGAAAGCAATTGAAATCTGTAGCAGATGAAATTCTTGTAATTGTGTGAATAGCAGTCAGATAAATAACTCACAGTTTAAATCTAAACTGTACGGTAATAGGTATGCAGTTTCATATCTGCAATGGTAATTGTACTATAGAATGTCTCGGAATTTCTCAAATAAGACAAAGATGATTTCAATATTTATTGTCATTTCTAAGTAGAGTGATAAATATTGATAGTTATTAGAAGACAAAGTAAATGAAACAAATGATATATCAAGGAAATCGAATAAAAAGGTAATAACTTAAGTTTCAAGCTGTTCTTAGGAATAAAATAATTTCTTTAAGAGCAAAAGAAATCAATTAAACAGGTCGAAAAGATTACGTGTAAAGACCAAAAAGACTGTATTTAACTGTTTCCATTGAATAAAACAAGATGGTAAAAATGAGCAGAATTTAAATAGATTTTACTGAAATTGGTGTATATTGTAATTTTTCAAACATTTTACTGTTTTAAACTACAGTTTAAACGATACTAACATAACTGTCTGCTGTTCCGCAAGGCTTTAAATTAACACTTCCGTTTCAGGTATTTCCTACATCCAAACTTTTTAAGGTTCATGTTTATTGACCATTAAATGTCAAAATAAGATTTCATATGAATTTGATTACTATCGGATTACCAAATATAGCATCAAACTTCACAGTCAGGTTTAAATAAATGATTCAAGCATATATATGATGAAGCGTAGGTTGCTATATAAGTCAAACTGAAACGTCATGATCTGTGGCTGCTGTATTAGTTTGTATATAGGTTGTTTGTCGTTCTCCTATTTTCATTCTGAGATAAGAAAAAGTTCACTTTATAGTGTGAATTTTATAAGTAGTTTGTTTCTTGAAGGATACCTGGAAGTTTCTGTCTTGTTTGTTGTTGTTTTTTCTTTCAGTACACTGGGTAGGTTACAGGACACGCACGCGTACTCCCACAAGTAGGAAACCATCCCTGTTTGTGGTAATAAAAACTGCTAAAACTTGACAGAAAACGGTCGTTGGTCGTTTGAGACAGAATTAGTGCAAAAGAAACTTGGTGATTCAGTCTAATTAGTGTTTTGATGTTTTGTAAATTAGAGATATACAAAATCCAGATCTGAATAAAAGCTGAAAATACGAATTCATTCATGTCTAAATTACATTAAGTATTAAAAGATATACTGAAAAACTATGATATATAAACATGTTTGAATTTATTTGTAGGATTTTTTTTTTTTGTCAAACTGTCGACGACTGACAAATTTAATAATCATAAGTTGAAAGAGTTTGAGTTTAAACAGTTGCCATGAAATTTTGACAACAGACAATAAAAAAAGAATGATGCGATACGATCCGTGTGAGAACAATACCATATAACGATTATTCAGCGACGTTTTTTTTTCACTAATAAGCAAATTAATTCAACTAAATTACAGACAGAAAGTAGACAAAAACATAAGATGCTATCCGATTTCTCAACCCAGCATTTTAACAATCACAAAGTTTTGATGCGGAATAATTTCAGTTGGACATTTGATACTGTTTATATATAACCCCGTTTAACATAGATATTTGTGGTTTTTATGCTTATAAATATGTAATTCAAACATTTAAAAATGGTCAATAACAGCTTCCGACTAATTTTTAAACCGAAAGAAACACTTATGCCATCGCAAAATTTGAATAAAATTAGAATTTTTTTGTTTTATTGTATTTTTTAAATTTAATGATAATCTAATTTTTTACTGTCTTGCGATTAATGATTCTATATTACCTTTGATAAATATTTTTTACATTTATAAGCGCTTTTTATACGCTGCTATACAATCTAAAATTGGTAAACGTTGCAGAAAAAGTTTCTGTATGCGAAAATGTCATCCCCTACAGAACTGAGTGTCCTTTTCAAATCAGTCTAGCAGAAATAGCGCATAGCTCTTTCTTTAGCAAATCACGACGTTTATATAAAAAGCTTAAAAATACTTTAATAGAATTGCAATTGAGTATTGAATCTGCATGGTTAATTAAGACGTCAGTGAAATGTGTTATCGTTATAAACAACAAAAAGAGAAGAAAAAAAGGGATATGCATATTGCTGTTGTAAAGGATGAAGGGCGATCGTACCCACAAACTGTTCCACGTAGATATAAATGATAAATAGTCTTAATACAACTGCACCAGATAAATTCATGTTCTCATACTTTCAAAATGCACATAAAACTCGTGCATTCCATATACCCATCGCCGCCTTGTTCCTCATAAATTCTAATTAATTCCATCATTAAGCCTTGCAACACCTAACTCACTCTAAAAACATCATAAAGATTGGCAATTTGGCAGTGGGCCTGTTTCGCATTACTTCGTTCGACGGCAACATCCCATCTTAATTTGCAACC
This sequence comes from Mercenaria mercenaria, assembly GCF_021730395.1. Lineage (NCBI taxonomy): Eukaryota > Metazoa > Mollusca > Bivalvia > Venerida > Veneridae > Mercenaria > Mercenaria mercenaria. The sequence goes on along the minus strand of NC_069378.1, from coordinate 34,701,631 downwards.
CCTTCTTCATAAAACTTTTTGCATTGGGATATTTAAAAGCACCGGCACATGAACGCCCCTTTTCCTCTACAAACGAGTTTATTACTGACAAAAATTCGTTTTCTCTTCTGATTAAATGTAGACATACAAACAACTAACATTCTCTTTAATTATGCCTTCATTTTCATATTACTTTAAAGTGATGTAGCGCTAACGTCGTTAAGGAAGTTCAGGGTTGCTGTAATGAATTTTTGTCATCTTAACATTGAAATGAAAAATAGCTTACCCCAACTAAAGCGGCGACTCCGGTCATTTTATTCTCCCAAACTAAACATGAAACATCCTATCTTCTCCGCTGTCCAAAATCCAATCTTATACATTTAACCTTGTATGAAGATTAAAAGGATTTTATATGCAAGAATTCGATAAAATCGCATCTTCAATACCAAGGGGAAGTTTATGAATATAGGGCGTTACTCTGTGATAATAGAGGGCGTATTAGGCGGAGTTAGACCGCATTGAATGTGTCTCGTTCCCCGATTGGCTTAAAATTATAGTCTATGGAAATACTGTTTCACAACGTGGTGTTTTATAAAATCTCTATCATTTAGGCGAAACTGGGCGTAGAGGGGTGTGTTTTTGGTCAAAACTTGTCAAAGATATTATCGATGGAATTATGGATCAGTAACAGCTCTGGGAGATCTAAACATCGATAAAACCGTTAATGAATAAAAACGATTAAGTTTACACGAGTTTGAAATTATTAGACATGATTACGCACTGATATTGGCGCAAATCTGTAATAATTGTAATTAGATCATCTAGACAAATCTGTTGATGATATTCCGAGATAAAAATGATGCATCGTATACTCTTGGTAAAAGTGGAGACAATTTCAAATACTAGTAGTATTTTAACAAGGATCTTTGTTTCTGTACTTCGCCATTTGTTTTCTCTACAAATTTAAAACGCAGTAGAAATTCCACAATCATTTTGTAAATTCTGCAGTAAATATGACAATTACTGTAATTGTTGTGACAAAATATTTGAAATTACCTTATAATAATTTGAAAATGTAACCGGAAGAATTAATTAGAACTATTAGAATGAAATTAGAGAAAATTTCCAGGAAAATATCAGAGACTGAAGACAATGAGAGGTTGAAATATGACGCCCATAAACCTTTTCTTGAGAATTTTCTGATCTAAATCGTGATTCTAACTATTTCTCGGATTTACTCGAATCTTTTTGTATTAGTAATACAAACTTAATCACCTACCAAAACATACCTCTGAGTGTAATTGTTGCTATCCATCTTAATTCACAAAGATTGCAAAAGTGAAGATAATATAATGCCTTTAAATTTTGAAAACGTAGTTCTCCTTGTGTGGCAGAATGGTTTTCTATAAGTATTTTCAACGCACAACAACAATAAAGTAGTATTTAACACGTAAAAGATTTATATACATGTATAGCCAAACTTTTACATACATATATAGTTGCCAAACATTCGGACATTTGTCAGTTATAAAAACATCTTTCTCTATTATATCAAACAGTCAATATGTATATTTTCTGTTATCCCACAATGCTGCTATTTTCACGTGTTAGAGCGAAAATCTTTTCTTTTTTTTTTGTGTGTGAAAAATGAACAATCCATACATTTAGGCTAAAGACCTTATTTTATTTTATTCAAACAGTAACCATTGATGAGTTCAGTAGACCCCTTTTCCTAGATATATTTACAAACGTATTTTATTTGTATAGCCAATACTTGATATTGATTTGTTTTCTGAAGTCCTGCGGTTTAGCTAATTTTTGCGCGTCGACAAAAATCTATTCATGATTTTAAAAAATATTCCATAGAATTAGATGAATTTCAATTAAAATCAAATTGGCATTGATGTATAACTTGACTGTTCAAATTTTTCATTTCAGTTAATGTTTTGTTCAGAAAACCACGTTGACTAAAACTGAACGACAAAGGTTATATACCTGTTAAAATATTCTTTCTCTTGCGGTATATTTTTTTTTGTCTGTGTGTAAAATGTACCGAAAACTACAAAATATGAAAAACATGAAAAGAGGAGTACGCTCATTATTGAGTGAAATTAAATTAATACAATTAATGACCTATACACTTACGTGCGCGTTCCTTCTAACTGCGGGGTTTGAATCCGGCTGTGTCTCATTTAAATCAGGACACCTACACCTATTCATGTTAAAAACTGCACCATTTAGTTATTACACAGAAAGAATCTCTTAGGATTTTTCTTATTAAATAAAAGTTGATTTTTGCATGTATACCGACAGATGTTCTCTGCTTATAAAGTTATGTAATTTGAACCGGTGAAGCGCCCTTGAACGTGTAAATCATGAAAAGGGCGCTATATAAATCTGGTCGACTACAAATTTCCCATGGCAAAAGAGACACGTTTTTACTTGTCACTGAAGATGTCTTTTTCGGTATTTGGGTGTTTTGTTAGGCTTTAAACGGTATTTCAGTTATAATCGACAGTCAATTTACATAACTAAATTATTCGCCACAATTAAATGACATCCTAACATTACTCAGAAGTGTAAGGCCTATAACATTAGGCGTATTTTCTTCAGTGAGTCGCCTCACCCGGGAATCAAACCTGTCACCTTCTGTCAAGTCATGTACTCAGAGTTTAGAATGAGAAAAACAACTTAAGTTTAGGCAAAAATCAGCCATACTCGTAACATAAGAAAAACAGCTCGTATAACAAAGAAGTTTTTCCTGGGCTTAGAAAGTTTTCTGACTGCTTTGAAAGAGGATTGTCTCTGTATAGACGGTATAATGTATTACCATGTATTAAAAGGATATCGCTTTGTTTAACTACGGTTAAAACGTCACAAATTGAATAACTATGCTTAAAATGTGACAAATTGAATAACCATGGTTAAATGTAGCAAATTTTCGCTATTGTTTTGGTTTTCGTCCCTCACTCTAAACAGAAATTTTGTGGCATTTGTAATTTTATGTCCGGCGTCTGTCCGATTCAGTATAATAAAAAAAAGTACATTTTTATTGAAACAATTCAACGAGAGCTCCTGTCTTATGAAGTCGAATGAACGACTGAATGAAGTCGAGAACAAACCGTCTCACAAAGACTCTAAAATCCTTGTTTGAAAAATTTAATAAATTGTTCACATAAACACATTAAATGTTAAAGAACATATTTTATGACACTAACAAGTTAATATCGCGCTGTATATATTAAACCGAATCCAAAACTAAATGCGGCATTTAAAGGTAAAAGGCATTCCGATTTCTTAACGCCCCATTTGTCTCATTTTCGATACATTTGGAACCAAAACGGTTTACAGTTGATTTGACAGAAAACGCATACAGCTCATGTGGGGTTTTCTTTGATGAATGAGATATTTTGCGACAGAATTGCGATACATTTGTATTTTTTTTTAGGCTGATGACTAACCCTTATATACGCGTGGACATGATACTCTTTCTAAATCTACGTAGAAAAAGTCTTACATGTATGAAAGAGAAAAAAAATAGCTAGGCTCCCTGGCTGAAGGTTACTTTCGATAAATTCTGCAAATATTTTATAGGAAATTATTGTGTCTAAAATAGCACATATTGATGTACGGGCTAATGGGCAATAACATGTCTGAATATAAACTACCTGCTGGAGTTATTTCCCTGTAAATAAATAAAAAAAACATGTACTTGTGAGGAATATAAAGAGCCAGTCTAAATGTCTGAATATTTACTTTTTTACTGTAATAATCATGTTGCAAGAAACTTTTCTGTTTTTGGTCCGGGTGGATAGCTTTACTTGTAAAGTTTAAGCTTGAATTTTAACATCCGGATTTTTCTGGTCCATTGTAAAACTTGTTGACTCTGTCAATAAATAATTTTAAATGTCTTCACCCAAAGGATTAATTTTCTTGTTTTTTTTTTTTTTTTTTGTTTTTTTTTTTCATTTTCAAGAAAAAATCATTGTAACATTTCCTGGAATAAGAAGGGATTTAAATCTGCTTTTGTTTCTATCATGTTTTTTTCCTCTTCTTTTGACCAATGTCTCAGACATTCAGCTGGTGTCGGCTGTTCTCTAGCTAAACAATATGACTGGTACGGTATACGCATAAAATTGTTATGATGGATATGTAATATCTATAAATCAAGAAAGAATATTTTCAAGAAAAAAATCATCATACATTTTAAAAGAAAAAAAAAGGATGGAGATCTTCAAGAACTCAATGCACGTGCAAGATATTGACGTTTTCATGGGTATTTTTCACCCAATTTAACAAAAAGTTTAGTTGAAGTCAAAGAGACATTTTTCTTTTATTTTTTTTATCTTGTTGCAATTCAAAATCGGGACCAAGCACTGTTTAATGAATTCTCGTGTTTTCTCATGTCAACTGAGATTAGCAAACAATAAAATCTAAATGAGCTACTGAAGCAGATGAATTTAAACACTAAAAACAGAAATAAATCCCAACATTTAGCCAGTTGAAACAAAATTTCACCGCAATACGCGGAATAATTTGCACTCATGCAGAGTAATTCGCCGGAAGATACACTGATCATCTGGCGTTGTAAAGTATAAATCCGCGGGTGACGCTGAAAATTAGTGCTCTGTCAAACGGGTCAAACTGGGTCCCCTTCAGCGACTAATGTTTGCACAATTGCACAGAATTAATTTAACAGGCATTTCATACAAGGCATTTTCCTCTCTACGAAGCACTTGCTGTAGTAGCCGGCCGCAGCGGCAAATATTTTCTTACAGAAAATAAATTTTCATGCTTTTTTTTTGTATTCTTAAAGTTTTTTTCTTAAAAAGCTGGACCAAGACTTGTATCTTATATAACAGTACTACCTATTTTAAAACATAGGGTAAAAAGGCTAACTTTTCTATATTTCCCTAACGCTTTTGCCGTAACACGTTGTATAGGAAATATTTTTGTTCTAGGAAAAATATTTCATATATATACGCATGTAGCCATCTGAAATAAATTTCACCGGAGTCCGTAATTGTCAATAATTACTTTTGATGAAACAAGGATATCAAAAATGTTTATGCCGATTAACATCTGCTAAAATATTTTCCCTTTCAAAAACTATTTTACTTTCAAATATTTCAAATCTAGCGGAAAGAGGTTAAAATCATGAGCAATGAAAATATTTCGGCATAAAATCATTTCTGTTTAATTTTGTCCATTATTATCAAAAGTTCATCCAGTCAGAAAACAGCTTTTGTGCTTTCACAGTGAATGTGCCAAGCAGCTTTGTACTTCTCTGCGGGACAGCTCCTATGTGGCGTCGTTTGTGCCTTTAACAAGTGTTTTTGTCGCGTTGCATTAGTACGCACTTCACGGGTCTTTATTCTTGTTTAAATAGCCCTATATGATGCGGACAAAATGTTTTTGATGGGTGATCAGTGGTTGACTTCAATAAAGAATTGATTGAGAACAAACTTGAACAATTTCTCCAATTTAGATAAGGGCGCTTATATCAATTAGTGATTGAAAATGCGTACAATGTTGTTACACATACGGTTAGGTGGATGGGATGCACACCGTCCCTCTCTGCAACCGTTAAACGATGCAATTTACAACCCATTGTTGCACTAATTTTGTGCAATGTTAAATAGTTAAGTCGGGTATTTCTTTTGATCTTCTTATGTTGGAATAAAGTAGCAGATAATGTCGATAAGATTATTATTAATTTGTTCGTAGGTTTTACAGTGGACATCGTGACATTATAAAGTATCTAAAAAGTATACTAAAATAACAAAATTTTACCTTTTTATAATAATCTTTTACATTTCTTTTCATTTTTGGCCATTTTTGATCAACTAAGCGACTGTAAGGAGGATTTTCGCTTCAGAAAGGCCTGATTATATTGCTGAACAACTCGATGCGTGTATTTTGTAAAGAATAAATAGATGTTTCAATATTTGTTCTTCACTTGTAAGAATTTTCTTTTTGAATGTCTGTCTACACAAGAAAAAACTGAGGATCGAGCAATAAACTAAGATACGAAAGTCACAAAAGACATGTAAAATGTTGACTATAACCAGGAATGAGTGCAGCTTAAAAAATAAGACAGTAAAGAGAGCAAGTGTTTCTTATATACACAGAAAGAAAATAAACTGATCACTAGTTTCTAAAGAAAGTTTTCGATACTAGTAAATAAAAAATGGACGGAATTTCGTTCAAACATTTCGCTCATGTTATCTTCCATATTTTTCAAGAATACTATATATATATATATATATATGGGAAATTAAAAGTATTTTTCTTTAATCATTTTGATGCATTGATAATGTACTCGTGGATAAAATATGAAATGAATACATACTAAAAATCTTATAAGAATTAAAGCGTATCAAAATTAAAGAAACGTGTCTACCTGTGGTAATTAGCCTGCATCAAGAATGAAACAGATGAAGAGAAAGATATTTTACAAGAAAAATCCTGGACAAGTTTTTTTTTTACTTATAGGTATCTGCAATGTTCTGATAGACATGTACATGTTGGAATGATTTGCAAAACTTCCTACCTTTTATGTAGATATACAAAAATATAATCAATAGAAATTTTGGAAGTATCTGTATGCAAAAAGAAAGCAGTACAAATATCAGTATAAACAAAAGCTGACGGTGTTTTTATGAAATAATTTCAAATTTTCGTAGTAAAAGAACAAGACGGCCATGGTGTCTCTTTACCGCACACATGAGTTTCATGGTATTGGATAAAAAAGCAAGCGGAGTAGTTTCAACAACTTTGGGAGAACATACAGGCTAAGTTGTTTCAACTTTTACAAAACTGTTTCTGGGGAGATGTTACCTTAGAAAAGTGTTGATGAAGGACAGTTGGACGGACGGACAGACAAACAGACGAATGACGGATGCTGACCACAACAGTTCACCTTGAGCACTCTGTGTTCAGGTGGGCTAAAATGGTGGCCGTCAAAATTGTCTGAAGGCACATACGACAAAACTGAAAATAAAGAAAGAAAAACTGATTGCACGTTACCGTATATATGTACATAAAATACATTTATCCAAATGAAACAAAAGGCAGTTAGAAAGATATATTTCAACTAAAGAGGACGTTGAATAAAAGAATTAAAATACATCCAAAAAATATGAATATCCCCATCTCCTTACCACTGATCCGATCTATCAAAAGAAGGTCCTCAGACAGTCTGTGTCGGAAAGAAGACTGTACTTGCCTTTATATAGACATACACACCTTCTGATTTGTCAATATGCAAAATTACGTATTCTATCAACCCTCTAGAGAAGTATGAAAATATGGCAACATGTGTTTCAATATTTCATGGACACAGACTGTTGAATCACGTTCTTAGTTAGAATTCCGATTGCTGCTGCTACAGTAGTTATGTAACATTAACTCGACTTTTTCACGTGAAGGAATTTCAGTAAATATTCGATAATTTTCTTTGTTTCGTAAGGTATTAGAACGGCGTTCTGTAAAGGCAATAACATGGACGTATTCATTACACGATAGCTGCACAGGGATGATATCACGACAATATTATGAATACATTAAAATTTAGCAAAATGGAGGCGACATCTTTTTCAGTATTCTAATATTTTGCTACATACTAGATGGCGATGCGGTGACGGTACTCTGAAAGTATACCCGTATGATAGCAAAACGAAGACGATATCTCGTTAGTATACTAATATTTTGTTAAATTTTTGACAGCCACAGCGAAGATTTACTGAATTTTTTCCAACCGTATAATAGCTTGCCAAACGTTAGATAGCGATACGATGGTGATATTACGACAGTATAGTCTTATATTTTACAAACCGTACAATATATTTTTCATAGTTTATTTCGTGTTATTCACGTACATATATATGTATATTACAACAAACAAGTATACGTGATCTCACTGTAATAATAGCGTTAAATAGACGATAGAAAACAATTTTACACTGTACAACCCACTGAAGAACCTTTGCTAACTCACTTCATATCTAAAAACAAAGTATACTAAAATAGTATAGCGACACCAGGGTTGGTTTCATTGTTGTATGAAGTGCTGTCTTTAACATTTTATTTAATGCAAACCCATCAATGCAATATGCGATGGTATATCAGAAATTCATAATATTGAATATTTGTTTGTGAACTACATTTTACCGAGTGCACGTAAGAATAGAAAATGAAAGATCTGATGTAGACGATTGAAAGATTTTTTTATCTTACATGTAAAACAAACACTTTTTCTGTTTATTTCATAATTTTGTATACCCTTCTGGCTTGCACAACCTATTAAAAGGTCTATTTGGTGTGTTTTTTTTCCTACGAAATTACTAGTTATATTTCACTATTATGTATCAATAATTTACTGAAAATGCAATAGATTTCTTTATTCCAAGCTGTTCCAGCGCCACTTCCTGCGATTGTATGGCTATGTCTTGAAAGTGGACAAGTGAAGGAGGCAATAAGTACGCTGTAAATTGAAACACACGCGGAACACTCGCGCACCATTTTCAGTTTCACATGTCTTCTTATCTTAAATATAAATGCTGCATGAGTTATTGATCATGCGGAGCTGGTAGTAGCTGACAGTAGCAAAACTATTGGCCATTCTTTATACAATATATTCAATGTTCGTGAGCAAGGAACATGTGTGACATTATTGTAAACGGCCAAACAAATCCACGTGCTTAAAGCTAAAGACACAAGGCGATTAAATTTGTTTGGGATTTCCCAGCCGACAGACCGCGCGTATAACTATAAAGGCCATTTCACGTACATGCATGCACGAATTGGAATTCTAGTTGGGGTACTGAAAAGGCGAACAAGATCATGTTTTTCACAGGTTTGTGGATTTTCAAAGAAAAATAGAAATGTGTCACAGACACGGGTGCCCCCGTCACAGGCATAAGTTATTTATAGTAACAACTAAGGGAAGTTTATCTTAAAAAAATCCTAAGTCCACACAGAAATCCTTACCAGGTAGAAATAGGTTAAAATACTTCTAAAAATTGGATGTAACATGCATGTTGTACTACAGAAAAAGTGGTCTTGTTTTTTCCCAACGACCAGTAATAAGAAAGTTACAATATAAGCTATTTATAGTAACAACAAAGGGAAGTAATTCTAAACTAGGGACCTGGTTCTTGCGCATGACATTCTTTCTCATGAGGGTATACAACTGAGGCAACTTACATAAAACCCCCTCCATGCATGAAGAAGAAATGCTCAAGACAAAGTCATTCTTGTATGTGACCTTTGGCCTCTAAGTGTGACCTTGACCTTAGACCTAGGGACCTGGTTTTTGCGCATGGCATATCGTCTATCCATGCTTATTATTTGTGTCAAATTATTTTTAAATCGAACCATGCAGGTCAAAGTTATGGACCGGACACGAAGACCACATTATCAGTATATATATAGTGAAAAATTGGTTCAACCAAGGACTATGACCTTGACCTTTGAGCTAGGGTCTTGATTTTTGCGCATGCCACATCGTCTTTCCATGCTTATTATTTGTGTAAAATTATTTTGAAATTGAACCGTGCATGTCAAAGTTATGGACCGGACACGAACATCACCCTTTCCCGAACACACGGACAAACGAACACACACACGGACAGGGGTAACACTGTATGCCCCCCCCCCCCCCCCCCGATTTTATGGCGGGGGCATAAAAAAAATTCAAAAAATTCAAAACATCATGTCGTTTTTCTAACGGATATGTATATATATATAATTCCGGTCCATATTTCTACATCTACATCTACGGTGTACTGCCCAACAATCAATTCAGATTATGAATCAGAGGCGCTTGTCCAGGACATACTGTTAAAATGAGCAAGTTCATTAGGCGCAAAGTTAAAAAGAACAACAATTAGTAAGATTAATCAAAGTGGTGGTGGATTTTGGTAGATTTATATTCTGTGTATACCTCAATGCCTTTCATTAACAGCTAAACCAGAGAGCACCTGAATTTACAGTTTGTTAGAAATGTCGTGTCACCTGTACAAAATGTAACTTTATTAAACCGAAGGATGGTCCTCGAAATTTGCATTATTACATATCAAAAGAACAAAAGTGGAACCCACTGACGATGATGGCACTAGAATAAAAAGATAATATGCGCATCTCCTTTTGATGGTAAAGCTTCCTATAAGTTTCGCTAGCTTCCAACACACAACAAGTGGTTGCCGAGAAATACTCCAGGCAAGAATTGAACTATAGTATACTATTTTTGAATAATCAAAGGGCAATAACTCGGTGAAAAAAACATCCAACCGGAACATGAAGATAGTATGCGCATCTCCTATTAATGATAAATCTTCTTATAAAGTATGGCTAAATTCCGAAAACTGACCAAAATTGTACTGTAGTATACTACTGTTGAATAACAAAAGGGTACTAAACTCTGTGAAAAATCATCCGACAGGAACACGAAGACAATATGCGCATCTCCGCTTGATAGTGAACACGGGCTGTAAACACTGGCACCCACTCTTTATAGAGGGGAGTTGAAAAAAGAGCCAGTGATACTTCCGAGGCGGTGCTAATGACCGGAACTACACGATAAATGTGAATAAAGACAGAGGGTGAGTTTAATTTTTACCTTCTGTAACAAATTTATGTCCTTATTTCAAAAAATGGGCAATGCTATTCCACTCAGAATTGGTTAAACTTCTTATGTATGCAGGTCGATCTGCAGAGCGAAGGCATTTCTTGACGTGAGAACTTTTGAAAGTTGTGAAATTTGACAGAGTTAAACCGAAAGTAGACATATGGCTATGTATTTCGCCATAATTTACACAAGTCAGAGATTTCAAAGTCATCGTTCGGATGTTGTTGAAAAGAATGTCTTATTACTGTATAATCTACGTGATTTGTTGGCGAATTACTACCGTCTATGTGTATTTTTGGCCAATATGAGGAGCCAGCGACACAGAGTAGGAGCCAATGCACATTTAATATCAACGCTTTTAAGTTACTAGCAAACGTTCTGCTTTCCTTCAGCTGCATTTAGATATATACCTTGTCTCTATTAAATTGTTACATGTGTAATGGAACTTGAACATAGCGTGATTAGTTGTATACATTTAATATTTGCAATGTATTGAGACTTTCCCATACGACAGCAGTCTTCATAACCAACGAATTTTAGAATTTAATTGAATAGTGAAAACATTTAGGGAAATCGATATGATTACAAATTTTGTTTATTCTCGGAATTACACTTTTATTTTCAGTATTTGCTTTGCTGTGTTTTTAGTTACGCTTTTAAACTTAAAGGTTTTACTGAAACTTGTAAAAAATCTTGTTTTAATAAAAAAAATATGAAACAGCATCACTAAATTTTACAGCTAAAAGATATTATCCCACATATTCGAAAGGTAATAAAAAATTTAAAATGGCATGTTTTGGAGATATTTATTCCCCGATTCAAATCGAAGGAATTTTGTTTTGTCATTGTCCGTGTCCGTTCGTCTGCCGTTCTGCAGCCATATAATAATTATGTGTATTCAAAATTCTTATTGAGTTACAAATTTTGTTATCGTTTGTAAGGTAAATAAAAACAGTGCCAACGTATGACACATATTTAAGGGTGTTAAACATTTTATAGAAACTATAGCTGTGTATTCAAAATTCATATTGAGTTATAAATTTTTTATTGTGACGTTTGTATATACAGCTATAGAACGACAGAGAAATGGACACGGACAATGTCCATGACAACTGTATACCTCAAATTCTAACGGGGAATAAATACCTAAAACACATGACATTTTCAATTTGATTGTAATCTTTTATAACATGTGTGATATTAACTTTAGCTGTAACTATTTGTAATCTATGTTCATATTTCTTTAGTCAAATTGTACTTCACTACTGTAATGAACACGTCCATATATAAAAGACAGATCAAGTACAATTTGAAAATTTGAAAAATAACTTTGGTAGCCCGCCACCAAAAACATAGATATAATTATATATATTACAACTCTATGTAAAGCTTATTGAGTAATTTTTTAAGCGATACACCAAGAAGCAACATTCCATTGTGCATAGACCGATCATGGTTTGAACAAAGTTGATAGAGGTCCATTAGATAGATAGATCTTTATTTTTTTCCTCCAATATTGAAGATTTTAACATATGTACAAACAGAGAAAATATATACATTACATACAGTTTACTATACATGTATCAATGAAAATACGGAATAACATTAAATGAAAAAACAAATTAAAAAAATAAATAAAGAAAGAAAGTTGGCAGCCCAATCATATTCAGCCTAATTAATTAACATGAAATTGTCTAGTAGCGAAACCGAAAACAAAACTAGAACAATTTAGCTTTTGTCATCAATTAAACTAAATATCAACACAACACTCAAGGAAAGTGCAAATGGGCAAAACATTTATATGGATGGTGTCCAATAGCTATATTTGACTAATTCCAAAACGAAAGATAACTAGTACAAGAATAGCACTTAAACTACCAAAACTGTACCTACAAAGAAAAGAACTTTTTATATGTAATCTAAGCTGGACAATATTTCAAACCCAACATTTAAATATAAAACTTGACAAAGTTGAATATTGCCAACAATATAAATAGGAGCACGGGTTTCTCTTTATATCAGTCATGATATGCCTTAACAAAACCTGTTCACATGGAAACCATGTGCTCCGCCCCGCACTCAAAACGTGCCAGCTCGGAATGAAAGATATGCCGGCTCATCAGATATTTTGAATTATAACTACTCCGTAAACATTTTACAAAGTACTTTCAGCATCCTGAAATTTTCAAATTGCAAATGTTCATTAAGTTTTAATGCTACAGTTATCAAATCAACACACTGTTCATAAGGCTTTAACTTGACGAAATGTTTGTACGTTTGTATGTCGCAAAGTTCAAACCAAGCCAGCAATAATTGCTTGTACAAATCGTGATTTCTTAGGCAATTACAAATTGTGTGCTCAACAATATTTTCACAGAATAAAATACACTTGCGGCATTGTGTTGGAAAAGACCTTGAGACAATATAACCTAAAATTCGCACAGCAGTTTTACATAAGGGCATTAACTCTTGCCTTTTTCTGCACACCGACCAGAGAATACACGGGTTGTTTGTAGTCAACAGGTTAGCAGTTACTGGAATTTCACTGACTGTGCTGATGCGAGATAGTCTTTGTACATGGTTCACAAGTGTGACATTCTGGTATACTATTTTCTTCCACGGAACTTTTGCAGGGAATAAGCCAGAGAGTACATACCTTTCAAGTACATATAATAAACCATACTTTTGTAATATTCGATGAATATCAGCAATAAATCCCTCATGCTGTGAGTATTCACTAATGTATCTGATTAGTCTGTTTATGAACACTTTTTTAGCTAAATATTTATTAGGTAGTCTACACAACTGGCCGAAAAATTGTAATTTGCAAGCATCAATGATCCCTTCAATACTATCTACATTAATTGCGCACAGCGAAAAGTCTGTACTAGTGCTTGCACTAAGTCCTTGTGCGAGTTTGGTGCAAAACCGGTGAGAAATTTCCAATTTTAAAATATCACAATGAGTTATGATAGACCACAATTCACAGCCATACAAAGCTCTAGGTAACACTACTGACGAGTATACAGTTCTTGTAGAAATTGGATTCAGTGAACTTGGGTGTAATCCACTATGAAAAATACTTAAGAGAGTTCCACGGAGTTTAGTGCACGCCTCTTCTATCATTTTACCAGTAGAAAGATATCTGTCACATATCATCCCTAAGTGTTTATAGTCATCGACCTCTGTTACAGTATGTCTGCCTAATTTCCATAGTCTATCATTTCTTCTATTACCGCATTCATTGAATACTATAACAGCACACTTATCGCAATTGTATTCAAACCTCCATTTACACGAGTAATTATAACATATTTCCATCATTTTGTTTAAACCGTTTTTTGATAATGACACAAGAATCATGTCGTCTGCAACAGTTGGGGAGCTCATGTTGTAGTTATACATACAGTATCCAAGTCCACTTGATTCTAGTTCTTTGATTAATCCATCAATAAACAGTATGTATAAAAGAGGTGAACTTTTCCCGCCTTGACGGGTGCCTCTAAGCTCTGTGACAAGAAGATATTTAAAGGTTTCCCCTATACAACTCTATGTCATACTAAGTTTGCCCCAGGGCGGGGACAAATTTAAACCCTAACCCTAACCCTAAACCCTAACCCTAGAGTAGAGTGATTCGGAATATTTCGAATGTGAATAAAAAGTTTATAATTATTCTAGAATCCGTTGCTGCTTCTTATTCTTGTTTAAACAGTATTCCCCAGTTGCTCACACACTCACACAATACCAAGATTATAAACAAGAGGGCCATGATGGCCCTATATCGCTCACCTGAGTAGAGTTGCTTTCGTGAACAAATTTCTTAGCTTAAGCTTTAAAAACAAACAAAACAAAAATAGGAGAGTGGGACAAGGTAAAGATTATGCAAGATTACTTTTGAAATCTGTAAAAACAATATCACAGGTGGTCCAAATATTTTTGCTGTAGCTTAAAAACAAGAAAGTAGGTCAGTAGGTCACATTGATGGTCACTGAAAGTCACTTTAAAAATCGGCATGTAAAACTGTACATGTCATACAATTTTCAAGGTTGTATCTTAAAACACAAGAAAGTAGGTCAATAGGTCAAATTGATGGTCACTGAAAGTAAGTTTTAAGATTGGTGTGCAAAACTGACATGTCATCCAAATTTCAAGGCTGTATCTTAAAAAACAAGAAAGTAGGACATTAGGTCACATTCATGGTCACTGAAAGTCAATTTTAAGATCGGTGTGCAAAACTGTACATGTCATTCAAATTTCAAGGCTGTATCTTAAAATACAAGAAAGTAGGTGAGTAGGTCACATTCATGGTCACTGAAAGTCAGTTTTAAGATCGGTGTGCAAAACTGTACATGTCATCCGAATTTCAAGGCTATATCTTAAAAGACAAGAAAGTAGGTCAGTAGGTCACATTCATGGTCTCTGAAAGTCAGTTTTAAGATCGGCATGCAAAACTGTACATGTCATCCAAACTTCGAGGCTGTATAATAAAAAACAAGAAAGTAGGACCAAAAATAGCAAATTTTGGCCCTTTGAGGGGCCATAACTCTGGAACCCATGACGAGATCTAGCCAGTTTTCGAAAAGAACAGAGATAATATGCCAATACAAGTTGTGTGCAAGTTTGATTAAAGTTGATTGCAAAATGTGGTCTCTATTGTGTTCACAAGCCAAAAATAGCAAATTTTGGCCATTAAAGGGGCCATAACTCTAGAACCCATGATGGGATCTGGCCAGTTTTCGAAAGGAACCGAGAAATTATACCAATATAAGTTGTGTGCAAACTTGATTAAAGTTGATTGCAAAATGTGGTCTCTATCGTGTTCACAAGCCAAAAGTAGCAAATTTTGTCCATTTAAGGGGCCATAACTCTGGAACCCATGATGAGATCGGGCCAGTTTTTGAAAGGAACCGAGATATTATGCCAATACAAGTTGTGCGCAAGTTTGATTAAAGTTGATTGCAAAATGTGGTCTCTATCGTGTTCACAAACCAAAAGTAGCAAATTTTGGCCATTTAAGGGGCCATAACTCTGGAACCCATGAAGGGATCTGACTAGTTGTCGAAAGGAAATGAGATATTATGCCAATACAAGTTGTGTGCATGTTTGATTAAAACTGATTGCAAAATGTGGTCTCTATCGTGTTCACAAGAAATTGTGGACGGACGGACGGACGGACGAACGAAGGGCGATCAAAAAAGCTCAGCCTGTCACTACGTGACAGGTGAGCTAAAACTAAATAAGGGACTATTTTTAACACGTCCAGAATATTTGTTTGATGCGGTTACATAGAAATAGAAGGAAAACTCAAACAACGAGGTTGAAACTTGGTAGTTGATTTAGAGCTAAGTTAGTTGCTAAAGCACTGGCTAAAATATAATAAGGGAATTTTTGTGCGGCGTTGATCAAGGCATTGCCAGTTGAGCTCTTTAAGCATTTGGGTAACACTGCTTGTTTGGCTATTGTTTTGTACTCGTTAAATTTTGTACGTGAAGGATGTTTGCCAAGGGTGTCATATAGAAGAGCAGTATTCAAGCTGTGGGTGGACACAGGTGTTGTTAGCTGTTTCCTTTACTTTTCTGTTGTTTGTTTTGACATTTCTTTTGATGAATCAGAGTTAGTTATTTGCTTTTGATGTGATGTTATTAAAATGTTTTGACCAGCTGAGATCTTTACTTAGTGTGACACCCAGGTTTTTAGTATGGATTGAGTCGGAAAATTGGACCCCCAAACTCTAGTAGGTCAGATCTGAACTTTATTAGTTAAGTTTTCTAATAACATTTGATTAATCCTTTGGGTTAAACTGGTCTTACTATGTTAATTTTTAGTTCATGAAATGCAATGCCGTGGACTGAGGTACCAACGCTTGGGAGGGTGTTAGTGGCGTTGACTTGGGCAGGATAATTAGTAAGAAAATATCTAGAATATTTTCTTTCCTAGTGGGGATTGTAACCACCTAGTGTTGATTGTAATCATTTGTTGGAGGTTAAAGTTAACAAGGTTGTCGTATAGGACTCTGTATTGGCAGCTGGCTTTGGGGATTCAGATGACTACTCTATATCAGGTAGTTTAAAGTCATCTTGTATCCAGGCAATACTGTTTTGGGAAATTCTGGAGACAGATGATTGTAACTCTGTAAGGGCTTCTTGGTCATTTCCATGTGACTTATAAAAGGAGCAGATATATAACTATCTCGTACTACTTTTATACTGATATACTGATTTTGACTCAGCATTGTTTGCAGTTTGACTTTAGGTCAGGTTGTTCTTGACTGATCAGGTTTTTGGAAATTGCAGTCTGAACGCACCCCCCACTCCCCCGCCGCCCCCCGCCCCACGACCCGCGACTGTCGTCTCTGAAGACCTGGTAGTTGAGGTTATCTGGGAAAATTTCTGCTGTACGGATCTTTCTGTGCAACAGAAAATGATTGGTTTAACCTGATGGGAACATTGTGTAGGTCTTGGATTTTGTTTTTGTTGACCTGCAATTAATGTTAAGCAGAATGAACCTTTCGCTACTCTTTGAGTTTCGGCATTCATTCTCTTGTTTATGATTTGACCTTTGTATTAGGGATGGAACAGGCTTTTGGTGGGGCTATCAATTTTGAGGTATTGAGAAGTGACCCTATCGATCTATTTGATTGACGACTCGAATTAATTGTCTTATTACTTTATTCCAAGGGAGAGAAAGGGTGGAATCGTTTAAGAAACCAAGCGATTCGAGTAGTGAGGATGAGAAATTATTAGCAGTATTAGCAGCAATGACAGGCAAACCTTGAGTCTAACTGACGGCTGTAGGTGTTATATCCTATGTGTTGACAGTCTGTGTGGAACCACTGGTCACAATTGTCACACAGTATTCCCTACTGGTTCCAGGTGACCTACTCATTGCATTTCCCACAGTAACACTGTAGGGATGAGATATGTAGGCCAGGGTTCAGTTCGATATCTGATACTTGGCAGGCTAACAAGCAAAAGAGAAATATCGTTGTTTTACCTGGTACTTGTTTTGACCTGTGTTTGTTTGACTTGACTGGCTTGACCATCGTGGGTTTTTTTAGATTTGTGCTGTAGATCAGTATTAACAAGAAAATAATTGTTTTCATCGGCTGACGGTTTGTTGTTTTCTGAGAGATTCCTGCTGAGGATGAAATACTTTATGCTATATGACTGGTTTATATTATGACTGGTTTATATTCAACACATGTTTATTGTGCATTTAAAAATAAAACTATAAAAAATTGTCGGTCAATAGTCAAAACTGTTATAACTGAATAAATAATTTTGACTACTGACAGGCAAACCAATTTTGAGTTAAGTGTATATTATCATAATGTAGTACTAGAGATCAATCAATGACACAAATGATAATCCTACCTCACATTTACCTAAACACCTGTATGACACAAGTTGAAAGGAATAATGAAGTAACTGTAAGGTTAAGTCATTTTACTGTAATGTCAATTGTCATGGTAATTACTGAAGAGTTTTTTTCTTGTTGTCGTTGTTGTTGTTGTTTTTATATGTGATGTGCGATATGGTACAAATAACATTAAAACTAATTTTTAGCATAAATAGTGGATCTGAATTCATTAGACATACAATATGCTTGTACTAATACCAAGTGTTGAAAATCACCACGCAAGTTCGAGGACGCGTCCATTTCATGATAATTGATAAAGTAACAATTCATATTCACTTTATCATACTGCTTGTTAACTGTCCAGTAGGTTTAATGCAAAAAAAGTCCAGTCGGACAAAATGCAGAAACCAATAGCAAATCATCAAATCGTTCATGGGGTATAATTTTTCATATTTCTTATCCGTTGTCAATTCTTCGTTTTGTTTTTTAATGATTGTATTTGCATATATGTCTTATAACCTATGTTCATAATTTTGTATTCATAAGTTTATTACATGCATTGAACTAATACCATCTTTGATATGATGCTAAACTGTTCTCATCTGCCACATCGGTTTCAAATATTCTTGGGGGCCTCCATGGCCGAGTGGTTAAGGTCGCTGACTTCAAATCACTTGCCCCTCACTGACGTGGGTTCGAGCCTTACTCGGGGCGTTGGACTCTTCATGTGAGGAAGCCATGAAGGTCGGTGGTTCTACCCTGGTGCCCGCTGATGAAATAATGCACGGAGTGGCACCTGGCGTCTTCCTCCACCAGAAAAATCGCCATATGACCTATAATTGTGTCGGTGCGACGTTAAATCCAAGAAAAAAAGTAAATATTTCTCAGAGATGATAAAGGAATATAAACTTCTGAGGCAAAAATAAGAAGAAAATGATCTGTCGTAGCTGAGTTTTGAACCCACAAGGCAATAGATTGTTGAACATTGACATTTTGATTAAATTGCTATTGGTACGAAAACTAGAAATATTTAGAAAATGTTGAATCCCCAGTGCTTCATCTCAATTTACAATGTACTTATATTTATGCTTGTAAACACCAGCATTTATGGCAAGCCAATTGTCCAATAATTACGTGAACCCTAGTTCACGGTCGAAAAACTAGGATTAACGATCGATAAACTAGGTTTTTCGAACGTAAAACTAGGTTTTTCGAATACTAACCTATATTTTCGAGCGAAAACATAGGATAACGACGTGAACCATAGTTCACGCTCGTAAATGTAGGTTCACGATTGTAAACCCAAGTTCACGGTCGTAAACATAGGATAACGATCGTAAACATAGGATAACGACCGAAACTCATAGTTCAATCGAAAAACCTAGTTTATCAAACGTAAACCATGGTTTACGGTCGATATATTAGGATTATAGAATCAACAATGAATTTCGGGCGTGAACATGGGTTTACGGCCATGAACCTATGTTTACGACCGCGAACCATAGTTTACGGACCTGAACCTATATTTTCGAGCGTGAACCTATGTTTACGAACGTGAACTTGGTTTTACGAGCGTGAACTTAGGTTTACGTTCGATAAACCAGGTTTTTCAAACGTAAAACCAGGTTTTTCAAATACTAACCGAGGCTATTTTTTCGAGCGAAAACATAGGATAACATCGTAAACCATAGTTCACGCTCATAAACGTAGGTTCACGTTCGTAAACCCAAGATTACGGTCGTAAACATAGGATAACGACCGAAATTTATAGTTCAATCGAGAAACCTAGTTTATCGAACCATGGTTTACGATTGATATACTAGGATTATGAAATCAACTATCAATTTCAGCCGTAAACCTATGTTTATGGTCGTGACCCTATATTATAGAGCGTGAACCTAGGTTTACGGCCGTGAACTACAGTTTACCTTCGTAAAACCGTGTTTATCGATTTGTAACTATATGGCAAGCCAATTGTCCAATAATTACGTGAACCCTAGTTCACGGTCGAAAAACTAGGATTAACGATCGATAAACTAGGTTTTTCGAACGTAAAACTAGGTTTTTCGAATACTAACCTATATTTTCGAGCGAAAACATAGGATAACGCCGTGAACCATAGTTCACGCTCGTAAATGTAGGTTCACGATTGTAAACTCCAGTTCATGGTCGTAAACATAGGTTCACGTTCATAAACTATGGTTTACGGGCGTTAACCGGGGTTTACGAGCGTAAACATAGGATAACGATCGTAAACATAGGATAACGACCGAAACTCATCGTTCAATCGAGAAACCTAGTTTATCAAACGTAAACCATGGTTTACGGTCGATATATTAGGATTATATTTCGGGCGTGAACATGAGTTTACGGCCATGAACCTATGTTTACGGACGTGAACCTATGTTTACGACCATGAACCATAGTTTACGGACCTGAATCTATATTTTCGAGCGTGAACCTATGTTTACGAACGTGAACTTGGGTTTACGAGCGTGAACTTAGGTTTACGTTCGATAAACCAGGTTTTTCAAACGTAAAATCAGGTCTTTTAAATACTAAAAATACTAACCTATTTTTTCGAGCGAAAACATAGGATAACGTCGTAAACCAGAGTTCAAGCTCGTAAACGTAGGTTCACGTTCGTAAACCCAAGTTTACGGTCGTAAACATAGGATAACGACCGAAATTCATAGTTCAATCGAGAAACCTAGTTTATCGAACGTAAACCTGGGGTCATAAGCGTAAACTATGGTTTACGCCCGGTATCTGATGTTTTCATTCGAAAATATAGGTTAGTATTTGAAAAACCTAGTTTTACGTTCGAAAAACCTACGTTCGAAAAATCGATCGTTAATCCTAGTTTTTCGACCGTGAACCGGGGTTCACGTAATTATTGGACAATTGGCTTGCCATAAGTATTTAGGTAAGTTCTTCGCGCAATAATCAAGTTATAATTGTGGATCAAATATTTATCAATTGCTTGAAAAATTCGTGTGACACTCATAAGTATAGCCTTTTGCTATGCATGCTGAAATAGAATACAAAGGTGTGGAAAGGGTACTAAACGACCAACACCGGGATAGGTTAAGACTATTCTAATTTTAGATGGGCCGATTTCGGTCTATATAGACCTTCTTCAGCATATGTATGCTGAAAATAATATGAGCCGCACCATGGGAAAACCAACATAGTGCATTTGCGACAAACATGAATCCAGACCAGCCTGACTGCATAGAAAGGAACGAAAACTCATTTTTTAAATCTAAGAATTCAAAATATGTGAAATTGTGCCTATTAGATACACACTTGTATGTGATAACAAGTCTCACACACAGTGATCTTTGTTCATTATATTTTAAATAGACATTTCATATTCTTTCTAGATACTGTGTACTTATTTATCTTTTAAATAAGAAGATTATTGTTTTATATGTTTCTAATCAGCAGTTCAATGATCGATGAATACAAATCGGCAAAACTTTTCCTTCTTTTTTACAGCTGTTCAGTAGATATTTTCCACGACCCATGATTAGAAAAATGTTCTTTTATAATTTTCTTGTTTATTATGTCCATTGTACTTCAATGTCTTTGAACTGTGAGGTGCCTTAATTATATGTTGTTTTGTCTATTCAAATTGCATTTTTTTAACTTGGAAACATTTAACCATTTTCCTGGAAATTATTCTGTTATTAACCAATCATCATCTTTTTGTCTTTACAAAAAATCAATCTCTAAAGCCACTGAGTTTGTTAGTTGCGCGACAGTGAAGAGAACATTTTGACGGCATTTGACACCTCATCATGTGCAAGTTATCAAAGTGATTAATGAAAAACGCTTTAATTCTTTCTACATTGTTTACCCTCATTTTAATCATGACGTAAAATGGCGCATTTATACTTCGTGTTTCCAATTTCGTTTAATCCTAATGAAACGATTGTGTGTGGATGTATATTCGGTTATCCTAGAAACCCCCGATAATCTGATGGGCGAGTATTCTATATAGAAGACCGACTTTTGGTGAGTTAGCTTCTTTCTGGAATTTGCCCTTTTCCTGTTTGTGTAGAGTACATGTGCACCGTCTCCATTTTTGTAGATCTGCATTTTATATCGGCTTAACAAAACGGTCTGGTCGACGGGGCTGCATCTGGTCGCTGTGGTCTCGGCGTTGTTCTTCACTCCCGGCAACTGTCTTGTCCGAAGTGCTGGTCTCTAACCGTCTTTATCTCGTCGTTGGCAAGTCCGGTTGGTTGATCAAAAGGTGTTTTTACGGTGTCCAATCAAATACCGACACCACAACTTCTGGGGAGAGGTCCAACACGGCACATTCACTGGTGAAATGAACTCCTTCCGATCAATGTTCTCTTTCTGCCACTCCCCATCCCCTAGATATAGTGCTAACTAGAACAGAGTTGACCTAAGTAGGGCGTTGACCCAGTTAGCGCTATATGTACCTTCCCTACGACATGCAAATACCAGGGGAAAATAATTCAAAACATTGCCTTATTAAATAGAACATGTAAAGGGGTACTTGCGACTTTGGCCGAAATCAAAACAAGAAATAAGTTAAACAGTGTGGATGTTTGGCGAACGAAAACCCATAATTTCAAGACCACTAAGCCACGACAGAACTTTGACACAGAGGCAGGAATGTATAAAGAAAATGTAGTAATAGTGATCTTATAACACAACCAGCCTAAAATCATTGAGGAAACAATACGGTGGTCTTGGCGGAATCTGTAATGTTATAAAAATTCTAACATGGCTCGATTTGATCGAAGAAATCCAAACTCTGTATATTTAACAAATAATCGAGGCCTTCAAGTGGTTTGTCGCATCAGAGTTCAGATACGCAGTTACATTACGGTTAGTGGAATGGAGTACTGGGCTGACCTTGTATCTCCCCTGTTTAAGGTATCATAAATACTGCAAAATGCTTAAATAACTATTTTAATAAGCTGATTCAATGATTAAAAACTTTCTAGATTATCAATTCATAAAATGGTTATAAATTACTATTTGCTATGGAAAACAGAATGATTACTCTGCTTATAGACAAAAAATCATTTCAAAATGTAATAACTGTCTCAATTAAAAGTATGTCACATACGACGCCAATAACAGCATTTCTCGTGCGCATAATGAAAAGTTTAATTCTGGGCAAAGAATTATCCAGGCGCGCACGGAAGCCTGGTCTTCAACATGAATTTACAGTAAATCACATGCAGAAATAAAAAAATCCAGAGAAGGACACGCTGCCCCCCCCCCCCCCCCACCCAAACACACACACCCCCGGACACATTAGCTTCACGGGGCAAAGCTACGCCCTTGTTTAAATGAAATGCACATGTATTGTAATTACTACATCAAGCCAACTTTGCATCAGACCGTTATCTTTCAGATACTCAAAACCTGTTATGAAACTTTTCGCTTGAAGTTGATTATTTTATATTTTAATCCTTTAATCTATTGGACATGGCCTACCTACACCATAAATTGCTTTCACTTTTTTGTTGTTTAATGTATAGTCATTCACTTCCATAAAAATATGACATACATACTCAAGTTATCCCAAGGACAGCTAAAATATGACATTTATACTTCAGTTATTCAAGGGACAGCTAAAATATGAAATACATGCTTAAGTTATACAGACAACAGCTTAATTATGACATACATACTTAAGTTATCAAGAGAACAGCTAAATTATGATATACATACTTAAGTTAACCAGAGGACAGCTAAGATACGAGTTATCAAAATAGGACATATTCTTAATTTACTCATGCTTACAGCTAAAATATGACAAATACTAAAGCGGCGTAAATATGACATACATACTCTAACTTGCTTTCAAGAATGCACATTTTCCATTTGTTTTTCATTTTACCTTCATATGTTTTGATTCATCTCCAGTTCAATATATCCTGGTTTAAATACAGTGAACAATATTTTCTAAAGTACTCGAGTAAGTGAATTAATTACTTATACGAATAACCCAAAAATATACGTGCCTGTTTTTCATTCCAGCGGTGACAAAAACTTCCAAGTTCATTCGAATACATCCGAACTTTTTTCAAGTACCACTCAATTTATGTTCGTCAGTTTTGTCAATTTTGCCCAAATAAAAATAATCCGAAATTTGAAACCCACTTGTAGGATACGTAGTGATACAATATTCCATTAACAAAAGACTCGGAAGACTCTTTAATCGCGGAGATAACTTTTTTGTCGCGGCGGTCTGATCGGATTTTCCCTGTCCATGTTACGAAATTGGAAACACCCGTTCACGCCTCCTGTTCGACTGGTTTAATTAAGCGGTTTAGAAAGGGGAGGGCCAATTGAAAATTGTGTAAATATTAGGGGATAGACCTAAATGTTATACTTTAAAGATCGTATTAACTTTGACCGTGATGAAATTTCAAGAAATTGTGAGAAAAGTAAAGCTTGATCGTCAAAATTGTTATATCCAATTAAAATGATAAATCTCAGAAGGCAACATGTTGTCACAGTCAGAAGAAATGAAATATTTATTGACATTTTCCCACCTTACTTTATGAAAAAAAGACTGCTTCATCAAGTTAGCTTTTACACCACTATATCAACATATAATTCCATTTCTAAAACTACTAGTAATTAGCTTGTTTGCTTGTTTCGACAAAAAAAATAAATGAGTAAATGTTTCAACTAACATATGCAGATAATCATTAATACATACAAGTAGACCCCTTTTAATTCAATAAAAAAGTGATAAGTTCTTTTTTCTGTTGCCCTTTAAGGTGAGAATATCTGCACATTAAGCTGGAAACAGCGAGCTGAATGTCGTTGCTAACTCAACGCAAATCGAATATTTTAAAACAATGTCGATCTAGTTTTTGTTGCTAAATATTCGCTGATCTAGTCATTGCGGCAGTAGTAAAGACTGGTAATACGGTACCACGGTCGTATTACCAAAATATGTTATCTGGAAGATTATGGTACCTGATAGGATTTTCATATTGGGTATCATATTACCATGCAATAGTCCTGGTGCCCTAAAGGATTTTTGTTCTTTTTGTACCACATCACCATTCAGCAGTCCAAATATTACTTGGTCAATCAGTCGGAAAACCGACCGTAAAAATTCTATCAACAGAGATGTTCAAAGACCATACCCGCAATCTGACCCTAGCAGACACCATTCCAACCGACAGTGAAACAGGTACATTAGATTTTGTTAATTGGAAATTATTACTTTTTAGATATAATACAATCGAAAAAGATATATGTGCTAACTGGATTGTATTTGTTATCGTCCACCTTAGGTTGGATTTTGATGGGAAGAACGCACACAAGGGAGCACATAAAGAAAAGTGACATGAACATGCAAATATCAACATACTGAAACAATGCCACCAAATCAAATGTATTCGCAAATGTAGACGATGTTATCCGAACGAAACCAAATTTAGAAGATTCTTGGAGCATGGAAGCGATTGGAAAAATTATATAAAAAGAAAGAATTACAAAGAAGCTTGACAAGACAGAAGACGAAATCGCTATGACACAGTTCAAGGAAACAGTGAGACGAAAGGATGAAATATACCAAGTGACTTTGCCTTGGAAAGATGAATTATCTCCACTGCCTGAAAATAGAGAATTCTCCCTAGGGAAGCTTCAATCATTTGCTGAAAACTTCATAGACAACACGCGTTAATGTTAAAGTACAACAGTGTTTTACAAGATTAACTAAACAAAGAAATAAAGAACAAAAAGTGATGAAAGAGCACCAAGTTAAGAATCGTGTATGATGCATCTGCAAAAACAAGGAAAGTCTAAATGCATATCTATACAGAAGGTCGGTGTTACTTAGAGATCTTTGCGGAATTCTGATAAGATGCAGACTACACAAAATTAGTATGGTATCAGACATTAAAAAGGCGTTCTTGCAAGTGGGACTACAAACAACAAAACCAGATTTCTGTGGTTTAAGGACTTAAATGTCAGTGATGTAAACGAAGACAACATTCAAGAGTACAGATTTTGTCGCGTCCAGTTTGGCGTCATGTCGAGCCCATTTCTTCCCGGGGCAACGGTAGAACATCGTTTAGATTCCTGTAATTCAGTAATTGCTGAACAGTTGAAAGAAGACATTTACATGGATATTGTCAATGCAGGAACAGCCATCACAAAGAATCAAAAGATCTGTACTAAAGTGCGAAATCTGTATTTAAGAATGCAAAAATCAATTTGCGTGAGTGGTGAACAAATAATAGCGAAGTTAATGATGACATTCCTAATCATGAAAAAGCAACAGAAAAAAGTATAAAAGTTCTTGGTCACAATCGGGACACCACAGATGGCATTCTCACACTGAATAAGACCAAGCTGGTTCATAACGCACTTGTGTTGACAAAAAGAAACGTTTTGAAACAAATTGCATCAGTATTTGAACCACCAGGATTATTCTCTCCAGAGTTTGCATTAAAGTTGGTTTGATACGATCTGTTAGATGAAGAGGATGTGAAAAAATGAAAAGACATTAAAAATGATCTAGAAACAGTTGAACATGTCAAAATAAATAGATGTATTAGTTCATTAAAGGGAGATGATGAAGATGTGATAAATTACTTGGTTGTTTTACCGATGTTTAATAGAAAGCATATGCTGCAACAGTATATTTAGTGCAACAAAAGGATCTAACTTAGTATCTGCAAAAAAGTTGACTAGAACCAAATAAGAAATTGTCCATTCCAAGACTGGAATTGATGGCAGTCCTGATAGGGATGAGAAGTGTAACGTTTGTACAACATTAACTGAAGTTGTCGATAAAGGATATTATTTTGGTAACAGATTTTATGTGTAGTAGAATTCAACTGATAAGGTATTACCTGTCTTTGTGAAAAATCGAGTAAAGAAAATTAGAAAACACTTCGGTGTTAAAATTTGTTAGGCGGATAGTACAAACAATTCTAATTCTGCAGACATTGTAAGCCTTGGATGTACAAAAGAGAATTTACTCCAGGCTGGTGGGATGTGGTGGCACGGTCCAGTGTGTTTGGAAAAACTGAAACTGTGATAAAAAAAAACCATTGTTGAAAGTCCCAAGAATTAAAGATCCTACGACGAAGGCGGTAAAATAGAACCAAGTGTATCTAAATCACAGATAGAGCACACATCGCTTGACAAAACAGGAAACGCAAGTGCGTGTGGAGGTGAATTCTTAAGTGAAAGAAATTTTGCAGAGGATAATAATTCTCCATTTGAAATCGATGCCGGTTCATCTGCATTGCGATTGTTCAGAAAAACTGCCTAGTGTCTTCAATATATTAACAAATTACGGCATATATCGAGAGTACAAGGTTGTCAAACCAGAGATGAATTGAATAAAGCTGAGTGAACAAATGTGACTGAAACAACGCAAAAGGAAACATTTTAGCACTTACCCGACAATCGGGGTTGTATATAGATGAAAATGGTTTGCTGAGATGTTTCGGAAAACTCGAAAATTCAATTTGTGTGAAACTACTAGATCCTCAAAAGGATAAATTAACTTGTAACTTGTTTATTGAAAAAGTTTATAAAAAGATCCCTATGGCCGAGCAACAGTAGGCTCTAGACTTAAATTGTGCAAAATGTGCAAACAACTCGAAGGAGTACCTTACACATTACCAAATATGGCTCCACTCCCAGAATCACGCGTGACAGCTTCTACTTCGTTTTCAAAGGCTGGAGCAGATTACATAGGAACTTTGTACATAAAGGAAAACAATGGATCAACAAATGAAGCGAAGATATGTCTGTTCACATGTTTGGTCACAATATCTATTCCCTTGGAATAAGTGCAGGATATGTCATCTTGTACCTTTATTCATAGTCTTAGAAGATTTACTTACTCAAGGAACTCCGTTAGAGATTATCAGTGATAATGCTAAATATTTTAAGCTCACAAGTGAAACAATTCGTCGCATATGGAGAAATACCATAAAAAAGTAGTGATGTTCAAGTTTACGTTTCAAATGAAGGCATCGGATTGTCATTCATTATTGAAATAGCACCATGGATGGGAGGTTTTTATGAGCGACTTGTGAAATTGTGAAGCGATCATTACGAAAGGCTACTGGAAAGAGACTTCTGACCATGGATCAAATGTTGACAGTGCTAAAAGAATTGAGTGAGAAGTGAAGAAAAGACCGCTGGTGTATGTTGGAGACGATCTGAGTTCACCAATCGTAATAAAATCGGGACACTTTCTGTGTTTAAAGGGAATTCCTATAGTTTTTTATGCTCACCTTTCTGCGCAACCGACACTATCTATGGAAAATTGAAGTCTTCTTCTTTTCGTTCTCGAGGAAAATTGATGTGAAGTCAACATTTGTTGTTTGTTGAAACATGTGACAGACAGTCTTAAATATGGAAAATCTTGAATAAAATAACGTTTTTAATAAGTTTTACCAGTAAACAAATGTTGATACTGGTCATGTATCATGACTGACATGTATCATGCAAATTGCCATTTGTGGCTGTGTTTTGATAGCGCATTTTAGTAAAAAAAAACAGTATTGTTCAAATAATGTTAGACAATTAAGTTTGTATTGATAAGACAACACCTCCTTTCAGATCATTTAGTATTCAGTTATAGAAAGGATTAAGAATTTTTTAACTTTTCTTTTTAACTTCTAGCAGATGTTATCAATTTGGTCATGTTTGCGCCATTTTTCGTCCGAACAGTGTTGTATTCAAGCGGTCTTAACAAAAACATTTTTGGCCATTTTTATGTTCACAATACAATTTATACACAAGGAAAAACAGGAAAAAATCTATGAAACAGTTTTTTCCAAAAAAAAAAAAAAAAAAAAAAAAATCTTTACTATGAAGAATATATTTCATTGATAAAATAATCACACAGATAGGACTCTGATATCAAATAAGCATATAATTAAAATCTGTAAAAAGAATAAATCTTATTGCGCTGTCTTGATGCATATTTTTGTTGGTATCTATAAAAAAAGCAGAAAGTTATGATAATGTTGAAAAATCGCTAGCATTTTCAGCAACAGTGGGTGTGTTCAAAACAATTTTTCACAAAAACAAGCCAGGTGACCCATTGTTTTTATTTGTTCATTGTTTTCAGCACAAACTTTCCTGTCATATATGTGAATTTGAAAAAAAAATCTATGAAAGGAAAAAATTATAGGAATTCTCTTTAAATCCCAAGACAAGAATTCCAGATCTTCAAAATAATGATGAGGAAGACCCACAGAATAAGCCAGTAGAAAATGCAGCCGAGAAGTTACCTCAAATCCGGAAAAATGGTAAAGATTTCCGAATTGTTTCTAGAAGATAAAGAGAAGCGAGTACTTACTGAGTTTACTGAAAGGTCGCAAAACCGTATCAAGTGTGACAGAGTACTAGCAAATGAGACAGCAAGTATCGGAGATGTTGTTCTTATCAAGGAAGAACTTCCTCATGGACACTGGAAGTTGGGGAAGCTCGCAAGCTTGGGAATGAGCAGAGACGGAAATATTCACTCCGTGGCTTCTGGAAAGATTCTGAATAGTCCACTAAATTTGCTCTATCCAATCGAAGTGTCAAGTTCACATATACAACAAAATGAAAGAAGTGACAAAGGATCAAATAAATGCGAAAATTCAAAATCTAGACCTACCAGACAAGCTGCAATGAATGCCAGAGAGTTAGTGAAAAAGATGTTATAAAACAATGATCATTTTTGATTGGTAGGAGAATCAATTTGTAAACATTTGTGCGAAATTCAACATAAACATTAAAATTTGTGCGAAATGCAAACTGTCCGGAATGTAGTTTATCATAAAAGAATACATTTAAGTGCAAATTGTTATAAACCCTTTATTTTAAAATTTAAACTTACAAAGGATGAATTTCTTTTTGTCAGTGAAAAACTGTAATTGTAAATATGTGTAAATATTATCAATTGAGAGAAATAGAAACTATTATATGTGTTTTCTAAGAGTACATCAATATTATAGTGCGAAAGATCTGTATGTAATTTACTATGATTAGCTTGTATTCATAGGATTTAGTGTTTACCATCCGTTACGGAAAGCCCTTGCAAAAATAAGTTAAAAAGTGCAACCGAGCCACTAAAATAAACACTGAAACCATGCGCTATTTTTGCACGCCTCTTTCATTTCAGAATAGCAGTCTGAGGGAAAGGACCTGCTTTTCGCACTGCTTAAAACTAAAAAATGTTGCATGTTTGTGATAATATTGCAGACGCGAATAAACATACAAAAAACTTAATTAGCCATATAAAGGAAAGGCACAGTGATAGGAAATATTTTCTGTGCTTATTCGAAGATTGTAATAGGGAATTTATCCGTCGTAGATGTTTAAGTGCATGTTATAAAAATCCACAAGTCTGATGTGAATACAGCAAGAGATATTATGTGTAATGCATTAAATGAAACAGTCGTAGTAATTGTAACCGTAGAAAACATGGACGATGTTGGCAAGTATTATCCTGTTTCTGAAGATATTAGTGATGATGAGATGCAAGAGTTACAAGTTACAGATATCAAAACAGTCTTTGACTTGTCGGTTAACTGACGATGATAATGAAGATGTCGATGGCGGCGAATCGGACGAAAGTAAAGTAGAATGTGATTCAAAAGGCAGTATTTCAGTTGGAGGTACAGATGGAGATAATGACATATGATAAGAAGGAAAAATGTACAGAGAAAAGATGAAAAAATAACGATAATGTTCAGTGAATGTTAAGGTAAAGAATAGTTTAACACGTGGCAATGAAATGGAGAGAAATGCATCAATTGTAAATGATACTGATATTGAGAAAAGTAGTAATGATTCAGACATTACGGCTGATAATAGCAATATCGAATTGTAGATGAGGTGGAAAGGGTCATGTAAATGATTCTGATGACAATGTCGAGCATGATCTTGATGAAGCTGATTCAAATGAAACTGTTGAAATAGTTGAGGTAATTGACGTAGAGGAAGTGTTCAGTTAGGAGAGGAGTGACTATGAAGGAAAGGTTGAATATGATGATGAATTGCATGATTATTTTTATAATGAACAATGAAGGGACGAATCGCTTACGACAAGAAATTTGAATTTGAGAGCGGAGGTAGAAATTTGGACAAGGACTTGTTATAAATACACCACCTACTAAGGAAGTGATGCGTTGTTCTGCACAATCAGATATGAAAAAGGCTATCACAAATATACGACGCAAAACTAATCTAAAGATTATGAAAAGTGACAGATAAACATTACATGTTCCAAAGACATAAAACAGATATCAAAAAGATAATATTTTTATTGTTCCTTTGGGAGTGTCGCAGATTTGTAATCTATGTTCTAATTCAAATTCGTTATGCTACTATCTTGTCTGTAATTATGTACATGTAACTGTTCAGTGTTGGGTATATTATATACTACATATGTATAACCTGATTGTACATGCATCTCCGTTCAGTGTTATTTCAGTGTGTACGTTTTTCCCCGCCAAAACTGGCTTAGATTTCACGATGTCCGTGTAGATTTTAACTTTTCTAATTCTTTCTATTGCTTTATGTAATGCTAATGATAATAATATACTTTTTGGGCAGGAAAGAATCTACATAAAAGTAAAGAAATATACTGATATTTCCAGGTTCGAAACAATGCTGAATAGGGTGTACTAATGTGTATTGAAGTTTTCTCTTTGGTAATTTTCGTGATAATTTTGGACATATATTCACAGATTATTAAAATTTATCTATTAAAGGAATTGGAAATGACATGTTTGTTTTTATTTGTTTTGAAAGAAATAAAGTTTCAGTATGGCACAAATTAGATCGGGGCATATGTCGCCGCACCTGTTATTTAAAAGAAAGATTATCGGGAGGAATATAGTACTCTGTGGGATTTTCAACATAGGGAACAAGATCACCATTCAGAAGGGTGCCATAGTTGTATAAGTAGATTATGGGAGTTTTAGTATGAAGTGTTATATGCCCATCCAACATAGTGCCGTATATATTTTTTAAATAAACAACATGAAGAGAATAATAAATGGAGTGCCGCTGAATTTCTGGGAAATGTATTGGCTTATATCCCTATGCTGTGAGGTGTTGTTAACCTTAAATCAAACCAAAATGTGTTTTCTTCGGAAAATAAATATAGTGACAAAACAATTATAGCGTACTTAAGTGAACCTTCATGAGTAGTATGTGTTTTTGGAAAATCGATGACAATTAACATTGAGAATTGTTCAACCCATTAATCATAGCAGAAAAAATATAATTTTATTAAAGCTGAATTCTTTTCCTGAACGATTTTTATGATAACTTGTTGATATGTCATATACATTTATCAACTCAGAACAGCCATAAAACCTAAAGGCGGCCTGTATTGAAAAAAAAAACGATACTGAACCAAGTCTTCCCAACATAAAACCTCTTGTCTCTCGATTGTTTCTTCCGAAATTTTATCTCAAAAAACGTCCTATATTATTATACACCACCAAGCATATTTGAGGGGGAGGGGGTTGCGGGGAGGGGGCTGTATAGGAGTCAGTTTGGCATGTCCCGTCGCGTCTCGTCCCGTCGCGTCCCGAAATCTGTATGCCTGAAAGGATTTTAATTTATCTTCGCATTATTATTCCTCAAGACCAGATGACGTGTTGAGCACATCACCTATGCCTGATGGTCAAAGGTCAGGGTCACAATTCAATGTCAAAGGTTCGATATTTGGTTTTTGCTCCATAACTTCTATGTGCCTGGAAGAGATTTATTACTAAACGGATTTGATTTAAACTTAAAACAGTTGTTCAACATCATCACCCATATCATATGACACACCGATATTTCATAAATTATGCCCCCCTTTTTACTTAGAATTTCAGGTTAAAGTTTTGATACACTTTCACCCTATCTCAGTTATTACTAAATGTATTTGATTCAGACTTAAAATAGATGTTCCACTTTTTTTTTTTTTTTTTTGGTTGGGTTTAACGTCGCACCGACACATTTTAGGTCATATGGCGACTTTCCAGCTTTGATGGTGGAGGAAGACCCCTGGTGCCCCTCCGTGCATTATTTCATCACGAGCCGGCACCTGGGTAGAACCACCGACCTTCCGTAAGCCAGTTGGATGACTTCCTCACATGAAGAATTCAACGCTCCGAGTGAGGCTCGAACCCACATCGATGAGGGGCAAGTGATTTGAAGTCAGCGACCTTAACCACTCGGCCAATATTTCCTGAATTATGCCCATTTTTGCTTAGAATTATACTTATATAGTGTTTTGATACACTTTATCTGTACCTCTCTTATTATTTAATATTTTTAACACAGACTCAAGCTATTGTGCAATACTCATCCACCAATGGAGTAATTAAACACTCCAGTGACAGTTCTTGATAGATTTAAATGTTTTTGGTACATAGGTGTAACATCATAAAATACAATTTTGAAGCATTTTCACTATATGTCAGTTATTACAAAATGCATTTGATTCAAACTTGTAGTACGTGTTCTACATCATCACCCACAAGGTGCATAACTCTTGCACCAATATTTCCAAAATTATGTCCCCTTTTTGCTTAGAATTATACTTATATAGTGTTTTGATACACTTTATCTGTACCTCTCTTATCATTTGATATTTTTTTAACACAGACTCAAGCCATTATGATATATTCATCCACCATTGGAGTCAATAAACACTCCAGTGACAGTTCTTGGTAGATTTAAATGTTTTTGGTACACAGGTGCAACCTCATAAAATAAAAGTCAAGTTCGATTTAAATTGCACCTTCTTGTGGCCATGTCTTTCTTATGGTTGCCATTTTTCTGTCGGGGTATTCGTCACTGCTGTGACAGTTCTAATTAAATGAGACATAGAACAAGAAACTGTATTGTCAAGTGAATAAACGATTAAACCCTAAAATTGCTCATTTTTGGAACTGAACTGTTTTTCAGCCATTTTGTCTGTTTTTCAGTCTCAAATTAGAAGGTTGCACCAGAATAATTTGTATTTTTGGTGTACTGAAGCGCAGATAGTGCAAGATTCAATCTGCACTATTGTATTGCTATAAATATAGTTGAATTGTTGTGTTGTAAATTTGGGTCATTTATGGCTAATTTGGGCTAATAAAAGTGATAGCTAGATCCCAGTATCATGCCTTTTTTTTATTATCCGTGTCTACAGGCGCAAAGTATTTGTGATGTCTTTTCGCGAGTGCAGTGGGCAGTGCATGTCGTAAACGAAGATTCTTCCTTTCGATTTGCAAAATTATAAAATTTGATAACAAGTTTTAACTTTATGAATAGATTTATACTCGCCTGATATAGAAATTACATATGGATATATTCCCCGTAAAACGTGTCAAGAAGCCGCAAATTAAACTAAACATAAATGTCGTAAAATACACTAGTGCGTCATATAATATACGCGCACCGGATAACTCTTCAGTTTATTTTCGGTAAAATTATACACTCCTTACACAGAAATATGCTTGGGAGGTGGGTGGAAGCCTATCAGGCGAGTATAAATCTATTCATAAAATTATAACTTGTTATCAAATTCTATAATTTCATTTCAAGAATTATACTTGCCTGATACAGAAATTACATACGGATAGAGGTATTTTCTTTGGCCCAGTCCGCAGCTTCCAATACTGAATTCAAAGATGCAACTTTGTATTAAGCCCATGAAGGTCCCAAAGAACGTGTAGAATGTGCTTTTACTTTTTTGCTTGGGTCATCATATGCTAATTGAATCACCTTGACAATCCAGCTACTGAGAGTTTGTTTTGAAACTCTGCCGTGAGGTTCAATGAAACTTAAAAACAACCCTGTTTCGTCTTTCCTGATTTGTTGCGGAAAGGTTCTGTTCTCTTCAGATATATTGCTAGAGCTCTCTTAGGGTCCAACAGCTTGTTGTCTTTAAAATATGGGATAAAAATTTTGGATGTTATATGGTTTGGTCTATCCTGTTCAATCAATTCTTGTCAGATAAATGTGACGCATTTGGACTGGACCGATACAGCTCCTTCACCAACTTTTAATGCATGTAATTCCCCGACCCTCCGAAACGTTGTAATGGCTGCAAGGAAAACTGTTTTATATGAAACATATTTTAAACAAGCAAATTCAATGAATTGGTATCCCCCGCCGAAAGGGTTTGTGGTGAGGAATGGCAAAAAGTTAAGGATGTTACTAAGAAGCGAATAATTTCAGTAGTCAAAAGCATTCTAACAGAAAATGAATGCCTTTTTTTTGGATGGGGTGGGGGGGGGGGGGGGGAGCGGGGGTGACCGGGTGAGGGTATAAAACTTCACATGTTGATTGTGAATATTGATGGAAAAATAAAAATGAAAAAAAAATTGGGGGGGGGGGGGGGGGATGCATGATCGGAGTGGTGGGCATGACTGAGTGGAGAGTGAGGTGGGGAAAAGGTACAACTTCGCATATTAATAAGATATTCATGGATGGTTTGAAAAAAAAATGAATATTTTTTTGGGGTGTGGGGTTGGGGAGGGGGAGGGGGGGGGTGATAAGGTGTGGGTACAGAGCTTCACATGTTATAAAAAATGTTCATGGAAAAGAATGAAAGACGTTTAATAAAATTCTACCAATTGGTTGGTTTGTTAAGTACAAATCTGTGGATTTTTAAACAATGAAAGGGCAATAACTCTAAAGGAAACTGAATCCAAAAAAGAAAATTGACGGGCATCATCACGTTATGCTGGTTCATGTTTATTTCAAGTTTTTTGAAATTCTACCTTATAGTTACTGAGAAATGGCTGCAGACTGACATATTTGGGCATTTTTCATTAAATCAAGGGCAATTACTCTAAGGGAAATTGACCAATCCAAAATAAAACTTGATGGGCATCATCACAGTATGTTGGTTCATCTTTATTTCAAACTTCATGAAATTCTACCTGCTAGTTACTGAGAAATGGCTGCGGACGGACATTTTTGGGCATTTTTCAGTAAATAAAGGGCAATAACTCTAAGGGAAATTGACCAATCCGAAAAAAAACTTGACGGACATCATCGCAGTATGTTGGTTCATGTTTATTTCAAGTTTCATGAAATTCTACCTGCTAGTTACTGAGAAATGGCTGCGGACGGACGGACTGACGGAATGACGGACGGACAACGCCATTTCATTACCCACCTCCCGATTTCATCGGCGGGGGATAACTAGTTTTCATCATAGGTTCCAATGGGTATTTCTGCAGACAGTCTAGAACCTTAGGTAAATACCATTCTGGCAAAAGTGTAGTTTTTGGTGGTCTTTTATTAAATATCCCTATCAAGATTCTAATGATGTATGGATGTTGACCAACTGGTTTGTCATTAACAGGTGGTAAAATTGCAGATAACATTGATCTATAACCCGATATAGTTCTATACTGTAAACCATTTGCATAGAGATCTGCTAAAAAATCTGCACACTATGCTATAGATACTGTATAAATATCAATTTGTTTTCCACTACACCAGCTACTAATTTTTTTTTAATTTAGCATTGTAGTCTTTTGTGTACCTGAACGCCAGCTGGCTTTGAGTAATTTTCTAGACTGTCTCGAAAAGCCCTTTGTTTTGAGGATCTGGTTGATAGCAGCCATGCAGTGAGATTGAACACTTCCGAATTGGGATGGTAAATTTCCGAGCGAGGTTGTTCCAGTAAATCCCAGACAACTGGAATTTTCAGTGAATGTGCTACTGACATTTGTAACAAATTTGGATACCAAATGGCGTCTCGGCCAAAGAGGTGTTATCAATATTATTGTACACTGAAACTGTTTCATGTGTTGTGGGAATTAGACAAATTGGTGGAAAGGCATACGAATGCATTCTGTCCCACGAGATGGAGAGAGCATCTATTGCAAATGCTTCTGGATGGGGAATCTAAGCACAAAAGATCTGGGATTTGCGGTTGTGTATTGACGCAAATAGGTATATCATTGGATAAACCCGCTTCTGAAAAATTTGGTTTACTATTGATTGTTTCAATGACCATTCTGATGGTCGAATCTTTAT
Source organism: Mercenaria mercenaria (assembly GCF_021730395.1). Classification (NCBI taxonomy): domain Eukaryota; kingdom Metazoa; phylum Mollusca; class Bivalvia; order Venerida; family Veneridae; genus Mercenaria; species Mercenaria mercenaria. Next base: position 34,664,643 of record NC_069378.1, on the reverse strand, counting down.
TCTGCTGAGCTGATCCGGAAGAATGTTCAGTTTCGCTGCAACATGTGCTGCTTTCAAATGAATGTTATTTTGAAATGCAAACTGCCAAATTTGCCACGTCAGAATACATAACTGTGGAGAATGAGTGCCCGCTTGCTTGTTGATACATTGTACCACCGTGGTATTGTCCGAACGGATCAAAACCACATGATTTTGTAACATTTGATGGAAACGTTGCAATAACCTTGAATACGGCTGTCATTTCCTGAGTATTTATATGCATCTTTTTCTCCTGTGACGACCATTTACCCTGAGCAATCTGATTGTCTAGGCCCCCAACCCAGTAGACTCGAATCTGTTTGTAAAATTTTTGTTGCAGGACCCTGATAAAAAAAATTCCCTTCAAAAGATTTGGTGTATGTAACCACCACTGAAGATGTCCTATCAGATGTTTGGTATGAGGAACCTGAAAATTCAGATCTCTTGTACTTGGTTATCAGAAATGCAGAAGATGCAACTGAATTGGTCGCATAAACAGCCTGGCATTCTGAAGCATTTCTATACAAGATGACATGAGACTCAGAAACCTCAAGTAATCTACTGCTGGTGAGGACATTTCCCCTATATCATATGGACAGCCAGTACAATGTTTTGTATTCTTTCTGGAGGTATACTGACCAAACCCTCCTGTAAGTTGAAATGGCCCCCTATGTACGTCAAGGACCGAGTCGGTATCAACTGTGATTTCTTTTTGTTTATAATGAAACCCAAATCTAAAAGAAGATCTAGCATTTTCGTTTGATCTTGCAATAGGTTCGTTTTACTGCATTTAAACCTAACCAGTCGTCGAGATACACAGTCAGTCTTAGACTCTGCTTTCTTAGATGTGCTGCTACCACTGACAAAACTTTTGTGAAAACCCTAGGGGCTAATGTTGGCCCGAACGTGAGGGCTCTGAACTGATAAACCTTGTTTAGAATGCAAAAACGAAGATACTTTTTGTGACCTTGAAAAATTGGTATATATATATATACATCTGCATGATCTAGGGAAAAGATCTCCCTTTTTACCAAATTTAGCACTGTTTTCATCGTATCCATTCTGAAATGTTGCTTCCGAAGATACGAGTTTAGTGGTCAAAGATTGATGACGGGTCTAAGCCCTCCACTTTTTTTTTGGAACAAGAAACAGCGTACTGTAAAAACCTTCCTGTCTCAGCTGAAAAGGGACTTCTTCCTTTTTTTAACAGTTCTTCCACTTCTTGAAGAAAAAATAGATGAATATTCTGCTGAGAAAATGGGTTTTTATACCGTTGAATTTTGGTATTTGAGTAAATTCCAGTTTGTAACCTTCCTGTATTACTGACAACACCCACTTGTCGTCTGTTATATTCTCCCAAGCCCGACTGAAAAATCTGAGACGGTCCCCTACTGGTATCTCCGGAGCTTTCATCAATAAGTCATTGCGATTTAGCACGAAAATTATTTATCCCGGGATTTCTAGATGCTGATATTTTTGTAGGTTTCTGCCCTACATTTTTACTGCTACCATGACCTTGAAACTTAGGTACTGTTTGAAAATTGCCGTAAGTTCGCTGATACCCTCTATCATCCTGGAACCTTGGACGTTTCCAGGACTGTTCAAATGAAGATGTAGACTTGCGTTTATGCCGTCTGTCAGCATTAGATAACAATTCTGAAATCTGTTTATTAATTTCTTGTCTCTCTTTGAACTTCTTTTCTAGTGCCGAGCCAAAAACACCTTCATGAGTTAAAGGTAACGACCACAACTGATGCTTGATTTCCCTTGCGTCACTCAGATCAGAGTCAGCAATAGGTGCTTTCCTTCTTATTAACATGTACAAGGAACCAGACCTTGAAACTTGGTCAAGATATTTTGTAGACATAGCAAAAATGTCACGTACACACTGTATAGCATTATCTATTTTGGGAGTTTTGTCTGTGAGAAGTAACAGAAGTTCACTGAGTGCATTTTGAACATAGGCTTTAATAATAATGCCCATTCTAACTGCATGCTGACCTTGGTAAGCTAACTTTTCTAAGTCTTTCAAGGGCTGAGTGCACAGAGATTGAGACTCACCAGTAAACCTAGACCCATGTCTTTTTTCTAAAATACCAAGCACTATCTCATCCATACTAGGGACTTTCAATAAAACTTCCATGCTGTCGCCAAAGGAAAAGAAGCCTTATACGACTCTCTGTATGCCGAAATCAAGCTCGGATTCTCTGAACGCCAGGATTCATTCAGAACTTTAATCTGACTTTCATCTAAAGAAATACCTCGGACTTGTTTATCAGGGGTCCTCGCCAAACATATCTGTTAAGTCTTGGCGTGAACATTGATTGTACCTGCGAAAACGGTCATCTTCATGGTCACTGTGAACAGAAATAGGGTCTGAATTATGAGAATGATTAGTTCCAATTGAACTAGTCTCGGACAATAACTGTCTTCTCTCATTCTGTCCTGGCTGTAAGGAAATAGTATCATCATTACCAGGGTCTGACACATTAAATTGTCTATTGAAATTGTTTCCTAGTGATACCAACGGTATCCTAACAATTGTACTAGATGGAAGTACGGTGCACCCAACTGGTGCCCTCTCCTGATGAGCTGGAGCTTAGGATTTATTTTCTTCCAATAAAGCGAAAATCCTCGTCAATTGCTGATCGAAAGGCTGGAAGCGTTTATCCATCTCTCCCTTCAAAGTGTCAAATTCAGCCTTACCTGATGCCGAGACAAGCAAATTTACATTTTCATTATCAGAAGTCTCCATAATAATGTAAAAAGAAACTGATTTTTCCACAATACAATACAAAAAGAGTACTTTCATATCCCCTTTGGTGTCAAACCCAGTACACATTCATGTACATACGTCTGTAGTGTAAAAATCTAATAATTAAAGACATATATCAATGAAAATATTTCCCAATTTAAATTAAATGCACTTCACATATGGTCGAAACTATAAATTCTGAATACAATGTAAATCTAGTTGGTATTTTGAACAAAACAAAAGAAAACAGACATTTTAATCCAACCTAAAGGTTGTGACCGTAGAGGTATTCAGACCATTGACGGGTGGAATAATCTACGAGCAGAGATGCCGTTCATAGATTTTTTTTCATTGCGAATCTTCCCAGTATCTAAAATGTTTTCAAGGTCATCGGTATTCTCTCATCAAAAGGTTTTTTTTGGACATGGACTGTGCATTTTACAACAAAATTACAGCGATGGAAGCTCTGTATTTCTAAAGTACAACGCTTTTCAAGTCATTTCTTGCTAAAAAAACAACTGGCATCAATGATGAACTTTTTGCTACATTTCTATGTTTACAATCACTGTTAAAATCTTCATACGCATCTGTCACATACATCTGGTCCAGAGTACTGTTTTAATTCTTTCGCACAGAAATGTAGCCCTGCAGAAAGCAGACAAAACAACTGTACATCAGGAATGACACAAGATTTACAAAATGTCAATAAATACATTTCAAATGTAGCCAGTCAAAATAGGGAAGGCTTCAAACTGGAGTCTTCACAATTCATCGTTTTATCATTAGGGACAAACAGGAAGGAACAAACATAGCTACCAGAAAAGAACGACGTGAGCGTTAAGAAGAAAAAGATAAACAAGCAAGGCAATATCAACACGATGAGAAACGACCTGAACAGGCAATCAATTTACTTTAAGATTACGCCGAGAATAAAGCAAAAATTAAGAAAATTCAAAACATAAGTAAAGTGTACGAAATCACATTCAAACCCTATAACCTGCCGACTTTACCTACGAACTATTCTAGGAATTTCAGACCAAGTCAATATATATACTAGTAATAACAGCTGAGTCTCTATTCATCGTCACGGTTTGAATTTTGGAATACACGTCCCATTTGACAATGCTTCAGCATAAACAGGGGAAATCCTACTTCAAGAAATTGAAAATGTCATGCAAAGTAATGAAAATTTCAATATGCATGCTGAAAATACTCATATTTCCATGCCTGAAGCATCAGGCAAAGCCAGATGAAATATGCATTACAGATCGCATGTTAATACAGAAAACATAGCTTAATGTAAGCGGAATGTCCTACAAATTAACAATCCTAATCACAGTATGTGCTTGGCACGATCTATAAGTGTAGATATATGCCATGTGCAAACATCAAATACCGAGGAATGGAAGAAACGTTGGAACATGATGCATCAATCCAAGACATGTTTGCAAAAGAAGGAAGCTCAGATATTATAGGACAGTGTTTGGATAGGATACGAGCAGCCATTCGGGATAGAGAAGAACCAGAAAATCCAGACCTAACTGTACCCATACTTTATCATCAATGTTCACACCCACCATGAGAAAAGAGAGTAAAGTGATACACGTATACCACAACGGAGGACATTATGACTCCATCATTTCGATCACGGGATTCTATGGACATACATGTAATCATTATTGTGAATACTGTGACATTGGCTGTAACAATCGAGAACAGCACAAGTGTAAAAATCATTTGTCAATATCATTCAACAGAACTCTGTGAACTTGGCAGTTATATGGTTTTGAATGACTGTAGGATTACTTGTAAGAGTGTTAAATAATATAAATAGCATAAGCAAATCACAGGACACAAAAAAGTAATTGTGAATCTGTATGGCAATGTAAAACATGTTTTACTTGTAGGTAGAAATAAGTCATTTTTGTTCATGGTCTAAGAAATGTAGGTATTGTAATGAAATTGTTGGGCCTAACCATGAATTTCATATACCAATACATGTTTCGCCTAAATCGTAAGGTTCTTCATACAACATCTTTTTTCTAATCTGAGAGTCGGTTCTATACAAGCGAGCACATACCGAATTTTTGTTGTGCTCAACGACTATGTCGGAACCATGCGACCATTGCGGCTCGTTACCTGAACCCAGAAAAATGTTGTATAGGGATGATAATACCGTCGCCGAATTTAGTATTTTGTTATTTCACCCAACCCAGTTATGACGGTAAATTTATCTTGTGTATTAAATACCACAAGCAAACCCGATGTTATCGTGGATGGAAGCTAACTCATTTCTCTAAAATGCCAAGGGGTCAAAATGATTAGTTCATTTAGCTTTCTCAGTATGCCATTATCAGTCTTTCCCAAAATTTTTGGTTTTACTTAAATGGCTGAAGCTATAGTCTACATTGGGCCAACAAAGCCCGCCCGCTTAGCTCAATAGGAAGAGCGCAGATCTACGGATCACGGGGTGGCGAGTTCGAGCCTGCGCGAGGCGTGTGTTCTCCGTGACAATTTGATAAAAGACATTGTGTCTCAAATCATTCGTCCTCCACCGCTGATTCATGTGGAGAAGTTGGCAGTTACTTGCGGAGAATAGGGTTATACTGGTACAGAATCCAGGAGCACTGGTGAAGTTAAGTGCCCGCCGTTACATAAACTGAAAACCGGCGTTAAACCCAAAATAAACAAACAAAAACAAACATAGGGCCAACAAAGCTGAATTTCAGGGCTCTATGGGACCTTACTTAAACTCGGAGTACTACTACGCTGGAGGCATGAAACCCGAAGCCAATGAAGCCTTTTTAGAATAGCATCAGGTAAAGTCCAACAGATAAAAGAATTGCCGATCGATGTACATCTTTGAAAGAGGAGTTGTAGTTAATTTTAATATCATTTAATGGCCAGTGATAGCATCAATCCTTTTACTGAAAGTGTCACTTTAGCTCAAGTCTGCTATTTTATCCACCGTAAAATACATTGCCAACAGTTTTGGTATCATCGTAGATGCAGGATATCCAAACAAGAACCGTAATTCCATTAAAGGCGTTTGATGGTTACATATTGAGGCAATAAAGGCGTTTGATGGTTACATGTTGAGGCAACTACCACACAAAAATCCATTTGTCATGCATCGAAAGGATGGGAAGTCCGTATAGGTCCCTTATGGATTCAATGCAGTGCCCAACACTGTGTATGAGTTTCTATGGTGCTGGACTCATGGATGTCAAACATGTTATCCTAACAGAGACGTCAAGAAGACCATTAATACATTACATTTAGAGACCTTTGCAATATTTCAAGCTTTACAAAAACAAGGACACCACATTGAATACATTTGGGAAAGTGCATTTGACCAAATGCACAAGGAAAAACCTGACTACAAGAGTTTGATTGATCAGTTTTATCCCCCAATGGAACCTATCAAACCCCGTGATGTACGTACCAATGCAGTCACCTTATACCATGAAGTACTAGTAGATGAAAGAACCAATCAAGAGATCAAGCACGCTGATATGTGTTCACTGTATCCCTATGTGAATAAATATGAAACACCCCCTCTACCACAGACTTAAAACAATATCGGGTTTGGTCAAGTTTAAGGTGTTGCCTCCTCGAGATATTTGGTTACCGCTCCTACACATGCATTGCAACAAGAAAATTGTGTACACCTTGTGTCGTACATGTACAGAGGAAAACCTTCACACCTGTTCTCATTCAGAGGAGCAAAGGGTCTTGGCGGGGTTTGGACCTCAGTGGAATTGAATAAAGCTTTTAACCCTAAGTTACAAGGCTCTTGAAGTGTATCAAAACTGGCATTTAAAGGAATGGGGCAACAGTGTCTTTAAGGTAAGTTCAAAGGAGACTATTTTCAGGCCGAAGGTAACATCTTTGATCATATAGAAAAGAATCTAGGCAAAAGGACAGTGACAAAAGTCTTTGGTGAAGAATGCCTCAAAAATAGCTCTTAGAGTAATGTTTATATATATAATCGAAGTTCCTATTTCAAACTAAATAATTAATCATTCTTCGTATTGTTTAACTTAAAACAAAACAAAAAAGAAGAACATCTCGCGCTCAAGTGACTGATAATACCACGTAGTCAGACGAGCTAAAAATAAAATATGTTCAACAGGTTGGTGTCTCTTTTAAAAAGTAAAACAATCGAAATTAAAACAGATTCACTGTTAACTCTTAAGCCGAAATACTGAACGCAACAATAAGATAAGATAAGATATATTTAGAGTCGGCAAGACTACAACAAATAAACATAAGCTTTTCTGAGTATATCTATATGTAATTACAGCAGTTCCAACATAAGCAAATATCAACAAACGGCAGTATTCTTCAGTGTGTTTAGAAGACTAGGTTGAAAACACTGCATCACATCGTTGGCATATATGATAATATGAAGGTCCCTGTATAATTGTGATAAGCTTAAATTGCTTAGTTCCCAAATAAGTTCATTTAGGTCAGACAGCATTTAATTATCAGGTAACAGCATACGCGGCATGAAGACACACATTTACCTGTTAAAAAGTATTATATAGGCTATATATACATGCAAGGAGCGTTCGGAAGACAACACATCATACGATCGGGTTCTTGTTTTTTGAAAGTGAAAATAGATTGATATGGTGACTATTAGTTACAATACACTTAAGTACTAAGCCTAAACATTGTGATTAAGAAAAGTACCAACTTAGTTGACATCGTTATAAGATATTGTGTTTTACACCTCGACACTTCATTTTATGAAATATTAAATAAGACATTCGCTCAAAACAAACGTATTCTTAATACCATCGTTTGTTAATGATTCCCTGACAAATGAAGACTAATGACCAAAAAATGTATTTTAACGGTGGATAGGAGTTACGGGAAATTTCATTTTCCATCTTTTTCTCGATAATCAGCTTATCTGTATACTAGAAATCTTATTCGCGCATTATATTTTCTGATTTCGAAGGCCTATCAACTAAAAAACCGAAAGTTTCAACGTATTGTGGGAGAAATTAAAAAATGATAGGTGATACGGAGTTTTCTCAGACTGCTAATAAACGGACAAAATTGTCCGAAGCCTTTGTTTTGACTAAATAATAGTCTGGCTCTGCACTCTAGTACATATTTGTTTCTTGTATAACATTATTTGCTATAATTAGAATCAAAGTTGTGTGCAATATTTTAATCATTGAGCCATTCAAGCTTAAAAGAAGAACTTAAATGATTAATCAATGCTAAAACTACTAATCATTCATTGCAATTTACAGAATATTACTAAATTAACAAAAGTACGATATATTGTATTTACGTCTGATGATTCAAATAACATTATATCTATTTATAATCAGTCTTAAATGTGGGAAACTCCAACGTATTACAAAAAAAGAAACAATAATTTTGTTAGTTTGAACTATCTGTGCACATTAAGCAATGGGTTATTACATTTTCCTGTTTTTCCAGCTATACACACTATACAAGAAAGTGGAATGCAAATTGTTGCCGATCAAATATAGAGCTGCTACCTTCAAAAGATTTACCTGTATTTGTTCTGTTACATAGAATAACGGTTACCTTATCACAAAAACAAATTACAGTGTGCATTATGTTAAGAAATAATATATCTCATTTTGTGATATGTCGCTGAATAAAATCATTGTTGGGAGTACAGATGCGGAGGAATTATATCACGAGGGTAATATACATGATCATAAATTGACAGCATTTCAAAGTTCAATTTACCAACTTAGTGTCCAGCAAGTTGGCAGTTACTTGCAGAGACAATGTTTGTACTGGCATAGAATCCAGGAACACTAGTTAGGTTAACTGCCCGACGTTACATAATTGAAATACTGTTGAAAAATGGAGTTAAAGCCAAAACAAACAAAAGAAGTTTTGAAGTCTCGTGGAGAAACGGCGTTAAAGTCTTAGAAAGGCAAAAGCTTTATCATGGAAGAATATTAGATCAAAAGCATAAAAGATTAAAAAACAAAGGGTCATCGTCACTCTTCATCTAAATCTCGTCGAGGATGGACATTGAGACGTAGTCACATAAAATTCAGACATTCTAGACCTTTTGATAAAATTTCGACTAAGACGATGCAACACGGTTCTTGCGAATGTAGCAAAACGGAACTTGATGTTTCTGCTGTACCTCCACCCATGTCAGCCATGCAAGATGGACAGTGGGCATAACATCGCCCAATTTCGGCTGTGAATAATTCAGCTCCCATCAAATTTATCATTCGTCCACAAACAGAAACATTCTGTCCTATTTGTACACCAAATTCATAGTGCTCAAAGCTGATGGAGAGGATCTGGAGACTGACACTGAAACTTCTGCGGTCAATAGCAACTCGCACACCTATCCGTACAGAGCATACATTGAAAATATCCTGTCCTAAAACAAGAGTGTAAAGACAATTTGTCTAAACTAGAAGTTAGTGTCGATAGTAAAAACCATTCACAACAAAGCCTTTCAACCAGATTTTGAAATTGTTGAATGTATACGATCCTACATGTCACTCTACCAGGCGACAGGAGCTCTTGGATTGAGATTTGCAAACTATAAAAGTGGCTACACTCTCTGGGGAATTGATTTAACCGCAGATCAAGGTTACGAAGAAGGTCAACTTCACCTATAAAAACGGGAAACCTGATGATAGATCTTCAATTTGCACAAGCACTACCTACTGTCCTCAATGTGATAGTGTACGCAGAATTTAACAATCAAATTGAAATCAACAGGCTGGAAGAAGTCATCACAGATTATTTAACATAACTGGTCATGCCTTTGTCAGAAAACTCTGAAAAGTGAACCCATATTTAAAAGAAAACTGCAGAATATGCGAGACACCTTAAACAATTGTGTTGTGGATGAACTCCAGACACTTATCTTCGATGAAGTATTTCAAGGATGTCAAGATGAACACCTCAGTCAATAACAGTATCAACTGTGTTTGCTCAACCTACGGATGAGTGGGTTTAGTTGTACATTGAAAAAGTTTTTGGTCAACTGAATCTCTACAATGTTATGAAAAAATGGCATCTAGAACTAGAACCCATGGAACTCCATGGTAGTGAGAAAGTACAAGTCCAACATATGTGGTTAGATATAAGGGAGATGTTACGCCGCTATCAATCAGATCAACGGAAAAGCTCGATGAGTATATGGGCAGAACGAGTGAAGACGCCTGGAATCATGAATACCCATGAACATCAAATCATTTACACTGAGAACACTTAATGCAGTTTCGCCCCAAGGATCATCTACCAAAGCAGAAACGATGTCATGTAAAAACTTACATAGTGAACACACATGACTCAGATCAATCCGAAGAACATTCGGTGGCCATTTACCTCAGAGAAAATACAGCCATCTACTTTGACTCTTATGGAATACCACCCTTTGAAGAATTTAAAGAAGCTTTTCGACCTTTTTTGACAACAATACAAGAAGTAAGACTGGGAACAACATACGACTTAAAGTGGGAGCAGTGCTATTTGTAATGTTTACTGCATATTTACTCTCGACGTTTTAGTCACGGAATGTGATTTAGAGACTATTCGAACTTTCAAATTTCCTTTAAGGCCAAGATATTTGCATCTTAATAACAATGGCGTTGAACTTTGGTTTAAACAATCCTCTGGACACTTGTATGCAAAAGCTAGCTAGATCACTAGCTAAATGTGAATATTATCAGTGTTGTGCAGCAGATCAATCTGAAAGACTTGCTTTGGCTTTGTTTTAAATTGTATGTTTCAGACCTTGATAATTTGTATCCATAATGTTTTTGTTTTTACGGCTACTTGTTCAATAAAAAGTATGTGTACACAATATTCTTGTTTTGTTATTCTTTCCTTATCTAGGGGTAGTAGTAAGATGCCATAATGTTTAAATACACTGCCATAAGAAATAGTTCTTTAAAAAAAGGCGTTCGATTTATTTTTTTATTATTATTATTTCTTGAAATCGGTATGCAAGAAAAAGATTCTGTCACTGGTTATAGGTACAGATGGAAATATCCGGCTCTCGGGTAACTGTTTAGGCGGTAACTCGGCAGGGAGCCTCGTTATCGCCTAAACAGTTACCCTCGAGGCCGGATATTTCTACCTGCACCTATAACCAGTGAAAGAATCTTATAATAGTCCATCGACCGGGCAGATTTCATCAGAACTCAGACGTTAAGATGTAACTGTAGTCCATCGGCCAGATAGATTGCATCATAACTCAGACGTGAAGATGTAACTGTAGTCCATCGGCCAGATAGATTGCATCAGAACTCAGACGTTAAGATGTAACTGTAGTTCATCGGCCAGGTAGATTGCATCATAACTCAGACGTGAAGATGTAACTGTAGTCCATCGGCCAGACAGATTGCATCAGAACTCAGACGTGAAGATGTAAATGTAGTCCATCGGCCAGATAGATTGCATCAGAACTCAGACGTTAAGATGTAACTGTAGTCAATCGGCAAGACGGATTGCATCAGAACTCAGACGTGAAGATATAACTGTAGTTCATAGGCCAGGTAGATTGCATCAGACCTCGGACGTGAAGATGTAACTCTAGTCCATTGGCCAGGTAGATAACATCAGAACTCTGACGTTAAGACGTAACAGTAGTCCATCGACGAGGTAAATTGCATTGGAACATTGGTGTTAAAATTCGCAGCCAATCACCTGAACCACCCGGCCAACATGGGAGCCACCTTAGTTTACCTTCGCATTCGTTGGTAATAGGCTCAGTACTTGGCACGATAAAACACGTTTTTTATGTTTCCCGCTCACTTAAACATGCCTTTGATATGACATGTTCTTATGTTCCCGAGGTGGACAAACCTGTTAAAGAACACGTATTGATATTTCCTGCGCACTCGTCAAACCTGTAATATAGCACTATTTTATATTTCCCGTACACTCGATAAACACTTGTCATAATACACGTTTTCATGTTTCCCACCTACCCATCAAACCTGATATATAACACGTTTCCATGTTTTTCGCTTACCCGTCAAACCTGATATATAACATGTTTCCATGTTTTTCGCCTACCCGTCAAACCTGATATATAACACGTTTTCATGTTTCCCGCCTGCCCGTCAGACCTGATATATAACACGTTTTCATGTTTCCCGCCTACCCGTCAAACCTGATATATAACCCGAGGTGGACAAACCTGTTAAAGAACACGTATTGATATTTCCTGCACACTCGTCAAACCTGTAATATAGCACTATTTTATATTTCCCATACACTCAATAAACACTTGTCATAATACACGTTTTCATGTTTCCCACCTACCCATCAAACCTGATATATAACACGTTTCCATGTTTTTCGCTTACCCGTCAAACCTGATATATAACACGTTTCCATGTTTTTCGCCTACCCGTCAAACCTGATATATAACACGTTTTCATGTTTCCCGCCTACACGTTAGACCTGATATATAACACGTTTTCATGTTTCCCGCCTACCCGTCAAACCTGATATATAACACGTTTTCATGTTTCCCGCCTACCCGTCTAACCTTATGTATAACACGTTTTCACGTTTCCCGCCTACCCGTCAAACCTGATATATAACACGTTTTCACGTTTCCCGCCTACCCATCAAACCTGATATATAACACGTTTCCATGTTTTTCGCCTACCCGTCAAACCTGATATATAACACGTTTCCATGTTTTTCGCCTACCCGTCAAACCTTATATATAACACGTTTTCATGTTTTTCGCCTACCCGTCAAACCTAATATATAACACGTTTTCATGTTTTTCGCCTACCCGTCAAACCTGATATATAACGCCTACCTGTCAAACCTGATATATAACACCTTTTCATGTTTTTCGCCTACCCATCAAACCTGATATATAACACGTTTCCATGTTTTTCGCCTACCGTCAAACCTGATATATAACACGTTTCCATGTTTTTCGGCTACTCATCAAACCTGATATATAACACGTTTTCATGTTTTTCGCCTACCCATCAAACCTGATATATAACACGTTTTCATGTTTCCCACCTACCTGTCTAACCTTATGTATAACACGTTTTCATGTTTTTCGCCTACCCATCAAACCTGATATATAACACGTTTTCATGTTTCCCACCTACCCATCAAACTTGATATATAACACGTTTTCATGTTTTTCGCCTACCCATCAAACCTGATATATAACACGTTTTCATGTTTCCCACCTACCTGTCTAACCTTATGTATAACACGTTTTCATGTTTTTAGCCTACCCATCAAACCTGATATATAACACGTTTTCATGTTTCCCACCTACCCATCAAACTTGATATATAACACGTTTTCATGTTTTTCGCCTACCCATCAAACCTGATATATAACACGTTTTCATGTTTCCCACCTACCTGTCTAACCTTATGTATAACACGTTTTCATGTTTTTCGCCTACCCATCAAACCTGATATATAACACGTTTTCATGTTTCCCACCTACCCATCAAACTTGATATATAACACGTTTTCATGTTTTTCACCTACCCATCAAACCTGATATATAACACGTTTCCATGTTTTTCGCCTACCCGTCAAACCTAATATATAACACGTTTTCATGTTTCCCGCCTACCTGTATAATCTTATGTATAACACGTTTTCATGTTTCCCGCCTACCCGTCAAACTTGGTATATAACACGTTTTCATGTTTCCTACCTACCCGTCAAACCTGATATCTAACACGTTTCCATGTTTTTCGCCTACCCGTCAAACCTAATATAAACAAATTACAGTGTGCATTATGTTAAGAAATAATATATCTCATTTTGTGATATGTCGCTGAATAAAATCATTGTTGGGAGTACAGATGCGGAGGAATTATATCACGAGGGTAATATACATGATCATAAATTGACAGCATTTCAAAGTTCAATTTACCAACTTAGTGTCCAGCAAGTTGGCAGTTACTTGCAGAGATAATGTTGCACAGGCATAGAATCCAGGAACACTAGTTAGGTTAACTGCCCGACGTTACATAACTGAAATACTGTTGAAAAATGGAGTTAAAGCCAAAACAAACAAAAGAAGTTTTGAAGTCTCGTGGAGAAACGGCGTTAAAGTCTTAGAAAGGCAAAAGCTTTATCATGGGAGAATATAAGATCAAAAGCATAAAAGATTAAAAAACAAAGGGTCATCGTCACTCTTCATCTAAATCTCGTCGAGGATGGACATTGAAACGTAGTCACATAAAATTCAGACATTCTAGACCTTTTGATAAAATTTCGACTAAGACGATGCAACACGGTTCTTGCGAATGTAGCAAAACGGAACTTGATGTTTCTGTTGTACCTCCACCCATGTCAGCCATGCAAGATGGACAGTGGGCATAACATCGCCCAATTTCGGCTGTGAATAATTCAGCTCCCATCAAATTTATCATTCGTCCACAAACAGAAACATTCTGTCCTATTTGTACACCAAATTCATAGTGCTCAAAGCTGATGGAGAGGATCTGGAGACTGACACTGAAACTTCTGCGGTCAATAGCAACTCGCACACCTATCCGTACAGAGCATACATTGAAAATATCCTGTCCTAAAGACAAGAGTGTAAAGACAATTTGTCTAAACTAGAAGTTAGTGTCGATAGTAAAAACCATTCACAACAAAGCCTTTCAACCAGATTTTGAAATTGTTGAATGTATACGATCCTACATGTCACTCTACCAGGCGACAGGAGCTCTTGGATTGAGCTTTGCAAACTATAAAAGTGGCTACACTCCCTGGGGAATTGATTTAACCGCAGATCAAGGTTACGAAGAAGGTCAACTTCACCTATAAAAACGGGAAACCTGATGATAGATCTTCAATTTGCACAAGCACTACCTACTATCCTCAACGTAATAGTGTACGCAGAATTTAACAATCAAATTGAAATCAACAGGCTGGAAGAAGTCATCACAGATTATTTAACATAACTGGTCATGCCTTTGTCAGAAAACTCAGAGAAGATGCTGAAAAGTGAACCCATATTTAAAAGAAAACTGCAGAATATGCGAGACACCTTAAACAATTGTGTTGTGGATGAACTCCAGACACTTATCTTCGATGAAGTATTTCAAGGATGTCAAGATGAACACCTCAGTCAATAACAGTATCAACTGTGTTTGCTCAACCTACGGACGAGTGGGTTTAGTTGTACATTGAAAAAGTTTTTGGTCAACTGAATCTCTACAATGTTATAGAAAAGTGGCATCTAGAACTAGTACCCATGGAACTCCATGGTAGTGAGAAAGTACAAGTCCAACATATGTGGTTAGATATAAGGGAGATGTTACGCCGCTATCAATCAGATCAACGGAAAAGCTCGATGAGTATATTGGCAGAACGAGTGAAGACGCCTGGAATCATGAATACCCATGAACATCAAATCATTTACACTGAGAACACTTAATGCAGTTTCGCCCCAAGGATCATCTACCAAAGCAGAAACGATGTCATGTAAAAACTTACATAGTGAACACACATGACTCAGATCAATCCGAAGAACATTCGGTGGCCATTTACCTCAGAGAAAATACAGCCATCTACTTTGACTCTTATGGAATACCACCCTATGAAGAATTTAAAGAAACTTTTCGGCCTTTTTTTGACAACAATACAAGAAGTAAGACTGGGAACAACATACGACTAAAAGTGGGAGCAGTGCTATTTGTAATGTTTACTGCATATTTACTCTCGACGTTTTAGTCACGGAATGTGATTTAGAGACTATTCGAACTTTCCAATTTCCTTTAAGGCAAAGATATTTGCATCTTAATAACAATGGCGTTGAACTTTGGTTTAAACAATCCTCTGGACACTTGTATGCAAAAGCTAGCTAGATCACTAGCTAAATGTGAATATTATCAGTGTTGTGCAGCAGATCAATCTGAAAGACTTGCTTTGGCTTTGTTTTAAATTGTATGTTTCAGACCTTGATTATTTGTATCCATAATGTTCTTGTTTTTACGGCTACTTGTTCAATAAAAAGTATTTGTACACAATATTCTTGTTTTGTTATTCTTTCCTTATCTAGGGGTAGTAGTAAGATGCCATAATGTTTAAATACACTGCCATAAGAAATAGTTCTTTAAGAAAAGGCGTTCGATTTATTTTTTTATTATTATTATTTCTTGAAATCGGTATGCAAGAAAAAGATTCTGTCACTGGTTATAGGTGCAGATGGAAATATCCGGCTCTCGGGTAACTGTTTAGGCGGTAACTCGGCAGGGAGCCTCGTTATCGCCTAAACAGTTACCCTCGAGGCCGGATATTTCTACCTGCACCTATAACCAGTGAAAGAATCTTATAATAGTCCATCGACCGGGCAGATTTCATCAGAACTCAGACGTTAAGATGTAACTGTAGTCCATCGGCCAGATAGATTGCATCATAACTCAGACGTGTATAATCTTATGTATAACACGTTTTCATGTTTCCCGCCTACCCGTCAAACTTGATATATAACACGTTTTCATGTTTCCTACCTACCCGTCAAACCTGATATCTAACACGTTTCCATGTTTTTCGCCTACCCGTCAAACCTAATATATAACACGTTTTCATGTTTCCCTCCTACCTGTATAACCGTATGTATAACACGTTTTCATGTTTCCCGCCTACCCGTCAAACTTGATATATAACACGTTTTCATGTTTCCCGCCTACCCATCAAACCTGATATATAACACGTTTTCACGTTTCCCACCTACCCGTCAAACCTGATATATAACACGTTTTCACGTTTACCGCCTACCCGTCAAACCTGATACATGTATATAACACGTTTTCATGTTTACAGCCTACCCGTCAAACTTGATATATAACACGTTTTCACGTTTCCCACCTACCCGTCAAACCTGATATATAACACGTTTTCATGTTTACCGCCTACCCGTCAGACCTGATATATAACACGTTTTCATGTTTCCCACCTACCCGTCAAACCTGTTATACAACATGTTTTCATCGTTAAAGCCAACTGGACAAACCCGTTATATGAGACGTTTTATGTTACCGTGAACTGGACAAGCCTGTTGTAAAACACGTTTTCATGTTACCTGCGTACTGTTCAAACCTGTTGTATAAAACATGTGCGTATTTCCCACACATTTACTTTTTTGTATAACACGTTTTCATGTTTCCCGCGTGCTCGCCAAATCTCATAAACAAGTTTTTTATGTTTCCTGCGTACTCGTCAAACCTCTTACATAACACGTTAGCAAACAGGACAAAGCCGTTATATGACACGTTTTCAGGTTTCAAACAAACCGGACAAACCCGTTACATGGAAAGCTTTATGTTGCCGCGTACTGGATAAACTTGTTATAAAAGGACGATTTTATATAGCTCACGTACTCGTCAACCTTATCATATAACACTTTTTTTATGTTTCCAGCGCACTCGACAAACCTCATACTGGACAAACCTGATATATTACACGTTTTTATCTTCACCGCATACTTGAAAAACGTGTTGCATTTTTACTTTGCTGAAGGCACCAATATGTACTTGACAAACTTGTTATATAATACGTTTTTTAAAAAAATAAGTTTCCCAGGCATATTCGTATACTTGACAAATCTGTTACACAACACGTATTCATGTGTCCGAAAGCATATCCATGGGCTCAACAAGCTTGTTATGTCACGTTTTTCTGTTTCCTATTTCCGGAGACATCCCTGTGTACTCGACAACCATGATTTATAACATGTTTTCTTGTTTCAAAGGATCTCTGTGTACACAATAAACATTTCTATGTCTTTAGGCATCTCTGTGTAGTCGTTAAACCTACTAAATAAGACGTTTGCATCTCCGTGTACACAACAAACCTGTTTTTATAATACATTTCTAGTGAATACATATACAGCATCTGAAAGCTGCACCATTACCTCCAACTCCAGCCGAGTCCAACCGTCAACAAGTGTTTCTATCCCTAACTCGGAACACTCTCTGGAAGGGGGGTCCACGGTAGATTGAGCTCGTTCTCCAACTTCACTTGGAAGTTCCAAGTGTATGATCCCTTTTGCCTGCATTCTGACAGAAGGTCCTCATATTTTGCCTTCTTCCTCTCGTGGGCCTGTTATATAACACATTTACATCTCTTTAAGCATCTCTGTGTGGTCGTCAAACCTAGTATATAACACGTTGGCATCTCCGTGTACACCACAAACCTGTTTTTATAACACGTTTCCAAAGGCATTACCGTGATGGGCCCTTGGGTAAGATATTCAATGTCTTGAATTTCTCCATACATCGCTTTCAAGACGTATTCTTCTTCTAAACGGGATAAAGCGACAGAATAACTACAAAACTTAATAATTTGGTTTGTAGACTTTACAAAAGGCCTTACAAGTAAAGGAATATTTAGGTAATCATGTTTAGTCTAACAGAAAAGCTAGAAAATGTTATTCTTAAATTGAATTGTACAAAGTATCACGTGCTGACCAAAAAATTATATTTATTTCGACCCAATCCTGATGAACAGAAAAAAATCTATTGTCTGCAGACGACATTAAATTCAACTTAATACGATGGTTTTTATCGTCATCCGAAGACTGTCCCGCGGGACCACTGTCAATTTATTTCTCCTGCAAATGCCTCTCTCCCCATTACCCACAATCCAATTGTATGACCTAACAACTGTTTCCGTTTAACTTGATGAAAATAATGTCGCTTAAGTTAATGAAATTAATTTATAGCGGACAATAAGTGTTCATTTCGTTGATGGAAAACAAATCAGATTTAATTATAAGATTAGGACGCGATACTTCTAATGAAGTCTCCATTATTGCATGGAATAGATTTCACAACTGAGCTACATTTAAAATATTCAAATAAAAGACTGACTGATATTTATTTCAACCAGCAAATCCAGAACCGGAGGGGGTAGGTGGGGGAGGTGGTCATGAATTTGAGCTTTAATATGCAAGTTCTACATATTACAACATTCTAAAGGTCTCCAGGCTGGTTACAGCAACATTTTGAATTTTAAAAATATCCTTTACGACTAGCTGTGTAAAATCCCATCAATGAAGTCAGCAGAATTGAAGTTTTGAAAGATTTTTGTGTTCGAAATTGTTTAAATTTACAATCAAAATCATTTTTTTTTTATGTTTTTTTTTTTTATAAATTTGAAACTAATTCAGATATTTTTATAACGTTTCAAAATATCATATGAAATTTGATCAAAATACGTATACTTTTAAGAAAGTCCTGTTGTGACGACCATCCGTATTTCCCAAAGCAACACGCTGCCATGTCCATTGTTTATACTGTCAGACTGACGTACTATTTTGTTAAACGACCATCCTTGTTTTTTAAAGTAAATTTAAGAATATTAAAATCTGTCGATGAAGTAATGACATATTTCTAACGACATGTCAACTTTTTCTATACATTTATTAAACGCTTGTATTCTTAAATATATAACATAATCTCATCTATTATGGTTTTAAAGTATTTCGTGTAACAGACACAAGATGTTTCAGCCATCTAAATTATGGCAGAACCACGTTTAAAAGTGTTTAATCAGATTTTTATCAAGCAGTAGTTTTGTAAGAAACTTTAGCAATTAATCCTTTACATATAATTGTTATGTTCACCGAGTGCTTAATGTCTGGCTGATTTTCACTGAAGGTATTGTCTATTTAATTTTCATATGGTTACCAAACCAAGATTTGTTGAAATTTATAGCCGTTGAAGGGCAGGACTAGTTTTCTATATATTGTCATATAGAAAATTTTGAAATTCCCGTCTGAAAGAGTTTAAAACAGATTTCAAAATAATTTTACTGAAATGTCCCTTGGGTGACATTCTACCAGATCCTTTCAAGTCATAAACACGGCCTCCAATTTTTGGGCTAGATTTATCTATACGGCTAATATAAAATTTTGAAAATTTACTCTGAAACCGCTACACCGCTACTTTAAAAAGATTTCACACAAATAGTCATTAGTTCACACTCTTACAATCTTCCAAATTTTAGAAGACAACTCAGGTGAGCGATCTAGGCCATTATGGTATTTTTGTTATATTTCCCCCCGTGATTCTGGAACATCTCGGCGAGTCGGTATAACGATCGGATTTCTGTTTAAAATCACCGAAGAAAATCAAAGTTTTCGAATATCATTAAGGCTGTTTACCTTGCTTTTTAGCGAGCAATAGCAAATGCAATTGCAAGCCGTGGACCAGCCATTACAATATATAAATATATAAATTCTAAATGAAAGTTGATTGCTTTTTGCCTAATTGGTGTATGATGTACCAGAACATATTCGATTCTTCAGTCTCGGTTATAATTAAGTTGAACAGTAGCATAATAAACGAGCCGCTGACTCGCTGATTCCAAAATGCAAACCTTGTAAATGAATTTTAGATAATCCAAATCAAAATTTGGAAAATATATATATGATTATTATGTTTTGAAATTTACATAAAAGCCAAGGAGTAAGAGGTCAAAAATAGAGTCATACATATTGTTTATGTTATAAAATTCTTTTTTTAAATAAATTGGCCTAACTGTGGTAAAGGAACCAGCGTGGGAGCCATCTGGTCGCGTAATAGCGGACAGGTTTTTTGAACACTAATTTTTCACTCGGCATGACCACAGAGGTCTAGATTAAAGCTGGTACTTTTTTTTGTTTAAATTTCATTGTGGATATATTTTTGACATTTTTGGTAGAACGAATGGGAGAGGAGGTTGTATTTGGGAAGTGTAAGTCAGATTTAGTATGAGTTGTACTTCCAGGTCACAACAGTGTGTTTTGATGCGATTTTTACAGTTAGCAAATGTGATAAGAGAAATCTTTAGAAGATATATGACCCCTATTTTCTCTTAATTTTATGTCAGTTTTATCATAATTCTTTAAAATTAGTTAAGGATTTATTCTCTGAAATGAGTCTAGCTATGTCTGCCAGCTCTTTAAAGAATGTCAGTCTTATATACAATATATAGGGGTGTGTGACCTTAAATGAATAAAGAAATGTGATAGAAGGGAATCAACTCCTGTTAACTGTTGTTTTGGAATTTTAGGGTAATCTCCCTGTATATAACTGGCTGTAAGCTGAACACCACTAAATCAGGCTGATCTTTATTTAATACTTTATAACATTTTTCGACATTTTCTGGCATATCAGATGTTCAAAGGCTTATATTCCTAATCCGATATCGTTACTATAGAAAAAAAGAAAAAGAGGAAGGTGTGTTAACTTTTATATAAGAAAACTACAATTCATTAAATACAACCCGCTGAATATGTAATTACAAAACATTTTTAGTATTTAAGATTTTTGGAGGGCACGTCGGGTTACAAGAAACAGATGTATTTTTATTTGGCTTTATCTTCGACAAGATAGTTCCCCCTATGGGACAGCCTCCTTTTTGGCTATGCGTCGTAAAGACAAATGTTGGAGGGTGACCCGACCATGAGTTGGAATGTCCAGTAAACTATTTTGAAGCCGAAGAAAAACCGATAGCTGGATGCAATATGATTAATTTAGTCAATAATGTTTCTAACAACGAAAAAATATCCAGCCCAAGAGGAAGGCGAGAAGTTTGTTGCGGTCTCAGAGAACTTATGTCCCTCAGGAATATGCTTGCAACAGAAAACGCTGATCATGGATAAAACGACATGGGCCTGAATACAAATACGATGGGGAGAAATTTTTAAGGGCCACTTCTGTCACATAATGCTACAAAACGTCAAGACATAGCTTCAGTTCCCAAGTCTTTGGGGTCCTTTTTTTAACATGGACAGTAATTGAAATACATTGCTTCACATAATTTTCTATAATCCTAAACATCCTGTATGATTTTCGGGAGGACAGACATTGTGATGGTCAGCTCAAATTCGTCGAAAATCTGAAAGACGAAGGATTTTTCCATTTATATTTCAACCCAATGTCCAAATCCAATTTTGATGCAATCGGGATAAATAGGTAATACTGAACAAACAGCTCTGTTTGGCAAGTCTATGATCAAGTCGCATTTTTTAAGAGTACACGATTTACTTTATAATCGCTATGTATCAAGTGTGCATCTGTGTTCCTCGTCAAAATTGTCGTGTCGTGGACTTGCGTCTTTTAATATATGTTTAAATCTACTCTGAAACCAACTTCTCCATTAGTTTAATCAGTATTCAAGGCACTTAAATATGAAGCGTTAAAGCAAACGATACGTCAAAAAAAAAATTCGCAGTCGCGTGAGGAAAAAAGCGGCAAGTCGGTTTGAAAGGCATCATCTTTATCATTGGGAGAAACTTTGATCAAAAGTATAATAGCTTCTATGTCAGTTTTCATCTAGACCTCGTCGAGGAAAGACGCTGAGACAGAAAGTTCAGACATTCCGGACCTCTTGATATTTTTTACTAAACAGATAATGCAACACTGTTCAAGCGAGTGTAGCAAAATGGAACTTGATGTTTCTGCTGTAATTCCAACCCTATCAGCTATGCAAGATAGACAATGGACCGAATGATAGTTTGGGTTTTGATAATATTCAATACCATACCAAACCCCACCACCTGGCCTCCGCGCGTGCAAAGTGAAGCACGCTGTTGCAACATCTGTGGTCAGTATTTTTCCAGCATGTTCAGTAACATTGATATTGACTTACCGTTTTGATCATGAGAGAATCAGATTCAATATGTGGGATTCAAAGTGAGAACAGTCGATGGCCAACGATTCAAACCAGGCCATTGCTCAGCACAACATGAAAATTTTGAATTAATTTGTCTTGTGAAAACATTTACGATTCCTGATGAAGAGAGATCTAAACTCGAAGTCCACTTGTTTGTTGGACAACTTTCAAAACGAATTATCATCGGTTTGGCGAGTGATTCATTTAATTTCAGATCTGTCAAAACTAGAAGTCAGTTACGACGGTAAATCCATTCAAAATCCATTTTCTTCAAGATTTCGATACGATTCTACATTTCTAACTCTGTCAGAGGACAGGAGTTCATGGTCTAAATCAGTCTATTGGTCTGACCTTGGCAGAATAGAAGTGGGTACATACTCTAGATTTTAAATGTAACCGCAGATAAAGGTTGCGAAGAAGGTAAACTTCGCCCTATAACAATGCGAAACCTGATGAGAGACCTTCAGTTTGCACACGCACCAGCCACTATCGTCAACGTGATAGTGTTCGCAGAATTTGACAACCGGATTGAAATCAACGGTCTGAGAAGTCATCACAGATTATTAAACATGAATGGTCATGCATTTGCCAGACAACTCAGAGAAGGTGCTGAAAAAAGTGAATTATCTCAAACCAATGATTATAAGAAAATTACAGAGTATGCGACACATGTTAAACAATTTAAACAATCGTGTTATGGATTCCCCTCGTGTACTTACCTTTGATAAAGTACATTACAACTGCATGAGGATGTCAAGTGAAGGTCTGCAAGGTCACGGAAAGGTGTTATCCAGAACTGAAGCTCCTAGAACTCTATAGCAGTGATCAGAAGTCCTACACATGAGGTTAGATATGGCGTCATCGGTTAGATTAACGCGAGACTGACTTTGGAGAGGCAGAACATGTGAAAGACGCTAGGAATTATGAATATCCATCAAATCGTGTATACTGAGATACTTGATGCTGTAGTTTTTGCCAAGGATCTCCTGCCAGAACAGAAACCTGTTATGTTAGAGCGTACATGAACACATAAGACACGATAAACACGGAGAACATTGGGTGGCTATTTACTTAGATAAAATACTGCCACCTACTTTGTCTTTTATAGATAACCACCCTTGAAAGAACCTATCGGCAACAATACCTGAAGTAGGACCTAGAACTAAAATAATCGACTTCAGTGTAGATATTTACCTTGGACGCTTTAGCCAGAGGATTTGATTGTCAGAGACTATTCTGACTATTAGAAACACAATACTAAAGCGCTGAAACTTGGTTGAAACAATCCTATGGAACTTGTATGCAAATGCTATATCACTAGCTCAACACTCGTCCCTTAAAAGAACAAGAGCAACGGAGGCGGATAGAGAATGCAGCAGAGATGATACATTAGGGTCATAATATGGCGACTTTCCAGCTTTTGATAGTTTTGTCCCTCCGTGCATTATTTCATCACGGCGAGCACCTGGGTACGTAGAACCACCGACCTAGAAGTAGTAGTAATAATAATAATTGTTATTATCATTATTATTATTATTATTATCATCATTATTATTATAAGGGAAAGTACAATGAAAAACAACAACAACTTTATTCATTTTATTTATTTATCGTATGATAATGATGTTACTCTATGACAAACTGTAGCAATTCCTCGAGTGGCCTTTCTATATATACTAACAAATGACTGTGAAGACAAATCATTACTAAAACTATGTAACTTCTGAATTACCTAAATCTTGAATAAATATATACTGGAAAGATTAACGCTTTTGCACGTGAAGCTACCCTTTGCGCGCATGAAGGCTGAAACGTGCACACGCAAAAACTAATGCGCGCGTACGCAAACGAAAATATATCCACCAGGCTAAATAGTCACATGTTTCTTGCAAACCGGTTATACTTCGGACAGATATTCACAAGATTATAAACAACATCATAAAATCGTAAATGACTAACGAGCCATTGTATTCCATTTTTTTATTATGATAAATTTTTATGATGAATTTTGTACTATGAATAGATATAAATATTGAAATTTTATATTCAAATGTATATACTAAAAGAACAGATAATTTTCACCCGAGTCTCAGATTTACCGGGTATTTTTTTCGGTGTATAATTGTTATGTTATAATTTAACTGAGACTCTCATACGAAATTAGTGTGACTGATTTCTAGTTTTTAAACGGGTAATTAATTTTTCTGAATCAATTTTTAATCGATGAAAACATTGAGACAAAATATTCTGCTAATGGAACGTTTCATTTACGTCATCAGTATCCATTTATACTCTGTTTTCTTGCTACACACGCAAGGTAACACATGTGACAATGTTCCGCTCTGAGAGATACTTGTCAATTTATCGATACACAAGGGAAATAAATATCAAAGGGATGTTACAAATATTCTGTAGTAAACTGTTTATGTGTCTGTTATTACCGTTCAGTTACATTCTTCAAAACTTAACTTGTGAGGAAGTTATCCTTGCTTCAGAGCTCCAGATAAGGTGCAGTTGGGTATTTACCCATCACTTTTTGTCTGAATTGGGTATTGGAAATCTGAATTGGGAAAATATATTATAACCAAGGCTTTTCAAAAGTAATTGGGTATTTGCTAAAACCAATTGGGTATTTCACCAATCTCCCATAAACAAATGAGTATTTTTTCGTGTGGCTATATTGTACTGGATTAAACATGCTTACTGTTACAGTATATATCATTAACCAGGTTTGACTATTTTTCTACATGCCTGTAAGCAAGGTAAACATGTATGTGTATTTTAATGTATAGTTCTAATTGTGTGTTACTTTAACCAAGGATATTTTTTCTCCAATTGTTTAATGTTTTCTCGGATACTTTCGTTCCATCGTATTTTTTCACGTTTTTGCAGTCAGAGAATCAATTCATCCACAATATCCCGAACGATGTAGTCACAATATGTGCTCTCCTGTAAGATGTCGGCCAGTATCGGTGGCACTATATTATTACAAACAGATAAACTGTCTTTGTTGAACAACAAAATAGCCTTCTATTTTGTTTGTTTGTGCTGCAACAATGTTGCAACCTCTTTAGGCCTAACTAAACTAAAGGAACCAGCGTGGGAGCCATCTGGTCTAGTCGCGTAATGGCTGCCAGGTATTTGAACACTAATTTTTCACTTGACCTGGCAACAGAGGTCTAAATTGAAGCTAGTTTCTGTTTAAATTTCATTGTGGATGTATTTTTGACATTTTGGTAGGAAAAATGAGAGAGCAGGTTGTATTTGGTGAAGTGAAGCTCAATTTTAGTATGAGTAGCACTTGCAGGTCACAGCAGTGTGATTTTGATGTCAGTTTACAGTAAGCAAATGTGACCAGAGAAATCTCTCTTAGAAGATACATGACCCCTACTTATCTCTTCATTTTATATCAGTTTAATCATAACTCTTTAAAATGAGGTAAGGATTTGTTCTCTGAAATGGGTCTAGCTATGTTTGGTAGCTCTTTATAAAAGGTCAGTTTCATATAGAATATATAGGGAAAACTATTTAGCTAATTGTGACCTATACTAGACTTTTTGTTTAGGCTGAACACCACTAAATCCAGCTGTTCTTTATTTTATATAAAATCCACTCACTTCATAACGGTGTTTCGACATTTTCTAGCATATCAGATTTTCAGAGACTTATATTCCCATAAAGAACTAGATCGCTACTTTAGAAAAACAAAAAGAAAAGGGGGTGTTAACTTTTATATAAGAAAACTACAGTTCGTTAAATACAACCCGCTGAATTTACTACTTTTCGCTTCTTTCAATTTCTCTTTTCGTGACATTAAATTCTTACGCCGCCATTTTTATCTAGCATGCGATAGGAACATGCCGATTTCATTAGAATGCAAAGTGATACATACTGAAACGCGGTAGGGTAAAAGTAAGCACGTTGCTGCCGAGAAAATGCACTAGGAAAGGAAAAAAGACTAGTACTATTTATATTTGGACTACTTGTGATAGACCTGCGGAGGCTTACATTCTATTTGGTAGTGATCAGCCTTAACGAAGCGTCCAAATGACATCGATTGGACTGAATGGTCCTGTGCTTTTTCTGATAAATAGCTACCTGTTCTGCAGTAACATACAACCAGTCTGTTGTCTAGCGTTAAAGTCTCGTACCCGTTCTATTATACGGAAAATGCGATACGCAAGCGAATTTTAATGAACTGGTTATTTGGAATTTTAATTGCGTTTCAGTACGCACACTGTATGAATTCAGTTGGGTTTTCTGCAACTATAACTGCGTAAATACGCAAATACGCAGCTTATCTGGAGCTCTGCTTGCTTACAAGAAGTCGGTGGGTGCCCGCCGTGATGAAATAATGCTCAGAGGGGTCTTCCTTCACCATCAAAAGCTGGAAAAGTCGCCATATTACCTATAATTGTGTCGGTGTGACGTTTTTTAAACCCAACGAAAACAAAACAAAACTAATCTTCAAAACAAGGTATCATTCTCGCATACCAAGTAGGTTTTTCCGATGCTTTCACCAGTGATAGTCAAACTGGACTATATGTGTGATTGAATGCGTTTATACATATGGTACTATTAGAAAAAAATTCTTAAAAGAAAGTAGTGTTTCAGTTTGATTTTTAGAATACAGCATTTGAAAGAAAAGGGAATTGACACTTGTTGTACGTGTAGATAGGAATATCTGGCTGTTGAGCAATGGTTTTGACAGTGACCGCCTTCTTAACGTATACCGGTTCGTACATACATCCAGCACATAGTATATTTCAAAGTAATCGGCGAAACACAGACTTATACATCAAAAGTTACAGCTATTGTTGTGTCAACTATGTAAAGGTATTATTCAAGAGGCTTTTTCTCGGAGCCTCGCGTCTAGGTTTTTTACGATATTTTCTTAACCCTAGATGGATTTGAAAAAAAAGATGGCGCAGAAAACAATATAATTTGAGCGCATTTTTGACATAACAAGGTTTTATGCATGCACCCTATAAGTTTTATGTTAAATTTCCAAGATATTTTTATAACAGTAGCGGTAAAGTACACGGAATTAAAAAATTGAAATTCTGTAGCATTTACAAACCTTTCCAAGAACATGTTTTGCCCTCTGGATATCGGAAATATTGAACAAAAACTTTATATTTTATATTCATATACATGCACAATCTACATAGAAAATAATACGTCAAGGAGCAGACAGTACATGTATGATTTCCTACCCTAAAAATGGCTAAGTTAACGATCCAAAACTTGTAGCGACTGAACCGGTTTCCGTGACAAAGCAACTGTACCTTCAGGGAAATCAACATAAAACTAAATTTTTTTGCACAAAACATTTTGACACCAACCAAATAGTTTGAGAACTAAATACAGAAAATGTATGGTATCTGATGTGCATTGTCCTAAACCGTAAAACATTACCTTAACATATATCTAGTTCATTTTTTCTTTTCTTTTCTTTACTCTTTATGTATATTTATTGGAAATAGATAAGGGCGTTGTCCGCTTACATGTATACAATATTAAACTCAACGAAGGCATGACTTCTCTTTTTTATCTTTATCATTCACAATTATTTTACATATCTATTTAAACTTTCATAAGCTTGCTGAATCGAGGCGAGCACTGAACTTCCAGATCGCTAGTCAACTTTTCTTCGATATTTAATATTTTCGCAAGGTCTGGTAATCAATAACATTATAATGATTTAAAACATAACATTTTATAATGATAATTATTAGATCTTTTACACTTATTATTAGACAGTTGCGAATTAAGCCGCTACCGAATTAGATCAAGACATTTCAGACAATTTCGGAAACTGGAGATACATTTATAATTTATTTATTATAGGTGTAATCTGTTAGTTATACATATGTAACACAGTATATAACTAGTTGTGTGCTCTTACTGCGTTCTGGTGGAAAAAGGAGGCTTACTTGTTATATCTATAACTCGTCCTTTATTCGTCCTCCTCACTCATTTTTCCACCAGAATGCCCCCCAGCTACATATGTATAAGTTATAAATTATAACTAAATAGATAATAAGTTAAAATCTATAACTAATGAATAATAAATATATTTATTTCCGTAGATAATAGATTATCTCATAGCCTCAAGATTAATTAGTCTCAGGTGACATAAGCCTCACTAAACTGAGTACAAGTGTCATATTTCTTAGTTGAAGTCAGAAATAACATGTAATATAAAACCTCTTTGTTTCATAAATGTAAGTGTCTACAAAGATTCTATAATACTATTTTCCTACTTTTGAATACATGTTTAAATTGGGTCGTTTTTACTGTATTTATACATCTCTTTTTTTCTTACGCCATCAAAAAACGTCTATGGCGTGTCAATTGATGCAAAATTATACATCTTAGTTAGTGTTATCATATGTTCATTTTTGTAATTCATTGTTTTTTAGGCATTTTGTAAACTCTGT
Organism: Mercenaria mercenaria; assembly: GCF_021730395.1. Taxonomy (NCBI): domain Eukaryota; kingdom Metazoa; phylum Mollusca; class Bivalvia; order Venerida; family Veneridae; genus Mercenaria; species Mercenaria mercenaria. Next base: position 34,635,775 of record NC_069378.1, on the reverse strand, counting down.
TATCGATATGCTGTGTTTCGTTATTCTTATTGTTAATCAATATTTCGTTACCTGTATTGTATAACTTGTTATTCATAATTTATAATCTTGTGTCTAGTTATTGGAATGCTGTTCTATTTTATCCTTCGGAATTTCCTCTTTGTAACAAGTCATCGGCTCGTGGTAGACCTATGTCTTCAGTCATGGAACATGATAGTGTGACATCCTTCGTAGTGGCTTGGCTGATAACTACCAAATCACAGGTCACAGGTAGTCCAAACATAAATAGTCCTAATGTTTCTTCCCGTCCCCGTGCTCTTTCTCAAACTTGAACATCGTGTTTTGCGTTAGACTGCTGCGTTTCAGTATGCATTAGTGACATTGTATACCTAAATCTGCATGAGTTTGTTGCTTTCTAGATAAAGTGGCGGTGTAAGAACTTTCTTATATAAATTTTATTTTTATTTTTTTCATACTAGCGATATAATTCTTTCTGGGAATATGTTTCTGAAAATCTGATAAAATGTCGAAGAAAGTAATTAGGCGTGTGGATTTTATATGAAATGAAGTGCAGCCGGATTTAGTGGTGTTCAATTGCATCTAATAACTGATAGGTCATAAGATCTAATATAAGATTTTAAAAAGTCTTTGGCCAAAGATATTTTGAAATAACTGTTCTATATTATAAATGGAAAACACCTCCATATTTATATAAGAAGTGTTTTCCATAGAACTTCTCATAGATCTTCTATTTCTTTAAACAAAAATGGCATATATAAAAGCAGCATTCTCAACAAATTATTCACATCAAGTACAAGTTTTGCATTTGTATTATATATTAGAAAGTATTTTAATAAAGTCTGACATAGCTACTATAGGCTTTTAGGCTATTATTCTTAACAACCACAGGCTGCATGTTTTTCTGGTTGTAAATATATTCAGTTGTTGTTTTTAGTGTATTTATTCTGATCAGACACATGTTTCATTGACAAATTAAGATGGAAATAGTTCGTCACAAATATGAACAGACAATAAAGTATCATATATATCGCACGTGGATACGACAAATATAGGGCTAAGGCACGTGACTTTTTATACCGCCGACACGAAAGTTTACCAACAGTTCTATATATTTCGTTTCTTTTATTTCGTTCGCCCAGAACGCTCAAATCAATATTTTTTCGTCCTTTCGTATCAATATATCATTATTTTAGCATAACATACAGAATTTACCTGTAAAGAAACTATTACTTTTTTCTAGTTCTAACTTAATATTTAAACACGCTCCTATTTTTACATTTTTTACCGAGATATGTACACTAGATCTATCTAAAAATGTATGAACCTTAAAAAAGTTAAAAGGATATGAAATCAGATATAATACTGACAGATCGCCGCAAGTCCAACAGACTGTCAGGGGAAGAAGACACTTTGATCGCCCCTCTTTAAAGTTCCACGGTTCAAGTATGGGTCGATATTGGAACAATAGAAGCCAAAGACAATATTGCTACCTGTACAATATGCCTGAAAGGTATTTCTCATTGTTTACCCGTTACTTAGCAACTGCAGCTCAGGACAGATATGCCACGTGATTCGGGTATTGACTGTTTTTCTGTTCTTTGAGCAATGTTTATATTTGGCATTGTGTAATTTTGAATTGTGTGTGATCGGTCGATTATCTTTACTTTAGACTAAAGTTTGAAATATAATAACAAGTGTTTATATAGGACAAATTCAGACGACCCAGATAACATAAATCGATGATGTCATCAAATTTTAACAAACAATTAACCGAAACGAAACATTTAAATTATTCAGTGGAATATTAACGCTAGTGACTTTCCTGTTACAGCGGAGGAATTTTTAAGCTTTGTATAGTCCCACGTTAAATTGCAGTTCAAAATTAAAGGCAAATAAACATGATACGGACACAGAAACTGGTAAGATTTTTAACACATTTTTTTTTTGCCATTTGGTCAGCGTTTTTTAAACAAAAACAATATATGTACAGGTTGTAGATCTTTTTCAAAATTGTCCACAATTTACTAGTATATACAGTCAACTCCAAAAACAGAACTTTTCAAAATATTTAAAACTTGAACGTTGTATAAAAAAATGACCGCTAGCATGCATTAATTTTACAATTAATTGTTGTAACTGTAATTAAGTATGTTCCTGTTTAGTATATTTTGTTCTTATAACGATGAACTGTACATGTTCAAGTTATATCAATAAATTACTGTTCTGTTCTGTTCTGTTCTGTTCTGTTCTGTTTTCGGGAGAGTTTCTAAAAAAAAGCTTATTAGCTTACTACTCGCTCCCTTGCTTTTGTAATATATATTGTAATTACATGCTATTTGTTGAATAAAATATTGTTTAAACTAAAAATAGTGGATCTATTACAGCTGCACAAAAACGACATATGGATAAAGTCTTAGTTTAGAGCGTGTATTCCCGTCTTATATTAATTTTTGACATGCTAACATAATTCAATGACAGAAGTCGCACCACTCCTATGACAGCATTAAAAATACTTTTTTTTTCTCAATAAATTGACAACTTATGTCCTCTGTAAAGTCTGGCCCTCGAAAATATGATATAATTTGATATTTCATGAAACTGCAAATAATGTATTATGTAAGATTTTTGTGATCTTTATTTGTAGAAAGTAAACCCTTTACAGGCTTACTTTAAAACCATTTATATGTTAAATACATATATAATGGAGATGTTGAACCAGAAAATACATGTTTCAATGCATTGGTCATAGTACAGATTTGTTTTATACATTGTAGTATATAACAACAAGTATTGCGTAATTATCATATAAACAGTATACCAGTAGTGAAATAGTTTGTGTGACTGTCAATTTCAGATTACCTTGAAATAATTTTCTTTCAGAATAGTTGCTGTTAAAATAGATCTAGAAGTGACATTTATCAACAATCATGGGTTGTTGTGCCTCAAAATCAGAAAGCTCTAAGAAGAACTCGTTTCTTCTGCAGACGTTAGATGGTCATGAGACCGGGGTAAACTGCATGGCGTTGAGTGAAGATGGCAGTGTTCTGGCTACCGGAAGTGAAGATAAAACTGCACGACTTTGGAGTGCAAAAACATCACCTTGTGAGTGCATTGGAATATTAAGGGGTCACGAAGAATACCTTAATTGCATTTTAATCGAAGACTGTTTCTGCTTAACCGGAAGTGCTGATAAAACTGTCCGGAAGTGGGATGTAAGCACGTGCGAATGCGTACTCATCATGCGCGGACACACTTCTGTGATATATAGAATGATATGTACGGGAGATTTTATATTCACAAGTTCGTACGACCGTACGGCACGGTGTTGGGATTTTGACAACGGGGAATGTATTAGAGTGTTTAGGGGTCACAAAAGGGGCGTGTATCCACTTATTTTTATCCCAGGGGATGATGAAGGTGCAGACGATATAGACAATTACGATGGTTCTAAAGATTTACTTTTAACTGGTTCTGCTGACTTCACAGCAAGATCTTGGAATTTCGAAACTGGACAGTGCCTTAAAGTGTTTAAGGGACACACTGGGGCCATTACATGTATGTCAACAGATACAATGGGTAGAGTACTCTTCACCGGAAGTACAGATTACAGCATTCGCTCCTGGGACCTTCTTAAAGGGGAGCAACTCAAATTATTTGCCGGTCATCAAGGCTCTGTGATATGCATGCAGGTAGGTTCTGTAAATATTCATCGCAAGATTCTATTGCCAATACATAGAAAAACAGACACCGCAATAATCAATAATTTATTTGAGAAAGATCAATTACATCGCGACGTTTCTTCTACGCATTGGTACGTCCTAAGAAATTTTCACAATTTCTCGGCTTGCACATGTAATTTTACTAGTGCATGAAATGTCATGATTAAGTGTACTCATTTTAATCTACAGGCATAACACATGCCAAACAACAATGTTCTACCAAGCTGCCCACTACACATTCTGAAAGTACACTGCTATAATGCGTTATATATGTAAATATAAAGCGTAAAATCTGATACAAGCGTTTGAACATTCAAAATATAGAAAACGCAATGGTTGCCACCTTTCATACGTTACAGGTTTCTTCAAAATACATCCTTTGGGGGAAATCTTTTGTATGTAGAATTTTGGTTCCCATGACCAAGGGAAAAAAGAATTGTTCAAAGGAGATTTCAACCAAATTTCTTCAACAAAAGTTCTGTGCAGACATGGCGAAATTTCGAAACACGACATTCTAGGACAAAAAACGCGAAGAAATATTTTTTTTGCGTCCGCAGATTAAAATAATTTATTATGTCTTGTTGACACCCTCTTTTTGTCTTTTATTGTGTTTACGTCCAGACAACGTAACAACGCAGTCAATCGGTAGTTCGACTGACCAACAAAAAAGCATCAAACTCCCACCCACATACATAATTTTTATCATTATGATATGTATACAAGGTAGACCGTGTTTTTCATGTTAAGCCGAGGGGTAAAAACCTAAGCTTATCCGATATAACAAAAATGGAAACTGGATATACTAGTACACGTTCTATTCAGTACGACCAGAAACTGACAACAATAGCCAGTGACCCCAACAGTACACATCACGTGCCAATGTTCCAAAACACTTATAAATTGTCTGTTTATGAGAACTAATCTAAGTTATTATATAACCAGTCTGAGTTATTCATTATATGCACCAAAATTTGTTTCATTCCATTTTCCTTTACAAATCGTAAGCACCGTAGCAACGCATTTTGGAACGACCAAAGCAGCTGCAATCTTACACAAGCACCGAGGTAAAAATGTACGGGTTTTTTTGTCTCTTGGACACGAGATACTTACTCTTGTATCACTTTCCCTTGAGTTAGTATCTCATGGTACCGAGATAAATAACTTGTGCCCACGGGATTGTATTTCATTCCTACGAGTTAATATCTTGTGGTCACGAGATATTACCTCTCCTCTAAAAGTAAAAAGATCTTTGACATTACAAGAAATATATGTTTTAAAATAATCACGGTTTGTCACAGAAACTTAACTACATGTATAGATTCTTTTTTCTGTTTTATTGTTTTAATTAGCGTGTATATTTCCGGGTGGCATTTCCCACGGTGATTTATGTAATCTGTCGCATGCCGAGGTATATTTGTATAGTTATGTACGGGTCAAAGAGGCTGGGAATTCTCATAAAATATTAATACAGAATTCGACTTCTTTGGTGTTCACAGCATCATTGGATCACTATTAATTATTTATGTACAAGAAAAGTGCTGACTCAGAGATGGGGTTATCAAAAAGGGTAACACTTATCACGCGCTAATTTGAAAGGAAATGTTCTAGACTGAAAAAAGAAAATATGTAGGTAACAATGGCAACAGTTTGGATGCTATTGTGGGGTACTGTAAACCAATGTCGTACTTGTTTGCTGATATAACGGCGCTTTCGCGGAAAACTACTAAAACAATATTACACGGTTGCTTATATTGACGCTAATATTGAAAGTACACACTAGAGTAGTAGGATTTTGCAGACAAACAAACAGGAATAGTAGGTTTTGACTCATAAACAAACAGGAGTAGTAGGTTTTTGCTCATAAACAAACAGGAGTAGCAGGTTTTTACTCATAAACAAACAGGAGTAGTAGGTTTTTGCTCATAAACAAACCGTAGTAGCAGGTTTTTGCTCATAAACAAACAGGAGTAGTAGGTTTTTGCTCATAAACAAACCGTAGTAGCAGGTTTTTGCTCATAAACAAACCGTAATAGCAGGTTTTTGCTCATAAACAAACCGGAGTAATAGGTTTTTGCTCATAAACAAACAGGAGTAGTAGGTTTTTTGCTCATAAACAAACCGTAGTAGCAGGTTTTTGCTCATAAACAAACCGTAGTAGCAGGTTTTTGCTCATAAACAAACAGGAGTAGCAGGTTTTTTGCTCATAAACAAACCGTAGTAGCAGATTTTTGCTCATAAACAAACCGGAGTAGCAGGTTTTTGCTCATAAACAAACCGTAGAAGCAGGTTTTTGCTCATAAACAAACCGGAATGGCAGGTTTTTGCTCATAAACAAGCTCATAAACAAACCGTAATAGCAGGTTTTTGCTCATAAAGAAACCGGAGTAGCAGGTTTTTGCTCATAAACAAATCGTAGTAGCAGGTTTTGCTCATAAACAAACCACAGTAGCAGGTTTTTGCTCATAAACAAACCGGAGTAGCAGATTTTTGCTCATAAACAAATCGCAGGTTTTTGCTCATGAACAAACCGGAGTAGCAGGTTTTTACTCATAAACAAACTGGAGTAGCAGGTTTTTGCTCATACACAAACCCAAATAGTACAATTTAGGTGATACTGACACAACAGCTACACTTGAACATGAGAAATAAGGTTTTGTTTTAACGAATATTAATATTACATTATAAGGAATCAGTATTATATAAGTAAATGTTTCGTTGCAACGAATAAATATTTCTTAGAAAGCAAAAAACAATCTCTATTTATACATTTATGTGTATATAGCGGAATATGATTTCGATTTCATGACATAGAATTTCGTTAAAACAAATTAGAATTTCATCACTATATCGAAATAAGATTCCCTTATAACGCAGTAAACGGCACTTCATGGAAAGAAATATTCATAGCAAACGTTGTGATAGATCTTTTTTTTTTTTGTCAGGGATGATTATTATTAGATTATTGATATATTTAAAGCAAAAGGCGAAAATTTGTTATGGAAAAATGCCATTGCCGCTTTCATCTCATTTAATAATTCATTAAGTATAGATTGTGTTTTGGTTACAGCACTTAAAAGTTGTAGAAACATTGATCATATCTCACAATGTTTGCATTTGCATGAATGGGAATTGTCCCACAGAGCCTCGTAACGCTTAATGACATCACATCAAATACATGTGCCTTGAGGGCAAAGACATCATGTGTAAAATTAAAGTAATCCTATATAATGCAGCTGAGTTTGAAGTTAAAGCCCCCCCCCCCCCCCACTCCCCCCACCCCAAACACACACACGCACACCCGGCAGTACGTAAAAGGGTTGTGTTTTTTTAGTTTAAAGTTACAAAATAAGCATTTTATTACCTTTTTTAAGATTCGAGATTTGTTTTTATATGATACGCATTAAAATATCTACTTCGACAATACTGGTTTATATCATTTTCGATATCAAATATCATTTGCTACGCGTTTTTTTTTTTTTTTTTTTTGTTTCTTTCTTTTTTGTTCTTGCTCTTTTTTGTTGTTGATTTTTTACTGAAACTTTGATGTTGGTCTGGAGGCATGCCCCCAGACAATCATACGTAACTTATTCAGAAATGTTGTTGAGAAGTGCACAGTTTTCTTTATTTTTTGTTTATTCAATGTTGACAATATATAGAAAAGATAATCACAAAGCATCTTTGTTAAAGATCACATGTAACACTGCAATGACAGATTACCCGTTCGACGCTAGGCAGATTTTTTAAAAATCTTAAATTTAAGCAGAAGTGTAACTGACATTAAGTAATTGCAAACGGTGTTGTTAAATTTTGATAAAACCTGGTGTTTCCTATATGTCTAGAGATATAAATTGACGATGATAAAGAGGAAGATAGAAAACGAGAGAAATGCTGGTAGAACATGAGTCAGTTCAAGGAAGACAGAACAATAGGAAGGTAGAAAATAAAGAAGACAGAAAAAAATAATTGGTGCAAGTTAGAAGGCTGATCTGTTGGCGGAGACTGATAGAAAATGAGGAAGACAGAAAATGAATTATTTAGAGGGAGAGAGCTTTATTTAAACAGACCATTCCAGGCTGGTAATTGGACTGCGACTTTGTCCGAGGACATCGTATTTGGTTCCAACCCTGGGCAAATAAATAGCGCGATATGAACATTTTTAAACATAATTTCCTTCCTACATGCTTTAGTAACAGTTCATTGATGGATCATGATTTAATATTTTAAAGCAGACATATTCAATGCTGCATCGATTGCAACACTGGCATTGTAATACAATAAATACAGTCCCATATGTGATTAACAATTCTATTAGGTTACCGGCAAATTCTGCAGGGCTGAATTCTGTTACCCATATCCGGTACAATTTAATTTGTTCGAATATTTTCGTAACTGTTATTGAAGAATTGATATGTTATGTTGTTATTTACATTTTTCATGAACTGTGGAATATCATCGCTAGTGAGCTAAAAATTTCATCTAAAGTTTTTCATTGTTCGGATATTTCTGACTCGATATCAACAGCTAGTCAGCGGGTATCATCATCATCTGCATCGTGCAGTTATTTCGATTTCCGGGTTTTTATTGAACGTTTGATAATGCTTGTAAAGCTTCATTCAATCCATTTATTTTTAAAATTGTTTACTGATTGAATTAAGATATTTTGATACACACAACACGTTCGTACAATGGGTTCCATGGAGCTTATGTAATTAAGCTGTTTGTTGGAATAACATATTGAATATATATAAAAATGTAAATCTCCCAGAACGACTGACACATAACTTACCGCTGACTCTTTCACACTTTATTTGGTGAAAATGAAATAACCCTACCCACCATTTTTTAAACTTACAATTTTGTGAGCGCGTGCGAAGGAACAAGAAGTCAAATAACATGGAGTTCGATCCCAGCCTTGGCTGGGTAATCAGGACAAGAACAGCAAATGTTAACATATTTAAAGTAAGCCTTTATACACAGTGAAGACGAGAGATGTAAATGTCAAATTCATTGGTCCAAGTCCGATGTCAGTCGGTCTCGACCTCTGATTCATGCGTGAAAGTCTGTAACTTGCAGAGAAAAGTTTTAAATTGTTTTAGGAAACTAAGAAGTTCAACGCTAGTAACGCAAACTGATAGTTGTATGCAACTAAACTATTGCTGATACACAGCGTATATAAGTGCAAATTAAAACACCCATTTGGGTCCTATGACATGGGAACTAGCGAATAAAATAAAGCATGGCTAAATTGATTTTGCGGGTAGTCGAACTGTATAAAGCGGCGTGTGTGTGTTCGGGTTTAACGTCTTTTTTCAACAATTTTTCAGTCATATAAACGACGGTGTCTACTTGTAGCAGAGAGCACAATGCCTAACTTTATAGTGCTGCCTCACTGGAATATCACGCCGTAGACACGTGACATGATACCCCACCCAGTCACATTATACTGACACCGGGCTGACCAGTCCTAGCACTATCCTCTGGCTTACGGAAGGTCGGTGGTTCTACCCAGGTGTCCGCTTGTGATGAAATAATGCACGGAGGGGCACCTGGGGTCTTCCTTCACCATTAAAGCTGGAAAGTCACCATATGACCTATCATGTGTCGGTGCGACGTTAAATCCAACAAAAAAAATCCTCTTAATGCTGAGCGCCAAGCGCTGAAGATACTAGTACCATTTTTTACGTCTTTGGTAAAAAATGGTACTAGCAGCTTCCTCACTTGGCGCTCAGCATTTAGAGGATAGTGCCAGGACTGGTCAGCCCGGTGTCAGTATAATGTGACTGGGTGGGGTATCATGTCACGTGTCTACGGCGTGTATTCCAGTGAGGCAGCACTATAAAGTTGGGCATTGTGCTCACTGCTACAAGTAGACACCGTCGTTTATATGACTGAAATTTTTTTTAAAAAAAGACGTTGAACCCGAACAGTAAATGTTCACGATATTTAAGAATGTTGTTATATTCTTCAGGTCATCAATAAAATCCTGTATTCCGGAAGTTCTGACCACACCGGAAGAGCATGGGTGACGGAGTTTGGAGATTGTACGAGAGTTTACAAGGGGCATAAGCATACAGTCTCCGTCATCAAAATGAAAGACGGCCTTGGTAAGCTTTATAGCATATATTATTCGGGATGTCAATGCAAATTCAGCTTGTCAATGAAAATATAGTCTTAAAAACATAATTATATCTTATTTTGAATCACACTTCTTGCATACGCAACACTGTATGATTAAAAAGGAGCTAGGATACTAAAGCCAAACATTACAGTGTAAGTTTAGAGCCATTTGCCTTGAGGCCGAAGTCTCACAAACAGATTAATTGAAATATATATAGACATTGGGTCCGAGTTAAAAACATTTTAACCTAACCTGATCGAATAAAATAATGATTATCTCTAACCCATTGGTATGATTTGAAAAGAAAAGAAAAGAAATACCGTTACATTAACTGTTGTTTTCGGATACACCAACGTTGAAGATGCGTTCTGTTAGCATTAATTCCTAATTAAGCATGATGTTTCAAAGCAAAGGCGTATCTGAATAAGTAATGAATTGTTTTCAAATTAACTTTCACGTATTTAGGTTTTATGACTAGTTGTGATCGGAAAATGCCAATTAACTCCGGTTTATACAGAAACAAAATGTCTTTGACCGGAGCGACTCGATCTTTGAAACTGTATGAATATTTTATAAAACATGGTATAATGTAAAAGCACCGGCAATAAACAATGTTCTTTTATCAACTAGAAAAGTCAGTAAGTTCTTTATGGTGTTAGACATTCAGAGCGTGAATGGTTTTAATTGACCTTTTTTCTAAGTTTAACAACCGGTCGAGCGCAGAAATCGACCAAAAATGCTTTTAGTTCTCTTGGGAGGCAATGTCTTGTGGTCGTATATTGGTATCGGGGAATATACAATTTTTTCAGTCTCTAATTGTAAGCTTGATAAGGGGCCGTATTTAAGTGACTATTTGACTTGTTCCTTGTATAACGTGAATAAACTAGGCAAACTGGACTAGTTATTTTTAAAGCATAACTGTAAACATTGCACATTGTAATTATAACAAGCAACATTATATTTGACCATTAATCTTATAGCTGTAAGTTTTCACTGAAGTGATTCGTTTTGTTCGGATAGTAAAAATTAACCTGTTAAGTATTTCACTAATATATTAGATTTAATTTTGAAGCCTGCACTTCTTGTTGAACAGGTCATGTTGTGCAAACTGCATGTTATATTTAATATTCATCTTTTTATCCCAAAAAAGTCACATTGTCTTGTAGATGAGCTACTTGAGTCGTCTGGTCAATTAGTCTTCTTTAGAAATCATGTACAAACTTATCTGAGTTGAAGGACAAAATGTAACGATAACTTTACCACATCTGCAACCACGCTATCTCCATTAACGGAAGAAAGAATTTTTCAGACAGATCTTTCTCAGACAAAGTATCCATTACAGGCCACATACATGGCTGCATGAAAACAAAAGTCCTTCTCAGACATAAAATAGGCAATTTCCTACAATACATTTTAATATGACATATCCGATTGCTTTATCTAACTGAAGAGGTGATGAATTTACCTGTCGATCCTCTTTTGCCCTCTCAGACAATCACGATGAGCCCAGGTAAGTCTTTTCAAAAGGTCAACCAATCATTCCTACCAATAAGACAGTGGAAAAGTACTGGCAGGCCTAATCTTAATTAGTTTCGTTTTCGCTGGCTCAGAGAAAAATGCACGAATACTATCCTTACGTTTTTATCTCCTTCTAAACAATATGATTTGTTCTATAGAAAATGATCGTCCGCGTAAATGTTATACAGATATTTCCTTGTATTTGTTTTCGCTATAACAAATTGTTGATAAATTAAGGTCAGACAAACCTCCATATAGTATGTTATAAAATTGGAATGCAAATAGAGGTTTGATTTCCATGTGTTTTATACAAACTCTTTTGAGCCTATAGTACTTAAAAATGTTAAATTCCGTAGTTCATACTGATTGTTATTACAATTGCCGCGTCTGACCTCTTATGACGGCACTACTTTCAGTGTTAACCGGATGCGGAGATGCGGTTGCCCGACTGTATACCGGAAAATCCGGTTCACTTGTGCGCGAGTTCAAAGGTCATGACGGAGCTATCAACGCTTTACAGGTTTTACTGTAGTTCAGTAGAAGCTATATAATCCCAAACAAACCAGAATTTAACCTAGTTCAGTAGACGATAGAACCAGGGTTTTCTGTTGTTAGTAGAATATATAATTTATAGATTCCACTACTCACTCAGAACACTTGGACACTTTTTAAAACTAATCAAATAACATATATGAGCCGCACCATGAGAAAACCAACATAGTGCATTTTCGACCAGAATGGATTCAGACCAGCCTGCGCATCCGCGCAGTCTGGTCAGGATCCATGATGTTCGCTTTCAAAGCCTATTGCAATTACAGAAACCGTTCGCGAACAGCATGGATCCTGACCAGACTGCGCGGATGCGCAGGCTTGTCTGAAACCATGCTGGTCGCAAATGCACTATGTTGGTTTTCTCATGGTGCGGCTCATGTATTTTACAGAACATACTATGTGCATTCTAACTGATATAACTGGACATTTATTTATTTATTTAAAACTTGTTATTTATTTTCTCTTGATAAAATTTTTCATAAAAGTGTACATTAATAAACATACCATATGGACTAAATTTTGCGGACAGTTATTTCAACCTTAAAGAAAAAACAGAATCTTATCTTTATTTTATTACGGAGAGGAAACATTCAACCAAAACAATAATAATATATTTGCATCGTGATTCTCAAAAGTGTTCATTTGGTCTTTTAATGAGTGTGCTCTTCCAGCAGGATGTCAACAGAAAGCAGCATTAGTTAGAGTGAAGTGTTTAGTATAGACATTTAAAACCCCTTACTGTTTTTGTAGATACCTTCCATTTCAGTGAGTGTTCATTCCTTTTACTTTTCTAGTTGATAGCACCAAACTACGACGATTAGAATTCTAGTTTCCACCAGAACTGATATAGACATTTTTATCCAAGTAGTTTTGAAAATAATACCCGTTGTTATTTTTTATTTAACCCAGTGTACACAGGCTCTGGCGATTCTCTTGTTCAATGTTATGACTCGAAATCCGGGGCTCTCAGGCGGACATTCGCCGGACATAATGTAGCTATTACCTCCCTTCAGGTAACACCAATTAGTTCTTTCGTTTTGTTTTGTTTAGTTTGATTTCAGTTAAAGACTCCGGTTGATCGGTCAAGAGACTTATATATTTGCTATATCCCGATTACTTTATGTAACCTGATAGTTAAAACTAATGAAATTCTTAGTGCATTCCATTTCAGAAACTTACATTATAGTTATAAAACACGAAACGTCTCGGGTATTTGTTCATGCAAAAGTCTTTGCCATCGTTTTTGGCCATGCAAAAGTCTTTGCCATCGTTTTTTGCCATGTAAAAGTCTGTCTTTGCCATCGTTATAACCATGCAAAAGTATTTGCCATCGTTATGACCATGCAAAAGTCTTTGCCATCGTTTTGGCCATGCAAAAGTCTTTGCCATCGTTATGACCATGCAAAAGTCTTTGCCATCGTTATTACCATGCAAGTCTTTGCCGTTGTTTTGGCCATGTAAAAGTCTTTGCCGTCGTTTTTGGCCATGCACAGTAAAACTTCAGACATGGGAATTAGGGTACAAGTGGGATTTGAGAAATACTAAAAATAGTCTTCTGTATAAAGTGAAAAAAATTTGCACACTATTTCTGTTAAAACGATTATTATATTGAAATATTTGTTATGACCATTATGATTTATTAAGGAGGTTCTTGAACAAATAATTTTCAATAAAGCTGATTTATACAAATACTGTAAACTTGACGACGCCCTATTTGGTAAATTCGTTTAAGAATATTCTCACAGAAATTCGAAAAATAGTTTGTAACTCTAAATTTAGGGCATCTTCTGCTAGTACTTACATGTATGGCGTAAACAATTCTCTTCTTTTTTATCCTAACACAGATTGTTGAGGGACGCCTGTTTACTGGTTCTTACGACGGTGCCGTAAAAGTCTGGGATATCACCGGAATCAACGACGACACAGCTTTCGGTATTATTGATTAAACTATTATTATTAATTTTTGGCCATCTTTTTTTGCTCATTTGGCAATACTTTGATTCAACTGTTTGATTAATTTTGTCACTAGTAATTAAATAGAAAGGTGCCCCATACATAGTTACAACGGTGCTGAAATATCACAGTTCAGGTAGAATCCACACACCCCCAATTAAGTTGTGGTTGACAAATCTGGTTAATTGTATTCCGATAAGGTATGAAATCTGGGGAAATGAAATAGCTGTGAACTGTGGTTGAGGAAACCACTGTATAACAATAGATTTAACTATGCTTGAGAAGCATGGGGAAATGAAATAGCTACCTAACGGTACATTCTTCTTTCATTTATTTTTATGTTTTTATGTTTTCAAGTACAGTGTTATTATATATATTTAAGCAATATTTGTTTCAAAGCAGCGTCTCAAGCAAGGCGGCGCTGTGTTCGTTTTGTATTAAGTACATGTATAACAATTTGCATTATGCCTCTTAATTATTCTTCAGAAGTACATGTCTTTTGTTTTTCAAGTACAAGATAAACATATCATATGATGATGATTTTAAATATTGGCGTTTACTTTAAAACAAGGAACTTACAAAATATTTTTAGGTGCAAAGTGCTATTTCTTTTAAAAGTTCCCGGACTTCCAACGTTTAACCGTATTGAGTTGTTTTGTATAAATATTAGCGTCAGATGTGATTGTATCAACGAAGGGCAGCATCACTGACCGGGAGCAAAACATGCAAGCTTTATTTAGTGAATTGCAAAGAAATGTGAACTCCCGACGTTGAATGCGTTCGTAACACTAGTTTCATTTTTATTTCGTTTTATTTATTTATTTATTTATTTAGAACTGTTCCATTGGTGATGTGTGCTATCAATATTTAATGGCTTATCGGGAATGCTGCTTTTCATTTCAAATGTTTTTTCTCCAGTTATAATTAGTGATGCATGAGAAAGACCTAGAAATGTTTTAGAAGTGAACGTTTCTATCATTTTCATAACTTTGATTCAGCTGTGTGCTTTAAATAATTAATGGCATGTCGGATATGCTTCTTTGCATTTCAAATGCTTTATATAAAACATATAGAGTGACGCTAGTATAAATTGTCATACAATTTGAATGTGCCAATTAGCTTTCCACACGTTTTAGAAGTGAGTAGGTCGTTAGTTGGAAAAGGCATGTAGGCATTCGATTTTCAAAAATATTTTGTGTACTAAATGTTTTAATATGCCATGTTTTGTTTCCATGGGCACAGTGGGTCTAAACGTCTTTAAAAATAACGTTTCTGTTTGGCAAACACCCAACAAACCATCCAGTATAGTAAATATTACTATAATTTTACCTAAGGCCTTGGCATGTCTGCATTTTTTTATTACATCATGTTTATCAATGTTTACAATTTCAAATGTCCATTATAGTTTTGTAGACATTGCGTAGCTATGTTAGAAACAAAAGTTGGCGTTTTGCTGCAAGATGAAAATATGCTTGCGCTGTTACAACACCAGTTTTTGGAGTTACTGGACTCGGGGCTCCTTTAGTTATTGTTTTGTATGTAAACCTACAGATGGGAATGGATTGAAACTTCTCGCAGTTTTACAAAACTATGCCCTTGTTTCGTCTCAGTAAATTTTTGTTAAGTTTTTTGTATGTAAGCTGGTATCTCAATACCGATTAATTCGAATGGATTTAAACTTCACAACCTTGTCCTCTGTGATAAGCTGACATAACTTTCGTTTTACATTTCTGAAAAATTGTGCCCCTTTTTCGATTTGTATATTCATTCAAAAATGCTGTTGAATAGTCGAGCGGTGCTGTCCTCCAACAGCTCTTGTTTTACATATTTTCATTTTTTTTTTTGTATTCTGCATGAAAACTGTTTTTCCTGTTATTAAAGACAGACCGCCGGCTTTTACTGAAGAACAAATTCTCAATGCGGAGAGACTTCAAAAGAGGCGTAAGATTCCGCTGGCTTCGTCAGTTATTTTTGTCAACTTTTCTGTAAACATTACACGTGTGTGCTGTTAATTGTTGTATTGAGTGACGCCAGCTTTTTACATTCTATATTACATCTATCATGTCATTAAAGCCCAAACTGAATACAAATCATTAATGTATCATTAAAAGATGACACTTACACACATTTTAAGACTGGAGAACTAAAAACAATCTCATCATGATAGGCTTTGTAACTTATTTTTTGCGACTAATATTTCGGAATTTGTACATGTGTATGTTGTAAAATGTTATGTTGGGAGACCGCAGCGGTTTTTTAATTTAAGTTGTTTTTTTCAATGTCAAGTCATTTATACAACCGATTTCCAATTCAGATATAGACCATTGTACACTTTTATGCCATTTTGATGATGAACTACGGAACCAAAAAAAATCACGGTAACGAACCTTAACCATTCCTGTCAACTTATATTCGTGTCTTTTTTCCGCCACTTCTGTGTATAGCAAAAAAGATGTTCCTGCCAAATTGAAAACCATAAGTTTGTTTTTAAGGATCTTTAAATCATCTTTGAAATAGTTTAAACTTTTATGTATCTATATAGAAACGATATAAACATGAGGGAAAAAACACACACATAACACATGCTGAACTCACCTAAAATGAATTTCATCCAAATTGATCATTCTTGATGGTATTAGAGAAAGGCGCGTAACTTAACATACAGCTAATTAACTCATTTTGATAAAGTGTTGATACAGTAAAGGATCTGGTTAAAAATATGGTCAATATAAATAACATAGAAGGATCTGGTCAAATTCTTGATATGATAGACTATCTGGCTAAATGTGGTCAATATAATAATTAGTAGTGTTGATACAATGAAGGGTCTGGTAAAAAGCGGTCTATATAAATAGTAGTGTTGATACCACGAAGGGTCTGGTAAAAAGCGGTCAATTGAAATAGTAGTGTTGATACAATGCAGGGTCTGGTAAAAAGCGGTCAATTGAAATAGTAGTGATGATACCACGAAGGGTCTGGTAAAAAGCGGTCAATATAAATAGTGTTGATACAACGAAGGGTCTGGTAAAAAGCGGTCAATATAAATAGTGTTGATACCACGAAGGGACTGGTAAAAAGCGGTCAATTCAAATAGTAGTGTTGATACAATGCAGGGTCTGGTAAAAAGCGGTCAATTGAAATAGTAGTGTTGATACCACGAAGGGTCTGGTAAAAAGCGGTCAATATAAATAGTGTTGATACAACGAAGGGTCTGGTAAAAAGCGGTCAATATAAATAGTGTTGATACCACGAAAGGACTGGTAAAAAGCGGTCAATTGAAATAGTAGTGTTGATACAATGCAGGGTCTGGTAAAAAGCGGTCAATTGAAATAGTAGTGTTGATACCACGAAGGGTCTGGTAAAAAGCGGTCAATATAAATAGTGTTGATACAACGAAGGGTCTGGTAAAAAGCGGTCAATATAATAGTGTTGATACCACGAAGGGACTGGTAAAAAGCGGTCAATGTAAATAGTAGTGTTGATACAACGAAGGGTCTGGTAAAAAGCGGTCAATGTAAATAGTAGTGTTGATACCACGAAGGGACTGGTAAAAAGCGGTCAATGTTAATAGTAGTGTTGATACCACGAAGGGACTGGTAAAAAGCGGTCAATATAAATAGTAGTGTTGATACAACGAAGGGACTGGTAAAAGGCTGTCAATATAAATAGTAGTGTTGATACAACGAAGGGACTGGTAAAAAGCTGTCAATATAAATAGTAGTGTTGATACAACGAAGGGACTGGTAAAAAGCGGTCAATATAAACAGCGTAAAATTACATTTCATTGAATACTCCTGACTTATTTTACTACATTCTTCGAGACAGAAAAAACAACACCTTTTCAAAACATAATTACAAATAATTTTAATTTTTATACCTTTTAAACGTAATGTAACTACGCACTAGCAACATTAAAAGTGCACTTCTTGTTTGTTCAATATTTATGTATTTGTGTATATTCTAAAAACGACTTATTATTACCGTTATTCTAAAAATATGATGTTTTTATCCTTGTTGTTTTGTCTGTGATTAATGTGTATTTTATGCATGTACATGTTAATGGTTACAATAGAACTTCACCAAAAATCCATGACAGTCTTTTCTTTTAATCTCAGTATATTTCAAAGATTTATTAATGTAAAATCCGTTCTATTTTTTCTGTAAAAATCACCTGACGCACATCTAAGATCACAAAAAAGAGCATGTCAAAAATGAAAATGTTCTCATTGCAGAGCAAATAATTGTTACACATGAAATGAAGCACCAGTAGCCTTACATTTTTGTTTTGTTTTTCAGGAAAAGAGGATGAAGAGAAAAAGAAAAGCAAAGAAAATTCTGATAAAATTGAGCAAATTAGCAAAATTGATCAGAATCAAAATGGCATTGCTAATGGCCAAGGCAATAAGATTATGATAGAGTAAAGGGGAACCAGTCGTTAATACGTGAAACAGAAAGACGAGATATATTGGACATGAAAAGAATCAAGACTGTATTTTCAGCAAAGGCGATCATTTCACTGAGACATGTATTTGTAGATTTAAGATTCAAGAAATTTAATTTGTTGTTTTATTCCCCAACGAATTTTTATGATTTTTCAGTATTTTGTTAGGATGGGAGTGTATTATTTTTAATAACAACAGTTGTTAATTTCCACGTAGTTGTCGACCTTTTGCTTTACATATTATTTTCTATATTATTTTTTCTGCACTTTAAGTGTTCCGGAAAAAAATTAAGGTATCCGATCAACAAATAGGTATATTTCGATGCCTGATGACCCCATGTTTTTTGGTATCATTTGAAAGAGTTGTGTCTGAAGAAGTTATTGTAAGATTACCGCTGCTTGTATGTGGTTGGTAGATGACCCTTTTTTGTTGGTGCAATAAAAAGTCAAGGTCGCACTTTCTGCCATCAGTCAGTAACTAAAAATGATTCGGCTTACAGGCCGATTTTGTTGCGTGTTGATTAAATGTGATAATGCACAGTCAACGGACACTGGGCTATAGCTTCAGAACATGACTGATTTTTTTATGACTCATAAAATTGAATAGTTTTCAGTTTAGCAACGAACTTTAAGAGTTTTTTTATTCTTTTTAAATCCGTATGAATTAATAAAATGCACGTTTCTGTATTCTTAGTTAGGGTCCTTTTTGATGTTAGTATATCATTGTTCTTTTAATGTTGTGGGGAGTGAAAGGTGTAAAAAAGACTGATGTATAAAATTGTGCAATATTGTTTTGTTTATCATGCACAGTCAAACCTGTTTTAACGATCACCTGTGTGCAAGACCAACTTGCTGAAAAGACAACATATTTCTTTTTTATTATGAAGTGTAGTTTAACCAGACTGTAAAGACCACATGTTTCTTTTTTATAAGCTCATCTGTCACGTAGTGATAAAGTGAGCTTTTGTGATCTCCCTTCGTCCGTCCGTGCGACCAAAATTTCTTGAGAACACATTTATGGCCATATCTTCATGAAACTTGGTCAGAATGTTTATCTTGATGATTCCTATGCCAAGTTCAAAACTGGGTCATATGGGGTCAAAAACTAGGTTACCATTTAAATCAAAGGAAAAGCTTGATGACACCGTAGAGGCCACATTTATGACCCTGTCTTCATGAAACTTGGTCAGAATATTTAGCTTGATGATTCCAAGGCCAAGTTTCATAGGTGAGTGATATAGGGTCATCATGACTCTCTTGTTATATTTGGGTTGTTGTTTAACCTGTGAATAAAGACCAGGTGCAAATGAAGATATTTGTTTGACTATCCCAGGTGGTCTTTATAAAGAGGTTTGACTGTAGAAGTATCGGCTATTTATTTGTTTTCTTAATTTTTCAGTTCTTGTATAAAAGTTTTTATCTAAATAATAGGACTGCATTTATAACTGATGCATATCTTTGTGAACAACTCTGCCCTGTTTTAGAACTAAGTTAATATCACCAGTAACTGATTCAGCACAGAAAAACGCAAACTGTTGGGAAATGTTTAAGGATGTTTAAGAATACCTTGATGAAATTACCCTTTTTCTAGACAACACCATTTCGCAGTTGGAAAACACTTGGAGATATTTAAAATGCGCAGGAGCTCAAGGAGCATAAGAAATCATTTATGATAGTTCTGTTTCATGTTAATATATATATATACATACAGTACAACCTCTCCAGAGTGGCCCTCTCTTAAGCAGAATCCTCTGTAACAACATAATCAAAATTTCTCAAGCTCAAAAATACTATCAAATCAAGTTACCTCTCCAGAACAACAACCTTTACACAACAGTCAATATTTGTATCTCCCAAATGATGCTGCTCTACAGAGGTTGCACTGTATATATTTTGCATGCCTGACAGAATTTTCCAGTGTTTTGGGCAGTGCTGGAAAACTTTGTCTTACACCCTGGAGTGTAAATGACTCTCGTGCTGTAATTTATGAATGAATGTGTAAATTCAGAGGCTACTGTAGTAAAACATTGCTTAAAACAAAAGCACCAGTTTTATTTCATTTCTTCCGTTATTTGAAGAATACTACATGCAAGAAAAAGATTTTTTCACTGGTAAATGTGTGGATGGAACTACCTGGCTCTGCAGCAACTTGGCAGAGCCCTGTTAGCGCCTAAACAGTTACCCTTGAGCAAGATATTTCTATCCGTACTTACAAGTAAAAGAATCTTATAATCTTTCTTGCTACAAACAAATCATAATGATTTTTTCTGTGTTTAAGTCAGTGGCGTTTAATTATACTGCATGTATAGTCCCAGGCAAACTTAATAGATAACTGATGTATGTATGCCGGAGTAACTGTCAAAGTATAAAAAGCATACTTATTGTCTATCAAGTGTCTGTAAGTAAACATCTAAACAGGTGTACGTCAGAATTTCTTTCACTTGCTGGTAGTATTCGTATATTTTAGCCATTTGAGCCAAACCATGAGAAAACAAACATAGGGCATTTGCACTATGTTGGTTTCTTTAATTGAAATAGGAAAACGAACAGCATGGATACTGATCAGACTGCTCAGATTGGTCTGGATCCATGCTGGTTGCAAAGCCACTACGCCGTTGGTTTTCTCATGGTCCTGCTCATTTCATCATGTGTGTTTGCGAAACAAAGTATGTTATAGTTATATTGTGAAAGGTTAATGCTGTTTTCAACAGCATGTTGTGGATTACTGTCTTATGTTCATATAATCTGCAGGATTTCAACTGATTAAGGGTGCAATACAAAATTGGGTAACCCAGGGCATGAAGGGCTGCAAGGCAATAAAGTGTTTAAATCTATAGTTAGTTAAGTTAAATGACCGTTTTCTTGATAGACTGTTTTCTTCATTTTATCAGTTTTCTTTCTTTGTCAACAGATTTACCAAATTTGAATTGCATTGTATCTAGTGTAACTTTTTTTTTTCATGCATATTTTCTCTCAATTTTCCAGAAAATATACATTTGTAAATTGGTAAACTCGATGTAGTTTTAGTTAGAAAAAAATGTACATGACATTATTTCATAACTGTTTTGTCAAGAATACTTTCACTGAATGAAAAATACTCTTTAATTTTATCTACCTTTTTTAGAGAAATTACTCTGTTTTTGTATTTTATTTTTTGAGGAGAATTTTCTACCAAATTAAGAGAAACAATACCAAGGCAAAGTAAAGCTCTGCTTGCCTATCACAGGCAACTCCACTGGAAATTTAAAGCTTGAAAACAAACCAATCTTGAAGAAAACCCCAGAAAAACTTTACATCCATGTCCATTTTGTGTATTAATTAAAATTAGATTATTCAACATCTATCATGTCATAAACTTGAAGCTTACATTTGTAGCGAGTTATGTCATTTTTTCCGTGTGTACTAGCAGGTTCTAGTATCAGCATCTATTGTTCAATTCATTTGATCAACATTTTTGTGTGTTTTTGATGTTTATTTTTAGCAAATAATTACAGCTGATCAATGTTTCCATATATATATACATGCATATAGCACAATATTTTCGTATTAAAAATACACCTAGCTTTCTATCAACTTACAGAGCTAAATGAAAATTGATCCCATCATGCTAAACTAGTTGCATTCACTCTAAAACCAAAGTTGTATGTAAACTAAACATATAATGGTGAGGTGATATTCCAGTTATAAGTACAGTCAAACTTCTCCTGCGTAAACTTAATGGGACTGGGAAAAATTGTTTGAGTTAATTTAATATCAGTAGTCTGAGCCATTGAGCAATTTACATTGTAAAGGGATTTTGCCAAGACCTTACAATGAGTCCAAACAAATGGTATCGTTTGAAATAACCAAGTTTAAGCAAACCAAGTTTGACTGTTGTATTAAATTGAAATTAACTGAAAAAGTTTATTAGTTTTGGGTTCTATCATGTAATCTGGCTCTTAGTTTTTGTGCAAATATGATAAAGAAAACTAGACCCTGTAATACTCTTGTTCACAAAGCAGTGAACAAATGAAAAGTGTATTTTTTTTCTCTCAAGTATTTACAGCATTTACTTCTCTTTTATTCATTGTTTTTTTAAAATGCATACTTATATATGTATCTAAAGTTATAAACTTTTATATAAGCCAACAGTTTAACCATAATGGAAAAAAATAAGTATGTATAAAACTAAAAGGATTCAAAATGTTGCAATATTTAAATCAACAAAGAATCAACATTATGAGGGAAAAAAAATACAATGAGTCAACTCTTTTTTTTTGGTAGAATATAGTGAAATCTGTGATAAATGAGACTTCTTGTTACTGTTCATTCAATAAACTCTCTTAGAAAACACAGTGTTTGTTGTTACTTCTCAAGCTTAATGGAAGTGCTAACTACAACCTTGCAGTCATCACAATGATAAGGACAATCCTTACACAGATTTCTGGGAGTACTAATCTGTCTGTACCATACTAACAATGATCTAGACAGTCCTTACAATGATCTAGCAGATCAACCAATGATCTAGGCAGTTCTAACAGTGATCTAGCAGATCAACAAATGATCTAGGCAGTCCTTACAGCGATCTAGCAGATCAACCAATGATCTAGGCAGTCCTTACAATGATCTAGCAGATCAACCAATGATCTAGGCAGTCCTAACAGTGATCTAGCAGATCAACCAATGATCTAGGCAGTCCTTACAATGATCTAGCAGATCAACCAATGATCTAGGCAGTCCTTACAATGATCTAGCAGATCAACCAATGATCTAGGCAGTCCTAACAGTGATCTAGGCAGTCCAAATTACAACCTAGGCAGTCCTTACAATGATATTGGCAGTCCTTGTAATAACCTGTGCAGTCCTAATAATGCTTTAACCAGACCTAATAATGAATTAGGCAGCCGAAATAATGAACTGGTAGTCCTAGATATTATGCACAGAAATTGTCTGTGAAATTATTTTGAAGTAGCGCCAGTGTTTTCTGACAAGAATATCTAAGATTCTACAAAAAAGTATGGGTAGGTAATGTGTGTGTGTGCTGGGGTGGGGGAAGGGAGGTTGGGTAAATGGCTGGGGGTATGATTAAATAAGATACTCGGAGACACTATCAAAACAAGAGGGCCATGATGGCCCTATATCGCTCACCTGTTATCATTGCACTTGAGGACATGAAGGTCCTCAGAAAAAATATCTAAGTCCAAAGGACAGGAACAACAAAGGGAAGAAATTAAACCAAAAAGAAAAAAATATTCTTACAAAGTACAGATATGTCAAAATACACCTAAAAATTGGAGGTACCATCCATGTTGTACCACAGAAAAGTGGTCTCGGTTATTCCCTACGGCCAATTATAAAAAAGTTACTAAAAATAAGCTATTTATAGTAATGTAAAAGGGAAGTAATTAAAAAAAAATTATTGTAAGTGAACAAAAGAAGGATCTGCCAAATAAATCTATTGACATAAATGAAATTTCAGATCAGTATCTTCATTAGTTACGGAGATATACCCATTTTAATTTGAAATAAAGGGAGGTAATTTGACATAAAATCAGTCCATAGTTATCTACCCTCATTGGCTCAGTCCAACTAATGACAATAATGAAATTTCAAATAAATCCTATAAGTCCTTACTGATATAAATCCATTTTGATTACAATCAGGGGAGGTAATCAGATATAAAATAACTCTGGAACCTACGAATGGATCTGATTTGTCATGGAATCCAAGATTTATTGTTGTTGAAGATATTTTGGAAGTTTGTAGCAAACAAAACCATAAATGAAGTCTCTATATGGCTGCAAAAGCCAAAATAGCCAATTTTGGACCTTTAAGGGGCCATTACTCTGGAACCCATGAAGGAATCTGGCCAGTTCAAGAAAGGAACCAAGATCTTGTGTCGATACAAGTTTTGTGCAAGTTTGGTTAAAATCAAATCATAAATGAAGCTGCTATTGTGCAGACAAGGTCAAAAAAGCTAATTTTGGCCTTTTCAGGGGCCATAACTCTGGAATCCATTAAGGGATCTGGCTGGTTCAAGAAAGGAACCGAGATCTTATGGTGACACAAGTTTTGTGCAAGTTTGATTAAATTCAAATCATAAATGAAGCTGCTATTGTGCAGACAAGGTCAAAATAGCTAATTCTGGCCCTTTCAGGGGCCATCACTCTGGAACTCATAATGGAATCTGGCCAGTTCAAGAAAGGAACCAAGATCATATGGTGATACAAGTTTTGTGCAAGTTTGGTTAAAATAAAATCATAAATGAAGCTGCTATTGTGCAGACAAGGTCAAAATAGCTAATTCTGGAAATTTCAGGGGCCATAACTCTGGAACCCATAATGGAATCTGACCAGTTCAAGAAAAGAATCAAGATCTTATGGTGATACAAGTTGTGTGCAAGTTTGGTAAAAATCAAATTATAAATAAAGCTGCTATTGTGCAGACAAGGTCAAAATAGCTAATTTGGCCCTTTCAAGGGCCATAACTCTGGAACCTGTAATGGGATCTGGCCAGTTCAAGAAAGGAACCGAGATCTTTTGGTGATACAAGTTGTGTGCAAGTTTGGTTAAAATAAAATCATAAATGAAACCACTATCATGCAGACAAGAAATTGTTGACACACGGACGCACGAGATGGACTGAGGACGGACAACGGACGAAGGGTGATCACAAAAGCTCACCTTGTCACTATGTGACAGGTGAGCTAAAAAGAAGACTTAAAATTTACATATAGGGACCACAACCCCAGGCGGCCATGTTTTTTGATAACGGAATAACTTTGTACACTCTTTGAAAAGGGTAATCTAAAACATTTCTTGAAATTATTTTAAAATCAAGCCAGCAGTTTCCAACAAAATGATTTTTAAAGCTTCCACTGTATACAAATAGGAAAAAGTGACCATGCCACCTGGCAGCCAAATCTTTTTAAGAATCGCAACAATTTGATAGAAGGTCACACAAGGACCATTTGTGTGAAAAATTTTTTATATCAGGCCAGCAGTTTCATTCAAGAGAATTTTTAACGTTTCCGCTATATACATATAGCGTAAAGAAACAACGTCCCCTGGGGATATGTTTTTGATGAATCAGAATAATTTGAACTATCTTGGTACATGGTTGAATAAGGACTATTTATGTGAACAACCTTGGAAGACGACCTACCAAGGAATATCCAAGCCAAGTTTCATCAACTTCCATCAAATGGTTTCTGAGATGATGTTTCAAAAAGTGTGGACAGACAAAACAGCAGACGGACAGTGAACGATCACTCTTGTTAAAAACAGAATGAATGTTAAGTGTAGGCTTTAATATGTGCATCATTCTCCAATATTACTGCTAGATACAATGTATAACTTGAAATGGCTAGGCTGTGATCAGTACCTGTAACAGATTATATATAAAAGTAGAAGATGCTTTTGTAGAAAAGCGCATGTCTCCCCCAATGCACAGTCATATAGGCAAGAACTCAATAGGGGACAGGAGCGAGTCAAAAAGACACTGATGGTTGGCTGCAATAGGCATCATCTACTTGACATGTCCAATCATCCCACTAAGTTTCAACATTCTAGGCCTAGTGGTTCTCAAGTTATGAATTGGACATGGTTTTCCATATTCAGGCCCCTGTGACCTTGACCTTTGATTGCATGACCCCAAAATCAGTAAGGGTCATCTACTCTGCATGTCCAATCATCCTATGAAGTTTCAACATTTTGGGTCAAGTGGTTCACAAGTTATTTATTGGAAAGTGTTTTCTATGTTCAGGCCCCTGTGACCTTGACCTTAGCTCAAGTGACCCAAAAAACTATAAGGGTCATCTACACTTTAAGTCCTATCAATTTATGAAGTTTCAAGGTTCTAGGTCAAATGGTTCTCAAGTTATTGACTGGAAATGGATTTCCATGTTCTGTCCACTGCAACCTTGACCTTTAATAGAGTGACCCCAAAATCAATAGAGGTCATCTACTCTGCATGTCCAATAATCCTATGAAGTTGCAACATTCTGGGTCAAGTGGTTCTCAAGTTACTGACTGGAAATGGTTTTCCATGTTCAGGCCCGTGACCTTGACCTTTAACAGAGTGACCCCAAAATCAATAGGTGTCATCTACTCTCAGTACTCTGCATGTCCAATCATCCTATGAAGTTTCAACATTTTGGGTCAAGTGATTCTCAAGTTACTGATCGGAAATGGTTTTCCATGTTCAGGCCCCTGTGACCTTGACCTTTGATGGTGTGACCCCAAAAACTATAAGGGTCGTCTACTTCATAAGCCCTGCCACCCTATGAAGTTTGAAAGTTCTAGGTCAAATGGTTCTCCAGTTATTGATCGGAAATGAAGTGTGATGGACAGAAGGACAGACAAGGCAAAACAAGAGGGCCATGATGGCCCTATATCGCTCACCTGTTATCATTGCACTTGAGGACAAGAAGGTCCTCAGAAAAAATATCTAAGTCCAAAGGACAGGAACAACAAAGGGAAGAAATTTAACCAAAAAGAAAAAAAAACTCTTACAAGGTACAGGTATGTCAAAATACACCTAAAAATTGGTGGTACATGTACCATCCATGTTGTACCACAGAAAAGTGGTCTCGGTTTTTCCCTACGGCCAATAATAAAAAAGTTACTAAAAATAAGCTATTTATAGTAACGTAAAAGGGAAGTAATTAAAAAAAAAATTATTGTAAGTGAACAAAAGAAGGATCTGCCAAATAAATCTATTGACATAAATGAAATTTCAGATCAGTATCTTTATTAGTACGGAGATATACCCATTTTAATTTGAAATAAAGGGAGGTAATTTGACATAAAATCAGTCCATAGTTATGTACCCTCATTGGTTCAGTCCAACTAATGACAATAATGAAATTTGAAATAAGTCCTATAAGTACTTACTGATATAAATCCATTTTGATTACAATCGGGGAGGTAATCAGACATAAAATTACTCTGGAACCTACGATTGGATCTGATTTGTCATGGAATCCAAGATTTATTGTTGTTGAAGATATTTTGGAAGTTTGTATCAAATAAAACCATAAATGAAGTATCTATATGGCTGCAAAAGCCAAAATAGCCAATTTTGGACCTTTAAGGGGCCATAACTCTGGAACCCATGAAGGAATATGGCCTGTTCAAGAAAGGAACCAAGATCTTGTGGTGATACAAGTTGTGTGCAAGTTTGGTTAAAATCAAATCATAAATGAAGCTGCTATTGTGCAGACAAGGTCAAAATAGCTAATTTTGGCCCTTTCAGGGGCCATAACTCTGGAACCCATTAAGGGATCTGGCCAGTTTAAAAAAGTAACCGAGATCTTATGGTGACACCAGTTTTGTGGTAATACAAGTTGTGTGCAAGTCTGATTAAATTCAATTCATAAATGAAGCTGCTATTGTGCAGACAAGGTCAAAATAGCTAATTCTGGCCCTTTCAGGGACCATAACTCTGGAACCCATATTGAAATCTGGCCAGTTCAAGAAAGGAACCAAGATCTTATGGTGATACAAGTTGTGTGCAAGTTTGGTAAAAATCAAGTTATAAATAAAGCTGCTATTGTGCAGACAAGGTCAAAATAGCTAATTTTGGCCCTTTCAGGGGCCATAACTCTGGAACCCGTAATGGGATCTGGCCAGTTCAAGAAAGGAACCGAGATCTTATGGTGATACAAGTTGTGTGCAAGTTTGGTTAAAATAAAATCATAAATGAAACCACTATCGTGCAGACAAGAAATTGTTGACGCACAAACGGACGGAAGGACGGACGGACTGACGACGGACGAAGGTGATCACAAAAGCTCACCTTGTCACTATGTGACAGGTGAGCTAAAAACAATGTCTCTCCCCCCCCCACCCCCACCAAGGAGACATAATTTCTGTGAGGAATTGATACATTCACAGATAAGTTTTCATCAGTTTTGACCATAAGAAAAATGACGACCATGTTACTCTCACATTTTATCAAATAATCATTCAACTAACAAAGTGGTGAAGCTACAAAATACCAAAGAATGTTCTCCAAACAGTTTAGTATTTCCATATAAACATACACATCAATATAATCTGTTTATGACAAAAACCCTGTTTCTGACTTTTTTTCAACTTTCTGTCACAATACATTGAGAGATCTATTCCATCCACCTGCTTCTGTCATTCACACAAGTTTAAATATGTTTTTCAAATTGTTTAACTGTACTTCCACTGTCTAGTGATGTGCATTTTCCTTTCGTTTGGCAGCACGTCCTGACAGCTTGTCAAACGCTATATATCCACCTGCAATAAACAGAAAGAGAGTTGTATTTCAAATCTGCCTTTTACAGTATTCTGCCTTTTTTCAGGTTTGCCTGGACTATATAATAATGCTACAGACAAAGTTTGACTAATATCCATCAAGTAGTTCATAAGAAATTGCTTAAGATGTTTATATTTCAGACTCACCTAAAGGGGCTAAGTGCCTCTATTCAATGACCCTGCAAGGATGCTACAGACCAGCTCTAGGGTAACTAAAGACTGTCTTTCATGAAAAACATATATGTCTCCCTCCACTTACTACACAGAAAAATGTAAAGGCCATAACTCCAGGGAAAATCACTGAACCGTGAAAATCCAATAATGTACACAACTAGGCTTGACAGTGGTAACTCCTGTGAAGTTTGGTGTAGTTCCAACCAACAGTACAAGAGAAGTAGCCCAGATAAAAGAATTTGATAAATCAAGGGTCACGACTCTGCTGAAAATCATTTAATCAGAACATGATGATAATATTCACAATTATGCTTCACACTAATCACTGGTGAGGTTTGGTGAAATTCAGCCTAACTGTATGCAGCAAGTAGTGTAAACAATGTAAAATATGACAAGTTAAGAAGAAAATCACTGAACCAGAACATGGCAATGATATATATATATATAACTAGATTCAGCACTGATATTTCCTGTAAAGTTTGGTGGAAATTTTACCGATTATGTATGACAAGGTTAAACAAGTGAATGAAGTATTGCCATGCAATACAACGTCCCCTACTGGAAGGCACCTAATTTTCTCTACTGCAGTATAACATAATGAACTGATATCTGTCAATGATGTATAAACAATATTGTACTACATATACAATATGTTATAACAACACACTTGGATTAAAATGTGCATATATAAAAACCCACAGTTGTTTTCATATTGAATTTTTTTGGCTGATTATAAAAATGTTATCATGTAAGTTATTTATAGTAACAACAAAGGGAAATTAATCTTTAAAAAAAAAAAAAAAAAAAAAAAAAATCTATATAATATAAGTCCACAAGAAACCCTTTACCAGGTAGAGATAGGTCAAAATACACCTAAAAATTGGATGTAACATGCATGCTGTGCCACAGAAAAGTGGTCTCGATTTTTCTCTACCGCCAGTAATAAAAAAGTTATAATAAAATCTATTTATAGTAACAACAAAGGGACGTAATTCTAAAAACAAGGGTGCCTCATGGTGGTGAACATTTGTTCCAAGTTACATCAAAATCCCTCCATGCATGAAGAAAAAATGTTCCGTACAAAGTCATTCTTGAATTTGACCTTTGACCTCTAAATATGACCTTGACCTTAGACCTAGGGACCTGGTTCTTGCGCATGACATGTTGTCTCATCCAGGGGAATATTTGTGCCAACTGATATCTAAATCCTGCTTTGCATGACAAAGTTATAGACCGGACAGGAAAAAAATCCTCTTGACCTTTGATCTCAAAGTGTGACCTTGACCTTTTAGCTAGGGTACTGGGTGTTGCGCATGACACGTCGTCTCATCATGGGAAACATTTGTGCCAAGTAATATTAAAATCCCTTCATGGATGGCACAGTTATGGACGGGACAGGAAAAAAACTCTGTTGACCTTTGACCCCCAATTGTGACCTTGACCTTTCAGCTAGGGGTCCGGGATTTGCGCATGACACGTCGTCTCATCATGGGGAACACTTGTGCTAAGTGATATTAAAATCCCTTAATGAATGTCAGAGTTATGGACCGGACACGAAACAGACCCTGTTCATGCTATGTTAACATTTGACTGTTTAGTGTGACCTTGACCTTTGAGCTAGGGGTCTGAAAGTTGTGCATGACACATCGTCTTATTATGAGGTACATTTCTGCCAAGTAATATTAAAATCCCTTCATAGATGGGAGAGTTATGGACCGGACAGGAAAAAAGCCTTGTTGACCTTTGACCTCCAATTGTGACCTTGACCTTTAAGCTAGGGGTCCAGGTTTTGCGCATGACACGTCGTCTCCTCATGGGGAACATTTGTGCCAAGTAATATTAAAATCTCTTCATGGATGGGAGAGTTATGGACCGGACAGGAAAAAAGCCCTGTTGACCTTTGACCTCCAATTGTGACCTTGACCTTTGAGCTAGGGGTCCGGGATTTGCGCATGACACATCACCTCATCATGGGGAACATTTGTGCCAAGTAATACTAAAATCCCTTCAAGGATGGGAGAGTTGTGGACCGGACAGGAAAAAAGCCCTGTTGACCTTTGACCTCCAATTGTGACCTTGACCTTTGAGCTAGGGGTCCGGGTTTTGCGCATGACACGTCGTCTCATCATGGGGAACATTTGTGCCAAGTAATATTAAAATCCCTTCATGGATGACAGAGTTATGGACCGGACACGAAATTGCGGACGGACGGACGGACGGACGGACGGACGGACAGACGGACGGACGGACAGACGGACGGAATGACGGAAAAGTGCATTCCTATAGTCCCCGAAACTGGTTTTCAACCAGTAGGGGACTAACAAGAGCTGTCTCCATAGGATGACACATGCCCCCGATGGCACTTTGAATGAATAGTTATGGCCGATGTTAGAGTTTAGGACCTTTGACCTACGGAGCTGGGACTTGCGCGCGACACGTCGTCTTACTGTGTCACACATTCATGCGTAGTTATATTAAAATCCATGCATGAATGACAAAGATATGGACCGAACACGCCCATCAATGCACTATCCTTTAATGTCTAAGTGTGACCTTGACCTTTGAGCTATGGACCTGGGTCTTGCGCGCGACACGTCGTCTTACTGTGGTACACATTCATGCCAAGTTATTTGAAAATCCATCCATCGATGACAAAGATATGGACCGGACACGCCCATCAATGCACTATCCTTTAAAGTCTAAGTGTGACCTTGACCTTTGAGCTACGGACCTGGGTCTTGCGCGCGACACGTCGTCTTACTGTGGTACACATTCATGCCAAGTTATTTGAAAATCCATCCATCGATGACAAAGATATGGACCGGACACGCCCATCAATGCACTATCTTTTAATGTCTAAGTGTGACCTTGACCTTTGAGCTATGGACCTGGGTCTTGCGCGCGACACATCGTCTTACTGTGGTACACATTCATGCCAAGTTATTTGAAAATCCATCCATCGATGACAAAGATATGGACCGGACACGCCCATCAATGCACTATCCTTTAATGTCTAAGTGTGACCTTGACCTTTGAGCTACGGACCTGGGTCTTGCGCGCGACACGTCGTCTTACTGTGGTACACATTCATGCCAAGTTATTTGAAAATCCATCCATCGATGACAAAGATATGGACCGGACACGAAAATTGCGGACAGACTGACAGACGGACAGACGGACAGACGGTTCAAAAACTATATGCCTCCCTTCGGGGGCATAAAAATATCATAAAATTTGAAAATTAAAGGGCCACAACTCCCCTGAAAATTACTGACTGGAACAAGTCTATCATTATGCATAATGAGACTTGACACTGATCACTCCTGTAAGGTTTGGTGGAAATCTGCACTACTATTAAGAGAACAGACTAAAACATCATAAAATTTGATAAATCAAGTGCCATAACTCTGCTGAAAAAACAAACAAAATGAAACATGCGCATGGCATGCGCAACTAGACTTGGCAATAACAACTTCTGCAAAGTCTGGTGTAATTCCTCCTGGTGCCAGGCTGGTGGTATTGGAACAGTTGCCTGGACAAAGTAAAATTGGACAAATCAAGGGCCATTACTTCACTGACAAGGCAGTCTGAATGACAGCTAAATCCCCCGCCACTGCCATGGATAGTGAAAGGGTAAAACCTTTGATTTTAGCTGTGACCTTGACCTTGAACTGACATGGCTGACTCATGAATTCTGCACAACGTCTTGATGAGGTGATCATTTGACCAAAGTTTCATGAAAATCCTTCAAGGGGTTTAGGAGATACAGAGCTGAAACCTTTGACCTTCAGTTGTGACCTTGACCTTGAGTTGACATGGCTGACTCATGAGTTCTTGATGAGGTGATCATTTGACCCAAGTTTGATGAAAATCCTTCAAGGGGTTAAGGAGATACAGAGTGGACACCAAATGGAAGGCTCAAACCTTCGACCCTTAGTTGTGACCTTGATCTTGAGCTGTCATGGTTGGCTCATAATTTCTGCACATCGTTCTGATGAGGTAATCATTTGACCCAAGGTTTATAAAATTCCTTCAAGGGGTTTAGGAGATATAGAGCGGACACGAAATGGAAGGCTCGAACCTTTGACCTTCAGTTGTGACCTTGACCTTGAGCCGACATGGCTGACTCATAAGCTCTGCACATCGCCTTGATGCGGTGATCGTTTGACCCAAGTTTGATGAAAATCCTTCAAGGGGTTTAGGAGATATAGAGCGGACATAAAATGGAAGGCTCAAACCTTTGACCCTAAGTTGTGACCTTGACCTTGAGCCGGTATGACTGACTCATGGGTTCTGCACATCGTCTTGATGAGGTGATCATTTGACCCAAGTTTTATAAAATTCCTTCAAGGGGTTTAAGAGATATAGAGCGGACACAAAATGGAAGGCTCAAACCTTTGACCTTGAGTTGTGACCTCGACCTTGAGCCGGCATGGCTGACTCATGGGTTCTGCACATCGTCTTGATGAGGTGATCATTTGACCCAAGTTTTATAAAATTCCTTCAAGGGGTTTAGGAGATATAGAGCGGACACAAAATGGCAGGCTCAAACCTTGACCTTGAGTTGTGACCTTGACCTTGAACCGACAAGGCTGACTCGTGGGTTCTGCACATCGTCTTGATGAGGTGATCATTTGACCCAAGTTTCATGAAAATCCTTCAAGGGGTTTAGGAGATATGGACCGGACACGATTTTGTTACGGACGCAGACCATTCCTATAATCCCTCCGCCACGGCGGGGGATTAAAAATTACTGAAGCTGAGCATGCCCAAGATACAGACAACTAGGCTTAGCACTGATTACTCTTGTAAGGTTCGGTAGAAGTTTGCCATTCAATATAAGAGAAGTGACCAAAACATCATAAAATCTGAAAATCATCTAACCTGGAAATTATGCCAGCTTGACAATAATCACTCCTGTGATTTTTGGCTGGAATCTACAAAATGATACTAGAATACAAGAAGTGCCCAAACACAAAAATTAAAGAATCAAGGGCTATGACTCAATGAACCAGGATATGCTGATGATATGCACAACTACGCTTAGCAATGACGACTCTTGTAAAGTTTGACGTAAATCCCTCCATTGTTGTCGGAGGAGAGGCATGGACAGACATACAGACAGCACTAAATCAATACGTCTCCCCCAGAACAATTTTTAGAAATAATTCTGAGGAGAATGATGTTGAAGTAAAAATGCTGATGATATATGACGGATACCAGATCATCCACCTTTATTAATAGCTCAAACTGACAAAGTTAGGCGAGCTAAAACAAACTGGCAAACATTATCAGTGTAGGGATATGCACTGGGTTCTTGGCTGATTTCTACTACAAGTCTGTAGTATATATATATACAAATGTTCACATCTAATGCACACCCTCTTCACTAATTAAAACATGCGAGACTTCAAGAGTTGCTCAAGGAATGAAGTCTCTATAGAGAAGGGACGGACAGATGGTGGGTGATGCAAAATAGCTCACACTGAGGTATGGCAGGTTAGAAAGAAAGAGTTAAGATTTTATTGTGAACACAACAGTTAATGAAAGTTATACCTAAATCAGCTTTTAATGATGGTCCCTTAACTGACTTTGTTTCTCAGTCATGTCAATCCTTTACAAAAGTACAAAACATAGAACTAATACTAAATATACATTACATTATCTTTTAGTTCTAAACTACAAACAAGAGGGTCATGATGGCCCTGGATCGCTCACCTGAGTAATATGAGCTACATGTTTCAAATGTCAAAATGATGATAAAATATTAAGAAAGTCAGTAGGTCACATTCATGGTCAATGAAATTCAGTTTTATGATTTGTGTGCAAAACTATGTATGTCATCAAAATGTCAAGGCTGTATCTTAAAAAACAAGAAAGTAGGTCAGTAGGTCAAGGTCACAGTCAAGTGACATCATATTACTTGGGGTCATCAGGTAATTATAATTAAACAGTCTTGGAAATAGGATCAGATGATTTTTTTAAGTATTTTTCCTATATAACTCACATAATAACTAAGTGACCCCAGGGCGGGCCTCTTTTAACCCCAGGGGCATAATTTGAACAATTTTGGTAGAGGACTACTAGATAATGCATCACACCAAATATCAAAAGCCTAGGTTGTATGGTTTCAGCCAAGAAGATTTTTAAAGCTTTTTCCTATATAAGTCTATATAAAACTTGGGACCCCCAGGGCAGGGCCTCTTTTCACCCAAGGGGTACAATTTGAACAATTTTGGTTGAGGACCATAAGACAATGCTACTAACCAAATATCAAAGGTCTAAGTGTTGTTGTTTCAGACAAAAAGATTTTTTCCTATATAAGTCTATGTAAAACTTGGGACCCTAGAGGCAGGGCCATATTTGACCCTAGGGGGATAATTTGAACAATCTTGGTTGATGATGCTACATACCAAATATCAAAGCCCTAAGCCATGTGGTTTTGTACAAGAAGATTTTCAAAGTTTTCCCTATATAAGTCTATATAAGCCATGTGACCCCGGGGCGGGGCCATATTTGATCCTAGGGGGATAATTTGAACAATTTTGGTAGAGGACCACTAGATGATGCTACACACCAGATATCAAAGCCCTAGGCCCTGTGGTTTTGGACAAGAAGATTTTTAAAGTTTTTCCTTTCGGTTGCCATGGCAACCAGAGTTCTGCATGGAATTCAATTCTTTGAATAATTTTGAAAGGGGGCCAGCCAAGGATCATTCCTGTGAAGTTTGGTGTAATTCTGCCCAGTGGTTTTCAAGAAGAAGATTTTTTTTAGAAATTGTTGACGGACGACGGACTACGCACGATGGACATCAAGCGGTCACAATAGCTCACCTTGTCACTTCGTGACAGGTGAGCTAAAAATGAGTTAGAATTATACTAATACTAAATCAAAGGAGAGATGAGCCTTTCTTTTCTGAACAAAAATCATCAAAGGTTTTACCAAGGATTGCTACTCCAATTGAAAAGCCTCTAAATTGTGGATAATTGACCGTCCACATCATATACCATGGCAATGTTTTATTTTTTGTGTACTTGTTGATAAATTTCCAAGCATGGTTTCTGAAAAGATAAAACAAGAGTCTGAGATACTGAAACATCATGAAAACCAGTTTTTTTTTTAAAATCAATTCTGTGTTCAAAGGCTCTATTCTAATAACAGTGAACAGGCTTTTTCTCTCATCATTTTGGGAATGCCATCAACACTGGTCCAATGGGGAAAATGTCCTGGAAAGTTGTCTAAATTGGGAAAACCTGAAATATAACATTATATGTACTAAGTCTTGTAAAGGTATCTTCTTTCGATAATATTTACAAATGTGGGATGCCATTTTAATACCTGGTCAACAGTGTATTACAACTTTTGTTTAGTTGACTTAAATTTTCCAGACAAAGCAGCAACACTACAATAAAACAACAAGAAGCTGCGTTCAATAAACGCTTGATGACCCGGTGGCATCCTTGTTGATACAAAGCAAGCTAAGTCCAAAACGAGGTCAAAGTCAAACTGAGGTCAAGTGATGTTTGAAGATGAGGAATGGTCACAGGTTACATCTGCATTAGTATCAAGTCATTCTAGTAAGGGGTATTGATGCTAGACGAAACGGTCCCATTTGGTTAACCAAGAGATGGCCCATACAAAGCAATCTAAGTCCAAAACGAGGTCAATGTCAAACTGAGGTCAGGTGATGTTTGAAGATGAGGAATGGTCACAGGTTACATCTGCATTAGTACCAAGTCATTCTGGTAAGAGGTATTGATGCTAGACAAAACGATCCCATTTGGTTAACCTTTTACGGATGGAAGGACGAACGGACAGGACAATCACTATATGCCTCCCGCATCAGTAGATGCCGGGGGCATAACTAGAACCATAATTTGAAAATTTTAAGTTCAAATTGGGCAATAATGTACTTTCTTACTTTGGGACTGTCACTATTGGTGACAAATGCCCCCAAAGCATGCCCAAGAATGCTACAGTTATTTGCGGTCACAGTTAAACCGGAATCCACCTAAAAATCAGAATACACCGAAATAGACTTACCATAACCAGAATACACCTGTATTTTTTAAATTAAAGGTATTTTTGAAGGGTTTTTGACAGAATTTAATCATATATACCATAAATAATTAACTCCCTGAGGCCAATATCATAATATACCTGCCGCGGCGAGATAAGAATTACCACCTGACGCCGAAGAACATTATCTGATCTTATCATAATCACACTCGCATGCAGTCAATTGAAATCATGCATTGAAATATTATTAACATGGGTGTAAATCAAACTATACTTATAAAATCTTCCAAGTTTGAACAAATATTTATACATATCCACTTTCGTCCGTAACTTATATCCAAATAGATTAATAATTTCACTTCGAAACATTCACCATTTTTACACACCTATTGCGTTTAATAAAAATTTGAACATTTCCGATTTTATTACTTTTTTCACATGTAAACACAATAAATTCCAATAAATACAAATACATTATTAACACAGAGTATTTACATCAGCATTGCTAAAAATTAACACCCGTTTTTTGAGTGAATATAGATGGTTAATTTTGATGTAAATTAATTTCTAAACATGTACACAAACGTTGTGTGTCACGCACTTTGACAGTTAAGTTGTAATATTTACACCCATCTTTGAGGAATTATTAAATTTACAAAAAGCGTTTACACTCATTTTTATGTATGAAACATGTTTTGCTGTGTTATTTTTATCCATTTGAATCTAATGCGATGTAATTGTACGAATATTTCTGCTTTCTAAAACTTAACGTTTTCCAACCATTCATTTCTCTGATAATGAAATTTCATCGTCGGAATCATCATCCGACGGAACTGATACGTCAAAATCAGCATAATAATGAATGTTTTCTTCAATGTAAGAAAAATCTCTGGCAGCCGACATTATTTTAATCTTTTGAAATACTGTATGAACGAAACACAGCGGAGTTCGTCTTTTTTATTTCCTTTACCGCATATTTACAAACATTTATTTTAACAAGGAAACTAATAATTAGCATAATTAATAATTGTAACATCTAAGAAATAATAGCCGGTATGCAAAATAATTTTGCTTTTATCAGGATTATCAAAAATTAACAAGTATGTGACGTAATCACATGATCCCGGTGCCGCGACTATACTCGTCAGTCGCCGTCCTGGGGAGTCCTGATAACGCGCGTATAGTCGGATATCGACGCTACGGGGGTAGAAAATATAGCGCCTTTAGTCGCATTTCGGCCCCAAGGAGTTAACATACGAAAGGAAAATAAAATACGTTCACGCTAAACAATTTTATAAGAGATTGAAATTAGGCAAGCGCGCAGGAAATTTCCAAAACCGAAATACACACAAATTTCAGTCTCTTATAAAATCGTTTTGCGTGAACGTAATTTATTTTCCTTTTGTATGTTAATCATTTATGATATATATGATTAAATTCTGTCAAAAAACCTTCAAATATACCTTTAATTAAAGGGTTAATTAAAAACATACTGGTGTATTCCGGTTATGGAGAGTGTATTCCGGTTTTTAGGTGGATTCCCGTTTAATGTGTGACCCATATGTATGCCTTAGTCAAAATAATTTGATATTCAGATTGTTTTATATTTGTGACTGGCAATCTAAATGTCAAAACTTTGAAGGACCAAAATAATGGAGGATGAATCACAGTACACAGTCATCTAGACTAAAGTTATTGGTTTTAAAACTTTTATCGCTTGCGCATACTGGCGTGTATATGCGGTAAACGTTAATCGTGTAAAGTACATACATAGGTTTAAATCACCAGAAAATTCGTAATTTTGGATATTATTTGATAATTTTTACATAAATCAATGAGGAATTGAATCCCCTTTTGATACATGTAAGTTTTATTTGAATTTATGGCCAATTCGTGAAATAATCGGCATTTAAACTTGTAGCATGTAAAGAGTCGGCAGCGATGAAAATTTCATCGGAAATTGCTTCAACTATTTTGGTCTTTCGAGTGTTTGACTGAGTGGGGATATTGCCCATATGAAAAAATTATCTCAATATTTCCTAGGACTGATCAGGTCGGATATCCGGGCACTTTAGCGTATCTCGTTGCGTAGCAACAAGCCGAGGTGACAGCAAACGCTAA
This sequence comes from Mercenaria mercenaria, assembly GCF_021730395.1. Classification (NCBI taxonomy): domain Eukaryota; kingdom Metazoa; phylum Mollusca; class Bivalvia; order Venerida; family Veneridae; genus Mercenaria; species Mercenaria mercenaria. Next base: position 34,596,895 of record NC_069378.1, on the reverse strand, counting down.
ATTGTAATTGAAAAGCGTTTCATGTTTCACTAGTGCTGGTTGTTTTTCTTTGCTTAAAGTTAAATTTTGGGCAATATTAATAAGTCAGTGAATTTATAATGTAGCATGATGTTCCAGAAATCACTCCTGTGAAAGAAAACTTTCTTTTTTTAGGTTTCAGACGTGATATTCATCACTGATCCGTGTAAGCTGCGAGGTGTCATATTTGTGACGGACTGGATGAAAATCATAATTTAAAAAATTGGAGGTCTTTTAAAAATAGATAAAATAGAGAATCTAGCTCACCTAATTAGGTTAATCCATTTGTTTCACTTTTCTCGTTCTATTTTGTAGCCTGCCATTAAAATAGTTCTGAAAGCCAGATAGCTTGAACTGTGGTGTCAAAAGTGATTCAGTCACGCCAAATTTAATTAAATCAACACCTCTTACCTAAATTCTGATTCGTGTGAGATTTAATGAGAGGTGTCAAAATTGAAAGCTTAATAGTACATTATGCGTAAATAGCCTACTGCAGAAGGGATTTTTTCGCTCGAAGCGTATCAGGATCACAATATAAGATCTTTTTCTGCACTTATAACACAAAGGGATTTTTATATGTTACATGTGGAGATAAAATGATATATAATAACTGCATGCTAGCTTCTTTTTACGAAAAGCCAGGACGTATCAATAAATTGATGACTTCTATTTAAGAAAATACTGTCTGCTTTGTAGTAAATTGTCAATTATTTAAAACTGTGAACGATAATTTGCATCCATATTTTTTTGTTAATTGTTATAGACTGTCACAATTGACTGCTTCCACATACTACAAAATTAAAGCATACATTCCAGTCATAAGTCATAAATCACTATGGAAACCAATCAGTATGTGGTATATTAATGAAAATCAGTTTCGACCAGTTCCTAATGACTATCACTAATAAACAGATTGATTTCCTGTTTGTTTTATTCCTCTGATGTACCCCTTGGGGCCTTATGGTAATTTCCTGTCTTATCCGTTTGATGTATGCCTTCAGGGTCTTATGATATTTGGAAGATGCACATTATTCTTATTTGCATGTCAATTATTGACAAAGGGATTAAGAGAGCTACTACATAAAAAAACCTTAATTAATACACATGCCCGAGCATATAGGCATATAGTTCATTTGAAATTTTAAAATCAATTCACCAAACTAATTTTTGACTGGAAGGACATTTCACATTTCTTCAAAAAAAAAAAAAAAAAAAAAAAAAAAAAAAAAAAGACTGCAATAAGATTACATAGAATAAAGTGTAAGTTTTCAACTTTATTTAAATGACTTTCATACTTGATGTACTTCAACATTATAGTATTTTACATAAAACAAAATAAAATATATCGCACAAAATACATTTCAGCAAAATGGCAACAATATAATTATTTCAGAGCATTAAAACATTTAGAAAATCAGCTTATCAGCTTATTTTAAAAAGACATAAAAAATCAGAAAATTAATTTACTTATTTATTTGATCTGTTCATTCTTGAAAAGGAAATAACATTATTTTTCAAGACACTTAAAAGATTCTCTGAAAGATGAAAGAAACAACTGCTACGATTTTAAGCAAAGAAGTTGAATAAAAAAATTGTTATGTTCTCAGATATTTAGTTTTGTTTAATATTTATGGCAGAGGCTATCCGCACGACGGTCGTGTCGATAATTTCGTTATTCGCACGATGATCATGACTGAAAGTTATGTTGATTATTTTCGTTACTGATACAACTGAAAATACTGTATACGTATGTGAAATTTAGTTTATCTTTTCTGAAGTTTTCCGTTTATTCCTTGGAGATTTTTTTTGAACAACTCTCTAACAAAAAGTTGCAAAACTGCACTTTTTATGCTTTAAACATGGTCAGTGATGTTAGAAATCAATTTGCTGATGTCTCTTAAAAAATAATTTTAAAAAATCGGACGTACCTACCCTATTTTTTTTAGCATGCTACCGGGAACAATTTTTTAAAGACTTATCAGATCTCCATAAAGTACAATTTTTGCATGCACCTGCCATCATTATGTTGAATCACTTGCACACGATTTATTTAATTAAAACATAATATGAAAAGTAAAATAACGGCATAAAGGTATGCTAATTAATTGTTATTAATTATGCAAGAATATGTGTTCTTTGCATTCTTTTGACTTATTTGCAATTGATGAATTAATCATGATGCTATAACAGCTAGTATTTTTAACTAAGATTTACCTTACGCCAAAAATAGAAACGCTACCGAAACACCCGTCGTGCGAATAAGAATACTAATCGGCACGACCGTCGTGTGAATAAGAAAAATAATCGGCACGACGGTCGTGCCGATAGACACTTCCAATATTTATATATGCAAACTGAGAAAATGTTGAATAAATTTGGAAACTTGTTTTAACTATAACTTATCCGTAGCGCCGAAGAGCTGACAATACATAATGTGTCACTTTTTCCAGACTGTTTTAAAATGCCACAAAATCAATTATTACAAAAACCCTACTTTTTTGAAAAATATATAGATAGTACCACAGCGTAAGGACTGTAGATAATACAAAAAAAAACCTCTTGATTTGTTTTATTTGAAAATAAAAACATCACAACCCACATCGCTAGTTAATTCGCTACGAATTGCCGGGTCCTGCTTTCACCTCCCAAGGTGATTTGCATAATCGACTGCTCCGGATGTGACGTCATGCCGACCTGATCAATCGAGTCAAATTAGTTGGACTAATGTATGCCTATAGATATTATGTTTATTTTGTTAAATATTTTATGTATAAAAATATCAGCTCTCGCTCGGGTTTGATGCATATTAAATATAAAATTTTAACAGCAATTTGCAGTAGTCGCTGTTATTAATATTTATTTACTCAAGCAGTAAAACCAATTCAACAATTCATGAGCAAAATCCATGTCTTAAATACTAAATATTAAATAGCCTGCTCTTTGTAATAAATTTCTCAGCATTCATATTGATTGCTGGACCTCTAGCCTGCACCTATACGGGTTGTCTAGAGGTCCTGTTACCGGACCCCTAGTCACTGCCTTTTTTAGCTAGCAAGACATTTCGACCCCAAGACATTTCAACCCCAAGAGACAATTCGACCCCAAGACATTTCAACCCCAACTCCTTGGACATTTCGACCCCATTCAATGATATGCCTAAAAACATCTAAGAATGCCGTCATTATTATAATTAAGCTTTAATCTATAGATAATTGAGCAATTTCAAAATGTAATAACGCTTAATTACCAATTTAATTTAAAATGTTAAAATACGGTTATTTTCGCGAAAATAAGATTTTTTTACAAAAATGGGCCATAGATCTATTTGTCTAAATTTCTTTATTTTCTAAAATTCTTTTTTTTAATTTCTTAAAGTCTATATCAGTACATGCCTTCATATGAAAAAATGAGTGATTTTTATCTCACAATACCGAACAATACCGAAATAATCATCATTTATAAATTATTAAAATAACGGGATTTATGTATCAACCGCGTTTATTACGTAAATAATTTATGAACAAATCGTTCTGATTATCTATCTTAAAATAACCTTCATATAACATATTTTCATACTTGGTGTTTATTTATATGTTCAAATCATCTTAAAGACTATTTTAGTACACGGCTATATAAATCATGGGCCGATTTCGCCGATTTTAATTATGAAAATAACTTTAATAAAGTCACATCTTTAATACCTCTTTATTTATTTATCTTTATTTGACTTTTTTTTTCGAAAGATATATGCATCTCATTTCTATGGGGATTCAACCAAATATAAATAATTATAATGTAACTCAAAGAAGTTTAAGATGTCATCATCTTCATTATACTGATATTTAAAATCATAATCAGAAACACGTAATCTTTTGATTGGATTATCACACCTTGATTAATTGTTTGTTGATATACAGCAGGTGTGCATTTATCTGCAGTGCGCATTGCAATTAACAAGCGATTGTGGTGACATCGGATATTTATAAACATGTGTCAACATTATCTTTAATTTGGGCGAAAATGTAAAGAAAACAATAGGAAATTAAACAACATATTGCTTATTTTCGCATTTAATGTTATTTTCGTACGCGATTTTGACGCACACATAAAGTATTTGCTTTACAGAATATGATTTTTGTTATTTACAAACTGCTCTTTTCTTTTCTATGTACGACATTCCTTCCAGTTGTAAAATATCAAACACGAAATCCCCGTTTCTGCAAAATGTAAGAATATGTGAGTACTGTTCTGTTAAAAACGGGGAAAAAATTATTATTATATTTTATATCTGTAAAGAAAATGTGACAGCCGAATTACTTTTTTCTATATTAAATATTTGAGCAAATACACGTGATTTAATGTATGATTTTAAAAGTATGATTTAAGCAACTTCAAGCGATTTCGGTCACACATTAAACCGGAATCCACCTAAAAAACCGGGATACGCCGGAATACATTTTCCATAACCGGGATACACCTGTATTTTGTAAGTTAAAAGTATTTTTGAAGTTTTTTTTAAATAATTCAATCATATATATCATAAATGAATAAAATACGAATGGAAAATAAAATGCGTTCACGCAAAATGACTTTATACGAGACTGAAATTCGGCGACCGCGCGGGAAATTTCCATTACCGAAATACACCCTTTTTTTTATTAATAAATGGTATTTTTGTAGGGTTTATTGCAGAAATCATTCGTGTATAATATAAATAATAAGTTTCAGAAGGATAAATAAAATTCTTTAAGCAAAACGATTTTATAAGAGACTGAAATTCGGCGACCACGCGGGAAATTGCCATAACTGAAATAAACCCGTAATGGTATTTTTGAAGTGATTTATGACTGAATTCAAACATATAGATCATAAATTATTATTTTTCAAAAGGAAATTAAAATACTTTTGCGCGTTACGTCTTGTACATGATTGAAAATCGGCGTGCGCACTGGAAATTTGTACATTCGGAATTTCCATGTCCTAAAATATTCTAATGTACACAGGTATTTCTTTAATAAATCGTATTTTTAGGGTTTATGATAGAATTCAATAATATCTCAAATAAATAATTAATTTACAAAAGGAAAATAAAATGCACAAAACGTTTTTATACGAAGTTGAAAATTTGTTGAGCGCACGGGAAATTTGCGCACTCGTGGATGAACCACAATCACCATAATTTTGTTAGCTTTTAAATTAAATGCAGGGGTTTTTTTTACGACTGGGGGAAGAGGCCCCAGCCTGTCATTGGGGGAAGAAAATAGCCCGCGACGAGCAGTTTTGGGGGATTTTTTCACTCAGGGGGGAATTTACAATTATGCATAATAAACACTTTAAACTATGTTTTTATTACATATTCTTGCAACTTTTAGCAACTATACACACTGTCACTTAGCAATAGATGGACTTGCACTAATGTTCACTTATCATTGTAACAAGGTGGGTGGGGAGAGTTGAAATGCTCAAATCATTGAATATTTAAAGGTCACATGCTTTTATTCACAAAAATATGCTTTAAAATAAGAGTTGCTTTTGCAAGAGTCATCATATTATTATTAAATGCATACTTTTGTTGGCTTTTTATTTCAATTGTACTAGAAAATCTTTTAAGAAAGGATAAGAAAGTCCGAAAATCACGATCGCGAAAACGTGTGACAAATATGAAAAAAACGAAAGCAAACATTAAAAATTCTTGATAAAATTTCATCTTTTTTCAGAACTATTCCATACTTATAATATCTGATTACTTAAAACATTTATATTTTATTTTGGTCTAGCAAAATACCTCGGCAAAGATAATAAATTTGCGTAACGGCCGACCGGCTTATTTAATCGAATCAAGCAAATAAAATAATTACTTTAAATTAACAACACATATTACACAATACAGCATAAGCTGTTACCGCTAATTAACAAGAGGTACAAACACGCTAATCTGACGCTGCATTGTTTATCAATCATCTATATTACATACTGATGATAACCACGTGTCACTCGGCGCGTGGCGTGAATGACATCTGTCAGTAGCTAATTAACATACGACGCTCCGCCTACTGTCATACTTACGCTGGTGTCGACAAACAGTATGAAGTTCACTGGGATTTTGATTGACAAGGGGCAGAGCTTTCAAACTCGTTACGCATCAAAGAGTATTACCGCGAGACAAGCAGACGCCCACGGCATATTATGTGCGAGTCAGATAGAGTTTTTATCGATTTTCGCTGGTCAAAACCGGAACCTCGGGTCCACTGAACGCTCTTGTAACATTTTTCTACTATTTCTAAAGGTTTTCACACCCATTGAAAATTTTGAAAGACCGTCTGCAATTGTGAACGGGTCCGATATTCGGTCGGGAAAATCGCTGGGAGTAATCTCCATTGCTTTGTTTACGATTTTGGAGGGGGGGGGGGAATTTCGGACGAAGGGGAATTTCGACTGCGGTAGGGGAAATCCTTGGCTGTGGGGGAAATCCTCGGCTGGGGGACGAGGCCGATATTCGGCCTCTGCTATAGAATAAAAAAAAACCCTGAAATAAAAGCTTATCATATTTAACTGCACTTACCTTGTTAGACATTGTTTGTCACATGTCATTTGTGTGTGCTTACAAATATACTGATTAATTGATATAATCAATAGGTGTGATAATCCAATCAAACTCTATCAGGACTAATCAAAGGACATTATTCGTGCTTTGGCAATAAATGCAGTAAACGTTTTTATATTCATATATAAACATGATATAATTCTTTTAAAAACTGTTTTTTCATAATATATTTTCTTCTTAGATTATCAAAATAACATGAAGAAATAACTCAATTAGTTCCAATAATAAACATACGGCCGATCCTTTCCGACCAGCGCGGTTTATTCACTGACATGTATTTAAAAATAGAATATTTATATAGATCTATATATTCATATTTTCTAAAATATGTAAAATGGAAGAAATATAAAATGAAAACATACAACTATTTCTGAGGGGTCGAAATGTCTTGGGGTCGAAATGTCTTTGGGGTCGAATTGTCCAAGAAAATTAAATTTTGGGGTTGAAATGTCTTGGGGTCGAAATGTCTTGGGGTCGAAACGTCCAAGATTCCCTTTTTTATACCCCACCCACTATATTTCACCTTGCCCATGGATCGTGTAGCCCGTGTTCAGCCAATTTTTTCTGATGTTCAACCAGCTGCGGGTAGTTTTGCCACTTGTATTGTGAATAGTGGGGGACTTCCGGCACTTCAATGCCTCCACCGCCCATTTTTTGATGTCAAATTAACTCAAACACTTCCAAAAAAAATGTTGACGGTCGGCTGGTTCCTAAATTTACACGGTACCAGGTATCAAGGTTCCTACGATTTTCCGTTCCATACCGTATAAGGCTGACCGACACCAAATCAGTCTGTTCTTTATTTCATATAAAACCTGCTTACATGATATTGATATCGTTTTCTTCGACATTTTCTAGCATATCAGATTTCCATAGACCTATATTGCAATAAAGAATCGTATCATCAGAGAATGCCCGTGAGAATGACGCGCCACATGCACCCCTTTCCTTCAGGTAAATTTACACCTTTGCCAGCTATTATAAGTTCTTTGGAACAGCTTGCCAAGTACTACCGTCCTAATATCTGACCTAGAGAGGTTTAAGCATAGTCTTAACCCTCTCTCATTTCAAACCTCCCCTGAATACATGAGACAGTTGTTTTTACCAGCTTTTAACCTATAAATACCTTCACCTTATGTACCGTCGCTTTGTGAAACTCTTGAAGTTAACTTTCAGAGGTCAGATATTGATCCATCTCATCGAAGTCTAAAGAAGCCCGGTAAACCTAGGGACATAAAAGTTTAGAGCAGAAGCAGTGGTCCAGTAGTAATACTGTCTGACTACAAAACCAGGTGTCGTGAGTTTGAGCTCCCGCTCCTCCAACCAAAAGTACTAACATTGGGATAAGTGTCCCGTGTATGGATGCTTTACACCTGGCACGCTAAAGAACCAGGGAAGCCTCTGTAAATGGAGGCATCTTCTGTATCTTCCTACTTACATTACTAACAGTCTTCTGGAGAAGTCGCCGATATGGGTTACTGGTGGCGGCTATAGATAAACTTATAAACACACAAAAAGAAAACACGATGCTATTGAGAAAGGGCACGAGGAAAGGAAGAAAGATTAGGACTATTTATATTTGGACTATGTGTGACACTTGATTTTGAGTGAATTCGATCACTGACCACGGTGACTGTGACTTTACTAGAGCGTGATCAAACTCTCAGTGGTCTAACCAGAGTGACATAATTTGTCTACCTGACTTCAATCCACGTCAAACGGCTAGAGGCTCAGGATCCAAAATGATTGAAAGGTGAAAGGTAAAGCCAATATACTTAATCGGTAATTTGAGTCAGTTTTCTTTCGGCCTCAGCCCCTTAGTCTCGCCCTGTTATGCAAACAGTTGCTGACTCCTGCTGCAAATCAGCCAGCCATGCCCAAGGTCACCATATCCAAGGACGGGATGGAAAAGCTCCTGAAAAACCTAGATCCTAGCAAAGCCTCTGGCCCAGATGAACTGTCACCTAGGTTACTTAGAAATAGCCCCTGTCTGTACTCACATATTCCATATCTCACTCAGTAAAGGTATTGTCCCTAATGACTTGAAGCATGCAGTCATTGCCCCTGCATATAAAATGTCCAAAGTGTAAACCCTCCAATTATTTCCCCATATCGCCTCAAAGCTAACGGAACACATCCTGGTCTCCAACATTATGTCCTTCTTTAATAAGTTTAATATCCTTAGCCCTTATCAACATGGTTTCAGGTCAAAGCACAACTGCGAAACCCAGCAAATAAGTTTCTCCCAAGAAATCAACAGCTTAGAACTTAGTCAACAAACAGATATCATAGTCATGGATTTCAGCTAAACTTTCGGTAAGATAGATCATCATAAAATAGTCCATAAGTTACAAAGGTTAGGTGTGAACCCACAGGTCACTTTTTGGGTAAAGTTCTTCCTTCAGGGTCGCAACCAGCAGGTTGTCGTTGAAAGTCAAAATTCAGACAGTCTCCCCGTCCTCTCTTGTATCCCTCAAGACTCGATCATTGGACCTTGCCTTTTCCTTTCCTAAAAAAATGATCTGCCTGAAAGTGTTAAGGGCAAAGTGGGGCTGTTCGCAGATGATAAGATAGTCTATGTTACGGTTAAATCCAACAATGATACACAAGCTCTAAGGAATACTTTTTAAGCCTTGAAACCTGGGAGTCTGAGTGGTCCATGGAATTCAATCCAGACAAGTGTGAAGTCCTCAGAGTCAGTCGCAAAAGAAAACTTGTAATCTTCCTCTATAAGTTACATGACATCGATTTAAAATCGGCTGATTCTGCCAATTATCTAGGTGTAACCATCAGCAAAGACCTATCATGGACCAGTCATATCAACAACATAACATCCAAAGCAAAAAAAATCTCTAAAATTCCTCAAACGAAATGTCAAAACTCCAAATAAAAGAGTCAAAGAGGCTGCATATAAAAATAATGTTAGACCCCAGTTAGAGAACTTTTCCACCATATGGCATCCAAGGCAAAATATCTAACCCTCAAAATAGAGCAAGTTCAAAGATCAGCAGCAAGATACGTTTATAATGATTACAGTTACACCAGTAGTTTTTCCAAAATGTTAAATGAACTAAACTGGCAAGCCCTAGAACAACGCCGTAAGATCAGAGTAGTTACAATGTTGTATAAGATACAACAACGCCTTGTTTTTGTTGACCACAGTCACCTTAGAAGAACTAGATACCTGAACTATTTGATACCGTACTCAAAAACACACTATCATGCAAACTCATTTCCCCCCAGACGTATACGTCTGTAGAACAGTCTCCCTGTGTTTTTGCAAGCTAGTCCAAGCTTAGAAATATTTGTTGGGCAGCTGCCACCTTTCTGTCAGTTCTAATTCAATTTCCTGCTTTTACTTTTTACCTGGTCTGTAAAATAGCTCTTTTAATTTGTCTTTGTGATGCACATAATTTCTGTGTTTTTACTATTTTTAAAGACATTGATTCTGGTATGCGAGGTATTTGGCCTATGGCGCTGATACGGTCTGCGTATATTATATATACAAGACTGGACCATTGATAGACTAGCTTCTGTTTATCATAATAAGCTACTGTATAGCTACTGTGCAGTACATAGACTGCATGTGATAATTCTCACCATTATAGCAAACCAGTTCTCACCTTTATAACGAGTTTAGAGAGCCTGATTAAATTGGGGCTATACAAACTAAGTGATAAGATACAACAGTATTTTTGCTTTTTAATAAATCAAGTTTTATTACAATAATATCTCTTTATTGCTGGATTTTTATTAAAAATAAAAGAAAATGCATTCAGACACGTCTTATAAATAATAAATCATGTGTGTTTTGAACAATGATATCTCTTTATTGCTGGATTTTATTAGAAATAAAAGAAAATGTATTTAGGCCACACACAGGGAACTATATATTTCAAAATCAAAGTCAGAAATTTCTGCAATTGATAAAGATTTCTTGTAACTCAGTTCACATAACACATTTCATAGTCTTCTTTAATTTCTGATAAAATCCAGCCATGATAAACTTTTTCTGGTTTTATTTTGTTACTTAGATAAAAAGATCGTAATATTAAAAAACAAGAGCTGTCTCCATAGGATGACACATGCCCCCGATGGCACTTTAAATGAATAGTTATGGCCGATGTTCGAGTTTAGGACCTTTGACCTACAGAGCTGGGTCTTGCGCGTGACACGTCGTCTTACTGTGTCACACATTTATGCGTAGTTATTTTAAAATGCATGCATGAATGACAAAGATATGGACCGGACACGCCCATCAATGCACTATCATGAAAAAAGACCTTTAACATCTAAGTGTGACCTTGACCTTTGAGCTACGGATCTGGGTCTTGCGCATGACACGTCGTCTTACTGTGGTACACATTCATGCCAAGTTATTTGAAAATCCATCCATCGATGACAAAGATATGGACCGGACACGCCCATCAATGCACTATCCCTTAATGTCTAAGTGTGACCTTGACCTTTGAGATACGGACCTGGGTCTTGCGCGCGACACATCGTCTTACTGTGGTACACATTCATGCCAAGTTATTTGAAAATCCATCCATCGATGACAAAGATATGGACCGGACACGCCCATCAATGCAATAACCTTTAATGTCTAAGTGTGACCTTGACCTTTGAGCTACGGACCTGGGTCTTGCGCGCGACACGTCGTCTTACTGTGGTACACATTCATGCCAAGTTATTTGAAAATCCATCCATCGATGACAAAGATATGGACCGGACACGCCCATCAATGCACTATCCTTTAATGTCTAAGTGTGACCTTGACCTTTGAGCTACGGACCTGGGTCTTGCGCGCGACACATCGTCTTACTGTGGTACACATTCATGCCAAGTTATTTGAAAATCCATCCATCGATGACAAAGATATGGACCGGACACGAAAAATGCGGACAGACTGACAGACTGACAGACCGACAGACCGACAGACTGACAGACCGACAGACCGACAGACGGTTCAAAAACTATATGCCTCCCTTCGGGGGCATAAAAATACTTGTTTCTCTTATTCAGTTTTAAATAGTTATTTTATTTTATTTAATAAAGGTGAGAGTCTACAGGGGTTTTATGGACCATTATCAGACAGGACCAGACAGAATCCTGTTTAATGGGGATTAAGATGTCTGGCATTTTGGGGAGGGTGTCACTTATATAGGACATTTTCTTTGCCTTTAACATCTATCTTTGACAACGCGCACTGTTAACGATTGCTAAGCATAGACATAGAAGGTGAATTTTAGCGATAGTGTATGTTACAATTATTGGTTAGACATTGTATGGCAAATGTAAATGATTTGCTGCATTTATACGATGTGTAGCTGAAATAGAAACAGGCTGTTCAGAAATGAAGCTCATTACGTGCAAAGTTAAAAAGAACTACAATTACTAAGATTAATCAACGTACTGAGTACAGTACTGATGGAAGGTGATTTACTTTAGTAAGTGTATGAAAAGAATCCATTCCAAAAATGCACATGCGCTAACGTACAGCGCTTTGATAGTTAGAAAATCAATACATATGATTTGATTCGGCGAACTATGTCATCAATATGATACTACAATTTTGTGATTCGGTGATATATACAGTTACGCATTCAAACCCCATGTAAAGTAAAAAGATGTTAAATAAGGGCACGCAGCCGATAGTTATTCGTAATAAATTACTGCACCATTAGTATAATATATTCAAAGTATGTTGAACTATTTTTACTAGGCATGAGTACTTGTAAGTTTGTGATCAAGTCCGCGGCTGCCTCAGAGGTGGTGATAGAGTTGTTCAAATTTTCCAATCTGTAACAATAATGATGTCAGAGGTGGTAAATTATTTCGCTTTGAACAACATTGTACAGCAGATAAATACGAAATAGCTGTGAGACAGTCTATTCCTTATTAAATTCTGCGCGGATACATAGAGAATGTGATTTTGATAAATCATCTTGCAAAAATAAAGTTATAGATTATAGAGAAGTATACAGTTGCCAACACTGTGACTGGACTGTAGAATGTAGGGGCAGGCTATTCCAAGAAGGAATTTCTTGGGGGGAAAGGAATTAGATTGGTATTAGTATGTGAGATTGTGGGATCAAGAGATGGTTTTGGTTAACTGCAATAAGAATGTACTTTTTTAAATATGATAAGGGAATTTTTGAGGCTGCGTTGTTCAAGGAATTGCCAGTTGAACTCTGCGACAATGCTTGTTTGGCCATAGTTGTTACATACGTATCGAGCTGCAGATCATATACGCGTTGAATTTTGTATATGGGGGATTTTTTACCAATGGTGCCAAATAGAAGAGCAGTATTCAAAATGTGGGCTGACATGGATGTTGTATACTGTTTCTTTTACATATTTTATTGTTTGTTTTTCACATTTCAAGTGAGGTATTTGTTTTTGATGTGATGTTATTAATATATTTTGACCAACTGAGATCTTTACTTAGTATGGCGCCCAGATATTTAGTAGCTTCTGTACTTTTTAGAGCTACAATATGGAGTGTTTAATTGTAGACGATAGGTTTTTTCTTTCGAGTAAGTTTCAATACCTCACACTTATATGGACTGAACTCCATTGACCATTCCCTTTCCAAGACTTCTAGGGATTGGAGATCTTTTTGTGGGGTTGAGAATCAAGGGAGGATTTGACCACCAGATAAAACATGGCTTCATCTGCGAAAAGTCGCGATTTATTTCTGACGAACTCTTTTGGGTCATTTACGTAAATTAGGAATAGACAGGGGCCAATGACTGATCCTTTTTGAACCCCAGAGAAAACAGGAAGTTCATCTGAGGTGAAATAAAACAACAGGGCCAGGATGGCCTTAGGTCGCTCACCTGAAAAACACACAATAACAGTGTAAACATGTTTGACCTAGTGATTTCATGGAAACAAATATTCTGGCTAATTTTCATTAAGATTGGACCAAAAATGTGACCTCTTGAGTGTAAACAAGTATTTCTTTGATTTGACCTAGATACAGTTATTACATATGTATTTATTATATATTATATAAATGTGGCCTCTAGAGTGTTATCAAGCTTTTCCTTTGATTTGATCGGATGACTTAGTTTTTGACCCAACTTGACCCAGATTCACACTTGACCTAGAGGTCATCAAGACAAACATTGTGATCAATTTTCATGAAGATACAGTGTAAAACTTAGTCCCTGTTATCTACGCTTTTCTTTGATTTGACCTTGCGACCTAGCTTTTAAACCCAGATTACCCATATTCAAACCTGACCCAGATTTTATCAAGGCAGCCATTCTGACCAAATTTTATGAATATCAATTGTAAAATGCAGCCCCTATTACGTACAAAAGGTTTTTCTTTGATTTGACCGGGTGACTTAGTTTTTGACCCTACATGACCCATATTCAAACTTGACCTAAATTTTATCAAGACAAACATTCTGACAAAATTTCATGAAGATAAGTTGAAAAATACAGACTCTATCACATACACAAGGTTTGTCTTTGATTTGACCTAATGACCTAGTTTTTTTTATCAAAGATTAGCCATATTCAAAGATAAGCTAGATATCATCAAGGCAATTACTTTGACTTAAATTCATCAGAATCCAGTGTAAAATGCAGTCCTTATTGCATACATAAGGATGTTCTTTGATTTGTCCTGTTGACCTAGTTTTTACCTATATTCAGACATAATTTAGATTTGATCAAGGCAATCATTCTGACTAAATTTCATGAAGATCAATTGAAAATACAACCTCTATCGCATACACAAAGTTTTTCTTTGATTTATCCTAGTGACCTAGCTTTTTCATTCCAGATTATCCATATTCGAACTTGACCTAGATTTATCAAGGCAATCATTCTGACTGAATTTTATGAATATCCATCGTAAAATGCAGCCCTATTGCGTACACAAGGTTTTTCTTTAATTTGACTGGGTGACCTAGTTTTTAACCCTGGATGACCCATAAAAAAACTTGACCTAGATTTTATCCAGACAAACAATTTGATCAATTTCCTGAAGAGCCGGTGTAAAATGCAGTCCCCATTGCATACACAATCTTTATCTTTGATATGACCTAGTGACCTAGTTTTTGACCCCAGATGACCCATATTTAAACTTGACCTAGATTTTATCTAGGCAATTAATATACTGACTAAATTTCATGCAGATCAATTGAAAAATACAACCTCTATCGCATACACAAAGTTTTTCTCTGATTTAGTGACCTAGCTTTTGACCCCAGATAACCCATATTAAACTTGACCTAGATTTCATCAATCATTTTGACCAAATTTCATAAAGATCAATTGAAAAATACAGGTGAGCTAATGAAAAGTGGAAAACCACAGGTCGTTCATGCCTGGACGGTAGTGGAAATGTAATAGTTAAAAAACTTACTTTATTAAAAATATGATAAAACACTGTTGTATCTTATCACTTTGTTTATTTAGCCCTATTCAGTCAAGCTTTCTAAACTCGTTATAAAGGTGAGAACTGATTTGCTATAAAGGTGAGAAATATCACCTGCAAATATTTACTGCACAGTAGCTATACAGTAGCTTATTATGATAAACAGAAGCAAGTCTACCAATGGTCCTGGCTTGTGTATTGGCCCTTATCGCCAATACGCAGACCTTATCATCTCCATAGGCCACATACCAGGCATACCAGAATCAGTGTCTTTAAGCAAGTTTTCGACCATTTATATTTAATACTTTTTGAGCTAGGTACGTCAAAAGGTGAAAATGTGCATTTTTGACTATTTTAGGGGCCATAACTCTGAAAACAGGGGGTGGAGCCAGACAAAAAATAGAAGGTGTGCAGGTTCATATCATGTCAAAGACTCATACAAGGTTTCATTAATTTATATGAAATTCTTTTTGAGTCAGTCGCGTCACAAGGTGAATATGGGCATTTTTGCCTGTTTCAGGGGCCATAACTCTAAAAATAGGGGGCAGACCAAAATGAAAAATAGAAGGTGCGCAAGCTCATATCATGATTAAGACTCCTGCAAGGTTTCATGAATCTATATCAAATACTATTTGAGCTAGGCGTGTCACAAGGTGAAAATGTGCATTTTAGACTATTTCAGGGACCATAACTCTAAAAATAGGGGCGGAGCCAGACGAAACATAGGAGGTGCGCAAGTTCATATCATGATAAAGACTCATGCAAGGTTTCATCAATTTATATCAAATACTTTTTGAGCTAGGCGCGTCACGAACTTCGGACGGACGGACGCACGGAAGTTCTAACGAAACGGTATTTATGTGAGACCCCCATTGTTCTCTCTATTGTTCTAACAGTCACATAAACAGAAAAAGGTCACATAAACAGAACGGAATGAATGACATCAAAGAGAAAGTACCGTTATGCAGTCACTTAACCATCATTTCGCGGGCACGGACAAGACCAAATCTATATGCCCTCCACCACTCATGGGGGCACAGAAAGTGGAAAACCACAGGTTGCCTAACATGACATGAACGAAAATGTTGCAGGCTCGGTTTGATTGAGCCTGTTCATGGACGGTAGTGGAAATGCAAGCTACCGTCCACGCCCTCTATCCCCGGGTTGAGCAGAACTCAACATTTACACATGTCATAAGTACCAGAATATAATTTAGAGACATCCGCAGATGTATTTATGGGACCTTAAATGATGCACAGAGTGCAATTCCATGAAAAGCGACGTATGGTCCCCGTACAAAAATAATGGCTTTACCCTAAACGAGAAAACAATTGGCAGAACTAAACTAACTGGAATTTAGAGAGGGGTTCGGTGCTTATGGATATTCTGCATATCACAGAAACTGCCCAAAGACAAAATTAAAAGCATATCCAAGGGGTGAATAAACAATACACAAACAGTACAGATCTCTCTATTCTAATTTGTTTTCTCCTGTGTCAGCTCAGCTTTTACAGCCGGAGTATGTCGAAATTGTCAGGCTGAAAAAAAAATAGTGCCCTAACAAAACACGACGTAAACGAAAATGGTGCAGGCTCGGTTTGATTGAGCCTGTTCATGGACGGTAGTGGATGTGCAAGCTATCGTCCACGCCCTCTAGCCCCGGATTGAGCAGAACTCAACATTTACACATGTTATAAGTACCAGAATATAATTTAGAGACATTCGCAGATGTATTCATATGGTGGTACACATGAAATCTTCAATGATGCATAGAGTGCAATTCCATGAAAAGCGGCGTACGGTGCCCATATAAAAATACTGGCTTTGCCCTAATCGAGAAAAGAAGAAAACAATGGGCAGAACTAAAAAAACTGGAATTTAGAGAGGAGATCGATGGTTATGGAGCCATCCACCACTACACTTTAAGATCGGTCCTTGTGAAATGACTTTATCCAATGCGTAAAGATCCATCCAAAGTTCATGAGAATATTTCGTCTAAATGTGTTTTTATATTTTTAGCTCTTGTGGTCTCTATTTGATGTCAAGCAGAGCCATTTTAATAATTTCGCGAAGAAGCATGTTTCAGAAAGCTATAAACTAAAGTTGGTGAAAGTCTGTCAAGTGGTTCATGAAAAGAAGTCGTTTATTTTTTCCATAATAAACATTGCATTCCCCTAAATGCAGTCAAAGGGGACCATTTGAGTAAATATTAGAGAGAACTGTTGAGTGCTACGTGCCAATATTTATGCAATTCTAAAAAGTATTTTCAGAGGAGATGACGCTTAAATAAAAATGTTGACGCCGACGGATGGACGACGGATGACGGACACGGGGCGCTTAAAAATCATCTGAACAAATGCTCAGGTGTGCTAAAAAGTTTCTAATATATTTAGAACATTAAGCTTCTTAGATTTTCATACATTAATGTGTATATCTTATTTATCTTTTAGCAAAATGTTTAATATTCTCCCCGAAGTTCTCCGGTATAAAATCCTGTTTAATATGTTAATCTTTAAGTTTGATCATTATTAAAGTTTTACTACTTCTGTATATTGACATATAATGCAATTTAGCTCGACCCGTATTAAAAGTAAAAAGCCAAAACACAGCAGCTGGAATTTTGAAAATCTAATAAGAAATTAGTCAATACTACGCATGTTTTATTTTTCAATATTGTCAATTTACTGGACATATTTGGCAACTGACACCAGACCAGAAGGAAAATATCATTTAACCTGATATTGTGTTGATAGTGAACTAAAAATCATTTGCTCAATTCAATAGCCCATTTTGATTGAGTAGAACTACTGGTAGTATTTATATTGTCATAAAAAGCGCATTCTAATTTAGAGTGTGAATGTTTTATTTTAATAATGTTCTCCATTTCAATGAAATATCATCAGATATCTATCTAAAACAGAAGAAAAATAAAACAAATAAATAAAACAATGACTGATTAAATAGTATGTTAGTCGTACATTATCCCTGGGTTATGAAAGCAGTCTAACATTGTTTCCGCAAAATGTATTATGTCTTCGACTTCGGCGATGTACTCTCCAACGCCTCCGTGGACATCGACTGGAGAGGGGTAAAAACTGCACACGGCAGAGTGAGAAACACATCTTCAACGTGTGTTGTTAAAATGACTTATGCCAAACGTATATAAACACTGTACAGTCTATTCTTCGCCTAAGCAGAGATTCCTAGGAGCGACTTTAAAGAAATCTTGAACGCGTCCAGGCTCGATGCAGATACAACAGCGGTGGGTAGAGAATTCCAAACTGGTATGGTGCGTGGTGAAAAAGGAATGTTGGTATACATTCACTCGGCAGTGAGGTTGCAAGAACTTGTGGTCATTACTTTGTCTAATGGTTCGAATAATTGCTTTAGTAGGTAAATATGAAGCAGGCACTGCAATGAGTCCATGGACCACACGGCATAGAAGGATGACGTCAAAGCTGACGGATGACCTAAGAAGGTTTGTGATGATTTAAGGACACTATCTGGTTTCAGGGGAATAAATGTCTTGTTGGCGACAAATCTCGCTGCGTTACGTTGTACTTGTTCAATCTGTTTTATATGGGTTTGTTGTTGGGGATTCCATATAGGAGATGAATATTCCAGTCACGGTCGTAGGAGGGTATGATAAGCTCTTTCTTTGACGACTGATGGACATGTTTTAAGCTTCTTCTTGATGAATCCAAGCGTTTGAGACGCTTTACCTGTTATTTGATCTATGTGTGTATCATACTTGAGGTTATCACTCAACTCTACCCCCAGATATGGCTGATGTTTCACATTTTCAAGTTTTTCATTATTCATAGTATAATTAAATGTTTTCTTATTAAGAGAGTTAGAAAAGTTCATGATAGCACATTTTTTTCATGTAAAATTAGTATAAACTCTATCTGCCTTGAGTCAAACGGTTCAGGTCGTCTTGCAATGAATGATCTTCATGTGTTATGATTAGACGATATAGGACACAATCATCCGCGAAAAGTCGGATTTCTGAGTATATGTCGTCTGTTATGTCATTGATGTATAGAAGAAATAGGCAGGGTCCCAGGACAGACCATCGGGGTTCTCCGGACGTGACTTGTGATGATGATGTCGCACCGTCGACCGTAATTTTCTGGTTTCTAGCTGTTAGGAGTGAATCAATCCACCGTCTGGATTTTGAAGAAAAGCGTTGGTGGGAGACCTTATCAAAAGCCTTGGAAAATTTCAAGATAGCCATACCAACTTGATGTCCAGCATTAATATGTTTGGAGATCTCATATGTGGTCAATAATAGCTGCGACTCACATAAATGCTTTTGGCGGAATCCGTGTTGATTTTCATGTAAAATATTATGGGAGTTTAGGTGACACGTAACAATTGAAACAACGATGTGTTTGAGCATTTTGGATGCGACTGCAGACAGTGTAACTGGGCGGTAATTAACTGGTTTAGAACGACCCCCTTTCTTAAAAATAGGAACAACATTAGCAGTTCTCCAGTCTGTAGGAACAACGCCGGTGTCTAAGGAAAGTTGAAATATGTATTGTAGGATTGATGCAACAACTTCACAGTTGTAGCTGTAGCTTTTTTTCTCATTCTGACGTTGATACTATTTATAACTCCTTTCAGCGTGACTTTGATCGCACCTATAGGCTTAAATTGAGACGTACCCTTGTCTGGAATGTTTAATGTATTTTCTTTAGTAAAGACGGGGGTGAACTGATCATTCAACATGTTAGCTTTCGCCAGGGCAGAGTCAGCTATAATCCCGTTCGATTTCAAGGTACTTGTCATATTGGTTCTACAAAATATGTTTTAATGAAGAACACAACCCGCAAACATTTACATAAACAAAATTTACCTCGTTACTTTTCTCCTTAATAGAATAACTATCAACAACAAAGAAAAACGTTAAAAACATACATTTTCATTATTATCCCTACAAAAATATTGAATATCTACTCTGTGTGTGTGTGTGTGCGTGCGTGCGTGCGTGCGTGCGTGCGTGCGTGCGTGCGTGTGTGTGTGTGTGTTTGGATTTAACGTCTTTTTCAACAATTTTTTAGTCATATAAACGACGTTGTCTGCTTGTAGCAGTGAGCAAAATTCCCAACTTTATAGTGCTGCCTCACTAGAATATCACGCCGTAGACACCCGACATGATACCCCCCCCAGTCACATTATACCGACACCGGGCTGACCAGTCCTAGCACTATCCTCTTAATACTGAGCGCCAAGCGAGGAAGCTACTTGTACCATTTTTTTACGTCTTTGGTATGACGTGGTCGGGGATCGAACCCACGACCTCCCGCACTCGAAGAAGACGCTCTACCACTAGGCTACTGAGGCGGTTGAACATCTACTGATCGAGTACTGACTAGAATGTATATGTTCAACAAAATTACGAGAAACTTTTCCATTGTCATTTGCAGAACAGTAATCATGATCAACAAAAATATCTCTTTGGTTTTCACTTAAATCTTTTATGTTTAACAAAAATATAAGAAACATTTTCACTAGCATTTTAAAAGAAGTTATCACAATCAGTTAAAACTTCTACTGAGTTTTGACTCGCAGTGGTTGAAACTTTAATTTGTAATGCAACTATCACCTTTTCCTGTTGTAATGGGTCTATCAACAACCTGAGCACCCTACAGCTTTTTAGTGGTTACATATCCTCCTGTCGTCCTAGACAGATCAGTGAATAGTTTTAAAAATATCATCTATTGCATATTATATAAAATGAAGGTGTAGGAACCAAAGGTAACCTCTCCATTTGCTTCTCTATTGAAGAGATATAGCTCTTTATGGAAATAAAAGATTCTGAAAATATGATGAAATAAGAACAGCCTGATTTAATGGTGTTCAACCTGTAACACCACGGTACCTGCTCTCGTACGGCTTTTATTCCATGTTTGAAACACACTTCCGGCAGCCAGGATTGTGCAAGGAACAGTGAAATAATGCCTCCAAAGGTCAAGAAACCAAACGAACCTTCAAAGAAGACAGAGCAGAAGAAAAAGGAAAAGATAATAGAGGTAGAGGACGTATCAAAATTACCAAAAGTCTGTTTTTTTGGGAAAAGAGTGCATTTTTAGTGCAAGTGCACCGGTAGTCGGATAGGGGAAGTGGAGAAAAGAAATCGGTTCTAAGTCGTAAATAACAATATGTGTCGGGAACTTTGAATAACTGTTTGTCTGTTGTCTGTTTTATCAACAATAACTTCATTAAATATATCTTGAAATAAGAGCAACTGATAAGCTGGCTGTTTCATAAGGCGTATAAATAGCAACCCCAACTTGTATTGGTCTTGTAGAATCTTCTTCAGTCCTGCAGGGCTCGCGCTGGCATTCGCCAATTGAGCCACTGGCTCAAGAAAACGAAAATTGGCTCAATAAAATTCCGATTGGCGAAAATCGTCAAAAAGTATTACTTTGGACTTTTGGGGAAAACCTACATACTAAAAATAGACCAAATTGGTAGTTTTCGACCTCGCTTTGAAATATTGCGTGACTGATTTTCCAATACATTGCCGAAGGCGCTCCAGCGAGAGATAATTGTTGGGCACAGTCTACTTGACTGGTACTTTTAGAAGCGGGTCATGGTCGCAGTTTGTCAGCTGTGTGGCAATTAAAAGGATGACACCTTCGTCAATTGACTATGATTGCAGATAATCGTTAAACAAACAGCGGTCGAATGCAATGAAGATCACAGGCGGCGCCTTTCAAGAGATTATCGAGTAGTTTGATTTGTACAGGGTCGGTAAACAAAATCAAAGGAACCGTTGTCTCTAAATAATTTCGGTAATTGACTTTATTTGTCATAATGATAATCGGTAATTTATTGGTGAGCATTGTCGAGTAAATTATTGAAGTTATATATACTGATGTTCCTTGCTTATTTCATTTCTGCTTGAAATTGAAAAACATGGCATCAAAACGTAAAATTGACTCTGGCATTTATCCTCCTGCTAAAAATTCAAAAACAGAAAGATCTTTTTTGGATAGTTGGAAATCTGGCAATGCTTGGTTAACGTTTGATTCTGAAACTAAATGCATGTACTGTAACCTTTGTAAGAAGCACAGTAAATCAAATACATTCACTTCTGGGTGCCCAGTCATGAAGAAAGATGCTGTCACCAAGCATGCTAGAAGCAAAGGTATTGTTAATACGCGGAAAGCCCGAGCGGGGCCAAAGGCCCCACGAGGGCTTGGAGCGCTTTTAGATAACATGTATGACGTATGTGAAATATATGAAACAATAATGAAAACAAATAAGAAAAATATTTCCAATACCATGCAAATTGAATTTCGTCTCCAGCTGTCATGGGGGCCGCCATTTTGAAAGTCTTGATTATTTAGGCGCTTATTGGTCAAAGTTAGACGCAATCGCTCATTGAGTAAGACCGGAAATGTTGACTTTTGGAAAATTTAATTACGACAATATTTACAACAAACTAAATGTGTGTATTTTTATCTTTCTGGGCAACTTCATCAATCTGTCACCGGTCTGATTTTATATGGTGAAATTCTACTTGAAAAATGAGCAAATTACGACGTGAACGCTACAAAAAAATGCTGCTATATGACGTCATCGGCGTCAGTGAAAACATTTCTGCGGTCCACTATTTATACGACATAATAGACTTGAAGGGTACTGAATTATTTCGAGTGTTGAACAGTCCTACATTCACCTGCTTACTTATCTCCATTCTTTTCACTGACCAACAGTTGGGAAATGCAAATCATACAAATGTCTAAGCAGTACCAAAATGCTATGATATGCTATTATAAATGTCATAAGAGGATGGCAGTGGTATAGGGCAATGTTATCTTTTTTAGACCTTTAATATCAACAATAAAGAATTCAATGTCTACATATCTTGTTTGTATCAAGAAAGGAGCCTTATTTTATTCCATTGATTTTCTGATAGCTGATTTTTGTTTAAATTAATGAAAGTGATACAAATATAATAATCACTTATTCTGAAAAAAATACTTTGTGAGTTAACCCTATTGTATTTCAATTATTTTGCAAAATTACATATGCATGAAAGTTATTTTAATTGGAAATTTACTGAATCACAGATTGCACGTTCGGATTTTCTTTTTGCACGCAGTTGGTGAAAAAGATATCCAGTAGCCATCTTTCACTTGAAAATGTTTTATCTAGGCCTATTAACTTCAAATGCATAAACGCCTCATCAAATGTATTCTTCATGTGAGGAAGCTATCCAGCTGGCTTACGGAAGGTCGGTGGTTCTACTCCGGTGCCCGCTCGTGATGAAATAATGCACAGAGGGGCACCTGGGGACTTCCTCCACCATTATATTTCGATTTCCTTGAAAGCTTGAAGTGAATAGCCTCCTGGAAAAAACACACTGGTAGCATGAGGGGTGCTGCACGGTCACATTTCATTACCTTCCATGAACAACTATATCAAACTGAGACTGCTGTCAATGTGGTTGCACCTCATAGTCCAGACTCATTCAAATTATTTTACTATTTTATCCGCCAAATAGGCCTATATAACACGGTTTTTCATGAATTGCATCTTTACTGTAAATACTTTATTAAGCTTAATTTAACTTGTGACGGTCTTTCCGCGTCATAGGTAGCACCTAATTTCATATTAGTTTATTAATAGTTTTGTACATGTATGTAATTACAATTGCTCAAGTTGAAAGTCTCTTGTTTAAAAGACCAAATTTAAAGTTATGTTGTCTTTTTAACAAAGTAAATTTGTTAGCCATAACTGCAATTTCTAGTTTGCACAGGGCAAATGCAGATGCTATCTATTCTAAGGTTCTCCAGCTTCTTTCCCAGAAAGGCCTTGATCTTTCAAACCTTTGTGGTGTTTGCACCGACGGTGCATCTGTGATGATTGGCTCTAAGAGTGGTGTGGTGACCCGTCTGAAACAGTCTGTGCCTGGGGTGCTCTCTTCCCACTGCATCGCCCATTGTCTGGCTCTGAGCTGTAGTACTGGGGCTGATACCATTCCTTACCTTGTGAAATTCCAGGAAATCCTCAATTCTGTCTTTAAGTACTTCCATAACTCTCCTAAAAACATGTCTACTCTCTCTGCTATCCAATCTGTCCTTCAGAAGCATTCTACCAGATTTCAGGTGTTCCATACCAGATGGCTCAGTTTTGAAGGTGCTGTTAGTGCTATAGTCAGCAACTATTCCAGTCTTCTCTCTTGCTTTCTTGAGGAGAACTCTGGGAAAGCTTTATCTCTCTACAAACCTATTGCCACATACAAGTTTTTGTATGTTGCACACTTTCTGGCTGATGTTCTTTCACCACTTGCCATTCTCTCCAAGATGTATCAACAGAAGAACCTGATGTTAATGTTTTGTAATGTCTGTCATGTACAAACATTGTTTTGTTCTGGTTGTTAACTGTTTAGTGTTTGTATTTAGTGTTGTAACATTTTATGTGTGATGAAATGGTTGTAAAATAAATTATATGAAACAGTTAAAACTCTGATTTATCTTATCTGCTATATATGTTACAGTATGTTACAGTATAGTTATGTTCTCCCAGTTAACAACCAAAAATAATGCTCAAAATAGCTATCATAGCACCATTCACACTTGAAATTCACAAAAGTTTTCATCCCGAAAACAGCCCCGCGCCACGCCCCACAACCGCGACATCCCAGGCCCTTCCCCAGAAATTTTTTAAGGCGCTGGGGTGTTTGCGCGGCAGGATAAGGGGTGGGTGCGGGAGGGGTTTCCTCTCCCGTGTTCGATTTTTTTAAAAAGTCGAACCCAAATGGTGCTTTTTTAAGTATACCATATGCAAAAAAAACACAACATGTATTTCATTACTTCTACATTTTCACATTATCATATAACCATCAATATATCATATACACTACACAGATGTCCACTTCTTTTATAAGTATTTTCGAACAACACATATGTCCTTCCAATTCTTTTGTACTAACACTAACAACAAATAGGCATTTTTTTTTCATGTAAGTGTCTGTCTTTGGCACTGTGCCATTCCTTTACTGCACCACTGAAATTAAAGTCATTCATTTTTTTGTCCCTGCATGGACACCATGAGTAAGGCATTAAGCGCTTTCATGCTCACTGGTGAATGGTGGGGGTCTTTACACTCTGAACTGCTGAAACCTCTCACAATCTGAAAGTACAAAAAAAAGTATTTGTTATTTTCCCAGAGCAAGGATAACCAAGGATGGATTTATATTGTAGAAGTCCCTAAGATTTGACATTTGTGTTCTTCTGCACAATGAACTGCAACAGTATTTCTGTTAAATATTTGTTGGTGTTAACAACACCATTGCAGCTTTTTTACACACAGAAGCAGGTTCTGTATTTCAAGTTTAACTATGTATTTTACTGCAAGCAGCAAGTTTCAGAAAGAACATGATTGTATACACACCAGCTGTGGACGTTGGTAGAAGCAGTCCCACTGTAGCGACTTTGCACAGGTTTTGGTGAGACTCGGACAGATTACCAATAATCCACTCCATTGTGCTCAAAGTGTTCATCTGTGGTAAGGGTGGCTTTCGCCTGTGCCCATTCAATAACCGCACAGTCTTGTTCAAGGGAGAAGTGTGATGAAAGAGCCTGAAATGAAACATAAGTTACAATGACATGTTTCAATGACTTGACAAAATGAATCATAACTTTTTTGTTGTTGATAGTTTCTTGTTTGTTTTTTCTTCTAAAATTCTTTGGTTCATGATGCTGTAAATATATTCAGTAAATAGAAATTCTAAATAAATCAATGTTTATTTAGCATAGAAATATTGACTTCCTTGAAATACAGCAGAAAAGAATTCATTCATCCCTTTTACTGACTAGCCCGGTTCTTTACGTGAGAAAGTAGGCAGTTTATTACTGGTCTTTCCCAGGAACGATGGTTAGGTAACCTGCCCTAAATTTTGTAATTCCACTGAAACTTGTATCATTTGGTCTTTTCATGTTTACTTTGAGAGATACAAAAGCAAAGTGAAACAAAAATATCATAGTAGATAAAGTTTAATATTTAGAAATTAACAGCACCTTAAACAATACAGGACAATACAGTAGTAATTAAACATCCTCGAAAAAGTTTGCTTCAGTTCATCCGGAACATTGATTTCAAACTTCAAACAGTCAAAGAATCACTGGTCATTTTAATACAGTTGCCTTTCTCAACTAATTATTACACGATAACAATTAACTTACCCATGCATGCCGCCACCAACTGTTATTAACTAATTATATTCCAATCACTCCTGTTCCAATTAACCGCAAACTTGTGAAAACACAGACTTTCATCAACACGTGTCGTATTTAAACCCTTATCAGCTGATCAGTACACGGTAAACAGCTAGCTACACTGTGTATTCATAATTTACCTGAGGTATCTCGCGGGGATCGCTTACTGATTTAAGACGCTGCGCTAATAATTGAGGCACTGCGTGGGATATTTAAGCGCTGCGGGAAGCTATATTTCGTGTTTTAAGCGCCGCGGTAGCGCGGCGCCTTATGCGGCTGGGGAAGGGCCTGCATCCAATTGGCTCAAAGAAAATCTGACCCAGAGCAGGCCCTGGTCCTGGAACTCGTCTTCTATGTCTATTAAAGTATTCTACCAAATTACTAGTACACTTCCGGTGTAAAATGGTTGTTAAGCAGTAGAGTCATAATGATGGTTGATTAATAAATGTTACTGGTATCAAACCATGATGTCTATCCAACCGTGTCTTGAATCGTAATACATTAGGCCAGAGTTTTTTTATTTTTTGTTACTCGGATTTTGGGCAGAAAAATGTTGACAGGAGGAGGGAAAAAAATAAAAATAAAAAGGCAGTAAAATTACTAAAACAACAGACGATAAGTGATCACTTCAAAATGTGTTGCCTGAAAGGATTTCAAAACTACCTTAATACGCATTTAACTTGTAATACAAAGAAAATTACCATTCTGTGTTTAACTTTTTTATTATTTTGAAGGTTATAACACACTAAATAGCCACCACTATATATTCTATATAAAATGACAAGTTTTCACAATGCTGCAATACACACCTAGACCCATTTTAAATTTCTTTAACTTACATTTTCTTGTAGAGCAGCATTTATACTGTAAAAATGTCCAAAGAAAAGTAGGGGTCATGTTTGATGCAAGAAAAATATTTCTGGTCAAACGGACACACCGTAATTTTTACACTGAAATGACAACCACAATTTAGGGTAGGGGTGTATGAATAAATTTCACATGTTAAATCAGTTTGGAGTCTTTTTTTTTTCAACATGCAAATGCTACCAGTATGTCAAGTATAGGCATGCAATATGATTTCAACCAATATATAGCAATGATTTCAAGGAAAAATCCTTCTTACAGCAAAAAAAACTGAGAACTATTTGAATCCGCCATTATGCGACTACCATTTTTTCATAGGTGCTCAGGCTATTTAGTGTCTGTATGCCTTGAACATAAAATTGATGATTTCAAAAACTTTAACAAAATCACTCTTTGGGCATGGGTACTATTTGCCCTTGGTCATAACATCTCCGGCAAGTATTAAATTGATGATTGAATAGCAATTTTCAATGGTCTGATCGGCTGGTTTCATTTTTAGCATGTGCATACTTTTATTTTTAATTCATAAACTTTTCTGACCAAGATCTTTATTTAGTACACTTTAATATTTATCTGTTGTGTTATAAGTCAAACTGACACAATTTTATAGGTCATAAATTATGGTGACTTTCCAGACTTAAATGGTGCTGGAAGACCCCAGGTACTCCTCTGGGCATCATCTCAGGCAAGAATTGGCATCTGGGTAGAATGGCCTACCTTCCAGCCAGCTGGATATCTTTTTCACATGATGACCTGAGTGGGGCTCGATCCCAGAGTGGTCAGGGGCAAGTGATTCAAAGTCGGGCCACTTTTTTTATATTCGATGACCAGAAAATGACTGAAAGCATAAGTAGCTAGATAGGTCCCTGAAAAGGATTTGTATGCAATGGAATATATAGATAAATAACTCCAATCAGGTAACTTGTAATATATAACGAAATAAACACCAGTGCTCCTCAAGCTGTTACAGCAAGGCGACAAAAGAAGCAAAGAAACAATTACAGAAAAAGCAAAGAACCGGTTTTAATACAGTCCGATTCTGATAATGATTTTTTCGACAGCGGGAGCAACCACACATTAACATAACGCCGACTAATCTAGCTGATAACTCTGACAAAAATTATATAAAAATTTTCAATTTCTCAAACAGACAACTTTCTGAAAATGAAATCAAAGTCTTATTAAAGGGTCTCAAATTTACACCATCGCCAGAAACTAAAAATACTCAAGAGCTTATCACAGATGTTAATGAATTTCATCGAAGATTAAGATTAAAAGAATTTTTTCGTAATAAGGACATAATACAAGATGATTCATTAGTAAGAAACAAAAGCAGTTTTGAACCCCCAAAAGGAAAGAAATCAAATCCTTGAACAATACATCTCTACAACTATTTCTTTAATTTCAAATGACAAAACTAATTATGTACATCATAATATTTCTTTAAAAGAACGTAAAGCATTGAAGTCATTAGTAGAGGATAAAACTATAATCATTAAAGAGGCTGATAAAGGTGGTGGCATAGTAATTATGAACAAAGATTTTTATAAACATAAGATCTTAGAAATGTTGAATGATGATTAATTCTATAAAGTAAGGACTGATAAATGCAAACAGGACACAATGAAAAAGATAAAAAAGCTTATCAGTTCAAATAGTAATGGCATGACCAAAGACGAAATAAACTACTTACTGGACTTTGAATATAAATCTAGTTACTTTTACGGCCTACTTAAGCTTCATAAAAGTAAGCTAGTAAATGACAAATGTAAAGAAACGAAAGGTGAATATTTAGAATTATTTAATCCATCAGATTTAAAATTTAGACCTATTGTAGCAGGTCCAGCTTGTGAAACACAGCGGCTCAGTAACTTAATCGACATTTTGCTAAAACCATTCATTTTTAAAGTAAAAAGTTATGTAAGAGATGACCTAGATTTCTTAAACTATATTCCAAAGAAAGTTAATAAAAGTACCTTATTAGTCTCGTTTGATGTTACAGCACTCTACACAAATATTTTGCACACATTAGGTATAAAAGCAATCAAATACTGGCTACACACATACCCAGATTTAGTTCACAAACGGTTCACAAAAGAGTTTATCCTTGAAGCAATTAAAACTATACTTGAAAACAATAACTTTATATTTAATGATATTTTTTACAATCAAATTAAGGGTACGGCTATGGGCACAAAGTTTGCATCAACATATGCTACTTTAGTTTTAGCATTTTTAGAAGAAAATTTATATACCAAATTAGAACAGACATATGACTTAGAATTTGCACATTATATACGAGAAAACTGGAAAAGATACCTTGATGATTGCTTCATATTCTGGAATAAAACAAAGGAGGAACTGAAACGATTTCATGGAATTTTAAATGATCTTCATGAAGATATTTGTTTTACAATAGACTCAAGTAACCAAACATTACCATTTCTTGACATATTGGTCATCAAAAACGACACTGACATTAGTACAGATATATATTTCAAAGAAACTGATACTAAACAATAACTTAACTTTCATTCATCCCACCCAAAGCACACAAAAAGAAGCATCCCTTATAACTTGGCAAGACGCATTTGTACCATCGTATCAGATTCCAACCTTAAGGCTCGAAGACTTAAAGAACTATATTTTTCATTAATGAAACGAAATTACCCAAAGAGTACAATAAAAAAAGGAATTGAACTAGCTAACAGCTTACCAAGAGAAACTCTCCTCAGACCAGTTGAAAAAGATCTAAACGAAATCATACCCTATGTATCTACATTCAACCCAAATAATAAAGAGATGTTTAATGTTCTCAAAAACAATATATCAATTTTAGAGACTGACTCAATTATGAACGAATTATTAAGAGCCAATACTATCATTAGGAGCAAAAGACAGGCACCAAATTTGAAAAAACTATAAACTAGAGCAAAATTTTCTGAATTAAATATACAAAGAAACAACAGGGTTTACAAGTGCAATAGACCTAACTGTAACCTATGTAAACAAATAGAAGAATCTAATTCATTTAACTTTAATGGGAAAATATTTTACGTGAATGAAAATATGTCCTGTGATGTGAAAAATGTAATTTATGTTATGACGTGTAATGGCTGCCATGAATATAACATAGGTCAAACCGGAGACAAATTAAGAACTAGAAGAACAATTCATTCTCAACAAATTTGAGACCCTCGGTAAGACAATTACCTGTCAGTAGCCATATAGACTTTTGCTGTACAACAGAGCCAAAATTTACAATATTCCCATTTTATAAAATGAAAACTAACAGTTTATCAGCTAGATTAACAAAAGAAAAATACTTCATTGACTGTTTTAAACCGAAATTAAACATGCGGAACATTTCACATGATACGGATTGATAAATAACATTATAACGTCATTAACTCCCCTGTTTGACGTCGAAATTACGTCCCTTGTTTCCTTGACGTCAACGTCATTTCTATTGAATTAATTCCCTTTCTCTTATTGTTATATATTTAGACACACTGATGAGCCATTCACGGCGAAACTAGTTTGTGACTTTTATATTAAAATTTAAGAAAAACTAAGCGAGCGTGTGAAGTCATTTTATAATTTTACGATATTTTGTTCCCGTTCCGGGTTCTTTTTTATTTGTTATATATATATATATATATGTCTTCATAAGCATATCACATGGTTTTATCCCCTTCATAATAGGGTCCTTTCCTCAGAAAATATCTTTTAAATTATGCAGTTTTCCCCAAAAACTGACTTTACATATTAAGGTTTTTTATTCCCCTTTGCCCAAACACCGAGCTGTTTTTGCTCCAAATCACAGGCCTGGCCCCTTTCCCTCCTGGTTAACCCCCTCCCCCAAAAATCTGAAACGGATGACTCCTTTGGCAGCACTTTGTTGCTCCTATACGTCATCCTCATGTAAATATATAACTGCCAAAGGCATGTCAAATTCACATTCAATGTTGCCGTTGTTATTTACATCGGGTAAATCTATGTTTTTCTAACATTTTGAGACACCGTTACTGACCGTAACTTTTACAGAACTTGTTTTTCGTTGTTTTATTGTCTATATACTAGATCACAAACCAAATATTCCGCTTTTACATTGCGCATAAATCGTTCAAAGACAATCTTAAATTTCACTCAACAAGCAAGTTTTTGTTTACGTACGGGAGACGCTTCCATTTGAGCGGAAATTGCGCCTATATGACACTGACGGATAATGCGCTGACAAATATCCACGTTGTCGTCATCGTCAGAATGCAGCAAAACATTGATCGTCGCCCGAAAATAATTTTGAAATTTTTGAAATTTCAATTTTTATTTTTTCTGAAAATGACGGAAAATAGGGGCGGCGGGTCTGAGTAACGAAAAATCAAAGAACTCTGGCCTCAATAAAACAAATTCCAAAACAAAAAATTCCTACCTACCTACCCGAATTTTTTTGAGTATGTTACCGGAAACAAAGAATTTTTTTTAGGCCTAACCCAAAATGGCGGATCAGTAACAGAAAATACATGTAATACAGTAGGCATGAAAAAATCGCTATTTTCAGTGAAATAAGTATGTTTACAACATCATTTATGCATGTCCTTACTTATTTCCGTAATCCTAGCCTATCCTCATAAGGTTGTCTAGGAATACGGAACTTCCGTAATCCTAGTCAAAATAATTCGACGTTCAGATTGTTTTTATATTTATGATGGGGGCAATCTCAATGTCAAGAAAGACCAAAATAATGGAAGTTAAATCACAGTACACAGTCATGTAAAGTTATTGGTTTTATATGGCATGTAAACACATGGTAAACGTTGATCGTGTACAGTACATACATAGGTTTAAATCACCAGAAATGCGTAATTTTGGATATTATTTGAGAAGTTTTACATAAATCAATGAGGAATTTAATCCCCTTTCGATACATGTAAGTTTTATTTGAATTTATGGCCAATTCGTGAAATAATCGCCATTTAAACCTATAGCATGTGAAGCGTCGGCAACGATGAAAATTTCATCGGAAGTTGCTTCAACTATTTTGGCAATGTTGGCAAAAAGCCGGTCAATATGAGTATTGACCGGGCCAGCGGTCAGTACTGGTTAAAACCGGTCAATACTGGTCGATTCAATACTTTGGTCACTATTGGGTGGTCAATACTGGCCGATTCAATACTTTGGTCACTGTTGGGTGGTCAATACTGGTTTATTCAACACTTATACATAATGCATATTCACAGATTAGATCAAGCTGTAACAGTAATGTAAAAATTATAAAGCAGCCTGAATAATATTAAATTTTTTTCTTTAAAAATACAGTGGATTAGTGGTCAATACTGGTCGATTCAGTTTTGTTCCTTGGCAATGTGTCCTGGTCAGGCTCAGTTCTGGACAATATACTTAGACTGGTCAGTGGTCAATACTAGTTTATTAAATGCTTTTATAACCTTAAAGTATAGCCTTTATTTTGAATTAATTAAAAAAAAAAAATATTACTATAAATTACACTCACTGAAATGGCAGTACTGGTTAATTCAAACTTTGGTCCTACACAGTATCCCTGATCAACACATATATTGGTCAATACTGGTCATTTGAATACACAATTATGTACTTTGATTACATAACTAATTTTTTTTTGAATAAAGTTACCATGTTCATGTATCAACCAGTGCTGAAAAATTGACCACTTCTGACTAATTTGAGAGTATTACTTTGGTTGCCTGAACTAAATATAATGCATCATGCAAATACCTTCATCAAGCCCCAAATGCTCTTAACAGTCATTATTTAAATTGTTCATAAAGTCTGCAATTCGTGTGTTTGACGCGAGTGGGGATATTGCCCATAAAAAAATCTCAATATTTCCTAGGATCGCGTCAAATTAGTTGGACTATCGTAATCCTAGAACCGGAGGCTAGGATTATGGTACTGTAATCGTAGCCACTGCTGCATATAATTGCAATACATGGGGGTGTACAGGCCCATGCCCATAAAACATCTTTTCTATCTCACATGAGATAAATATCCTGATGTAGTCCCTTCTATTTATGGAATGAACAAAGGTCCATTCATGATTGAGCCGCCATTGGAGAAGTCAGGGCTATGAAGCTGTATCTTAGCAACAATAATGTGTATTGGATTGAAACTTCACACACTGCATCATAATCATTTGACTTACTAAAACTGAAATAAACAAGTTAGATAAAATTTTCCTGGTGTTATAACTCTGTCATGAGTTGGACTATACTGACATGGTCTAGTCAGTTCTTAAACTTCCTAAATGTTCATTTTCAGCTGTTGTTTGGACATGATCGTTGATTTTTTTCCTTTCAGGATAAGACATTTGGTTTAAAGAACAAAAAAGGCTCTAAGCAACAGAAGTTTATCAAGACTGTAACACATCAGGTGAAAAATGCTGGACAAAAAGTTAAGGTAAGTACTCAGGGCACTAGACAACTTTTGGGGACAGGTACCCATATCCTCAGGAAGGGGAATTTTTTTGACATTTTAAGACGAAAAGGGGAAGTTTAAGCCACGTATATGTAACTACTTTTCACACTTATTAATACTGTTTTCAATCATTCCTAACTGATGTGACTATATTGCAACAGAAATCTTCCGTAGAGGCACTATATAATATTAAAAGAAAGAGTTCATATCTATTTGTGTCAAACAACCGATCATTAGGGGAATTTTCTTCTGAGAAAGGGGAAAAAAACATATTATTTTAGGAGGGGAATGGTACCCATATTCGGCCCCAAAAATGGCCAAAAGAGTGCCCTGGTACTGTAAGTCATCTTTCACCAAATGACAGATTCAGGAAAAAGGTATCTTCATCAGACTTACCAAGCAGGATTCAATCCACTTCCATTGTTTGAAAAATGTTGTGAGAACTACCTTGTCATTTTTTTCAGTATCAACAAATTATAGATATTTTAAAGAAGCATAGTTGTGGGTTATTTGGTGACTACATGTAAAGAGTTTCAAATAGGAGAGATAACATCAAATCAAGGTGGCTAGTCTTTCTGAATTTCAAAAAAGCAGTTTTTCACTCAGCAGTACAATTTTACACTAACTTTACCTTCCAGCTTGAAGAGTTAAATAAACCTGGTGATAAGAAGGCAAAAGGAAAGGAAATAGATGAGTTAAATAAATTGTTCAAACCAGTACAGACTGTTGGAAAAGGTAGGTCAAACTGTTTTACATTTTTTCCTGTACAAGAAATCTATTACCGGTAACCTATATATGCTACTTAAGTTCAACAGTTCCTGTTCAGACCCAGGATATAACTCATGAGGCTTTTCAAATTCTGCATAATTATGTCCCTTTTCTTCTAAAAACATTAGATAATCAGGGCCAAGAAAGGTCACTGTGAATATATTAGAATAACGAATGTAAAAGAAATAAAAAAGAATATCTAGTCGGTAGCCAGACTACACAGTTCTGTGTGACATTGGACTGACTGACCAACAAACCAGTAAGGGTCATCTGCTGAATGTAAGCAGTCATATGAAGGTTGACCACTGTAGCCCAATGTGTTTTCCAGTTGTTTAACAGAAACATTTCCTGTCCCAAGGATGCTTCACCTGTGACATTTGACCTGTAGACCAGTAGGGATCATCAACCAATCACAGTCATCCTGTGACAGTTGAGTTGACAAATGTAGAACCTGTTGTGCAGAAATCATTATCAATTTCAAGGTCACAGAAAGCTAACTGTGTTTTAGAGTGATAACTGGTCACTGAGACCATGACTTTTGACCTACTGGTCCCCAAACCAATACTGACAATGAAGTATAACTACTGTAGGCTGAAGCAAAGGCAAACCAGTCTACCAGCGTACAAACTGACCATTGACCAACATTAGCATAACAGTATAATATCTATTGAATTGTTTGCTTAGGGTAACATTTCCAAAATGAGTAAGTTACAAAACATTAGTTAGGCTTTTACTTAAGTTTTAGCTCACCTTCGCACAAAGCACTTGTGATGTTTTTTAAGATGTTTGAATGTTCATCGTCTGTCTGTTGTCCACAATTTCTTCAAAGAACATCATTTGATTACCATTTCAACCAAAAGGAAAACCTTGAAACATCTTCTTCCCAGAAACTGCTGGCTCAGTTTAGAAATAATTCCATAGAGCTTTTCCTTGGGTGGCCCTCTGCTAATTCCTCTTTGCTCAAGTCAAGGTCAGTATGTCTTTTCCTGTCCGGTTCATTACTCTGTCATCCACCAAGAAATTTTAATATATTATTTTGCCTGAATGTTTCCCATAATGAGATGAAATGTCATGATAAACACCCTGACCCCTAGCTCAGATTGAGGTCACACTTGGAGGTCAAAGGTCAGTATTTTTAGCTCGACTGTTCATAGAATAGTAGAGCTATTGGACTCGCCCATGCGTCGGCGTCCGCATCGGCGTCCGCGTCCCGATTTGGTTAAGTTTTTGTATGTAAGCTGGTATCACAGCAACCACTTGTGGGATTGGATTGAAACTTCACACACTTATTCACTGTGATAAACTGACTTACATTGCACAGGTTCCATAACTCTGTTTTGCTTTTTTACAAAATTATGCCCCTTTTTTGACTTAAAAATTTTTGGTTAAGGTTTTGTATGTAAGCTGGTATCTCAGTAACCACTTGTGGGAATGGATTGAAACTTCACACACTTATTCACTGTGATAAACTGGCTTACATTGCACAGGTTCCATAACTCTATTTTGCTTTTTTACAAAATTATGCCCCTTTTTCGACTTAGAATTTTTTGGTTAAGGTTTTGTATGTAAGCTGGTATCTCAGTACTCACTAATGGGAATGGATTGAAACTTCACACACTTGTTCACTGTCATGATCTGACATGCACAAAGCAGGTCCCATAACTTTATTTTGCTTTTTTACAAAATTATGCCCCTTTTTCAGCATAGAAATTTTTGGTTAAGTTTTTGTATGTAAGCTGGTATCTCAGTATCCACTAATGGGAAAGGATTGAAACTTCACACACTAGTTCACTGTCATGATATGACATGCAGTGCAAAGGGTCAATAACTCAACTTTGCATTTTACAAAATTATGCCCCTTTTTGAACTTAGGAGTTTTTGGGTTAAATTCTTATATGTAAGCTGGTATCTCAGTACCCACTAATGGGAATGGATTGAAACTTCATACACTTGTCCACTGTCATGAGCTGATAAGCACTATGCAGGTTCCATAACCCTATTTTATTTTTTTACTAAATTATGCCCCTTTTTCGTGTTTCTTATTCATTCAAGCGACAAGGCTGTTAAATAGTCGAGCGTTGCTGTCCTCCAACAGCTCTTTTTTTTTTTTTTTTTCGGACCATATTTCAGTCATCCATGAAAAGATTTTTGACTTCAATAACACTTGGTATAAATGTCCCAATAATAAGGCGACATTTCATGCCCAGTACCCAAACAACTAGCTCTAAGGTCAAGGTCAGACATAGGGGTCAAAGACCAAGATTTTTTTTTCCTGTTTAGTCCATTCCCTCTGTCATCCATCAAGGAATTTTAATATTACTTGGCACCAGTGTTCCCCATAATGAGACAACATGTCTTGCGCAACATCCAGACTCCTTCCTGAAAGGTCAAGTTCATACTTTGAGCTCAAAGGTAAATTTGTTTTCCTGTCAGTAATATTACTTGGCACAAATGTTCCCCATAATTATGTGTCATGCACAACATCCAGAATAGGATTTTACTTAGCTAGGCCAGAGTAATGGTTCTTCGCTAAGTCCTTACAATTTGTGTTGCAAACATCTTAAAAAATATTTCACCTTGAGACATGACTAGGTGCAGTGACAAGAGTGTGGGGGTAGGGGGGGGGGGGTCACCTGTGTCCTATGGACACAAATCTAGTTTATATATAGCACAATATTGTATATGCATCATTGACAGATATCAGATCATAAGGTTATATTGCATCTGAGTTAATTAATCATTTGCCTTCCACCCCATAATCACATGTTTTTACAAGCCTGTATTTTGTGGAAACTTTGAAAATCTTCCCGCCAGGAAATGCTGTCCCTACTTCAGATAATTTAGCAGATATATTTCTGTAGAACTGTTCAAGCAAGAAATGAAACTCAGTTGAGCAACCTAGAGACATTATGGCCATCTTGTTAAGACTTGTTTCTTAGCTCGACTTTTCATAGAAAAAGTAGAGCTATTGCACTCGCCCTGGCATAGCCGTCGCCATTGGTTAAAGATTTTGATAAAGTCAGATGTCTCTGTTACTATCAAGGCTATTGACTTGAAACTTTAAATAAATATTTACTATCAAAGCCTACACATGGAGAAACAATCTGATGGAGAAACAATCTCCATAACTCTGATTTGAATTTTGACAGAGTTATGCCCCTTTTTAACTTAGAATTTTTTTGGTGAAAGTTTTTGATAAAGTCAAATATCTCTGTTACTATCAAAGCTTTTGACTTGAAACTTAAAATAGTTATTAACTATCAAAGTCTACACCAAGAGATACAATTCCCATAACTTTGATTTGAATTTTGACAGAGTAATGCCCCTTTTTAACTTTTTTTTTGTTAAAGTTTTATAAAGTTTTTATTGGCAAAGCTCTAATTTCTAATATTTGGAGTCAAGCACTGAAAAAAGCCAAGCATGCTGTCTTACGGACAGCTCTTGTTATGTTTAGGGCAACATAATTGCACTGTGCATACCAGAAGTTAAGAAGTAGATAGAAAACAGAATAAGATAATCATGAGTGATCAGAGATTCAGGATTTATAACTGGATTTATAACAAAATTGGTTACACTAAAAAAAAACAAAAAAACAATTCTTTTAGGCCTGAGTAAAAATTGGTATTTGCTAAACATGAATCTGAGTGCATTGTGTGTAAATGATTAATTGTAACTTTAATATTTGGACAGGTGTTGACCCGAAGTCTGTTGTATGTGCTTTCTTCAAGCAAGGGCAGTGTACTAAAGGTGATAAATGTAAATTCTCACATGACCTCAACGTTTCACGGAAATCAGAAAAGAAGAATCTGTATGAAGATGTGCGTGATGATGAGGGTATGTTGCATGATTGATACATTGTTTGTGATTATGTGTAGGGGTTGACAAGGCTTTGAATATCAAGCTATCAGCTTGAATATTAAGGTAACAACTTGTTATTGTAAAAAACTTTATTTTATCAAATTTCTCAAATTTGCCCTACTTTACTTATTTGTGAAAAGTTAAATTCAGGACATGAAAGGTGAAACTTGAATGCAATCATTGTGTATGAAATCTAGTTATTATTTCCCCCCGCCCTTGCAATTGCCTTTTTTTCTTATAGCTAGGTTAGATTGTGTAAATCATTACTGCAATGTATTGCCAATCTGATAAGATATCCAGTAGCTAGGTGGTTAAGGTTACTGACTTGAAATCATTTGCCCCTCATGATGTGGACTAGAAACTTGGGATGTAGCATTCTTCATGTGAGGAAGTTATCAAGCTGGCTAACAGAAGGCGGATGTTTCTACGTAGGTGCCTGCCCATGCCTTAAATAATGCATGGAGGGGTGCCAAGAATTAGCACAAAACTTTATTTTATCAAATTTCTCAAATTTGCCCTACTTGCACCAATCAAGAGCTGGAAAAGTGGCCATATGACCTACAATGTTGGTAAAGACCCAACAAAACGTATTGGTAAAGATCAAACAAAAAACAGAACAGACTGATAAAATATCTATGACTGCATCTGCAAGGGTACATTAATATTTAGAATTATTCCTTGAATATGTAACTGAATTACAGCCTTAACAGAATAATGATTACTGGATATGTGTCTTTGTTGGCAGGACACGGTCTCTGGTTAAGTTTATATAATTTCAATATTTCACAAAGGCTTCAAGTTCACAAAGGATGAAACTCTCAAATTATTCAGAATATTAGCGAAAGTAAAAAAAGGTACCCTTGAACAATAAGATGTAGTGTTTCACAGCATCTGTGACAGCTATGACATTGTCATTTACTTATGGCAAATAAGTGTATTAATCAGTTTCCAGGAACTAAGTTGTTATTGTGTTGTATAAATATGTGAGCAATTCATAAAAACATTAACCTTATTTTTCATGTCGGGGTCCTCCGTCACCGACTGTTTAAGATTGCTGACTATGAACCATTTGCCCCTTACCAATCAGGGTTTGAGCCTTACTCGTGGCATTGAATTCTACATGTGGGGAGCCATCCAGCTGCCTTACGAAAGGTCGGTGATTCTACCTAGATGCCAGCTTGTTATTAAATAATGCACGGAAGGCGATCTGGGGTCTTCCTCCACCATCAAAGCTGGAAAGTTGCCATATGACCTATGATAGTGTCAGTACAACGTTAAACTCTACAAAAACAAAACTTGTTTTCCTGTCAGAGATAGCAGATATGAATCTTGAATAAAAGCATAATACAGTGGTCGTTCAAAATGTCCTAAGTATTTCCTTGTGCTCCATTACAAAAACTGTTACTGTAAAACTTATTTCCCTTAAATGGATTTTAAAAATTTAATACAGGACATGTTTCAGGTGTGCCATTCAATTTCGCCAGACAAACTGAGTCTGAAACATTGAGTGCAGTAGGGCTTTCAGCTCTTAAGGGGTTGTGGTACTCATTGTATGAAGTTAAGGGCTTGGAAGTCATAGGGCTCTATTGGTTATGAATGGGCATTAGTATTTATGAACTAACCAGAAGACAGTTTCTTCATTTATGAAACATTTACTCTTATTTGATGTCTATATTAATGTTTTTTAGACAAGATGGAAAATTGGGACGAGCAGAAGCTTGAGGAGGTTGTCAACAAAAAGCATTCAGAAGCAGAAAAGGCAAAACCTAAAACTTCAATTGTAAGTATTTGTTGGTATTTGTTGACCATTAGGCAAAACCTGAAACTTCCAGTGTAAGTATTTGTTGACCATTAGGCAAAACCTGAAACTTCCATTGTAAGTATTTGTTGACCATTACTTCCATTGTAAGTATTTGTTGACCATTAGGCAAAACCTGAAACTTCCATTGTAAGTATTTGTTGACCATTAGGCAAAACCTAACACTTCCATTGTAAGTATTTGTTGACCATAAGGCAAAACCTGAAACTTCCATTGTAAGTATTTGTTGACCATTAGGCAGAACCTGAAACTTCCATGGTAAGTATTTGTTGACCATTAGGCAAAACCTAACACTTCCATTGTAAGTATTTATTGACCATTAGGCAAAACCTGAAACTTCCATTGTAAGTAACTGTTGACTTAAAACTTCCATTGTAAGTATTTGTTGACCATTAGGCAAAACCTGAAACTTCCATTGTAAGTATTTGTTGACCATTAGGAAAACCCTAACACTTCCATTGTAAGTATTTGTTGACCATTAGGCAAAACCTGAAACTTCCATTGTAAGTATTTGTTGACCATTAGGCAAAACCTGAAACTTCCATTGTAAGTATTTGTTGACCATTAGGCTAAACCTGAAACTTCCATTGTAAGTATTTGTTGACTATTAGGCAAAACCTGAAACTTCCATTGTAAGTATTTGTTGACCATTAGGCAAAACCTAACACTTCCATTGTAAGTATTTGTTGACCATTAGGCAAAACCTGAAACTTCCATTGTAAGTAATTGTTGACCTAAAACTTCCATTGTAAGTATTTGTTGACCATTAGGCAAAACCTAACACTTCCATTGTAAGTATTTGTTGACCATTAGGCAAAACCTGAAACTTCCATTGTAAGTATTTGTTGACCATTAGGCAAAACCTGAAACTTCCATTGTAAGTATTTGTTAAGCATGGGGCAAAACCTGAACTTCCATTGTAAGTATTTGTTAACCATAAGGCAAAACCTGAAACTTCCATTGTAAGTGTTTGTTAACCATTAGACAAAACCTGAAACTCCATTGTAAGTAAATGTTGACCTAAAACTTCCATTTAAGTATTTGTTAACCATTAGGCAAAACCTGAAACTTCCATTGTAAGTATTTGTTAACCATAAGGCAAAACCTAAAACTTCCATTGTAAACCATGAGGCAAGACCTGAAACTTTCATTGTAAGTGTTTGTTAACCATTAGGCAAAACCTAAAACTTCAATTGTAAGTATTTGTTAACCATGAGGCAAAACCTGAAACTTCCATTTGTAAGGGTTTAATAGCCATTAGGAAAAACATGAAACTTCAATTGTAAGTATTTGTTAACCATGAGGCAAAACCTAAAACTTTCATTGTAAGTACATTTTTATGCCCCCCGCATCTACTGATGCGGGAGGCATAAAGTGATTGTCCTGTCCATCCTGCGAGAGGCATATAGTGATTGTCCTGTCCGTTCGTTCGTCCGTCCGGTTAACCAAACGGGACCGTTTTGTCTAGCATCAATACCCCTTACTAGAATGACATGATACTAATACAGATGTAACCTGTGACCATTCCTCATCTTCAAACATCACCTGACCTCAGTTTGACCTTGACCTCGTTTTGGAAAATCTATCGACAAGGATGCCAGCGGGGGCATCAAGCGTTTATTGAACACAGCTCTTTGTTATTTGTTAACCATTAGGAAAAACCTGAAATGTTTTGGTATTTCTGTTAACTGTTAAACAAAACCTGAAACTTGCATTGTAAGTTTTGTTAACCATTAGGCAAAACCTGATACTTCCATTGTAAGTATTTGTTAACGGTTAGGCAAAACCTGAAACTTCCATTGG
Organism: Mercenaria mercenaria; assembly: GCF_021730395.1. Taxonomy (NCBI): domain Eukaryota; kingdom Metazoa; phylum Mollusca; class Bivalvia; order Venerida; family Veneridae; genus Mercenaria; species Mercenaria mercenaria. The sequence continues at coordinate 34,555,074 of NC_069378.1, read as the reverse complement.
AAGTATTTGTTAACCATGGGACAAAGCCTGAAACTTCCATTGTAAGTATTTGTTAACCATTAGGAAAAACCTGAAATTTTTGGCATTTTTGTTAACTGTTAGGCAAAACCTGGAACTTTTGGTGTATTTGTTAACTCTAAGGCAAAACCTGAAACTTCCATTGTAACTATTTGTTAACTCTAAAGCAAAACCTGAATCTTCCATTTTAAGCATATGTTAACTCTAAGATAAAACCTAGAACTTCCATTGTAAGCATTTTGTTAACTCTTAAGGCAAACCTGAAACTTCTGTTGTATTTGTTAACAATGAATTAGGCAAAAGCTAAATCTTCCATTGTAAGTATTTGTTTACCATTGTGAGTATTGGTTAACAGTTAGGCTAAAGCTAAAACATCTATTTTAGATATCTGTTAACAGTTAGGCAAAAGCTAAAACATGTATTTTGGGGCCTCTGTGGCAGAGTGGTTACGGTCGCTGACTTCAAATCACTTGCCCCTCATCGATGTGGGTTCGAGCCTCACTCGGGACGTTGAATTCTTCATGTGAGGAAGCCATCCAGCTGGCTTACGGAAGGTCGGTGGTTCTACCCAGGTGCCCGCGCGTGATGAAATAATGCACGGAGGGGCACCTGGGATTTTCCTCCACCATTAAAAGCCGGAAAGTCGCCATATGACCTGTCATGTGTCGATGCGACGTTAAATCCAACAAAAACAAAAAAAAACATGTATTTTAAATACATTTGTATCTGTTAACTGGCAAATGCTAAAACATCTATTTTAAATATCTGTTAACAGGCAAAAGCTAAAACATCTATTTTAAATATCTGTTAACAGTTAGGCAAAGCCTATAACTTCAGTTGTAAAAGCTAAAACTTACATTGAAAGTATGAGCTAACTGTTCAACAAACTTGAAATGTCAATTGTGAGTATTGGTTTACCATTTAACAAATCCAAAAACCTACATTTTAAGTATTTGTAAACCATTAGGCAAATGTTAAGCTTCCGTTGTGAGTATTAGTTAACCAATAAGCAAAACCCAAATCAACCAAATGTTGTACATGTAAGTATTGGTTAACCATTAGACAAAACCCATATCCATTAGGCAAAAGTCAGAACTTCCTTAGTGAGTATTTATTAGCCATTAGACAAAGCCTAAGACAGCCATTTTCAATGATTTTGAGATATTTGTTAGGCAAAGAGTAAGATCTATTGCTTTCAAAGTTTATAACTATAGAAAAATGAAGTTATTTGTGTTTTTATATGAATTTATGTATATTTTCAGATTTGCAAATTTTTTCTAGAAGCTGTAGAAAATTGTAAATACGGCTGGTTTTGGACATGTCCGAATGGTGGAAATGATTGTAAATACAGACATGCGCTGCCCCCAGGTGAGTAGATTAATCCTAAATACAAGCTTCCATATTACTCATAAGTAGACTTTGTGTTCAGCCATACTGTTTACAATACCGTTGAAATACAGGTATGATTTCATTTGTATCAGTACCATTCAATTTCGTTAGTAATGGTATCCTAACTCTTCATTCCATCACATTTAACATCTGTGCAGTACACCTAGCAGTTATTTATGGACAAAGAGCAAATAGATATTGAGAACAGGAGGTAGATATTTTCTGTGCTGAGAAAAACATTGACTTTCCATCTAAGTAATTATTCCATCAAGTATTCAGGAAATATTTATATAAAGATTTTGAACGATGAAATTCAAAAATTGAAAAAATATCATATGGCAGAAATTCAGCTCAATTTATATGTGGTGCCATTGTTGATTATACATATACTGTGAAGTAAATTGCTGTTATTGCTACACTGATACTGTCAGTTACTAGCAGAGATCAGTTCAGTACTGGCATAGAACAAGGGACAGATGATTGAATTACTGATGAAAACAACATAATACCAAAACTAAACAAGATATCAATGTGTAATAGTGATTATTGAGTTTAAACTTTGAAATGCTGTATGTCTGACACTGGGTATGTTTTGTCTGTGATTCACTACTAAATCAAAAGCTAGTTCATAATATATATTTTCAGGATTTGTATTAAAAAGAGATCAGAAGAAAGAAGAAAAGGAAGAAAAAATTTCTATAGAAGAACTGGTGGAAAAAGAGGTAAGTTTTAGAATATACATGTATAAAATGTCAATGTAGTATATATGCAAAATTAGATGTTTAAGGTATTTCCGCAAATTGAAATTAGAATCCATGTGAAAAATCAGAACCCTCGAAACAGCTTTCGAAATGCAAGGACACAAAAAATATATGATAAAAATTGAAAAGATATATCTGTAGGTAAACTCGCGAGCAAGAAAGCTACGCTGAACCCTATCTCCACAGTGCTTTGGAAGGAAATAAGTGAACATTTTTGGTGCAAAATTTCGGTATCGTATGCAACCTAAATTGCTATAAAACGTTTATTTTCAAATCAAAGAAATGCCAAAATAGTGCACACGAGCGTTACTTTTTCAAGAAAATGTCGTTAAACATTCTAATGCGCAAAACACGTGCACAGTTTTTCTAAAATATTTCGCCGCCATGTTTATTTCAAGGAATAAAATATATGATTGTTCTTTTACCTGAGATTTCCTTACTGAAATATGTATGTCTCCTTATTCATGGTTAGAGATATCCAGTTAGTACAGTTTTTCACTGTCCGATCTCCTTAATCTGTTACCGATCCTTTACATTTAAAGAATAAACGCAATGTGTAATGATAATTTTTCGCTTTACACACCTCCCTTGGACAAGAAAGCCTTTTCACTTAAAATTTGTAAGCATCCGCTGACAAAATATTACTGAAAGATCGAAACTTTTTCTAAAATAAAGTTTAATTTCAATCACTTTCAAAAACTAGAAATATTACACATTGTGTTGAATTTATAAATAAAACAAAAATCCCCAAAATAAACAATTTTAGATCTTTTCCGGGAACTATACGTTTCAGCCGAACAACGCATTTCAAGATGACACAAACTGATTTCTCTTCGTAAACAATGTCAAAGTTCACCTGAGGAACATTGCTGAAAAAGTAAAAGTGCTTACTTGTTTCAGTTTTACGTCCTGTAGAAAACAATCAACTTTCAACTTTAAATGCATAGATGTTCTATAATTATTCCACTATAAAAAATTGTCCGATCTTTTCCGTGAGAAATAAAACAAAGCAAATTTAACTATTTGTTTATACTTCAACCATGTGAAATTAAAGGCATGTATTATCACGAGACTCCCGTGCATTTTGAACCTCGTGGTGAATAAACTGAAAGTATGGTGTCTCAGTTGAGTCAGTTATTTGTTCATTTCAGAGAACATACATTAAAGAAGTGTTTATAAGATTATGCCTGTGTACGAATATTTATAAACAAGTGTGCACTCGGCAAATAGCAAGTCTATCATTTCCAGGTGTATACTGAACACTGATCCCAATGTTCGTAATTTTCAGATAAAGAACTCATTATCCTTGGTTTCGTAGACAGTCTTAGTACTGGACTGCTGTTTCTGCTGTCAACACAGTAATGTAAAGTCAATGTCCATTTCTATGCCGGAATTTCAATGCACATTTATTATCAGTTTAAATCTATGAAAATGTGAAAAAATATCATTGTTTAACGAAGAACCAAGATGCAGAAAAGTTACTTTCGAGATATTGCTGATTTTAATCATCAGGTTTTTGCGTGAGAAATTCAACTAATTGCATTTTGTAAAATGTTTCGTAGTTATCTACAGCTGTATACAAATTGTATTATATTTGGCTGTAAATTTTTTCTGCGATTTATTCTCACTGTTTTTTCAAAAACATGCTGCATTATTCTCATATTGTTTAAAAAGTCGATAGATCAAAATTGTTTAGTTTACGACGCATGAAACATCTAATAAGAAATCACTATACACATCGAACTTGTCCCGAACCAGTATGCGGAAATACTGTGGCCTAATGCTTCAAGATTGTCTAAAAATATTTGCAGATATCGTGATAAAGCAAATATTTCGATTGTTTTATAATTCATAAATGTAAGGATAACGCATGTTTTTTCGTGTTATAACGTCTACAGAATCCCGAGGGATTCTGAAGATGTTATAAAACAAAAATATCATGCGCTTATGCTATTCTAGCATAAAACGTGGAAAAAACACAATAAATGAATACATTATCCCTCAACGTCATTAAATTTCCATGAAATGCGCAGGAGTATCAGAGTTGTTTTTTTCAAGTTGACGTCATTTCCATTTGAATTATCCGTTTTGGGGCAGTAATACGTTTACGCTTTGCCACGGAATGCACATATATAAAAAGGTGTTATAACAGCACGTGAGCGCGAGAATCTCTCTGTTAACATACGTTTTCTCTCCTTTTAAAACACCCCCAAAACGTGACAAGAACAACAGTTTTATGCTAGAATATACAATCACGTATGAGTGAGAAAGTTACGTTAAGTAATTTCGGTAGTTACCGCAGGAAGTGCCGAAAATACCATTTCCACCAAATTTTCTGCGAGATAAGCAGCGCGTAAGTACATAAATTCCACTACAATAAATTAAACCTTTCCTATACTTGCACAACCCTTGAAAAGAATTTTGGATCGTTGCCAAATCTTGTTCACATTAAGTCTGAGACTTGTCTTACAATTTTAGGCAGTTTGGTACACCATACGTACAAAAATCATTGTCCGCACATTGCACTTCTTTTATGTATGCTGAAAATAGCAATATGTACAGATTTTTTTCGTTTTAATACATGAGGTGGTCAAGTTTGAAAACAGATTTTGTAATAAGTTTAGTTCTATATTTAGTAAGACAATTCTCCTATGCACTAATTGGAACTTTGAACTAACTTTTGCCATTCATGAATTTTTAATAAAGTATTTTGAAAGGATTTATAAATCTAACCAAAAATTTGGAAAAATACAGGTAAAATATCTTCTTTGTTTATTTCCAAATTTTAGTTTTACTTTTTATACAGCTACTTTTAGTTCAGGTCTTGCAAACTGAGCTGTTTTTGTATTCTAAAACAGCTGCATTTGAAAGATTTTGTTCACTATATTTTCACACTTCAAATGAAGGTCACTCTAAATTCAAGATGGAGGAAGTACCTTAAACCAGTCACATTCTACTGGGCATTGTGCTTACTGCTACAAGTAGACACCGCCGTTTATATGACTGAAAAATTGTTGAAAAAGACATTAAACCCGAACACACAAACACACAAATACTATCAACTCTAATATACTACTGCCATTAACTTATTTTCAAACCAAGAGACATTCTGTTAAACATGCTGGGATTAATTGCAACCTGGCCAGAGAGTTAAGGTTACTGATTTTGAATCGCTTGTTACTGTGGGGTTGGTTATTTAAGGAATTTATCCAGCTGGTTTGTGAAAGGTCAGTGGTTTTACCCAGTTTTCTGAAATGATATCTGGAGAAGGTAAGTTACAGTAATTGCACAACAAAATTTATAATTTCATTGAAAATTTCTTTTTCTTTACAACATAATGGGCATAGTATATCTTTAGGTTTTAGAATAATTTTGAGTATTTGATCATTAGCTTGACTATTCAGAGAATAGGTAGAGCTATTGGACTCACCCATGCGTTAATGTCGGCTTCCGCATCCCGATTTGGTTAAGTTTTTAGATCACCTGTCACAAAGTGACAAGGTGAGCTTTTGTGATCGCGCAGTGTCCGTTGTCCGTCCGTGCTTCCGTAAACTTTTGCTTGTGACCTCTCTAGAGGTCACATTTTTCATGAGATCTTTATGAAAGTTGGTCAGAATGTTCATCTTGATGATATCTAGGTCAAGTTCGAACTGGGTCACGTGCCGTCAAAAACAAGGTCAGTAGGTCCAAAAATAGAAAAACCTTGTGACCTCTCTAGAGGCCATATATTTCACAAGATCTTCATAAAAATTGGTCAGAATGTTCATCTTGATGATATCTAGGTCAAGTTCGAAACTGGGTCACGTGCCGTCAAAAACTAGGTCAGTAGGTCTAAAAATAGAAAAACCTTGTGACCTCTCTGGAGGCCATATATTTCACAAGATCTTCATGAAAATTGGTCAGAACGTTCACCTTGATGATATCTAGGTCAAGATCGAAACTGGGTCACGTGCCATCAAAAACTAGGTCAGTAGGTCAAATAATAGAAAAACCTTGTGACCTCTCTAGAGGCCATATTTTTCATGGGATCTGTATGAAAGTTGGTCTGAATGTTCATCTTGATAATATCTAGGTCTAGTTCAAAACTGGGTCACGTGCAGTCAAAAACTAGGTCAGTAGGTCTAAAAATAGAAAAACCTTGTGACCTCTCTAGAGGCCATATATTTCATGAGATCTTCATGAAAATTGGTCAGATTGTTCACCTTGATGATATCTAGGTCAAGTTCGAAAGTGGGTCACGTGCCTTCAAAAACTAGGTCAGTAGGTCGAAAAATAGAAAAACCTTGTGACCTCTCTAGAGGCCATATATTTTACAAGATCTTCATGAAAATTGGTCAGAACGTTAACCTCAATGATATCTAGGTCAAATTGGAAACTAGGTCACGTGCCATCATAATCTAGATCAGTAGGTCAAATAATAGAAAAACCTTGTGACCTCTCTAAAGGCCATATTTTTCATGGGATCTGTATGAAAGTTGGTCTGAATCTTCATCTTGATGATATCTAGGTCGAGTTCAAAACTGGGTCACGTGTGGTCAAAAACTAGGTCAGTAGGTCTAAAAATAGAAAAACCTTGTGACCTCTTTAGAGGCCTTACTTGTGAATGGATCTCCATAAAAATTGGTCAGAATGTTCACCTTGATGATATCTAGGTCAGGTTTGAAACTGGGTCACATGCCTAAAAAAACTAGGTCAGTAGGTCAAATAATAAAAAAAACCTTGTGACCTCACTAGAGGCCATACTTTTCATGGGATCTGTATGAAAGTTGGTCTGAATGTTCATCTTGATGATATCTAGGTCAAGTTTGAAACTGGGTCAACTGCGGTCAAAAACTAGGTCAGTAGGTCTAAAATTATTAAAATCTTTTGTCCTCTCTAGAGGCCATATTTTTCAATGGGTCTTCATGAAAATTGACCTGAATATTCACCTTGATAATATCTAGATCTGTTTCAAAACTGGGTCACGTGCGGTCAAAAACTAGGCCAGTAGGTATAAAAATAGAAAAACCTTGTGACCTCTCTAGAGGCCATATTTTTCTTGAGATCTTCATGAAAATTAGTGAGAATGTACACCTTGATGATATCTAGGTAAAATTCAAAACAGGGTCACATACCTTCGAAAACTAGGTCAATAGGTCAAATAATAGAAAAACCTTGTGACGTCTCTAGAGACCATATTTTTCAATGGATCTTCATGAAAATTGGTCAGAATTTTTATCTTGATAATATCTAGGTCTAGTTCAAAACTGGGTCACATGAGCTCAAAAACTAGGTCACTATGTCAAATAATAGAAAAAACGATGTCATACTCAAAACTGGGTCATGTGGGAAGAGGTGAGCGATTCAGGACCATCATGGTCCTCTTGTTGTATGTAAGCTGGTATCTCAGTATCTACTTATGGGAATGGATTGAAACTTCACACACTTGTTCACTGTGATGATCTGATATGCATTGTACAGGTTCCATAACTCTATTTTGCTATGCCCCTTTTTCGACTAAGTCTTAAGTTTTCGATTTAGTTTTTGGTTAAGTTTTTGTATGTGAGCTGGTATCTCAGTACCTACCATTGGGAATTGTTCACTGGGATGGTCTTACTTGAAACTTTACACACTTGTTCGCTGTGATGATCTGACATGCGTTGCACATGTTCCATAGCTCTACTTTGCATTTTTACAAAATTTTGCCTCTTTTTGGACTTTGAAATTTTTGGTTAAGGTTTTGTATGTAAGCTGGTGTCTCAGTACCTACTAATGGCAATAAATTGAAATTTCACACAGTTGTCCATTGTCATGAGCTGATATGCATTGTACAGGTTCCTTAACCCTTTGTTGCAATTTTACAAAATTATGCCCTGTTTTCAGTTGACAAGGCTGTTGAATAGTCAAGCATTGCTGTCCTCTGACAGCTCTTGTTTAAGTATTGAAATCATCCTTTTACCATTACAGAGAGCTGCACTAGGTCTGAATACAACCAAAGTTACCTTGGAAACATTTTTGAAATGGAAGGAAAGAAAGGTGAGAGAAAACTAATGCTAGTATACTTACCCTTTACCTTGCTACTTTCTAAAATGGACTGGTCCATCATTCAGTTTGGACAGTACCACTAATTATTCAAAGGGGTGTTCCTTGAAAATTTACTGTCTGAATAGCAAACATTGCAGACCATAATAATCTTAAAAATCACTTGCCACCAGCAGGCTAATGGTTAAAATAACCCGCTCAAGCTTGTTTAGTAAAATATATCTTTATTTATCAAATTTAGTTTAAGTGAAAATGAACCTTTTATGCCCCCAAAGGGAGGCATATAGTTTTTGAACCGTCTGTCCATCTGTCGGTCTGCCAGTCTGTCCGCAATTTTCATGTCCGGTCCATATCTTTGTCATCGATGGATGGATTTTCAAATAACTTGGCATGAATGTGTACCACAGTAAGACAACGTGTCGCGCGCAAGACCCAGGTCCGTAGCTCAAAGGTCAAGGTCACACTTAGACGTTAAAGGTCATTTTTCATGATAGTGCATTCGTGTCCGGTCCATATCTTTGTCATCCATGGATGGATTTTCAAATAACTCGGCATGAATGTGTACCACAGTAAGACGACGTGTCGCGCGCAAGACCCAGGTCCGTAGCTCAAAGGTCAAGGTCACATTTAGACGTTAAAGGTCATTTTTCATTATAGTGCATTCGTGTCCGGTCCAAATCTTTGTCATCCATGGATGGATTTTCAAATAACTTGGCATGAATGTGTACCACAGTAAGACGACCTGTCATGCGCAAGACCCAGGTCCGTAGCTCAAAGGTCAAGGTCACACTTAGACGTTAAAGGTCATATTTCATGATAGTGCATTGATGGGCGTGTCCGGTCCATATCTTTGTCATTCATGCATGGATTTTAAAATTATTGGGCATGAATGTGTACCACAGTAAGACAACGTGTCGCGCGCAAGACCCAGCTCCATAGGTCAAAGGTCCTAAACTCTAACATCGGCCATAACTATTCATTCAAAGTGCCATCGGGGGCATTAGTCATCCTATGGAGACAGCTCTTGTTTTTAAATTTTTCGCCACAAATGTGAATGAATAACCTTTAAAAGTATATTGATTGAATTTAGAAATCTCATGAATTTTTTCTTAACTACCCTAAACACTGTTACATAAATCTGAAAATAATTTTATGTATTTGCTTACTCCCCATTTGGAAAGTCAAAAGTCTTCCTTTAGTTCTCTGAAAGGGTACAATTAATGAACCCATTGCAAAGAGAAACCAATTGTTGATTGATTGTATAGACCGTAAATGTGATAATCAATTCCTTCTTTGGAAAGGCATCTGTTATAAATGTGTTTGGTTTTTTAGCGAAAAGAAAAGATGAAGATTCAGAAGTCAGCACAGGAGAAAAAGAAGAGTGACTTTAAACAGGGGAAAGCATTTGGAGTAAGTGTGTCGGTTTATCTTTTACTCCATTAGGTAAATTATCTTACCTGGTACATGTATATATTTATTGGCTGTAACATTGTTCTATATATAATTGCAGTTTTTAGTTCTCTACTGGTTGAAAACCTGTTTCTGATGCTATAGGTTTGCCTGGCGTCATTCTGTTATCTATCAATTGATTTTGGTATTACTTGGCACAGATGTTCACTAAGATGAGACAATATATTATGTTTGAAACCTAGACCTGTAGCTCAAATGTCAAGGTCAGAGAGGTCAAAGGTTCACAAGACCATTTTTGTCTGGTTGATAACTGATATTCATCAAGGATTTTAATTTTACTTGGCACACATATTCCCAATTGATGTTTAATGCAAGTCCCAGATGACTGGTCAAAGGTGGAGGGCTCACTTTGAGTTCAAAGATTTTAGGGCATTTAAGCATTCGATTTTTTCTTTTTATCTGTGGATGGCTATTATAATAACTTATTCACCATAACAAGACAGTGTATTGCATGCAAGCAAATCCTTGGACCCTAGCTCAAACTTAGGGGTGTTAAACTGTTCTCAATATTTCAGTTAAACCATTTACTACAATTTATAAGAACATATAATTTGTACCTACCGTAATTTACTGTACAGAATATTTAAACAAAATTTTAGGACTATGAAAAGCAGTGAAGAAGTACTATGCTGGCTGCCTGTTTTTGCTAAATTCATTTATATTCAGGTATACTGTCAGTAGAGATAAATACCAGATTGGATGCTGTGGTAGACTGGTAACACTGTCTGACTACAAAATCACTGGAAACACATACATATGGAAAAAAACAAGTATATTTAAGGCTGTTGCTCAAAACTGCAGTCTGGTTACCAGTAGTGGACTGTGTCATGCTTGGCAATACTTCCTTTCTCTGAAAAATGACATGATCAGGTGACATTAGAAATACTGTGGTAACACAGTTTTTCAAGGGATAGGAAACACAATATGATTTCTTATGTAAGTAAGTTCCATATTTTTAAATTTATCCAGATCAGTGGACGAGAAATGTTCGAGTTCAACCCCGACCTTGTGCAGGGTGATGATGAAGAAGCTACGGAAGATTACCTGGAGCGTGAGGACCAGGAAGAGGATGAGGGCGGTGCTAATGTTAAAGAAATTGATGTTGGCATGTTTGTGCCGACTGAAATAGATGGCACAGGAACACGAGCAGAACAACGGACAGCAGAGACTACAGCAGAAGGGACTGTGCCCACCATGAATGGAGTTGTCGGTGATGGTGAGATTTATTGTGTACCCTTTATCTGTTATCTGCAATTCACTTTATAGTCCCTGCCACAATGTCAAGTAAGCCTGTTTTGTGAGGTTTTGATTTTAAAAAAGATTTTTGAATGAAATTAAAGAAAAACAATTCTGCCAATCACATTTGTTCCCTTTTGCAGATAAGTTTGCATCATTTTGATAATGTTGGATAGGCAGTATTTAAAATAATCGGTTTCTAATTCGGACCAGTCTACAATCAACCCACAAATAGATAAAATGCAAATGAAACTTACTAGAAAATTATGTTTGGATAATTTTGATATGGTACTAAATCTGTTGGAATGTATGTTTGATTCTTTATTCATGTGGTGGGAAATAATTCAAGAAAAAATACCTTTATTTAAAATTTTCAACAAAAAAGTCAGTCATGAAAGAATTGCTGTTGCAGATGAAGCAAATAAAATGGATGAGGCAGGTGCATTACCAATGGCAACAGGCGGCACGGGAGATACTGCCGATGGAGCTATCGCTATTGCAATGGCTGCAACAAAAGATGGTGATATGAACATTGAAATTGACGAGGATTTGTTTGATGGTGAAGACCTTGATGCTGTTGAAGAAGATTTAGAAACGCTCGATCTTGAAGATTGACATCGGCAAAATGGTGTTAATGTTTACACCAAGAAACCTTTGGCTACCTGGGAACTTACACTTACATGCATTACCAGTGCTGCCTCCTGACGGCAGTTTAAATATGAGCCATGCCATGGGAAAACCAACATAGTGGGTGTGCGACCAGCATGGATCCAGACCAGCCTGCGCATCCGCGCAGTCTGGTCAGGATCCATGCTGTTCGCTAACAGTTTCTCCAATTCCAATAGGCTTTAAAAGCGAACAGCATGGAGCCTGACCAGACTGCGCGGATGCGCAGGCTGGTCTGGATCCATGCTGGTCGCATACCCACTATGTTGGTTTTCTCATGTCACGGCTCATATATAGAACCACACTGTGTATTTTATTTGAAAATAGCATTTATAAAACAATAATGTCATTTTGAATAAGAAGCAGAAAGGTAGCCATTTAATATACCTGGACGTCAAAAACAAGATGTGTTAAGTTGAAAGAAAAATGAATAAAGTGCTTTAGAAAATAAGATAAATGATAATTTTAATTTATGAGAAAGTCAAGCAGCAGATGTTTATAGTCTAAACTAGCATGGGAGTACTTTCCATTTGATTTCATCCAGGTCATGTCATGAGGTTTTGTGAATTATCATGAGGTATAATGAACATGTGTTTAAAAAAAGTCATCATTCATTAGTCAGTAGCTGGCATTTGCAACTTTTTTGTTGCAGCTTTTTCTGGGTAGCCAGAGTATAAGTTGACTGTTTCTGAGCGAGATTTTTCTCTGTAATACAATACGTATGGTGTTCCGATATGGCCATTGTACTGTTGACACCTGTAGAGGTAAGGGGGATATTGTGTTATCTTGCTGTCGCATCGTTCTGTCGTGCTGTCACATTGTGTTATCGTAATATCACCCTTATCTCTACAGGAGTGGACAGTATGACAGTACAATGGCCCTGTTGGAACTCTGTAAATACCTCTTGTATGCCAAATGGTTGTTCAGTTTAGCAGTGACACTGACTGACAGACAGACAGACAGACAGACAGACAGACAGACAGACAGACTAGAGACCTTTTCCTTATCTTCAGTTCATGAAAGTAAAAATATAATGTTACATTATGTGAAATACTAGTCTTGTTTAACTAAATTTGTCAGTTCAGTATTTAAAGTTTTCAGCATTTTGAAGATTTTTGATTAACAGTGAATGAAAGTGTTCCATTTTAGTGCATCTGCACTTAAAGTTTTGAGTAATAAGTTCATGAGAAAACTGTTTCATACACATACATTTAGTAATACCTCAAGTGCTGTTAATCTATTGTAATATAGCTGTTTTTAAAGTTAATATACATAAAAGTACTTATAATTTAAAAGTATGACTTTGGATAAATGTCTATATACTGTCAAACTTGTGTTCTGTGGCCATTATAGTAACTGCAGACCTAATTATGGAATTTCTGTTATTGTTCAGAAATTATTTAGAAATAACCAGGGAACTCATTTTATTGGAATATAATAAAAATTGATAGGCTTCTTTTACAATTATAGTTCTAATATTATTGAGGAAATAATTTATACATGTTGAATTGAACACATTGGAGTTTTCATCACTGCCATGAAAATGTATGTTTTAGTACATTATTGCAAATCTTATAGAAAAGCAAGTGTTCATGTTGAATAAAGGGAAGTAACTGACACAAGTTTGGCTGTATGTTATGGAGTGTTATATTTTTCTCATTCTCTGCTCATCCCTGTACATTGGAATATGGAGAAAGTAAACAATTTGTACAGTTTGTATTGTTTCTCTTGTTTTCACTGTATTAAACCGTCTGCTCAGAATGTTGATACAGGGTCTACTGGAAATCCATATTGGCATTGTTAATTGATAAGTCCCTTCTGTAGTAATAATTTAGAAATGTTTAGCTTGGGATCAAACCTTTAACCATTATAACAATAAGCATACTGATTGCACAACAACCCAGGACTGACTGAATGACTTCAGAGAAGTTTAGTGATTGGCTTAACATCAGACAGCCTCGAGACTTTGCCTGGTATTCATCTACCTGGGTTCAATTCTCAGTGACAATAAAAAATACATATGAAATGGTTTTTGGTAACCACAAGTATCTAAAACTGCTTATCCTTCAAACTTTCCTTAAGTACTTTAAAACCTTTTGTTTTGCTTCTCAGTAATGTTTTTAGCCCACCATCATCAGATGGTGGGCTATTCAAATCACTGCATCCATCCGTCCGTTAACAATTTCTTGTTATCACATCTCCTCAGAAACTACTAGGGGGATTTTGACCAAACTTTGTCAGAATGATGTATTGGTACCCTAGTTGTGTCCCCCTGAAAATCAGACTGGTTCAATAATTTTTGAGTGAGTTATGGCCCTTTGTTTCTTTTCATAATTTACATACTATATTATATAGGGAAAAACTTTGAAAATCTTGTCAAAAACCACAGTGCCTAGGGCTTTGATATTTGGTATGTAGCATCATCTAGTGGTCTTCTACCAAGATGATTCAAATTATTTCCCTGGGGTCGAATATGGCCCCGGCCTGGGGGGTAGGGAAAAAATTTGAAAAACCTCTTGTCCAAAACCACAGGGTCTAGGGCTGTGATATTTTGTATATGACATCATCTAGTGGTTCTCTCCCAAGTTTGGTCAAATTATCCCCCTAGGGTCAAATATGGCCCCACCCCAGGGGTCACATGGTTCATATAGACTTATATAAGGAAAAACTTTTAAAATCTCTTGTCCATAACCTACACCATTCAGATATTGACCACATGTATAGTTTTGAGTGGCAAAATGAACCTTGACATGAGTTGACCTAGTGACCTACTTTCACATTTCTGTAGCTATAGCCTTCAAATTTGGACCACATGCATAGGTTTGTGTACCGAAACAAACTTTGACCTTGACATTGACCTAGTGACCTACTTTCACATTTTTGAAGGTACAGGCTTCAAATTTGGACCACATGCATAGTTTTGTGTTCCGAAATGAAATTTGATCTAGAGACCTACTTTCACATTTCTCAAGCTACAGCCTTCAAATTTTGACCACATACATAGTTTTGTGTACGGAAATGAACTTTGACTTTGAATTTGACCTAGTGACCTACTTTCACATTTCTGAAGCTACAGGTTTCAAATTTGGACCACATGCATAGTTAGTGTTCTGAATTGAAATTCTGACATTGATTTTTACCTAGTACCTACTTTCACATTTCTCAAGCTACAGTCTTCAAATTTGAAGCACATGCATAGTTTTGTGTACCGAAATGAACTTTGACCTTGAAATTGATCCAGTGACCTACTTTGACATTCTCTAGCTACAGCTTTCAAATTTGGACCACATGCATTGACCACATGCACAGTGTTGTGTACCGAAATGAAATTTGACCTTGAGCTAGTCTTTAAATTTGGAACATTTAAAAATGGCTCATTGGTGGGCGCCAAGATCACTCTGTGATCTCTTGTTTTTTATACTCCCGAAGGGAGGCATATAGTTGAACCATCTGTCGGTCTGTCCGCAATTTTCGTGTCCGGTCCATATCTTTGTCATCCATGGATGGATTTTCAAATAACTTGGCATGAATGTGTACCACAGTAAGACGACGTGTCGCGCGCAAGACCCAGGTCCATAGCTCAAAGATCAAGGTCACACTTAGACGTTAAAGGTCATATTTCATGATAGTGCATTGATGGGCGTGTCCGGTCCATATCTTTGTCATTCATGCATGGATTTTAAAATTATTGGGCATGAATGTGTACCACAGTAAGACGACGTGTCGTGCAGAAGACCCAGGTCCGTAGGTCAAAGGTCCTAAACACTAACATGGCCATAACTATTCATTCAAAATGCCATCGGGGGCATGTGTCATCCTATGGAGACAGCTCTTGTTTTACTTGTAACTGCCAGACTGGTAAAGCAAGTAATATTTGATTTAATCTATTTTAAGATTATTATACCCCTAGGGACAAAGTATATGGGAGATATATTGGAGTCTGACATTTCCATAAAACTTAATAAATTATTTACCTCATAAAGTGTGCAGAGAGTAACCAATGTCAATAGTCCAAGGTCAATGTAACTGTGAGGTAAAATAGCTTAACTTTAATGCAAAAATATGTGTGTCCCCTATCTTCTTAAACCATAAAACTAGACAAATTGTTAATGTCATCTAAACGACTTGCAGAGTGTATAACCCAGGTCTCTAGATCCAAGATCAAAGTCACAAAGGTCAAAAAATGTATTTTGTCTCCTTATCTTAAGAAGTGCATGACCTAGGGCTCAATTTTACACTTAAAGGTCAAAGGTCATATGCTTATGTCCAAGTGGCAACAGGGAGTATTGATCACAAAGACCATTTTTCAGAATACTGGCATACAGTGATCAAACTTTGTAAGATGAAAGCCTATGGTCAGTAGATGACCAATTTTGTTTTGGGGGTAAGTAGGTGGGTGTCCAAGTTACCCTGAGAATTGTCTGTGTTAAGTGTGTTTAATTGTTATGCCCCCAGCATCTACTGATGCGGGAGGCATATAGTGATTGTCCTGTCCGTCCGTTCATCCGTTCGTTCATTCGTCCGTCCGTATGAGGTTAACCAAATGGGACCGTTTCGTCTAGCATCAATACCCCTTACTAGAATGACGATACTAAAGCAGATGTAACCTGTGACCATTTCTCATCATCAGACATCACCTGACTTCAGTTTGACCTTGACCTTGACCTCATTTTGGACTTAGGTTGCTTTATATGGACCATCTCTTGGTTAACCAAATCGGACCGTTTCATCTAGCATCAATACCCCTTACTAGAATGACTTGATACTAAAGCAGATGTAACCTGTGACCATTCCTCATCTTCAGACATCACCTGACCTCAGTTTGACCTTGACCTCATTTTGGACTTAGGTTGCTTTATATGTGCCATCTCTTGGTTAACCAAATCCGACCGTTTCGTCTAGCATCAAAACCCCTTACAAGAATGAATTGATACTAATACAGATGTAAACTGTGACCATTCCTGATCTTCAAACATCACCTGACCTCAGTTTGACCTTGACCTTGACTCGTTTTGGACTTAGGTGCAAAATCTATCGACAAGGATGCCACTGGGGGCATCAAGCGTTTATTGAACGCAGCTTCTTGGTTTAGCACCATTTCAGTTCTGTAATGGAAGGCAGTTAATCTACAAGTGTTCCTGGATTCTGTGCCTGTACTCTGCAAGTAACTGCCAGCTTCTCCACATGAAACGAGGTGGAGGGCAAAATTACTTCAGACATGTCTTTAATAAATACTGTGAAAGCATAAAATTTAGTGGGGACTAATTTTAGCAGTTTATACTTCAAGAAATTCAATCCCAACAAACAAGTAAAATTTCTATTTATGTTATTACCATTAATTCATATCCCCATAAAATAGCCTTTTTGGCCAGAACCATTTATGAGCCAATGAGAGTAAGTGATTCCATAGTAATCATTGAGAACATACCCCTTGCTCAGTGATCTAACCCATGATCCATGCATCTACACTGCCCCCACCACCCCCAGTTAGACTAAGCTGTCTTTTTTTGATCAGTGGATGACCCTAATATTTAGGTGTAGAAGGCCTTGTTGAACAACAAGGTCACAGTAACCAAGTAACTAAGTTTCTAAGCAGTAACTGGAGAATGTTTTGGCCTATGGCTGTCACTCTATTGTTACACTATTTGAGGTTAGAGGATTACCCATATCAGTCTTGGTGCTATAAGGTAAAAGGTCATTCACAATGACGAGGCTGATACCTGTTCCGAAGTAATCAGTGTGTTGAGCCTTGAACTTGCCAGATACTAGCCTGTGAAGTTTATGGCAGTAGGTTCAAATGCTCTCAAGTTCTTGCTTAGAAACCACCCCCTGACTGTATCTGTCACTAGTTTTTGACCTCTTGACCACCAAATTAAAAGGGTTTATTACTGACCACCGGCAATCACCCTGTGAAATTGACATCTGTAGGCACAAGCATCTTCGAGCTGTTGACCAGAAAACATTTCTAGTCTCAAAGTCATCATGACCTTTACATTGACCTACTTACTCCCAAAATGGTAAGGAGTTCACTGTCTACTGACAAAAGGCAATCATACTATGTTGTTAAACAGCCATAGACCCAAGCATTCTATAACAACCTTTCCCACAACATCATAGCATGCATTAAGTTCGCTGTCTAGGGAACCGATTCCGGTTCTCTAGCCATACGGAACCGATTCCGGTTCTCTAGCCACTGCCTAAATGCCTAAAAATGGCGATAAATGTATTTATGAGCATGAATATTGGATGAATTTCTTAATTAGCAAGTGATTAATCATAGTTAACAACATGAAGGCCTGAGTAGGGTTTAGATATGTTAAAATGGAGAAAAAAGTGAAGGTCTTCCAAAATATTACCCCAATCGGCCAACTGGTGCTTTCAATAACTTTTTTGTTTTCCAATCTATTTAGCCAACAGTTCATACTGATTAAAGCCGAAACATAATTCTCTGGACAGGCCATTTTGAAATTAAGGGAAAACTGCAAACACAGTTTTCAGAAAATTCCCGACAAAGAAACATCGTTTTTCGCCATTTTGACTCCCACAACAACAACTCCTTACATAAATACTCCCACAACAACACTTTACGTTCGACCCCCTGTTATTGCAAAGAACAGAGAAATGTAACAGTCCTTTAAAAATGGTGAGTGTTTAAAGGCGTTGAACTGTCCAAAGTATGGCCCCTTATGCAGGCCCTTTCCAGAGTTCAATAAATATGTGAGCAAATTGATGATGTTTTTGTAGACTTACATATATATATTTTATATGCTGGTTAATTTTCATGTAAAACAACTCTTTCTATGATTTGGTGATGTTCGAATTTTTTATGCCCCCCCCCCCCCCCCCTTTCGAAGATTCAAAGAAGGATGGGTAGATCTATATTGTTTTGCAGTCGGTCAGTCTGTCGGTCGGTCGGAATGTAGACCAATCCGTTTACGGATGATAACTCAAGAACCCTTGGGCCTAGGATCGTGAAAGTTGATAGGGAGGTTGGTCATCACCAACAGATGACCCCTATTGATTTTGAGATCAGCATGTCAAAGGTCAAGGTCACAGTGACCCTGAACAGTTAAACGGTTTCTGGATGATATCCCAAGAATGCTTGGGCCTAGGATCATCAAAGATGATAGGGAGATTGGCCATGACCAGCAGATGACCCCTTTTGATTTTGAGGTCAGTAGGTCACAGTGTCCGCGAGCTAGATACGTTCAAAATATTGTAGTGTTAATTACGCTAGTATGCACGTTACGTCTTACCGCGTTTATGACGTCAACGTCACTTCCGACGTTATGATATGTTGTTATTGTTATGTATGCTATCAAGAGATTCAGAATACAGATACGCACTGACACAACGCATTTTATTGTTTCTTTGCTGGATCTTACTTATGTTTTTGGTGCCGTGACCAGCTATTTTGAATAACCATGAATCTTCAGAAACTAATTTCAACACGAGAAGGTCAGCGCAGAGTTGTACAGAGGAAATTAGACAATATCACAAAGATACTTGGTATGCGGTGGAATGCAGAAACAGATGTGCTGATGTTTCAAACAACAAATATACCAATCAGAGCCATTACAACAAAACGTGAAATTTTACGACAAACGTCAAGATTGTATGATCCGCTAGGTCTGCTTAGTCCGGTTACCGTACGTGCTAAAATTATGTTACAACACATTTGGCAAGAGAAATTCGACTGGGATACTGAGTTACCAGCTGACATACAACATAGATGGGAAAACCTTGTGAATGACTTAAATACCATATCCACAACTAAATACAGACGATGTTACTTTGAAATCCCTGCCGCAGACGAGAAATCCCAGAAAGAAGCAGACATTTTACCCCTCACCCTACATGTTTTCGTAGGCACAAGCCAGTCTTCATATGGTGCTGCAGCATACCTCTGCAAGGGACAGCAATCATCACTTATCATGTCGAAGAATCGTGTAGCACCACTTAAGAAACTTACATTACCACGACTAGAACTAATGGCAGCTACAGTTGGTGCTCGATTAGCGAACCACATACAGAAGACACTTCAGCCCACAGATGTTTACTTCTGGTAAGATAGCCAAATCGTTTTATACTGGTTGGAAACAGCTAAACCCTTACCACGATTTGTCCAAAACAGAGTTAATGAAGTGAAAGAACTTACAAAGAACAGCAAATGGAAATACTGTCCCACCAACTCAAACCCCGCTGAATTACTTACCCGTGGAATTACAGCTAAGCAATATGCAAAGAACGAAAGTTGGCTTAATGGACCACCGTGGATCAACGACCCTTCCAATTGGCCTACATGGAGTACGAATGAAGCTTCAGTACTCGCAACTTTACACGACACTTCCGGTGCTAATCCCACGACTATACCTATGGAACCAGCGTTTACCTCCGGCATTCATCAAGTTATTGATATCAACAGATTCAGCACATACCAGAAGCTATTACGTGTAACAGCATACGTCATGAGATTTATACATAACTGTAGACATTCTAGCAGACGACTTGAACCCTTGTCCTACAGTGAACTTACACACGCAGAGAGAACATGGCTTTTAAATTGACAAACCATTACTTACCAGGAAGAAGTCATCAACATGAAATCCAGTAAATCACGCTCAGAACTTGTCAAGCAACTAAGATTATTCATCGACAATGATGGTGGAGTCCGCTGTGGAGGTAGAATTCACAACGCGCCGCTGGCCGAGAGTTCGAAATTTCCTTACCTGTTACCATCAAGGCATCCCTTGACCCATTTGATTGTTCTTGATTGCCACCAGAGAGTGTTACATGCGGGCGTTGATTCTACTATCACTTACATTCGCCAGAAGTTCTGGATCCCAGCCATTCGTCAATGTGCAAAGACAATCATTCGAAAATGTGTCATACAGTACTGTTCACAGTAACAGGTGTCGACTTCACAGGCGCACTGTACGTGAGAAGTAAGAATGAAACTGAAGAAAAGGCATATGTTTGTTTATTTACATGTGCATCCACACGAGCGGTTCACTTAGAAGTCGTCCGAGATTTATCCAAATAATCCTTTCTTCAAGCTTTTAGGAGATTCACCAGCCGGAAATCTCTACCACACGTCATGATCTCCGACAACGCTTCAACATTCATGGCTGCTTCTAACCATATAAGACGTCTGTTCGAGTCGCGGAAAGTACAAGATGCCCTTACCAGTCAAGGTACCACGTGGAAGTTCATACCCAAGCGCGCTCCATGGTTTGGCGGCTGGTGGGAGAGATTAATCGGGCTCACAAAGACAGCACTGAAGAAGACTCTTGGTCGTTCTTACGTTAACTTCGACATGCTACAGACGGTAGTTACCGAAATAGAAGCTGTTTTGAATGACCGGCCACTAACGTACGTCTCTTCCGGTATGAATTCAGAACCACTCACACCAGCACATCTTCTATATGGCAGACGCATTATAACATTACCATATCGACGACCCTAAAGATGAAACAGTCCCAAGTTCAATCCTTGGTGGACACCGTAACATTAATAAACAAGCCAAGATCCAGATAAAACTGATAAACAACTTCCGGAAACGATGGAGACACGAATATCTTACTGCTATCCGAGAGCAACATCGTACATCAGGGCGGAACAAACAATCCATAGCGGTAGGCGACGTTGTACAAGTTCATGATGAAGTTCCACGTGCACAATGGAAGTTGGCAGTCCATCTCTACCGGGCATACTCGTGCCCGGTAGAGATGGACTGGTTCGGTCAGCGAAAATTAGAACAGACAATGGTACTACTAATAGACCAATAGTAAAACTCTACCCTTTGGAAGTTACAGAACTGTAGATGTGATATACATCATTCGTGAAAAATGACACAGATACGATGTGAGAATGTTTCAATATAGTTGATTTAGACTACTTTAATACGATGGATTATTCTGTCAGTTTTAATACATTCTTGTGAAATAACGCGTATACATCATAGTGACTTAACTGGTATTTACATGAAGCTAATACCTGATATTATGGACTTTCGCATTTTTCAGTTTGCATGTAATATCGGAGACTTTACATTTGTTAACTTAAGCATTTAATAGTTATTTTCCTAGCAAAGACTTACAATTTACACATTACATGAGCATTATCTAAGATTTCGCGCCCCCAGTATGTCCGCGAGCTAGATACGTTCCAAGTATTGTAGTGTTAATTACGGTAGTGTGCACGTTACGTCTTACCGCGTTTATGACGTCAACGTCACTTCCGACGTTATGATATGTTGTTATTGTTATGTATGCTATCAAGAGATTCAGAATACAGATACGAACTGACACAACGCATTTTATTGTTTCTTTGCTGGATCTTACTTACACACAGTGACCTGGAACAGTTAAACGGTTTCCTGATAATATCTCAAGAATTATTGGGCCTAGGATCGTGAAAGTTGATAAGGAAGTTGGTAATCACCAGCAGATGACCCCTATTGATTTTGAGATAAGTAGATCAAAGGTCAAAGTCACAATGACCATGAACAGTAAAACGGTTTCCGGACGATAACTCAAGAACGCTTGGGCCTAGATTCAGGAAAATTGATGGGGAGGTTGGTCATGACCAGCAGATGACCCTTATTGAATTTGAGGTCATTAAGTCAATTAAACGGTTTCCGGACGATAACCGAAAAATTATTGGGCCAAGGGTCATGAAAGTTCAAAGAAAGGTTAATCATGACCAGCAATATGATCCCTATTGATTTTGAGGTCAGTAGGTCAATGGTCATGGTAGATCTATACATAGAGCTCTGAATTCGGCTACTCATATCGGGCCTCAGTCAAACGGCAGCATGTCAATACATGCGATCAGCTGTTTAGACGGCATAGAGGCTATGACTATGGTCATGGTTACAGTGACCCGGAACAGTTAAACCATTTCCGGATGATTACTTGAAAACGCTTGGGTCTAGGATCATGAAACTTGATAGAGAGGTTTGTCATGACCAGTAGATGACCCCTATAGATTTTGAGATCAGTAGGCCAAAGGTCAAGGTCACATTGACCGGAACAGTTAAACATTTTCCGGACGATAACTTGAGAACGCTTGGGCCTTGGATCACGAAACTTAATAAGAAGGTTGATTATGACCAGTAGATGACCCCTGTTGAATTTGAGGTTAATAGGTCAAGGTCACATTGAACCAGAATAGTAGAACTTTCGTTTACAGTGAGCAAATAATTTCTGCTTCTTGTGCTATTACTGAATGTATCAAGGTGGGCATTTCCTGTTCTATGAGCTCCTGTTTTCCAAAACCGGGACATAACTCTTAACCACTTCTGTGCCAAGGGCCGATTTTGGGCCGATGTTGTTTACTACGTTGAGTGCCAAGGGCCGATTTGGGCCGATCTAAACTGAACATTTACCCCGTTTATTTGATGTCAGTGTTATTATTTTCCAAGCAGATATACATACTATTGTCTCTATGGAAATGAAAACATAACAATCTTACTGGCATATTATGACGTCATTTTCGAGTTGACGTCACTTTAAAGACGTTAACGTATCAAAAGTTCCCGCCGAAATAATAAATACCTATCGTTGGTTTGGGTGTTGTACGACTGACCGAAGAAACGTGATAAAATGACTACAACGCACGTTTTGCGAGAAGAAATATTCAATTGAAATGTTTTTATTCAGTAAATCGAAATACATTGAACAAATTACTAAATATTATGTTGATAGTACTTGTTCAGCCTAGCAAACCATTTAAAAACTAAGATATTTCCTAATAAAAAGTCGAACAAAGTTCTATTGAATTAAACTGGAGGCATAAAATATTTTACTGAAAAAGTCCTTTTCACGCTCTGTGTAAGGAACTTCCAAGTGTCGTGCACTGCCTTTGAAATGTCTCGACAGTTTAACAAACTTGTAACCTATATCTTTCATAAAATCGTGATGAATATTTTACAGATATAAAAAATAATTGTGATCCTGAAATAAAGTAATACTTTGCAAGATTTTATTGTTAAGGTGCCTTCAGCTTGAGTAATGTTTACATTAATCTGAATCTAGAGAATGTTTACAGTTAGACCCCATTGAATTGTGTTTAGGGGTCTCATTGGCAGAGTGATAAAGGTCACTGACTTCGAATCACTTGACCTTCACCGTCGCTGGTTCGTTAGGGTGTTGAATTATTATATGTGAGGAAGCATCCGGCTGGCAAACGGAAGGTCAACGGTTCTAGAGAGTCGCCACATGACATACAATTATGTCGATCTGACTTTAAAAACCAAACAACATTTTATTTCATATTTAATATAATATGATTATACTTCATATCTCGAAGGAGACTGAATCAATATTCAAATAATTTGAACTGTATAAATAAGTGTGCGACTGTTCGAGACATTCCCCGTACGGTACCGATGTGATAAAAATACACTAGACATCCAATGAAGTATGAAATAATACTAAATATATATAAATGTGTGTGTTGTAATTAGTTTATAAAGATATTATAATCATTGCCGGTGTTGAAAAAAAAATGAAATCAAACAACGCATACAACGCGCACTCAAGTACAGACAAACAAATAAAAATATAGTTTTACCTATAATATTTGAAACGGTGTCGATATGAAAACAAAAGAACTTTTAATTAAAACTATGGTGTGTTTAGATATTGAATACTATTAGGATAATTAGGATATTTTCAAACTTATGTTGTTGTTTTTTTTTTAAATGAACGACGGAACACAGTTTCTACATTCATCTTTATCGTACAATGTATTGTTTGTTTGTTTATTTTTTTTTTGTGATTCATTTCCCTTTCATGGCTCTTTTTGAAATATAGAAAAGTAACGTTCACATTTTTAGTTGCACACGTGTTTCCATAGTAGAGGAAAGCCGAGTTAAGAGTAAAAAGTAGATTTTTAGGCTCACATTATAGTTACATTGTAACACCTCAGTACGTGAACTTTTATTTTTAAAATTAGAGAAGTCACACATGATATGCGCAACTCAATTTGCCTTTTCTTGCATGCTGGACAGGATTTTCCCGTGTTTTTGTCGGTGTTGGAAGAAACCTTCTTGCATACCAGACAGGTTTGCCGGTGCTGGAAAAACTCGTCATACACTTCGGGGTAAGTTCACATCGAAGCTCTAGGGTAGAGTAGAGACTGACACTGTACTCGATAACCCACTTGAACGGTATAAGTTAGTACACCATCGTATCTTCCCTGCTGAAGACCTGAACTCCGCAAACTCCATGGCGAGGTAGGGTTTACTGGTTCCTTGCTTTTATCACAGCGCTCAGTGTGCAGGGAAAAAAGTCTTACATACTTCCACGGCCCAATTTTTGATTGGTCAGTTACTTTACTGGTGGGGTAAGTATCATTTACACAACAGCCTACCCTTCCCTAGAGCTCCGATGTGAACTTACCCTCGGGGTTTAAGATGACTCACATACTGTAATTTATGAATGAATGCGTAAATTCATACGCTACTATGATGAAATAGTACTTAAAAGGAAATCATTTGTTATATTTAATTGAAGAATACGGTATGCAGGAAGAAGAACCTACCATTAGTTGGTGTGGATTGAAATTTATGACTCTCGGAGCCTTGATACCGCCTAAACAGTTACCCGAGAGCCATATATTTTCATTCGCATCTTCAAGCGGGCCGCATTACCGCAAAACAGTTACCCGAGAGTTACATATTTCTATCCGCACTTTCAACCATTGAAAAAAAATGATGAAAATGCTCGATTGTTTAATGAGAAATTGAAGGACACATTTTCGATAATAAATATGTCATCCGGTATATCGAATGTTACCGTAGAGGGATCGATCCCGATTTTCGTCGTTTCGCGCAGGATCGATTCCCTATCAATTTAAAGGTAGATTTTGGAATAAAAAACAACACTGCCCATATTTGTACTGATGTGCAAGACGCAAGTTATGTCACAAGGAAAAAGCGTATTCTTCCAAAGTCCGAAGTCAGACGCTCTGTGCACGTGCCGGAAGCACAGATTTTTTTAATTCGATAGTATATATCACATTCGGTATATCGCATGCTACTGTAGAGGATCGATCCCGACTTCAAAGCGACGAAAATCGGTAGGATCGATTCCCTATAAATTTGGCTAAAACTCTCTCGATTATCATTTATTGTAACATGACAGCGTTTAAGCTCTTCTTTTCAGGTTTATGTAAAGAAATCGTAATAAAATAATTAAAAGAAATAATGCCATATCTACTTTTAAAGACAAGTACAATGAAATGTATTTACTTTATATTATGCTCGCCGGGAAGCTATATATTCATATTCAGGAGCTCGGATCCTGGGCGAGACATATCACGGCTCCCTGTGGTGATCGGCTGAAGATCGGGGGAAACTGGTAAAGAAACACCGTATGTAACTAAAATGCTCGTGAAAAAATATCGGTAAATCCATAAAAACATCAACATATATTTTATTAATTTAAAACCACATGTAACTAAATCGCTTCTGAAAAATTGCATAAATAGTTCAGTTTCAGTTCCATGTATGTTGAAAGTAACTACCGTTGTTGATATTTTTTATTTAGTTAAGAATGTCTAATATTATGTTGACAATGATTGTAATGGAGCTGTTGTTGCAAATTACAATAATTACATAGTCAGAGGCATAACTATAATTGTCTTCAATATGTTGGGTTTTTTTTGTTTGTTTTTTTTTTTGTTGGATTTAACGTCGCACCGACACATGATAGGTCATATGGCGACTTTCCAGCTTTAATGGTGGAGGAAGACCCCAGGTGCCCCTCCGTGCATTATTTCATCACGAGCGGGCACCTGGGTAGAACCACCGACCTTCCGTAAGCCAGCTGGATGGCTTCCTCACATGAAGAATTCAACGCCCCGAGTGAGGCTCGAACCCACATCGATGAGGGGTAAGTGATTTGAAGTCAGCGACCTTAACCACTCGGCCACGGAGGCCCCTATTGTACGCCATTAAGGTTCATGTAAAGTGTTTGGACACCACCCCTCAGGTAAATTTTGATTTTGGAAATTTATTCTTCCAATACCGTTTCTATTTATTATAAATACACTGAATTGTTTAGAGGAAGTAGGGAATACATTACACAAAGGTAAGCTTCTTTGAGAATAAGTATTTTGTCTAAAATTGCAGGTACTTCGACCGTCACGGTTCTATTTTGTAGAAAATATCAAACTTTTTTTTCAAAAGTATTTTTTCTTTAAATACGTTTTGTTTGTGTCTGTAACATATTTATCTAGGTACTCCTAGTATTGGAATACAGTTAACTTACATATTTTCTGAAATATAGGAGTATTTTGTCATTTTGACAGCTCTACTTTCACTTTCGTTTTGCAATTTTGGCAAATTTTTGAAATGTAGATGTATTGTAGCAATTTTAACTCTGGGAGTACCTGGAGAAATATGTTAGGCACACAATAAGTAAATACGTAATGTCAAAATATTTTTGAAAAAGAAGTTTGATATTTTTTACAAAACCGAATGTGGACAAGCAAAGTACATGTCATAAAAGAGAAATATTATTGTACCGAGCAAAACAACCTCTCTTGAATGACATGTCTACTCCTTCTGAACGGTTTGGTATACAATGTATGCAAAACAAAGGCCTATGAGGTCTCAAAACATGAAACAAAAACTTACTCGAGGGGCAGTCTCAAACACTTTACATGAACCTTAATTAAGGGGCTTGCCTAAAAGCTCCCTAAAGCGGTAGTCAGTCAATGTGATGTAAAAGAGAATAAATTAGCTGCACGTAGTTTTATATCAAACTTGAAATACTAATGATTTGTGACGTTTCATATCCAGTATGTATACATATCCAATATGTATACAATAGTGAACGTTTGCTATCTGTTCGTCTTGAGGCTGTCCCTTTGAGGCAAAAGAAAAATAAAAGCAAAATATTAAGACAAAATTGAATCGGTTAAAATTGGTTTGAAGAAAAACGCTCAAATATTTTCAAATCATGCACAACTCATAAGGAGATTTAAGGGGTAATTAATTATCTTGCTCAAAGTTGTAAACATCCACAAAGCAGCGGATATATTTTGAATGAGTTTCAGGAGTATTCGTATTAGGAAAGATCAAGTGTGGCAATTTGTCTATGTAAATCATAATGCTGCCACAGCGATTATCAATTTTAAAATTTGTTTGTCATATATCGAACGTAAAATCCGATCAGCTTACGATGTACTGCAAACGAGAAGTCTTTGTTTTTGTTTCTTATCCGCCAAATATACAGACGAAATATATACTTTTTTTCACAGCGTAAAATATCTTGTTTCACGGGTTATCCAACAGTTCTCGGTATTCGCGCATGTTCTGTCTTCTGTAAATTGTCATATGTAACATCATAATAAAGTGTTTTCATAGTTTTATGTCCTCGGATGTTTCACAAAAGAGAAAAATTGTCTGTTCTTATCCCTAATTAAGAGTGATCAGAATATGCATGTTGAAGCTTACAGTTATATATGTGATTTATCAAGAACGAACCCACGACCCGAGAAACAAGTACAGTGTATTGCCAAAGTATTCGTTTTAGCTCTAAACATATAGAATTACCTGTCTTATTAAATGTTTTTCAGTGATTTATCGAAATGTTAGAGTGAAATATAGCTGGTATTTTCACAGTGAAAAATATTAAATACTGAAGATATTTTTTCACTCGTAAGAAACTATAAAATGGATAAAGTTAGTCAAAACAGAAATAAAAAGAAAATTTCTTTTTGTTTTTACATGTAATATCTAAATATCTTTCACTCATGGACGCCATATCTTATATTTTCACCTGTGGGTAAACCACTCATGAAAATATTGTATTCGGTGTTCACTCGTGAAAGATACTTTAATCTCACACAAACAAATAACCTGTATATGATCGGATTTAAGAAAATTTCATTTACTGACAAAAACCCCTAATTATAATCGCAATGTAAAACAATTCAATTAAAGCATCAATTAGCATGAACATAACCGCTGACGTCAAGATTCTCTAACGGTTTTCGACGTCATCGACGTCACTTTGGCATCTTTTGAATTTTCCGTTGGCAGCGAAAGGGTTAATGAATTTGTTACCAAATAAAATCTGTACATTGTGTATATCTATGTTTTTCTGCTTAGCAATCGTTTACGTTTATGACTAGCAGGCACGTTGTCAGGGATAGCCATTAAAATTAATAAACAAGAGGGTCATGATGACCCTGGATCGTTCACCTGGGTTATATGAGCTACATGTTTCAAATGTCAAACTGATGCTAAAATATTGAGAATGTAGGTCAGTAAGTCACATTCATGGTCACTGAAAGTCAGTTTAAAGATAGGTGTGCAAAACTGTACATTTCACCCAAATTTCAAAGCTGTATCTTAAAAACAACAACAAGAAAGTAGGTCAGTAGGTCAAATACATGGTCACTGAAAGTCAGTTTTTAGATTGGTGTGTATCTTAAAAAAAAACAAGAAATTAGGTCAGTAGGTCACATTCATGGGTCACTGAAAGTCAGTTTTAAGATCGGTGTGCAAAACTGTACATGTCATCCAAATTTCAAGGATGTATCTTAAAAAACAAGAAAGTAGGTCATTAGGTCACATTCATGGTCACCGAGTCAGTTTTAAAATCAGAGTGCAAAACTGTACATGTCATCTAAATTGCAAGGCTGTATCTAAGAAGTAGGTAGTAGTTCAAGGTCACAGCCAGGTAACCCCTTATACAATATCATACATACAAAATATCAAAGGCCTAGGTAACTTTAGCCTTAGGCTCAGGTGAGCTAAAAAACAGAAATTATGTGCATCATAGAGTAAAAGAACTATTTATAGATACATATGCGGTGAGGTTGATTTTCAAGTCTGTTTCAATACAGAGTGACAGAAAATAAGTAAACAGAACTTAAAATAACTTCATATTTTCTTTAATTCATATCTACTTCCACTCAAAGAAGTATAAAATTTTTATAGCTCTTTGTTCCACTGCATCAATTTGCTTGTGTTAGCGATTTGGGCAAATGATATCTCTTGATCGCAGTGAATTTCACGGATATAGAAAATTCACAAACACCGTGTGAAATTTGACAAGTGCGCGTCATTGGAAACCACGAAATTTTGTTTGATCGGGCATGAAAAACACTTGTTTTTATTTGTTTAGGTGGTTATTTACAGCTACTTCTGCTGATAAACTGATAATGAAAACTCTCTCGAAACAAAAGGGCCATTAAGTACATGAGCGTCATTCCCTTTTTGTTGAAAGGAAGTAAATTTGTAGCTCATCCAAAATTATTTACGTTTTCAACAGTTGAGCGTATTTCGGATAGCCATGCTTGACTTGATTGTTTTCTATTTATGCTCAAAAGTTATATGCCAGTATAAGTTTACTAAATGAATTAAATGTGAGTTCATAGAGAATGTTTGAAAGGGAATCTATATTTTGTACTTTTGAATATAAGACAAATAGTTTGCAAAAATTCAGAGTTTGGTTTTATCAGTTTATCAGAATATTATGATACAAGCTAGAAGTAATAAATAGTCTGATATTTTTTCACCATTCCAATGATATGTTTTCTTCTGATAGAATAGTTTTTCCACACAAAAATGTTCAGTAAGAAAAATAAATTGCTAACCACTTGCATGTTTACAAAAAAGTCATATATGTGAACAGTTTCTTCAGTCACACATAACTTTGCCTATGGACATTCCTTTCTTGACAACAGTACATCGTGAGACATACATGAAATTGACCAGTAGGAGCTGTGTTCTCAGTCTGCAGAAGTCCACAATTTAATTAACTTAACATTGACTATGGAATCCTGTTTCCGCCATCGACTTTTCGACCAGATAGATAAGTGACAACTTGAAATTAAGATGGTAGAAACCGAATTCTGTACTTGACATTTAAAAAAGTAACTTGCCTTGAATAATTATGTTCACCCCCCACATGTTTTTTCCCTGCCCGTCTGTCCGTCACACTTTTAAATATTGCCGATCAATAACTGGAGAACCATTTGACCTAGAACCTTCAAACTTCATAGGATGGCGGGCTTATGGAGTAGGTGGTCCCTATTGTTTTTTGGGTCACTCCGTTAAAGGTCAAGGTCACAGGGACCTGAACACTGAAAACCATTTCCAATCAATAACTTGAGAACCATGTGACTCAGAATATTGAAACTTCATAGGATGATTGGTCATGCAGAGAAAATGACCCATATTGTTTAAAGATCACAGAGGGCTAAACATAGAAAACTCTTTCCAATCAATAACTTGAGAACCACTTGACCCAGAATGTTGAAACTTAATAGGATGATTGGACATGTATGCAGAGTAGATGACCGCTATTGATTTTGGGGTCACTCTATTAAAGATCAAGGTCACAGCGGAAAGAACATGGAAATCCATTTCCAGTCAATAATTTGAGAACCATTTGACGTAGAACCTTCAAACTTCATAGGATGATAGGACTTACAAAGTAGATGACCCCTATTGTTTTTGGGGTCACTCCATCAAAAGTCAAGGTCACAGAGGGCTGAACCTAGAAAACTCTTTCAAATCAATAACTTGAGAACCACCTGACCCAGAATGTTGAAACTTATTAGAATGATTGGACATGCAGAGTAGATGACCACTACTGATTTTGGGGTCACTCGATCTAAGGTCACAGGGGCCTGAACATGAAAAACCGTTTCCAGTTCATAATTTGAGAACCACTTTGCCCAAAATGTTGAAACTTAGTGGGATGATTGGACATGCCAAGGAGATGATCCCTATTGCAGCCAATCATCAGTGTCTCTTTGACTTTTGCTCCTGTCCTCTATTGACTTCTTGCCTGTATGACTATGCACTGGGGGAAACATGCGCTTTTCTACAAAAGCATCTTGTAGTTTTATTTACTCCTCATACTTTTTACTAATCTTGTATTTCTAAATTAAAACACTATAAAACATTTCCAAACATAAACGTTAAAACACATTACTGACACTTCTTATGCCAAAAAAAAACGTAATTGAAATTCACACACATTTCTTTGACATCTACCTTAGATATGGGGAAAACCTGTCTCACAACATTTTAATGCCAAATCTAGATGGATCAATGGAACCTGGTTATTTTAAGTGATGTCAGGGTCAGTGTAACATTTACAGTTTTAACATTAATAATAACTGAAATGTTAATAATAAGTGAAATGTTTTTTGCATGCCCACTACCCTCCCCCCACACACACCCTCAGATATATAGGCATAAAGGAGTGATTGAACTATATGTTCATACATACAAGAACTTACCATTTTGCCTACACCCACATTAATGACCCGATTCATTTCATACTCATGCTCGACAATCCTTGTGGCAAGACCTTTACGTTGACCTGTATGTGACCTTCACCTCCAAACTTAAAACCTTAAAAAACTACATTTTATGGTCCTACCGCCTGCATAAATGACAAAATTTAGTTAATACTTACTCATTAAATCTTCAGGCAAGACCCACAAACTGACCTAATATAGGTGACCTTGACCTTCATTATTCATATGACCATCACCTTCGAAACTTAAAATCTAAAAAAACAACGGTATTGTTAATGAGATTTAACGTTTCACCTACAGCCCACATTAATGACCCAATTCAGTTCACTCACACTCAGCAGTCCTGGTGATCAATATATACATACTGTATATATATATGAATGACCTTGACCCACATATAACCTTCACCTTTACTTAATAAACAACATTTTGGTCCTACAGCCAAACATAAATGACCCAATTTATTTCATATTCACACCAGGCAAACCTTGTGGCAAGATCTATAACATCAAACCAACCTATGTATAGATGACATTGGCCTTCCTAAGATCTTCACCTTTAAACTTAAAACCTCAATAAAACATCTTTGGTCATACACCCTGGAGCATGATTTTGCATTTTGAAAACGCAGCACGCAGCTCCTTTTTATGGAGGAAGCTTTTCCTTTAATCCAACAAAAGCAGAAACCATGGACTGGCAATTTGTATATAAGTTTGAGTCATGTATTTATAAACTGTATGACTCCAGAAATACTACATGAGGAATGCTTGTGTTATAAGAATGAATAGGCAGTAGTATTCAGCAAGTCAATGTAGGTCAGTCTGTTTGGAAACTGATGCAGGCAATGCTGATTCAACTCACGTTATATGTAGGAATTTATTTTGCAGTATTGATAAATGTTTTCTGTATTATCTACAATATACAGATTCTTTGGTACAATAGGCATTGGTGACTATGAGTGTAGACATTCTATCATCGGCCAGTAGCAGTCGTGTTGTCGGGACATACAGTATCTCAGACAGACAGGTGAAAAGATTGAAAAGACCAAGGTAAGTGTTGAATACAAAGATACATCGGTGAATAGGAATGGAAATGCAAATTGTCACAATAGTAGTACAGTCAATAGCTATAAAAGTAGATAGTTGGAAACAATGAAAGAACCAGTGCTAGGCATATGTTCTACATTGTATTATTAAGCAATGTATATTCCAGTTTTCTATTCAGGTTTTAAGTATATTGGTTGCTGTATAGATTTACTTTCTTCCTTTTTAGCTCGACTTTTCGAGGAAAATTTAGAGCTATTGCACTCGCCCCGGCGTCAGTGTCGGTGTCGGTTAAAGTTTTTGATAAAGTCAAATATCTCTGTTACTATCAAAGCTATAGACTTGAAACTTAAAACACTTATTTACTATCAAAGTCTACACCAGGAGAAACAATCCCCATAACTCTGATTTGAATTTTGACAGAATTATGCCCCATTTTAACTTAGAATTTTTGGTTAAAGTTTTTGATAGAGTCAAATATCTCTGTTACTATCAAAGCTATTGACTTGAAACTTAAAATAATTATTTACTATCAAAGTCTACACCAGGAGGAACAATCCCCATAACTCTGATTTTAATTTTGACAGAATTATGCCCCTTTTTAACTTAGAATGTTTGGTTAAAGGTTTTGATAAAGTCAAATATCTCTGTTACTATCAAAGCTGTTGACTTGAAACTTAAAATGCTTATTTACTATCAAAGTCTACACCAGGAGAAACAATTCCCATAACACTGAATTGAATTTTGACAGAATTATGCCCCTTTTTAACTCTGAAATTTTGTTAAAATTTTTGATAAAGTCAAATATCTCTGTTACTGTTAAAGCTTTTGACTTGAAACTCAAAATAGTTATTTACTATCAAAATCTACACCAGGAGACACAATTCCTATAACTCATGTTTGAATTTTGACAGTATTATGCCCCTTTTTAACTTAGAATTTTTAGTTAAAGTTTTTGATAAAGTCAAATATCTCTGTTACTATCAAAGCTTTTGACTTGAAACTTAAAATACTTATTTACCATCAAAGTTTACACCAGGAGACACAATTCTCATAACTATTATTTGAATTTTAATAGAGTTATGCCCCTTTTAACTTGGATTTTTTTTTTTTACTGGCAAAGCTCAAATTCAGAGTCAAGCACTGAGAAAAGTCGAGCGTGCTGTCTTACGGACAGCTCTTGTTTTCCCCAATGCTTTTGACTTCTGGTATGATCATGTGACTCTCACTTCTGATAAAAGGGCAATAAATGTTGTTGTTTTTTTAAAATTGATACATCAGGTTAGTTTAGAAATGTATTATGTACTTTAAAACAATGGAATTATGTTACTAATATACGAGGATGACATACTTTCTTGTAGTAAAAGTGTGGAATAGTGTCACAGTACATTATCACTCAAATTGTATTATTCTAGCACCAATATGTTATGAATTATGCACCCTTTTTAGCTCACCTGAACTTTGTTCAGGGTGAGCTATTATTCTAGGTGGACACATCTCAACTTGGAGATTACTTCAAAGTCATCTTCAGGTGAGCAACTTAGGTCCAATTTGGGCCTCTTGTTACTTAGAATCTCAGGTTTAAAATGTGATACACTTTTGCTCAGTGTCAGTTATTACTAAATAGGTTTAATTAAAAACTCTGGCTGTTCCACATCATCAGCCACATGATGTCACACATGATGCATAACTCTTGCAGCAAATATTCCATGAATTATGTCCCTGTTATACTTAGTTAATGTTTTGGTACACTACATTGACACAGATTCCTAGCTCAAAGGTCAAAGTCATGCTCAAAGTCCTGAGGCTTAATGACTCTCTCAAAAGTCAATGCAGAATTGAAACTTTATACAAGTTATTGAGGTGGATAAAACACAGTGAAAGGTGCATATCCCATAACTGTCAAGTTTCCAGAATTAATGCAGGTACTTTGTTGAAACTTCACCCGCAATTTAGATGCAATTTAACAAGATCACAACATCAAGTCCCATAATTCTTACACAAATTTAGACAATATATGAGCCGTGCCATGGGAAAACCAACATAGTGGCTTTGCGGCCAGCATGGATCCAGACCAGCCTGCGCATCCGCGCAGTCTGGTCAGGATCCATGCTGTTCGCTAACAGTTTCTCCAATTCCAATAGGCTTTAAAAGCGAACAGTATGGAGCCTGACCAGACTGCGCAGATGCGCAGGCTGGTCTGGATCCATGCTGGTCGCAAACCCACAATGTTGGTTTTCTCATGGCACGACTCATATCTACTCTTGGTTAGAAAATTAAGTTTTACTGACAAGCCTCAAATAGTGGAGCATGATGCTGTCATAAGATGGCTGTAGTTTCTTGTCTGGCCTATGACTTTATTAATTGTATGCATAAATGGATATTTAAGTAACAAACTTCCACCATAACAAGATAATGTGTCACATTCAAGACTCAGACCTCTAGATTTAAAGGTCAATGTGACCTGACTTAGAGGTCATATATTTAAGGTAATTTTTCTTGTTCAATATTTCCATATTTTCCAATTCTTTGCAAAGATATATATACACAATATACCAACATGATTATACTAAAAAGTGATTTCACAAAACAATGTTTAATAAGTTTTGAGCCTTAGAGAAGTCAAAAAAAGTACAAATGAGTCACTTTAAAGTCTAAATGTATCTGAAAAGTAATGGTAGGAGTATTTTCGTTATAGTTCAGACTTATTTTAGAAAAAAATAAAGGAATTTATAAAATTTTGTTACATCATTAATATGTACATTCTTTTGAAATGAGAATCACTTAACATGCTTGTCAAAGACTGTTTCACACATGTTGGTATTTCACCTTTATTTTTTTCTCTTTTTTATATATAAAAAGACTCTTCAGTTTTCTAATAGATTTTTTCTCTATCTTACAAGTTGGTTGGTGATTGTCAAGTACACTCTACTCTCTCTATTGTGTCATGCAATCATGGCTTTATATGATAATATGTTGACTGTACTCCACTCTCCTTTAAGCCCTCTTTAAAACAGTGAATTATAGTCTTTTTTGTTTGTTTCCTGTAATTTATTACCTTGTTCGGATATTAAGGACCTGGAAGTGGGTTTACTACAAGCCATTTTGATAAATATTTTAATGAAACTTCGTGTATTTACTATTAGTATATTATCTTAACATGTTATTGCAGTACATGTTAAATTGTTGAAATTTGTAAAGTATCATTATGTCATCACCAAGAATTGCTATTGAGTTACCGAGGTTGGCTATTTATAGCTACTCATAGTTATGCCAGATTCAAGTTTTCTGTCAGGGCCTCTGAAAAGTTCTATTGTTTTTCATCCAGCTTTATGATGCCAAAATACTTGCACCCACTTTCACTAAATGAATTGTTTACAATGCTGTTACTTTATGTATATATGAAAGAAACTGAAGTTTTCCAGTGTAAAGTTTCATTTAAAGAGAAAAATACAAAGGATTATCAAAGTGAATTATTAGATTTATGTAATTGATTAACTGATTAAATTGTGTTTACCGAAAATGATTTTATGATAATTGTTTCTGCCAACAGCTTTATGATTGTTGATTTTATACTTAAGATTCAAGACAACTGTAAATATTTTGTGCACAAACGTGGATGAAATAATTTCTATAGTCCACCAAAAGCAAATAGAATCTTTTCAACAAAGTCCATCATATATGGTAACAAAGCATGAGAGATTTAAGCAAGATCTGCCATCCACTTGAGACAAAGTTTTTTGTTTGAGAATTTTATAATTAAATAAAATAAAAAAAATGAGAGCAGGAATATAATGGATTTCAAGTTCTGGAAGTTGAGCGTTCACATCCATGTTTCTTCTGTGCTATTTTATAATCATGAAGCGGATTAGAGACTGGTATAAGCCTTAGACGAAGCGGATCTGAAAAAAAAACATTAACTAATCTCAAGCTATCAGATGTGGATATTTTTCGTTTTTGTTTTGACAAAGCAAAAATTGATATATTCCAATCTGAAATATTTTTGAGAATCTTTATAATGTGTTGAGGAAGAATAATTTTACTGAATACTGACGATGAGCAGTTCAAGTATCTGTAACGGCCATGCATATAGAGGTGATGTCATCAAAGTGTTTATCTCCAGCAAAAGGTATATATACTTTATTTGTAGTTAATTTTGGGAATATTTTGTTCAGCGGTTTTCAAAATTTGATTTATTGGTACTGATTAGACCATAATCTGTTCTAATAAATATTTAACATGTCCCAAGTGTCATAAAATGCCATTCGAATTGAAAACGGCTGTTATTGTTAACCTTTTTATTCATAATTTATGTGTACATAATTTTGGCAATGAATTCAATTTGGCAATCTCAAACAAAACTACTAGTGTTGCCAAAATAAAACTACCACCGAAATTAGTATTTATACAGTATCTTGTGAAATATGTTCAAACATGTATTGTTGAAATCTTTGCGTCCAAATACAAGCAAAGGCATGGAGAGCAAGTTGAGCTATCCTTTTACCTGTCGGAGAGTTATGAAAGATGGAGTCTTGTGATTTGTTCTCTTTCAGTCTAACTCTAGCCTTACAGATTAGAGATTTGATTGAAGTATAAACACAAAATTTTTTTTCTTTTTTTTGGTTGGATTTAACATCGCACCGACACATGATAGGTCATATGGCGACTTCCAGCTTTGATGGTGGAGGAAGACCCCAGGTGCCCCTCCATGCATTATTTCATCACGAGCGGGCACCTGGGTAGAACCACCGACTTTCCGTAAGCCAGCTGGATGGCTTTCTCACATGAAGAATTCAAGGCCCAGAGTTAGGCTCAAACCCACATCGATGAGGGGCAAGTGATTTGAAGTCAGCGACCTTAACCACTCGGCCACGGAGGCACGAAATTTAAATACCAGGTCACATAGTGATAGCAGTTTGACATGAAAAAAAATAATTGCAAAGTTCTGGAAATGTTAAAAATGGTCAACAGTTTCAGGATCTTATTATATATTTCCCAGAATTATGTCCCTTTAAAACTAAAGTTTTGTAAAAATAATAGTAAATCACAGAGAATCACCTTAAAGTAACTTTGCCTCTTTCTGAAAATACTTGAATGATATTCAAGGTACTTCTAAGACCCTATAGAAGAGAATAAAATGCAAAAACTGTAACAGCTCCTTGACAAGTGTTTCAGATCTTTTTAAAAAGGTAGACAAGTACAAAAAACTTGATGATTCGGCTTCCTTATTCAGTGCATTCATTGGCCCAATATTATGTTCGTTGGTCTATATTTTATATACTCATGATTTAAAACTTTCCATGTTTAATCTTAAGTGGTCAGCAATCAAAGCTTCTTACTTGAATACAGAAGCTAAAGTTTTGTTTGTATATGTCGAAATTTATTTGCTGAAGATTGAAAATGATAACACTTTGATGACAGAGAAAAAGTTCAGATATCCCGAACTAGTTCAATAAGCCTGTTTGGTTTGCAGGCATAGCGAGCAATTAGGTAACTCTGATACTATGATCTGTGTTAAGCTCGGCAATATGAACTATAAGGGGACCTATCCTGTTTGCCCCTGCGGTGTCATCCTTCGCGTCCATACTGTGGTTAAAGTTTTAATGCACTTTCCCTTTTATCGCTGTTATTACTTGACAGATTTGCTTCAGACTTTATTCCACATCATTACCCACATCATATGGTATAAGACTCATAACTCTTGCACCAATATTTCATGAATTATCCTCCCCATTTTACTTAATGTTTCAGCTTCAAGTTTTGATGCACTTACACGTTCTGAAGATTTAGACTTAAAATAGTTGTACAGCATCATCACCCACATCATATGACACAAGGGCCATATTTCTTGTGCCAGTATTTCATGAATTATCCCAAACTTTTACTGAAGATTTCAGGCACATTTTACTCTATATCTCTGTTATCGCTATGTGGATTAAATTCAAAGTTAAGGAACTTCTTCCACATCATCGTCCTCATCATATGACACAAGGTTCATAACACTGGATAACACTGGAACAAATATTTCATGAATTATGTCCCCTTTTTACTTAGAATTTCAGTTTAATTTTGATCCTGTTTCGCTACACCTCTGTTGTTACTAAATTGATTTGATTCAAACTGAAAATGGCTGTTTCATATCACCACCCACATCGTATGACACAAGGTCAATAACTCCTGCACCAATATTTTATGGTTTGTGCAGCATTTTTACTTAGAATTTCAGGTTAAAATTGTGATGCTTTTTTTTTGTACTATCATAACTATTATTAAATGGATTTGATGCTGAATTAAAACTTCACACATTGATGAAGTACCATCAGAGAAAGATCTCTATTGATTTTTAGATCAGTGGCTTAAACATTAAGGTCACATGGGCCTGACTTAATTTCTGGATTTTTTTTTTTTATTTCCAGGCTCTAAGTGGCACAATATAATAGCTTCATTCTCATCCATCAGAGGTTTGTCAAAATCACAAGACAAACCTCTGATTTCTTTTATTTGTTTATTTGGTGGACATGCATAGTCGTAATTACTACCTATATTGTTTGCCATTCTTTCGGCATGCCTAAGCTAAAACTTCAAACAATATGAAGCATTAACAACGAATAAAAACCGCATTGCATAACTGGTATTAATAAAGAATTATTCCTCTAATGGGATGTTTAGAAATTTACCTTAAGAAATAATAATATTTCTCATAATTTGGTGTTGATATCAGAAAGATTGCGATCTTGCTTTTCAAAATTGATTTTAATCGGTTTGCAAAGATTTTTCATGAAATGTCGCGGATTGGCTGAAACTTTTTACCTGTAATTTAACCAAGCTGAAAATACAGGCGAAATGTGCTAGAGGTTCAATCAGGGAACTATGGTAGACCTCTGGTATGGGAGAATGAATATTTTCAGCTTTTAAATCAAAGGTCAAGGTCAGAGTGACGTGTAGGCTGAAAATGGTTTCTGGACACTAAATCATAAAGTGTAGTAGATATGGCTTTCAGTCTTAATATAATGACTAAGTACTGCCAATGGAATATCCCTATTGATTTTGATGTCAAGGTCACTGGGAACTCCTGAACTTCTGGCATTTTTGTCTGGCATTCTGCTGTCTTACTTGATGCAGTGTCGGCATTTTGGTCTTCTCTTTCTCTTTATCTCTGTAATTATTTGATGGATTTATTTCAAACTTAAAATAGTAATTCCTCCCCATCACCCACATCATAAAACACAAGAGCCATGACTCTCACACCAATATTTCATGAATTATCCCCCCTTTTTACTTAGAATTTCAGGTTCAGTGCACTTCCACTCTGTCTCAGTTAATACTAAATGGATTTGATTCAAACTGAAAATAGTTGTTCCATATCATCTCCCACATCATATGACACAAGGTCCATAACTCTGGTACAAATATTTAATGAATTATTCCCTCTTTTACTTAGAATTTCAGGTTAAAGTTTTGAATCACTTTCACTCTGTCTCAATTATCATGTCTCCCAGCACACAGTGGTGTGGGAGACATATTGATTTACTCCTGTCTGTGTATGTGTATGTGTGTCTGTCTGTCACAAATCTTGTCCACACTCTAAGTCTAACATTTCTCATCCGATCTTCACCAAACTTGAACAAAATGTGTTTGACCGTAAGTCCTCTGCAGGGCCGGATCCAGAAATTTTTGACTGAGGGGGGCACCAGTCTTGAACGAAGACATCAACGCCGATGCGCAAGGTTTTCGAGGGGGCGCCTTTGCCCATGTTAGGTAGGGATTCAGGGGTCAGGTGCAGATCAAATTGACACCCCCTGTGATTTTTTGAAGTACATGCATACAATGGTGGCCTCTGGTGCATTTTGGGTCTAAATTTTGAGTGTTGGAGGAGTATGATACTCCCGTCTTGATTGGGGGGTCAGGGGGATCTCCCCCTGGAAAATTTTGAACTACAGGTATGAAATGGTGGCCTCTGGTGCATTTCTGGGTCTAAATTTTGAGGGGCATCTTTGATGAGTACAAGTCACTTCTCGGTCAACTGGAGGGGCACAGGCCCCCTCGGCCGGGCCCTGGATCCGGGCCTGCTCTGCCAAGTTTGATAACTAGTGAAATAGGCCAAGGCAGTACAGAATTATGGCCCTTGAATTACTGAAAATAGGCCTTTTTATAGGCCTGTCTCTAAAAGAGTCAAACAGTTTTCTTCTGATCTTCACCAAACTTTATGACAATGTTTGGGGGGCATAATATCTCGGCCAATTTTGATAACCAGCAAAATGGCATCAGGCACTCTAGAGTTATGGCCTGTGAATTACTCGAAATTACTCGAAATCTGCAAATTTAGTCTTGTCCGCCCTCTAAGTCGAACAGTTTTCATCTGATCTTCACCAAACTTGGTGACAATGTTTGTGGGCATAATATCTCGGCCAATTTTGATAACAAGCAAAATCGCATCAGGCACTCTTGAGTTATGGCCTGTGAATTACTCGAAATCTGCAAATTTAGTCTTGTCCGCCCTCTAAGTCAAACAGTTTTCATCTGATCTTCACCAAACTTGGTGACAATGTTTGTGGGCAAAATACCTCGGCCAGGTTTAATAACCAGCAAAATCGCCCTAGGCACTTTTAGATTATAGCCCTTGAATTACTCGAAATCTGCGAATTTTGCCTTGTCCGCTCTCTGTCAAACAGTTTTCATCCGATCTTCACCAAACTTGCTGACAATGGTTGTGGGCATAATATCTCGGCCAAGTTCGATAACCCGCCAACTCACTCAGGCACTCTTGGATTATGGCCCTTTAATTAGGCCAAGTTCGATGACGGGCATATTTTGTGACAGTCTGCCACTCTTGTTACTCTTGTCCGTGCTCTGTGTCAAACATTTCTCATCCAGTCTTCACCAAACTTGAACAAACTGTGTTTGACCATAAGTCCTCAGCCAAGTTTGATAACTAGCCAAATCGTCCTAGGCACTTCGGAATTATGGCCCTTGAATTACCGAAAATCGGCCTTTTTACTTTTGTCCACACTCTAAGACTAAGTCAAACATTTCTCATTCGATCTTCGCCAGACTTGAACAAAATGTGTTTGACCATAAATCCTTGGCCAAGTTTGATAACTAGCCAAATCGCCTGAGGAATTTTGTAATTACGGCCCTTTAATTACCAAAAATCAGCCTTTTTACATTTCAAAGGTATATTTGTAGTGAGTAAACAGTATATAAAGACTGACTTACTATTTAGATGATTAGGCAGTTGTGGGAGACAAGTGCTTTTCTCAGAGGCAGCTCTAGTTACTAAATGGATTTGATTCAAACTTAAAACAGTTGTTTAACATCATCACTCACATCATGACATAACAGCTATAACCCTTGCACCATTACTTCATGAATTATCCCCCTAGCTTTTTACTTAGAATTTCAGGTTAAAGCTTTGATGCATTTTCATTCTATCTCAGTCATTTTGTCTCCCACCACACAGTGGTGTGGGAGACATATTCATTTACTCCTGTCTGTGTGTCTGTCTGTCACAAATCTTGTCAGCAATCTTCGTCGAACATTTCTCATCTGATCTTCACCAAACTTTAACAAAATATGATTGACCATAAGTCCTCAGCCAAGTTCAATAACTAGCAAAATCGGCCCAGGCTTTTGGAATAATGGCCTTTGAATTACTAAAAATCGGCCTTTTTATTTTTGTCCGCGCTCTAAGTCGAAATTTTCTCATCCAATTTTCACCAAACTTGAACAGATGTGTTTGACCATAAGTCCTCGGCCAAGTTCGATAACTAGGCACGTTTGAATTATGGCCCTTGAATTACCGAAAATCGGCCTTTTTACTCTTCCATGCTCTAAGTTGAACATTTCTCATCCGATCTTCACCAAACTTAAACAAAATGTGTTTGCCCATAAGTCCTCGGCCAAGTTTGATAACTAGCTAAATTAGCCGAGGCACTTAAGAATTATTGCCCGTAAATTACCAAAAATCAGCCTTTTTACTCTTCAAAAATATATTTGTAATGAGTAAACAGTATATAAGACTGACTTACTATTTAGATGATTAGGCAGTTGTGGGAGACATGAGCTTTTCTCAAAAGCAGCTTAGTTACTAAAGGGATTTGATTCAAACGTAAAATAGTTGTTTTACATCATCACCCACATCATATGATACAAGATGCATAACTCTTGGACCAATATTTTATGAATTATGTCCCCTTTTTGCTTAGAATTATACTTATGTAGTGTTTTGATACACTTTATCTTTACCTCTCTTATTACTTAACATTTTTGACACAGACTTAAGCTGTTGTCCATGGCAATATCTTCATCCACCATTGAGGTCATTAAACACTTCAGTGACAGCTCCAGCTTCCTCAGATATGCCCAGTTTCGCTACCCAGCATTGAAATAGTCCAGCGCGCTGTCTCCTGTGACAGCTCTTGTTTTAATTGCTAGCACAGAGTCTTGAAGTATTTCACTTACAGCTTTTAAACTTGACATGATGAATTTGCACTGCTTGAGGGGGTCCCTGTTGTTTTTGAGGTCAGTAGGTTAGTAGGTCAAAGATCAGGGTCATAATAACCAAGAGACTGAAAATGGTTTCCAGACTGTATGTCATAAATTATAATAGCTAATTAAACTTACTTAAACTTGACACAATGACAAAGTACCACATCAGGAATACCCATGTTGATTTTGGGATCATTGGTTCAGTGGCCAAGGTTGCAGAGCCAGACTGATACATTTTTGTTCCTGACCTCATAAAGTATAATAGTCACAGCTTCAAACTTGATGTAATTACTAGGTACTGACTTGAGGACCAAGGTCACAGGGATACAGTCCATTAATTTTA
Organism: Mercenaria mercenaria; assembly: GCF_021730395.1. NCBI lineage: Eukaryota > Metazoa > Mollusca > Bivalvia > Venerida > Veneridae > Mercenaria > Mercenaria mercenaria. The sequence goes on along the minus strand of NC_069378.1, from coordinate 34,511,344 downwards.
TTGTTTTTACTTTCAGTTCAGTTTCTTATATTGCATCTTTAAAGTGTCCCTTATCCATATCATGCCACCTCAGGCACCCCTGCCACCACCCCTGTACCCTGTCTCAATTGTTTTAACTTGCAATTCAATTTCTTGATAATATGTGTTGGTATCCCTCATCCTGATAATACACACTATCCCTCTCCACTCTTAAATTTCTTTTTAGCTTGACTATTCTTCTGTTTACTCACCCTGGCGTCGGTGTCACACCTTGGCTAAAGTTTTGCATGCAAGTATGTATAGCTATCATTTAAAGGCGTATAGCTTTGAAACTTATTTTTCTTTTTCAAGGTCAATTACCAACCTCACTGGGTCAAGTCCTGTACTATGACTTGTATTTTGGCCAATTTTTGCCCCATTTTGGACTTTGAATCTTCCTACTTCTTGGACAACAACTCGAATAGTCGAGCATTAGCTGTTGTACGGACAGTTCTTGTTACTGTTTGAGAAAAATGTATAGGCATATCCGTAAAGTGCCTGTATTGAGGAGAAAATTGAATGTTTTTTTGCATTCTGTGAATCAGTTGCTTTAATTGTCATACTGTGTTTTGTCCTGTCTAAGATAATTATAAAATTTATAGACGGCAGTCTTCTTAACAATTGCGATGAAAAAAATTCAAAACATAAATAAAAAGTGTAAAAACACTGTTTTTTTACTTCAAAGAGAATGTAATGGTTGTGAAAATGATTTGATTTGAGTCCATTCCAAGTGTTCAATTATCCATAAGAGGTTATCAGACAGTAGTGTATTGAAAGTCAAGTGTAAATATTTGGATACTAAGGACATGGATATGAGCAAATCAAATGGATGATTAAAACTGAAGTGCTTTTTGTAAATAATTGATATGTCCAATGAGCTTCTTGATTGAATTCAAAGGCAGTTTGATTTGCATTTACTATTTTTGGAATATGTTCTACGGATTTGACTTAAAACTGTGAACTGTCGAAAAATCGTTATTGAAATAACTGTAGACTATAATAGTTCATTTGATTATGTATAATTTATAAAAAAAAAATTCTGTTCATGGGTGTAGATCTATCGAAATCTATCATTATTTGTTTACAATTTTAATAAAAAAAATTTCTGGGTAGGGTTTATGTTCAGATAATTTTTGATGATCTAACATCAAAATAAAATAAAAGTGATTTTGTTTTAAATTTTCTGTAACAGGTTGATATCTTATTAAGTGCATTGCTACAATTTATAACCTTTTATCTGTTTTATATAGAAATAAGAAATCAATATTATATCATCGTAAAGGAAGAAACTTGTCAGCAATTAATACTGTAAATCAGTCGATTTTTTGTGTCTTGATAATAAAATCTTTGCACCATTTTAAGTGTATCATCAATACCTTCGGCTCAGTGAAAGTCGGTAGAAACCGTTAAATCATTAAAATGGATTAATCTTATGTCAAACATGGTTTTAAACAGATATGATATCTATTTCACATAAGAGGTAGGTTACTTAGTTCTTTTTTTTTACTCCATTTTTTTAAAAAGCTTAAGGTTGTGATTAACTACAACCTACATCGGCAGTAATTTTTTTAAATTTCATTAATTTTCATATCTTGTGCGTGTTTACTTCTAAGCCTTCTATTTGTTAATTTCACAGTAATAATTTTGAAATATTTTCTCATTCTCATGAAGTTCAAATTCAGAGTCATATTTACCAAATCCCAATATTTTCCAGTAGTATTTAGAGGAAATGGGTAGTAATTTGGCCATTGAAGATGTGAAGATTGATCTTAAGTTCTAATTAATAATGATTTTTTTCTGCATCTAGATCTTCAACATTTGAAAATATTTAAAAAATTGGAATAACCCATGTTCTTTATACATATGCTGGAACTAACGGATCTTCGTTTTCAATAAACAGACCTTATATGCCTGTTCGAAAAAGACACCCATTTTGGAATGGCGATGTCCGTCAGTCCATGAAGATTTTCATTTCTTGACACAAAGAAAATAAAAAAAATTCAGTTTTCAGACAATGCACAACTTGAAGATGATCCCTGTAGCTTTTGGGGTCAATAGGTCTAACTTATAAAACTGTAGATTTTTGGGTCAGTGGCTCAAAAGTCAAGGTCAGAGGGACTTCACTAAATTTTAGTTGGTGTTTTTGTCTCGCCATCTTATAGCACAAGCGTCAGACTAAGCAAATTCCGGCAGCGACTGCATCAACAATTGGGAATAACTCAAAAACCATTACATACATGTACATGTGTATTTCTTTTTTAAACCTTGTAGGATGATTTACAAACTAATTTTACACCCCCACGGTGAGTCCTAGCCCCCTAGTGACCTTGAACTTGGAGAAATTAGCATTTTTAAAAAAGAAATTTGATGCCTTGAAAATACACAAAAATGACAATTTTTCAAAAAATTGTTACAGATATAGCTTTGAAACTTTGGAAGATGGTTTTAGAATTCAGAATTTTGCACCTGTTACATGAGTAAAAGTTCCTGTGGGAGACACTTTCAGGCAGTGGCTTTGTTTTCATTTCTGGGCTCTAAGGATGAAGTGATTTGAGGAATGCATCAATCCACATTACTCACACCCCTCCTTAAAATCACTTTCATTTTCTTGTGCCTAAGTTGTTATTACTAAATGGATTACATTCTTTTACTTAAAATAGTTGTTCCACATCATCACCCAGATCATATGACACAGTTGGTACATTGCTCTGGCAGAAAAATGTCATTGATTATGTCCCTTAAATACTTAGAAACTGTACCTGATTTTTATGCCCTCATCTGTGCGTGTGTGCATCCGTGTAAATTCTTATGTGGGCTGTATAACGTTTCCATCCATAAAGGGATTTCGAAATAACTTGGCATAGATGTTTCCTATAATGAGACGACGTGTCATGTTCAAGACCCAGAGCCCTAGCTCTAAGGTCAAAGTCACGCTTAGGGGTTAAAGGTTAACATGGTCTGTGTCGTGTTCGGTCCATAACTCTGCCATCCATGAAAGGATTTTGAAATAACTTGGCATAAATGTTAACCATAATGAGACGATGTGTCGTGCGCAAGATCAAGACCCCTGGCTACAAGGTCAAGGTCACACTTAGAAGTCAAAGGTAAACATGGTCTGTTTCTTGTCCAGTCCATAACTCTGCCATTCATCAAGGGATTTTGAAATTACTTGGCACAGATGATCCCCATAATGAGACAATGTGTCATGCGAAAGATCCAGACCCCTAGGTTTAAGATTAAGGTCACACTTAGAAGTTAAAGGTTAACATGGTCTGTTTCTTGTCCGATCCATATCTGCCCAGTCCCCTTGCTCCAAGGTCAAGGTCATACTTAGAAGTCAAATGTGTTTCTTGTCTGGTCCATAACTCTGCCATTTATCAAGGGATTTGAAAATAATTTGACACAAATGTTAACCATATTGAGGTGTATCACGCTTATGACTCGGGATCTCTTAGGTCAAGGTCAAGGTCACAAAATGATGTGAGATTTTTTTGCACAGACAACTGTAGCATTCTTGAGCATGCTTCAGGTGCATTTGTCACCAATAGTGACAGCTTTTGTATTGTTCCTTCAAGTCGATTATTAGTGAATGGATTTGACGCAAATCTACATCATCATCCATGTCAAAGGTATTCATCACTCCAGTAATAGCTCTAGTTTCCTCAGACAAGTTCTGTTTCATTGTCAAGCATCGAAATAGTCAAGTGCGTCGTCTCCTCTGACAGCTAGTGTTGTGGTCTCTTATTAAGCCAGTTTGAAAATGATATTATTTTTAAATACATTTTTGTATTTATGAGTTCTGACAAAGTTTTTACCTTATCAAGGGTTACCTCAGATTTGAGTGCATGTTTTTTGTGAAGATCTGTTTTGATTGATAGAAAATTGGTGATTGATTGAAATGCCTCCTTACATATGGCCCAGTTTTTCAAGAGCAAAATACAACTGCTGCTTTTGAAATTGTTTAAATATTGAGTATTGATTTAAATTACTTTTTCAACTGACAAGCTACTGGCTTTCATAAATGGGAAAATTTATAATGGTTTTAAGTGTATAAATTTGCAATGTTTGTTAAAGTTATTATATATAGTATAGAGTTACAATGATTTATTCTGCAAAAATTGACAAAGTTCTGTTTATATTTTGAGGCCAATTTTGTTTCAATTCATTTACTATAGATCTTTTAATGGCAACTTTCTTTTTTCATATGTATGTGAAATGTGAAGAGAATATAAATGTAATACTGTGAAATCATTTTATTTCATGGTCACGGAATTTCGTAGTTTTGGCCAAAACGGCTGTTTCTTGGAGTTAAAAATCTAAAGTGTTTAAAATTTTGAACTTAAAATATATTTACGATTTAGATTGTTTGTTGGGCTTTAAGTTCATGGGCAACCACAAAATACATGAAAATTAGTCCCCCACGTATATTAAAGATTTAACAGTAAACATAAATATAACGTTTGAAATAAAACTGTTTTAACCTAAAGAATATACCTTATGGATTTTAAATAGGAAATATATATTTGAGATAATTATTCTTATCACGGATACAAGAATTTCTTTGATATTTTAAAATGAAGCATTGGAGAGTTGAAGCTTGATTTGATTTTGTGTGAACATAATGGTGGTTTTAGCCACTTGACAAGAAAATATGTTGTCTTTTCGGTGGTACTGTTCAAGCGATGGAATATTTTATAGAATGTAAGTGCCTTTGACTGTTGTTTGGTAGAACTTGGTAATTTTTTTTCAACAGAATGTAGAGTTGAGAATCGATCATTCCGAGTTTTAGAGTCTGAGTTAGTCAGTATATAACTGATTGTCAGTCAATCCTGATCTAGTTCAAATATGGTACTTACAGCCAAACTGGTTATAACTTTTAGTGTTTCAGATTTTAGTTTATGGTATAATTTTAAGTCCTTGTTTTGCTTTTTTAGCTCACCTCACGTAGTGACAAGGTGAGCTTTTGTGATTGCCCTTTGTCCATTGTTTCATGATTCCTCAATGATATGATTGTCCTTTAGCCTGCTGCCGGCAAATGAACACATTTGGATAATAAGTGGTTATGCCCAAATTGAATGACGGACCGGACCATTTTAGAAATATAGCAGGGTAAACTGGTTAATCAGCACCTCACTGGTAGAATATTTTTGAAATTGAAATCTACTCAAGAATTCTGGCTCCAACTAGTCAGGCTAGCATCTAGAACTATTTACAATGTTTCACTTTTACTCTCTCAGTAGCCTGGGAATCCAGTCTGACAATTTTTTCTACCTGCAAATTGACAGCCTGGGGAAACCTGTTTTCCGACCGCAGTGCCACCTATATTACACCCGAAATATGTGGGTGTCTGATAAAGAACGATAACTTCTGAAAGCAATAATCCATAGCTAAAAATAGAAATGGAATTCTCAGGGAAAAGACAGATCTGAATCGTACACTTCCGAAGGTTTCCGAACATTTCCGGGCCATAGACAAATCCCCAGTTTTTACCTCCCATAGCTTTTCCAGCAAGTTGTAATACTTTTTAAATATGTCACTAAACTAAGTTTGCGTCATAGCCATCAAGATGTTTTATAAATGCAGACCTAGTGGTCTACAAAATTGCTGAATTTTCAGCAGAATTGCCTTGTTTTTGTTTCAAACAAGCGCAAATATGACCACATGTTAATTAGGCTAATTATAGAAAGTCGATAATCAGTAGTGACATGGAAACTCCTTCAGATTTCCCCAGGCATTGATAATATGAGAAACTGGATGAATGCCAATTAACACTAATTAGCGCAAATTAAGTCGGATCTTTAATGCATAGATTTTATGTATTATTTCTTCTGACAAAGCACAAATATTATCAACGGCTTCCCAGGCTACTCTCTCAGCACAATTCTGTCTTTAAGGTCTGATTAAATTATATATTGTTAGCAGAGAAGGGACATAATTATATGAGCCGCGCCATGAGAAAACCAACATATTGGCTTTGCGACCAGCATGGATCCAGACCAGCCTGCGCATCCGCGCAGTCTGGTCAGGATCCATGCTGTTCGCTTTCAAAGCCTATTGCAATTAAAGAAACTGTTAGCGAACAGCATGGATCCTGACCAGACTGCGCGGATGCGCAGGCTGGTCTGGATCCATGCTGATGTTGGTTTTCTCATGGCACTGCTCATATTAAATCTGGAAAAATTTAGGGTTTTGAGATATAGAATTGACTCCAACATGATAATACTCAGCGATATATGACCATTTTGTGTCGATTCCCCGTAAAACCCAACTCACTCACTCGCTCACCCAACATGATAATAAAATCAGTAAGAATAAACTTTGGAAGCATAGAAAGAAACCAAAGGGAAAGAAAAAAAACTGGTAGATTGAATCTGTTCATGAGAGTTTATGAAATGTACAACACCGCTCGTGACCCATATCACTAACCAAAGCAGAACTGAAGAGGAGAATTTTTAAAGGTGCTGCATGGTTTTGACAGTTCAAAGATCTTTTGAAGCATATCTAGGGACATTACGGCTCTGTGTCAAATGATTCTTAACTCAGAAAACTTGTGGGAACTGACAAACGTCTAATATTTTTGCCAATTATGACATATAATTTATTTATGTGTTGGATAAATAATGCATGATTTGTAAATCTGAAGCAGTTTTAAGACTCTTTGAATTATTGATTGTACATTAACACCTTTCCTTTGAAAATACCTTGTGCAGGCATGACTGAATTCAGTCATATGTGAAGTTTGACAAATTAGTTATTTCACACAAATTGTCTATTAAAGCAACTTTTTTTCAAATTGTAGTTTATATAAATACAGATATCAACCATTGGTAATGAATGCCTCTTTGTATAAATTCCTAAGCCTAAAAAAAGAAGCCATTTCATTCCTTTAGTTTAGGATATTCGTTGCACATATTTGGAAAGATTTTTATTAGTGTTCACAGTGATTTTTTTTTTTCAGTTGATAGAACTCTTTTTCAGAAAATGATCTTTCAGATTTTTAACTTTGATGCAGTTAAATTACTACACATATTAATGATATTTCTAAAATAAGTAGGGCCTACTGGGTATTTGAAGTTTATATTTTCAATTCCAGTATCTAAAAATGTTAAGTTAACAAAAATAAATGGTCAACAAATTTTAACATATTCATAATTTGATGCTATTAACCAAACATATTGATTGACCAATGACACAAGGAAGACATTAACATGATAACAGTAATCTCAACAAATTAAGCTTGAAAGGGCACTACACAGTGCTTTCAAAGATAACTGAGAATATTAAATTTTGTAAATCCATCCAAGGGAAAAAAATTAGAATAATTGACTGACCAACAAAATGAACAAAATTAACAGTATGAGAATTTCTGCACACATCAAAGTTACCTTAAACTTCAGGACAATGTAAATATCATAATAATGCTTTTATTTGTCATTTTGTCTTGTAGATCTACCCCTGCCCATGGGACTAGGCCATCATCCTATGGTCACATAGTTCCCAGTACAGCCAACTCGACACACACAGAAAATGGCACACATTTAAGAATAAACAGACCAAAAACTGCTGCAGCAATATTGGGTATAAGAGAGTAAGTGATTTCATCTCGGGTTGTTTTGTTGTTTTTTGGCAAATGCTCTCAAAATTACTTGTTTTGCTAATGATGGTTGTTGGAACCATACAGGTTTAACTTGTGTGCAAGTAGAACTATGCTTTCCATTAGCTGCATCTAGTAAAATGGACATATTAATATATCATATGACAATCTGATGGACCTTAACACTCACAGCTATATATTGTGTTGTGACCTCTTGAATGTTGCATCTTCAGTATAATTCATATGAATATAAATAAAACCATAGTTGCATGATTTTGTGAATGTAAGTAAAATCCTTGTCACACATAGTTTAGACAATTTATCAGAGCCTCTGTGGCTGATTGGTTCATGTCCCTGACACTGAATCACTTGCCCCTCACCAGTGTGACTTTGAGCCTCACTTGGGTCGTAGAATTATTCATGTGAGCAAGTCATCCAGCTTTGTAGAGTTTGGCAAATGTTGAATTGCTTGTTGTCAATCCAAACATAAACATGTCAAGTAGTGCCTGATTCCAGATTTTTGTCAAAATTTTCCAAGTTGGGAAAATTCTATCACTTATCCAGAGAGGTGGAGGATATTAGATTTGGCATTTTGACTGTATTTAAGTAAAGTTTGGATGGATCTTCATGAAACTTTACACAAATGTGGATCACTATAGGGCAATGCTGCATGTGCAAATTTGTGAAGGTCACTTAAGTAACTTTAGAGTTATTGCCCTCTAATTATTTTACAATGGATGTTCATGAAACTTAATACAAATATAAATCACTAAAAGATGATGATGCATGCGCAACTTTCGTCATGATCTCTTCGTTAACTAAAGTTTCTGTGCAAACTGTTCAAAATGTTCTCTACCCCATCAGTCACACTGTAATAAAGTAAGAATTTATCTGTATTTGACTAATAATGGTTGAAAGCATGTCACTGTAATGACAGTATATGTAATTATCTTGAGAAAACTACAAAACATTTGAAGGAAAATTTAATTGTTTTTCTCAGTTTCCTAACACATTACCATAGTTTCATGTTGCTTTCATCCATAAATTTCAGTTGTGACAGAGTTAGTCAACTTGAACATGAAGCCACAAGAAGACACAATCTTGAGGCACATATACCAGTGAAGAAAAATAGACCTCCACCATGGCAGTCAAAAATTGATGTAAGTTTTCTTTATGAACTTTATATTTTACTTGTTTTAGATAGGAGCTATTATTGTAAAAAAAAAAAAAAAAAGAAAATCAAGACAAATGATGCCAACATGTCTGCTGGAATATCTTTTCATTTCCTTGATCACAAACTTTGAGAAGTTAAAAGTTAACTTTGTTCCAAGTTTTTCAGTGCATACATTAGAGACAGTTTTCATTGCCAAAAAAAAAAATTGTTCACTGTATTAAAAAGAAATCTGCATTTTTTTAATTGAAGAGTTAATCTGAAACATATTATTATATACCTTTGTTTTGTGTGAAGATATGCAAAATTTCTGTGAGATGTGTCAACAAAATATGGGTTGCTGACCTGAAGTCACATGCAGTTCTGTTAGCTTAACACAGTAGAATTGTATCTTGTGAAGAAGCAATCCCACTGGTTTTGAAGGTCATCATGGTTCTTTTCAAGTGCCCATTTGTGCCTGAAATAATATATGAGCCGCACCATGTTAAAACCAACATAGCACATTTGCGGCAAGCATGGATCCAGACCTGAGCCTGCACATCCATGCAGTCTAATCAGAATCTGTGTTGTTCGCTTTCATAGCCTATTGCAATTAGAGAAACTGTTAGCGAACAGCATGGATCCTGACCAGACTACTGGACCTATGCTGGTCGCAAATGCACTTTGTTGGTTTTCTCATAGTGCATCTCATATTATATAGGGATGCTTAGGGTCTTCTTCAAGCACTGAAGGCTTTAATGTGAGTGGCATCGTTTAATCTAATGTGGGGCCACTGAGACACAAAAAGTTGGAAAACAAACAAAACGAAGTATGCTTGTAATGATCAATAGACTGCTTGAAAGAAAAGTAATTTACTCATTTAACATGCATTTACTTCAATGGCAAAAAAAGTTCCTTATAAATTTACATTCTGAATGTTTTCCAGTTTTGTCAAATGTATAGCTCTGACAAGATAAGTGACATGTATTCCTACATTGATGCAGAATATGTATGTATATTGCATGTATTTATTGCACATTGGTTCGGATCAGGTTCCATTGTCTGCACTGTGAGGCATCAGAGTTTTGATGATTTCATTGCAGGGGATGGTCTATTTACTGATAAAGTCTGTCAAATTTAATGTGGAATATGGTGTATATTTAAAATGTTTTGCATTGAGGTGTTCTCAAGTATTCAAACAAACCTTTTTTTCACATGGTGAATGGTGAACAAAAGTACCAAAAACTCTGCTGATTTATGTTGATAAGGTTAACAGTATACAAAAATACCGCCCCCCCCCCCCCCCCCCCCCCCCCCCACCCCCCAAAAAAAACTCCCCTGACGGGGCGTATGTTCTACGTGACGATTTGATGAAAGACATTGTGTCTGAAATCATTCATCCTCCACCTCTGATAATTCATGTGGGGAAGTTGGCAGTTACTTGCGGAGAACAGGTTTTGTACTGGTACAGAATCCAGGAACACTGGTTAACTGCCCGCCGTTATATGACTGAAATACTATTGAAAAAATGGTGTTAAAACCCAAAACAAAAAAACTCCACTGATTTTAAGTTGGTAAGGTGAATTTTGCCAGAATATTTAAGGAAAAATTTATGTTATATTAAAGAGGCCATCCTTTGCCCATCCCTTAAGTGGCATCTTAATGCAAGTTATATACTGTATTTCCTTTGTCTTCAAAAATAAAGTTGCATTCTGTAATATTTATATTCCATGCACTTTCTTTGTTTTCTGCATTTTTAGCTCGTCTGATTTTTTGAAAAAAAGATCTGTGTGTTAGTGTCATCTCTAGATGATTATTGTTGGTTAAGTTTTTAGCTCACCTGAGCACAAAATTCTGGTTACCATAGCATCCAAAAGGAAAAACATGAACAGTTTAAAAATTCTGTCTAAAACAAGAAGGTCGAGAGCTTAGATATTTAAGATTCAGCATTTCATTTTCTAGTAGTGATCTACCAAAGTTGTTCAAATCATGCCCCTAGTGTCAAACTTGGCCACACCAAGGAGTTTACTTGTTTTATATAGAAACTTCTCAAACTTCTCTAATACTATAAGACCCACATGTTGAATATTTTGCATGAAGCATTGTGTAGTGGTTCTCTACCAAGTTTGTTCAAATTACATCTCTTAGGTTAAAATTGGCTCTGCCCAGAGGTTCATTTGTTTCTCCAAAACCACAAGGCCCAGTCTCAGCTAAGATATTTGGCAGAATTGTCCAGTGGTCCTCTACCAATGTTATTCAAGTTGTGCCTCTTAGATTAAAAATTGGCTCTATCCTGGGGATCACATGTTTTACATAAAAACTGTAGAAAATCTTCTGAAACTAAAGCCCTAGATATTTGGCTTCTAACATTTGGAGATATCCTTTACTAAGCTTGGTCAAATTATGCCCCAGGGGTCAAACTGGCCCTACCCATGGGGTCACTTGTCTTACTGTCTCCAATCTCAAGGCTTTATGCATAGATATTTGTCATATAGCATTGTTCATGTACCCAATTGAGCTTGGTGAACAATTTAGGGCCATCATGATCATGGCCCTCTTGTTTATATATATAGGTCCACATTTCTCAAAAACTAGAAGAGCTATAGCTTGGAAACTAAAATTCAAACTTGTTTATTATCATTAGTTAAGTAAATAAGCCAAAAACCCTCCCTCTTGCTTGTCGTTTGCAAGAATTAAGACCTCTTTTGTAAACTAATTTGAATTTCTTAGCTAACTTTTGTTTAGTTATTTTTTCCTGAATTCTGTAAGAGCAATAGATTTGAAAGTTTGCATACTTGTTTATCCTCATTACTTGAATATGTAGGCCAAGAACCATAATTCTTGCTTGCATTTAGTCCTTTATAGCCCTTTATTGCTTTAAAAATTGGATTTTTTGGAGGTTATTTTTTAGGTCCACTTTTCATGAATACTAAAAGAGCTTTGGATTTGAAACTTTGGACACTTAACGAGGACCACAATGGAAATAAGGAAAATCACTTTTCCATTTTTGTGTTATCCTTGGTATTGGTGTGCATATTGTGACGTTTCCTTCATGCTTGGCCAGAATATTTAAAGAAAAATTTATGTTATATTAAAGAGGCCATCCTTTGCCCATCCCTTAAGTGGCATCTTAATGCAAGTTATATACTGTATTTCCTTTGTCTTCAAAAATAAAGTTGCATTCTGTAATATTTATATTCCATGCACTTTCTTTGTTTTCTGCATTTTTAGCTCGTCTGATTTTTTGAAAAAAAGATCTGTGTGTTAGTGTCATCTCTAGATGATTATTGTTGGTTAAGTTTTTAGCTCACCTGAGCACAAAATTCTGGTTACCATAGCATCCAAAAGGAAAAACATGAACAGTTTAAAAATTCTGTCTAAAACAAGAAGGTCGAGAGCTTAGATATTTAAGATTCAGCATTTCATTTTCTAGTAGTGATCTACCAAAGTTGTTCAAATCATGCCCCTAGTGTCAAACTTGGCCACACCAAGGAGTTTACTTGTTTTATATAGAAACTTCTCAAACTTCTCTAATACTATAAGACCCACATGTTGAATATTTTGCATGAAGCATTGTGTAGTGGTTCTCTACCAAGTTTGTTCAAATTACATCTCTTAGGTTAAAATTGGCTCTGCCCAGAGGTTCATTTGTTTCTCCAAAACCACAAGGCCCAGTCTCAGCTAAGATATTTGGCAGAATTGTCCAGTGGTCCTCTACCAATGTTATTCAAGTTGTGCCTCTTAGATTAAAAATTGGCTCTATCCTGGGGATCACATGTTTTACATAAAAACTGTAGAAAATCTTCTGAAACTAAAGCCCTAGATATTTGGCTTCTAACATTTGGAGATATCCTTTACTAAGCTTGGTCAAATTATGCCCCAGGGGTCAAACTGGCCCTACCCATGGGGTCACTTGTCTTACTGTCTCCAATCTCAAGGCTTTATGCATAGATATTTGTCATATAGCATTGTTCATGTACCCAATTGAGCTTGGTGAACAATTTAGGGCCATCATGATCATGGCCCTCTTGTTTATATATATAGGTCCACATTTCTCAAAAACTAGAAGAGCTATAGCTTGGAAACTAAAATTCAAACTTGTTTATTATCATTAGTTAAGTAAATAAGCCAAAAACCCTCCCTCTTGCTTGTCGTTTGCAAGAATTAAGACCTCTTTTGTAAACTAATTTGAATTTCTTAGCTAACTTTTGTTTAGTTATTTTTTCATGAATTCTGTAAGAGCAATAGATTTGAAAGTTTGCATACTTGTTTATCCTCATTACATGAATATGTAGGCCAAGAACCATAATTCTTGCTTGCATTTAGTCCTTTATAGCCCTTTATTGCTTTAAAAATTGGATTTTTTGGAGGTTATTTTTTAGGTCCACTTTTCATGAATACTAAAAGAGCTTTGGATTTGAAACTTTGGACACTTATCGAGGACCACAATGGAAATAAGGAAAATCACTTTTCCATTTTTGTGTTATCCTTGGTATTGGTGTGCATATTGTGACGTTTCCTTCATGCTTGGCCAATTTTATGTATTTTTGCATCTAGTTGTTACTGCCATCCTGTGTTCATTTTTTACCAAAATAAATCTTTCTATCTATCTGCCAAGAACCATAACTCCCTTTTACATTTTTTTAAGAATTATTGCCTTTTTAAACTTAGAAAATTGTCTTAACATCATGATTGTACTTACAAGTGAGAGTGATGCACGCGTTATACATTTGTTTTATAAAACTTGCACTAGAGAATGGGATATTTATGCTTCATTAGGTATCACACTTGTTGCACTTGTGGCAAAGGCAGCGCATTGAGGAACACCTGTGCATTTAATTTATTTCTAAAGGCATTTAAACAAACATGTGTCATTTAAATTCAAAATGACAAAAGTTTTTTTAAAGCATTTGTAAAGGGCTATTTTTTTATAATTATTTAGACAAAAGTCATTTCATTTATCTATTATTAAACTTTCTTGAGCAAAAATAGAAAAAAAAATTGTAAAAAGGCAAAAGTGCTTTTTCATTCTTGAAAGTTTATCAAAGTTGAAATTATTTTCCAATAAAAGTTATTCAATTGTCTACAGTGTTGCAAAGAATGCTTTATAGTAATTTAAGGGCCGAAATTGATAAAACTTGCACATTTTATTTCTATGTTACAATGAGAAGTAAAGTGCATTTTTCAATAATTTCCCAAACTAAATGAAGAACTATTGTCAACGTTTTAGTTGTTAACACTTTCAAATGGTAGTATTGGCAACATTAGTTGTAGGAGTGTAATAAACCGTTCCACCACCGTGTTACCTACCGTGAACAAGTCCGTTTTCTGCACCTTGCACAACTATAAAGACATTGTTATTCAATATTGTTCAAATATTAAATTGGCATTTTGAATTAAACAAAACCATTTGTTTGAAAGTGTTTGTATTGTTAAGTAACATTTCAGTATTTAGCAAAGGATATTATATTCTCACATTTAGTGATTAAAAACAAAATATCCATTTATAGAAAGAAATAAATTATTCAAAACTTTAGACGTAAAAATTAAAGTAAAAAATAGGTTTGGAAAGTGGAAAGAAATCTGTTTTTTTGTGTATTTTTACAAAAGATATTTTCTAAGGGTACGAAAATGAACTTTATGAAAAGTCATAAAAAAGCAGCTCCAGAGGAGGTGAGCGTTTTGATTTCATATTATCTTATACTACTACTGCTTTTTATAACAATGATAAGAATGTCAGCAATGCTGATGTTTATGATGATCATGTTGATGATGATGATAATGTTAATAATTATGATAATAATAGTTTATAATGAAGATAGACAGTCAGACTAAGTGAAGTTTTGAGTTAACTTGTCAAAAATGACTGTATCTTGCAGATTGATGTTTATTTGAAAAATATAAATTAAGGGTAAAGTGCTGGTCATTGTTTACCTACTTGAGAAACATAGATTAAGCATAAATATTTCATAACTTACTGTTTGATTCTTACTAGAGGAAAATAGATTAAGCTGAAAGATTTCATACATTGTGAAATGTTTTTGATTTTTTTTAAAGTAAATATTGAGAATACATTCTGAGTTCTCAGAGCAGTCAGTCACATTGTACATGATTTTGTACTTATAATGAATTATTTTGAAATTTTTTGACAGTTGGTATAGCTTGTTACTTAGCATTTTCATCCATCAGTGGTTCGTCAGAATCCTGAAACAAACTTTTTATTTATTTCTTTTGTTTATTCAGTGAGCATGCACCCTTGTAATTACTGTGTGAAGTGGTTTCAGCCAATCAGTGTTCTCCCTTATTCAGCATACCATAATCAAACTGAAAATTCTAAGAGAATCTAAGCAATGCTAGCAATGAATTTCTACAAGGCGATTTGAGCGATATCGTTGCTTTAAAGTCGGCCACTTCGCCTAATTATCGCCTCCAGGCAAATTCAAATCACCGAGTTTTTCAGCTAGTTATTATCTGTGTAACTTAAAGTTGTAAAACTTGATGCATATTCTAGATTAAATTATCGATAAGTCCATAGGCAACCCCGCCTACTCACCTGTCAAACTTCAGCCAATCGTAGTGTTAATATCCCACAGTGTCAATTAATAATATTGTAAGCCGCCGCCATTTTGAAAATTTTCAATCGGCATGTAAAAAGCCGATAAACAATGAGAGCATGATCTTATGCAACAACTGTATATTATTCTTTCATTTTATAAAAGATTACTTCAAAAATTATTTCAATTACCATGATTACGGCCAATTTCTGTAAATGAATTGCTCTGGTACTGTGGATAAAAATTGATTTCGCGGACGTCAGAACTGCCGTACAAAATATTGTAAAAAGATCGCCATGCATTATCTACGAGTTTGGTATTATTTTCGAAAAAAAATAATAAATAAATAAATTAAATGTATAAATCTGAACAAGTTGATGCAAAAATCAGGCATTATAAAAGCACGAGAATCGAAACATGAATGAAAATTTTCACGGTGTTTTGATCATGCGCCTGATATATTTACAAGTTTTGGACATGTAAATTTCGGATAAAAATTTAAAGGCGACTTTTTCATAGCTAAGTTTTTACTTTATTTAGAAATTCATGAAAATGATAATGCAAGAATCAATTTCCTTAAAATATTAATAATTACTGTTTATAAGTTACAGCTAGACCCATAGAAAGTGGATATATAATAGGCAGGAATGCTATGCCGATTCTTCTCCTTAAATTCCTCAACTTCTCCCTAAATTCTGTGGACGGAGAACTTCTCCCTAAAATTTTGACCTAAGATGATGATGATGGACCCTGTGAATTATGATGATACTGAATGAATGTGAATAAGGTTTATTACTCTACTCTGATACATTCAAAGTCAATATTGAAAAGGACACGGTCACTCTTGATTGGTTTGCAAAGAAGCGTCGCTGAATGGCTGAAACTTTTTACCTGTAATGTAACCAGACTAAATAATGTCAGCAAACTGTGCCAGAAATTCAACTAGGGAACCATGGTTCTCTGATATGCGAGAATGATTACAATTTAGGTTAATGTTTGTAAATAGATTCTTTCAACAAACTTTGTTCCAATTAACATTATTCAGTTTTGATTATTATTTAATCTGGCTTAGTTTTGATAAAAGGGAGATAATTAGATATTTTAAAGTTTTCATTTTATTCAAAACATTTTTGAAAATATTATTTTCCAAGTTTGAAAATTTAAGAAATATTTTTAGAGTTACTGTAAAAACTATTGGGCAAAAATATTTGTATTGCATTATATAACTTATATTTGAAAATGCTGTCATGGTTTGGTAAACAGGTTGGGTAAATCAGAATTTACAAATGCTTTCAGTCAATATTTGATGTTACCCAGAATTCTTAGGGAATTTAAATAGTTGTACATATTTGCTTCCAACAGTTGTGAGCAAATCCATGTCATGTCCAAAATCCAGTTGACTACATTGAAATAGATTTCCCTGAGAATTTGCTGAAACAGTCACCAGGCAGCCCTTTTCTATGTTAAGGCCATTGTAATTGTAGATAACTGACATATTACTGAAATTATCATGTTAATTTTAAGAAAGAAAATTCTTATATTTTCAGCCTCCCTTGGTTCCATTTGTTGTGGGTCCAGGCTACATATTGTCAAAGAGTAAAGCGAAATATTCAGTAACGCTAAAAGATGAATTATTCGAGCCGACTCATGATGAAGAGACAAAGTAAGTACAGAACCATAGAATACAAAGGAAACTATGTATTAGAGGGCACAAGTTTGGTTCCCTAGTGAGGCAGATATCTCGTGATTAACTAGAAGATAATGCGTTTGAAGTCGCTTGGCTCCCACATTTGATACATGTTATGAAGTTCTAAGTTACTTGTGGTGAATGAGTCAGTACTTAAGTCAGAGTAAAGAATTGGCATTAAATTCAAACCAGTAAATCTTTACATTTTGATTTGTCTATAAAGTATATCTTTAAAACTGCTGAAAAGCAAAGATTTCAGTGGTTTCCGGATAACTTTTGAACATTGATACTAGGTACATTCAGCTGGAATAATGTTTAAAATATATTTACAAGAACTTGATATATTTTGTAAAACAGTGAGATGCATTTTTTGCAAATATTTTAAATTATTAAGTGAAACATTCATATTTTTACAAGTGATTTCTTCTCTTATCACGAATGTGCTTAAACATGTAAGTATAATTTTTGGAATAGTTTTGTCTTAAAGTTAAAAAAAGAATATCGTATATTTAGTTTGTATTACATTTCTTCTAAAAGGGGAAGATCTGAGTCACCTTATCTTAAAATACCTTGCTATGGAGAGACTGGGTAGGTGTATGCTGTAGTAAACTCCCTGTGATTTCAATGTTACTGACTTGCTGCATGTTTTTGTTTAGTTATAATCGAATGCATGTTTTAATACAAGGTGCTTATCGCTTACAGCATCATTGACTTGATAAATTCTAGAATTGGAGTGAGTTAGACAGTTTACCCCGTAGAAGTAAGCTTGATCCTTGCATGGGATTGGTGGAGGGGGAGGTGGAGGGGTTGGGGGTTTATGTTCCATCCTAGCCCATCAGGTTAGCTCTGTCCCAGCCCATCATGTTAGCAGTGCCCTAGCCCATCAGGTTAGCTTTGTCCTAGCCCATTATGTTAGCTCTGTCCGAGCCAAATATGATAGCACTGCCCTAGCCCATTATGTTAGCACTGTCCTAGCCCATGATGTTAGCACTGCCCTAGCCCATTATGTTAGCTCTGTCCTAGCCCATTATGTTAGCTCTGTCCTAGCCCATTATGTTAGCACTGCCCTAGCCCATTATGTTAGCTCTGTCCTAGCCCATTATGTTAGCTCTGTCCTAGCCCATTGTGTTAGCACTGCCCTGGCCCATTATGTTAGCTCTGTCCTAGCCCATTATGTTAGCTCTGTCCTAGCCCATTATGTTAGCACTGCCCTAGCCCATTATGTAAGCTCTGTCCTAACCCATTATGTTAGCTCTGTCCTAGCCCATTATGCTAGCACTGCCCTAGCCCATCAGATCAGCTTTTATCCTCTTCTTGTTTATGTGAGGAAGTGCTCATGTACTTGCAGATAACATGTAATTACTGTTACAGAATGAAGATTCAGGAAATCTGCATGTTGGTCATTACATAACTTAATTATATAATTAAGTGTTGAAAAAGGAGGGAAGGGAAATGGAACAATCAGACAAATTTTTATGTCTTGGGGATTTTGTCATTTGTCTCTGGAGTCTCTGTCAAACCTGCTATATTCAATAGGGTCGAAAAAAATATTCATACCAAATTTCAATGCCTTGAGTTGTTATACTTTTTCATTAAAATGTAAATGTTAAGGCTATATGAAATGAGCATAGTCACCAATGCTTTCAATTAATTGCAATGGTGAAATATAAAAGAGATGTAAAATTATTATAATAATTATTTGGTGGTTTTGGTTAACTATAATACAGTGAACATTAACCTTTAGTCTGCTGGCGGCAAGTAATCCTGTCTTTGCAACCAGTGCAGACCAAGATCAACCTGCACATCATTCAGTCAGTAAATTTTCAGTGAACACCCCTTTGAATGATAGATGGTACTGCCCAAATTGAATGATAGACAAGTCCATTTTAGAAATTTAGGAGCGTAAAGGTTATGTTAATTATTTGTGAAACATAAATCTACTGAATGCATTATTGTAATGTCTTATGTATGTTTCATTTATTTTGAAACTTTTTTGTGAAGGCGCCAAGCATGTATTGAGAAGTCTAAAAATATCAGTTATAAAGAAATTTTATTTTTATATTCACCTTTTACACAAAAAAAAAATACAATACAAATCAGAAGTTATTATTGACAAATATTTTCTAATAATTTCTCCTTTTGGCTGTCAGTGTACATTTGGTTAATTACATTTTGATCAACTGATTACATACAGGCTGTGAACCCTTTTGATACAGATATAGTGGGTGTGTTACCCAGATAGTGACACTTGTTGTCTAAATTTGCATGGCACTAATAGTGTTAACCTTTTATTCTGTCTGGGTGTGATTGATTTTCAATAATTTTGTTTTGTTGTAGCATTAGATAAGTGAAAACTTTGATGACAGATAAAACATGTGAGTGAATCACAACATGACTAGATAATCAATGTCTGTCTTTATTGATTATCATTAAGAGATACAATTCTTTCCTTGTTTGTTTACAGTATTTGTTGGGGCAGATAACAGTTGTAATCCTGTACATGTTTTACTGGTGAATAACAATATATTACTGTTTACTTACCAGAAGAATGTTTTACGAATGCCATACGAGACCTATATTTTGTCATATTTACTTTGGTTTTAAGAAATTAAGATATGCCAGACAAGGTTTTTTGAAGATTGATTCTAGACAAATGCTTTATATAGAAATATTTGAACAACCTGATCTTGCAATGAAACCGGTTACAGGTGCTCTTTAATGTTAAAGATTGGATATTTATAATATTTTAGATAAATGAAAAGTTAAAACCGTCACCACCAAACTGTTTGTTTACAAGATTTTATATTTTTGTAGCGTCACATTTAAAAAGAAGTTACATCTTGCATTACTTTACTACTGTTTCCCTCTTGAATAATTTTTCTCCAAATTTTAACTGAGTATACTGAATGTGGCCGAGGTTTACGGTTATAGTTTATATGGCAGTGACCTTTACTTTATATTTAATATAAGTATATCATTATTCTCATAAATAATATCTATTTTACTTATTGTGTGCTTTCAGGAAGAAACATGAAGACCATGAAAGGTAAGACAGTAACATTGTTAAAATTTTGAAATTAAGACTATTTTACAGACTGGTTACCATGTTTACCAAGTTGAATTTTGAAACAATGACTGTTTCCTTAATAAAGACTGTTCACCAAGTAAAAATGTTGGAATAAAGACTGTTCATAATGTTAATATGTTGAAATAAAGACTGTTCACCAGGTTAAAATGTTGGAGCGAAAATTGTTCACAAAGTTGAAATTTACTAAAAAAGATTGTTCACCAAATTAAAATTTTGAATATAAAGACTGCTAACCAAGTTTAAATGTGCGTGTTAACCAAGTTGAAATGTCTGGGCTTTTTTTTAGGGACAATCTTATATCTCAGCTACAGGAGAGGATTTCAGACCTGACCTTGTATCTTGAGGAAGAGAGGCTCAACCATAAACAGACAAAACTCAAGGTAATATCTCGGTTCAGAAACCACAGTTTGTGCTGAGCTAACACGACTAGAAAACATGCCAACAAAATTAAATATTTTCACAGTGTGTTTTACTGTTTTGGTAAAAACAGGTATTTCATGAGGGACAACATTTTGTGGTTTTTAAATTGTTGATAAAATATGGGATGTTGGAAATCTATTTCATGGATTTGTGCAGCTGTAAAGTGCTCAAAAAATTGTCTCCAACACTTAATAATTTCATAGTTACCTTCTTGTTCTGTAAAACACTTATGATTGTTTATACTACTGGCTAATGTTAGCAACATAGTTCTGCAATTTCTTGTTTGTTTAATACACATGCTAAAAGAACTGTCATGTTCTGTAGGGAGATGAATTTCTCAAAGACAGAGTCGAGGAACTTGAAAATGCCAAGAGAAATGCTGTTGCGTAAGTAGATAATATATCAACTGAACGTTGCCGTCTCTTATGCATGCTGTGCATTATGACAACTTGCGTAGATATTTGAATGAAAATATAATAATATATAGTTATCTGCATTTCATCATCATTTATTGGCTTTTTATGAGTATAATAATTGTGATTAGATCAATTTTTCATCCAGTTCACTTGATCTGAGGAAAGAAATAGAAGTCTCTGAATCAGAAATGGGGACAAAATTCCTGTGATAAAAGTATTTGATCAGATATATATGATTGTGAAAAGGCATTAGCTTCCCGTCCAGTTCTTGTTTCAAGCAGTGCCTTAAATATCTGGTTAGATCCACTAACCCTTTGCAGCTGGATGACTTTGTCAAATGAAAGCATTCACTATAACCCTTACCCTGCAAAATTTCTTTAACGAACCTGTCCATCTTCGATTTGGACAGTACCATTAACCGTTAAAAGGGGTGCATACCAAAAATACTGACTGAATGGCGTACAGTGCATGTCTTCATCAGACTGCACAGATGTGCAGGCTTATCATGAGCTGCACTGGTCGCAAAGGCAAAATCAGTTGTGTCCAGCATGATAAGGGCTAATGCAGGGTGGCCACCCACTCTGGAAAACAGGGAAAACAGGGAAAAAGGCTAAAAAAATTCCCTGTATGGAAAATTCAGGGAATTTGAAAATTTTGAAAAAATTAGGGAATTGTCAGGGAATTTTTCAAAAATTGAAAGAAAAAATTTTAAAGAGTGTATAATTATGTCTTGGCTACTGGCGGTTTCTCTTCTTCATAACAGTTACATTTATTTCATATAATACAGAATACTATACATAGCAAATGCACTCACTGTTTGATGATTCTAAAACTGTTACTCATTAACTATAAGAGATATGTTTTTGTTTCTAAAATGGAGAGAAGCTAAAATGGAATTGAGCAACCATTGCCCCAGAGCTCAAATACTAATACATTTATTATGAACAAATAGTTTTGTTTGTCTTAAGATGTGGGAGTAATGATCCTTTTATTAATCTCCCACCACAAGTAGGGGTGGGTGGGGGGTTATAGAAATGGTCTCCGTCCGTCCTTCCGTAACATTTTGTGTCCGCTCTGTATCTCCTTAACCCCTTGAAGGATTTTCATGAAACTTGGGTCAAATGATCACCTCATCAAGATGATGTGCAGAACCCATGAGTCAGCCATGTTGGTTCAAGGTCAAGGTCACAACTCAAGGTCAAAGGTTTGAGCCTTTCATTTCGTGTCCACTCTGTATCTATTAAACCCCTTGAAGGATAATCATGAAACTTGAATCAAATGATCACCTCATCAAGACAATGTGCAGAACCCATGAGTCAGCTATGTTGGCTATAGGTCAAGGTCACAACTCAAGGTCAAAGGTTTGAGCCTTCCATTTTGTGTCCGCTCTGTATCTCCTAAACCCCTTGAAGAATTTTCATCAAACTTGGGTCAAATGATCACCTCATCAAGACGATATGCAGAATTGATGAGTCAGCCATGCTGGCTCAAGGTCAAGGTCACAACTTAGAGTCAAAGATTTGAGCCTTCCATTTTGTGTCCATTCTGTATCTCCTAAAACCCCTTTTAGGATTTACATGAAACTTGGCTCAAATGATCACCTCATCTAGACGATGTGCAGAATTCATGGGTCAGCCATGTCAGTTCAAGGTCAAGGTCACAGCTTAAGGTCAAAGGTTTACCCTTTCACTATCCATACCAGTGGCGGGGGATTAAGCTGTCTTTCAGACTGCCTTGTTAAAATACACACAAGTCTCCTGTTAAACATTTTCTGAATTTTTATTTCTGATATTTCAACAATTAAATTTCAACAATAATATTTCTTTACTTTCACAAAGTTACTAAGATTAAAACACAGAGTTTCCTTTAAAATTAATTACACAGAGTTGATCACTAAGAGTCCTTGATTTGTTCACAAAGTAAAGTGACTAGCTTAAGTAACACAAAGTATCTATATATCAGGTTTATATACCTTCTTATGATTTGGCTTAACAAAGGATGCATCACTTTTGAAAATCATCAGACAACAACAATCTGATTAGATCTAAAACCTGGAAGTCTTTGGTGATAAAACAAATATTTAAATCTATTTAATAAAGGTCTTTTGATAAATACCATTGACAACTTCTTAAAGAGACTGGACACAAGTGCTATAAGGCAAACACCTCAGCTTTCTTGACATATGTAAGATTTGCACAGATTATGATGATAAAGAAATGAATTTTCAAAATACAAACTAAATCAAACATTGAAATAATATTTAGACCTCAAAATTAAAAGTATAATTTTCAAAATCTACATGTTTTAATGAGAATTCTGAAATACAATAATGTTTATTTTTGTTTTTACATGCTATGTTACGGTATATGATGTTCTGTAATAGAAAATTATGCATCATAAAACATTGTTCTTTGAAAGCAAGCAGAAGTTGTTACACAACTAAAAACTAATATGAATTGAGTGTCAGTACATTACCGACATTAACAAAATGTATACCAACATTTGAATCATGCAATAGAAGTACCTGTGTATTGGTAGTAGTTGCTTGTTAGACTTTTGCTAGTTATTAACAAACATTAACATTAGTCTTGAATACCATAATCATGAAATGTATTTTTAAAACCATAAAATTAGCAACTTCATGAGAATACTCTTTGGCTTTGAAACCAGTAGACTAACAAGACTAGCCTGTACATTCTGTGTAGTCTGATCAGGATCCATGTTGTTTGTTTGTGCACATTAACTGTAACAGCCATAGGTCTATAAAGTTAAAATGAACAGGATGGTTCCTGATCAGAGTACAGGCTTTTTTAATCCATACTGGACACAAAGTCATTATGCTGGTGTCCCATGTCATGACTTGAGTTTTAATTAAACTCAGTTTACCAGAAAGATGAAATTGTTGTTATGAATGCAAGGAGGTGTTGACAGTTGTATGCTAATTTAGTGGACTGATTCATTTTCGAAGAAACTTTTATGTCAAATCTTGAAGACCATTTGTCTAGATTTCATATTTTTCTTTAAAGTTAAAAGTTAAACAGTGTCTTTGTGGCATTGTAAAGGAGAATGTTTAAAATCAGGCTCAGTTCATTTACATTAAAACATGATAACTGATTAAAGCTGTAATCACATTGTTAATTTGAATAATCAATGTTATAGGCAATAAAAGACTGGAATTAGTATCACAACAAGTTACAAAATAAATAATGGTATGTACATGTATGTGAAATGTAAGTCATTGCTGCTGAAGTATTGAAGTTTTATTTTTTGAGTTGTTTTGAGTTGTTACTTACCATGCTTACTACTCTTACTGAAGTTGCTCAATGAGATCTTAAATTATCTATATAATTGATTATGCAAACAGGATTCTGAAAATAAAATAAATTGAAAATATAATAAATAAATATAATTTCATATGTATATAAAATAGATGTAAAATAAACAAGTTTATTGGTGGAGAAGGTATATATAGAAGGGGAGGATGGAGGCCATAATATTACTACATTTATATTCACAAGTGTTGCTACGCCGAACAAAGTATCAGGGAAACTGACTATCATGTCAGGGAAAATTCAGGGAATTGTCAGGAAAATTTACTTCAGATTTTTGGTGGCCACCCTGTAATGAGCTTAGAATCAATATTGATCAAGGACAGCTTTGTAAATGATTCAGTTTCAACAGCTTAATTCACTTGATTGTGCCACTAATACTTTTATAGACTGTGAGCTTTAGATCATAGAACTGAGTTTGGAAACCAGTCTTGAAATTCTGGTACCAAAATGGTTGTTTTTTAGCACAAGATGATACATATGTTCAATATCCCCTCAGATGAACTTGGTATAAACCACCTTCAGATTCAAGTTGCTTTAAAATTTAATTTGACTGCATCTTATATTTTAGAGAAAAAGAACGGGAAGGTGAAGAAGAGTTAGACAAATTGAAGAAAGCAATGGAAACAGAACATACCAACTACAAAACAAATGCTGAAGCTCAAATAGGTAAACTGTGACAACTTAATTTGTACTTGTGTGCCAAATATTTGCCTTTGTGGTCAAAGTGGTTAAGGTTAAAGTTATCAAACACCTAGACCGCGACTCATTTGGTTGGAAGTCTTGGTCATCAGTGGGGAAGTAATCCAGCAAGATTACAGGTCAGCTGTTTTATACACTAGCTTGCCAGTGCCTGAAATAATACTTGTCACCTGGTCTTGCTTCTCACTTTAAGACGGAAAGTTACCTGAACTGTGTAAGTGTGACTTAAAGCCCAAACAGACAAAATACATACCAAATGTTGCTCCTAATCGGAAAACGTTTAAAAAGATATGACATAAAACTTTGTTCATTTAGCTCTTTAGTAACATACATTTTACCACTGAGAGGAATCCTGAGTTTTCCAAAAAACATATCCAGCTACTGGTAGAATGTTTGTTTTTTATGCCCCCGAAGGGAGGCATATTAGTTTTCAACTGTCCGTCCGTTCGTTCGTTCGTTCGTCACAACGTTAACTTTTTGCATGAAGACACTGTACTCGTGAACTGCTGCACCCAGGACCTTCAAACTTCACATGCTGATAGAACTTATTGAGTACATGACCCCTACTGACTTTGGGGTCACCAGGTCAAAGGTCAAGGCGCTGCGGGGGGCATTTGTCACCGTTAGTGACAGCTTTGTTTTCTTTGACTTTAAAATGCCATCAACACAAGTTATATTGTGACATTACAACCTCAGTGGTCAAAGAAGACCTCAAATGCACTTTGAAGTTATTTTACATGTATAGAAAAACAACCAACCTTCAGCAAGTTGCATTTAGCAGACCATCTGGATAGGAGTCTCACATGCAATAATTCAATACCATGAGCATATTTTTAACTCCCAGCTGCGAAGCCACGTAACTTGAAGTGATAAGCCATAACCATAGGCCACAGAGGTCCCTACAACCAACTTCTATCTGGAGAATATAATTTGTTTATTATGCTTTTACTGGAGAAAATATTGATACAGTTTGATGCCAAATATTTATCTTACAAAACATTGATGAAGTTTTACCTGGTCTTCTAAATATGGTTTTCAAAGAAAGACATGATAGTCTTTGAAGGTGGTTACAGGTCAAAGGTTGTATAAAAAAAAAAATGAAATAGGGCCATACTAATATGATAGGAAAAGTAACCAAATGAATGCACTTAATGTGGTAGTTTACTTACAGCACGGATGAAGAAAGAGATAGAATTTCTACAAGGAGCATTTGAATCATACAAATCTTCATTACATCAAGAAACAGATGAGAAATGGAAGAGAAAGGAGGAAGATTTAAAAAATGACCTTGAGATGCAGAAAAATAAAGAACTTCAAGAAATGAGTAATGCTGATTTGTTTTATATTTTGTTGTCATATAAGAAAGCAAAACAGGATACAATATTGTAAATTGTTTTTTGGGCTCCAAGAGCTGAAAGATGAAAATAAACTTTAAACAGCTTCTTCTCATGAGGAGGTTGATTTTGCCTTTTTAAAACACAGAGCATATAATGCTATATATTTGTCTAAGTTTTGTGCTTGTAAGGGATTTATGTAGTCAGATTTTGTGATCTGATTTTTTGTTTCCATTTAAGAACAAAAATTTATGCAAGAGAAGGCATTAGAGAAAAGTCAATGGAGTAAAGATCAGCACAGGGCAATAGACGCAATACGCAAGGAAAACAAGAGGGAAATGGATGTAAGTTGACAGCTTTTCTTAATGCTAAAATGATGTTATGGATTGGATAAATGATGAAGATTTTTTTAATCTGCCTGTATGTTGGATGTGAATTTGTAAGATTTTTTTAAAAATCTCTTTGATAAATGTTATATCATTGAATGGTAATTATTTCTCTTAATATTAATTTTGTGTAATATTTCTATTTATAACTTGTCTTTTAATAAACTGCAAGATAAAAAAAAAACGGTACTTCCATGATCGAATGGGTTAAGGATGCTGACTTCGAATCGTTTACCTCTCATTGCTGTAGGTTGGAAACCTCACTTCGGGTGTAGAATTCACCCTGTGAGGAAGACATCCAGCTGACTTACGAAACCTGGTTTGTGGTTCTACCCAGGTGCTCCCATGTGCTTGAAATAATGTCTGGAGGGGTACCTACGGCCTTCCTCCATCGTCAAAAAATGGAAAGTCGTCATTTGATCTATAACTTGAGTCAGCGTGATGTTAAATTGAACATAAACAAAAAATAGTAAAGCATAACAGTACAGTACTTTTCTATTAACAATTTCTTTTCCATTTAAATTAAAATAAACCTGGATTATTATTCTGATTACATTTTTTACTACAATATGACTAAAGTGAATCTGTTAATTTGATAAAACAAAAATTCCTTCTTTTTTGCGGCTTTTGGTCACTTTATGCATGTTTATGCAATATGAGACCTTCATTAGCGTTAACGTTTATTCATTTAGGTCTATGAAGAGTTCTTTTGCTCTTTTAAGCCCTACTCAAAGTTTAAAGAATGGTAATTTCTGTAAAACTCGGTTTGAGACACATACACCTTTTAGCCCAAAAAGCAGACTCTGTTTGACTCAAGTTACCTGGTAAACACTCTTTTCTTTAATAAGTATAAACTAATTGGCACTTAGTGTTTATTGTTAAAATATTTATAATCTTGTTCTGCTGAAATTTTGACATATAAATTATATTCAAGCAAAGTTTTGTGAAAAACTGCAGTCATTTGAATAGAGTGCATTTGATATGGAAAATTGTATAAAACATGCTATGATTCTTTCTATCTCTCTGTATTGTCTATTTGCTATATGTATTTTGTTGATATTTTCCAACACAGGAATTGAATGAGATATGTGAGATCACTATAATACTTCAAACATTAACTTGTTTATTCTTAGGGAACTTTATATATTTTATATGTAGAGTTTTAATTCTTTAGAAAAATATTAATGCATATTCAGGCTTATAGTACATGTAGCACCTTTGTTAATTGTTAACATAGATTATTAGGGAGGACATTTCTTTCAGGGCACATACATATTTTCATTTCAAATTTTATCCTATAATTTTTCCTGCAATTTTAAATATAAATAGAAAAAAGCTGAGTTTTCAGATTTGTGGTATATTATTTTTTTATAACGATTTATATAGCGCTTTTTCATGATAACTGTTCAAAGGCACTTTACATATAGCAAACACAGTTCACCACAAGGGCGCACATTCATCCCTTCAGTAAGACACAGAGCAATCTGAGAAAAATTTTAGATACGCTTTTTTTTTTGTAGTTGGTAGAATATTTAGCTGACTTAAATGTAAAATGAGATCATTTATGTTCACATAACTGTGACGTCATCCATTTTCTGGCAAGTCCCTGTGTGTTGTTACATCTTTTTGAGATGACATCTCCTCTGCAGCATACACTAGAAGTTGATAGCATTTGCCTGGGCATTCCTTTGATGGTCCTTTTCCAATGTATTTCAAACGGTTCCACTTTATTGCACATAGGGGCCCCGAAAGCTAAAAATAGGAAAATTTTCAAACAACATCTCCTAAAACATTGGTCAGACTTGCAGGAAATTTTTTTGGGTGACTCTTAACCGAGTTTGTTCAAATTAGTTTGATTTGTCAAAAAGCATGGCCACCACAAGGCAGGATCACTTCACCCTGTAAGTGTATAGTGAAACTTTAAAGTAAATTTACACATGTATTTGTTGGATTAACCGTTACGAAAACTACTCAGATTTCTCTGATCCATCAAAACAAAATCTTTAGATGCCATATTTTTCAAATCGACTGGCCTGATCACAGAAATGCTTTCTGGGTAACTAACTGTCTCTGCTAAAGCTGTTAAAATCTTTGTGTTTGGAAATACTTTACTTTCATAATATTACTATATTCTTAATGTAAAAATATGGAGAAAATACAAATGTACTTTGTTTTCTTATTATATCTCACATAAAGTGTAGGAAAAAAGATCAGAGTTTATATTGTATTAGTATGTACAATAAGAATTCTTCTTGAAACAAAAAAGACACTCCGGTGTCTGCCAATTCCTGATGTGAAAAATGTTTGCTACATTTATACATGTATACATGTTCTCTAAGTGGAGGAGACGGAAGTTGTTCGAATCAAACAAATGTTGAATTAATACACAATATTT
This sequence comes from Mercenaria mercenaria, assembly GCF_021730395.1. NCBI lineage: Eukaryota > Metazoa > Mollusca > Bivalvia > Venerida > Veneridae > Mercenaria > Mercenaria mercenaria. The sequence goes on along the minus strand of NC_069378.1, from coordinate 34,482,271 downwards.
TGCAGTGGAAGCACACATTTGTACTTTCATGTCAGATAGGCAAGGATTTGTCTCCCCTTTCATGATCATTGTAATATTATAATTTTAGCTTATTTTCCACAATAAAGTGTTTCTCAGTTTAGTCATTCTATCACAAATAGCTGTAAAAATACCGACACATATTATAGAATAGTAAATGTAATTGGTTTTAGATATTTCATTTATCTAGTTGGACAATGTAACAAATTTTCTAGATATTTAGTCACGTAGTGTATGGAAAGTTTAATTTGAACCTTATGTTTTATATAAAACTTTAACTGCATGTGAAATTTTTCAGTATGAAATTGTCTGTTTTTATGCCTTTGAAGGGAGGCATATTAGTTTTCAACTGTCCGTCCGTTTGTTAGTTTGTTCATCACAACGTTAACTTTTTGCATGAAGGCACTTTACTCATGAACCACTGCACCCAGGACCTTCAAACTTCAAATGCTGATAGTACTTATTGAGTACACAACCCCTACTGACTTTGGAGTCACCAGGTCAAAGGTCAAGGTCACCAGGTCAAAGGTCAAGGCGCTGCGGGGGCATTTGTCACCATTAGTGACAGCTCTTGTTGTTCATACTTTCTCATTTTGAAAATTGAGTGGCCTTTAACTGCATGAAGTTTTAGCCATATTTACAAAGTTTTTATTTATCATTGTTATTATAATGATCATTTTTCATCATTTTAGATGTTTGAGTGTTACTTTACTTTTATTCAGAAGTGATATTAATTTCACTGCTGTGTTTCTCTGTGACCATGAGAAATAAATGTAAATGTCTTTTATGACTAATTTGATGCAGCCAAACACTGCTCACTTGAAGACTGCAGCAGCATGACTGTGACTCGAGTGGTTCAAGTGTTCCTTTGCTGATTTCCTTGTATATTTGGTGTTTTGATCACTCAAAGTCAGGGATAAATGTAGCATTTGTCTTTTCCTCTTTGCGGCTTCAAGAGATTGCTGTTTAACTGTACTTCTGTGTATCAGAAGCGAGTGTTTCTTATTGAAAGTAGTTGGTTTTTTCCCTGCATGGACTTGAAATGTTAGAAAGAAAAACATCAACTACCGTAAAAAAAATTAATTATGTAAGCATAAAATTCATTCATGACTATGCCACTTTATATGGAACTTATCTGAATTAGTAGGAGAACTATATTTCAATTTTACAGTGCAACAAATATCACCTATATAAACACTAAAAAGGAAATTTTCATCCTGAAATAAGTAAGTCAACAAATACTCATTTTTCCCTGTATGCCTGTTTTTCCTTTGTTTTCCAAGGAAAAAAGGTTGTGATACTTGACAGCATAAATTTTGTAAAGTTGGAACAGATAAATCATTGAATTTAGTTCTCAAGGGTCCACTTAGAAAGCAGTGTCTTTGCTTTTTTCTGTGCCTTACTATTTGTTTGCATGAGAGACTGCAGGGTAAATTCATTAGCAGAAATTGTGTTTGGAACTTTTACATTTATTTCTTATGGTCATCTGTCAGTGTACTTTATTCTGATTTCACAACTTCAAGTATTTTTCACAGGTACTGTGCTAATAGCATGTTTGAAACACTCTGTATTAATATCAATAGAATAAACTGAAATGAAATACTGATAGGAAAGGCCAACTATTTGTTGTGGTCAAAACATTGTCTGCACAGAGATCACTGTATAAAAACATCAGCCAGGGTAGAGCCATTTCAAACATTAATTCTATCAGTGTTTTTAGCTCGACTATACAAAGAATATGGAGAGCTATCCTCCTCGCCCTGGGGTCAGCGTCTTTCGGCGTCCCAACCTTGGTAAAAGTTTTTTTTACGCTTTCTCTATTTTCTCCTTATCTCTGTAATAACTTGATGGATTTGTTTTAAACTTAAAAATAGTTATTCCTCATCATCACTCACATCATCTGGCATAAGGGCCATAACTCTTACGCCAATATTTCATGAATTATCCCCTTTTTACTTAGAATTTCAGGTTGAAATTTTGGTGCACTTTCACTCTAGTTATTACTATATTGATTTGATTTAAATTAAAATGGTTGTTCCACATGATCAATTACATCATATGACACAAGGTCAATACTCTGGAACCAATATTTCTTGAATTATGTCCCCTTTTTACTTGAAATTTCAGGTTAAAGTTTTGATGCATTTTCACTCTATCTCTGTTATTACTAAATGGATTTGATTCAAACTTAAAACAATTGTTCGACATCATCTATCACATCATATGGCACAAGGGCCATAACTCTTGCACCATTTTTTCAAGAATTATTCCCCCTTGTGACATAGAATTTCAGGTTAAAGTTTTGATGCATTTTCACTCTATCTCTGTTATTACTAAATGGATTTGATTCAAACTTAAAACAATTGTTCAACATCATCACTCACATCATATGGCACAAGGGCCATAACTCTTGCACCATTTTTTCAAGAATTATTCCCCCTTGTGACATAGAATCTCAGGTTAAAGTTTTTATATACTTTCACTATATCTCAGTTTTTACTAAATGGATTTGATTCAAGCTTAAAATAGTTGTCCAACCTCATCACCCACATCATATGACACAAGGGGCATAACTCTGGCACCAATTTTTTTACGAATTATGCCCCCTTTTATTTAGAATCACTATATCTCAGTTATTTCTAAATGGATTTGATTCAAACTTGAAGTAATTGTCCACATAATAACCCACATCATATGTCTTTAACTCTTGCACCAATAATTTATGAATTATGTCCCCTTTTTGCTTAGAATTATACTTATGATACACTTTATTTCTCTTATTACTTAATATTTTTGTCACAGACTCAAGCTATTATGCAATATCTTCATCCCCTGATGGAGTCATTAAACACTCAAGTGACAGCTCCAGCTTCATCAAATGTGCCCAGTTTCACTATCCAGCATCGAAATAGTTGAGCATGCTGTCTCCTGTGACAGCTCTTGTTGTAATGATCTAAGCAGACAAGTCACTTGTTTTTAGAAAGAAAAAACTTGAAATGCAAGATATGATTATATTCTGAAGGATTTTCTTAAGAAAAACTTGCTTTTTGATCTTTAGAGTTGAGATGGTATTTTGTGTCTTTTAAATGGGATGTTTTCATTCTTAGCTTTTAAATAGGCATACTTAGTTTTAGATCAGGAGTACCTTTCATGATATTAATCTATTTAATGTTATTGACAATTTTTAATAAATAAAGTTATATTTCAAAAAACAAAGTAATAGCTTAGCATGTTTTAAATATTGGATTAGACCTTAGCATATATGCAACCTGTATTATGATGTACATCATTTTTGCACTGTTACTTCTGGCTTCTGGTGTGTGATTGTGTATTTACTAGGAATGTTCCTTGAAGTATCGTATACACAAAGTACAATATTGTTGTATTTATTTTTTCAGAGTTTGATACGAAAGTTCTCCAATGTAGCAGCAGATTTAGAAAGATTGCAGAAATGTACTGCAGAGTTACAAGTAAGCCTTAGATATAAGCTTCTCATTTTAGCATTGAATTTTCTAATGGATGTAAAAATGTATGAAGTAAATGAAAATTTGACGTAATTACTTGAAAGAAATTCTGATTATCAAAATGAGTTATTTTGAGTATGTAAGTTATAAGGTTGTCTGTCACAAGGGGCAGGGGTCAAATTTAAACCATGGTGAAGTATGTTCTGTGTGATGATTTGGCAGAAGGCAGTATATATGTAAAGTCCTTCACCCTCAATCTCTGACTTTAGATAAGTTGTCAGTTACTAATGGAGATCATTTCAGTACTGTTAACTGACTGCCATCATATAACAGTAATAATATTGAACTTCAAATGTTGTTAAAGCCAACAAAAATGTTGATATACAATGTACATTGTATTATATTTCAGGAAACGAAGGCAGAGTTAGCTATTGTAACAGAGCGGTATAATGAGACTTGTCAGCAGTTAGCTAAAATCACAACTACACTTACTGATACGGTTTGTACTATATCTCTTCTTAAATTTTTAATTGCAGTATTTATATATCTTTATGTATACACTGATAAAATTTTATTGAAATAAAACCAAAGAAGACAGAATGAATACAAAGAGATGCCAGTTTAAAAGTTATTCACCAGCAAGTGATTACATTTAATGCCCCGTTTTGGAGAAGAGTGGGTTATAATGTTTTGCTCCTGTCTGTTGGTAAACACTTGGGTTTTGAATCAAAATCTTGAAAAGGCTTTGGCCTGAGACTGTCAAATTTAATAGGATGATTACCTATAGTCATTTGATGACCTCTGTTATTTTGGGTATATCAAAGGTCAATGTTGTTTCTAATCACAAGTTAGAAAACACCTGGGCCTATAGCCATCAAACTTTGTAGCATGGTTGTCTATGATCAGTAGATGAACCTTATTGCATACATTGGGATCAAAGGTCAAGGTTAAGGTATACTTGTGACTTAAATTCACACACCCAGTACAAACAGATGGGCCATCACTTGGGTCATCTGTTTTTAGCTCACTTGAGCATGAAGGTGAGCTATTGTGACCGTTTATTGTCCATCGTCGTCCGACGTGTGTCATGCATCAACATTTGCCTTGTTAACACTCTAGAGGCCACAGTTGTGACCGAGTCTTTATGAAACTTAGAATGTTTATATTAATGATCTGGGTCATGTGAAATTTAAAACTAGGTCACTAGGCCAGATCAAATCAAAATCTTGTCAACACTCTAAGAGACCACATTTTAAGTTTGAAACGCATGAGAATTGGTCAGAATGTTTGTCTTGATAAAAGCTAGGTCGCGTTTAAATATGAGTCATCTGGGTCAAATCAAAGAAAAAATGTGTGTGTGCAATAGCTGCATTTTTGACTGGATATTTGTGAAATTTGATCAGAATCGATTTTCTTGATGAAATCTAGGTCAAATTTGAATATGGGTCATCTGGAGTCAAAAACTAGGTCACCTGGTCAAATCAAAGCAAAAGCTTGTGTATGCAATAGGGGCTTCATTTTTCATTTGATATGCATGAAACATGGTCAGAATGTTTGTCTCGATGAAATCTCAGATGAATTTTTATCTGTGTCACATGGAGTCAAAAACTAGGTCACAAGGTCAAATAGAAGAAAAAGCTTGTTTACACTGTAGAGGCCACATTTTTGCTCCGATGTTTGCGAAACTTTGTTAGAATGTTTGTTTTATAAAATCTTAGACAAGTTCTAATCTGGGTCATGTGGGGACAAAAACGAGGTCACTAGGTCAAATCAAAGAAAACGCTTGTTTACACTCAATAAACAAAAAATAATAATCTTAATAAAAATTGGTCAAAATATTCGTCTCTATAAAATCTCAGATGGGTTAAAAATTGGGTCAGGTTGGGTTAAAAACTAGGTCACTAGGCCAAATTGAAGAAAAATCTTGTTTACACTCCAGAGGCCATAGTTTTGCTCCAATCTTCATGAAACTTAGTCAGACTGTTTATCTCTTTGAAAACTCGGATGAATTTGAAACTGTGTTATGTTGTGTCAGAAACTGGGTCACTAGGTCAAACATGTTTACACTGTTATGGTGTGTTACTCAAGTGAGTGACCTAGGGCCATCTTGGCCCCTTTGTTTACAAATAGATTTGCCAGTTATTGATCAAAAGTATTTACTCAAGGTCTGAAGGACCCCGCCCCCCCCACTCACACACACAAAAGTAAATTGAAAACACAGCACATACCTTGGGTGGGTGATTTATACTTTTACTTAGTTTGAACTTTTAGATAGAGGAGGTAGAGGTTGAGGTGGGGGGTGGCTGTAGTCAGCAGTATCTTACCATGAAAAGTTTGAGGTGTCTTGCTGGTGAAAAAGAAATTCTGATAGTGGTAGCTGTGAGTTTTAACATCTTAAATATTCAGCATATTTTTAGCTCGACTATTCAAAGAATAGGGGAGCTATCCTACTCGCCCCGGCGTCAGTGTTAGCGTTAGCATGAGCGTCACACAAATGTTAAAGTTTGCGTACCACCCCAAATATTTTCAAAGTCCATTGAGATATTGCTTTCATATTTTGCATACTTGTTTACCATCATGACCCCAGTCTGTAAAAAGTAGGAGGCAACTCTATCAAGCATTTTGACTGAATTATGGCCCCTTTTCGACTTAGAATAAATGTTAAAGTTTGCGTACAACCCCAAATATTTGCAAAGTCCATTGGGATATTGCTTTCATATTTTGCATACTTGTTTACCATCATGACCCCAGTCTGTAAAAAGGAGGAGGCAACTCTATCGAGCATTTTGACTGAATTATGGCCCCTTTTCGACTTAGAATATGCTTATTGTAATGTTAAAGTTTTACTCATTGCTTATATTATACTATCAAGCACTGAGAATAGTCGAGCGCGCTGTCCACTGACAGCTCTTGTTTATTGTTAGACTCTAGAATGTGTTTATACTTTACAGAAAGTCCGTTTGTTTGCCTTTGAGGAACAGTTTGATCAGAAAGTTCAAGAAGTTGATGAGAAATACAAACAGAAAATAGATGAACTAATGACTCAGAACACTGAACTCAAGTATGTACCACTTGTTGGAATGTAAATCAAGACATATTGAAATAAGAACCGTATAGAGTAGCCTTTAGATACATGTTCTTTAAATAGTTGAAAAATATGTTTATTGATTTAAGTCTGTTTTACTTATGTATGAGAAGATAGATTAGGGAAGATCGTTTTTATGCACTCAAAGGAGGGCATATTAAAATCGCACTATTCATGCATGCATGCGTCCATGTAATTTCTTGTCTTGGCACAGGCTGTCTAGCATCCCTAAAATTCCTACTTTTTCCTATTTTTTTTCAATTTGGCTAAAATTCCTATTTTTTTTAAAAAATAAAAGGAAATTCCTAAAAAGGCCCTATTTTTTCACAAAAATTCCTAATTTTTTAACTATTTTGCAATGATCAAAAAGAGAAAATGTTTTAAATGTTGTTTTAAAGTTCTTCTAATTCAGAAAAAAACAGTTTAGCACAGTTCAAAGCAGTTTACCAGCGGTAGACGTCTTTTCTGTAAATAAAGCACTATTTGTGAGTTACTTTTGTGTCAGTCACATAAAGGTAAGCACATTACATGGTCTTTAAAGTCCATATTTTAATTTGAAAATTCCTAAATTTAGCCCTAAAATTTCCTTAAAATTGTACCAAATTCCTAATTTTAGCCCTATTTTTTTGTACAAATTGCTCTAAAATTAGCCCTAATTTTTTGTCAGGGTATGCTAGACAGCCTGTTGGCAGTAACTCTGCCATCCATAAAGGGATTTTGAAATAACTTTGCATAAATATTCACCATAATGAGACGACGTATCATGCACAAGACCCAGACCTCTATCTCCAAGGTTGAGGTCACACTTAGAGGTCAAAGGTTAACAGGAACTGTTTAGTGTCCGGTCCATAATTCTGCCGTCCATGAAGGGATTTTAAAATAACTTTGCATATATGTTTACCATAATGGGACGACTTGTCATGTGCAAGACACAGACTTCTAGCTGCAAGATCAAGGTCACACTTAGAAGTCAAATGTTAACAGGGTCTGCCTTTCATGTCTGGTCCATATCTCTGCCATTGATGAAGGGATTTTGAAATTACTTGGCATAAATGTTCCCCATAGTGAGAGGATGTGTCACGGGCAAGATCCAGACCCCTAGCTCCAAGGTCAAGGTCACACTTAGAAGTTAAAAGTTAACTAGGTCTGTTTCTTGTCTGGTCCATAACTCTGCCATTGATGAAGGGATTTTAAAATTACTTGGCATAAATGTTTCCTATATTCAGATGTTATGTCATGCGCAAGACCCACACCCCTAGCACAAAGGTAGCATTCCTGCCGGGCATGCTTTGGGGGCATTAGTCACCAATAGTGACAGTTTTTGTTGACTTTTATATTACTTCTCCTTTTCAGACGATTGTATGTGAGTAAATGTGGGGAACTGTATGAAGAGAAAGTTTTATTTGAAAGAGACAGACAGGAACGTGTAATGACAGCCAAAGAAACTATGCATGTATGTATATCAGTGTCCTAGTCACTGTCATTCTGTGAAATGGTAGATTACTATAGACATTGTACATACACTAGTTAAAGAGAAACCAGGTTCTACATGAACTTCCTTTTTATATTTTCTGCACTTTAAGATAATGCCCTTTTCGGCTTTGCCATACTTGAGAATAACCTAAAATATATCAAGGGGTCAGAATCTGGTTTTATTGTATTTCGTTTCTGTCTACTATGTCCCAGTTTATTTTGTTTAGGTTTGATTTGGAAATGTTTTCATTTTTCCAGGTTAATAATTTGGTCAAATGAAGTGCTGTTGCAGTCAGCAGTAGATACCCATATACAAAATAATCTTTTGAAAGACTTATGTTCTGTGCAAAGCAGAACATGTTCATTCATTTTTATGAAACAAATCCAAGTTATTTTTAGCTCTACTATTCTAGGTAGAGCTACTGGACTAGCCCATTGTTAGTGTCTTCGTCCCGATTTTGTTGTATGTAAGATGGTCTCTCAGTACCCACTAATGGGAATGGATTGTAACAAAATTACACTCCTGTTCATTGTGATGATCTGACATGCAGTGCATAAGTTCCATAACTCTGTGATGCATTTTTACAAAATTATGCCCCTTTTATGACTTGTATTCATTTAATTGACAAGGCTGTTTAATAGTGGAGCTTTGCTACTCTTCAACAGATCTTATAAAAGTGGCATTATGCGCATCTTACTGCACAAAGTGTGTTTTTTGTGAATGTTTTATAAAAGCAATTTTCAGTTGCTGTGCATTTAAATGTGTTAAATTAATGATAATGCCGCATAAGTATTTGAAGTTGATGCTTTAGAAATATAGAAATCAGACTAATAAAATAATCTTCAATTGAGTGATCTCCCTTACCAATATGTAGAGATTTCTGAAGTTGAAGGGAAGCAACTCCTGCATGCAGTTTGACTTTTCTTAAAAAGACTGCCCCAGTCAAAATAAGAAAAGTCATATTTGGAAAGTTATTATTTTGTACTGGTAACAGGAAGAGTTTGGTATATTGGGTTAAAAGCTATAATTTCCTCCACCCTTTTTACACACACATCTATTTCATCTGGATTCTTTCTTGAAAAATGTGCATGATTCCATTTTAAGATATACAATGTTATTTATTTTTGTTTTCAGAAAATGCTGCAGTCTAAACATAAAGCTGAAGTCAATCTGACGCCGGGGTTGAAGGAGATCGAGGACAAACAGCGAGTGCCAAAACTACGCCCAGGCAGCGCACCAATCACAAAGTCAGAGACTCAAACTGCTGCCTTAAGTGCCGGAGAAACAGAACATCTGAAAACTCCAGAAGGTGATAGTGTTCGTCCGACTGTGGTTTTACCTGAAGATTCAGAGGAAATTGAACAGTTGAGAAAATCATTAATGAAAGACGTTAAATCTATGCCAAAAGAAGAACTGTTAAAAACAGTGTCTGATACAGTTTCATGATTTCTATGACTGAAGGAATATCTATATGTAAATCCACGTGTGCCACATGCAGCAGAGATTTTTAAACTATGATCATTCTCAAAACAGGGCAGTGGTAAAACTTTTTATACCAATTAGATTGCTAGGTTATCTCCCTTGTCACACTTTCTTCAGAAGTTCCACCTTTTTTTAGAATTCGTCACACGTTTTTGATCTATATTTCAGAATGCCTTGAAGAATGGCAGGCACCTATATTTACATGTCATGTTCATTAGAAACTATTTATTTCATTACCTCATGTAGAAAGACCAGATTATGTCTGTGAAGTCTTTATTGTGAGAGATTTGAGTCTCAGTTTTCAGTCTGAATTGGTTGGCTACCTTTTAACCTTGGCATAACAGGCAAGTTTCTGTTACCTCTGAGGAGTCTATTTTTAGTAGTATATTATTGTCTATGGTATGTGGAAAAGTAACCGGTCACTTGATTCCCTTTGCTGTAAAAAATGTTAGAGAGACATGTTTAGGGGAGGACCGAACTTGAAAAATGTGAGTTACCTTATTAGGCTAGCCTGTATGAATAGGAGAATAGTCAAGCTAGCTTGTGTCTCTGGGGATGTTGAATAGTTGAGCTAGTTTGTGTCCCCGGTGATAGGTTAGTTTGATATGCAGCTTCTGTGATATATAACTTTTTACCAAATCTAAATACTGTTGTGGTTCTTTAAAGTATTTTTACATTCCATTTTAAGTTTGTCAAAAGTCAAATCAGTTCAGTCAGTTTGTATTTCATTACTATTTAGTGGGGATGGGGGTAGTGAAGTATTCAGCGGGGATGGGAGTAGTGAAGTATTCAGTGGGAATGGGGGGTTAGTGAAGTATTCAGTGGGGATGCGGGTAGGGGAGATTTGACTAAATTTCGTGGTTGCATCAAACCATCAATATTAGTCCCATCATAACAGAGAACTCTTGTTACTTGTATCTGCAAAATATATATCCCAACCTAAAATTCTCATTCCCCCCAAAGGGCTGTTTTTGGCAAAAAGAAATAATACATTTCGACAAAATTGAATTGTTTCTCACTATTGTCTGTCAAATGAACATGCACATAGATCTGAAACGGTAGTATTATTTTACAGGCCTGTCTCATTTATCAGCGTTTCCTATAGCGTACTGCAATTTTATTTATTTTCATTCTAATAGTTTGTTATTTTTTTCCAACTGTAAATGTATGTTTATTATATCAAAATTATTGTGTAGTTTACCTTTACATTCTGTGATGTTTATATACAGTATTAGAAGTAGAGATTAGAAAAAATAGATATTTTCATTGTAGGTATATTTATAGTTTATAGAAATATATTTCCTTTTACACTGTTAAGAATATATTGAGTATACATGTACTGAAAAAAATATATGAATGTTAGCTTGTCATTCAGTTTTTGTTATAAGGAAAGAAACTGTTATCTGAAAGGTTAAGGAGAAAGTAAAGAGGTGACCAAATCTAGATGGTATTACAGTAAGGCTGCATTATTGTTGGATATTTGTTGTCTTTACAAAATTGTAGTGACTTCTTATGAATAAAAAAAAAAAAGTTTAAATTTTTTACCTAAGTTCAACAGTCATCCAACATCATAGTCCAAAATTGTACAACTTTTATACAATGTCAGGTGTTTGCTGGGTAAATTATTTTTGCAAAGTAGTCACTATATGTATATATACTAATTGCTATGAAGCCTTCATTGACCATATAAAAATCACATGCTTTATTAAGATCTCAAAATACAGTCTTCTTGTTTGGGGAGTTGTTTTTTGTTGTTGTTGATTTTTATATAAAAGAGTCCAAAACAGGGTGTTGGAAAAATATATCCAGTAAACGCAATGTCATTTTGCTTATTTTATTAAGGTATCTGATCCATAAAAAAGCAAGTTCTTTACAACAATGCTATTAAAATATAACAAATCAAAGTGCTATAAAAATATTTTTACTTCTTTGATCAAATATTGATGCCTGGTAAGCTCATATAATTTTGGTATCATTTGAAAATGTATTGTCTACTGAAAAAGAAAATATCAATTACTTGACAAAAAAAAATATAATACAGAATTTTCATTTTTTTATTTTATAGCTTTCAATGTTACTTCAACAGAAATCCATAGTATAGTGTAAGCTTTGTCATTTTGCAGTAAAAAACAGGATTGTAATGATTCTTGCATATATTTAGAGTCATCTTATTTTCTAATTCTTGTTACGCAGACACAACTCTTTCAAATGATACCAAAAAAATATGGGGTCACCAGGCTTCGAAATATTACCTATTTGTGAGTCGGATACCTTAAACTTAGATAAAGAAGAAAAAAGATTAATTTATCTTAAGTTTTGAACAACTTATTTTGTTTGGTTTTTTCTGTATTAAGTATTTCCTTAGAATTAGATAATTTTTTCTGCTTGATGATACTTTTGCCCAATATTTTTAAAGAATAGAGATAAACACAAATATTTAAGGGACAGTCACTTAAACTGCAGGATTTCCTCAATTTAAGTATTGACTCTGTTAAAAATTATTTTGTGCTGTTTCTAATGCTTCAACATTTTTAGCTCGACTTTTCAAATGTAGAGTATTGCACCTGCCCAATCGTCAGCATTGCAGTTGGTTAAAGTTTTTGATAAAGTCAGATATCTCTGTTGCTGCCAGAGCTATTGACTAATGAAACTTAAAATAGTTATTTACTATCACAGTCTACACCAGGAGAAACAATCTTGATAGATAACTCTGATTTTAATTTTGACAGATTTATGCTCCTTTTTATCTTAGAATTTTTTTTTTTAAAGTTTCGATAAAGTCAAATATCTCTGTTATTATCAAAGCTTTTGATTTGACTTAACTTAAAGTAGTTATTTACTATCAAATTCTACACCAGGAGAAACAATCTCCATAACTCTGGTTTGAATTTTGACAGATTAATGCCCATTTTTAGCTCGACTATTTGAAGAATAGTCTAGCTATTCTACTCACCCTGGCGTCGGCGTCGGCGTCACACCTTAGTTAAGTTTTTGCATGCAAGTACATACAGCTATCATTTAAAGGCATATAGCTTTGAAACTTATTTATTCTTTTTCTAGGTCAGTTACCAACCTCACTGGGTCAAGTTCCATAACTCTAACATGTATTTTGAGCAAATTATCCCCCCTTTTGGACTTAGAAAATTCTGGTTAAAGTTTTACATGCAAGTTACTATCTCCAAAACTAATGTAGATACTGAATTGAAACTTCACATGTGTCTTCGGGGTTATAAAACTAGTTGATAGCAGCAAGTCCCATAACTCTGACCTTCATTTTGGCCAAATTATGCCCCCTTTTGGACTTAGAAAATTCTGGTTAAAGTTTTGCGTGCAAGTACGTACAGCTATTACCAAAAGGCATATACATTTGAAACTTATTTTTTCTTTTTCTAGATCAATTACCTACATCACTAGGTCAAGTCCAATAACTCTGACATGTATTTTGGCCAAATTATGCCCCCTTTTGGACTTAGAAAATTCTGGTTAAAGTTTTGTGTGCAAGTACATACAGCTATTACTAAAAGGCATATGGATTTAAAACTTATTTTTTCTTTTTCTAGATCAATTACCTACCTCACTGGGTCAAGTCCCATAACTCTGACATGTATTTTGGGCAAATTATGCCCCCTTTTGGACTTAGAAAATTCTGGTTAAAGTTTTACATGCAAGTTACTATCTCCAAAACTAATGCAGATATTGAATTGAAACTTCACATGTGTCTTCGGGGTTATAAAACTAGTTGACAGAATCAAGTCCCATAACTCTGACATGTATTTTGGGCAAATTATGCCCCCTTTTGGACTTAGAAAATTCTGGTTAAAGTTTTACAAGCAAGTTACTATCTCCAAAACTAATACAGATATTGAATTGAAACTTCACATGTGTCTTCGGGGTTATAAAACTAGTTGACAGAATCAAGTCCCATAACTCTGACATGTATTTTGGGCAAATTATGCCCCCTTTTGGACTTAGAAAATTCTGGTTAAAGTTTTACATGCAAGTTACTATCTCCAAAACTAATGCAGATATGGAATTGAAACTTAACATGTTTCTTCGGGGTTATAAAACTAGTTGATAGCATCAAGTCCCATAACTCTGATATGCATTTTGGTCAAATTAGGTCCCCTTTCGAACTTAAAACTCTTTTGATATTTAACATTTTGGGTAATAATTTCCTGCTTCTGTGACAATATTTTGAATAGTCGAGCTTGGCTGTCTTACGGACAACTCTTGTTAACTTAGATTGTTTGGTTAAAGTTTTTGTTAAAGTCAAATATCTCTGTTACTATCAAAGATTTTTACTTGAAACTTGAAATAGTTATTTACTATCACAGTCTACACCAGGAGAAACAATCTTCATAACTCCAATTGAATTTTGACAGATTTATGCCCCTTCTAAACTTATAATATTTTGGTTAGTTTTTGATAATGTCAAATATCTCTGTTACTATCAAAGTCTACACCAGGAGAAACAATCCCCATAACTCTGATTTGAATTTTGATAGAGTTATGCCCCTTTTTAACTTAGAAAGTTTTATATAATGTCCAATATCTCTGTTACTATCAAAGCTATTGACTTGAAACTTAAAATAGTTATTTACTATCAAAGGCTACACCAGGAGAAACAATTTCCATAACTCTGATTATAATTTTGTCATATTTATGCCCTTTTTACTGGCAAAGCTCTAATTCAGAGTCAAGCACTGAGAAAAGTCGAGCATGCTGTCTTACAGAGAGCTCTTGTTATTATTGTATTTTACATAGACACTTAATAAATAATCTAACCCAGCACTTGATATTTTGGAATGTCTATTTTTTTTTTTTTTTTTTTTTTTTTTGTAATTTATCACACTTGTAGCACAAACTTTGTTGTCAAAAACAGACTGAAATGTCAATAAAATAAAATAATGTGATCATGATTTTTTCATACATTTTGCAATCTAAACCCATTTTTAAAAAATCATAAAAATAGACTTTTGCTTTAAATTGATGGTCATTTACTAGGAAGCATTCTCTTAACATAAAGATATGGATTTGATAATTCCAGAGATCAGACATAAGATTTCTTCTTAAGTATGAGAGGATAGAAATGTTGCTTTCTTTTTGTTACAAACTTTTTATTTATAATGAAATTTTGCTGTTTATAGTTTCAAGAAATGTAAATGTTTGTCCTTGATGTTTAAAAAAATATTGTTAGATTGTATACATTGAATAAATTTATATGATAACAGTGTTAAATTTGACTGAAATTTACATATATTTCTAACAACATACTGTTATAAATGAATATTCCAAATTTGCAGGTATTTGAGAAAACAAAATACAGTGTTGTGTTAGAAGATTGTTAAATGTATACTTTTGTTAGATCTGAGATACATTGTTTTTATTAACATGAATAAATTAATTTTAAAACAAAATGATGTTTTGTTTACTTTCATGTGCTTTGGTTTAATTTGTCTTAAGGGAATTCACAATTACTCTGCCTCCACCTAAAGCGCAAACACCTCTCAGGGTATTCACAACTTTTTCTGCACATAAACCACATGCAGTTACCTCCCTAAGGGTAGCTGCAACATAAAGCACTAGAGCCTGTCTTTAGGGGTATTCATAACTCAATATTCTGCCTCCACATCCGGCACAATTACCTTAATCAGGTATTCACAACTTCTCTGCCTCCACATTGGGCACAATTACCTTTCCAGGCATTCATAACTCTGAATCCACATAAAGCACAAGATCCTCTCAGGGTATCCAGGACTCTTTCGCCACATAAAGCAAAAGAACCTCTATCATGGTATACAGGACTTTGACTCCACATAAGGCACGAGAACCCCTCTCAGGGTATTCAGGACTTTGACTCCACATAAGGCACAAGAACCTCTCGGGGGTATACAGGACTTTGACTCCACATAAGGCACAAGAACTCTCTCGGGGTACGGATGCTCCACATAGCCAAGAACCTTGGGTAGCTTTGACTCCACATAAGGCACAAGAACCTCTCTCAGGGTATTCAGGACTTTGACTCCACATAAGGCACAAGAATCTCTCTCGGGGTATACAGGACTTTGACTCCACATAAGGCACAAGAACCTCTCAGGGTATACAGGACTTTGACTCCACATAAGGCACAAGAACCTCTCTCAGGGTATACAGGACTTTGACTCCACATAAGGCACAAGAACCTCTCTCAGGGTATACAGGACTTTGACTCCACATAAGGCACAAGAACCTCTCTCAGGGTATACAGGACTTTAACTCCACATAAGGCACAAGAACCTTTCTCAGGGTATTCAGGACTTTGACTCCACATAAGGCACAAGAACCTCTCAAGGTATACACAAGGCACAAGATACTCTCTCAGGGTATTCACGACTCTGACTCCACATAAGGCACAAGAGGCTCTATCAGGGTATTCAGGACTTTGACGTCACATAAGGCACAAGAACCTCTCTCAGGGTATACACATAGGGCGCAAGATCCTCCCTCAGGGTATTCAGGACTCTGAAACCATGAAAGGCACAAGAACCGTTTTGGTATTCACAACTATATCTCCACAAAAGACTGAATACGCTTTCTGGGTATTCACAACTCTGACTCCACAAAGGCAGAATAACCTCTCTCAGAGTATTCAAGGCTCTAGTTCCACAAAGGCAGACTGACCTCTTTGAGGGTATTCACAACGTTGTCTCCACAAACCCTCTCTCAGGGTATTCACGAATCTGACTCCACAAAGGCAAAAATGACCTCAGAGTATTCACGACTATGGCTCCACAAAGGCAGAATGTCCTCTCTCGGGGTATTCACAATATTGTCTCCTCAAAAGGCGGAATAACTTTTCTCATTGTATTCACGTCTCTGACTCCACAAAGGCAGAATAACCGCTCTCGGGGTATTAACGAATCTGGCTCCACAAAATGCAGAATAACCTTCCCAGAGTATACACAATACTTTCTCCACAAAAGACATAATAACTTTTCTCATTTTCTCATTGTATTCACGACTTTGGCCCCACAAAAGGCAGGGTATTCAGAACTCGAACTCCACATAACGCACTTTAATCTCTTTCCTGGAAAGCGGAGTTCAGTCTTACCTGAAATAATAGTTTGGAAAAAAATGCGCATGTCTCCGCGTCAAAGAGGGTCAGTATCTAGACTTTAATTGTTACTGATTGAAGTTTCATTCAAAGTTCTCCAGTAAAAACGGAATATACTTTTAACGCAGTTCCGAATGAATACCAATCATATGAAATTTTATGGAAATACGACCTGTGGTTTTTTAACAAAATTTTGTTACTTACAGACGAACAGACAGACAGATAGACATGTTGGTAAGGCAAAAACTATATATTTCCCAGAGTCAGAGGAAAGAATAATTTTTAAAACTTTTCAAAACATTTAAAATACGCATTGAATACAAAATACAATGTTGAATATGGATAACACTTTTTTACCTTAATGTGATTTTAACTCTGTAGTTCTGATGTTAAGTAAAATATATACATGTCATTCCTTCGGAAGGCTGCGCACCGTGACAGGGCGAACTGAAAGCAAGGGAACGTGCACTGTACTGGGATGCTGAGCTATACATTTATCCCTGTAGCTTGATGTACCATGCAGTAACACCGTGTAACACCCCTTTCATCAAATTTTATCTGAGTTGGTAATAAGTTTAATAGACTTTGATAGTGATTTAATACTTTGATAGTGATTAAATTACGTCAAGTACAAGGTTCGGGTCTCTCCGTCTATATATGTAGCCTCGAAAGATACGATATGTTCCGACAAGAACTGATAAAATATTCAATCTGATAACAAGGTTACGGTACGCGGTAAAAAAGCTGGACTGCATGGTCATAACTGATATAGTAACTTTTTTCCTAAGTTGTTTCTCTTTTTCCTAAAAGAGGCTTGGTTACAACTTCTGTAAAAAAATATATATATTGACAACCTTGTTTAAAGGCTTCTAATGCCTCTGCTTATAGTGTGGTTACCGCATTTTTCGTTATGAACATAAAAGATATGAGCCGTGCCATGAGAAAACCAACATAGTGGGTTTGCGACCAGCATGGATCCAGACCAGCCTGCGCATCCGCGCAGTCTGGTCAGGCTCCATGCTGTTCGCTTTTAAAGCCTATTGGAATTGGAGAAACTGTTAGCGAACAGCATGGATCCTGACCAGACTGCGCGGATGCGCAGGCTGGTCTGGATCCATGCTGGTCGCAAACCCACTATGTTGGTTTTCTCATGGCATGGCTCAATTATTAATTTCTTGTTAAATCCTATTTTCAATAATTGTTCTCTCTATAAATAGTCTGAGTATTGATTAATTTATTGAATATTTTATTTTGGATCACCTCACTTGGCTGCCCTAACAATAAATTCATGTGCATTATTGAAGTGTTTTTCTAACATGTAATTATGCAGAATTGTTATGATGCAAAAGATATGTTTGACAACGGTTTCATCTGTTTTCAACATAAATTTTAAAGTCTTATGAGACTTTTAATGAACGTTACAAACTAATATCCGGGCACATTCGGCATCCGTCTGGCATTACGTTTTGTAGGAGAAAAGGGGAAACAATTAAAATGTTGCAGTCACGATTCAGTCTAAATTATTTATCAACCTGGCATCATCATGAAGAAAGTCACGGTAATAATTTTATAATTGACCTGTTTATTCCTTCAGTGTTATCAAATGGAATACAACTTCAAAATAATTTTCTGTTAATCAAAGGTCTATTTAATCAAAGGAATATCTTATTCTTTTATTGTCAAGTAGACATCACAGTCATACTCATGTCTACGAGACAGATACATGTAGAATTTGTTCAAAATTCATGATCCCATACAACGTAGATATCTTACATTTGTACAAAATTCAATTATCCTATTTACATATTGTTGTTATCTGAAGTGGACTCCTCTTTGTTTAATGACCTAACTCTTACAAGATACTTGTTTCAACGCATAATTGAAGTGATTTTACTTACCGAGGTTAAAGGTCAAGGATCACGGTATCAGGCTGTACCACGTGGTTTGTGAACGCCCCCTTTTCATGTACATATATGTACAATACTTATATGAGTCTAGTATTAAAACGAAAGAAATCATAAGAGATAAACATACATACCGTGTGACTACCCCACCCTTGTCTACCATCTTATGAGGGTGGGTGGTCGGAGAAATGGAGAATGGGATTATTTTATTTTAAGAAAAAAAGCAGACAGTTTTTGACGTATTTCAACGACAGGATATCTTCAGTAAAATAGATTTATAGGTAAGTTATAATTTTAACATACTATGTAAAATTCCTAATAAGTCTCCAAAAACAATTGTCTAGCGAATACATTTCAAAAGTAACAAAACTGAGAAATGAATACAGATAGACATGTAGATATTAAGCAGCCACCAGAAATCACCAGGACTTGGGGTATAAGTCATTGAACACCATTGACGAATCTTGCGCATTTACGCATTAAATAATTATATGTATACTTTTCAGCCATTATTTACTGTGCAGATTATTTTTTTCGGTTCCAGTAAATTATATAAACAGCAATTTAAAGTCAGTGGTAACTATTCAAAATAAAACTGTTTTAAATATCTTCATCTTAGTTTTAGTTGCGCCCCAGATTTGCAGGGACTTCGTTATAATTATTTCGTTGTGGTATTTATCTTAGTTTTAACCCGCATAAAATTGCATAATCTTAATCAGAATTAAGTACATCACCTAAATTGTTTATCTGTGACGCTTATATCAAATAAGATATTTCTAAACTTTTCAAAAACTGCCCAATACTAACTACACATTCGTTTTCTGTATTACAGCTCCATGACGCAAAGTTCCACAAAATGCACTTCCCCAGAAAAGCCGCGTGACAATTTGCATCTCCGTCGTGCTGCCAGGAGAACATTTCAAGTCATCAAAGATGTAGAAAGACATGCTTCTATTTTTTCGGAAACAAAAAATACTGATAGAAAAGCCGATGGAAATTGTTCAGTATCCGATCCCCAAAATGCAACGCATAGTGTAATGGTTCCAGTTGCAATTCTTTTGTTACAACGTAGATGAAAAGTGTTCCATTAGTGAATTTACAGTTTGCATAATCATATATTAGTCGTTTGTGAGGAGTAAATTTGATTTGTATTTGTCCATAAGAAAAGGATATAATTCCTACAAAGAACAGGAAACACGGTTGTACATTATGTAAATACATGTAAATACAAATAGTTATATAAAGGGTGATGGGTCATATAATAACCAGTAAAATTATGTTAATCACGCACACTGAAAACAAGTAATTCGTTACTTGTTGTAGCATAGTCTGAGCACTGGTGTTGGTGACATATATAAATATAGCTCTTATATAACATACGAAAGCACGCAACATGTGTGATGTCCCAACCTATAGATCCGTAGAATACCAATATTTACATATTTTTGGCTACATTTTAGTGACTTAATCACATGGACTAAATTACGCGTAGTTAATTTGTAACGTGCGTAACTTAGATCTATAATTCGATTTTATAGATTTTTTTTTTTCAAATAAATGTTGTTTAGTTTAAATAACAAAACACCGAACGTACCGAATTTTCTTTTAAAAACGTCACGAAAAATGTATAATAAAAACGGAGGGATGTTACATATAGTTGAAAGCTATTTCACGTATAAACATTTATGCTTTTCACGTATACATCATTTATTTAGCATGTGTATAATGTAGTCATTTATATAACAAATATGTGAAAATGTAAGTTTCATCTGATGAACATACATTTTACACACTACACGCGATGCCAAAGAAACAAACAATGTAAATAGTCAGATATATAGAATGTGTATGTGCAAAAATAATGTGCAGCTCATGTGTGAGGATGACTGAATATGCGTGATCTCTGCAAATATGCATCTTCTTGAAAAATAACTTGTTCCAGTTTTTACTGGCGGAGAAAAAAATCTTGAAACATGAACATTGTACAACCTAAATTTTATTACATTATACATTTTGAAACCGTTTTCTTGAATTATACACGAGAAAAAGACAGAAAGTCTTGCTAAATTATATTTTTGTCAAACAACTTTTCATGTTGGAGAAAATGACAAATGCTACCAAACTATCTTAAAGTTTTCTTATGTGCGAAAGAGGATTGAACGTGTGTATATAGATATATGTAATGTGTTATATTAGAAGTAAAAATGTTTAATGAATGTATTAGGCATGTAACTTTTAACACGAGTTCATTGTTTTGTAAGAAAATTTGCCAATGTGTTTTGTAAGAAAATTTGCAAATGTGTTAAGATATGGGTAAATGTGAAGTGTAATTTCTAGTCATGACTTTAATATATGTAATAATTGTAATTGCATTCGTGTATGTATATATTTGCTAAGTGTATTTTTCGTCAATGTCATAAGTATATGGAATGTTATTAAAAAAGACATGTTAAATGAGTTGCTACCTGGAAAACAACAGATGTTTCTAATCACAGGCAAATTCGCAGTTGTTCAATAAAATGTAAATTGCGTTCATTAGCATGTCTTTATGATAATATTTCCGATACAAAAGCCAGGCGCTCGTGCAATATTGTTTAAAATTGTTTACATCCGAGGTTATATCAACATATAGTTTCATTGTACAAATCATTTAGAGATGTGATATACCTAAATTCTGGTTTTCTGCAGAAAAAAACACCACCAAGTGTCATATGTTTTATGATGACATAATCCGTTAATAACATAAGAAACTTTGCATCTAATTTGTAAAACTGAAGTTTGTTTAGGACATTAATCAAAATAAAGAAACATTTGAGACATACTCATAAAGGTTATTACCTGCATCTCATCTGATGGTAAATTTAATTTTGAACATTTTGATAAATAAAACATGCATGTCCTTTATTTTATTCTCGAATTTTAACATAAGCATTGTATGCGAAAAACGCGGGTTCTTTTTCGCGTTACTCCAACGTTTTGCGCGTCGCTATTGTGTTACATATTCATTTTTAAAACATTATTTTGGTATTCTTATGTTATGATGATAGTATTTCTGCAGAAAATATATCATTACTATCGTTCCCATACATGGAAACGAGGCTCTGCATGCTGCATTGTGATATTTATAGTTATTATCCTTACCAGTTCCCCATCCCTAGCTCCCCCTACCCCGCATTAAAAATATCCACACCGATTAAATTGTGTGGCTGTTTCCATAAATTTATTTTTGATATCTGTATTTTTTTTTAAACAAAAGAAATATTTATCATTGAAAACATATACCATTTAGCATCTATCCCCGCAGCTCACACACTGAAAGATTCATTCAAGTTGAATGTGTGTATTTGTATATAGACCAAAATCTAATATTTACTCTCCCTCCACACCAAATACCCCATATATAGTTCCGTTATTGAGAAACGGTACCAAAAATACTCAAGTTTTGTTTAAGGGGGACAAACTGTCTAAGTGACGCGAGCAGTGTTCATTTATAGTCTTGCCTTTCCGCAGGTTGAACTGTTTGTGCGGACATATTGGAAAATGCGACTTCAAGTGTTCTTGCGCGTGCATCATGTTACAGAACCTTTGAATGTATATGTAACTATTGTGACAAACAGTCATTAAAATGTTAATAATGTTTTAATTTCTAGAGATGATTTTGTAATATCTTTATTTTCATAAATATTTATAACAAGAAATGGAATAAAGTAATGATCAGTGAACTTATTCTTCATTTATTTCGCAGTCCAACTCTGAAGTCGTCTCCAAACAAGGCAATATACAAATGCTTGGAGCGTCCTTTATATTGATAAAATCTGGAAAGTAGATCCCTCGGAAGCACCGAGAACAAGGCAAACAGTGAAAATTGCAGACTCGGTTTGATTGAGTCTGTTCATGAGCAGTAATGGAAAATGCAACACTGCCCTTAGCACTGGCTATTCTCATTTATCAAAAGTTCGACAAATGCATGCAGTAGACGAACCAACAAAGGAAACTTGATAGACCATGTTTGGCTGTATTTTCGTTATGTAACAGCAGTACTTTTTTTAACAGTATGATATGCAATTCATTGTTTTAAAGGATTTTGAGTCATCGACTTTTTTTTTCACTTGACTAAAGTATCAATCACAATTTATTGTTTGACAGGATTTTTGGTCATCCATTTTTTTTCATTGACTAACTAATAAAAAATACATTTGTGTAAAAAAATGGATTTTTTTAAAATAAATTTACACTGGACCAGTGCCTGTGACTATATGTCTGTTACGTTATGTAACAGCACTAAATTATATTAGCCATGTTTTCGGCGGTAACAGCCCTAAATTACATTAGCCATGTTCTCGGCAGTAATGGCCCTAATAGCCATGTTCTCGGCGATAAAAACCCTAAATTACATTAGCCATGTTCTCGGCGGTAACAGTCCTAAATTACATCAGCCATGTTCTCGGCAGTATTTCAGTCACAGGGGTCTGGCACATGAGTAGATTGAGTTTAATGACTTATTTTTGAGTCCTAAAGTCATAATTATGAAAAAAACGTACTAGATTCAAAAATAAGTCATTAAACTTAATCAACTCATGTGCCGGACCCCTGTTATTTAAGTCATATAACAGCTGTATACGAAACTAGCCATGTGTCGACTGTAGATGAAAAGGTTGTCAATGTTATACAGAATTAAAAGAAGCCTACTTTTGAGTCCGTTTATATCTAGACCCAGGCTGAATGATTCAGTACGTCCGTAGGAGCGTCTTTGTTTTTACGGTGGCCGGGTCATTAATACCCGACACGGAGTTCTATCATTATATTTAAAAAGTCTCACTGTTTTTGTAGATATTAGAAAAATGAAACTTGAGTCATTTTGAGTAAAAATTCATTTTTCACAAACAATGGAAGTTTAATAAATAACAGCAGCATTAACAATAACAAAAAAAAACACCAAAAAAAAACAACAACTGGAGCCGAAATTTAATACCCTTATTGAATGGATTAGTTTTCAACATAACTAGTTAATCGTGACAATTTTGAGTTCTGTAATTACGAACTTCACCGCTCAAGCATTAGTAACAAAAAACGTTTTGATATAGTACTCACGGCCACCCTGCACGGCTGCTTGAAAAAGACGACTCACAACAAGTATGTCTTACCGTTCAACTGTCCTGGACTAGTCAAAAAAAAAATACTTTGAACAGTTCAAGTATTCACGCGTAAGTTCTTCCTTAAAATGGTAACTAATGTTTATGGAACGTCAAGCTGAATGACAAGTACCCGCTGCTGAATGACAAGTTACCACTGACGGATGTCAAGTGACAGAAAATTATATTGAAGTCGTGTTGGACTTTCCATATAATTGCAAATTGTCCCTGCTCACAAAAGTATGTTTTGCACGACAAACTTACACAAACATCTGCTATCACTATAGTTAGGCACCTGTAAAAAATCCTTTTTTTTCACACATATGTACTATTTAAACGTTAGTAAAATTAAAATGAAAAAAAATCAACGACATTTACTTTTAGTCTAAAATTTACACACAGAGCTGCTGTATCATTACTTTCTGTCAGTGCGTCAGTATCATGAGAATTGGAACTAAAAATACAGACTTCAAGAAGGCACTGTCTGTGTTTTAGAGATATATATGTAGCTAGCTGCATCAAACACACAGTCTGAAAAAAATATTCGAAATAGCATTTTCTGGAAGAAAAAAGAGTTATTTGAGCTGAAAATGATCCTAGGTAAAAATAAACACCTCAAAGCGCTCAAAGTACTGACGGTGGCAGTACTTACTGCTAGTCATTTTGTAAAATACTGGAAAAAAACATAATACATTAGGGATTCTTACTGTAAATCAGAATAACAAATACTTTCTGCGAAGCATTCAGCTTCTGAAATTTCTTTCAAAATGAATGCACTTCCATTGCCTGTCATTGCTTTTGAATACATACTGATCAAAGTTTAGTCTTTGGTGGATAAGTTTGGTCTTTATTTGTAATGAAAACTGCAACAAAACTTACACCCGATGTTTTTTACAATAAATAAAAAGGACAAAATATACATTTTTCCAAATAATACAGCCTTTTCCCTCCAAAAGTCGATTTTTTTTCAAATACTTTTGAACACTTTCTGTCGTTGAAATCATAATATTATATGCACACTGATTTAGTCCCCACTAGGAAGCTCTGGTTTTCATGAGATTAAGCTGCGAAATTAAAAAAAAAAACATCACCCTATCTGTTACGACCTTTACAGTATTCCGCTATAAAAGCAGGCATTACAGACTATTTTACAACTTTTGTCTGGCCGAGAAAAAGGGTGAAAATGGGTAACTGATGAAAAACAAAACCTTTTATTTGTTGACAGAGATATTTTTCAAAATGAATCAAGCTGACGGTAAAGAGCAGAAAACATTTTTAAAACAGTTTGCATTTTTTTTTATTGATTTAATAAATCTCTTCGTGAAAAGAAAATCAACGGTTGGTAGGAATTTTAAT
Source organism: Mercenaria mercenaria (assembly GCF_021730395.1). Taxonomy (NCBI): domain Eukaryota; kingdom Metazoa; phylum Mollusca; class Bivalvia; order Venerida; family Veneridae; genus Mercenaria; species Mercenaria mercenaria. The sequence goes on along the minus strand of NC_069378.1, from coordinate 34,457,263 downwards.
CCCTTGGTTTAGGCTGAAAGAAATTGAAATTTTCATATTTTGAGAAAATAGTTCAGAAACTGTTAAAAAAGCATTTCAATGTAATGAAAGATGCTTCAATATAAAGAGATCCAACATCTAACACCACTGTCAAGAAATTTAAATATGTATGACACTTTTCTTCATTTTGAGAACAATTGTTATGAAAAGTCTAACCGTCAATCGGCAATATGGTACAAATATTAAATGGGTATCAGGAAAACTTTCACAATATCCACTTATTTATGTGAATATGGCAATAGTGGGCACTAATAGGCAGTTTTGTCTTATTAACATGTCATATGGATAACACACAATTTTGCCACTTGCCGGATAATAACTGGAGTGTATTACATGCATTTTTAGAGAAAACTGTCTATATAAATAAGTGATATGTGGTTGGCAGAATATGCCACCATAAAAACAGACCATATTTAAACTAACTTCAACTGTAGACTCTCGCAAATCAATCTTTTAACAAATTCTTAAATCTAATTCTAAAGCCGAAATCCGAATAAAACTGATACTAATACTGAACTGAAATAATCATGCAGCTAAGATTTTCACCACAGATATTTGGGGTTTGGACAAGCTAGGACCTTGTCCTAATCCACATTTTGGCCAAATAGAACCGTGAAAAAGATTATCGACTAACATCATGACAGCCCCCAGAATAACACAACTTAATCAAAATCAGTCCACTTTTTAAAATCATAAACATATTATCCACCGACCTAAGAAAGTTACACAAAATAAACAATACTTGAACCTGTTTGCCTACATATAATTATTGTCCAGAACCATGCAAACTACATCGTAGCTCCGGAGAACGGACATGAGGGGGAGTTGTGATAACAGGGCAGACGGGACAATTAACAGACTTTGTTCCACAAAATGTGGATAAATTGTTAATTACGTGGATATTTCGATCCTTCTGTTCTCTAATTTACTATTGCAAATGACACTGACCTTATAAATCTAAAATACCCAAATCGCTGGGGTCTAAAACCTTGTAACTTTAAAAATCGCTGGAGGCTAAAACCTTATAACTCTAAAAATACCCAAATCGCTGGAGGCTAAAACCTTATAACTCTAAAAATACCCAAATCGCTGGGGGCTAAAACCTTGTAACTCTAAAAATACCCAAATCGCTGGGGGCTAAAACCTTGTAACTCGGCCTTTGAGGGTTTTCACTTGTTGATAGAAATATATTTATTTGAGGTTGACGTCGTCCCAAAACTTTGTATCTTTGCAATGATTAGATTCGCAGTGTGCGGGTGTTCTCCAACAAAATTGTGAGTATGAATGTTCTTATGTCTTAATAATATACCGTTTTCAACTTGCTGAAATATCGGCAGACATTCATAAAAGGTAAAAAAAAGCAATAATGTGCAAGTAATATGCTTGTCACTAGTATTAATTTAGTGCAAAATCTGTCTTCTATTCAAGAACATGGTTCCTTGGACATAATTAAGTGTGGCTACTCGATCATGCTCTTTTTGTCAACTGTTCGCGTTTTCGGGATAGAACAAGCTACAACATGGAACCCACGATAAATGGGTTGTCTTTGGACCATGTATGCTGTCCATAATGCGAGATATGTAATAAAGACACTAAACAAATTTTTAAACATTAAAGGTAATATAAATAATTAGATAGTCAGTCTGCGCAAAGCGCTATAAAAAGAAATTTATACTTCTTTAGTATGCATAATGAAATTTGATTTTTCTACACCGTTAAATTTGTTCAAACCCATAGGACAAACTTAGAAATTTGGACAGCGATATGGTCGTGTGCTTGACAAGCCGGATCTAGAATTTTGCCGCGGGTGGGGTTGGGAGAATGCAGTTGAGGGTAAAGACCTCACCGACGTGGAGTGTTGCACATTACGTTGGTTTAAGTACTTGATGAAATAGGATGTGACCGAGACATGTAAACCTCTCCACAGGTATCATTTTAGTAGAAACCAAACGCTGTTCAACTCTTGAGTAGGTACGGGACCCTCTCTCATGGGGGCTCATATGGGACTCCACATTGCAGGTTTATAAAAAGAGGTGTGAAATGTTTGCTCTGGTGCAACTTTTGGTCTTCTCAGCCGACAAGGATGGCAAAGACCCCTGTCCCTGGATCTGAACCTGCTTCAGTTTTTGTATGTCTGGTTTGTAAAAGTTAAACTTTTTTTTTATTTCCGTTCGCGGGGCAAGCGAGACGAAAACGTTATTTAAGATTTATTCGTGTTGCTCCAATATTTATCTCCCTTCGCTGGTCAAGCGGAAGTTAGTATTTTCTGCCAAAAAAGTCCACTGTCTTTCTGCAGTCTGTCATAAACCGTATTTTACACCGTAAACTGTGTAAATGGTATGTTTTTATGATTTTTAAAACTCGTTATTCATGACTGAATTGTTAATTTCAATTACAGTCGCTGTCAGCCACTACAGCAATTTCCCCCTGTTTTTGAAGGAAAAAAGCTGAGCCTGAGGTTTTAGTTATCTGTGTTAAAGAAACAGTCTGTTTACAGTTTAGAGTCTCTTTCTTCAGTTTGTAAATACACAGACTATGTTTTATGAAGTCTGTTGAAATGACAGTTTAGCTCAAAAACATGATTTAAAATGGAGTGTCTAGTTGTCGGGGGGGGGGGGGGGGGGGGGGGCATATCTGGGGGGTGAAGACAAAACACTGACCGGACCACTCAAATCAACAGATTACTGACCAGTCAGTTAACAGACCAGGGGGTACAATTTGCAGACCACTGGTTTACTGACCAGATAAGATAAGGAGTGATTATGAGAACTGATTAATAGCATACATTTGTTAATGTGTTATTTATTGCTTGCTAAGTAGCGGTAGTGTTATGTTATATAGCTGGTCAGTTATTTAAGGGTAATTAATATAAAATATGTTGATTTTTGGTAGTCTATTTTTCACAATTGGTTTACCTTGATTTATTTCCAATTAAGTGATGACATTATAGTGTGAATATTAAATATACATTATTAAAAAGAATTCAGTTGTTGATCTATTAGATTAAATTCGATGTCTATAAAGAAATGAATGTAATGTAGATTCTCCTCAACATTCTGTGGAATTAAAGTGATTTGTGTATTGTAAATTGTCAGGGAAAATGGAAAAAGTCTAAGCTGAAGAACATTTTTTGTGAGTTTTTCAATTTCTCAATAAGAATTTCTTTTTTTAACAATAACAACAACAACAACAAAAATATATTAATTTACATGTATATTGATAAGAAATCATGTTAAAATAAAATGGAAGGAAAAATAAAGAAATTGAAACTTGTCTTAGACATGATTTGAAGTACATATTTACCGTTTATTCGTTTTTAAGAAAAGTCGAATAATTATATCTTCCTCTTCCTTTTATATTTTTTGTAAATTGTCTCTTAATTCAATTCATTTTTTACTTGCAAGGAAATCTTATGAATAACTAAGATAGGAGCAATCAGGGTCTTGCAAAAAATGAATTTATTTTTTATTTCTGAAAGGCCCTGTTGAAATCAAATGTACAAAGACTGATCAACTTATTCAATACTTCAGTATGCTTACAAATTATACAAAACTGTATAAGTTATCTGTTCAAAATAACTTACTTGTCTTTTCAAGCATGATTAAGATTTTAGATATCAGTTTAGCATAATGCAGAGTCAAAAGCAGCAAGGCAAGGGAACAGTTTCAGCAAAATATTGATGATTAAGCATTCTTACAAAAACTGTCGAATGAAAGCAGACTCAATTTTTTAAAAATATTTATTAACAAAGAAATGTCAACATTGTATGGTACATGCTCCATGAAAATGGTTTTTTGAATAAACTAGGGTAACTTCAAAACAAAGTCCCAACAAAATGCACATGTCTACTCTATGTTGATGATTTATACAAAGTTACATTTAAGACAGGATGGAAACTGTAGAAGTCTAGTACACAAGGTACAGATATAGGAAAAAGGGGCATATCAAGAGAGCTATCACTCACTTGACTTTCAGAGCTAGAGAGCATACCACTTTGTAAAAAATACATGATATGCACCAAGTATCGAATGTTCCAGAAGAAGTAGAACTTATTCATAAATTAGTGTTGAACAGATGGTAAACATTTCAAAAGCTGTATAGTTCTTATATCTTGAACATCTTGGTGGGAAAAACACAATACGGAGCAGACTTGGGGTGTTTTGTAAGATCTATTTACGGTGGTTCTTACTTTTTATTAAATTAGCCCCTAAAAGGGGCCTAGGGCTCCCATTTGCTTAAATTGGAGAGGACGTAATATTGATGCTACTGACAAAGTTTAATGATGTATCCAGAGGTTCATAAGAAGATATTATGTATTTAGCTCTAATTGTCCCTAAAAAAGGAATGTGTACCTCCACTTGGGAGAAAGCCTAACATAAATGCTTCGCAACAAGTTTGGTGAAGATCCCACAAGCTGTTCATGAGAAGAAGTCATTTAAAGGTACTTCTACTTTTGGCTGCAGCGGCTATTAACATCTCCAGATTCCGGGGGAAATTGTATCTAATTATATTATGAAGCACCTGAAATGGATTGAAACCAATTGATAATGCAACAAGCCGTTCAATAAAGGCTGCAAATAATATTTTAAATCCTACAAACAGACAATGTGAACTCGATTGAAAAACGCGGGGAAAAAGACATAACGTTTTAACTGTGGCACTGCTTAAACTTCCCATTGGCAACTTTCACAGCATTGTAGCATAAAAATGAACTCGGTATATACAAAGTCAAGGAATTTTATAATCTTATTTTATTCAAAAGCATTTCAGGAACATTTTTCAGAAAAGTAAAAAAAAAATCTATGGAGGAGAGAACGAGCAGTAAAATGTTTAATAAGAAGTATCATTTTTTCGTTACGCTTTTTTGTGTGTAACATGCATTCATGTATACAAGTGTGACAATAAAAATCGGAAAGAAATCGGAAAATGGCTTACAAAATTAGATACACTTAAAATGAAATTTATAGTGTAGAAAACTGTTTTGTGATTAACTTATTTTTCTCTGACATACAAAATTTTGATGCACAAAATCTGCACGTGAAAATGGGGGTTATAGGGAAAAATTAAGACAATACAGCAAAAACGATGTTGGAGACCCCCTATTTTTTTCGCACATTTTACAGTAAAATGATTTTTTTTGGTAAGTTTTTACACACTATTTAGTCATTCCTCTTGAAAAATAAAAATTTGGCAGAAAGATTTTGGCATGATTTTTGCATAAAGTAAGCATTCCTTCGGCGAATAGTCAGTGTGCATATTTGAAAATTACATCAGCGTTACGTCTCAATGGGCATGTTATATTAAACGAAAAAAAAAACTTTTTAAATTAAATGGACGCCCCGACACAAAATTAATCGCCGTAAAAATGTCAACGTCACAACCAAATAGGGATGGGCTAAAACGTCATTTGCATAAAAAGTGTGCATTTGATCTTTTAAATAATTGTGCACCATGTGAAGATAAGCTTTTGCTATTATTTAGTGATGTTATCAAGGATGCAACTTGTTTTTGAAATTCCCGCTCATTATGCCTTCTTTACTTTAAAAGTATTTTACTTTTAGATCTAGCAAAGAACCCTCATTTGAAGAAGTTTAAGTGTTCATGAATATGTCATTTTTGTATTTGTCGCTCTAGCGACCCTTAAAAGGGACTAAAAGTCCCCATTTGATTAAATCTGGGAGAAGACTTTAAAATGACGCTAAAATTAAAGTCTGATGAAGATCCATCAAGCAGTTCATGAGAATTATTTCCATTTTATGCTCAAGCGGCCCCTAAAAGGGGCCAAATGCCCCCATCAGCAGTGTAACTGCTATTACTGCTGGCAGTAATTGCAGTAATGTCAGTATTACTGCCATTACTGTTGGAAATTATTTCAGTCACATCGGTTTAAGTCATTATATATTCTAATATGACTAACAATGCTTGAATGATAAAAATGACATTATGTTGACGTCACGTTGACGTGATATTTAGCACCATGTATGCATGGAGAAATAGCTCTTTTGCATTTGATCAAATATTTTAATTAATAGCATATTTAAAACGATTTGTCATGTAGCATAACTGTCTTAATTAATTTACACACAGAGAGAGTTTGTTATTAGCTGTACAGAATAATTTGCCATCATTTGCGTCCTAATGGAACCTCTGACGTAGTACCATTTCTAGCCCTGGTTGTATAAACAGAGGAGCATGGCGACATACCATTTGGCGCCATACATGCACCAATAAACAGTTCTATAATATCTTATCTAAATTTTACAATAAAAGACATTAGAATCGAAATAATTTATAGTAAAACTGTGTTTTAAAGCAGCATGCCTCTAGATTTGGCTAAAAAATAATCTTTCTTTCAAATTGAAGTTTTGGTCATATTATGAACATAAGAATATGAATTTTTGTTTCTAAAATATTTAAAAAATTCCAAATCAAGAAAAAAAGATGGCCGCGTCGGGAATCAAACCCCGGAGCGTCGCGGCAATAAAGACATTTTCCCGTCGCGCTATAGCTGAAGTAGTGAATAATGACTTTAAAATATAGATATTTATAATCGAGACAGTTTACCTGGAGTAAAAGCGTGACAAACGCTTTTCGATTTTTATCGTAAAAAATAGTAAAAACAGCAAATTCTCATGTGTTTCCGTAACATAAAGTTTGTCAAAAATTAAGTTTTAAAGCCTTCTTAGGAAATATAGCATTTATTTCAAGATATCTAAAAAAAGATTTTTTTTTTTTGTTGAACGATCTGGAGAGGCATGCCGCTTTAACACTGTTTATACACTGTGGACGGTTATATGTCAGGCGTGATAATTTCACAAGGGTGCAACCTTCCAAAACATCCTCAGTTTGCTGCATATATTGTCTTTGTGTGTATGTGTGTTTTCCCTGCTCAAGTGTTAAAGACATAGGAACTATACAGCTTTTGAACTGTTTGTCATCTGTAAGCCTTGTTGCCCAACCAAGATAGAGTTATTTTAGCTTAAGTTATCTAAGATATTAATTTATAGCAAAACCATGTTTAACACTATATATTTATATACGATGGGCGGTTATTATAAGTCGGGCGTGATAATTTCACGAGGGTGCAGTCTAAGTGAAATAATTTCAAACGACTTAAAACTAATTCAGGGAACAAGGGTAGGAAAATCAAATTTTAAAAATATCCCACATAATTAATTGCTTAATAAACAGAAATATATGTAAATCATCAGTCTCATCATGTTAACATTTCAGACAAAGCCATTTTTACATTAGAATCCTATTAAAATGGAAGCAAAAGAAATATAAAATGTTCTCAAGGTGAGCTATAACAAAATATATGCTATGTATTTGATAGTATTTAATGGACATTTTTGTTTCATAAATAAATACTTAAACTGAAAAAAATACTTGCAAAATTTATTCTTCAAGATACAGCACATTAAATGCACAGAAAATAGTGATAAATACTGCAATTATCTATCTGTCATAAAAGTTAACAGTCATACATAATGTACCAGTTACCCATATTATTGGTCCAATAATTTCAATTAAACTAATTGATAACAGTATAATATCAATTTTATGCAGAAACCATATATCTACATGCTAATTGTTACACACTGTGACTCTAATCTGGCTAATCATTGGAGATATTTAATTATAACTATTTTGCATCTATAACTCGCCTTTTTATAAATATATATTTAGTGTCCTTGGTAATTTATACTAATACTTGAAAGGGAAATGATTTTTAAAGAAGAAAATAAAGTAGTAAAAATGGTATCATAAACTGAAAAACGACTAGCCATCTGAAGGAAATAATACTTTTTTTTTAAATGGAAAATGTCTTCAATGTTTGACACTGTCAGGGGTTCCATTTGACCCGGGACCCCGGGTCCGGACCCGGGAGATTTTCAAAAGACGCTCAAAGGACCCGGCATGATACTTGCCTGTGCGTCCTTCGGGACCCGGAGGCATTTTCCTTTGATAATCCTTTCTCTTATCATTCATTCCTTCAGTAAAACTATTTCCACGATAGACACGTGTATTCCAAAATAAACACTCGCGGTCATGCCCTCCTGCCTTTGATCGTCTGCTAAATCCCGCTCTTTCTCCTGTAGACATGCCTCTCTGGTTTTTTTATCAGCAAGTTACGTCACGGCGAGTGCACATAGGTAACAAGAATCAACGAAGTGTTGAAATTAATTGATAAAGCGTATTGGTCCTGTGTACTGTCAAAAAAGGCGCCAATTATGAAATTATCGTAAGCAGCTGATTACCGAGCATGTGAAAAGTACTCTGCAAGATTTTTTCATGCAAACTTTAAATTAGACCATTGCTTGGTAATCATACCGTAATTTCAAAAGAAACTTCACAAATTTTGATGAATTTTGAAAGCAAAAATAAGTTTAGAATGTCCGTTCACGAGTCTAATTATATCCGATGTCATACGCATATTTCCAAAATTCCTTTAAAAAACTGACTTTCAATGCAGTTTTTAATGATAAGTAGCATCATTATTTGAGGATCTATCTCTGATTTAGCTTAGTTGGCCAAGTAAACTGAGCAAAAACTACTTTCTGATGACATTCCGAAAGTGTACCAGTATCCGGATAGTACATTTTGGATACATTTTTATGGAGTGTTATATAGCACTGTTCTGTTATTAAAAATTAAATGAAACATAGAGGAGCAAAACCTAATCAAAATAACATGAATTTTGATAAATATTAGTTTACAATATATGACCTGAAACTGACATTTTTATTATGCTGTAACATGAGCTTGGGTTTATTGTTTTCTTAGTATAAAGATCTAACTAAAAAAAAAATATGGTCAATTGTATGGACGTGTTGGGACAGGACTCCTGTATTTCGGAAAAGGACCCTTCAAAATTTGGGCCCAAGGGTCCTGGGACTCTTGGGTTTTCAGGTCAAGTGGAACCCCTGCACTGTGTTCAACTTTTAAAAGACATTTAACAATTTAAATATAAGTGTATAACCTTTTAATAAATTAAGATACTCTATAGCCTGTGCAAAATGAAAACAAACTTTGTCTGCTATCTTATTCAATTCAACTCAAGATTTCAGTATTCAAGAAAACTTACATTTATGGTATTTACTTTCAATGTAAAAAAAATGAGGTATTTTGTTTATTATTGCATCTTGCTAATGAAATCTTTTATCTAAATGCATTTCCACTACCCCCCATGAAAAGGCTCAGTCAAACCAAGTCTGCAACAGTTTAATTTTCATCGGGTTGAGCGACCTCTGAAGTTTCCACTTTTTCTATATATCATTATAAACATACATATGGCTTTGTTTAATAATTTTTTTAGAAAAGTTCTGGAGTATGTTACATATCTATCTGAAATAATAAAGACAATCCTGGTTTAACAAAAACTATATATTACATGGTTTTCTCTTGTTTTCAGCTTTAAAAATTGTATTTAATATAAAATACAATATTAAAATAAAAAAAGAAGATATCCAAACTGTGAACAAATTTCTTTAGCAGCCTGACTTTACTTAGACACTTAAAAATTCTCATTGATAGATGCTAAGAACCTTTAAGTTTTGCTCTCTTTTTTTGCAAGAGAATTGATTTAGCGCTATAAGAGTGTACAGTATTTCAAACAAAAACTGCAATACATTTAATTCACATATACTGTACTTCAGCATGTATAGAAAATCTCCTACTTATTTTGGAAGTAACAAATCTTGAGTTTTTAATGTTAAATAATATTAATAACATTTCTACAGTCAAACAATTTATGACAATTAGATTGGAAATTTGCAATAGGTATTGTATTAAAAATAGTCTAAACTGTAAAATATCACAAGTAATTTTCATCTTACTTCCAAATGTGAAAAAATGCTTGTCTTAATTGAAATAACTACATCAAAAAAGTTTTCTGAGCCAGTATAATGATAACATAGCTTTTTAAAAAATATTAAAATATCACAGTAAAGTGCTTTAAAATTTCACTGGTTATTTGAACTGCAACCAAAGTCATGTCTAACATTTATGTTTTCTTTGCATTTAATCTAAAATGTTTCTTATCTTATCTGGTCAGTAAACCAGTGGTCTGCAAATTGTACCCCCTGGTCTGTTAACTGACTGGTCAGTAGTCTGTTGATTTGAGTGGTCCGGTTAGTGTTTTGTCTTTACCCATATCTGGGCATGCACCTAGCCTATTTTCTAGTCGTCTGGAACCCACACGCTTTGTTCTAGGCGTCTGGTGCTTGCATGCCTAGCCAGTCCTTAAGGGGTTTTCTAGCTGTGCCATTATCAGTTTATTTAGGAATAGTGAGATGAATAAATTAGATTGGAAGTGTCTAGACTCGAAGGGTACAGATCCATACCTCTGCATCTACATCTTTCACCCAACCGTCGATTTCCGACTATCACTGGGCGGCACTGTCAGAGAAACAGTTGTTAAAGAAATGATATGTTACAATGTTAAAATAATAAAAGCTAAAAAAGACAGTATGCTACAGTTAAAATGGGGCAGAGGCAATAGAATTACATACTGACCACCACCAGCCTCTCTCTAAAGATACTGAGACTGGGGCTAGATTTAACATAAGTTGGTAGGGAGTTCCAGAGACGGATGGTCCTTGGGAAGTAGGAGTTAGAAAAGTACTGAGTGTGAGACATGGGGATTAAGTAATTTAGGTTTCTAGTTGGAATAAGATGAGATTGGTCGACTGCAACTGTCTGGGTTCTTATTTTATAAAACATTACTAATGAGTTGTGTAACCTTCTATATTGGAGTGTATTCCATTCTAAAGTTTTCAGCATTTTTGTAACACGACTGGTGTAACTATAGTCGTACATGACGTACCTAGCAGCTGACCTTTGGACATTTTCGACTTTGCTAGTGAGGGTTTTTTGCCAAGGATGCCAGACGCTTGAACAGTACTCAAGTTGAGGGCGGACATAGGTGTTATAGGCAGCAACTTCGACCTTTTTATTGTCAGTTTTCACATTCTGTTGTATAAAGCGAAGAGTGGAAGTTGCTTTGGAAGTGATATTGTCAATGTGTTTGGACCAGTTTAGATCTTTGGAAATGGTTATGCCTAGGTATTTAGCTGCCTCACAAGTTTTTAACTCTATGTTGTGAATTTTGTAGGGGTAGACCACGGGATTTTTCTTTCTAAGTATTCTAAGGACTTCACACTTGTCCGGGTTGAACTCCATGGACCATGTCTTCTCCCAGGTTTCTAAGTTAATGAGGTCTTGTTGCAGAGATACACTATCTGAAATGGAGTTGATGGTAAGGTATCATCTGCAAACATTCTTGCGTTACCTAGTCTGGTAAGTCATTGATATATACCAGGAAGAGACATGGCCCAAGAACAGACCCCTGGGGAACTCCAGACAGTACAGGAAGTTCACTGGAAAAATGACCATCAACAGCAACTTTCTGGGATCGGTTGGACAGGAAAGATTTGACCCAATTGGTAATTTGTGGGTTGACACCAAGGCTTTGTAGTTTATAAATTAGTCTTATGTGATCAACCTTGTCAAACGCCTTGGAGAAGTCCATGACAATAACATCTGTTTGTTGACCCTGTTCAGTGTTATTGTAAAGTTCCTGAGTGAAATTAATGAGCTGAGTCTCACAACTGTGACCTCATCTAAAGCCGTGCTGGAACTGGCTAAGTAGCTTATGCTTGTCAAAATAGGTCATAAGATTGGAAAAAACAATGTGTTCAAGGAGTTTAGAAGCAATGCAAGTTAGGGAAATTGGGCGATAGTTACTAGGTTTAGACTTGAGACCTTTTTTAAATACGGGGGCTACAGTGGCTTTTTTCCAATCACTGGGTACTAGACCAGATTCGAGAGATAACCTGTATATATGGGCAAGTACAGGAGCAATTTCATGGTGGAGTTCTTTTAGGATGCGTGGGGATAGTTCATCAGGTCCTGAGGCTTTATGTGGGGATAGGCCATGGAGCAGTTTTTCCACACCTTCAGTGGTGACCTGGATCTTATTCATCTTGGAGACTGGGGATGAGAGAACGTTGGAACATATATGCTTCAGACTAAGGGGCTGGGGAGGGGAAAAGACAGATTCAAATTGTTTGTTTAAGATAGTAGCCTTTTGGATGGGGTCCGTGTAGGTAAGACCTTCTGATTTGAGGGGGGCGATGCCGACATTTTCTTTTTTGTTGTGCTTGATGAAACTGTAAAACTTTTTGTTTTTACCAGGTTGTGAGTCATGGTCAAATATGATACTTTCCATATATGACCAGTATTGGGCTCTTATCTGCTTCTGGATAGAAGACTTAAGGGATCTGAATCTTTGTTGGCGGGCTGGGGAGGGAGATTTGTGTAGTTTCTGGTACAGTTTATCATGCTTATGTATAAGCCTGATAATTCTTGGGGTTAACCATGGCAAGTCGGCACGGGGTTTAGACATTTTAGATGGAATGTGTTTTGACTGGGATTCATTAAGGCAGTCCTTGAATGAATTCCACGCTACTTCAGGGTCTGAATGGTTTTCGGTGAGAAAGCTAGCACCAAAAGCCTTCATGTCAGATTTTAGCCCTTCCCAATTAGCCTTCGTATAGAGTTTTATAGGGCGTCTTGGTTGGGTTGGGCGGCCCCTATTAAGATTCAATTCATGAAAAATTATATCATGATCCGAGGTTGCTAGACTCGGTAGGGATTTGACCAAGTGGACATGGGATGGATGGTTTGTAAAGAAGAGATCAAGGGTGTTGGATAACCTAGTTGGGATCTTAACTATTTGTTCAAGATTATAATGGGAATATCTTTCAATAAATTCTTCATAAAAGGATCTGTTTTTACAAGTTTGTTTAGGGGACTCTTTTGACCAGTCGATGTTGGGGAGGTTGAAGTCTCCAAGTAGCCATACTATGCTGCCCTTGGGTATTTTACTAAGGGATAACCAAAGTTGGGACAGGGAGTCGGCGTCTAATTCTTGGGGTTTGTAGTAGGCTCCGACAAAGATATCTTTAAGGCCAGTGATGGTAATTTTGGCCCAGGTTATATTGCATGAAGTCTTGAGGTCTGGTTGTTCTTGGCTGATCAGTGAGTTTGATATAGCTATCATCACTCCTCCGCCTTGACCTTCACTCCTGTCATCCCTATATACCTTATAATTAAGATTATCAGGAAATATTTCGGAGGAACTGATGTCTGGCTTAAGCCATGTTTCAGTAAGGCATATAACATCTGGTTTAGTTTGGTCAATGACTAGGTGTAATTCAGGGATTTTGTTTTTGACAGAGCGACAATTAATGTTAAGGACTGTGAGATGTTCAGATGTTTTTAGTTTAGGTTTGGGAGTAACCTTTTTCTTTTTAGGGATTGGGGTAGATGAGGCCTTTTGGGTTTCTGGGAGCTCATGGAGAAGAGAAGAGCTATTTAAGCTGAAACTTGCTTTACTGTGGTCGTGACTTAAAGGGGAATAATAAGAAGTGTCACTGAGAGTATCTAGGGATTCAGTCAGTGAACTTGAGTGGTTAAGAGAGCCGCACTGTTGACAGTACCAGCTGAACTTTGAGTCTGAGAGTTTATCATAAGTATGACTGCCAATGCCTTCGCAGTCTGTGTGAAACCAAGTTTCGCAGTTGTCACACAGGATACCTTTTTGTGACCAGGACACATTTTGGGAACATATCCCGCACGGGTACTGGGTAGGACAGGAAGCGCCTGGCGGGCCTGGGTTTGGTTCAATGTCTGAGGTCTGACATGCCAGAAGACAAAAAAGAAATAATAAGGAGGTCTTACTAGCACTGGGTTTCTCTTTGTGCTTTCTAGATGGAATTACTGTTTTGAGGACGTTGGCAACTGAGATACCAACAATACTGGATTTTGGAGGGAAATGGTCGCACAGTAAATTACTCTGATTTGCTGAGCAGGGAAAAATATAATGTGCAACTATAAAGATGAAAAGGCATAACAATGTCAGTCTTAGTTCCATCCTTGCTGGATTGGTATGATTCTATACCAACCAGCAACTCTTTGTCCGAATTGTGTAATTATCCGAAAATTGTATAGTTGCAGTACAAGTCAAAAACATCCAATAAGCTGGGAAGATAATAGGAATTATCTACACAGCTGGTTAACTAATGAGTATCTTACCACCACCAGTTATACAAATTAAGGATATTGTTGGAAAGTTTTAAGTAAATTATTATTTTGTGTATAGTTTACGAAAAAGATGTGAACTGTTCTCGACATATGCGCAATTTTCTGATTCTAGAGGTACGGATCTGTACCACTAGACAAGCCTGTAAGGGGTTTTCTAGGGTTAAGTGTTATTTACATTTAAAATTATGTTGAAAATGAAATAACAAATAAGACTTCATCAGTATTATCGATAAAACTTGGATCTAAATGGTTTACAGATACCAACGTTCAACCAACTGGTTACATTTTCTTTCGAAACGTAAGTAACCGAGGAACATCAAATAAATCACTAGGATTCCAACTGACAGAAAAAAAGAATAAAGATTAAAAGAAAATATTGTTAAATTATGTTGTGGAAAAAAAACTATTTTTTAACAGACTTCCGGAAAGTTGTGGAAAATGGCTAAACGTTCGGTCAGGCAATGTCTAGAAATATGCTGGACCAAAAAACAATCAACCAGACCGAAAATGAACTTGAAAGAACCAGAAAAGCCTCAGTAAACTACCATATTAACATGCTGTTTTACAAGCTAGGCACGAATCTTTGCTATTTATCATTTATATTAAGAATAAGATAGAACCTCTTCATTTCCTACTTATTTTTGCTTTCTGTACATTTAGCAGGTGTTTATTTTTTCATTAATTTCTGGATTCTGCACCAATATTTTTTAATGACGCCATTTTGTCCGATATGTTGTGGTGATATAATAAATGCCGGTCAGTCGGACCACATCAGGGTTAAAAACTGGTGGACAAAAAAATTGCAGTTATGTCCGTGGGACCGACAATTTTCAGGAAGTCTGTTCTAATAATAATTAACCCTATAAAGGGTATTTATGTTTTCCACACATTTGGTAGCCTTTATGAGAATTACAAGGGACACTTTCACAAACAGTTTCTTTTACTTAATGTCGGTTAATTAATTATTAAACAATCAGTTTCGTACCGATTATCATTATACATGTACCATGTTAAATAACGAAATAAATAGGTGCATATTATTATGCCTAATTTTTTTTTCCTGCTGACTTTCAAACGTAATTCATTCAAGAGTTAGATTCACTCATTAATCTGTTATCAACAGTTTATTTTACAATGAACTAATCAGCATAGAATAGTGTATTCATTTGGAGTTCCTCGGTTATTTAGATTTTGAAAGAAAAGGTAAACAATCGGATGAACTCTGGTACAAAAATGTATCTGTAAACCATTTAGATCCAAGTTTTAAGTGAACACTGGTTAAGTCTTATTTGTTATTTCATTTTCAACAAAATTTAAGATGTAAATAACCCTAAATCTCTAAAAAAAGGAGGTCTTTACCCCTAGAAAGCCCCTAACAGGCTTGTCTAGAGGTATGGATCCGTATCCCTAGACACTTCTTTCTGTTTCCCTAAGATAGCAATGTTTCCTAGGTTGAATTTAAACCTTAATCATGTAACTGTCAACGAGTAAAACAGAAGTGTGACTGACAATTTTACAATGGAGGAATGAATTAAACCAAGAAATAAGTTGTCAAAGTTAAAAAGAATTTTGAAATGAATGTTTTAACATACATTATTACATATAACTGATGCTACATTTTTAGTCGATTGTAAAAGCTCATAAGAGCTTATGTTTATTTGTTGTTGTCTTGCCAACTCGAAATAATTCAGTAAACATTTCTCATTACATCCTGTGCAACATAACCTGTAACGTAACATTTCATCTATGCTATCTTCTTGAAACTTATGTTGAAATAAAATGCTTTTTTCTGCACAACCACTGCACACAGCAACAACAGCAATAAAATTGGAACATTTTTTTTTATAATTGTCATTAATTTCACATCTATATAAGCAACAGCATAATTTATTATTATTTAAAGTATATAAAATGCATTCATTGAAAAATACTTAATTCATTTAGACAAATGGATTAATGGACTGCTAGATAACCCCTAGAGGACTGGCTAGTGGTAGGCACCCGATACTGGATGGTGTAGACACTTCCTGAAATTAAATGCATCACTTATTGCTTACATAGATGAACTAACAGGAGAAATGCAGACAGATTGAATCACTTTTATTTGTTCACATTTTTAGCTCTACTATACAAAGTATATGGAGAGCTATCCTACTCACCCTGGTGTTGACATAGGCATCTTTCAAAATCCACAATTTGGTTAGAGTTTTGATGCATTTTCTCTTTTTATGCCCCTGAAGGTGGGCATATTAAAATCGCACTGTCCGTGCATCATGCATCCATGTAAATTTTTGTCCGGGCTGTAACTCTCAGTCTGACATCCATACAGAGATTTTGAAATAACTTCGTGTAAATGTTCACAATAATGAGTTGACGTATCATGTGCAAGACTTTGAGCCCTAGCTCCAAGATTAAGGTCACACTTAGCTTACAGGTCAAAGGTTAAAACTGTGGGTTGGTGTCCAGTCCGTAACCCTGCGGTTTATCACGGGATTTGAAAATAATTTGACACAAATGTTAACCATATTGAGGAATGTCGCGCTTAAGAACAGTTATACGGTTTCCGGTTGATAACTTGAGAACACTCTGGCATAGGATAATAAATTTTGGTACACAGGTGTAACATCTTGGAGTACAGGTCAAGTTCGATTTTGAGGATAGTAGGTCAAAGGTCAAGGTCAAAATGACCCTGAACAGTTTAACGGTTTCACGGTGATTACTTGAGAACGCTTGGGTCTGGGATCATAAATTTTGGTACACAGGTGTTACATGATAAAATACAGGTCAAGTTCAACTTTGAGGTCAGTAGATCAAAGGGAAAGGTCACAATGACCCGAAACAGTTAAACAGTGTCTGAACACTTTGGGCCTAGGATCATGAAAATTGATAGGGAGGTTGGTCTGGCCAGCAGATGACCCCTATTAATTTTTTTGGTCAGTAAGTCACAGGTCAAGGTCACAGTGACCTGAAACAGTTACACAGTTTTCAGACGATAACTTCTGAACGCTTGGGCCTAGGATCACAAACTTAATAGGGAATGGCCAGCAGATGACCCCTATTAATTTTGAGTTCAAAAGATCAAAGGTCAGAGTGACGGGAACTTTTAAACCATTTCCAGACAATAACTTGAGAACCATTGGGCGGAGGATCATGGAACTTCAGAGGGAGGTTGATCATGACCAGCAGCAGTCTGACAGCAGATGACCCCTGTTGGTTTTGAGGTCAAAGGTCAAGCAAATTCGGCTTGACATTGGTGTAGTTTAGTGACAAGGCAGGGTTATATAACAATTACAAGGTTGGGTTATAATTCATCTCTCCTGTGACAATACTAGTTGCCCCTGAAATAGTAAAAAACTGCACATTTCGCCTTGCGACACACCTAGCTCAAAAAGTATTTGATATAAATTGACGAAACATGGCATGAGTCTTTATCATGACATGAACTTGTGCACCTCTTATTTTTCCATCTGGCTCCACCCCCTATTTCCAAAGTTATGGTCCCTGAAATGGTCAAAAATGCACATGTTTTAAATATCAGATAACTTGCCTAGCTCAAAAAGTATTTGATGTAAATTCATGAAATCTTGGATGAGTCTTTAACATGATGTGACCTTGCACACTTGGCATTCTTCTTGAGTTTTTGATGCTAATTACATAGTTACGGCCCTTGAAATAGCCAAAATTGTGTATTTTTTGTTTTTGATACTCAAAGCTCAAGAAGTATATCGCCTAGAATATATGAATTCTGCATAATTATAAAGTGTTTGTTGAACTTGAGGCTATACCCACTAAAGACTGCAAACATTTGAATTGTTGCCCCTTATTTGTGATAAATGTACCAGTGGGGGCACACCCTGTGTCCTACAGACACATTCTAGTTTTTATTGTAGTTCTACTACTAGCACTAGTTGAGTGACATCTTTCCTGTTAATATTTGTTGTTTATACCACAAAGTGAAAATAGCCTATAGTATTTTGATAGTATTGTTACCCACTCTCATTGTATGTCATAGTATAACTAATACATGTACACATGTCAGTGCTCCAGCTAGGATTAAAAAAGGGCAGGGTGCTGGCACTGAAAAGGGCACTTCTGGGGTGGTGGTCGGTCCGGGAACGGGGCCCCCCTGGGAAAAAAATATAACTGGTCCATGCATACAGTGCATTTTAACATACTTTAGGCATGGAATTTGGCATAATTTAGGCATGTTTTTTGGCACACTTTAGGTATGGTCTTTTAATAGGCTATGTCTGTCATGTCTAATGCACCTATTTATTAACTAAAAATTCTGCTGTTTGTATTTTACTTGGCATTGATTTTCAACTTGTAACATTTCTTTGTAATTGCATACTGAATAACAATATCTATGTGTTTAGGCCTATTTTACTTGTTACAATTTCAGTACACATCTTCTCCATGTAGGCTACTTGATATTTATAAATTTATACCTGCAACATATTATATACAGAAAATAAAGTTTAAACTTCCACTTAAATAAATGAAATCAGGCAAAGTTTTTAACTTACAACAGTCTAAAAGCAAGTTTAGCACTTGTAATAGACATATTCCTGGTATCCAAAATTTTATATCCGGATATGGTTACACTTTTTTCTAAAAGTCGTTGAATGTCCAGTTTAAACAATATTTTTGAAAAAATATTATGATGCAAAGACAGTTTAACAGCATTTCACAGTATCTGACATTAAAGTGTACCCTGTCATTACATCTAAGTAAACTAATTCCAAAGAAATCTTCATGAAAAATCGGCAATTTCACAAAGCAGACGACAACTTACTTTCGATTTCAAAAACTTGTAAAACGATAAAATCAAAATATTTTCCTATTTAAATTTGATTGTGATCGATTTTTATTAATTACATATAAATGTCTGTTGTCTGGACTTAAGTTTCAGTTGTGTATAAAGGGGTATTTACGACTATATTACCGAAAACGAAAGTACACTTTGACAGGTGGCGCTAAATGATAATGATTTCAGACTGGTTTGCAAACTGTTTTAACACTAAGGTTCAATGATTTTAATGCTAGTGGAGCAGTCTAAAATATCATGGTCTGCCTCGGGCACGATTACAGCAGGTAATTGTTTAATTGTTTGCTAATTATGTCAATGCCCCCCGGCGTGTATCACTCGATAAAAAGGGGGCAAAAAAGCAGTATATTATAATCACTGAGGCAAAAAAGGGAAGTTTGGCTAAAAAAAAGAAATGAATGGTTGTAAAACGGGCAGGGTGCCTGGCGGGGCAACAGGGCGGAACGAATTTCGGAACGGGCGATGCGCCCTGCTGTAAATAGCTAGCTGGAGCACTGCATGTAAAATGCCTACGAGTATCATTTCTATCAGCGATAGTACTAGAAGTAACTTATTTAAACATTCCACTGTTTGAAACTACCATTTAGAGTAACAAACTAAATGCAAACTTTTCTGTTGTAGGCATGATATGTGAGGGAGGATGGGTTACGAGGTGAACAGATTTGAGGGTGATGTTGATGAGGAACTGATATGTCCAATATGTAGTGGAGTTCTTGAGGAACCATTGCAGGTATGTGGACCAAATAAAACATTAATGTGGCTGGCATAAATGTAGTAGCCAGATGTCATTTAAATTGCATGCACAAAGTGAGCTGACAGTGAAGCAAAACCTCCTTTATTACATGCACAAAGTGAGCTGACTGCGTAGCCAGCTGTCCTTTACATTAAATTCACAATATGAGCTGTATAGCCAAAAGTCCTTTACATTACATGCACAAAGTGAGTTGGCTATGTAGCCAAATGTCCTTTACAATGTATGCACAAAGTGAGCTGACTGCATAGCCAGATATCTTTTACATTATATTCGCAAAGTGAGTTGGCTATGTAGCCAAATGTCCCTTATATTACATGCACAAAGTGAGCTGACTGTATAGCCAGCTGTCATTTACATTACATTCACAAAATGAGCTGGCTGCATAGCCAGCTGTTCTTTACATTACATTCACAAAGTGAGCTGACTGCGTAGCCAGCTGTCATTTACATTACATTCACAAAATGAGCTGGCTATGTAGCCGAATGTCCTTTATATTACATGCACAAAGTGAGCTGACTGTTTAGCCAGCTGTCCTTTACATTACATTCACAAGATGAGCTGGCTGCGTAGCCAGCTGTCATTTACATTACATTCACAAAATGAGCTGGCTGCATAGCCAACTGTCATTTACATTACATTCACAAAATGAGCTGACTGCATAGCCAGACATCTTTTACATTGCATTCACAAAGTGAATTGGCTATGTAGCGAAATGTCCTTTACATTACATGCACAAAGTGAGCTGGCTGTGTAGCCATATGTCCTTCACATTATATGCACAAAGTGAGCTGACTGCTTAGCCAGATATTCTTTACATTACATTCACAAAGTGAACTGGCTATGTAGCCAAATGTCCTTTACATTATATGCACAAAGTGAGCTGACTGCGTAGCCAGATATCCTTTACATTACATCCGTAAAGTGAGTTGGCTATGTAGCCAAATGTCCTTTACATTATATGCACAAAGTGAGCTGACTGCGTAGCCAGATATCCTTTACATTACATTCGCAAAGTGAGTTGGCTATGTAGCCAAATGTCCTTTACATTATATGCACAAAGTGAGCTGACTGCGTAGCCAGATATCCTTTACATTACATCCACAAAGTGAGTTGGCTATGTAGCCAAATGTCCTTTACATTATATGCACAAAGTGAGCTGACTGCGTAGCCAGATATCCTTTACATTATATCCACAAAATGAGTTGGCTATGTAGCCAAATGTCCTTTACATTATATGCACAAAGTGAGCTGACTGCGCAGCCAGATATCCTTTACATTACATCCACAAAGTGAGTTGGCTATGTAGCCAAATGTCCTTTACATTATATGCACAAAGTGAGCTGACTGTGTAGCCAGATATCCTTTACATTACATTCGCAAAGTGAGTTGGCTATGTAGCCAAATGTCCTTTAGATTACATGCACAAAGTGAGCTGACTGCGTAGCCAGATATCCTTTACATTACATTCGCAAAGTGAGTTGGCTATGTAGCCAAATGTCCTTTAGATTACATGCACAAAGTGAGCTGACTGCGTAGCCAGATATCCTTTACATTACATTCACAAAATGAGCTGTCTGTGCAGTACAACCAGATGTCCTTTAAGTAAAATGCTTCTGAAGCTACAGCAAAGAAATTTGGACCACATGTATAATGCTTGATTCAGATTTCAATACTTCTCTTTAATATTCTTAACTCTGACTACCGACCCAGGGCTCCAGAATAGATGCGTATTGGCGTAAAATACGCTTTGAAATAATGCATATACGCATGTCTTATAATTTTAAAGGGTATAGAAACGTATGTGAAATTACAGAAATGAACACAATGACTTTTTACCAGCGTAAAAAACAAAACCTGAATCGTCTTGATGCTTAATGTAACATAGCAAAGTCAGCATTAATTCTCCCACATTGAACGTACACATGCATTGAATCGTATTCTATAAACTTAGGTATACACTTAGTGCGTGCATAAATCAAACAGCTAGGAATTAATATTGATGGTACAGTAGTGAATTTTAAAGCTGTGTCCATTTAAAGTATCAACTTCCGGTGCGGAGTAAGCAACAAAAATGTCTCTTTCTTAGAATGTGAAAATTGAACAAACACTCTACACATTATTTAAACCAACAAAAATTATCCCCAAAACAGTTAAAGGTATATTGATTATTGAATATATTCTACAGGATTCAATAGTGAGTGTGAAGCCAAAGCAAACCAAGAGAGAAAAAGAATCAAAAACTTGAATACTTGAAATTGAACTGCAAACAAAACCATGGGTGTTACACTCAAGAAATATGTTATAAAACTGATTTTTTAGCTTGACTATTTATTCTACTCACCCTGGCGTCTGTGTCGGCTTCGGCGTCACACCTTGGTTAAAGTTCGTAAGTACATACAGCTATCATTTAAGACATATAGCTTTGAAACTTATTTTTTCTTTTTCTAGGTCAATTACCAACCTCACTGGGCCAAGTTCCATAACTCTGACGTGTATTTTGGGCAAATAATGCCCCCTTTTGGACTTAGAAAATCCTGGTTAAAGTACATACAGCTATTACTTAAGGGCATATAGATTTTAAACTTATTTTTTCTTTTTCTAGATCAATTACCAACCTTACTGGGTCAAGTCCCATAACTCTGACATGTATTTTGAGCAAATTATGCCCCCTTTTGGGCTTAGAAAATCCTGGTTAAAGTTTTACATGCAAGTTAATATCACCAAAACTAATGCAAATATTGAATTGAAACTTCACATGTGTCTTCGGCGTTATAAAACTAATTGATAGCATCAAGTCCCATAACTCTGGCCTGCATTTTAACCAAATTATGCCCCCTTTTGGACTTAGAAAATCCTGGTTAAAGTTTTGCGTGCAAGTACATACAGCTATTATTAAAAGGCATATAGATATGAAACTTACTTTTTCTTTTTCTAGATCAATTACCAACCTCACTGGGTCAAGTCCCATAACTCTGACATGTATTTTGGGCAAATTATGCCCCCTTTGGACTTAATAATCCTGGTTAAAGTTTTGCGTGCAAGTACATGTCATACAGCTATTACTTAAAGGCATATAGATTTGAAAGTTATATTTTTCAGTTTCTAGATCAATTACTAACCTCACTGGATCAAGTCCCATACCTCTGACATGTATTTTGGGCAAATTATGTCCCCTTTTGGACTTAGTAAAGCTTTACATGCAAGTTACTATCTCCATAACTAATGCAGATATTGAATTGAAACTTCACATGTGCCTTCGGGGTTATAAAACTAATTGATAGCATCAAGTCCCATAACTCTGATATGCATTTTGGTCAAATTATGTCCCCTTTTGAATTTAAAACTCTTTTGATATTTTAACATTTTGGGTAATATTTTGCTGCTTCTGGGACAGTATTTCGAATAGTCGAGCTTGGCTGTCTTACAGACAGCTCTTGTTTTTTTCATCACATTTACAATTTTTCAGGAGTAAAATTACTCCTATTCAATTTCAGATTTTACTGTTTTACTGAATTTACTCGTTCACAAAAATTATGATGAGTAAATACTCATAGGCCAAAAAAATTATCTGGAGCCATGTGACCTACTTCCTTGTGTTTGAAGGTACAGCAAAGAGATTCGGATCACCTGTACCATTTTTTAACAGAATTCAGTAGTTGTATTTAATAATCTCTACCATGACATACTCACCCCTTTTTTTTTTTTTTTTTTTTTTTTTTTTTTTTTTTTAGTACTAGATTATTGCTTAATTTCGTAATCGATACTTGGGACACTGAACATGTACCAGTTAACTGTTGCACCTTCCCTACTGCAAACATTCAAATTATTGCCCCTTATTTGTGACAAAATGTACCAGTGGGGGCACACCCTGTGTCCTAGTTTGTGTTATATTTCTTGAAGTTCCATTGATTACTTTGTTATGTGAGACTTTATGGATTGTTAAACAATTACAGGAGATAACTCTGAAGTTGCTGAAGTGATCCTAAGTTGGGCATGCACCACCACCCTGTAGTGATTTACATTTGTTCAAAAATCCATAAAGATCCATTAAAAGGTTACTTAGGTACAGTTAAAGAAAAACATAGTTTACCAAATCAAGGGGAAAAACTCTTGCTTTTGCTGGCTCAAAAGAGATCATTTTAAATGTGAGCAAGGGTACATAAGGTTTAGTTTTTCTAGCTAAAGTACTTTTTAATTGATAACTAAGCATTTTCAACTTCAGACAACTCCTGGATGACTGAATTAACAGCAAATTTGTGTTGATTCACCTTGGGATTAATATGTCCACCTCTGTTATTATATATATCACAGTAAACTTTAATATTATGTATTCACAGTTCCACTGATTTTCATTATCTAATTAGCCAGAAAGATTGGTGAGAATGGTGAGTTTACTTCTTTCAGCATGATGAGAGAGAAAATAATTTATGTTATTATTTCAATATTAGGATAAGAAAAAACTGGTTGAATCATTACAATGGCTCTCAAAATAGAAAAAATGCATTGAAGGTCAATGGTCATTTTAGTCAGCTTAAATCAAAGGCATTAATCCTTTAATCCTTGAATTGTTGAAAAGTGTGTATTGCACTTAATCTGGGAATAAAAAGCTTAGACGTGAAGTAAATATGTTGATATTAGTATTGCAAGGTATTGAGTAAGTTACTACAGGATTCGTCTTCTGTTTTGACAGGACTATTCAATTTAGGAGGATTACATGTAAATTAAAGATACACTGGAATACATGTTTTGCTAATATCAAGGAATATTTTTGATATTATTTTGTGCGGAGTACATGTAATACAGGTAATTGGTATATGTGCCATTTAGTATATGTTTCAGCGGTGTTTTAAACTTTACTTATTTTGCAATTGACGATTAATTCAAAAATTGAACTGACGTTAATTATGAGATTGAATGTTTCCACAGACTCTTGTTGAAAAAATATAGATTATGGCAGGTACAACATTGTTTTGTTATTGTTAGGCTTCTAGAAGAAGCAACAAAGTTTACTGTGTTGAGAGTCTTTAAGGGAGCCAAAACATGTGTCATATTTACCTCCACTGTGCCCAGTCAAGACAAGTTCAACTGGAAGTGTAACCAATTTTAAGAAATCACCCAGCACTGAACACTAGTGGGAATATCAATCTCGACTGGAAATTGAAACTTGTCTCTAGCATTGTTGTCCAACCAGCTACCAAGTTGTCAGTTTAGTTTATAATTTTCTTATCTGTTTACTTTTCATAGACAAACCTATTATACAGCATTTTTGTACAATTTGAAATATATTTTACGACATTCTTTTCAGGCCCCAGCATGTGAACATGCATTCTGTGCATCTTGTATTCAAGAGTGGTTGACGAGACAACCCACCTGTCCAGTAGACAGGAATCCTATCACACCCAACCAGCTTAAACCGGTTCCTCGAATTCTACGTAATCTTCTGTCCCGCCTCCACATTACATGCGATAACGCAGGATATGGTTGTACGGTGGTTGTGAAACTCGACATGTTACCCAATCATCTAAATGAGTGTGAGTTTAATCCAAAGAAACCAGTCCACTGTGACCTGGGTTGTGGACTGGTTGTACCAAAAGATGAACTCAAGGTGAGTTATTAAGAGATATAAACTAGATTGTAAACTGATTGTACCAAAAGATGAAATCAAGATGAGTTATTGAGAGAAAGCCAGTCCACTGTTAATTTGTTGGTGAACTAATTGTACAAAAAGATGAAATCAAGGTGAGTTATTGAGAGAAAGCCAGTCCACTGTTAATTTGGTTGTGAACTAATTGTACCAAAAGATGAAATCAAGGTGAGTTATTGAGAGAAAGCCAGTCCACTGTTAATTTGGTTGTGAACTAATTGTTTCAAAATATGAAATCAAGGTGAGTTATTGAGAGAAAGCCAGTCCACTGTTTATTTGTTTGTGAACTAATTGTACAAAAAGATGAAATCAAGGTGAGTTATTGAGAGAAAGCCAGTCCACTGTTAATTTGGTTGTGAACTAATTGTACCAAAAGATGAAGTCAAGGTAAAGAGAAAGTCAGTCCACCCCTGAATTGGATTTTAAACTGGTTGTAACAAAAGATGAACGAGGCAAGTTATTACTAGAATGTCAGTCTGCTATGGACTGGTTGTACCAAAAGATGAACTCAATGTTAGCTATTAAGAGAAAGTCAGTTTACTGTGAGCGGCCACAAAAGCTTAAAATAGAAAATCCTTTAAGCAAGTACTTCACGTTGGTGATGGATCTTCATCAAACTTGATTAGAAGCATCCTTTCATAGGCCTTTTCAAATTTTTTCAATTGATTTTGCTTAACTGAACTGCCAGAACTTAAAATACAAAAGCATTGACTTAATTTTATGAACTAATCTTGAAGTTAGTTCGAATATACCGTATCTCCGGAATTTCTTTTATGATAGTTCTTAGTGTTGTATATGTATTTCTGGCCATGTTGTTGGAAGCAATGTATAAACTTTTGAGTTAACCAGAATGTGACATCAGGCTGACTCAGAGCTCTGAAAACAGTTGTGTAAAAAGTCAAGCAGGTGGCTTCAGAAATGGAAAACCTCTTTTGATTAAATACTCTTTTAGGACTTACTTTATTCTGGCTATTCAAAATGTAATTTTTAGCTCACCTGTCACAAAGTGACAAAGTGAGCTATTGTGACCGCTTGATGTCCATTGTGCGTAGTGCGTCGTCCGTCAACAATTTCTAAAAAAATCTTCTTCTTGAAAACCACTGGGCAGAATTACACTAAACTTTACAGGGATGATCCTTGGGTGGCCCCCTTTCAAAATTGTTCAAAGAATTGAATTCCATGCAGAACTCTGGTTGCCATGGCAACCGTACAACCGTAAGGAAAAACTTTAAAAATCTTCTTCTCAAAATCCAGAAACCCTAGAGCTTAGATATTTGGTGTGAAGCATTGCCTAGTGGACCTCTACCAAATTTGTTAAAATCATGACCCCGCGGTCAAAATTGACCCTGCCGGAGGGGTCATATGATTTTACATAGGGAAATCTTAAAAAAATCTTCTTCTCAAAAACCAGAAGCCTAGAGCTTAGATATTTGACATGTAGCATTGCCTAGTGGACCTCTAGTAAAGTTGTTCAAATCATGACACTGGGGTCAAAATTGACTCCGCCCCAGGGGTCACTTGATTTTACATAGATTTCTATAGGAAAATCTTCAAATTTTAAAAAAAAATAAAGCAGAAGGCCTAGAGCTTAGATATTTGACATGTAGCATTGCCTAATGGACCTCTAAAAAATTTGTTCAAATCATGACCCTCAGGGTCAAAGTTGACCCCGCCCCAGGGGTCACTTGATTTTACATAGGAAAATCTTCAAAATTTTTCTAAAAAAAAGCCAGAAGGCCTAGAGCTTAGATATTTAACATGTAGCATTGCCTAGTGGACCTCTACAAAATTTGTTCAAATCATGAACCCCGGGGTTAAAATTGACCCCGTCGCAGGGGTCACTTGATTTTACATAGTAAAATCTTCAAAAACTTTCTAAAAATAAACCAGAAGGCCTAGATATTTGACATATAGCATTGCCTAGTAGACTTCTACAAAATTTGTTCAAATCATGACCCCCGGGGTCAAATTGACCCTGCTCCATGGGGTTACTTGATTGTACATAGAAAAATCTTCAAAATTTTCTAAAAATAAGCCAGAAGGCCTAGAGCTTAGATATTTGACATGTAGCATTGCCTCGTGGACCTCTACAAAATGTGTTCAAATCTTGATCCCCCCCCCAAAATTGACCCAGCCCCAGGGGTTTCTTGATTGTACATAGGAAAATCTTCATAAATTTGCTAAAAATAAACCAGAAGGCCTAGATCTTAGATATTTGAAATATAACATTGCCTAGTAGACTTCTACAAACTTTGTTTAAATCATGACCCCTGGGATAAAATTGGCCCCGCCCAAGGGGTTACTTGATTGTACATCGGAAAATCTTCAAAAAAAAATTCTAAAAATCATCAGTTTGACATTTGAGTAGCTCATACTACTCAGGTGAGCGATCCAGGGTCATAATGACCCTCTTGTAATATTTTATATGCCCATTCTGGAAAATTTTTATAAACTAAACTGATGGCACATGCGTCTGTCTGTCTTTCCATCATGATCCGTTGAAATATTGTTTTCATGCTACATGTACTTGTAATTGATACCAGTGATGAGACACTATGACTTGACTCATTTTCGAATGTCATATATTCAAGGTCAAGGTCATAGTGGTCACGAATTCTGATTTCTTGTCTTGGTTATATCTTTGAGCATTTAAGCATTTGTGTTTTTCATACTGAACACATTTGTAATATTCTTGATACATTGTGTCATACTTATATTCACAATCTAATAGTCATGGTCAGATGAGCAATTTAGGGCAGTTATTGTCCTCTTGAAATTGTTTTTAAATTCTTGCGGTTTTAGATACACTTCCTCTGCATTTACTATGCATAGATGATGTAAGTGAGTTTTATTGTACTATTCTTGTTAATTTCAGGACCATAACTGTGTGCGAGAGTTACGCAACCTTGTCAATCAGCAGACACAGAAAATGGCAGAGATGCAGACGGAAATAGCTGAACATAAACTTCAAATAAATGAGCAGAAACGGGAACTTCAACTCTTAAAGGTAAGTTTTATGGTCTAAAATTAATTAGTTCACCTGAACACTTTCCAGGATCGTTGGATTTCTGTCACCCATACACAGTATCTTTCAAGAACATTCCCTTAACCACCAAACCAATTTTATAAACTTCACAGCAAGGTTCCTTTGGTGGTCCCCTTTCGGTTCTTTCAGATCTAGGATCCATGCATAATTCTGGTTGTCATGAAGAGAAAATTTAAAAATCTTCTCCTCAGAAACTGTAATATATGATTTTGAAGTTATTTCAGATAAATATTCCTTCTAATTCATTCTAATTTGTTAAAAAGCATGTCCACCAGATGGGGATAGTTTTTAGCTCACCTGTCACAAAGTGACAAGGTGAGCTTTTGTGATCGCGCGGTGTCCGTCGTCCGTGCGTGTGTCCGTAAACTTTTGCTTGTGACCACTCTAGAGGTCACATTTTTCATGGGATCTTTATGAAAGTTGGTCAGAATGTTCACCTTGATGATATCTAGGTCAAGTTCGAAACTGGGTCATGTGCCTTCAAAAACTAGGTCAGTAGGTCTAAAAATAGAAAAACCTTGTGACCTCACTAGAGGCCATAATTTTCAATGGATCTTCATGAAAATTGGTCAGAATGTTCACCTTGATGATATCTAGGTCAAGTTCGAAACTGGGTCACGTGCCTTCAAAAACTAGGTCAGTAGGTCTAAAAATAGAAAAACCTTGTGACCTCTCTAGAGGCCATATATTTCAAAGATCTTCATGAAAATTGGTCAGAAGGTTCACCTTGATGATATCTAGGTCAAGTTCGAAACTGGGTCACGTGCATTCAAAAACTAGGTCAGTAGGTCAAATAATAGAAAAACCTTGTGACCTCTCTAGAGGCCATATTTTTCATGGGATCTGTATGAAAATTGGTCTGAATGTTCATCTTGATGATATCAAGGTCAAGTTCGAAACTGGGTCACGTGCATTCAAAAACTAGGTCAGTAGGTCTAAAAATAGAAAAACCTTGTGACCTTTCTAGAGGCCATATATTTCACAAGATCTTCATGAAAATTGGTCAGAACGTTCACCTTGATGATATCTAGGTCAAGTTCGAAACTGGGTCACGTGCGGTCAAAAACTAGGTCAGTAGTTCTAAAAATAGAAAAACCTTGTGACCTCTCTAGAGACCATATATTTCATGAAATCTTCATGAAAATTGGTCAGAATGTTCTCCTTGATGATATTTAAGTCAAATTCGAAAGTGGGTCACGTGCCATCAAAAACTAGGTCAGTAGGTCAAATAATAGAAAAACCTTGTGACCTCTCTAGAGGCCATATTTTCCATGGGATCTGTATGAAAGTTGGTCTGAATGTTCATCTTGATGATATCTAGGTCAAGTTCGAAAGTGGGTCACGTGCCATCAAAAACTAGGTCAGTAGGTCAAATAATAGAAAAACGTTGTGACCTCTCTAAAGGCCATATTTTTCAATGGATCTTCATGAAAGTTAGTCTGAATGTTCATCTTAATGATATCTAGGTCAAGTTCGAAACAGGGTCATGTGCGGTCAAAAACTAGGTCAGTAGGTCTAAAAATAGAAAAACCTTGTGACCTCTCTAAAGGCCATACTTGTGAATGGACCTCCATAAAAATTGGTCAGAATGTTCATCTTGATGATATCAAGGTCAGATTCGAAAGTGGGTCACGTGCCGTCAAAATGTAGGTCAGTAGGTCAAATAATGAAAAAACGTTGTGACCTCTCTAGAGGCCATATTTTTCATGGGATCTGTATGAAAGTTGGTCTGAATGTTTATCTTGATGATATCTAGGTCAAGTTTGAAACTGGGTCAACTGCGATCAAAAACTAGGTCAGTAGGTCTTGAAATAGAAAAACCTTGTGACCTCTCTAGAGGCCATACCCTTGAATGGATCTTCATGAAAATTGGTCAGAGTGTTCACCTTGATGATATCTAGGTCAAGTTTGAAACTGGGTCACGTGCCTTAAAAAACTAGGTCAATAGGTCAAATAATAGAAAAACCTTGTGACCTCTCTAGAGACCATATTTTTCAATGGATCTTCATGAAAATTGGTCAGAATTTTTATCTTGATAATATCTAGGTCAAGTTCAAAACTGGGTCACATGAGCTCAAAAACTAGGTCACTATGTTAAATAATAGAAAAAACGACGTCATACTCAAAACTGGATCATGTGGGAAGAGGTGAGCGATTCAGGACCATCATGGTCCTCTTGTTTCTGTGTGGCCATATTGAAAATTTCCTTTCTGAAACAGTTTGCATGATTTTAAAATAATTTCACAGCAGATTCCTGGCGCTCTTCCTGTTTCATTAAATGACATGGCTGCCAGGGTTGGGCTGGTTTTCTGTATGTTACAATATGGAAACTTTGGAAATCTTGGTTAGTTTCCCAATATGGCTACAACCAGAAGGCAAAGGTTTAATAATCTTCTCAGAAAACGCGGTTCCAGTTTCAAAGTAATTTCACAGCATTGTAACTTACGTGACCTTTTACCAAATTTCCATTTTGGCCAGGGCTGGATGGTGGAAGGGGAGGGGAGTATTGTTGGATGTTGGAGCTAGTTTCCCTATATTTTACACAGTTGGTTTATTTTAATGACCCTTTACAGAATTTTATTAAAGTTTTCATGTTTCATTCAAAACTCAAAGCCATCAGAGTTAAAGTAGAAAGATCTTTTAAAAATTAGTCTTTAACTATTGGTCTAATTTTAAAAGCATTTCCACAGAAATTTTCCATAAGTGACCTTCTACCAAGAATGTGTTTATTATTTTGATTTGTCAAAAATCAAGGGGCATGTTTATTTTCTTTTATTTGTATTATAGTGGAGCCTTTAACAATCAGCTTGTCAGATACTTCTGACCCAGTTTTTAAATTATTTGACAAGAATATTCCTTGGTTGATCCCCTTCCAAAAATACTAAAATATTCTGATTCATCAAGAAGTGCCAGAGTGCATGTTCAGCTTTCCCCATTTGTATGTAGTTGAAGTTTCAAAAAAAAAAAAATTGTCTGAAACCGCTGGTTTGATTTTAAAATATTTTAAGACATATACATATATTCTCTTTGGGCAAACCTCTGTCTAGATTGTGAATACATTTTGATTAGTCAAAAAAACATTGGAGCTATAAATTGAAAAAATGTCAACTAACTTCATCTCTTAAACTGCTTGTCAGAATCTTAAGCAATTTCATTGAAATGATTCTAGGTAACAGTCTTTCAAGTTTGCACAAATCAATTTTTCTCTGATTAGTAAAAACTTAAACAACATAAACATTTTCTTGACAGAAAATTATTTCACACAGGTATCTCTTGATGATTGTTCAGGTGAGCATCTTGGGGCCATAATGACTCTCTTGGTTATTCTTGGTAGGAATAAGTAGATAAAAAATGTGCATACATATATGTTTGTAACTAAAATTATATACCTATATAAAGGTATGTGGGGTTTTGGGATATATGTGTGTCAGATAAGAAAATGAGCCACACCATGAGAAAACCAACATAGCGCATTTGCGACCAGCATTTGATCCAGACCAGTCTGCATCAGCACAGTCTGGTCAGGATCCATACTGTTCATTAATGGTTTCTATGATTGCAAAAGGCTTTGAAAACAAACATCATGTATTCTGACAAAACTGCATGAATGCGCAGGCTGGTTTGGATTCATGCTGGTCGCAAATACACTATGTTGGTTTTCTCATGGTACGGCTTTATTATATGTATTGCAGGAATATATGCGCTCTATGAGGGTATCCAATCCTAGGATGAGAGAAATTCAGACAGAAATGGAACAGTCTGACATTGTTAGGTGAGTGGTAACATGTATGATAGTCAGATTAAGAAGGATTTATGGAATATATATTTTACAGGGTTAGGATTCAACAATTTTTATGCCCCGGAAGGGAGGCATATAGTTTTTGAACCGTCTGTCCGTCTGTCGGTCTGTCCGCAATTTTTGTGTCCGGTCCATATCTTTGTCATCCATGGATGGATTTTCAAATAACTTGGCATGAATATGTACCACAGTAAGACGACGTGTTCCGCACAAGACCCAGGTCCGTAGCTCAAAGGTCAAGGTCACACTTAGACATTAAAGGATAGTGCATTGATGGGCGTAAAGTTTACGCCCATTTCAGGTGCCGTGTATTTTTCGAAGATCTGATCCCATATAAGCGTTCTCTGAACTTTATAACAAACTATATCTATTTTTTAGGCTTTAAAATTTTATCCTTATTACAGAATTGCTCTTTAAAAACATGCTCTGAATAGTAAAATTATTTCAAGCTCTTGGCAGTGCATTTATCAAATAATACAAAGTTTTTTTTTATCAAAAGCCTATTCTTAAAATGACTACAGACCTGTGTTGGATTCATATTTATTGTACCCCCCGACAACAAAGTTGTAAGGTGGGGTTGGGTATACTGGTTTCAGGTTGTCTGTCTGTCGGTCCGTCTGTCCGTAGACACAATCTTGTGCGGTCAATCTCTCCTTATCCCCTTGACAGAATTTAATCAGTAACAACAGTAGTTGTGCATGGGGCATGTTAGGTTCTTTCAGAATAAAAGTTTAATTTTATTATGTTTTAATATGTTTGTATTAATGTATTCTTTCTCATGTACGTATGTATTTATGTTGAGGCCCATATGTAAGACTGGTTTCCAAATATGTTTGCCTCATAAAATAAAGTCTGTCATTATTATTATTATTAAATCCTGTGTGAAACTGCTGGCCTGATTTTAGAATAAATGTACACAAGTAGTCCTTATTTCACCCTTAACTAAGATTGTTGTCACCCCGACAACAAAGTTGTAAAGGGGTATACTGGTTTCAGGCTGTACGTCCGTCCATCCATCTGTCCGTAGATACAATCGTGTGCGCACCATCTCTGCTCATCCCTTTGACACAATTAAATGAAACTTCACACAAGTGATCAGTAACAACAGTAGTTGTGCATGGGGCATGTTAGGTTTTATTCAGAATTAAAAATGCAGAGTTATGGGACTTTGTTTTATGTTGCTATACTATAAACATAGACACAATCTTGTGCGCACCATCTGTCCTGATCCCCTTGACAAAATTTAATGAAACTTCACACAAGTGATCAGTAACAACAGTAGTTGTGCATGGGGCATGTTAGGCTCTTTCAACAACAAAAATTGCAGAGTTATTGGACTTTATTTTTTGTTACTATACTATATACATAGACACAATCTTTTGCGCACCATCTCTCCTCATCCCCTTGACACAATTTAATGAAACTTCACACGAGTGATCAGTAACAACAGTAGTTGTGCATGGGCATGTTAGGTTCTTTCAACAACAAAAATTGCAGAGTTATGGGACTTTGTTTCTTGTTAACATACTATGTACATACAGTCTGCATAATATTATGCAATCTTGTGCGCGCCTAATCTTCCGAACCCTTGCACACAATTTAATGAAACATCACACAAGTGATCAGTACCAACCCTAGTTGTGCATGGTGCATGTTACGTTCTTTTAGATAATATTCTGCATAATTATTGGACTTTGTTTTTTCTTACTGTGCTGTATACATACAGTCTATATACATACAGTCCATATAATTATGCAATCTTGTGTGCGTCAAATTGCAATGTACTTTGTCAGTGCATGCGGGGGGTACATTCATCACCTTCAGTGATAGCTCTAGTTTCTGATGAGTAAACTTAAAGTCAACAAGGAAAACATAATTTAAATACGTTTGTAGAGCTTTTGTGTCGCTTGGTATGAATACATGTATTTGTGATGTCCCATGGATAGACTGTTTGAATCTTTTATTGGTCGAAGGTGCCGGTGGAATATCTAGCTTGAGGTTAAATGTTTAGGTGCTCTTATGTCTCGGTTGAGTTACTGCGGAACAATACCCGGATGCCAGATATTTTTTGATCTGCATCTTCAGCTAATGGTAGATTTGTTTTCTTGCAAACTGTATTCATCAATCAATAGAAAAAAATAAGATAAAACAAATGTTTTTCTTTTAAGCACTTTATTATTATGGTAGTGTATGAATTTACGCATTCATTCATAAACTTCAGCACTTGAGTGATCTTACACCCCGGGGGTGTAAGACGAATTATAACATACTCGTTTCTATTCCCCGTTAAGTTACACTGGTACCGGAAACGTCAATATTTTTCCATATACTGACGCCTGAATTTCATATCGGGTGCGTGACATAATTCAGTGTGTGTTGTTGCACTATTTTCTTCTATTTAGTTCAGTATTGTCAATCCTATTCAGGCTATTCAACAAATTTATGGTACTTACATTATATTTATACGTGTAGATGAGTATGTAATAAAAAGGTTATTATCTTTGCATCAGGAAATATGCACTCGTTCTTCAGCGGAAGAATATTGCGCTCCTAAAGTCAAGCAATATTTCTGCTGAAGAACTTGTGCATATTTCCCGATACAAAACTAATAACCTATAATTATTCCATAACTGGTTAAGACACTAGAAAATCCTGTCTGGCAGGCAAGAAAATAACTTCAGCAACATACCAAATTAGTTTCATAAAATGGATATTTGCAGGGTATTGAAACACTTCCTAGAATAATATACTGTTGAGAGCTAACTTAAAGTTTTATAAAGAACCAACAACTTAAAATCATTTCCTATCCATATTTTTCATCAATCTATCCTTGATTCTGTGTTTTGTTTCAGTATAAATGTACATAGTGTTGAAAACCATTCAACTAAATTCTTGCTATTTTGTTTTTAGCCCACCTTCATCAGATGGTGGGCTATTCAAATTACTCTGCGTCCGTTGTCCGTCGTCCTTCCGTCAGTCCGTCCGTCCTTCCGTTAACAATTTCTCGTTATCGCATCTCCTCAGAAACTACCTGGGGTATTTTGACTAAACTTTGTCAGAATGATGTATTAGTACCCTAGTTGTGTCCCCCTGAAAATCAGACTGGTTCAACAATTTTTTAGTGAGTTATGGCCCTTTGTTTATTTCTATAATTTACATAGATTTATATAGGGAAAAACTTTGAAAATCTTCTTGTCCAAAACCACAGAGCCTAGGGCTTTGATATTTGGTATGAAGCATCATCTAGTGGTCCTCTACCAAGATGATTCAAATTATTTCCCTGGGGTCTAATATGGCCCCGCCCTGGGGGTCACATGGTTTATATAGACTTATATAGGGAAAAACTTTGAAAAACCTCTTGTTCAAAACCACAGGGCCTAGGGCTTTGATATTTTGTATGTGACATCATCTAGTGGTCTTCTACTAAGATTGTTCAAATTATTCCCCTAGGGTCAAATATGGCCCCGCCCCAGGGGGTCACATGGTATACATAGACTTATATAGCGAAAAACTTTGAAAATCTTCTTGTCCAAACCACAAAGCTTAGGGCTTTGGCATTTGTAATGTAGCATCATCTAGTGATTCTCTACCAAGTTTGTTAAAATTATTCCCCTAGGGTCAAATATGGCCCCGCCCTTGGGGTCACATGGTTCATATAGACTTACATAGGGAAAAGCTTTTAAAATCTTCTTGTCAATAACCTACAACATTCAAATTTGGACCACATGTGTATTTTTGAGTGGCAAGATGAACCTTGACATGAGTTGACCTTGATTTTGACGTAGTGACCTACTTCCACATTTCTGTAGCTACAGCCTTCAAATTTGGACCACATGCATAGTTTTGTGCACTGAAAAAAAACTTTGACCTTGACATTGACCTAGTGACCTGCTTTCACAATTTTGAAGGTACAGGCTTCAAATTTGGACCACATGCATAGTTTCGTGTTCCAAAATGAAATTTGACCTTGATTTTGACCTAGTGACCTACTTTCACATTTCTCAAGCTACAGCCTTTAGATTTGAACCACAAGCATAGTTTTGTGTACTGAAATGAACTTTGGTGTTGAAATTGACCTAGTGACCTACTTTCACAGTTCTGACTGTACAGGCTTCAAATTTGGACCACTTGCATAGTTTTGTGTTCGGAAATAAAATTTGACCTTGATTTTAACCTAGTGACCTACTTTCACATTTCTCAAGCTACAGCCTTCAAATTTGGACCACTTGCATAGTTTTAGTTACCGAAATAAAGTTTGACCTTAAGATTGACCTAGTGACCTACTTGCAGATTTCTCAAACTACAGCCTTCAAACTTGATGCACATGCATAGTTTTGTGTACAAAGAACTTTGTCTTTGAAATTGATCTAGTGACCTACTTTCACATTTCTCAAGCTACAGCTTTTGAATTTGGACCACATGCACAGTGTTATGTGCGGAAATGAAGTTTGACCTTGAGTCAGTAAGTCTTGAAAATTGGAACACTCAAAAATGGCACATTGGTGGGCGCCTAGATCACTCTGTGATCTCTTGTTACAAAATGTAATGTTTATGGTAATATTAGAAACACTTGTGATACTATAGGTAATCGTTTTGTTAACTTTTAAATTGTTAAAAAACAACTTTAGCAACATTACCTCCCTTTATTATGCCCCACTTCGAAGAAGGAGGGGTATATTGTTTTGCAGATCTCGGTCGGTAGGTCGGTCGGTCTGTCGGTCGGTCGGTCGGAATGTAGACCAATCCGTTTCCGGATGATAACTCAAGAACGCTTGGGCCTAGGATCATGAAAGTTGATAGGGAGGTTGGTCATCACCAGCAGATGACCCCTATTGATTTTGAGGTCTGTATGTCAAAGGTCAAGGTCACAGTGACCCTGAATAGTAAAACGGTTTCCGGATGATAACTCAAGAACACTTGGGCCTAGGATCATGAAAGTTGATAGGGAGGTTGGTAATGACCAGCAGATGACCCCTATTGATTTTGAGGTCAGTATGTTTAAGGTCAAGGTCACAGTGACCCTGAACAGTTAAACGGTTTCCGGATGATAACTCAAGAAGGCTTAGGCCTAGGGTCACGAATGTTGATAGGGAGGTTGGTCATGACCAGCAGATGACCCCTATTGATTTTGAGGTCAGTATGTCAAAGGTCAAGGTCACAGTGACCAGGAACAGTAAAATGGTTTCCAGGCAATAACTCTAGAACGCTTGGGCCTAGTGTCAGGAAAATTGATAGTTAGGTTGGCCATG
Source organism: Mercenaria mercenaria (assembly GCF_021730395.1). Taxonomy (NCBI): domain Eukaryota; kingdom Metazoa; phylum Mollusca; class Bivalvia; order Venerida; family Veneridae; genus Mercenaria; species Mercenaria mercenaria. Next base: position 34,419,795 of record NC_069378.1, on the reverse strand, counting down.
ACCAGCAGATGACCCCTATTGATTTTGAGGTCATTAGGTCAAAGGTCAAGGTCACATTGGCCAGGAACTGTTAAAACGGTTTCTGATCTTCTTGTCCAATACCATAGGGCCTAGGGCTTTGATATTTGGTATATTGCAAAATCTAGTGGTCCTCTACCAAGATTGTTCAGATTATTTCCCTGGGGTCAAATGTGGCCCCAGCCCGGGGGTCACATGGTTTATATAGACTTAAATAGGAAAAAACTTTGAAAAACCTCTTGTCCAAAACCACAGGGTTTAGGGCTTTGATATCATCTAGTGGTCCTCTACTAAGATTGTTCAAATTATTCCCCTAGGGTCAAATATGGCTCCGCCCTGGGGGTCATATGGTTTACATAGACTTATATAGGGAAAAACTTTGAAAATCTTCTTGTCCAAACCACAAAGACTATGGCTTCGGTATTTTGTAATGTAGCATCATTTAGTGGTTCTCTACCAAGTTTGTTCAAATTATCCCTCAAGGGTCAAATATAGCCCCGCCCCAGGGGTCATATGGTTCATATAGACTTATATAGGGAAAAACTTAGAACCTTCATGTCCATAACTTACATCATTCAAATTTGGACCACATGTATAGTTTTGAGTGGCAAGATGAACCTTAACATGAGTTGACCTTGATCTTGACCTAGTGACCTACTTTCACATTTCTGTAGCTACAGCCTTCAAATTTGGACCACATGCATAGGTTTGTGTACCGAAAAAAACTTTGACCTTGTTATTAACCTAGTGACCTATTTTCACATTTCTGTAAAAAATGGCTCAGTGGATGGCGCCAAGATCACTCTGTAATCTCTTGTTAGGTTAATAGGTTAAAGGTCAAGTCAGATTAAACCAGAATGGTAGAACTTTTGTTTACAGTGAGCATATAATTTCTGTTCCTTGTGCAATTACTGAATGCATCAATGGGGGCATTTCGTGTTCGACGAGCTCTTGTTTCAAATTAAAATGGGTATATCTCCGTAACTCATGAAGATACTGATCTGAAATTTTATTTATATCAACAAATTTAGTTGCATGTTACTGTTATTCTGTTTTATTTTGAAATACGCCTCTCAAACACGTCTGCACACTTATGCCAACACGCAAACGCACGGTATGTTATAGTATAACTTTAGATAACGGTACCTTTTAATTATCTAAGCATGGAAAACAGATAACATAATAATAAATGAAAGAGGAAAGATATTTATGCAGTGTACCTAATTTAATCTAGACCTTGAAGATTATGTGAAGGAAAAAGCAAATATTTTTGAAAGCTATGATTTTATTTTAAAAGGTAACCGAAACTTGTTATTTTTAGGTTAACAAAATGGGACCGTTTCATCTAGCATCAATACCCCATACTAGAATGACTTGATACTAATGCAGATGTAACCTGTGACCATTCCTCATCTTCAGACATCACCTGACCTCAGTTTGACCTTGACCTCGTTTTGGACTTCGGTTTCTTTGTATGGGCCATCTCTTGGTTAACCAAATGGGATCGTTTTGCCTAGCATCAATACCCCTTACTAGAATGACTTGATACTAATGCAGTTGTAACCTGTGACCATTCCTCATCTTCAAACATCACCTGACCTCAGTTTGACCTTGACCTCATTTTGGACTTAGGTTGCTTTGTATCGACAAGGATGCCACCGGGGGCATCAAGCGTTTATTGAACGCAGCTTCTTGTTTACTCTGCACCAAACCATAAAAATATTTTACTTACGATGCTGAAAATACAGTGGCGAATGACATCATGATTGTACATCATCTCTATTATCTTTATACAGTTAATCGAAACAAATATATTACTTAATTTCTTTATTGTTATCTTATTATCCACTTCAACATTAGAATGTCTTATTATCCACTTTAACATTAGAATGTTATAATTATGAATCAGGGCTTCGGAAATTTGCCGGTTTGTCGGTTTTGGACCGATTTTTGACTTTTCAGACCGATTCGTGAAGTGAAAAAACGAAAAAAATCGGTCCCGTAAAAATGGAGAAAAGTATAAATTTCGGTCTGAAATCTCAATACACGATCACCTGCCAAGCAGGAAATTGTTGGTCGCACCCTCAGATAATCAATAAACGTGTCAAATGGTCTGACTGTCACATTGATAATCGGTCCGTAATTAGCACGTGACGTAATCAGTGCTCGCGCGGCACATCCTTTAATGTTTGCAGACAGCCGACTGCAATGTATTAAACATTTTTGACTGGTTTTCAAATGTTTCTGACTGGATCCAAATCCTTTTGACGGGGATCCACTTCTTTTATTTAGAATCCAACGGATGGTTTATTTCAAAAGGCTATGTTTGATCACAGGTAAAAAACAAATGGTCACTGCATTTAATGAGACATCACACGGGAAACCGATATAAATAATTTTTATAATTACTTGATTTGTAAAAATTACATGATACATTTGTTGGGGCTCCAGTTGAAACAAGTGCAGAAAATCGTCTTTGCAACCCGACTGTACAAAAAAAAAGAAAGAAAAAAAAATGGACTGACAAACACGAACGATAAAGAAAACCGGAGTGGCGCTGTTTATCAAATCGGTCTTTTAAAAAACGTTTCAAAACGAAATTTTTTTACATAAGAAGAGAACATATAACTTAATAAAATGTAGTTGCTTATTGAAGTACAACACCTGTGAAATGAAATATCCGTGGCCAAACTGCGTGACAAAATGGTACTACACATGCGGGAAATTCGATCTCAGCATTCACATAACGTACACATTCGGTCCGCGGCAGAGTATTCTTAAAATACTGAGGATGTATAGCAGAGAATATGTGTCGTGTAATTCAATTTGACGCATTGTATTTTATAAAATTCCGTCAAAGAATGAGGAAACATCACAAATTATCTGCCGTGTATACGGTACCGAAGTCACGTGCGTTGGCTTTTAGACTAGTTAGGTACACGGTGTATGCCTCGGTAATTTTATCCTTGCAAGTATTTTCTCGGAAAAACATCAAAATTTAAACAAAGTAACGATCACATATAACACTGAATAACTGTCTTCATTGTATTGTAACTCGCGTTGACCGGTAACTCAGTTTTAATGCATGACATGCTTATTATCACGTTTTACAAATATGGTATATTGGTAATGCGGTGGGTGGGGTAGCGCCGATGTCAGGATTTTCGTTTCGGACCGATTGAGTTCTCAAAATTTCCGGAGCCCTGTTATGAATATACATCTAAAGGAACACAAACAAGATCTGAGATAAATCAGCCGCTTACCTAATGATATGTGAAATAGAGCTCGAGTTGCAAGTAGCGGTAAAATTCCATTTTCAACGAAAACAAACTGCATCAGTCTTACTAGAATGACTTGATACTAATGCAGACATCACCTGAACTCAGTTTAACCTTGAACTTTACCTCGTTTTGGACTTTGGTTGCTTTGTATTGACAAGGATGCCACCGGGGCCTCAAGCATTTATTGAACACAGCTCCTTGTTTAACTAAGAGTTATCCACTAGATGGTAAAAGTTTTCTTTGAAAATAGTTCTTTCAAATCAGTTATATTTTGTAAGTAACCAAAACACTGCTTCCGCATCTGACTTTGGCCTATCGGCCAATATCCTTCAGTGGTGGTGTACTTTAAAAGAAAACATTAGAAGTAATGTCTGTAAACTGAAAGGTTAGTTTTTTATGCCCCCGAAGGGAGGCATATAGTTTTTTAACCGTTTGTCGGCCTGTCAGTTTGTCGGTCTATCCGCAATTTTCATGTCCGGTCCATATCTTTGTCATCCATGGATGGATTTTCAAATAAGTTGGCATGAATGTGTACCACAGTAAGACGATGTGTCGCGCGCAAGACCCAGCTCAAAGCTCAAAGGTCAAGGTCACACTTGGACATTAAAGGTCATTTTTCATGATAGTGCATTGATGGGCGTGTCCGGTCCATATCTTTGTCATCCATGGATGGATTTTTAAATAAGTTGGCCTGAATGTGTACCACAGTAAGACGATGTCGCACGCAAACCCAGGTCTGTAGCTCAAAGGTCAAGGTCACCCATAGATGTTAAAGGTCATATTTCATGATAGTGCATTGATGGGCTTGTCCGGTCCATATCTTTGTTATTTATGCATGGATTTTAAAATTATTAGGCATGAATGTGTACCACAGTAAGACGTTTGGATTTTTTTTTTAAGATTAACTTCCCTTAGTTGTTACTATAAATAACTTAATATTTTAACTTTTTAGCTCACCTGAGCACAAAGTGCTCGGGGAAAGCTATTGTGATTGCTCACCGTCCGGCGTCCGGCTGTCCATCCGTCCACACTTTCCTTTAAACAACATCTCCTAAACCGCTAGGCAAATTTCAACTAATCTTCACAGGAATGCTCCTTGGGTGAAGCTCTACAAAAATTGTTCAAAGAATTGCATTCCATGCAGAACTCTGGTTGCCATGGCAACCAAAAGGAAAAACTTCTTCTCAAAAACCAGAAGCCATAGAGCTTAGATATTTGGTGTGAAGCATTGCCTAGTGAACCTCTACCAAGTTTATTCAAATCATGACCCCCCCCCAACCACAGGGGTCACTTGATTTTACATAGGAAAATCTTAAAAAGTCTTCTTCTCAAAAACCAGAAGCCCTAGAGCTTAGATATTTGACATGTAGCATTGCTTAGTGGACCTCTACTAAAATTGTTCAAATCATGACCCCGGGGTCACCTGATTTTACATAGATTTCTATAGGAAAATCTTCAAAAAAAATATAAAAATATAAACCAAAAGGCCTTGAGCTTAGATATTTGACATGTAGCATTGCCTAGTTGACCTCTACAAAATATTTTCAAATCATGACCCCGGGGTCAAAATTGACCCCGCCCCAAGGTTCACTTGATTTTTCATAGAAAAATCTTAAAAAATCATCTTCTCAAAAACTAGAAGCCTAGAGCTTAGATATTTGACATGTAGCATTGCCTAGTGGACCTGTACTAAAGTTGTTCAAATCATGACCTCGGGGTCAAAATTGACCCTGCCCCAGGGGTCACCTGATTTTACATAGATTTCTATAGGAAAATCTTCAAAAAAAATTTAAAAATATAAACCAAAAGGCCTTGAGCTTAGATATTTGACATGTAGCATTGCCTAGTTGACCTCTACAAAATATTTTCAAATCATGACCCCGGGGTCAAAATTGACCCTGCCCCAAGGGTCACTTGATTTTTCATAGAAAAATCTTAAAAAATCATCTTCTCAAAAACTAGAAGCCTAGAGCTTAGTATTTGACATGTAGCATTGCCTAGTGGACCTCTACTAAAGTTATTCAAATCATGACCTCGGGGTCAAAATTGACCTGCCCCAGGGGTTCCCTGATTTTACATAGATTTTCTATAGGAAAATCTTCAAAGAAGATTTAGAAATAAACCAAAAGGCCTTGAGCTTAGATATTTGACATGTAGCATTGCCTAGTTGACCTCTACAAAATATTTTCAAATCATGACCCCGCCCCAAGGTTAAAAAATCATCTTCTCAAAAACTAGAAGCCTAGAGCTTAGATATTTGACATGTAGCATTGCCTAGTGGACCTGTACTAAAGTTGTTCAAATCATGACCTCGGGGTCAAAATTGACCCTGCCCCAGGGGTCACCTGATTTTACATAGATTTCTATAGGAAAGTCTTCAAACAAAATTTAAAAATATAAACCAAAAGGCCTTGAGCTTAGATATTTGACATGTAGCATTGCCTAGTTGACCTCTACAAAATATTTTCAAATCATGACCCCGGGGTCAAAATTGACCCTGCCCCAAGGGTCACTTGATTTTTCATAGAAAAATCTTAAAAAATCATCTTCTCAAAAACTAGAAGCCTAGAGCTTAGATATTTGACATGTAGCATTGCCTAGTGGACCTCTACTAAAGTTATTCAAATCATGACCTCGGGGTCAAAATTGACCCTGCCCCAGGGGTCACCTGATTTTACATAGATTTCTATAGGAAAATCTTCAAAGAAGATTTTAAAAATAAACCAAAAGGCCTTCAGCTTAGATATTTGACATGTAGCATTGCCTAGTTGACCTCTACAAAAAATTTCAAATCGTGACCCCTGGGTCAAAATTGAATCCGCCCCAGGGGTCACTTGATTTTATATATAGGAAAATCTTCAAAAAATTTTCTAAAAATAAATCAGAAGGCCTAGATCTTAGATATTTGACAAGTAGCATTGTCTAGTGGACCTTTATGAAATTTGTTCAAATCATGACCCCCGGGGTCAAAATTGACCCGCCCCAGGGGTCACATGATTTTATATAGGAAAATCTTCAAAAATTTTCTAAAAATAAACCAGAAGGCCTAGGTCTTAGATATTTGACATATAGCATTGCCAAGTAGACTTCTACAAAATTTCTTCAAATCATGAACCCCGGTGTCAAATTGACCCCACCCCAAAATTTTCTAAAAATAAACCAGAAAGCCTAGAGCTTAGATATTTGACATGTAGCATTGCCTAGTGGACCTCTACAAAATTTGTTCAAATCATGACCCCCGGGATCAGATTGACCCCACCCCAGGGGTCACTTGATTCTATATAGGAAAATCTTCACACATTTTCTAAAAATAAACCAGAAGGCCTAGATCTTAGATATTTGACATGTAGCATTGCCTAGTAGACTTCTACAAAATTATTCAAATCATGACCCCCGGTGTCAAATTGACCCCGCCCCATGGGGTTACTTGATTATACATAGAAAAATCTTCAAAATTTTCTAAAAATAAACCAGAAGGCCTAGAGTTTAGATATTTGACAAGTAGCATTGCCTAGTGGACCTCTACAAAATTTGTTTAAATCTTGACCCTCCAGGGTCAAATTGACACAGCCCCAGGGGTTACTTGATTGTACATAAGGAAATCTTCATAAATTTGCTAAAAATAAACCAGAAGGCCGAGATCTTAGATATTTGATATGAAACATTGCCTAGTAGACTTCTACAAACTTTGTTCAAATCATTAACCCCGGGGTAAAATTGGCCCTGCCCCAGGGATTACTTGATTGTACATCGGAAAATCTTCCAAACAATTTCTAAAAATCATAAGTTTGACATTTGAAACATGTAGCTCATATTACTCAGGTGAGCGATCCAGGGTCATCATGACCCTCTTGTTTATAATTGTCCATAGGGAAAAACCAAGACCACTTTTCTGTGGTACAACATAGATGTTACTTCCTTTTACGTGTATTTTAACGTATCTCTGCCTGGTAAGGAGTTTTTTTTTTGTGGATTCAGAAAAACAAAAGAATTACAATAATTACTACACAACCACAGAATTAAAATTCCATTTGCAAATACAGGTGCTAGTGTAAAGAAATTTGCTATGACGGGCATATATTGTGACATTCTGGCACTTTTGTTTTTTTAGCTCGTGAGCTTTTGTGATCGCCCTTCGTCTGTCGTCCGTCCGTCGTCCGTCCGTCGTCCGTCCACAATTTCTTGTCTGCATGATAGTGGTTTCATTTATGATTTTTTTTTAACCAAACTTGCACACAACTTGTATCACCATAAGATCTTGATTCCTTTCTTAAACTGGCTAGATTCCTTTATGGGTTCCAGAGTTATGGCCCCTGAAAGGGCCAGAATTACCGTAGCTATTTCCACCTTGTCTGTACAATAGCAGCTTCATTTATGATTTGAATTTTATCAAACTTGCACAAAAATTGTACTGCCATAAGATCTCAGTTCCTTTGTTGAACCGGCCAAATCCCTTAATGGGTTCCAGAGTTATGGGCCCTGAAAGGGCCAAAATTAGCTATTTTGACCTTGTCTGCACAATAGCAACTTCATTTATGATTTGATTTTAACCAAACTTGCACACAACTTGTATCACAACAAGATTTTGATTCCTTTCTTGAACTGGCCAGATTCCATCATGGGTTCCAGAGTTATGGCCTCTTAAAGGTCCAAAATTGGCTATTTTGGTTTTTGCAGCCATATAGAGACTTCATTTATGGCTTTTTTTTGATACAAACTTCCAAAATATCTTCAACAACAGTAAATCTTGGATTCCATGACAAATCAGATCCAATCGTAGATTATTTTATATCTGATTACCCCCCCTGATTGTAGTCAAAATGGATTTATATTAGTAAGTACTTATAGGACTTATTTGAAATTTCATAATTGTCATTAGTTGAACTGAGCCAATCAGGGTAGATAACTATGGACTGATTTTATGTCATATTACCTCCCTTTATTTCAAATTAAAATGGGTATATCTCCGTAACTCATTAAGATACTGATCTGAAATTTTATTTATATCAACAGATTTATTTGGCAGATCCTTCTTTTGATCACTTACAATAATTTTCTTTTTAATTACTTCCCTTTTAAGTTAATATAAATAGCTTATTTTTAGTAACTTTTTTATTATTGGCCGTAGGGAAAAACCGAGAAAACTTTTCGGTGGTACAACATGGATGGCACCTCCAATTTTTAGTTGTTTTTAGCTCAGGTGAGTTTTTGTGATCGCTCGATGTCCGGCGTCTGTCTGTCGTCTGTCAACTTTTAGCTTGTGTATGCGATAGAGGCTGTATTTTTCAACTGATCTTCATGAAATTTGGTCAGAATGATTATCTTGATGAAATCTAGACCAAGTTCGAAACTGGGTCATCTGGGGTCAAAAACTAGGTCAAAAGGTCAAATCAAAGAAAAACCTTGTGTATGCGATAGAGGCTGTATTTTTCAATAAATCTTCATGAATTTTAGTCAGAATGATTACCTTGATGAAATCTAGGCCGAGATCAAATATGGGTCATCAGGTATCAAAAACTAGGTCACTAGGTCAAATAAAAGAAAAACCTTGTGTACGTGATAGAGTCTGTATTTTTCAATTAATTTTCAGGAATTTTGGTCAGAATGATTACTTTGATGAAATCTAGGCCGAGTTCAAATTTGGGTCATCTGGGTCAAAAACTAGGTCACTAGGTCAAATAAAAGAAAAACCTTGTGTACGTGATAGAGGCTGTATTTTTCAGTTAATCTTCTTGAATTTTAGTCAGAATGATTACTTCGATGAAATCTAGGCCAAGTTTGAAAATGGGTCATCTGGGGTCAAAAACTAGGTCACTAGGTCAAATCAAAGTAAAACCTTGTGTATGTGATAGAGGCTGTATTTTTCAATTAATCTTCATGAATTTTGGTCAGAATGATTACCTTGATAAAATCTAAACCAAGTTCGAAAATGGGTCATCTGGGGTCAAAAACTAGGTCACTAGGTCAAATCAAAGTAAAACCTTGTGTATGTGATAGAGGCTGTATTTTTCAATTAATCTTCATGAATTTTGGTCAGAATGATTACCTTGATAAAATCTAGGCAAAGTTTGAAAATGGGTCATTTGGGGTCAAAAACTAGGTCACTAGGTCAAATCAAAGAAAAACATTGTGTATACGATAGAGGCTGTATTTTTGCAATTAATCTTCATGAATTTTGGTCAGAATGATTGCCTTGATGAAATCTAGGTCAAATTTGAATATGGGTCATCTGGGGTCAAAAACTAGGTCACTAGGTAAAAGCAAAGGAAAAGCTTGTATATGCGATAGAGGCCGTATTTTTCAATTAATCTTCCTGAAATTAAGTCAAAATGATTACCTTAATGAAATCTAGGCCAAATTTGAAAATGGGTCATCTTGGGTCAAAAAGTAGGTCACTAGGTCAAATCAAAGAAAAACCTTGTGTATGCGATAGAGGCTGTATTTTTCAATTGATCTTCATGAAATTTGGTCAGAATGATAGCCTTGATGAAATCTATGTCAAGTTCGAATATGGGTCATCTGGAATCAAAAAACTAGGTCTTTAGGTCAAATCAAAGAAAATATTTACTTATACTCAATATTTTTGCTCCAATTTTAATGATAATTGGTCAGAATATTTTTTTCCATGAAATCACTAGGTCAAACATGTTTACTCTGTGTAATATGCTGTGTTATAGTGTGTTTCTCAGGTGAGCGACCTAGGGCCATCTTGGCCCTCTTGTTTGACATATCTGTACCTTGTAAGATTTTTTTTTCTTTTGGTTAAATTTCTTTCCTTTGTTGTTCCTGTCCTATTTTTTCTGAGGACCTTCTTGTCCTCAAGTGCAATGATAACAAGTGAGCGATTTAGGGCCATCATGGCCCTCTTGTTTGTGTTTTCTTACTATCTAGGTGTTTTGTTATAACATATTGTACGTATATATAGTACATTGTTGTTTATACATTATTGACAGATATCAGTTCATTATGTTATACTGCAGTAGAGAAAAATTAGTTGCCTTCCAATAGGGGACTTTGTATTGTATGGCAATACTTCATTCACTTGTTCTATTTTAAAGTAAGAAGTTAAGAAAATGTCCATAATCCACTTTTATTATCATAAATACAGTGTTCCAGCTATAAGGTAATGGATTGAAAAAAAGGTAATGAAATAAACTTTAAATTACACAATTATTAAAGTATTAAATGCTCTTTCCTTATCATTGACTATTAATTAACATGTCTGTAAGTGCCAGTTAAAAAAACTTGGTATAAAAACACAGAGTTTGATTTCAGATAAACTTTAAATAAAAAAAGTTATTACTGGTATTAAATCCATATAGAAATCTCCTAGAACATTTAAAATGTTTATCCTACATCAGTCATCCTGCATCAACTATTGCTAACATACCTAGTATATGGTAATGCTAAACTTCTTTACATTTTACAGTTAGGTGTAAATCAAGGTCTGATCAGCTTCTCATACATTCGGTATTTCAGTATAGGCTTTTTATCCCCCGCCGATGAAATCGGGAGGGGGGTATTGAAATGGCGTTGTCAGTCCGTCCGTCCGTCCGCAGCCATTTCTCAGTAACTACCTGGTAGAATTTCATGAAACTTGAAATTAAACATGAACCAACATACTGCCATGATGCCCGTCAAGTTTTTTTTTTTTTTGGATTGGTCAATTTCGCTCAGAGTTATTGCCCTTGATTTAATGAAAAATGTCCATTTGCAGCCATTTCTCAGTAACTAGCAGATAGAATTTCATCAAACTTGAAATAGACTTGAACCAAGATACTGCGATGATGCCCTTCAAGTTTTTTTTCGATTGGTCAATTTCTCTTAGAGTTATTGCCCTTGATTTAATGAAAAATGCACAAAAATATTCGTCCATAGCCATTTCTCAGTTACTAGCAGGTAGAATTTCATCAAACTTGAAATAAATATGAACCAACATACTTTGATGATGCCCGTCATTTTCTTTTTTCATTGGTCAATTTTCCATAGAGTTATTGCCCTTTAATTGTTTAAAAATCCACAGATCTGTACATAACAAACCAACCAATTGGAAGAATTTCATTACACTTCTTTCATTCTTTTCCATGAACATTTATTATAAACATGTGTTGTTGTGTACCTACATCTAGTCGCCACCTTACCTTGGTTCCCCCCCCCCCCCCCCCCCCCCCCCCCCCCCCCCCCCCCTATTTTTTTTTTTTTTTTCATGTTTAGTTTTCCCTCAATATTTATAATCAGCATGTAAACTTTTGTATCCTCAAAAAAAGCAGTCAAACAAATATATATAATCTGTTGGAAAAGAAAAAGAATATTTACTCAAAATTCATAACCTGGTGACAACAATGAGTAAGTGCAAAGATGATAATGTACATGTTATTACATGTATAATCTAGTTGTCTTATTTACTCAGCTGATACATTGAAAACTTTGATGTTTGTGTTCATGTACATTCCAACATATAGTCTGTTGTTGTTCTGGCAGTATGCAATACTCACTGGGAGGCATATACGCTGACTTCTATCCAGCAGGATCTTCACTTTGCTAAGGTCAGATGATAGTTGATGAACATTGTTTGAGAACTTCCCACACACATATACTATCCCTGACTCATCCACTGTGAGTTGACATGGTGTAATCAGTTGATCATCCTTGTAGATTGCCTTGACCTTACCATCAAAGGTCAGACCTGTCACTGTGTCTCTGCCCCAGTCAGACACATAAATGATTGTATTGTCAGGACTAACTGCCAAGTAGCAAGGATTTCTAAACAGAGGCTTTCCCTTGGAATCTTTATCAAAAGTTTTAAGTACATGACCAGACATATCAAATATCTGAACTTTTTCAGAGTAATAGGATACAATGAGATTGTTATTACTACAGGCGATACCACGGCAGTCTGCTCCTACTTCTATATTATCAGTATTGATCACTGTCATGGTCTCAGAAAATGTTATCAACCTGACAATCCCTTTATCAGGAAATGTAATAGCAACTTTGTTGTCCTCAACTTTTGTGATGTCAAATGGTTGAGATAACATGTCTATTGTTTTAGCTGTAGGCTTGTTTTGCTTTATGTTTTGGACTACTGCCAGGCATTTGGCATTATGATATGCAACTATCAGTGTGTTCACAGACAGCAGACATGAACTTTGCCAGATACATGTATTATAACCTGTCTCTATGTTAGAGTGAAATGTAGCAACTCTTCCTTTTCTTGACTTGGGTATGTCCTTGTAAGAGAAAAAGTTGGTAGTGTTATCAAGAGTTTCCATAGTTGGGACAGATTTTCTAAGTTCAGTGTTATAATAATGTATTTCATTCTTTCCTTGTAATATATTTACTTCCTTTCCTAGATCTTTTAAACTTCCCTTTGCAGTTTTCATTACTATAAATAACTGACATCCTTGACCTAGATTTTGTTTCTGTTTGAGATCTGCAGATGATATTTTTAAGTCATCTATCAAGGTCAAGGTTTTCTTCATCAATAAGTCTAGGTTTGCCTGGTCGGTTTCCTTTAAACTTTGGATCTTCTTTGTAACATCTCTCTCTTCATAACTGAGTTTCTCCTCAAAATTTCTCTTCTTATCTGCCAGTTGTTCAACCAACACCTGTCTTTCTCTCTTCAACATGGCAATGGTTTCTTCCATTTTCTTATCAAAGTTTTCAATGACTTCTGTCTGCTGTTTACTGTAGCTAGTTACAAGTTTGTTTTTTTGATTGCTAATTTTCAACATTTCATTGGTTTCTTGCGAAATGATATATTCTATATTTGATTGGAGTTGCTGTCTTGTATATTCTAGATCTTCAGACAATGTGTCCATTTGTTTAAAAAGGTCCTTAAATTCCTTACTTTGCTCAACCCCTTTAACTAGTGTTGGCAAATGTCTGACTTTATTACAATTCTGATGGTTATTTGTCTTGCACATGTAACAAGCAATTTTATCACATTTTTCACAGTAAAATTTTACTATTTCATTTGAATGAGCAGAGCATTTTTCAAAGCAGAAATCTTGAGGCATGTTATTTTTGTCTTGAATTTGATGATTACCAAAGTGTCTCTTATGATATAAGATACACATATCACATTTATATTCCACACAGTCCACACAGAAACCTTCGGCAGGCACATATTTTGCTGAATGTTTGTCACATTTCTCACAGTACATTTCTTTTATTTCATCCGAGTCTTGTGTCTGTGATGCACTCAAGTTTGACATGTTTGATGCCATTTTTCACAATATTTCATAAATTAAATTGAAAGATTAAAGTGTAGTAATTTCACAACGGCTAAAGATTTCATCTAAGCTTATCACAGAGGGTTAAATAGTGTAACTCGTAGTCATATGATAATACAAAGTCTGATATTTTTATCTCTTTTTTCTTGATAAAAGATTCGTATGCTTGTACCCATTTTCAGTGACTATTTTTGTATATACAATTTGCGGGCTCAGTCGCTTGTTACTATTAATTTAGAATATGTAAGAAATGTGATAGTGTAGATTGACCTGATTGTATACTTAAAGCTCCCATAGTGCTTTGTTCCTGTGATTGCTCTAGATGAAAAGAAATGAGAAAAATGGTAAAGTTATCCAGACTTTCGAGACATCTGAAGGAAGTGTAAAATTTGTGAAAAGTCATAAAAAATATCATAAAAAACAATAGTATGCTGCAATATCAGTAGTATACAAATAGTGTGCTGCAGTATCTGCAATAAATAGAAAATCTTTGTTTGTTTTAAGTGAATGTGGAATATCTCTCACTGAGAAGTTAGAAAATTTCAAAAATTTTCAAGAGCGCGTAGCGCCAGTGAAAATATAAAAATTTGCTCACTTCAAGGTGAGATATATTCCATATTCACGAAAAACAAACAAATTTTCTTTTTATTTTATGCCTAATTACGTTGAGATGTGCATTTTGCAACAAATTTTAATCTCAGCATGGGAAACAGACGCGCGTAAACAGACATGACGTCAGATGTGTTGTGACGTTAGAAAGACGCATACAACATAAAGTTTCCATTTTATTTTATTTTTTGCTGCATAACAAAGTGCTACTACAATTTTCAACCTGTTTTAAGCAAATAATTTAAAATTCATACACAGTGTACAAGTAGATCGGCATTTACAGTGAGTGATAACAGTGAATGATATGGATTATATCTCACTGATAAAACACAGTATTTCATCAGTTAGCATAAAATAAAACAAAAGTATGCAATATCTGCAATAAAACAAAAGTATGCTGCAATATAACAATTGATGCTGCAATATCAGCAGTATAACAATAGTATGCAGCAATATTATCATCATGGTGCGCTGCAATATCAACCATATCACATTGGTGTGGTGAAATATCAGAAGTATATCAATTTTGTCTTGCAATATCAGCAGTATTACAATAGTTGTGCTGCAATATCTGCAGTACAACAATAGTGTGCTGCAATATTTACAGTGTAACAATAATGTGCTTCAATATTAGAATTTTACATAAGCCCTAATCTTTTCCATTGAAAATTATGACGTTCATTTCATATGAACAGCAAAAGGAAAGGCATGAAAGTTACATCATCCCTGCTTAGTAATAACCGACCGCTGCTTTTGCAACCTCCGCATATAGTCAAGGGGAACATTCTTTAGATGACGTCGCAGTTGTTCCGTCTTGTGAACAGAATGGCTGGGAAGCTGATTTTAATGTTAAATGCCAGAAAATGATTATGTGCAATTTATAATATTATCTTGTTTACGAATTGAAAGGAAATAAGATGTAAATATAAGACATGAAACTATTTTTTGGTGTTCATGCGAAATGAAAGACAGAATAGGATCGGCAAATTAAACGTGAATTATGGATTTGCTAATCCTATTCTGTCATTCACTTCGCATGAACACCAAAAAAAAATCATTTCATTTCTTAACAGTGTTACAATAGTGTGCTGCAATATTTGCAGTATAACAGTAGTATTCCCAGAAATTGAGATACCCTCAACCAGAATCATTAAGTGGAATCATTAAACCATTATAGTGTATTAAAAAGCATAGCTTTTCTGATACAGCTATCCCAATGCTGTATTTTTTATGCGAAATGTTTCAGTTAAACATTTACTGTGAACATTGTTTTTGTTAAAGTTGCTGACAATGAATCTATTGTCTCTTGCTGATCAAGGTTCAAAGTTCCTCTTGGGGTGTCAAACTCTTCCTGTGAGGAAGCCTTCCTTCTAGCTTTCAGAAGATGGGTGGTTCTACCGAGTCAGCCCAAGCCTAAAGTAATGCCTGGAGAGGCACCTGGGTCTTCCTCCACCACCAAAAACTGGAAAAGTTGCCATATTTAACTTAACTGTGTTGGTGTGACTCTAAACGAAAACAAAGACAAAAATTTAATGACCGTCTGATTCCGCAGTTACTATCATTCTACTTAGTGATATGAAATATTGTTGTTTTGAACAAAGCAGATTTTTTGTAAAACAATAGGGAATTTCACTTGTTTATTATGTCTCCCCCAGGAGACATATTGTTTTTGCCCTGTCCGTCCTTCCGTCCGTCCATCCGTCCGTACGTCACACTTCATTTCCGAGCAATAACTGGAGAACCATTTGACCTAGAACCTTGAAACTTCATAGGGTTGTAGTGCTGCTGGAGTAGACGACCCCTATTGTTTTTGGGGTCACTCCGTCAAAGGTCAAGGTCACAGGGGCCTGAACATTGAAAACCATTTCCGATCAATAACTAGAGAACCACTTGACCCAGAATGTTGAAACTTCATGGGATGATTGGTCATGAAGAGTAGATGACCCCTATTGATTTTGGGGTCACTCCGTCAAAGGTCAAGGTCACAGTGACCTGAACATGGAAAACCATTTCCGATCAATAACTAGAGAACCACTTGACCCCGAATGTTGAAACTTCATAGGAAGATTGGTCATGAAGAGTAGATGACCCCTATTGATTTTGGGGTCACTCCGTCAAAGGTCAAGGTCACAGGGGCCTGAACATTGAAAACCATTTCCGATCAATAACTAGAGAACCACTTGACCCCGAATGTTGAAACTTCATAGGATGATTGGTCATAAAGAGTAATTGACCCCTATTGATTTTGGGGTCACTCTGTTAAAGGTCAAGGTCACAGGGGCCTGAACATGGAAAACCATTTCCGATCAATAACTTGAGAACCACTTGACCCAGAATGTTGAAACTTCATAGGATGATTGTACATGCAAAGTAAATGACCCCTATCGATTTTGGGGTCACTCCATTAAAGGTCAAGGTCACAGGGGCCTGAACATTGAAAACCATTTCCGGTCAATAACTTGAGAACCACTTGACCCCGAATGTTGAAACTTAATAGGATGATTGGTCATGCAGAATAGATGACCCCTAACGATTTTGTGGTCACTCTGTGAAAGGTCAAGGTCACAGGGGCCCGAACATTGAAAACCATTTCCGGTCAGTAACTTGAGAACCACTTGACCCAGAATGATGAAACTTCATAGGATGATTGGTCATGCAGAGTAGATGACCCCTAACGATTTTAGGGTCACTCTGTTAAAGGTCAAGGCCACAGGGGCCTGAACATGGAAAACCATTTCCAATCAATAACTTGAGAACCTCTCGACCCAGAATGTTGAAACTTCATAGGATGATTGTTTGTGCAGAGTAAATGACCCCTATTGTATTTGGGGTCACTCCGTTAAAGGTCAAGGTCACAGGGGCCTGAACATTGATAACCAGTTCCGATCAATTACTTGAGAACCACTTGACCCAGAATGTTGAAACTTCATAGGATGATTGAACATGCAGAGTAGATGACCCCTATTGATTTTGGGGTCAGTCTATTAAAGGTCAAGGTCACAGTGGCCTGTTCATGTAAAATCATTTTTTGGAAATAACTTGAGAACCACTTGACCTACAATGTTGAAACTTAATAGGATGATTGGACATGCAGAGTAGATGACCCCTATTTATTTTGAGGTCACTTGATCAAAGGTCAAGGTCACAGGAGCCTGAACAGTGACTTGAGAACCACTAGGCCAAGAGTGTTGAAATTTAGCGGGATGACTGGACATGCCAAGTAGATGATCCCTATTGCAGCCAACCATCAGTGTCTCTTTGACTTGCGCTCCAGACCCCTATTGACTTCTTGCCTATAGGACTTTGCATTGGGGGAGACATGCACTTTTTTACAAAAGCATTTTCTAGTTTGGATTTAACTTTGTGGGTTGACACAACCATGAAACGAGTCGCCTCATGTAGATAATTCATGATTTCACAGTATGCAAATGAAATTTTATATTGGTCTAGAGAACTTGTCACTTCTTGTGAATGGATTTAAATCCTTTTTCATCTAAAAACATCAGCCTGGTTTTATACTTAAGAAGTGAAGCCTGTTGCCCTGGGTATTTTAAGTACAACCTATGGATGTATTTCATACCCAAATTGAAATTGCTCCAGCTGTGATTCATATCTAATATCAAGTTTGTTGTTTGTTTCATTTCCATTGTTATATTGATCCAGAGCTACATGCTTTTTAAGTTATAAATCACTAGAATGACAAAATTGTATACTGTTAATGGACAGCCTTTTAAAAAATGTACAGGTCACATAATTATGGCAATGTTACGTATGTATATAACCATGCCATTTGAACACTGTGACCTCCAGAATAATATGTCTTTAGGGTCAATTAATTTGGAAGTAACAACTGCTTAAGGTTAATTATGTCTCCCCCAGGAGACATATTGTTTTTGCCCTGTCCGTCCGTCCGTCCTTCCGTCCGTACGTCACACTTCATTTCCGAGCAGTAACTGGAGAAACATTTGACCTAGAACCTTCAAACTTCATAGGGTTGTAGGGCTGCTGGAGTAGACGACCCCTATTGTTTTTGGGGTCACTCCGTCAAAGGTCAAGGTCACAGGGGCCTGAACATTGAAAACCATTTCTGATTAATAACTAGAGAACCACTTGACCCAGAATGTTGAAACTTCATAGGATGATTGATAATGAAGAGTAGATGACCCCTATTGATTTTGGGGTCACTGCGTCAAAGGTCAAGGTCACAGTGGCCTGAACATTGAAAACCATTTCCGATCAGTAACTAGAGAACCACTTGACCCAGAATGTTGAAACTTCATAGGATGATTGGTCATAAAGAGTAGATGACCCCTATTGATTTTGGGGTCACTCCATCAAAGTTCAAGGTCACAGGGGCCTGAACATGGAAAACCATTTCCGATCAATAACTAGAGAACCACTTGACCCAGAATGTTGAAACTTAATAGGATGATTGTACATGCAAAGTAGATGACCCCTATCGATTTTGGGTCACTCCATTAAAGGTCAAGGTCACAGGAGCCTGAACATTGAAAACCATTTCCGGTCAGTAACTTGAGAACCACTTGACCCAGAATGTTGAAACTTAATAGGATGATTGGTCATGCAGAGTAGATGACCCCTAACGATTTTGGGGTCACTCTGTGAAAGGTCAAGGTCACAGGGGCCTGAACATTGAAAACCTTTTCCGGTCAGTAACTTGAGAACCACTTGACCCAGAATGATGAAACTTCATAGGATGATTGTTCATGCAGAGTAGATGACCCCTAACGATTTTAGGGTCACTCTGTTAAAGGTCAAGGCCACAGGGGCCTGAACATGGAAAACCATTTTCAATCAATAACTTGAGAACCTCTCGAATCAGAATGTTGAAACTTCATAGGATGATTGTTCATGCAGAGTAAATGACCCCTATTGTTTTTGGGGTCACTCCGTTAAAGGTCAAGGACACAGGGGCCTGAAAATTGATAACCAGTTCCGATCAATAACTTGAGAACCACTTGACCCAGAATGTTGAAACTTCATAGGGTGATTGAACATGTAGAGTAGATGACCCCTATTGATTTTGGGGTCAGTCTATTAAAGGTCAAGGTCACAGTGGCCTGTTCATGTAAAATCATTTTTTGGAAATAACTTGAGAACCACTTGACCTACAATGTTGAAACTTAATAGGATGATTGGACATGCAGAGTAGATGACCCCTATTTATTTTGAGGTCACTTGATCAAAGGTCAAGGTCACAGGAGCCTGAACAGTGACTTGAGAATCACTAGGCCAAGAGTGTTGAAATTTAGCGGGATGACTGGACATGCCAAGTAGATGATCCCTATTGCAGCCAACCATCAGTGTCTCTTTGACTTTCGCTCCTGACCCCTATTGACTTCTTGCCTATAGGACTTTGCACCGGGGGAGACATGCGCTTTTTTACAAAAGCATTTTCTAGTTTTGTTTAAAAAAAGGTAGCAGTTATACCAGAATGCATACCAGTAGTTGTTTATAATTTCAGATGGACAAACAGTTTACAAACTGCTCGGGTAACTAGATGGGGTGGAATGATATCCACTCCCGATGCTGTGCTTCAGGCTGTGATAAAACGATCTCTGATAGATAGTGGATGTCCATCTCATATAGTGAATGAGCTCATGGAAAATGCACACGAACGACGTTGGCCAGCGGGTCTAGCTACGTTAGAAACAAGACAGATTAATAGACGACAGTATGAAAATTATGTCACCAAAAGAATACCGGGTATGGTTAAAATGGAATACAAAAATATTAAAGACTTTCAAGTACAGGCCTTTGGCATTCCTATTTTTTTCCCCTACATTTTCCTAGTACTTTTTTAAATGCCTCGTACTTTTTCCTACTTTTTAATGAAAACCTCCTACTTCTCCTACTTGTTTGCTCGACATAAAAAAGGAAAAAAAATAAACAGCCTTTTCAGTAGTTATATTTGCAGATGTGTAGCTGACAGTTTCCATTTGGTGCCTCCTGCAATAAAACTCCATGAGCATAGTTGTTTTACGCTGTGATGCTCCGCTGAAGGTGCTTGGTTGCATTTTGAGTACTTCAATAGCACATTTTATTTGTGTTTTTTGTTTGGGTTTGGAAAACATTTTAAAATATGTTAATAACCTCCTACTTTTCCTACTTTTTTTGTGTGGGACCTCCTACTATTTGGCAAGGCCATGCTGGAAGGCCTGCAAATATTTACAAGTGCTTTTTTAAATGACTTCACAAATGATATTATTTGCATGATAAGTGCAGAGACTGTACTCTGTAAAATCAGGCATCTTCATGAAATTACTAATCAGTGCTCCAGCTAGGATTAAAAAAGGGCAGGGTGCTGGCACTGAAAAGGGCACTTCTGGGGTGGGGGTCGGTCTAGGACCTGCTCCCCTGGGAAAAAAATATAACTGGTCCATGCATTCAGTGCATTTTAACATACTTTAGGCATGGAATTTGGCATAATTTAGGCATGTTTTTTGGCACACTTTAGGCGTGGTATAAGGCATACTTTGTCTTTTAATAGGCTATATCTGTCATCTCTAATACACCTATTTATTAACTAAAAATTCTGCTGTTTGTATTTTACTTGGCATTGATTATCAACTTGTAACATTTCTTTGTAATTGCATACTGTATAACAATATCTATGTGTTTAGGCCTATTTTACTTGTTACAATTTCAGTACGCATCTTCTCCATCTACTTGATATTTATAAATTTATATATACAGAAAATAAAGTTTAAACTTCCACTTAAATAAATGAAATCAGGCAAAGTTTTTAACTTCAACTTGTAATAGAACGTAATCCGGGTATCCAAAATTCTATATCCGGGTATGGTTACACTTTTTTCTAAAAAGTCGTCTAATGTCCAGTTTAAACAATATTTTTGAAAAATTATTATGATGCAAAGACAGTTTAATAGCATTTTACAGTATCTGACATTAAAGTGTACCCTGTCATTACATCTTAGTAAACTAATTTCAAAGAAATCTTCATGAAAAATCGGCAATTTCACAAAGCAGACGACAACCTACTTTCGATTTCAAAAACTTGTAAAACGATAAAATCAAAATATTTTCCTATTTAAATTTGATTGTGATCGATTTTTATTAATTAGATTTAAATGTCTGTTGTCTGGACTTTAGTTTCAGTTGTGTATAAAGGGGTATTTACGACTATATTACCGAAAACGAAAGTACACTTTGACAGGTGGCGCGAAAATGATAATGATTTCAGACTGGTTTGCAAACTGTTTTAACACTAAGGTTCAGTGATTAAATGCTAGTGAAGCAGTCTAAAATATCATGGTCTGCCTCGGGCACGATTACAGCAGGTAATTGTTTGCTAATTATATCAATGCCCCCCGGCGTGTATCACTCGATAAAAAGGGGGCAATAAAGCAGTGTATTATAATCACTGAGGCAAAAAAGGGAAGTTTGGCTTAAAAAATGAAATGAATGGTTGTAAAACGGGCAGGGTGCCTGGCGGGGCAACAGGGCGGAACGAATTTCGGAACGGGCGATGCACCCTGCTGTAAATAGCTAGCTGGAGCACTGCTAATGTATATTTTACATTGCAGTATTACAGGTGTCACTCATTATTTATGCATTTATTTTCAAGGTCAACATTTTGTTTATTTACAGGTAAACAAGCAGTGGTTGTGACAAGTATAGAGAATCAACATATGCCAGAAGATCTGATCATGGAACCAGGACTTGTTATGATCTTTGCTCATGGAGTTGAATAACTAAACTCCTGTAATAGGTAGACTTTTTAAAAGTGCCACTCTTCCTGTTTGTGTGTATTCATGATTTGAGTGCTTGAACTTGATGCCTTCTCCTTCAGAATTGTTAAACCACTAAAACATCCCTTGAATTCAAGTTTGGTGATAGTGAAATTAGAATCCTTAATGGGGACCTCTATGACAGAGTGATCAAGAACACTACCCTCATCCCCAATTTCAGACTGGGGTTGAAATGCTTTTCCATTTTGCTAAAGATGAGTGTTTTTTTCTGCTCATTGATACAATATTGCCCATTGGGCTCCTGGCCCGTTTGTCTCTCTGTATCACAAACAGTTAAATGTAATTGTATGACTATAGTTGTTAGTGACTTTTAAAACCAGTCAATGAAACACTTGTGTGTCATTATTCTTTTTGTTATCTTACAATTTCGACTTTAGATGAAATAGGTAATCATTACAGGTACTTGTTTGACACGAAAATCTTAAGTATTAGCAACAGAGCTGGTTTTTAA
The DNA here is from genome assembly GCF_021730395.1 of Mercenaria mercenaria. Classification (NCBI taxonomy): domain Eukaryota; kingdom Metazoa; phylum Mollusca; class Bivalvia; order Venerida; family Veneridae; genus Mercenaria; species Mercenaria mercenaria. The sequence goes on along the minus strand of NC_069378.1, from coordinate 34,397,408 downwards.
ATATCATATATCTTTTGAAACCTTAAAGCATTAATATTTGTGCTGTACATATAACTAAGCATAAAAGCATATTCACTAAATAGGTGTATAACTGTTAGAGACTATAGCACGCAACATTCCAAAGCAAGTCGAAATACTTTACCCTTTCTGAGAACAACAGCACTGCAAAATTGATTTGATCTGAGATGTTATTTGTGTTTACATTAATGGAATAGTGATGTGAGAAAAATATAGCTAGATAACAGAACAGTGAAGCAGATTTAAATTTAATATTAATTGATATAATTTTGGATATGATTTTATTTTATTTTAATGATTACTTTCGTTTTACAGGACCAAAGCTCATATAATCCCAGCAAGCATCAACAGAATACATAATCAGCATCATGGAACATCCTACATCCTACATCAGTGGTGAGATATCATACTTGCATCTGTGTAAAACATGATAATACAAAACATGCCTTCATTGTGGGAGTATATGCCAAAAAGGAAAATTCCACACACATACAGAGATTAGATAGGACTCCAGCTCCACAAAGATGACCACAGGATTTTCTAAGTTGAAGACAATCTGTTGCAGTTGTGCTGTATTCCTAGAGTGCAAGAAGTTATTCAGTTTTATATATTATTCACCATTAAAAATGAGGGTTAAGCTTTGAATAAGATTGCTTACTTCCAGTTGTAAGTATCTTTGATGATAAAAATTCATTTCTCTTAGGAGTAAGTTCCAAAGATAAATTGCTGTTTTTCTGTAATACATTACTATTTTTAGAAGTGTAATAGTCTGAATCAAAATGTTATTCTAGACAGTGGGAATTTACCCATTAAGGAGATTTTATATTTATATAATAGGCATGACTACTTGACTCCTGATATAAGTCGCCGGTCAATAGCTTGTGCTATTGGCTGGTTTATAGTTCAACAGTAAATTTTGCTGGGTTGAAGTCAAAACTTGAAAGAAAAAAAAATGAAAATTTATTTCTGATGTCATGTAATAAAACACTTATTGAATGGTCTCCTGGTCAGTAGTCAAGATAGTTTACCCTTAGACAAGAGGCGATAGTTTTGACTATTGACCAGGAAGCCATTCAGTAAGTGTATACTAATGCAGTTGTTATATATTACACTGTCTGTACTTTCTGCTCAACCTGCTCTTCAACATTTTCATAGTGATGAAAATGACTTTGTGCAAAGGATTGGTATGCTTCAGACATCATGTCTAGTAATCTCCCTTTATTATACCCATTTCTTATTGACAAGAGTTATCTTTCTTTTGAATGATGGCTTCCTTAGATTATAGCTGAAAAAGAACATTGCATCCTTACATTTACAGTATATTTGAAAGTGATATATGTAAATGAGCCGTGCCATGAGAAAACCAACATAGTGCGTTTGTGACCAGCATGGATCCAGACCAGCCTGCACATCCACACAGTCTGGTCAGGATTCATGCTGTTCGCTTTCAAAGCCTGTTGCGATTAGAGATACTGTTAGCTAACAGTATGGATCCTGACCAGACTGCCCGGATGTGCAGGCTGGTCTGGATCCATGCTGGCTGCGAATGCACTATGTTGTTTTTCTCATGGTGCAGCTGTTTGATGTAACTTCTGAGTAGCGCACATAGTGTCCAGAAAAACTACTTTGCATACAATTTAAAAAAAAAATCTTTTTTATACATGTACATGTATATAAATGTATATGAGACACATTTTAGAAATCCTTTTGTTTATATAGGCTGGATACATGCAGACCTCTTGTATTCAGATGTTATGTTTTGCAATGGAAAGAACAAATTTATTTACTTTTGTGATATTATTTCTCTGCTTTTTCTAACATAAAGCTTTGAGTAAAGATTATGTTTGCAAGAGTTGAGAAATGATTCAGTGCAGGAAATAGACAGCATATTATTTTCTTTGTAGCTACATAAACCATGTATAAAAGAAGCACTATGCTATTAGCTTCTGTTTGATATTCATAATTCAGAAAAATAGTTGCATTGCCTGTTTCAAGAAATGTCACTTTGAGAATCACCTTTTAGTGATGTTGGGTATGTGTAAAATTTTAAGATAAGTGTGCAAACTATTTTTATAAATTCCAGAAACATTCAGATTTTTTTTTCAAAGTAGATTGTACATATATATGGAATATACTGTGTTGTTTTGTTTTAAATTTCCAGAAATAGTCTGTTGTAAGCATATAATTTGTGCATTTTTTGTGTGTCCAAGGTTAAAAAAGCTGAGTTAGGAGACCAGTCTTATATTGCAATGTTGTCAATGGTTTATTTCAAGACTTAGCTAACAAACAACCAGTTAAATGCTGAAATATTGATAATGGTCTCAAACTTAAGGATCTGGAGGCCTGATATGAGAAAGTTAGTAACATGCTTTTTAAATAGGTACCGACTCTGTATTATTTTGATACATGATCATGTTTTTGTTTCTGGTTTGTTTTTGTTCTCATCCCAATCATGCTAACAATTTTTGTCATATTTAATGTTTTAAGTGTATATTCTGTTTAAAACTTGTGTGTAAATGATGTGAGTTTTTTTTGTATGCTGTATGATATAAATAATAACTAAACCTAGTGCTTGATAAAAAATGAATTTTTTTATACAGGGTTTCAGTGTTTTGACTTGGATGATTTATTTCTTAAATACGTTGTATTTTTTCTCCTGAGAAGTGGGGAGATACATAAATTTTACATTGTCTTTTATTTTTTGTCAGTCTGCAAAAAAACTTTGTCCAGACTTCACCTCTGGAAGTTTTGGTGCGATTTCAACCAAACTTTGTAGGGATGCTCAGTACCATGTTTTTATGCCCCTGCCATGTCTGTCCATTTGTTCGAGATTTAACCATTTCACCTATAGCCCACATTAAAGGCACTCACCTCCAGATTTAGGCTAAAAATGATCTTTCTTTGAAATTGAAGTTTGGTCATATTATTTGATAGGAGTTTTTGTTTCTAAACTATTTAAAAAAATGCCAAATCAAGAAATAAAAGATGCCCACGTGTTGAATCAAACTTTCTGCTGTCTCTACTAATACCACCACGAAGAATTATGTTTTCAACATGCATTAACTATAGATATTTATAATTAAGACACTTTACCTTCTAGAAAAGCGTTGCAAACTCTTTTCAATTTTCATTGTAAAATGTAGTAAAACCAATTAAATCTCATGTGTTTCCATAACATACAGTTTGTCAGTAATTAAGTTTCAAAGCTTTCCAGATACCTAATTGAAAAAAAATGTTCTCGTACGATCTTGAGGCCAGTGCCTTTAATGACCTGATTTAGTTCATACTCACAACAGTCCTTGTGGCAAATCCTTCAAACTGACTTTTATATAATTGACCTTGAACTTTCTATGACCTTCACCTTTCTCAACATTGTATGGTCCTACAGCTGGCATATATGAATTAACAATTTAGTTAATGTTCATTGTTGATATTCCTTATGAAACTGACTAAACTAAGAAACTGACCTAGTATAGATGACATTGACATTCATGTGATCTTCACCTAAAACTTCAAAGGTCATACACAGTGGATATGATTATGCATTTTGAAAACGCAACTACTTGTTCTGTTTTGTTTTTTGCTTTTCATATCCGTGGCATTTTCTGGATGAAATGCATTATGCCACGGTTTTGGATAAACTGCCCATTGATACTACTAATTTGTTTTTAGATAAGAAGTCAATGTTTAGTTTAGATTAGTATCTTTGGTACATTGCTTCATCATGAAGAAGGTATGGAATTTCTTTTTGTCTCCAAACACATGTCATTGTGATATGTTTGGATATTGGATACCGATTCACCTTTCTGTTTAAATGAAGCGGTATGGGGAGACGTGCTTTTATAAAAGCAATCTCTGTTATGTATAAGTTTGTACAATTAATGATATTTGTGATAGACAAATTTCCTAGCATTCTATACCACCCTGGCATTGCATTTTGAAATGTCATGTTAGTGTGACAATATTTCACCTCGTGGAGAAAGGATCTAAATGATGTTTGGTCTATAGTGTTTAGGGATTGTTGAAAATTGTTTGATGCCATGCTGTCAAAAGATAATAGGTAAGAAGCACGGAGCACTAAAAACACAGCCTTAGAGCCACACATTTGCAAAGTAGAACTACAGCAAAAAGAAGCGGTAATGGAAAAATATTACAAACGAGTTTCGTCAAAAATCATATTAAACTGGCACTGGTTTCTGTCCATGTTATCCAGGATTGTAAAATTTTTAAACATTACATAGGTTGATCAGCTTCATGCGTATTACTTATTAGTTTCGTATTTGGTATATTTCAAATCTTGTTGGAAGAGAATATCTAAAATTAAGTGAATCAGCTAACTGTATATGGAAAGTTGGGCATTTAAATTGTCTTGTTGTAATAAAGGACAAGTCAGTACCAGGGTAATATTCATAAAGATTTTGTCCAAATTTTAGGCTTATATTTGTAATTGTACTACAGTTTTCATTGTGATTTCCTTGTTTTATCAAAAGTCAACAGAGATAGAATTATAAAGAGAAATATAAAATTTCAACTGTCAGTTGGCATAAAAAAATCGGAAGATTTTCTCTCAGGCATTTAGGTTTACTCACAATTGATACAAAATTGTTTGTGTATCTAAGTTAATTTTTAGCTCGACTATTCGAAGAATAGTCTAGCTATTCTACTCACCCTGGCGTCGGCGTCGGCGTCACACCTTGGTTAAGTTTTTGCATGCAAGTACATACAGCCATCAATTAAAGGCATATAGCTTTGAAACTTATTTTTTCTTTTTCTAGGTCAATTACCAACCTCTCTGGGTCAAGTCCCATAACTCTGACATGTATTTTGAGCAAATTATGCCCCCTTTTGGACTTAGAAAATTTTGGTTAAAGTTTTACATGCAAGTTACTATCTCCAAAACTAATGCAGATATTGATTTGAAACTTCACATGTGTCTTCAGGGTTATAAAACTAGTTGATAGCAGCAAGTCCCATAACTCTGACTTTCATTTTGGCCAAATTATGCCCCCTTTTGGACTTAGAAAATTCTGGTTAAAGTTTTGCGTGCAAGTACATACAGCTATTTCTGAAAGGCATATAGATTTGAAACTTACTTTTCTTTTTCTAGATCAATTACCAACCTCACTGGGTCAAGACCCATAACTCTGACACGTTTTTTTGAGCAAATTATACCCCCTTTTAGACTTAGAAAATTTTGGTTAAAGTTTTACATGCAAGTTATTATCTCCAAAACTAGTGCAGATATTGATTTGAAACTTCACATGTGTCTTCGGGGTTATAAAACTAGTTGATAGCAGCAAGTCCCATAACTCTGACCTTCATTTTGGCCAAATTATGCCCCCTTTTGGACTTAGCAAATTCTGGTTAAAGTTTTGCGTGCAAGTACATACAGCTATTTCTAAAAGGCATATAGATTTGAAACTTATTTTTTCTTTTTCTAGATCAATATCTAACCTCACTGGATCAAGTCCCATAACTCTGGCATGTATTTTGGGCAAATTATGCCCCCTTTTGGACTTTGAAAATTCTGGTTAAAGTTTTACATGCAAGTTTCTATCTCCAAAACCAATGCAGATATTGAATTGAAACTTCACATGTGCCTTCGGGGTTATAAAACTAGTTGATAGCAGCAAGTCCCATAACTGATATGCATTTTGGTCAAATTATTCCCCCTTTTGAACTTAAAACTCTTTTGATATTTAACCTTTTTGGGTAATATTTTCCTGCTTCTGGGAAAATATTTCGAATAGTCGAGCTTGGCTGTCTTACGGACAGCTCTTGTTAATTACCAGTGTTGCGCATATGAGTAACTCCTCAAAGAATGTTAGTCATTTTTTGTAGCAAGATAGGAAGATGCTGTAATTCTAGAAGGGGCTTCAATGTTGTAGTCCAGTGTCTTTCAAATTCTGTTTCAAAAGTACTGTAGCCAGTTGATACAAACAAGTTTTTTTACCAACTTAAAATGTACATAAAATGTTTTCGTTGGTATTAATTTGAACTCTGTATACCTACCTGTCGCTTTTTAGTAGAGCGAGGTCGTATGGCAGTAAATAGTATTGTTTTATCTGTGATTCACCTTCTTGTCTTTCTCTGTTTAGATTATCAGCTGAAAAAATCATGCATAGATATTCTTATAATGGCAGACTTTGTATAAATGAAATGTGTACATAAAAGATTAAATTGTAGATATTTTTGTTGTACAAAATGTCGGTGTTATTATATATCAGGTAGGCACTGCATTTTCTTCATCATTTTCAAATGGACACTTTTATGAAAATATTATGTTGTTTTACATGCGACTAGTGCTTAAAACAGTCTAGTGACACAATATTTCTTGCATTATGCTTTTAATGGTATACAATTTTGACTGCATGATTTAAGAAAATTTGTGGCATTAAATTAGAAACATTTTGTGTATTATTGAAAATTTAGCGTTTATAATTAGTGACTCCATTAATACTATTTAAAGATGTGTGAAAATGAAATAGACTGTGATGTGAAGATTTGTTTTTTGAAGTTGACAAAAAACTCCTATATATTATTCGACAGTGCTGTTCTGCCTTCATAAACTGTATGTATAAGATACGCAGAACATGTGGACTTTAAAAACACAAATGCCTATATATTATTCCACAGTGCTGTTAGTACTTCATATACCACAAGCAGAAACATGTGCACCGTTACATGACTGAAATACTGTTGAAAAATGGCGTTAAACCCAAAACAAACAAAAGAAACTTGTGGACTCTAGTGGGTTAAAGGTTACTAGAATGTAACAGGAATATGTGGACTCTAGTGGGTTAAAGGTTACTAGAATGTAACAGAAACATGTGGACTCTAGTGGGTTAAAGGTTACTAGAATGTAACAGGAATATGTGGACTCTAGTGGGTTAAAGGTTACTAGAATGTAACAGAAACATGTGGACTCTAGTGGGTTAAAGGTTACTAGAATGTAACAGAAACATGTGGACTCTAGTGGGTTAAAGGTTACTAGAATGTAACAGGAATATGGGATATTCCAGTTCCGCTCTCTTACTTACTGCTCATATGGTAGTGTTATTGTCAATACTAAACATGTTGATGACATTCCACAATAAAAGTTTTTATGTCAACATATGGTTTGCTAAAGCTATTTGAGCCACGCCATGAGAAAACCAACATAGTGGCTTTGCGACCAGCATGGATCCAGACCAGTCAGCGCATCCGCGCAGTCTGGTCAGGATCCATGCTGTTCGCTAACAGTTTCTCTAATTGCAATAGACTATGAAAGCAAACGGCATGGATCCTGACCAGACTGCACGGATGCGCATCATCTTTTCATAATGTTGTTTAGCTGATCAATAATATAAATAGAAACAGAGGGGAGCTGGTGCGCTATCACACATAAAACAACAATAAGTAACTATTATTATTTCAGTTGTTTTGTGGTCAGTTTTATATTTCCTTATACCTGTGTGACATTGGAAGAAGAAGTGAGAAAATGAGCTTATTTGATTGATTGGTGTTATTTATTTTTTTCTGCAATGTCATGACTATCTATGTCTTTGGTTGTGCTTTTAATTTCGTCTGAGGTATGCATATTTCCTGTAAAATTCCTGCTAAAATGTTTAAAAGTGTGCTTTGATGTTGATATGCATAGAAGTGTGTAGACTGAATGCTGATAAACAAGTGTGTTTAGCATTGCATTGTATGCAGTATCACAAATTTTCAGCTGACTAATGTTGTTTCTATATTTTGTATTTAATACTTATTTTGTGTAGAAACTGTACATAGATTGTTGCTTAACAATAAAACATACTTTATACAGACTTATCCTTGATCTTTTGGCTCACATTCTGAAATTACATTTTCAGTATTTCCATAACCATTCGTTTATGTTTGTGAAAATGAAGTTACACTTAATTATTTACTTAGTGAAAATTAACCAACGTGTTTTCCTGTGTAATTTAATGAAAGCAAGAAATTCAGTGCTTTTACCCAGGAGCCTGCCCATGCCTGAAATATTATCCTGCCTCTTTCATTTATGACATAAATTGTGCTAATGCACTTAAAACTCAACAAAAAACTAGAGCAATCACTAAAGGTAACAAATACTCCCAGAAGAATAAAATGTGATCATGACCTTTGACCTTTCAGTTGTGATCTTGACCTTGAATTTAATAACATGGATAGTGCATGCTGCTTGTCTCGGTGATGTTAACAATTGATGTTAAGTTTCATGAAAATCTTTCCAGTGGTTAAGATAGGGAGCGGACAGTTAGTTGAGCTATTTGATTTTTGACCTCTAAGTGTGACCTTGACCAGTGACGTTGGTTGTGCACTTTATTTGTCTGGATGAGGGTAACACTAATTTTATGGAATTTATTTCATTAGTTTAGGAGTTACGGAGCAGACAGAAATTTGAGCTATTTGACATTTTAGTGTGGCCTTGACCTTGAACCTACTGCCCTTGTTTAGGCACTCTGCTTATCGTCTTGCTGAGGTTTATGATTGATGCTAGTTTTTGTTGAGCCCGTTTGTGGAAGCGAAGACATAGTTGTCCAAATGGCTGTTCAGTGTATGTCCGTGTGTGCGTCCGTCCGTCCGGATTTGTTTGTCGGGACCATAACTTTGACATGCATGGAGCAATCTCGTTTATATTTAGCATGAATGTTAACCTCAGTGAGACGGAGTGTCTTGCGCAAACCACAGGTTCCTATCTCAAAGATCAAGGTCACACTTGGAGGTCAAAGGTTAAATTCAATGACTGTCCGGAGCATTTCTTCTTCATGCATGAATGGATTTAGATGTAACTTGGCACAAATGTTCACAACCATGTGACAGAGTGTCATGCGCAAGAACCAGGACTCTAGGTCTAAGGTCAAGGTCACACTTAGAGGTCAAAGGTCAGATATAAGAATGACATTGTCCGGAGCATTTCTTTTTTATGCAGGGAGGGATTTTGATGTTACTTGGCACAGTTGTTCACCATCATGAGACGGAGTGTCATGTGCAAGAACCTAGAATTACTTCCCTTTTGTTGTTACTATAAATAGCTTCTAATGTAACTTTTTTATTACTGGTTGTAGGGAAAAATCAAGACCACTTTTCTGTAGTACAATATGCATGTTACATCCAATTTTGAGATGTATTTTGACCTATCTCTACTGGTAAGGATTTTTGTGTGGACTTAGATTTTTTAAAGATTTACTTCTTTTTGTTGTTACTACAAATAACTCCTACTGTAACTTTTTGCAATCATGTTTTATTTGGCATAAATGTTTGCCTCCATGAGACGGGGTGTCATGTGCAACTCCTAGTCCTTTTGACAGCTGGTGGGCTCGACATGTTGCCTGTAGGCATCTAGTATGAAAATCCTTCCAGTTGTTTAAAGGATATGGAGCAGACACAAATTTGAGCTATTGATGTTTGACCTCCAAGTGTGACGTTGACCTTGAACACAGTGACCTTGGTTGTTGTGCTATGCATGTCGTCTTGATGAGATAAACAACTGTTGCTAGTTTTCTGAAAATCTTCCAAGCAGTTTGGAAGATAGAGCAGACACAAAGCTTAGTTTTATGACCTTTGGCCTCCCAGTGTGACCTTGACCTTCATGAGTTTAATAATTGATGAAATTTTTGTGAAAATCTCAGTAGTTAAGAACTTATGGATTGGAAACAAATAACGAGGGACTATTGAGACATGCTTGCTCCAATTTAGCCACCATATACTTTGCAGAAGGTGTCAATTACTTGAAAGAACAAGCTGGTATTGAGCCCAAATGCATATCTTAAATACCTAAAAGTGTGTTAATTTGCATAAGTCAAAGACTTTAAAAGCTGGTTTTCAAACAGTCTTTATTGTATCTTGCTATGCAGTGGAAAACTTGACATTTATTACAGAGAAATGATATGCCAGAATAGCGTGCTTGTTGTCATACATGTATATGTATAATTAAGCCATACATTCAGTCAAACTATAGTACAACGATCTTCCAAAAATGTAACGTACATAGTGTTTATTTGAAGCCATTTAATTTCATTAAAAATAGTATTTGTTGCGAAAATATAACATGCAAGAGTATCCTGAACTAAGTTTACTTAAGTGTTAAATTAAACACTTTAACTGTCCCATTCCATAGTCCAACATATAGCCTGTTGTTCTTCTGGCAGTAAGTAACACTCACTGGTAGGTCTATTCCGTGATGTTTGTCTAGAAGAATGTTCACTTTGGCGAGGTTAGATGATAACTGATGGATATTGTTTGATGATTGTCCACACACATACACTGAGCCACACTCGTCTACTGTTAGCTGATATGGTTCCTTAAGGTCATTGTCCTTGTAGATTGCTTTTACCTTACCATCCAAGTCCAAACTTGTCACTGTGTTATTAACACAGTCAGATACATAAATGTTTTCATTTTCCGGACTGACAGCAACATAGTGAGGATCTTTAAACAAAGGCTGTCCACTGCTGTCTTGATCAAAAGTTTTAAGTACTTTACTAGACATGTCCAATATTTGAACTCTGGGATGACTGGCGGTATAAGAGACAACGAGTTTGTCACTACAGTAGGCGATACCATAGCAATGGTTACCTGATGCTATATTATCAATTTTTATTACTTCTCCAGATTTACTAAATGTTACCATCCTGATGATTCCTTCTTGAGGATGAGTAACAGCAATTTTATTGTTTTCAACTTTAGCTATCGCCCATGGAGAAGATGGTAGTTCTGCTCTTGAAAATGTTTTTTTAGTGTGCGTTACATTGTTAAGTACTAGAAGAGCACCTTCTTTATAATCTGTGTAAAGGAGTTGTCTGTCTGACAACAGGCATAAGCTTCGACCCCTAAGACCTTCAACTTGTAAGGCACAGTGGAGTGTAGCCATTCTCTTTCTTTCCGATTTACTCACTTTCCGACAGAGGAACAAATTTGGTGCAGTTTCTATAGCTTCTTCAGTCAGTGTATTTTCCTCAGGTTCAACACTATAATACTGCAATTTATTGTTTTCTTTCAGCTCATTTACCCCAATTTTTAAATTATCCATATTTTGTTCAATATTTTTCATAGTATAAAACAATTTACATCTTTGGCCTGAATTTCGATTTTGCGTAAGATCTGACATTTGTATTTTCAGATCTCTAACTAACCTTTCATTCTTCTTTCGTATTGACTCAAGGCTTTTCAAGTCAACGTTTTTAGCGTTTCCAGCTTCCCTTGTAACTTCGTTTTCTGCCTTGTCAATTTTCATTTCAAAATTTCTTTGCTTTTCTGCAGCTTGTTTCATAAGATCTTTTCTCTTTTTATGCAATCTTGCTATCGTTTCTGACATTTCCTTATTAAAACGTTGAATTATACTTCCCTGTTGTTCTTTAAAAATGCTTAATGCCTCTTCTCTACGTTTTTTTATTGTTGATTTTGCTTTGGCTTCCTGTACACTAACAAACTTTATATTTGACTCAATTTTCACTTTTGTGTCCTCTAATTCCCTCGAAATGCTGTCCAAATTCTTAGTTAACTCTTGTAATTCATCACTTTGTTCAATTCCATACACAATGGTCGGCAAATGATTGACGTCTTCACAGTTTATGTGACTATTAATCTTGCATTCAGAACAAGCAAAGATTTTACACGCAGAACAGTAGAATTTAATGAGTAGGTTCTGGTGTATGGTGCATTTTTCAAAACAGAAATCTTGCGGCATGCTATCTTTATCCTTTAACGCATGTTGTGACATGTATATCCTATGGTAGTTTAAGCAAGTTTGACACATATATTCCATACAGTCTACACAGAAGCCTTCAGCAGTTATATTCTTATTGAAATGTTTCTCGCATTGCTCACAATGCATTTCTTGTAATTCATCGGAGTCCTGCGTCTGTGTTAAAACGTTTTCAGGGTTAAACGTTGCCATTATTCGTTAAGTCCTTTCAAACATTTTACTTCCTTGTTAATGGAACGCGTGACTGACCTACTGATATTTGTAGTCCGTACTCTCCGACAGCTTGTTCGGGTGTTTTCGTATTTTCACCTGAAGTACTCGTATACTAACTAAAATAACCAATATGGACAACCGATTAGGTAAGATCTCTGACTCTTACGCTGGTGACCATAGGTTCCCTGCCACTATTATATCCCACCAGGGTTATATTGGACCAATATTGTCACGTTTCGTACGTGAAATTTAATATGAAACTTACTGAAAATACATTCTGCGAATGAAAAAGCCCCCATTTTACACGCAAAAGTGCCAAAAATAAAAAGTAAGTTTTTTATGAATAGGCCTGCTTCCAACTACACCACGAAGGCACATTCTCGACGATTACGGTGAATTGCTACATTATAACCTAAACCCTTATTAGAAAAATGAATTTAACGACCCGTTATACCCGAAAACATGCGTAAATTCGATAAAACACTGCAAACCGAGCGAAATAAAGGCAAGAAAACGTATGATCAATTGTTGGTATCAGACAGAACATCTTATCATCAAGCATGCCATGAATATCCTACCACTTTAGATTTCATACAGTTTGCCGGGTTTTAGTGATGAATATAGCCAGTCTATCCCTCTGATCCATGACATTCCGTGCAAAGCATGGTTGTAAATTATCTAAATACATGTACACTGCTGACTTGCGTACAAATTAAACCAGCTATCAGTCAAATCGAGTCTGCAATATTTACTATTTGTTTTGTCCTCATTGCTTCTGAGGGATCTATTTTTCAGATTTTGTTAGGGCCTAATATATTATGTTGTTATTAAGTGATTAAGTATATATCAATATCTATTTCAAGAAAAAAACAAAACAAAACAAAACAAAACAAAAAAAAAAAACAAAAAAAAAAACATTAGATAATTTTAGGATTTTATTTAATGATAACATCCTCACATCATTTAAAGATGTTACAGCAAATAACCTTTTTATTTACACTACAGTATGTTCTTTGATTTTAATGCCGACCGTAACTTTGTAAATTCTTGTCCGGGCTGTAATTCTGTCATCCATGAAGGAATTTTGAAATAGTTTGGCATAAATATATTAACCTTAATGAGACGACGTTTCATGTGTAACACTCAGACCCCTTTCTACAATGTCAATGTCACACTTAGAAGTCAAACAGTCTGTTTTGTGTCCGGATCGTAACTTTGCCATTCATCAAGAGGTTTTAAAAGTACTTAGCATAAATGTTTATCAAAATGAGAACCCTAGCTCCAAGGTCAATGTGTTAACAGGGTTATTTTTGTGTCCGATCCATATTTCTGCTATCCATGGAGAGATTTTGAAATATCTTGGCATAAATGGTAACTATAATCGGACAATGTGTCACGCGCAAGACCCAGATCCCTTGCTCCAAGGTCAGTGTCATATTTAGTAGTCATATCATAATAGATCTTTACGTGTCCGATATATAACTCTGTTATCCATGAGGGGGTTTTGAAACAACTTGGCATAAATGTTTACCATAAGGAGGCAATGTGTTACGCGCAAGACCCAGACCCCTAGCTCCAAGATCAAGTTTACACTTAGAAGTCAAGTGAAAGGTTAAAAGGGTCTGTTTCATATCCGATTCGTAACTCTGTCATTAATCATGTTACAATCTAAATATTTTAAGATTTTATACCAATTGCAAATTAGCTCAGTGGTAAAGCATACAGTCCATGTTAAACAGATCTTTTACCGTGTGGGTTCGAAACTCACCATCGACATTATTTTTTTTTATCGTAAACATTAAGATTCCTTCATGAACTATGTGACAACACAACAGAGAAGTATCATAAGCCGATATGGCAGATCAGAAAAGTTTACCATTATATCAAAGATGATATTGACTAAATGCATGCATTTAAGCCATGCAAATAATAAACATACTGTTGTTTTATATAAAGACATACATACAAATACAAACCATCAAAGAAAGAAACAAAAATATGGGAATGAAAATGAAAACATTAAAATTATTTCCCGATAACGAGAAAACGTGTCGTGCATAACAACCAGACCACTAGCTCCACGATCGCTGTCACACTTAGAGGTTAACGGTTTACATGGTGTGTTTCTTGTCAGTTCCATACCTATTCCGTCGGTGAAGACATTTTAAAATTACATGGCATAAACGTTCCCTATATTAAAATGACGTGTCAGACGCAAGTCCAAAATCTCTAGTTTCAAAGTCAAAGTCAAACTTAGATTAAAAAGCTAACATTTATGTTTCTTGTCCAGTCAATAACTCTGCCATCATCAAACATTACTTGTCACAATTTTCACTATGATGAGTTAGTGTGTCATGTTCAAGACCCAGACCCTAGCTCTAAGGTCAAGGTTACCTTCGGAGAAATTTTTTCTCTTGTCGAAAAATTAGTCATAACTTAACTATTCTGGCATATTTTGCGCATCGAACTGTAGCATTCTTGGACAAACCTCGGGGGCGTTTGTCACTAATAGTGCCATTTCTTGTTTGAGCTTCAATTCTAACTTTGAGAGTTATATATATATATTTGTTCTTATACCTTTAAAATGTCAAGGTCAGTAGTGGCTATTGTCAAGTTACCTTAAAGACACACCACTAACTAACTGTAACCTTTTGTATTTCCATAATGCTGTCTGACTAAAGTACATCTCCTATTACGCTATACTTAGGATCTGAAGACGTGCTATTGATAGCCTCGTTCTGACGACCATTCCGTTAGCCAGGCAGAAGGCTTACTTACAACATTTTGTAAGAATAAAAAATCTGTAAGCGACTGGTCCCGAATTCGAGTCCCTGACAGCCTACACATTTTTACTTACTTACAACATTTTGGAAGAATAAAAAATCTATATTAAGACTGGGTTTTTGATAGTTACATTTTTATGACGTAAAGTGTCAGCCGGTTAGCTCTGTCGGTAAAGCGTTAGCTCTGTCGGTAGAGCACTTGCTCTGTAAGCGACTGGTCCCGAATTCGAGTCCCTGACAGCCTACACATTTTTCTTAATATTTGACATTCGAACAAGTCGTCTGATTGGTTAAAATAAAAAAGGAAATAGAATTGCGAAAATAAAAATAGCAGTTCTGGAAATCAAAAATATACAGAACACGATTAAGAATGGGTCCTTCTCGGATATTCGTTTAGAAGATCAAGTACTTCAGTCAGATTGTTCCATAATTGTAATTATACATTTTTGTATGGAGAAATGAGAAATAACAAGTGTCTAACTACAGTTTGACAGTAACAGATATAAGGCTAAGACAATGTATTACTAAATATATTATTCAATTAATGTAGTAGTATGCACGGTACTTCATGTATTAAGGTGAGTTTAGATCACACTTTGTTTCTATATACAGTGTAAGATAGTTATTATTCTATTTTTTATAAAACTATACTGAGAAGAGAATGACTGAGTAAGTTTGCAGATGAAGTTATGAAAACCGGACTGAGCTTGTCCACCTATCATCTTGTAGAATAGTTGTATGATACCGGTATTACCAGAATTATTTGCACAAAGTTCATGTGGGAGGAAAAGTAGACCACTAGGTATTCGTGGGTCTTTAACTCTTCTAACTTGTTAAATACCGATGGATAAAAATAAATGCTAGAGCCTACAATTAACGGTCAAAGCAATACGTTAATGTTACACACCGATAGCCACACGAAAACTACATGCAGGTATAGACTTGCCACAGTTCTCTACTGCGAAAATCTAAAGTGGTAATTTTGACTGGGAATTCACGGCATGACTTGGTGCCAGTAAGAACCTTCTCTGCGAATCATGTGGTGTCAGACAGAACATTTTTGGTCTACCCATCCAACTTTAACACCTCGTATTTTTGAAAGTAAAGTAGATTTCGCCGGGATATTTGGCAAGCAAAGAGGTAAAATGTTGGACTTTTTACTGAGGGTAATGCAAAGCTTGTTGCTTCAGAAATGAGAAAAAAATCCTCAGTTCAATATAGAAAACAATGAAAATCTGGCCGTGGGTTAGCCATCTGTGTGAGTATTTGGTGGTAAACATTCCATTAGATGCCTCTTTCTATCCTCGAAACCTGGTATGAATCTGGTTTTCATTGGTTCACATTGTATATAGACAAAATTGAAAACACTTACTTCGAAACGGCAACAATCTTGTTAAAGTGACATGTTGTCCGATCTGGTGTCATGTCATGTTATCTTGTGATGCCGCGTTATCACGTTATAGAGTGTATTCTTTGCTATATACATGAACATTAATCTATACAACTTTGCTCATGTTGCTATCCAAGCAATCATATCGCGTTGAACTGCACAAAGATTTTAAACATCCGCACTTGATTAAATGTAATCACTAGCATTCGTGCAAATAAGCCCCTACCTTTCTTTTAATTCAGTGGTAGAAGCCTTCCAAAGGTTAGGGCTGTGTATCATTTTTCCTAAAGAATTTAGCTGCAGGAAAGCCTTTCCGTCCAAAAAAGTGATTTGTTATCTATTCGTTTCACGGACAATAACTCTATTTCTGAAGATTGTGTGGTTATTTAGTATTTGTCAAGTTATTAAGCAATAGTTTTTACAATATAGGTAATATATGCATTGGCATATTTTGTGTTTATTGCCAAATTTTTGCATATCTGAAATACATGTATTAAGACTGAAAGACTTTTGGGTTGCTGTGTGTATTTTTTCACCTTCAGAACCACTTTCAACATGTAATATTTGAGATTGCCTTTCTTGACAGAAATCAAACATTTTTTTTCTTAAAAGGATCAACATAACTTATACTTAGTACAAAGGTGTTTGTTTATTTTCAGTTTGTTTATTTTCAGTCACATTTGACTCTTTTGCTTTATCAATAATAATCGTTTCGATCTGACTTTCTTGCCGCGGCTCTATCACGATCTCTTTACCAGTCTGTGACCATCATATTAAATGCGTTCTTAAATAGTAAAAAAGACTATAGTAGTGAACATTTTATGCTTTTATGCAAATGAGAAACAGTACATCGAATTCGTATTTCATTACGCTGCAACTGGTTTTATATATTTTTTTCGTGTTTCTGTTTTTTTTTAATTCAATTTATTTGAGTGTCTTACCGACCGTGAGACCATCATAACTGGCGTGACCCCGGCTGAAACTGTTGGTACCAGATGTTAAGCACACAATTCAGGCCGGCCCGTGTCCACCGGGGATGGGACTCTGTGTGTGTGTGTGCGGGGGTGGGGTGGGGTGGGGTGGGGGGGGGAAGCAGTCAGCTGAGAAATGACCTATACTTATCAAAGTTGGACTAAAACCAAAAAATGCGCCATCATCGCATATCCATGTTTCAAAAATATCCAGGGAGAGACACCTCTTACCGTCCGTACGTAACATATATAATTACAACCGCCTCACCGATGACACCTTCGTTCAAAACTGCATGCATGGTGCTCCCATACGAAATATTTCTGGTCTGTGCCTGAAATTATAATTACATCATGCTGAGTAGCACAGTCGCAGTTATTTGCGGTTATTTCTGCTTTATTTATACCAGACATTTATTTTTTTATGGTCTTCAAGGAGTTTCTAGGGTTCCGTGAATATAGTGTACATGCAAAGATTTGATTCGCTCTCACATAAGTTGTGTAAGGATTACAACAATTTCGAATGTTGATCTACGACCTAGACATTTTCCAATGTCGATCTACTACCTACACTTGTTTTGAATGTTGATGTACGATTGCAGACATAGCTGGGTCTACATTAAATGTTAATCTACGACTTGAACAATTTCGAATGTTGATCTACGACCTGGACATTTTCCAATGTCGATCTACTACCTACATCTGTTTTGAATGTTGTTGTACGATTGCAGACATAGCTTGGTCTACATTAAATGTTAATCTACGGCTTGAACAATTTCGAATGTTGATTTACGACCTGGACTTTTCCAATGTCGATCTACGACCTAGAGTTGTTTTAAAGTTGTTGTACGATTGCTGGGTCTACACTGAATGTTAATATACGGCCTGAACAATTTCAAATGTTAATCTACGACCTGGACTTTTCCAATGTCGATCTACGACCTAGAGTTGTATTGAATGTTGATCTACGACTGCAGACCTAGCTGGGTTTACATTAAATGTTAATCCACGATCTGAACAATTTCGAATGTTGATCTACGCCATAATCTTGTTTTGAAGGATCTACAATTACAGACCTGTCTACATTGATTGTTAATCTACGACCTCGACAGTTTTGAAAATTAAATGATTAAGCGGGACTCTTTGCTAAAACTTACGGCATAGAGTAATTTTAGTTGGAGGACCAGGGTCCGAAACTCACTAGCCCTGGTTTCGTAGAGCAATATCTTACCACTGGATCAAGGAGTCAGCCCTGTAGGCCTCCAATGGTCACGTTGTGTATCCAATACTGTTTGAACCTCGAAATGAAGTATCAAAGTGTAAAAGCCATGTATTCGAGGGACCAGTGCAAGGCAACGGGCCATGATTGTGGCCACAATCCTGGTAACCATTATAATGATAGTGAAAAGGTAATGTTTGATAAATTATCTTGCAGAATGCATAGTCATTTGATAAGGTCGCCTCGAGCTTGTTTGTTTGTTTTGGGTTTAACCGTTTTAACAGTATTTGATAAGGTCGTCTCGAACTTGTTTGTTTGTTTTGGGTTTAAGCGTTTTTCCAACAGTATTTGATAAGGTCGTCTCGAACTTGTTTGTTTGTTTTGGGTTTAAGCGTTTTTCCAACAGTATTTGATAAGGTCGTCTCGAACTTGTTTGTTTGTTTTGGGTTTAAGCGTTTTTCAATAGTATTTCAGTTATGTAACGGCGGGCAGTTAACCTTACCAGTGTTCCTGGATTCTATACCAGTACAAACATGTTTTCCGAAAGTATCTGCCAACTTTCATGCATGAATCATAGGTGGAGGACGAATGATTTCAGACACAAAGTCTTTTACAAAATCGTCACGGAGAACATAAGCCGAGCCCACGGATCGAACTCATGACCCCGCGATCCACAGATCTGAGCTCTCGCCATTTAGCTAAGCGGGCGGGTCACCTCGAATAAAGTATCAAGTTACTTACCATGTTGGAGCCTCCGAGACTGAGTGGTTAAGGTCGCTGACTTCAAATCACTTGTCCCTCATCGATGTTGGCCTCACTTGGAGCGTTGAATTCTTAATGTGAGGAGCCATCCAGCTGGCTTACGGAAGTTCGGTGGTTTTACTCAGGTGCCCGCTCGTGATGAAATGATGCACGGAGGGTCACCTGGGGTATCCTCCATCAAAGCTGGAAAGTCTCCATATGACCTATAACTATTGTGTCCATGCCGTGAATTCCCGGTCAAAATTACCACTTTAGATTTTCGCAGTAGAGAACTGTGGCAAGTCTATATCTGCATGTAGTTTTCGTGTGGCTATCGGTGTGTAACATTAACGTATTCGTTAAAGATCCACCAATACCTAGTGGTCTACTTTTTCCTCCCACATGAACTTTGTGCAAATAATTCTGGTAATACTGGTATCAAACAACTACTCTACAAGATGACAGGTGGACAAGCTCAGTCTGGTCTTCATAACTTCATCTGCAAACTTACTCGGTCATTCTCTTCTCAGTATAGTTTTATAAAAAAAATAGAATAATAACTATCTTACACTGTATATAGAAACAAAGTGTGATCTAAACTCACCTTAATATATGAAGTATCGTGCATACTACTACATTAATTGAATATTGTATTTAGTAATACATTGTCTTAGCCTTATATCTGTTACTGTCAAACTGTAATTAGACACTTGTTATTTCTCATTTCTCCATACAAAAATGTATAATTACAATTATGGAACAATCTGACTGAAGTATTGGATCTTCTAAACGAAGATCCGAGAATGACCCATTCTTAATCGTCTTCTGTACATTTTTGATTTCCAGAATTATTTTTATTTTCGCAATTCTATTTTTTTTTATTTTAACCAATGAGACGATTTGTTCGAATGTCAAAGATTAAGAAAAATGTGTAGGCTGTCAGGGACTCGAATCCGGTACCAGTCGCTTACAGAGCAAGTGCTCTACCGACAAAGCTAACGCTTTACCGACAGAGCTAACCGGCTGACACTTTACGTCATAAAAAATGTAACTATCAAAAACCCAGCCTAAATATAGATTTTTTATTCTTACAAAATGTTGTAAGTAAGTAAAAATGTGTAGGCTGTCAGGGACTCGAATCCGGGACCAGTCGTTTACAGATTTTTTATTCTTACAAAATGCTGTAAGTAAGCCTTCTGCCTGGCTAACGGAATGGTCGTCAGAACGAGGCTATCAATAGCACGTCTTCAGATCCTCAGTATACCGTAATAGGAGATGTACTTTAGTCAGACAGCATTATGGAAATACAAAAGGTTACAGTTAGTTAGTGGTGTGTCTTTAAGGTAACTTGACAATAGCCACTACTGACCTTGACATTTTAAAGGGATAAGTACAAATATATATAACTCTCAAAGTTAGAATTGAAGCTCAAACAAGAGATGGCACTATTAGTGACAAACGCCCCCGAGGTTTGTCCAAGAATGCTACAGTTCGATCCGCAAAATATGCCAGAATAGTTAAGGTATGACTAATTTTTCGACAAGAGAAAAATATTCTCCGAAGGTAACCTTGACCTTAGAGCTAGGGTCTGGGTCTTAAACATGACACACTAACTCATCATAGGGAAAACTGTGACAAATAATGTTTGATGATGGCAGAGTTATTGACTGGACAAGCAACATAAATGTTAGCTTTTTAATCTAAGTTTGACTTTGACTTTGAAACTAGAGATTTTGGACTTGCGTCTGACTCGTCATTTTAATATAGGGAACGTTTATGCCATGTAATTTTAAAATGTCTTCATCGACGGAATAGGTATGGAACTGACAAGAAACACACCATGTAAACCGTTAACCTCTAAGTGTGACAGCGATCGTGGAGCTAGTGGTCTGGTTGTTATGCACGACACGTTTTCTCGTTATCGGGGAATATTTCTGCTAATTAATTCCGAAATTTCTTGATTAATGACAGAGTTACGAATCGGATATGAAACAGACCCTTTTAACCTTTCACTTGACTTCTAAGTGTAAACTTGATCTTGGAGCTAGGGGTCTGGGTCTTGCGCGTAATCATTTTGTGGGGTCGAATCTACGCGAGTTTTTTTTCATGGTTTGTCTTTGTGTGTGTGTATGTATGTGTTTTTTCTTTTCGTTTTCATTTTCATTCCCATATTTTTGTTTCTGTATTTGTATGTATGCCTTTATATAAAACAAAAGTATGTTTATTATTTGCATGGCTTAAATGCATGCATTTAGTCAATATCATCTTTGATATAATGGTAAACTTTTCTGACCTGCCATATCGGTTTATGAAACTTCTCTGTTGTGTTGTCACATAGTGAATGAAAGAAACTAAATGTTTACGAGAGAAAAAAATAATGTCGATGGTGAGTTTCGAACCCAAACGGTAAAAGATTTGTTTAACATGGACGGTATGCTTTACCACTGAGCTAATTTGCAATTGGTACAAAATCTTAAAATATTTAGATTGTAACATGATTATTGACAGAGTTACGAATCGGATCTGAAACAGACCCTTTAACCTTTCACTTGACTTCTAAGTGTAAACTTGATCTTGGAGCTAGGGGTCTGGTTCTTGCGCGTAACACATTGCCTCCTTATGGTGAACATTTATGCCAAGTTGTTTCAAAACCCCCTCATAGATAACAGAGTTATATATCGGACACGTAAAGATCTATTATGATATGACTTCTAAATATGACACTGACCTTGGAGCAAGGGATCTGGGTCTGCGTGACACATTGTCTGATTATAGTTACCATTTATGCCAAGATATTTCAAAATCCCTCCATGGATAGCAGCAATATGGACCGGACACAAAAATAACCCTGTTAACACCTTGACCTTGGAGCTAGGGTCTCATTTTGATAAACATTTATGCTAAGTACTTTTAAAACTTCAGTTACGATCCGGACACAAAACAGACTGTTTGACTTCTAAGTGTGACCTTGACCTTGTAGAAAGGGGTCTGAGTGTTACACATGAAACGTCGTCTCATTAAGGTTAATATATTTATGCCAAACTATTTCAAAATTCCTTCATGGATGACAGAATTACAGCCCGGACAAGAATTTACAAAGTTACGGTCGGCATTAAAATCAAAGAACATACTGTAGTGTAAATAAAAAAGTTATTTGCTGAAACATATTTAAATGATGTAAGGATGTTATCATTAAATAAAATCCTAAAATTATCTAATGTTTTTTTGTTTGTTTGTTTTGTTTGTTTTTTGGTTTTTTTTTTAATAGATATTGATATATACTTAATCACTTAATAACAACATAATATATTAGGCCCTAACAAAATCTGAAAAATAGATCCCCCAGAAGCAACGAGGACAAAACAAATAGTAAATATTGCTGATAGTTGGTTTAATTTGTACGCTAGTCAGCAGTGTACATGTATTTAGATAATTTACAAGCATGCTTTGCACGGAATGAATTTGCAACCATGCTTTGCACGGAATGTAATGGATCAGAGGGATAGACTGGCTATATTCATCACTAAAACCCGGCAAACTGTATGAAATCTAAAGTGGTAGGATATTCATGGCATGTGTGCAACGTTGAACCCAACAAAATAAATAAGTACTTACCATGTAATCAAGCACCGAATCCGTGTGCTGAGCTGCAAGTAGCCTGAAAGAAAGATGCGGAAACGAAAACAAGAGCAGAAGTTGAAAGGAATGTAAGAATCGCAAACTTTATTACATAGAGAAAAAGCAGAATATAAATGGCATATGCCTGCTTCTGAACAATGGCAAAGATGAGGTGTTTGAAGGAGACGATACTTGGAAATTATTCCTTAGAAATATATGTGCTTTAAGCGAAGAAGAAACATTTATTACAATTCCAGATGATGAAGGCTTCAAGAAACCAGAACCTACAAGGAATGTATGGACAAAGTAATATTGAAAGGCCTGAATGTGATTGCTCCATTTCTTTCTTCGCCGGTGCTAAGATCTATACCAAATGCCTTTATAAAGCTGTGTCTATTGTATGGAGTAAGCAAGAGAAAACTGGATAAACTGAAAAAAAAACTAAGGATTATGACAGTCATTATCCTGAATCCATACTTCAAGATCATGGGATACATCTACTGCCACAGAATACAGACGTAATGTTAGTCAATGCTAGTTCAAAGGCAATGCCTTCAGAATCGCCGGAAATGGTTGTACGTGTAATAGGTACCAGTACCGGTAATTTGTTTCATGATTGAAGAACCTTTTCTCGAGCCGTAAGGGTTAAACTTAGATCTCCAAAACCAGTGATATATTTTTTATTGTTTACTTATTCTGCAGACAATAGGATAACTATAGTAAAGATGCAGAATCATTAATGCGAGCAATTATTTAATCAACTTTACCTTTCAATAAATCAATTAAAGTGCTCTCAAAATGAATTGTATCAAGTGCAGTCTTGTTGAACCCTTGAAGTCCTCTGTAAAATATTTTGCTCTCTCTCTCTCTCTCTCTCTCTCTCTCTCTCTCTCTCTCTCTCTACTGCCTCACGCCTCTCGCGAGTTTTATGGGCAGGGTGTGCACGCCGGGTATTAGTGAAGAATAAAAGTAAAACTGGAAGAAGTCTTCCAGACATAGTAAGACTATGAGACATACTAGTAGCATGATTGATAAAATGTTAAAAACAGTAGTAGAGTAAAAGAAGGTTAAAAACAACTGGTATATTTAATACTGGAGCAGGGCCACTACCTGCTTGAAGGATTCAAGATCAGACAGAGTCGCAATATGCGGAGGTAACCTGTTCCACAGGACTGTGGTGTGAGGGAAGAAAGAGAATTAAAAAGTACGTGTTGACGTGAATTTGGCGGAGACTGAGAAGTTGCATCTGTCTGGTTAACCCGGTTGGGCCTTCTAAGTAAGTTGGAAGCGGGATGGCTAAAAGATAGTGATAAATCTTGTAAAACATAGCCAGTTTGGAGTCCAGACGTCCCTTCTCAAGTGTGCTCTAGTCTAAGGTGTTATGTAGGCCCGTCACGCTCGTGCATCGTGAATAATCGTGTTTAACCAATCTGACTGTGCGTCGCTGGACCATTTTCAGCTTAATATGTTAACCTGTGTGTGTGGGAGGGAGTGGGAGGGTGGGGGGCGGGGGGCGGGGGGCATACAGATGGTGCGTATTCTAATTGTGGTCTGACCAGTGTTTTGTATGAAAGTGCTTTGACATTTTCGTGTTTTGTTTTGATATTACGTTTAAGGAAACCTAGTATTCTGTTTGCATTTGTTGTTATTCTGATCCATAATCAAGAACTGATATATCATTAACCTACTTTTTTTATCTCACATTAATCAGTCTGATTAAATGGTGCATCCTTTTGAATTACGGGAAACCCAGTATTCTGTTTGCGTTTGTTGTTATTCTGATCCGTAATCAAGAACTCTTCTTCTTCTTCTTCCAATACTGTACATGGCCCACTCTGGAGCATTGTCGTACAAGTGCAACTTTACAAGGTGGATGTGAGGCACAAAACAAGTGCAGGTTAAAAAATGGTAAAATCGCAGGAGTACGTATTTACAGTGGATTACAGACAATGCCCGTCTTGAAAGCCTCTATGGTAGTGGCTCCTGTCAGGTGAGCTGGCAGAGTGTTCCATAACCGTATACTGGATGGAAAGAAGGAGTGCCGGTATGAATCTGTTCTGCAGAAGGGGACCATGAATCTTGTGGTGGTAGCCCTGTTGATGGCAGCTGAAGTGTGGTAGTGAGAGGCAGGGTCTTTGTCCACAAGGCCGTACACAATACGGTATACCATAATGGCCTTTGCGAACCGTCTACGCTGCAGCAATGTCTGTCAACCTAGTTGGTTGATCATGTTGCTGGTGTTGCTGGTAGTGTGGTAATCCCCAGTTACAAAGCGCGCAGCTCTTCGCTGCACAGCTTCAAGTGACTGAATACACATCTGAGTGTGGGGATGGATCCCAGGCTGGGGCAGCATATTCCAGTATGGGCCGGACCAGGGACGAATAACATCTATCCTTGATGTTACTTGTGCAGCTTTGTAGGTTGCGGCGTAGAAAAGCTATGCTGTTGTTCCCTTTCTTGACCACTGTCTCAACATGTGGTTTCCAGGAAAGGTCTCAGAAAGGGTTACCCCCAAGTATCTTCCAGTCTTTGCAACCGCTAGTGTGTGACCGCGAATCGTGTAGTCTGCGCACAGCGGGTTTCTCTTGCGAGAGAACCTGATGACTTCACATTTGCTGGGGTTGAAAGACATTTGCCAGTCCTCTTCCCATTTCTGGAGTCGGCCAAGGTCCTTCTGTAAGGTCAAGGAGTCCTGCGAAGTTTTAATCTTCCTGTACAGTAGACTGTCATCAGCAAAGAGTCTAGTGATGGAGAAAATTGTTGCTGGCATGTCGTTAATGTACAACAGAAAAAGAAGAGGACCGATCACGGACCCCTGAGGGACACCGGAGGTAACAGGTGCAGATGCGGATGACTGGTTCTCAACAACCACTTGTTGGCTCCTGTCTGACAGAAAATTTTATATCCACTGGAGACGTTACCTCGGATGCCATAGTGATGTAGTTTGTACAGTAACCGCCCATGGGGTACTTTGTCAAATGCCTTGCTAAAATCGAGCAAGATGGCGTCTGTCTGCTCTGCAGCTAGGTCCTGAATGGTGAGGATAAGTTGACTCTCGCAGGACCGCCTTTTCCTGAAACCGTGTTGTTGGTCACATAGTATGTTGTATTTTTCCAGATGTTTCATTATTTGAGACTGCAAGATGTGCTCCAGGAGTTTACTACAAATGGATGTTAGTGAGATGGGACGGTAGTCTGAGGGACTACTTCTGTCTCCTTTCTTGAAGAGGGGGTGACATTGGCGGCATTCCAATCTGAGGGGCGCAGCCCTGCTGTAGCGGTGCCTGAAAGATTAATGTCAGCGCAGGGGCAAGTTCATCTGCATATTCTTGCAGGAACCTTGATGGGACTTCATCTGGTCCCGGAGCCTTATGTGGATTTAAGTCCTTCAGCAGTTTGGTGACACCCTGTAGACTGACATCAAAGTGGTGCATTGATGGGCTGGGACTAATCTCCATCTTTGGCATACTAGAGTATTCCTCTTTGGTGAAAATGCTGCAGAATTGGTGATTAAGCAGTGTTGCTTTAGTCTTCGGGTCGATGTATGACATACCGTTATTCCGAAGAGAAGACACTCCGCTACTGTCACAATGTTTCCCTTTAATAAAGGAATATAACTTCTTGCAGTTGTTGTCACTTACTATGTCATTCACATATGAATTGTGAGCACGACGACATTCCCGCCTAGTATCCTTCTGAAGCCTTTTATATGCATCAAAGTCTTCCTCGCTGCCAGTTTGTTTGGCCTTGCGATAAGCTCTCTTCTTCTGTCGCGAAAGCCTTTTGACCTTTCTGCCAGCCCATGGTTGGCTAAAACGCGTGGAAGACCACTTGGATGGGACACTGGCGTCTATCGCTTCTGTACAAAAGTCCCGAATACGGTTCCATAAGGTGTTCACATCAGTTGATGGGCTGTTTTTGGATGTGAAAGCATCACAGAAGTTTTTAACAGAATCACGTAGCTGGGTGGTATTAGCTTTTTTCCATAAAAATATTTTTCTCCTGGTGGGTCTACGTCTGGGAACGACGCAGGTTGTTTGTACAAACACGACATCATGGTCACTGACACCTGGCGCCGATTTAACCTTCTCAATCAGTGAGGGTCTGTTGGTTATGAACAAGTCCAGAATGTTCTTCCCTCTAGTTGGGAAGGTAACAATTTGCTCAGATCCTGAGTCATAAATAGTGTCCAGCATAAGTTGGTTTACCTATACTGGGTTACTATTGCCGAGGATAGAGCTTGTGTCCAAATAAATATCTGGGAGGTTTACATCTCCTGCTATCCAGATGGTGGAGGATGGATACCTAAGATAAAGTCCTTTGATCTGGCTACAGAGTTCCTCCATGTGTGAAATATCCGTGTTTGGTGGGCGATATGCTGACCCAATTATCAGAGGGGCCTTTCCTGGGCATTCGAAGCTGGCTGCACAGAATTCACTGCTTGTCTGGATATGGAGATCTGAACCCGTGATACCATCTTTTGCTATGGTGATAACCCGCGGACTGTAACTACATGTATATGGAAATTTGGTGGAATAACTTAATTCTCGCTCATAGAAACCTTGGTGGAGCCATGTCTCATTTCCGATAACAATATCTAGGTTGATCTCCTCAAGGAGTAACCAGAAAGAAGCCTTTTTAGCACGCAAGCTCTGGAAGTTGATTTCTAGGATACGGAAATTTGTTTCAAAGTTCATTAGCAAACTTTTTTATCTCACATTAATCAGTCTGATTAAATGGTGCATCCTTTTGAATTACGGAATGTTGTTATATGTGGTACTTTTTAGTACAGTAGATAATAACAAAATAATATTAATTATGCACAAATTTCATAAGTTTCACACAGATATTTTGTATATGAACACTTAATTAAGTTAGAAATTATATTGTACACACTCAACAAGTGTATCCATTGACAATCTCCTTGTGCTTGATTATTCTGTATTTAGATATATTTATTGATACTTAGTAATGGCTGGTCTTTCAAATGTATAAAAAGCCCAAATTTTATTTGTAAATTAGTGGTCCCTTGTCCTTAGTGGTGCTGAATGAACTAAAAAAATATCATGACACATCCATATTGCACTGTATTAATTAATGTAAATAATTTTTTATCACATCATACTCATAAATAGCCTCTTGTACCCCCTAACAAAGTTCGTACTTCTTAGTGCCTCCTTTGTAGTCCTTAGTGTTAAATTGTAGGACATGTATTTGTTTTTCTTTAGGTTAAATTGAATCCGAAACTGATTTCTAACGGCATTTCTGATTGGTCGTTTGAAGAAATTTTATCAGATAATAACCAATTAAAACGACAGAAACATACCCCCAAGATACATGTAAACAATTTTTGCCGAATTCCAAAATTTCTAGGTATTCAAATATAATTGGCTTCTATTTCAGTATAGATTCGCATTGAAACTTTTTTAGAGTCTATTTGATTACATGAAACTGGTGTCATAATTTCAGCATATTGTGAGGTCCATCCTCATCGATGTCAAATTATAATTTGGACATTATAGCCCTGTTGCCGGTAATATGGCGCACCTAAGAATTAACTCTGTTACATAAAATACGCAAACAATAATTAGAATTCATCTCTTACAACAAAGAACATCCTTTACTTCATATGTCTGCACGTTTGCAAATAAAAATACATTCAAACTTACTTGTAAAAACGTCTGGGAACACACCACCCTCCGATCTGCATAAATCCCCATATATATGTTTACTTTGCTGGTAATATGGCACATATGACATCACTGTGTGAAGTAATCAGCTGATTCTGCTATTGACGCGTGTACCGGTATTTTAAGTTTACACATGCAATAGTGGGACCCCGTTATGCAGTGATGAATCAATGGAATTAACATACATATCGAATATTGTGTATGCCTGTTTCTCGTCAATTCGAGCTTTCTCATCGATTCGAGCCCTTGTGTTTTAGTAAAATTCATGCTCATGTAGCATGTTCTTCCATCAGAAACGTGTGTCATTTACATTTTAAAATTCCTTGGAAAATATTAGTCATAAAACCACTGAAAAATTGATGAAATACCTATTTTAAATTTTTGCATCTAAAATTACTTATTTCAAAGGGAAATTACATAGTGGGTAATATTGTGAGCCCAAATTTCAAATTAAAAGCACCCCGAGCATATTTCGACTGTTGTAACGAGTGAACAAGAAGTCAAACTTGATAGAAATTTGCTTTATGGAAATAGAATATGCAAACATAAACATTTAATGACCTTCCAAACAGAGGGCTCGAATTGATGAGAAAGTTTTAAAATGATGTGGAGTTTCACCTCCTTCAGTCTCATGCAAAAAAGTACATATAAAAGATGATAACATTGTAATTCTTATTGCCCATTGTAAAATGCAAATATTTTTGTAACAAAAAACAAAAATTATTTAATTGAACAGGTTTACAAAAATTTGCACACCTCTAAAAGATTTAAGAGGCTCGAATCAAGGAGAAAGCAGCATATATGTAAAAATTACATCAAACTTTTGGAATAGAAAACAGTTAAAATTATAATTACGCCCCAACTATATGTCTAGGCCTATTGCTTTTATACGCGGTTCAAAAACAACCTATGCGAGTATCGATAGAAGTTTGACATGCATGACGTAAAAACATTTCGTCATTTGTTGTGTACATGCATAAAAATGGCCGTTATCAGAGAAAGGTTCTGGATTTCTGCAGTTTAAATAACTGATAGTGCAACAAATACTTACCAAGGAATATTGTTTTATGGTTAAAATATCTTCCAAATTTGTTATACACATTGTGCAAGGTTAGTTGATTATTTTCATGACTTCTTGCCTGCGCAGTTAGACTTGTGTACATAGCTGAACGTGTTTTTGTTCAGCAGGTGCGTTGAAAACGACAACGTTCCACGTATTTTACACATATTTTTAACGGCGACCTCATTTGCGCCATATTACCGGCTTTCACCATAAGTCTTAGATCTAATGTCTAGGATTCCATTGTTTTACAGATATACAATGAAGGGACAGTCCATATATTTAGAGATTTTTCACTATGTAAATTTATAGGCTTATTGTATCCGATCTGATGAAACTGCTGTTTAACGCGAAACCACAGTTCACTTTAAAGTAAACCCTGGGAGAGAAAATCTATCTATCTTTCGTTACTGTCTACAGCAGTACAGGGACGTAAACATCTTAAAATACCAAGGACCCTTCAGGGGCTCAAAACCAGGACCTTGTAATCGGTAGTCAGACACTGTCACCAGGTCAATAAAGGGCTGTCTGTTGGAAGTGGCCTACAATCACTACAGTTCTCACCTTTACTTTTCAGAGCTCACAGCTCTCAAGAATGACACTCCATGACCACCTCATGAGTCCATCAAACCTCCTCATTGCCAGTAAAGTAAACCCAGGGAGAGAAAATACCTACCTTGTGTTAGATCTGTAGGTGGACAATAACCATGTGGCTAAAGGGCTACCCCACAGCAAGGCTGTTGGAAGTGGCCTATATCTCTACTTATAGTACTACCATTACACTTTTCCCCCTTTACTTTTCAGAGCCCACCAGCTCTCCAGAATGACACTTCATGCCCACTGCATGAGTCCGTCAAAAACACTTCTGACACCATTAAAGTAATCACTGGGAGAGAAAATACTGAGGTTCCTACTGGGGCTCCGGACCTTGTGATCAGTAGGCGGACAGTGTAACCATGTCCCAGAAGGGTTAACCCAACAGTAAGGCAGTTGGAAGGGGCCTATAAACCTACTATCGCTACAGCTTATTGGTTACAATACCCCTAGCCACTGCCTAACTGCAAACTGCTATAGCGATAGTATGTCTATAGGCCTCTTTTTACAGTCTTGCTTTTTGATTTACCCCTTTAGCAACATGGTTAGAGTGACAGCTTAAGGATCATGAGCTGCCATATATAGGGATCTGGGATTACCCCATCCAGCTCTTGTTATAAAAATATAATGATACATTTTATTTTTTTCTCATATTCTAAGGGCCTGGGCCTAAGCGATTTTTTTTTATCCCTATAACAGATTAGCCATTTTATAAACAGTATTTTGGTGTAATTTTGTAGGTGGCTCATAATCTCAGGTTTCATGGCAAGGATAACCATTTGTAAGTTGAAATGCGGATCACCATGAAGAATTGATCTCAAAGCTTTGACTTTTACCAAAACAGAATTAATTGATCGTGGATACACCCAATTTTGGTGGGAAGATTACACATGCCATTCATGTCTTAAGTTCTGTTGATACATATTCATCTGATATTTAAGTTTCATGTTTTCAGACATTATTTTGGAAATATTTTTATTTTCTATACTGCAGAAGCGTAATTAGAACAACTGAAAAATGGAAAACTTCGTGTTGTATGAAGAGCTTGGCAGGGGAGATAATTCCATCATATATAAAGGCCGACGTAAAGGTACCATTAACTTTGTGGCCATACACTGCATAGAAAAATGCAAGCGTCCAGAAGTCACAAATACAGTAAGTTAATCATTTGATCTTAATATGATACAGCAAAAGTTTAAATATATTCTGTCAACCTGCTTAAATTGATACAGCAAAAATTTAAATATATTCTGTCAATCTGTAAAGTATCATTCTATGTTGTTTAACAATTTTCATTTTAAAGGAATATTTCAAATACAACAGTTTATCAAAGATTATAATATTTATAGAATGTACTAAGCAGAAACTTGAATTAAAAATAGCATTCTGCTACATTACAAATATTTCACAACCAAACTGATATTCATTGTTAACAATAAATTCTAAGAGTCTTAAGTTTTTGCGAACAAGTTTAATTTATATAAATGACATTTCATAAACAGTAATTATGCATGTAGTTACTTGATTTTCAGGTTCGAATGACCCACGATATACAGCACATCAATGTTGTCAAGTTTTATGAGTGGTATGAGACCAGTAATCATCTGTGGTTGGTTGTTGAACTTTGTACAGGAGGCAGTTTAGAGTACCTGATCTCACAGGACAAGAACCTTCCAGAGAGTTCTGTCAGGAACTTTGGGATAGATCTTGTCACTGGCCTACATTATATCCACTCACTAGGCATTTTGTTCTGTGATTTGAGACCTTCAAAGGTACGTTAGTAAAAATTTATAAGTTGTATATTATTATTTAGTTTTTTAGTGTGGTCAGTTTTGAAAGATGAATTGTTCTTAAACAATACAATTGTTCAAAATTAAACTTAGAAGTTTTTAAAAAAAGTCTTTTAAAGTATATGCAAAGGTTAAGACTATGTTTGTATTTCTAGGGGGAGACATATTGTTTTTGCCTTTGCCGTCTGTTGTCCGTCTGTTTGCATTAAGCTTGTCCGACTTTCACAGGTTAACCACTGGCCGGATTGCAAATTTCGCCCTCCATACAAACAAACATGTCCCTCTTCCGTCCTTAGAATACATCTATAGGGGGAGACAAAAACACCTTCTAGTTTATAACTTGTGATACAATATATTGCACAATATGTAAATCAGTCTAAACAAACCGCCTCGATAGCCTAGTACCGCCTTGATAGCCTAGTGGTAGAGCGTTCGCTTCGAGTGCGGGAGGTCGTGGGTTTGATCCCCGGCCGCGTCATACCAAAGACGTAAAAAATGGTACCAGTGGCTCCCTTGCTTGGCGCTCAGCATTAAAAGGGCAGAAACTGGCCTCTTCTCTCATACCCTCGTGGCCATGGATTCCATCAGGAATGAGGTGTCGAGAGTGATTCATATAAGTTGTAGAACTTCCTTCACAATTGACCTATAAATAAATTATGTATAAACTAATCAAAACAAAATTCTTCATAATATTTAGCCGCATCATGAGAAAACCAACGTAGTGCGTTTGCTACCAGCATGGATCCAGACCAGTCTGCGCATCCATGCAGTCTGGTCAGGATCCATGCCGTTTGCTTTCAAAGCCTATTGCAATTAGAGAAACCGTTAGCGAACAGCATGGATCCTGACCAGACTGCGTGGATGCGCAGGCCGGACTGGATCCATGCTGGTCACAAACACACTATGTTGGTTTTCTCATGGTGCAGCTCATATGTCTTAAAAACAAAATGAAAACATTTTATTTTTAGATTTTACTAGACGGGCCAGGTATTCTAAAGTATGCAGATTTTGGTCTTGCTAAAGTTGAAGGAGAGAACCTGGAGGAATTGTTTCAGAAGTTTTCTGATGCCGGGGAGACTTGGGCCACAGATTCACAGCTTGACGACAGAAGATCCCGAACAGCTGGTTAGTTCATATTCAAATGTTATACAATGTAGTGAAAGAAAAGTTATATGGGTTATGATATACATAAACATGTGAAATTTAAAGGTAAAATTTTTAAAATTGATAAATATGTTTTTGAATCTTCAGTACCACATGCAGTTACATCTAGGGATCTTTGGTAGTAAACTAACAGAAAGGTTTGATTATCAACTTTTGTCTGTTTCATACACGATAGAAGTGAACAAAGCTCAACATTGGCAGTGGAACAAACTTTTGTTGTATCAGTTGAGATTGTAATGTGTTATAAGTGTTATATATGTATCATTTAAGGACACACACATTATATGGCTCCAGAAGTGTTACAGGGTGGTGAACTGACCTTGCTCAGTGATCTATGGTCCCTGGGCTGTGTTATGTATGAGCTGTTCACAGGTATTTTTTGTTCCAAAACAGGAAATTAACATGACCAAAGTTAGCTAACGTTCAGACATTGTAACGAAAATGTTTAAATTTTATACTGAAGAGGTTTCTTGATATTTGTCACTAATTCTGGATTAGAAATGGCAAACTTGCACTGAGACTGAATATTTTAAGTACGTTTATACAAATTGATACTATCTGCTTGATGCTTTCAATAGAGTCTTAAGTACATTCCTTGCCAAAGGGAGTATTGGACTGAAGGTTATAACACTGAGTGGAAACCAGTCCGATAACACCAGCTCTTTTTGGCTGTCTCTGAGCGCAATCTTAAAATTGACCAATGATGTGATCATAAAGATTGCATTCTTAGACCATTTGTTTCTGGTATGAGGTTTGTCTCTAGTATAGTGTTGAACATTGGTGTCTGAGGCTGGTCTCCAAAGTCAGTTTTTTAGCTGTGGACTTTGATATCTAGAGAGGACTGATATTATTCAGGGTTTGAAGGTAGGACTTAATGATTGAGCAACTTACCCACAGCAGTTTTAGCTCAACTATTCAATGTATATATACTCAGCGTCACTGAAAAATTACCACTCTAATGGCACTTATATTTTAAAAATCGCATTGGACTGTGATAAATGCATAACACGACTACATTTTTGACACAGCTGAGACGTCACTGGTGTAAAGATTTGTCAAATTCGATTAACTCCATTTGAGGCACGGGGCCAGCAGTGTCGACATGTACGTATTTTCTATCGCAAATCATTCAACGCACTTGAAAGTTAGTCGACAGACTAAAAGGAATACGTTAAAAAACCCAGAATATCCTTGCTAAGAATGCCACGTTTAAGGCATGATCAACGCCATCAGGCCATTAGCATGGTTGACACCGAACTTTCATGTCGCGAAATTGCACGTCGTATATGCTGTTCTTACCTGACAGTCATGACATGGGTTAGGAGACATGATCAAACAGAGCGCGCACAGGCCATGGAAAAGTGACATCGATATTGTATAAAATAGTAAAGAGGTATATATTAGGTGGTAACTTTTCAGTGACGCTGAGTATATATATATAGAACTATTGTAGTCGTCCATGTGTCAGCATCCTGATTTTGTTAAGTTTTGAATGTAAGCTGGTATCTCAGTATTTGCTAATAGGAATTAATGAAAATTTCATTCTCTGGCTGTGCACATTTTCTATAACTGTATTTCCATTTTTACAAAGTTGTAGTCTTTTTCTGACTTAGTAATTTTTGGTTAAGTTTTATATGTAAGCTGGTTCTTAGGTGTCCACTCATGGATTGAAACTTCACTTGCTTGTTCAATGTGATGATCTGACATGCATAACTCTATTTTGCATTTTTATAAAGTTATGCTACTTATTTGGCACATCAGTTTCTGCCAATGTTTTTGTCTGTATGTTAGTATCTCAGTGACCACTTGTTGGAATGGATTGAAAGCTAATGGTTTTGTTCACTGTGATGAAATGGCATGCATTGCAATGGTCTCATAGCTCTATTTTGCTTTTTCACAAAATTGTGCAACTTTTTCAGCTTAGCAATTTTTTTGTCTAATATCATCAAGCATAGTAAGCTGGGAATGTTCTAGGACTTAAAAATTATTGCCCCCTTTGACCCTATTATGTCAGATTCTATGTTTTCAATATCTAATCTGTTTCAGTGACACAGCATTTAAATAATCCAGCATTGCTGCTCTCCAGCAACACTTAGTGTTTGCATGTTTTCTTGTACTATTCAAGGTTTGATATTTGTTACTTATCTATTTCAAGGTCATCCACCGTTTTTAGCTGAGTCATACCCACAACTTGTAGATAAAATAGCGAACAAGGGCTACGCACCACCAAAAGTAAAAGGTATCTGTTATTTTAAATCATGCACCAAGAATATGTTTTTAAAGGATATTTTCAAGTACCAGTGATTTTATATGCATGAATGGGAATTTTCGCATGAAAAGTAAGCTGAAAAAAAGTCAGTGCATTGTGGAAAGTATATATATATATAAGGGCATAACTTAACTACTGCCACATTTTGAAACAAAGATCAGATTCAATTTCCTTAACAGATTATTCCAACTTAAGTATGTTTTGAAATTCTGTTTTATACTGAAACATTTTTGGTAAGTGACATCATTTCTTACAGGAACAAGATTTTCATCTAAGCCATCGCATGATTTTTTAAGTTTGATTGATGGACTTTTACAGAAAGATCCAGATAAAAGGTAAGCTGGATAATATTTAATTTATTGATTGTCACACCTGATTCAGTGGCCTCTTGTTAGTTGCTCATCACAAAAAAAAGACATTTAGAATGCATTTTAGCAGTCCCACAAAGTTTACAATGGGCATGGACAGAAAGTAGAGCGGGTGTGTGGGGGTAGCAGCCACAAAACACATCCATCACAAAATAAAGTTACCTGTTATAACCTTTAATATTTAAGACATTATTAAGCTACTATTATTATAGGAACGGTTGAAGTGCAAGTGCTATTTACTTTTAGTGGTGATTTTTCTGCCCCCACTGTTTTCCTAAAATTTTCTAAAGGGATGTTGCAAAATGTGTGTAAGTATACTAATGAGTTTCAGAATTTGCCACTATGAAAACTTAAAGGAAATAACACAGAATGTATGTAACTAGAACAATTTATAAAAGTTAGGGCGTGTTGTGAAAGCATCTTTATCAGTTAGGTACAATGTGTGTTGCATGCTACATGTCTTAAAACATAAGGAAAAACACGAATTCTGTGTGTATAAAACAGGCTCGGCTGTTGATGGCTAGTTAGAGCAGCAATTTCAAGGCAAGTGGTATTTCCTTCAAGTAACAGTTGAGAGTGAAATGCTTTATAAAATTTGAATTCATATTTTGTTTTACAGACTTGGTTGGCCAGGTTTAGTCACACATCCATTTTGGGAAGGGAAACTTACAAAACTTGCCAAAGACTTGGTTATGTCACAAGATGTACAGGTATATATATTTGTCTTTGACCTTAAACAAGTCGTGTCATTTTGATACTGGAATATCAGAAGGAAATACTGTTATCATATGGTCTTTACACATACTGAAAACTGAAGTTATTAGGGAAAAATGTTGCAAGAAAAGCATTAAATAGAAGCTATTCCAATGATTTCTTAAAAATCTGAAATGTTTTGTTTATCCTGATGGCATTAATTCTGGATTTGTTAATAAACTATTGCAAATTTGCTGAATTCCAGGGCAGTATGGCAACTACAGCAAGAAGTAGTGTATTTGTGGATGGTACTGGATCGGTACTAGGTAAAGTGAAAACTGTAGAGTTGACAGACAGACAGACAACAAATCTACAGGACACAGAATCTCCATCTAGACCAGGTATATACATATATGAGTTGCATCAAGAGAAAACCAACATGTGCATCCGTGCAGTCTTGTCAGGATCCATGCTGTTTGCTTTCAATGCCTATTGCAATTAGATAAACAGTTAGCGAATGGCATAGATCCTGACCACACTGTGTGGATGTGCAGGCTGGTCTGGATCCATGCTCCTTGCAAATACACTATGTTGGTTTTCTCATGGCGAGGCTCATACATACAAAAACTTTAAAGATATTGTTGTACAGAATAATAGAATTACCAGTAAATCTTTGGTAAATTTCTTTATTTAAGTGAGTAAAAATGGGTTGCGAGCATTGTGGCTCAGGAAGGAACCTAATTTCATCATTGTACTTCCTTTTTCTTCTTTTGTGAGTGTTTTCCTGTAATTAGAAATCACTGCCAAAAGATGTGTGCAAACTAGTCATACATTGAGCAGAGCTATTGCCTATTAATACATTCTAGTATAAAACTGCTAATGTCATTTTTCAAGTAATTTAACAGAACAGTAAATGTGTGTTAACAAGTTGAACATAATTATTGCTGTTAAAACAAATACAGTTTTCATTGTAAAACACAAACCTACTGAGGCACAATTATGCATAAGTAAAACAAATTTAGCTTCTGTTTTGTAGTGTTAATTCATGTTTGTTTCCAGTTAGAACATCTGTAGAGTTCCTCTTCATATGATACAACAGATCCCTTGTGATTCTACAGATGTTATAGTAAATTAAACATATGTTTTCTGTACATTGAAATACAGTATTTTATAATTTCTTTAAAGTTCAAACTGCCTGTCCCGCAAGTAAGCAAATTTTAGGTTCAAAATTTTTGTTATTGGTTATTCCAGGTACGTCAGGAGGTGACTTTCTGCGTCCAAAGACAGCTCCGACAGATGATGGTGGTGCTAGCTTGTTTACACTTAGGTCAGTATATAATAACATTCTGTCAGTTGACTTTTACAGAAATTTCTGTTTAGAATTATATATTGAAGCATAGTGATGACATTGTGTAGAGTCTTAAAATTTAATTTGAATTATTTTTAGTTCTGATATTACAGGTGAGTTTTGAGATTTGCTCACATTTAAACCTGGATCATTGAGATTTGCTCACATTTAAACCTGGATCATTGAGATTTGCTCATATTTAAACCTGGATCATTTAGATATGCTCTAATTTAAACCTGGATCATTTAGATTTGCTCACATTTAAAGCTTGACCATTGACATTTGCTAACGTTTACAGCTTTGTCAGATTTTGTATTTAAACATTCTTAAATTATTTATTGTCATTTCTCAGTGCCAGACCTCATACAGCAGTACCACCTGATGATAGTCTGAGAGTTAACTCCCCTTACAGACAACAGCATTCACCACTGTCTACGAGGGAGCCACTTGGTACAGGGAAAGATACGGCAGAGCTGTCACAGACTAAAAGTGAAATACTAGACCTGATTTATCATCCAACAGACTTTGCTATCTCTTCAATAATAGATAATCCTAAGGTAAAAATTAACAATTTATGTGTGTAGCTAACATAAAAGTGAAGAATTTTGGAAACATAGAAATAGTTTCACTTTTGGCAGTGGCAGTTGTTATATTGATGATGGTATTGAGATGGTCATTACTGATTTTTACCTGATTTTTGGTGTGGAGTATCTGCCTCGGTGCTGACCATTACCAGCATGGATACTCTGCCTACATGTACAGATTTTCTTCAAAGTTTTCCATTATATCACTCACTTTGTATTTCAGATACAGAGGCCAGCCACTGCCAAGTACGATGCTAAGACTTTACCTGTACCACCAATATCTGCAGAAAAATTTGGCAGTCTGCCAGAAAAAGATCAGACAAGACATTTGAAGACTATCTTGGATACTATAAGTGTATCAGAGAAAGGTCCGCCCTCTCAGAAACGTATACAGCTCTACCATTATCTGGTTGCATTGTGCAGTAATACCGGGGTGTCAACTTACCTCATGAAAAACAATGCTGTCAACGTGCTCACCAGGCAGCTGAAGGAAGTCACACATGCTGAAGTGTATGTATGCTTTGTCTGCTCAACATCTATATAGATTACTGTAAAGTCATTAAATTTCGTAGGCATGAAATTTCATGGTTTTGGTCAAAATGGCAATTTCGTTCGGATATGAATTCATGGATTTTAACTTTTGCACATAAAATGAATGGGAATTTTACTTGTTCGTTGGGATTAAATTTCATGGATTGGTTCAACCACGAAATCCATGAAAATTAGACCCCACGATTTCACATTAGTTGTTTTGTTTGGTTTAACATTGCACCGACACAATTATAGGTCATATAGAGACTTTCCAGCTTTGATGGTGTATGAAGACCCAAGGTGCCCCTCAGTGCATTATTTCATTGTGAGTGGGCACCTGGGTAGAATCACTGACCTTGACATTAACTTTATTCATGTTTGAAAGTAATGTCTTGTAAAAAATTATAAGCTTTCAAAATGTGTTGATTTTACCCTATCATAATGAATACATCATTACCCCCCTCCTTTCCAGGAGAGTGAAGATTGCAAGAGTGATAGCTGTAATGGCCAGTAATACAGAATCTCTCGATGAATCAACAAAAGTCTCGGAGGTAATTAGTAGTTAGAATTTCATATAAAAAATGCAATGTAAAAATGTTGTCAGACTTACAGAAAATTAATCAACTGATTGAATAATCCTGCTTACTTTTGTGTAGACATAAGTTAGTGTGTGTAGTATAGTTAAAGTTTAGAGAACAACAAACCTATTTTTGTGAATTTTATTACAGGCATTAACAGGAATCACAGAAATATTCCGAGAAAATATGAAAAACAACAGAATAAAGCAGGGATTGCTTCCTGCACTAGGTGAACTTGTCTATCTCGTTGCTCTACAGGTAATACATATTTTAGGTAACATTTTAATAAGTATATGTAATTGTAATTTGGCAAAGGTGAACTTTAAAACTTGTATATTAGCTAAAATGCTAAGGATACAAATGATGAACCTTTATATTATTTATTTCATGTTTAAGAGTTCTTTTTTTCACATACAATGTTTAGTATTTCACTGTCATATGGTTTCGACAAGGTCACCATAGACCAGTTAAGAGGATTTCCTAAGGCTGTATGAACAGATAGATTTACCTTCTTTATAATGATGTAATCAAAGTGTATTCAGAAATCTTTACTTGCTTCTTTTTACATGTTTTTTTTTCTATAAGTGCAGCGGTTGACATCAGACTTTACAATTCCTTACCAACATGTTAGTACATTTAAGTTTAAGAAAACCCTTTTCAATTTAGATAGATAAGTTTCAGTTTAAATGCCACCATTTCAGGAAGAGCAACAGAGCAGTAGTGTTGACAACTGGAACATTCCATCCATGACATTTGCTGTTATCTGTAGAAGTTGTAGAGATGGGGTAAGCTTTGTCCTTTTTGAATTTTTATTGAAATACAGTCCAACTTCATTTGCACTAAATTGGGTTGTTTTAACACCTCCAGTAAAGTCCAGTCCCTGCAAGATTCCTTATAATATACAAATTATTCTGCCTCAAATTGTTTGAACATAGATAGGTACCTCCTTTAAACTGTTAAAATGGGTGCATACTAGAAAGATACTGACTGAATGGCGAACAGTGCAGGTCATGATCAGACTGCAGGGATGTGCTGGCTGATCATGATCAACACTGGACACAAAGGCAGAATCAATTGTGTTCAGCATGATAAGGGTTAAACAGTATACAAGTGAATAAAAAACTATTTATGATTGACTTCTGAAGCTTTATGCTGTTCTATATTGAATTTCATAAAACGTTTGTCTTTGCTAGAATTGTGTTCTCTTAAAACAGTCTGTTTTTTAGGAAGATGTATGCTACTTTTAGAATTTGTTTGACTTTTACCTTCTTTATGGAAATATTGTTTTACTGATGTGTTTTAGTTGGGTTGTTTTGAATTTAAAGCATAAATATGATAGAGTCAGAAATTGTTACGTTTTTGTAAGAATGTAAGATTTTTGTTTTAGGAGGACAGTGTGATCAACCATATAGCTGCCAAAATAGTGGAGAATGTTGCCACAACAAAAGGTCAGATAGCACAGAAAATGGTGACAACAGAAATGGCACAGTCATTATGGTTTATCTTCAAACATTCTACATTAGATGCACTCAGAATAACAGCTCTGTCTGTAAGTTACCCGACCATGATCTGACACCACTTGCTCTTGCTTGTAATATCTTTGATACATGTATATTCTTCCTTTGCTTTGATGTTATATCAGATATTCTGTGTAGATATGTAAGATATTTAAGTTTGTTTTACTTTAAAATCATTGATTTTCATGGGTGGGGGGAGGGGAGGGGGGTGGGGGGAGCGGGTGGAGCTGATTTTGTAGAATTTGTGGTTGTGTTACAGTGACATTAATATTAAATCCATACAAAGATAATATCTGTGCATTTTCTCCTTATTGAACATCTTTTGTGTTTCTGAGTAACTTTTTAGAATACTTACTCTGGCTTATGACTGTTTCTGAGTGATTTCATGGAGCACTGGCTCTAGCTTGTGAATGTTTCTGAGTGGCTTCATGGAGCATTGACTGTTTTGTTAGTGTTTCTTAGTGTATTCACAGAGCATTGATTTTGGTCTGTTAGTATTTCTGAGTGGTTTCTCAAAGAACTGACTCTGAATTGTGAGTCTTTCTGAGTGACCATGGAGCACTGACTCGATATTGAATAAGGAAGTCATAAGTTCAAATTAGAATACAATACTTACACAAGTTTTGGAATGGATATTGCCTTTACTTTATCTAGGTGTTCCTCATAGCAATATTTTAAATGATGATATCTCAGACTGTGTTGTTTATAACTTAATCCTGCATATGTAAAAAAAGTATGAAATTTCTATTATTCAAATGATAAAATTTAGAAATTTATGAAAGGTTGCAGTTACTTACTATTTCAGGCACTGCATAGAATCACAAGACACAATCCACAGGTGTTCCAGTCTGTTATTGACACTGTTGGTCTATCCACACTGCTGTCAGCATTGTCATTTGGCATCACAAAAATTCAGCAGTCCATAGTTACCATGTTTGGAGCATTAATTGTATCTGGAGCATCGTTAAATAGGCTTACACAAGATAAGGTTTGGACAGTTTAAATTCTTTGATTTTTTGTTTTTGTTTTGTTCCTAAAGAAAGATTAATCATACGGTGTAAAAATGATTCTACAAAACTATTTTATAAGATTTTACTCATTATATATTTTTTTTTTGCAGTTGAAACTTTCTTAAGCCACTGAAAGAGAGGCTATGAAACTATTTTTAAGGTAAATATCAAAAGACCACTTAAGGAGAGGTTTAAATTCTGTGAATAGAATGTGACATTAGTTGCAACAATTTTTCGTCTAATACAGAAATCTGTTTTGAAAATCATAGATAAAATTTACAGTATTCCTCTTTATACTTCACAGGATTTTCTGCAGAAGATCTTACGTCTGTTAGAGAGTCCATCGACTGTGATCAGAGGGAAAGCATTTGTTGTGATACATGAACTGGCAAAGAATAATCATGAGATCCTATTGTCTAGCTGTCAGTACAGGTAATTTAAATAGAGACAGCTTCTAGAGAAATCTGTTTTAAAATGCCATTGTCTCCTTACTACTTAAAGTTCTTGTGTCAGACTTGCTGTGACATAATCAAGAAAGGATATTTTTGCCTTGCTACATCTAAATAATTTTTGTTTCTATAGTCATCAAAAGAGATATTGAATCTGAATAGTATTTACAATTCTCGACCTGGCTTGGTTAGTCTTCTTAGACACAAAGTGTTCAAGGTGATTGTTAACACTTGTAGTGGTCACAATTTTAAACCAATTTTAATGAAATATGATCAGAATGATTGTCTCAATTAAATCTCGGACAAGTCATGTACAGGGTGTTTTAAGGTCAGAAGCTGGGTTGCTTGATTAAGTAATACAAAAATGTTGTTAAAACTATAGAAGCCATATTTTCTACCTTATCTTCATGAATCATAGTCTATGTGTTTGTTTTACAATATAAAAATTTAGATAAAGTTAGAGACTAGCTTTTCTGAGGCTAAAAACAGGGTCATTTGCTCAACTCAAAGAAGAACCTTGTTAACACTATAGGGGCTGTATTTTCTACCTGATCACCTTAAAATTGTTAGAATGCTTGTCTTTATCGTTGTCTTACTGATGTTCCACCAGAGGGTACTTAAGTTTGTTAGAACTAGATCAGATGAGATTAAACAGGGCCTTCTTGGCCCTTTTGTTTTGGTAAACAGTTTCAGCAAGACAGACATATCTTATATGGTCAGCTACACAGTAAATATATTTGATATGGCTACAGGGAAAAATAAAATGTTTTGACATAATTGACATGAATATTTTTGGCACTGCATGAGTTTTTCATGTAAATTCAGATTGGTAATGTATTTGGAGAGGGACAGTAGACGACAGACACCAAGAGACACCAAAGTGGACCCTGGAGAAATTGAATATTTAAACAGATGTTTAGACTTGTTGATCAACTATATCTCAGACGCTGTCCCAAAGATTATGGGTAAGTTTTCTCAGGATAAAAGTAATTGTATTAAATGAAAATGCTTGTTTTTTTTTACCAATTCTTATTTCGTTTGTGGTAAACAGAAAGATTTAAATCTGAAATTTGATTGAAAAGCAGTTGATTGATAATTTCTTTAAAACTGTTTGTTATTAATCCCCCGCCGTGGCGGAGGGATTATAGGAATGGTCTGCATCCGTCCTTCCGTCCGTCTTTCCATCCGTCCTTCCGTCCGTCTTTCCATCTGTCCTTCCGTCCGTCCTTCCGTCCGTAACAAAATCGTGTCCGGTCCATATCTCCTAAACCCCTTGAAGGATTTTCATGAAACTTGGGTCAAATGATCACCTCATCAAGACGATGTGCAGAACCAATGAGTCAGCCTTGTCGGTTCAAGGTCAAGGTCACAACTCAAGGTCAAAGGTTTGAGCCTGCCATTTTGTATCCGCTCTATATCTCCTAAACCCCTTGAAGGAATTTTATAAAACTTGGGTCAAGTGATCACCTCATCAAGACGATGTGCAGAACCCATGAGTCAGTCATGCCGGCTCAAGGTCAAGGTCACAACTTAGGGTCAAAGGTTTGAACCTCCCATTTTGTGTCCGCTCTATATCTCCTAAACCCCTTGAAGGATTTTCATCAAACTTGGGTCAAACGATCACCTTATCAAGGCGATGTGCAGAACTTATGAGTCAGCCATGTCGGCTCAAGGTCAAGGTCACAACTGAAGGTCAAAGGTTTGAGCCTTCCATTTCTTGTCCGCTCTATATCTCCTAAACCCCTTGAAGGAATTTTATAAAACTTGGGTCAAATGATTACCTCATCAGAACGATGTGCAGAAATTATGAGTCAACCATGCCAGCTCAAAGTCAAGGTCACAACTAGGGGTCGAAGGTTTGAGCCTTCCATTTGGTGTCCACTCTGTATCTCCTTAACCTCTTGAAGGATTTTCATCAAACTTGGGTCAAATGATCACCTTATCA
This sequence comes from Mercenaria mercenaria, assembly GCF_021730395.1. Taxonomy (NCBI): domain Eukaryota; kingdom Metazoa; phylum Mollusca; class Bivalvia; order Venerida; family Veneridae; genus Mercenaria; species Mercenaria mercenaria. The sequence goes on along the minus strand of NC_069378.1, from coordinate 34,353,162 downwards.
AGAACTCATGAGTCAGCCATGTCAACTCAAGGTCAAGGTCACAACTGAAGGTCAAAGGTTTCAGCTCTGTATCTCCTAAACCCCTTGAAGGATTTTCATGAAACTTTGGTCAAATGATCACCTCATCAAGACGTTGTGCAGAATTCATGAGTCAGCCATGTCAGTTCAAGGTCAAGGTCACAGCTAAAATCAAAGGTTTTACCCTTTCACTATCCATAGCAGTGGCGGGGAATTTAGCTGTCTTTCAGACTGCCTTGTTATAAATAGGCTGTCAGCTGTGCATTTGCTCTAGCCAGGAAGATACAACTACATGTATATACATTTTTGTAGAAATTATCAAAATGAGGAATACTTGCCAAGATCACACATTTAATTTAGAGTAAATTTTAAATGTATGATAAGCTAAAAGGGATATGCATAAGTCTTTTGAAATACAGCCAAATGTAATGTATGTTATTATCATTGTTGTTATTATAAAATTACAGGAGAAGTACTGTCAGCATTAGATTCCGTTGCTGGACGTAAACATCCAAATACAGTACAGGCCAAACAACTCAAGAGTTCTCTCCCTTTAGTGCATATTTTCCTCCATCTTGTAACCAGTCAGGTATGGCATGTTATTGGTTTGAAGTAAATTTACTCTTAAATAGGTCAGATATTGTAATGTAGCGGGTGTAATCTACAGAGATAGTGGGTTGTGTCTGTTACAAATCTTACTTCTTCAACTTCCTTTAATACAACACAACACAATGGAAGTGATGACGTAAACATCACATACAGTATAGCACAAACCAGACCTTAAATATAGATGCGCGTAATTCCTGACCATCATACATTCATGATTTATTATAATGCAAAATACTAGAAGGTAGTTACTATTCTTTGGTTACCTTTTATTGTATAATATTTAGTCTTAGGGGTGTGGGGGTTTGTTATTTTCATTTTTGATTTGCATTTATCCATGAAATAAAATTGAAATGTAAAGAATAAACAACAACTTTTATTTATTTGAAATTTATGAATTCATGTTGTCATGAAATTGCCATTTTGGCTGATACCAGCTTCAGTCATCCTGTAGCCTTATACTTAAAATATTTTCAGAGAATCCTGATGAAAATTGAAATTTTATGCAGTTTTTTTCATGTAAGTTGTCATGGTTACAGGTATTCCGTCCAAAGATTGTGACAGAAGAGTTTGTACGAAGTCTCGGCTCACTGTTAACTCATGTGAAACGCATTGAGAATGGTGAAACCAATATAGAGGCATCAAGTGGTGGGTTTTACTCTTGTAGAATTGTTTTAATACAAAAGAAATATTTAGTGATTTATGTGTTTTATATGTATTACTCTTTTATTATACTGCCTAACATTCCTCGAGAATTAAATGTGTGTTTAAACTAATCATTATGGTAACCAGCATTTAAGAGATAGTGTTAGTTTCAGAAATGTATAAATAGCAGGTGTACAGAAAGGACTCTTTATGTGCCAAATACACTATTGTTAGTTTCGCTACATTTTCAGATATCTGTCGATGTGGAACTTACAACAAGAATCCTTCTAAAAGTATTGTTTCGTTTAAAGCATAAAATAGTATTTAGGCTGAATACTAAGAATGTGGCTGAGGTTGCAGTAATAACCACAGTATTTTCATTTTAATGTTTTAATTGCAATATTCACTTCAGAGAAGAGTAAAGGTAAAACACAGTATTTTGCTGTAGCTATAGTATAGTCAAACTGCTGAAGTGACACAGTGCTTCAGTACCATTTTGCATAGATTGCTTATCTTTTCTTATTATGTCTCCCATCCAGTGGTTGGAGATATATTGATATAGTGCTGTCTCAGTCTGTATGTATGGCACAAAGTTTTTCCATGCAACTCCACAGACACTTACACCAAACTTCACAAAAGTGATTGTCATTGCCAAACCTAGTTGTGCGTATTTTTCGGAATTTCAATCGATTTTCAGTGGAGTTATGGCCCTTGATTCATTGAATTCTATGATATTTTGGCACTTCTCTGATATTGTTAGGCAGATTTCCACCAAACTTTACAGGAGTTATCAGTGCCAAGCCTAGTTACACACGTCATTTGCATGTTCTGGTTCAGTGATTTTCAATGAAGTTATGACCCTTGCTTTGTCAAAGTCTATGTGCTACTGCTCCTATTCCACTGGCTGGAATTCTACCAAAGTTTTCAGGGGTGATCAATGCCAAGCCTTGTTGTGTATATCATTGGAATCTTATTGTTCAATGATTTTCCCTGGAGTAATGGCCCTTAGTTTGTGACATTTTACTCTGTCTGCTTGTTAAGTGGTAGGAGACATACATTTTTCATAAAAAACAATCTCTAGTTTTTTTCTTTGAAACTATATTTTTCATTTTAGAGCTACTGTCTAGTAAGATATCTGTATTCAGCTTGTTATTCAGGAAAAGAACCTCCATCATTTTGACATTGCATACATTATTCCTTCTTATTTTGTCATCATTTAAAAAATGTTTGTGACTGATGTACCGGTAAGTTTAATATACTTTAGATCTTTAACTGTTAAAAGTAAACTAAAATACAAAATTATTCTGTCTCTCCTCATATCTACACTAGTGTCCATTTGCTAGTTTAATATTTTCATTTTATTCTTACCATATGTATACTCTAACTTTTACTATATAGTAAACTTGCTTGACTAGAACCAGATATTGTTTTCACCTCAACATTATTTTGCTAGAAGTGAAATGTAACCTCTATACAAGAGTACTGTTGGATAAATGTCAACACAGATGAAACTTAAGTTAATAAGCACATTTATTAAATTGAAATTGTATGTGATATGTTTTGTGCTTGATTTGTTTTACTTTTTAAATACGGAGAGAAAGGACTTTTAAAAACTCTTGGCCACTGTATTACACAATTCAAACTTAATAACTGTCTCAGAGGGAGCTAGTTGCAGGCTTGACAGAATATACACCATGTCAGAGAATATCCCTGTGTCAGATAAAAAACACTATGTCTGATAAAACCCCTATAGTACTCCTGTGTTCATGTGATAACCCTATGTCAGATAATACCCTAAGTAAGATAATGCCTGATGTCAGAAAATACCCCTATGTCAGATATCAGCCTTATGTCGGATAAAAACCCTCTGTCAAGTAATAACCCTTTGTCAGATTGCACCCTATGACAGATAATCCATTGTCAGATAATACCTTATGTCAATTAATTCCCCATTGTCAGATAATACCCCTATGTTTGATGAAAACGTTATTCTAGATAATACCCCTGTAATGGACAGTTACAGTTACAGTTTTTGTCGATAAACTTCATCTAACTCCTCCCTCTATTGTTATTCTATTCATACTAAGGCCAAGGGCTTACAAGTAATATCACAAACAAAACGCACATGGTCTATTGTGTAAACTATGTCAGTTGTATTTGACAGTCCAGATTGGACGGTCTGTTTTATGCAAACATTAATGATTGACAGTTTCCGATCCATCCATGCACCTGTGTTAAATAATACTATATGTCATATAATACCCCAATCAACGTTTTGTCCTGATTTATTTCTCTTTAAGACAGACTTTCTTTCAGAATTATAATCAGACCTTGTAAAGAGACGTAAATTTTGAAAGGGTAGAAAATCTTGAGCTTTTTAATGTCTACCCATACTGCATTGCATTTACACACTGTGTATATTTAGAATCTCAAGGTCAATGTTTGTATCACGTTGCAGTGATTTGAAGTCTGCTAGAATAAAATTTTCCAGAATGTTCCACACTGATAGTGTTACAGTTAAGGAAAGAGCTCTAACACATTATCTTTTAGCTTTATATTTGATTTAGTTTGAGCAAAGTTTTCAAAACAAATTTAAGGCTTATATATTTCTGCATGTACATTAATGTAAAACCTATCTAATGACCTGTACAGTGCTTATTTTCAATGATGAGGTGCACAGTTGATAGATAAAGAGTGGTTTTCTCCAGAGAATGGGCTTGTCTTACTTTGATTTTTCTTGTGAATAGGTGTAATCACAGTATCAGAGTTTGTGAACACGGTGATGTCAGTGGTGGAGGGAATTACCCAGCATCCTACACTGCTCATGGATCATGGCTCTGTTGTCATGGAAACAGTATTACCAACAATGGCCGAACTGGTTGTCAGTCAGAATGGTAGGGATGGTCTGTTATTGTTTTTTTGATGGATAAGTTTCATGTTATTTTTTTGTAGACCAAAATTCATTGTTTTAACCTGCAGAGACTAATAGTAACATATGTTGTTGTTGTGTTAATCATGGTTTTCAAAAGCTTTTCACACACCAGTTTACCAGAATTTCATACAAGTTATATGACAGTACATGTAGCTAAATACTCCCTAGACTTTAAACTGCAATTATTGAAGGATTTCTTTGTTTTGTACATCAGTATTCTCTGTCTGCAATGATATAGGTGATACCCGTGCACTGTCACTAAGCCTGTTCTCAGAGATGGCCACAGTATTCCTGACACAAGATGCTGTAGCTACCAATGGGAAGGTGGATACAAAGAGATTGCACATCATCATTGGAGACAAGTTATTCCCACAGTAGGTTCATGTATTGTAATTCTATTTGTAGTGTTTATATTAAATACATGTAGGTTGTTAATGTATCATCTACTCACATCTAAGGGCCTCAGTGGTCCAGTAATTAGGGCTCCTGATATTGAATCACTTACCTTTCATTTCTGTCAGTTTGATACTCTTCATTGGGAATAGAATAGTAAGAAAGCCAGTCACCTCACTTACAGAAGGTTGGTGGTTTTATGCAGCTGTATGCCCATGTCTAAAATAATGTCTGGTAGTAGTGTGTGAGTCTTCCTCCACCATTGAAAGCGTGAAGCCACTGAACGACCAGTATTGCAGTCAGTGTGACTTATACCCAACTCACAAACTGTCATAGCAACATCAAAAAATATTGACAAATTGGTCACTCATAGAAGTCCCCAGTTATAGGGATTTAAAAATATTGATAATTTTGGTCACAAACCATTTGTAGTGTTTCTTCATTTCTTGATATGCAAAAAAGATAAATATTTTGTTTTAAATACATATGTCTTCTGTGTGTAAAGCAGTCCCTTCTATCATTGATTGCAGTTGATTGAAAGTAGGGGGTATCCTTTAATCACAAACCTACATTGCCTATATATATATATATAGATGTGAAGATACTTGAATATAAACTAGTTTCTTTCATATGCATTCCAGTCATGTTATACATTTTAGCGGCAAATATTGTTCCTGTGTTTTCGTCATTTCTTACATTTTAAGGAGCAAATATTGTCCCTGTGTTTCAGTCATGTTATACATTGGGAGACAATCAAAATCCCCTTGATCAAAATCCCCTTCACTGAAAAATGATAGGGGATGTGTGAAGGGGATTTTGTAACACACAGTCATTTTTCAGTGGAGGGGATTTTGATCAAGGGGATTTTGATATACACTCTATACATTCAGTAGTTAGTAGTGGCTCTGAATTTCAGTTATTTTATAATATACTATTCAACAGCAGATATTGTCCCTGTATTTAGCATACATTCAACAGAAAATATTGTCCCTCTACTTTTCAGTTATGTTATACATTCAATAGCAAATATTGTCCCTACATTTCAGTTATAAATTCAACAGTGAATAGTCACAATATATTTCAGTAATACATTCAACAGGGAATATTGTCCCTGTATTTTAGTTATGTTATACATTCAACAGGAAATATTGTCCCTGTATATTGGTTATGTTATACATTCAACAGGAAATATTGTCCCTGTATATTGGTTATGTTATACATTCAATAGTAGATATTGTCTCTGTATTTTAGTTATGTTATACATTCAACAGCAGATATTGTCCCTGTATATTAGTTTTGTTATACATTCCACAGCAATATTGTCCCTTGATTTCAGTTATGAACAGATACTGTTGGATCAAGATCCACTACCATACTATGGACTGAAGTTGTTACTTGCCTTACTGGAGTCTAATTCTGCTTTTATAAAACAGTTTCAACAGCAAGGCTTAGTATCTGTGATATTTCAAGTTTTACTGGTAAGTGTGTCAATGTTTCTACTATTTCAACAGTATTTCATAAACTGTCTGCTTTATTACATGCTTTGAAATATTAGACTGATATATATCTTTTATTTTCACAGTGAAAATGGAAGACTAATTATTTTTCCCACACCACTGTTGTGGGAGACATATTGATTTACTCCTATCTGTGTGTGTGTCTGTCACAAATCTTGTACGCACTCTAAGTCGAATATTTCTCATCCGATCTTCAACAAACTTGAACAAAATGTGTTTGCCAATAAGTCCTTGGCCAAGTTCGATAACTAGCCAAATCAGCTGAGGCACTTCAGAATTATGGCCCTTGAATTATCGAAAATACTGATGCCAGTGATACAGGTCATGGTGCATGTCTGTCACAAATCTTGTCCGTGCTCTAAGTCAAACAGTTCTCATCCCATCTTCACCAAACTGGAAACAAAAATTTAATGTGTTTGCCAATAAGTCTATGCCAAGTTCGATAACTAGCCAAATCAGCCCTGGTGCCTCGGAATTATGGCCCTTGAATTACCGAAAATACTGATGCCAGTGATACAGGTCTTGGTGCATGGTTTACTCAGATACATAATGGGGAAGAAACGCCAATCTAGATAATGAGGCAATTGTGGGAGAAAAAAAAGCACTTCTAGTTTTCATGAATTTTATGGTTGGATCATTCCAGAAAATTAAAACCCATTGAACATTTAAAATTCTGAATCATGTAATTCGTTAGATTTGAAAGCCACAACTTTTGCCTTGATGAAATAGCCCAATGAGACAAAAGCATAAAGTTTTCAACAAAATTAATTCAATTTCACAGTACATCCTTTCCATGTGTATGCAGTAATGAAATGGTAACAAGAGTACATTTGCTAGAATCTAGAACCTTAATGTAATTGTGATCTTACTAAATAATAAAGTTTACAAAAGCATTTTGCTTAATTCCAGGATCACCAGAACAATCCATTAAGCAGTGCCATGCAGAGTATAGCTGGTATACTGAATTGTCTTGTTAGTCATAAAGAAACAAATATGAAGGAGTTATATGAACAAGGTAAAATGATATGTTCATTTTTTTTCTGTATTTTATGGTAAAATACTGAATTTTATGTCAACCTTAACTCAAACTGTAGCATTTGTTGTATAAAATTCTATTAGATCATATATTTTTAATCTTGAAAAAGCTGCAGTTGAATGTAGTCAAGTTTTGAAAACCTTTGTTTTCTGTAACTGTCTAGCAATTTGAATTTGAGTTTCTTCCCTATGTCAATATGTTATATATCAAAAAGAGCTGAGGTTAAAAAAGTAATATTTTCTCCCAAGAAAAAGAACAACATGTTTATAAAAAAAGGTCTTGGGAGGTAAGTTAATTTTAGACTGTGTATAAAAGCATCTATTACACTTTAGAAAATTTGTTGAATAAATTGATCATGAACACATATATATATGAATTGGAATCAGGACCTTACAAGCTGTTTTTACATATTTTATTTTATTTACAGGTCTCATAGATTACTTCACTACAATATTTTTCGAAGTGTCAGCAGCCTGTTTTGAAGGGGAAGACAACAGTGGTGTTGACAGTAAAGTGGTTCTGTCCATGCTACAAACTCTACTTGAGACGCTTCATGGTCTGTTAAAATATGTGTCAGACTTTGTGCGTAAGGCACTACAGGTCGGTCAGCAGGTTTGTCCAGTTTGAAGTGATTTCCTTGGCACAATGTAACTGTGGAATGCTTAAAGCAGCTTTCATACCAAAGAAAGATTTCTGTGTGAAAATATATAAATTTTTGTGAACAAGCGACTAGACTTGAGACTTTTGTCCCAAAAAAATGGCAATCTTTATAATTTTCAAAACTGCACAGCAGTTCCTTGATTGAAATGTTTGTTTTCACAGTTACGAAAAAGGAAAATGTTCCGATAAAATTTTGAAAATATTTTAAAATTGTAATGAATATAACAGAAGCAGCTAAATTTCTTGAATATGTTACTTTTTTCTGTAAATTAGCTCAAAAAAAGTAGATCCAGAGAGAATTGTATTGAGATGGATAAATATTAATGTTGAGAAAATACAGAAAGCTGCTTTAATCAGATTTATTAGCATTGCTAGGTGTAATTTACAGTTTTCTATGGTAGCTCATTTAGCATTTATTTTGTATTTGTGGAGAAGTTGACAGTTGCACTTTCACATCTGTATTTCAAAGATCTGTATTTTACCAGAAATATTTCCCTCTGACAACCTGAGAAATCACTCTTAACATGTCCATGTAATTCTCTTTCTTCTGTCCTCTCATTTTTTTCTTCTTTCTGCATTGAACAAAAGCCTTATTTCTCTGTTTTATTTAGGATAATTGATTAAAACCCTGATATATTATATGTTTGTTACATGTTTACTTGTTCAAAAGTGCTGAATTTATTTCCATTGAAAATTATAATGGTAGTTTTATATGAACAGCAAAAGGAAAGGCACCAAAATTATGACAATGTTACTGAATGATAACAGGCTGCTGTTTTGTTGATGTCTATATATAATCAGGGAGAACATTCCTTAGATGACGTCACAGCTCAGTTCACTGGACAGAATAGTCGGGAAGCTGATTTTAATGTTAAAAGTCACGAAAATGTGTGCAGTTTAAAGTACAACTTCGTTGTAACATGAATGACAGAATAGGATTGACAAATTAAAAACTAATTGCTAGTGGGATTCATGGATTTGCCAATCCCATTTTGTCGTTCATTTTGCATGAACTCCATAAAAGATTGATTATTTTTTAAATAAAAACATATTATCAAATCAGTGGATAAGTGCATTGACATAAAAAAAACACATCCATTTTGTGCTGAGGTGATGATATACTATTTTAACCCTTCACTTGATGGGTTTGAATCTTGCTTCGAAGTCATCCAGCAGACTTGCTGAATGTCAGTGGTTCTGAGGTGCTCGTTTATACCTGAACTAATGGCAGGAGGGGCACCTGAAATCTTCTTGCACCATTACAGCTGGGAAATCACCATACAACCGAAACTATGTCAGTTTGAGTTCAAAATTTAAACCAAACAAAACAAACACACATTTAATTGATTAATTCATTCTATCTAATAGTAATAGAATTATACTATAGATAAACGTTATAAGCAGTTGCGTTCTTTTCGTTTTCATTGTAATTGTAGAAACCATGTCAACTCTTTATATGTTAAATTTGATGTGAAAAATATCTAGCAATCTTTCTTCTTTTTTTAGCTCTATTATACAAAGTATATGGAGAGTATCCTACCCTACACGACATGGGCGTCTGTTCTGCGTCCACACCTTAGTTGAAGTTTTGATGCTCTTTCTATTTATCTCTTTTAATTGATTGATTAATGCTTTAAACTTGAAATAGTTATTTCTCATCATCATCCAGACCACACGGCTCAAGGGCCACAACTTTTATCACATATTTCATGAATTATCTCCTCTTGTTAACTTAGAATTTCAGGTTAACGTTTTGGTGCACTTTCACTCTATCTCTGTTATTATGAAATTGATTTGATTCAACCTAAAATAGTTTTTCCACATCATCACCCATATCATATGACACAAGGTCCATAACTCTTGCACCAATATTTCACGAATTATTTCCCTGTATTGCATAGAATTTCAGGTTAATTTTGATGTACTTTCTCTATATCGTTGTTATAACTCGATGAATTTGATACAAAGTTTAAATAATTCTTCCACATCATCATCCTCATCATATGACTTAAGTTCTATAACTCTGGTGCAAATATTTCATGAATTATGGCCCCTTTTTTACTTAGAATTTCAGTTTATTTTTGATGCTTTTTCACCATATATCTGTTGTTACTACTGAATTTAATTAAAATTTAAAATGGTTGTTCCGCATCATCACCCACATCATATGACACAACTTTCATAACTCCAGGGCCAATATGCTATAATTTATGCTCACTTCTTACTTAGGATTTCAGGTTCAAGTGATGATGCACTTTTGCTATGTCTCACTTATTACTGAATAGTTTTGATTCAATTTTGGTTATTCCCATAATTTGGCACAGTCAATTCTCTCGCAGACATGCCCCTATTATACTTAGTTAATGTTTTGATGCACTTTACCTCTATTTCTTTTATTACTAAATGCATTTGGTACAGACTAAAATTATTGTCCAATATCTTCATCCACATTGGAGTTATTAAAAAGTCGAGTGACAGCTCCAGCTTCCTCAGATGTGCCCAATTTCCAGCATCAAAATAGTCAAGCTCGCCGTCTCCTGTGACAGCTCTTGTTTCCCTTCTTTTGAGATCTTTACTTTTATATGGTTATGGATGTTTAAGGGACTGGGTTCTGAATTTTGGAAAGTTATACAGAGGAACTAGTACCATTCATATATGAAGCTTTATAAATAAAGCAGTTTACGTTTCTTGCCTTGTGACAAATGTTTTTCAATTTGAGAGGAAAATAAGTAAAAACATCTAATTCTTAAGTGTTTCTATAACATTCTATCAGCAATAATGCTTCAAAGCCTTCTTAAGAAAATGGCACTGATTTCCTTATACCTTAAAATTTTCTTTTTTCTCTGTTGTCATACAATGTGGAGGTCAGTCCTTTTTAATTACAATATTTATGACAGTTTATGAATAGATTAAATTTATCTCCCATTGTTATGATTTTAATAGATAATATTCCATACTAAAGTCTTCAAATGCATAGACTCTTTGCATGAAATTTTTGCTTTCATGAATATTATTTTATGAAAAGGTGTAGAGGTTGATGCAATTTCTGGTATACATGAAAATTACAAAGAAATTTTAACAGTATTTTTGCCATTTTTATAAGAATGAAGATTGTTTTACCCTTGAATATTAGGTATCAGAATGTAATAGGTAACCAGATGTGACTTAATTTACATTGACAGGCAAAGAAAGCAGGAGGAGAGGGTGCCAGTAAAGAGACGGAGGATGCTGAACATTTGTTGTTACAGAATAAAGCTCTTACAGATCTCACTAGCTTACTCACACAGCTGGTACATTTATATTGTATAGACATGTTATATAACACTGCTTGCTTGGGCCCGGGCTCACTTGTATAGACATTATTTAAAACACTGGTTGCTTGGGCCCCTCGTGGCTCACTGGAGCAATTCATGTTGTCCAAGGCTGTTTTCTTTATGTTTCCTATGTATAGATATAATATTATATAACACTGCTTGCTTGGGCCCCGGGCTCACTTGTATAGACATTATTTAAAACACTGGTTGCTTGGGCCCCTCGTGGCTCACTGGAGCAATTCATGTTGTCCAAGGCTGTTTTCTTTATGTTTCCTATATTTGGATATGTCGAAACCCTGGATAAGTGAAAGTTAATCATTCCCTTTCAACATCGAGCAATCTGTGTTAATGAAAATTTTTGTCTGACCATCATATTTATACGCATGTGAACAGGACATATTATTTGATTTTATCCTGTCACTTGCAGTATTTTCGACCCAGTATCAGGGTGCCGTATATCTTTCTTGATATACCGTCAGTTGACACGTGACTAGTGATATACGGTCAGTTGATCATGTGACCTTATGATCGATATTGTTGTCATAAGAAATTTTGCATTGAAACCATCACCATTGTGTTGGAAATGTCCGAACTAAGAAAATGAGTGCTCAGATAATGAGTTTTTATTCAAAAACGAAGAAGTTATTGCGATTTTTAATTGAAACCACATTACTGTGTCGGTGATTACTTCATTATATAAGTGACGTCATTACGAATATGATGTCATTAAAACAGTTGTCGCACACTAATTTTTGTAAAATAAATTGCCAAATATCGGAAAATGAAGTAATGACAAGATATATAGAATAATAGGTTAGTGCCTAAGATGGAGAAAGTTTATCTTTCTTGGCTTCCGACGTTATCTGGTTCGCCTTCGGCTCACCCGATAACCTCTTCCACCTCGCCAGATAAACTTTCTTCATCTACAGCACTAACCTATTATTCTCTATACCATAGGCTGATGGACGTCATCCAATATAGTTGTCTGCTCTCTAACGTAAGCAGTTCTTATCTGAGCAGTTCTTATCTAGTGCTCACCAAACTTGGTCATAGTGTTAATAGACATAATATCTCAACCAAGTTCACTGACCAATTGGGTCCTTTAAGTCTCTCTGGAGTTATTGGCCTTAAATTACTCAGAATTGGTAAAACAGTGTCCACTAATTTCAGCGCCTCTTATCCAATATTCACCAAACTTTGTCACAATATTTATGGCATAATGTCTAGGACAAGTTTGGTAATTAACTGGTTACTGTTAGTCACTTTTGAAGTATGTCCCTTGAATTACTTTTAAGTTGCTAAAATAAAACTGACAGTGTCCTGTTAATGATTTATGCAGTTCTTGTACAGTGCTCACCAAAACTTAGCCAGAATGATTCATGGGCATATTATATTGGCCAAGTTTGAAAACCAATCTTTGTTGCTCAGATGTTATGGCCCTTGAATTAGTTGAAATTGAGTAAATCGACATCCAGTATGCTCAATAAGTAGAGTATTTTAAAAGTCAGAAGTACTTTGCTGTGATGCATGTATATTGTGACAGTTGGCCAATCTTGTTATCTTTCACTCTTCTCTTCTTTTTGTTGAAAATTTTATTTACTGTCAAACTCCAACACAGTGTTACTTCCCCTTAACAGTACAGTAGATGATTGTTTGATAATATTCCTGTGCGGAGGTTGATTAACTTCATTTAAGATCTACTAATTTAAAGACTTCATTGAAGCAACTCTAAATGACTACAAGTTTGATTTGCATGTTTTTAAACTGCTGAAAGTGAATACTGTAAAATCAGATAATTTTGCCCAAAAATTGTTATGTTTCGAATAGGAATGGGTTTGCAAGGTAGAATATTCACAATGTATGAACATCTTGTCATATTTATAGCTATAAGAAGACTATCTAAAACATTTGTTTTTGTGGTATTGGACAGAATATAGTAAAAATAAATCCCTCTTGAAAATTTCTGATTTTATATCATTGAAGAGTGGGTAAAATATTTAAAGTACTGGATGAATTAAGGAAGATTCCTTTTCCATTATTTATTTGTTTGAATGGTTTCATTTTAACCTCAGACTAATTTTATAATTTAAAGTCGAATAGCATTGCAAGACAAATTGAACATTTTTATTTTCAGTTAACACATGAGGATGGTGATATACATGACCCTGCATGTAAATGCCTCTCACTGCTGGTACAGTTGTTTGGTGGTGAACACAGAGAAGCTTTGAGTCCAGAAAATATGGTAAGTTTAAACATACTTGTTAATATTTCATAGACAACTGTATTATTTGTGGAGAAATAGACTTCGTGGATTTTGAGGTTACCTCTGTCAGTAAAATTATATCCTCAGAAACAACTAAAGTTTTATCTTATCTTCATAAAGTTATGGATCCACAAGATAGTTGATTTGAAGGGGCCTCTATGGCCGAGTGGTTAAGTTTGCTGACTTCGAATCACTTGCCCTCTTCCTGATTTGGGTTTGAGCCTCACTCTTGGCATTGAATTCTTCAAGTGAGGAAGCCATCCAGCTTTCCTACGGAAGCTAGTGGTTCTTCCCAGGTGCCTGCTCATGATGGAGTACCAGGGTTACCTTGGGTCTTCCACCATCATCAGAGCTGGAAAGTGGCCATATGACATATAAATGTGTCAGTGCAACATTAAACCCAACAAAAAACAAAAAAAGTTTTATTTGACAGAAAACACAAAATTACATGGTAACAAAATTAAATTAAAACATTACGACTCGATGACACTTACTGAAGTTATTCTCAAATCCATTAAATTGTTTGGTCAATTCAGCAGTAGTATACTGGATTCATAAAAAATTCAGGCAAATAGATTTGACTATTACCCATCAAGCCGCTTATATAGTTTGTATTGTGGAATTGTTAATTTTTGTAGGGGATTAGTTCTTTGTGGATTACGTAAAACTGAAATCATTTGATTTCATAGGCCATTAATTTCATAGTTTTGGCTAAAGTGACTATTTCATGTTGGTTTGAACCTTTGAATATGAGGAAGGTTCATTTCTCGTTTTGTGTATATTTCATAGAAAAATTAATCTGACAACAAATTTCACAAAAATTAGTCTATGAAAATTGATAATTTCACAAAACAAACATCATTTGACAGGTTATAGTCAAAAGTGCCCGGTAGAAATTTTTGACCGATCAAGTGGACTATTGCTGAATTATCATAACTATTTACTAGACTCTTCTGGAAGTGAAAAAAGTTTTTGACTGCTGTCCAAGAAAGCTGTTCAGGAAATGTTTTACAAGGGGACACAAAAAAAAACAACAAAGGAAAGTTACTAAATTAAAAGGTAAAGTAAGGACTTTTGGATGGCTGGCTGATTATTGACAGGGCATGCAGCAAAGACTTTCAGTTAGTAGAATTTCCAAGTTTTAATCCCCCGCCACAAGTGGTGGGGGGTTATATGAATGGTCTCCGTCTGTCCTTCTGTCTGTCCATAACAGTTTCATGTCCACTCCACATCTTCTAAACCCTTTTAAGGATTTTCATGAAACTTAGGTCAAATGATCACCTCATCAAGAGGATGTGCAGAGCTCATGAGTCAGCCTTGTCGGCTCAAGGTCAATGTCACAACTCAAGGTCAAAAGTTTTAACCTTCCATTTTGTGTCCGCTCTGTATCTCCTAAACCCCTTGAAGGAATTATATAAAACTTTGGTCAAATGATCACCTCATCAAGACTATGTGCAGAACCCATGAGTCAGCCATGCTGGCTCAAGGTCAAGGTCACAACTTAGGATCAAAGGTTTGAGCCTTCCATTTTGTGTCTGCTTTGTATCTCCTAAACCCCTTGAAGGATTTTCATCAAAATTGGGTTAAATGATAACCTCATCAAGACGATGTGCAGAACTTATGAGTCAGCCATGCTGGCTCAAGGTCAAGGTCACAACTAAGAGTCAAAGGTTTGAGCCTTCCATTTTGTGTCCACCCTGTATGTCCTAAACCCCATGAAGGATTTTCATCAAACTTGGGTCAAATGATCACCTCATCAAGAACTCACGAGTTAGCCATTTCAACTCAAGGTCAAGGTCACAACTCAAGGTCAAAGGTTTTAGCTCTGTATCTCCTAAACCTCTTGAAGGATTTTCATGAAAATTGGGACAAATGATCATCTCATCAAAACAATGTGCAGAATTCAAGAGTCAGCCATGTCAGTTCAAGGTCAAGGTCACAGCTCAAGGTCAAAGGTTTACCCTTTTCACTATCCATAACAGTGGCGGGGGATTTAGCTGTCTTTCAGACTGCCTTGTTCTATTTTTTATTTGGAGGCATATTAGAAATGAACAAACCAAATAGTTATGGGTACTGTGTATCACATTTGTATTGAAATAGAAGTTTAGAAAAGACATGAATTTGCTAACTTTTTGCCTTCTGTTTTATTCCAGGATTACTACAGCAAAGCACTAAGAAAAGCTGATGCCAAGAAACAGAAAGTTCTCTTACGAATTATAAAGAGACTTGTATGTATTTAATTATATTTTATATGTTTATTAAAGTTATGTGTAACAGCCATCTTTCATATGCATTAAATTATTTCTTTCTAAATAAAGAATCATACCCCAAAAGGAGAGTAAAGTTTTGAAACATTTCTTTACAAAATGTATACATCAATGTCTGTGGTTTCAGTAATTTTCTATTAAAATGTTATTTGGAAGATCTATTCGATTTTCTGTTTGCTGAAAGTATAAGCTTAGTAAGGCAAGGCACAAGAATAGTTTCTAGATAAATGATACTGAAAATTATAAGAAATGTATAAGAAAATTTTTAGATTCTGATAGAAATGAGTAGTTAAATTAAGATGCTTAAGGTGTATGGTCTTGGGCACTAACAACCAAAACATTGGGAAGTTGGAAACCTACTGTTGTATCTGTGTCACTTAAGTAGTTACTGAAAAGAACCAGTCTCTTTTACACACTTAGTACTATGCTTTAATATTTCTATTTAAAGGTGAGTACAGACAAGTCGCACAGGGAGTCTATGAAGAACAATGGGGAAGGACTTGCTAATACCATTACAAGTTTAGTCAAAACTGCTAGGTAAGTCTAAATATTCAGATATTTTATATTAAAGGGAACATTAACAATTTGCAATGTATTTTGTAGTTGTGAATACATGTATATCTAATACATGATTGTTTTGCAAAATCATATTTTTATGCCCCCGAAGGGAGGCATATTAGTTTTCAACTGTCCGTTCGAACGAAGAGAGGCATATTAGTTTTCAACTGTCCGTCCGTTTGTTAGTTTGTTCGTTCGTTAGTTTGTTCGTTCGTTCATCACAATGTTAACTTTTTGCATGAAGGCACTTTACTTGTGAACCACTGCACCCAGGACCTTCAAACTTCACATGCTGATAGTACGTATTGAGTACACCACCTCTACTGACTTTGGGGTCACCAGGTCAAAGGTCAAGGTCACAGGGGTCAACGTTAATTTTTTGCATGAAGGCACTTTACTCGCGAACCACTACACCCAGGACCTTCAAACTTCAGATGCTGATAGTACTTATTGAGTACACCTCCCCTACTGGCTTTGGGGCCAGCAGGTCAAAGGTCAAGGTCACAGGGGCCAATGTTAACTTTTTGCATGAAGGCACTTTACTCGCGAACCACTTCACCCAGGACCTTCAAACTTCACGTGCTAGTAGTACTTACTGAGTACACCACCCCTACTGACTTTGGGGTCACCAGGTCAAAGGTCACGGTCACAGGGGCTAACGTTAACTTTTTGCATGAAGGCACTTTACTCGCGAACCACTTCACCAAGGGCCTTCAAACTTCACATGCTGATAGTACTTATTGAGTACACCACCCCTACTGACTTTGGGGTCACCAGGTCAAAGGTCAAGGTCACCATAAGTGACAGCTCTTGTTCTTGTCTTTTATTGAACTCTTTGAGTGCTTAGAAGCATATTGAATTATCATAGGTAACTAAATACATTCAACTTACATAAAATCAGTTTTCTTGGTTAAGTTTTATGTTTAGGTCAGCTTTTCTCCTAAACTATCAAAGCTATTGCTTTGAAACGTGCAACACTTGTTCACCATCATAAGCTGACCATGTACAGCAAGAAACATAACTCCATCCTGCTTTTTGCAAGATTTATGGCCCCTTTTGTACTTAGAAAATATCAGATTTCTTGGTTAAGTTTTATGTTTAGGTCAACTTTTCTCCTAAACTATCAAAGCTATTGCTTTGAAACTTGCAACACCTGTTCACCATCATAAGCTGGCCCTGTACATTAAGAAACTTAACTCCATCCTGCATTTTGCAAGAATTATTGCCCCTTTTGGACTTAGAAAATCAGTTTTCTTGCTTAAGTTTTATGTTTAGGTCAGCTTTTCTCCTCTACTATCAAAGCTATTGCTTTAAAACCTGCAACACTTGTTCACCATATCATAAGCTGACCCTGTACAGCAAGAAACATAACTCCATCCTGCTTTTTGCAAAATTTATGGCCCCTTTTGGACTTAGAAAATATCAGATTTCTTGGTTAAGTTTTATGTTTAGGTCAACTTTTTCTCTTATTAAAACTATCAAAGCTACAATACAATACAATACATAAGCTGATCCTGTACAGCAAGAAACGTAACTCTATCCTGCAAGAATGATGGCCCTTTTTAGAATTAGAAAAGCATGGGTAGGACAATATTTCTATTATACAAAAAAATCAGATGAGCATCAGCACCCGCAAGGCGGTGCTCTTGTTTGTATTAAAAATGACAATCATATGATTATAAAAGTAATAAAGATTTCATACAATATGCTGTAGACAATGTTTTCACTGAAAAAATAGACTTTTGAAATGCACACGTTTTGCATGTATATCAGTCATCACACACAAAGAAGACCAATGTTACAGTCTGTTCAAAAATATATATACATCATTTTAAAGTATATGTATCTTTCATCCTGTTATTTCAGTTCTCATGCAGATGTGTCACTGTCATCTCTGGCTGCAGAAATACTCAAAATGACTGGGCACCTCAAGTGATAGAATAGTCACAGAAATATTCCGACTGGATGTCCCATTTGCAGTAATAGCCACAATATACTTGAAGTAACATTCCATCAAAAGTGAATGCCTAGTTATGCTAATGAAAATTCTGTGATGGACTGGAAATCTGAAGTGAACCTATTAGAAAAATAATCACTAAAGTCCTCACAGTTACTGTGCTGGAGGGAAGTTATAGTTGCATATTGAAATTCTCGTCAGAATGTCTGAAATAAAAGTTTTGAGTAAAGGGCTGAAGTGAAAATAAGTTTCTGAAGTTAATTAACTATGCAGCTATTGATTATTATAAGACATGATAAAGGCAAGGATAAAGTTATGGCAGTGAACTTCTTTAAGTATAATAGTTAGAGAGATAATGTTTCAGTAAGGATTGTTTTTTTTTCCTTGATTCTTGGAACAGACAAATAACAATTTATGGACAGTTTATTTCTATTGTGTTTAATACATATCCATATGGTTTAGACTTTTACATAACAACATGATTGTGATACAGGAACAAAATGAAGCATTGTACATGACAGAATATATTTATTGTTAGTGATTTTATTTTATGTAAGGTGAAACATTAAAATAAAGATTTAAAAGGATATCTTCCCTGATCATTTATGATTTTTTATCTAGAATTTATTGAACTTCATATAAACAGATAGTTTGGTTTCAGATAAAAATTGAATAAAGGATGATATTACTGATGGTATGACTGATTATGTTTTACAGACCAAATAAATCCATATAGAGGTCTGCTTGAACATTCAAAATGCTTATCCTGTATTAGTCATCCTGCACCAACAACCACTGATACCATACCTAGGATGAAAGTGCAAATAACAAGATGAAAAAAGTTTCTACAGTTTTCGATTGTTTATGTTTGCATTATCATGTGACATAGAGCAGAATGCCTGATCAGCTACTCAAACAGTCAGTACTTTAATATATCGTTAATTTACTGTATCAACTTAATCATCAGTTGTAAAAAGCAGTCAAACAAATATATATAATCTGCTGGAAAAGAAAAAGAATATTTACTCAAAGTCATTAAACTGTTGAGAATAATGAGTTAATGCAGGGATGATAATGTACATGTTATTACAGGAATAATCTAGTTGTCTTATTTACTCCAGTGATAAATTGAAAACTTTCATGTTTGTGTTTCTGTTCATTCCAACATAGAGTCTGTTGTTATTCTGGCAGTATGCAGCACTTGTTGGTTGGTTTATACCATGACTTTTATCCAGCAGGATCTTCACTTTGGTAAGGTCAGATGATAGTTGATGAACATTGTGTGAGTCAACCCCACACACATATACTGTCCCTGACTCGTCCACTGTTAGTTGACATGGTTGAGACAGTTGATCATCCTTGTAGATTGCCTTGACCTTACCATCAAAGGTCATACTTGTCACTGTGTCTCTGTCCTGGTCAGACACATATATGGTTGTATTGTCAGGACTAACTGCCAAGTAGCGAGGATTACTAAACAGACGCTGTCCTTTAGAATCATTGACAAAAGTTTTAAGTACATGACCAGACATATCAAGTATCTGAACTTGTGCAGACTTAAAATAGGATACAATGAGATTGTTATTACTACAGGCAATACCACAACACCATGCTCCTACTTTTATATCATCAGTATTGGTCACTGTCATGGTCTCAGAAAATGTTATCAACCCGACAATTCCTTCAATAGGAAATGTAACAGCAACTTTATTGTCCTCAACTTTTGTGATGCCCCATGGACAGGAAGACAATTCTACTTGGGCACTGCTTTTAGAGCTTGTCTTCATGTTGTAAAAAACAAAGAGACAATTACCATCAAAGTCAGCAACCAGAAGTGTTGTGTCAGACAGGCAGCATAAACTTGACCACCATTGACCTAACTTGACTTTAATGTCAGAATAATATGAAACAATTCTCTTCCTGTTTGATGAAGGCAATTTTTGAAAGGAAAAAATATTGTCCTTAAGATTGTTCCTGTACCACGATTTTAATTTTGGTTTAACACTGCACACATGAAAATGTGTATCCGTTTCTTCATTTACTTTAAATGCCTCAAGTTTAAACTTTTCAATATTTTTCTGGGTATGTTTCATTTTTATGAATATATTACACCTTTGTCCTATATTCCGTTGTTTTTTCATGTCAAATGACAATGCCTCCATATCAGTTTTTATCCTCAAATTTCTATCTCTGAGTGAGTTTAGTACTTTTTTATCAGCAATTGTTACATTTTGAACCTTTCTCATGATTTCTGTTTCTTCATCATTAAATTTCTCCTCTAATGTCTTCACTTCTACTGCTAGTTGTTCAACCAGGTCTTGTCTTTCTTTCTTAAGTCTTGCTATTGTTGCTGCCATTTTTGTATCAAAGCTGTCAAGAATTTCTTGCTGATGTTTCTTGTATGTCGAGAATAATTCCTCTTTGTGTTTAGTTATTGTTGAAACTGCCTTTGCTTTTTGTAGAGAAAGACTTTTAATGTTTGAATTGATTTGATTTTCAGTTTCATCAAGTTGCTTAGATAGAGTGTCCATGTTTTCAATCAGATCAGAAAGTTCTTTGCTCTGTTCAATTCCTTCAACCATGGTTGTTAAATACTTTACATTGGTACAATTGTTGTGCTCATTTGACTTGCAATCTGAACAAGCTATTTTCTGACAGTCATTGCAGTAAAATTTTATCAGTTGATCTGTATGAATGGAGCATTTATCGAAGCAGAAATCTTGTGGCATACTATCTTTATCCTTAATAGAGTGGTCTTTTACATATCGTTTATGGAACCTTATACACATGGCACACATATATTCCACACAGTCTACACAAAATCCTTCTGCAGGAACATATTTATTTTCATCTTTTTCACAATGTTCACAATACATTTCTACAAGTTCATCAGAGTCCTGTGTTAAAGACGTCTTTTCATCATTTGAATTCAGGGACGCCATTTCTTCTGGTTTAAATCGAAGACAAACTTTGATGGACAGAAATATGAAGATAAATGAATAACCTATTTCAATGTCTGCCTTAGCATATATAATAAATAGTACAATATCAAAGTCCATCCTGATAAAGAGAAAATTTGCACCAATCCGTCTATGTGATGACTTGAGCATACAGATAAATTTGGCTAAGTAGCTAACTGTATTAAGCAGCCACTCGCTTTATAAGCAGCCAGTATGCTAACTTCCAAAATTGACTTTGTTATGATTTCAACTTGTCTTAAGCAGTCGGCTGCTGTAAGAAGTCTAATTGTGCTTCTCCTTTCACTATTTCTCTAATACAGGTTTGACTGTGTGCATCATAAAAGACAACAGAACATACCGATAAAACAGATACGCACCTTCGACATATCAGATCATGTCACTCATCTGGCCCAACAGCTGTTTGGGTAATTTGAAACTGCAAATGCTACCTCTTATTTTTCTGTACTATATAAGACAATCATTTTAACAGTGTTTTTATTTGGACAAGGAAGACGGTGTACCCTCTAGTGTTTACAAAGTTTTTCTAGGACTTCCCCTGGTGTCTTAGTTCTTAGTTCTTTGTAAGTAACGCATATAATCGTGTTACAATGCATGCCAACCCAAGATTAATTTTAACTATATAATAAACTGTTGATAAATAACAGGTTGCCATGGGCAGTTCAAGTTTCACAGTAGTCACATTTTACACTAGATGCCAAGGACAAATGGATCCCTTGTGCCTTTTTGAAATTGGCAACTGAAAACCAGACAGTATCATATATCAGTAAAAGGACCAGGTTCAGATATACCGTTTAATATGTATGCAAATTTTTAAGGCCATTTCATAACTTTTTTTTGGGAAAGTTATCATATGACTCCTATACAAGTATTAACATGATACTGTTACATGACTTTGATCAAGTTTACTTAAGGTCATGTGACTGATAGATATATGTTATAGAGTTGAAGATAGCTGTGAATAAACAGACTGGCAACATGTACAATTTTGATAACTTTGATATTGTTACCACTTCATTGATAAACCTGAATCTAGTTTTTGACTTTTCACATAAACTGGAAAGTTTTACCTTAAACTGATTACTAGCATTACTGCAAAAAGAATTTCTTCCTTTTATAAGCAAAAACAAATGTTTGTAAAATATAATTATTCCCACAGAAACAAGGACATCATAAGTGCATTTTTATTCTTAAACCATGTTGAGGAGCTCTGGGTATTTTTAGAAATCACATGGTTCTACTTGCTCTCTGGATGTCAGAGTGCAGTAATTTACATACATAATTATATAGTTAAGAAAGTTTGAGGGGTATATTAGAGTCAGCTTGTCGGTCTGTCAGTCAGTCGGTCCATGGTTTTCATGGTTTCCGGACAATAACTCATGAAATGCTTTACAGATTTAAATAATTTTTGGTATACAGATGTAATATCATAAAATACAGGTCAAGGTCGCAATGACTTGGAACAGTTAAAACAGTTGCCTGATGATAAATTGAGAACGCTTTAGCCTAGGATCAAAGATTTTGGTACACAGGTGCAAAATTTATACAGGCCAAGTTTGACTTGGAGGCCAGTAGGTCAAATGTCAAGGTCAGAATGATCCAGAACAAATAAATGGTTTCCGTATGATTACTTGAGAATGCTTGAGCCTAGGATCACCAATTTTTGTACACAGGTGTAACATCACAAAATACAGGTCAAGTTCAACTTTGAGGTCAGTAGGTCAAAATCAAGGTCACAAGGATCCAGAATAATTAATCAGTTTCTGGATGATAACTTGAGAACGTTTGGGCCTAGGATCATGAAAGTTGATATGGGGTTAATCATGAACAGCAGATCACCTCTGTTGAATTTGACGCCAGTAGGTGAACGGTCAAGTTCACACTAACCTGTAACAGTAGAATTTTATTTTGCAGGGTTGACAGATTTAAATCATTTTTAAAACATAGGTGTAACATCATCAAATATAGGACAAGTTCGACTTTGGCTTGCTTCTGTGACCAGGCAATATTGTAGGGGGTATAATTTGTCACTCCTGTGACAGCTCTAGTATGTACTTCATTCTGGATTCATCACTTTGCACTTATTTTATCTTTTTTATTCCATCTCACCTGAAAACAATTTTTTTCACCTAGCAACCATTATGCAAGCTGGGTCATTATACAGCAACAAGAGCTCGTCGCACATGAAATGCCCCCCTTGATGCATTCAGTAATTGCACAAGGAACATAAGTCATTTGCTCACTGTAAACAAAAGTTCTGGTTCAATGTGACACTGACCTTTGACCTATTGACCTCAAAATCAACAGAGGTCATCTCCTGGTCATGATCAACCTCCCTATCAAGTTTAGTGATCCTAGGCCCAAGCGTTCTCAAGGTATCGTCTGGAAAGTGTTTAACTGTTCCGGGTCAATGTGACTTTGACCTTTAGCCTACAGATCTCAAAATCTATAAGGGTCATCTACAGGTCATGACCAACCTCCCTATCAAGTTTCATGATCCTAGGCCCAAGCATTCTCAAGTTATTGTCTGGAAACAATATAAATGTTCCGGGTCACTGTAACCTTGACCTTTGACCTACTGACCTTAAAATCAATAGGGGTCATCTGCTGGTTATGATGAACCTCACTATCATCTTTCATGACCCTTGGCCCAAGCTTTCTCGAGTTATCATCCAGAAACCGTTTTAACTGTTCCTGGTTAATCTGACCTTAAACTTTGACCAAATGACCTCAAAATCAATAGGGTCATCTACTGGTCATGATCAATCTCCCTATCAATTTTCCTGATCCTAGGCCCAAGCCTTCTCGAGTTATCGTCAAGAAACCGTTTTACTGTTCCTGGTCACTGTGACCTTGACCTTTGACCTACTGACCTCAAAATCAATATGGGTCATCTGCTGGTCATGACCAACCTCCCTATCAACTTTCACGATCCTAGGCCCAAGCAATCTTGAGTTATCATCCGGAAACCGTTTAACTGTTCAGGGTCACTGTGACCTTGAACTTTGATATACTGATCTCAAAATCAATATGGGTCATCTGCTGGTCATGAACAATCTCCCTATCAACTTTCATGATCCTAGGCCCAAGCGTTCTTGAGTTATCATCCGGAAACCGTTTAACTAGTCAGGATCACTGTGACCTTGACCTTTGACATACAGATCTCAAAATCAACAGGGGTCATCTGCAGGTGATGACTAACCTTCCTATCAACTTTCATGATCCTAGGCCCAAGCGTTCTTGAGTTATCATCCAGAAACGGATTGGTCTACATACAGACTGACCGACCGACAGACAGACCGACCGACATCTGCAAAACAATATACCCCTCCTTCTTCGAAGGGGGCATAATAATTGTGTACCAGTACTTTATTATAGTTTAAAATCATGCTTTCAGCAAGAAATGCCCATCCCAACTGTTTCTTCAAAACTTTGCCACACCTGTCACAGTTTCAGCTATCACGGTCATGCTTCTAGGAGAGGTGTTAAATCCTGATTCGCTGATTCTGCTATAATTTCTGTAAACACTGTAACAAAGTGTCTCTGATTTTGATCCTCACATTCTCGTCTCCACCACACATGATATGTGTAGATCCCTGCTCCACTTGTATCAATGTGTCGTCATTTGGCTGTAAAACAATAGAAACACATGATAATCTAATATAATATGAAATGTTAGTGATAATAATCTAACTAGATCTTCTCTTTCTAAATGTTTATTAGCCCCATGTGGTTCTGGGACGATCTGTGTATGAAAAGAATTGGAACCATTGCCTTACCCTTTCATGATCGTACGAGGCGACTTATAGGGTCTTAACACTTGGTTTTGCAGTTTTGCTGTGATTCCAGCAGGTATGCAAGTTTTAATTCCATACCTCATGTTTTTATTTCCATGTAAATGACGTGTGGAACCAAAATTCGAAGTCCTGTTTGGCACCATATAACCTATATTGTGTTGGTGCGTCGTAAAACCCAAATAAATAAATAAATAAATGTTTATTAACTTGTAGGGCCCAGTTTTTCGAAACTTTAACACGCAATTGAGCTAACAGTCGATTAACTTTTAGTTACATTTCGACATTTTAGAAGACTAGTGAAACATTATATTTAAGAATTATGAACACTAAAACATCTTTACAGTAAAGCTGAACATCCTACTAGTGGTTCCCAGCATGCCTAATTTTTTGAATAAAAATCTAATAGGCCGTTTTGAACTACTAGGTCGTGGTTGTAGAAAAATGTTTTCAAGAATATTGTATTTGCAGGGTACATTTTCAATTAGTGGTACATTGTACTACATATTATCAAAGAATAAATCCAAACACAATTAAATGGCAAAATAAAGGTCAACAAAAATTTGCAGTCTACAGCAATTTCACAATACTGATACTTTTTATCTCTTTAAATGGGGTATAAAAGTTACAGTTAAGCACATACCAAATGAATTATAGAGCCGTCATCACTCTCTTCAAGTTTTATATCTGTAATTCCTTGCTGAAATAATAAAATACAAATATCCTCAGTTGATATTAAAGCAGAGAAAATACTGTTATAAGAGAACAACAGTCAGTTATTCTTCTGTAGTCAAAACAGACATTTTAATATAAACTCTAATCTCTAATTCTACCTGTATATTTGATAGAACAGTAAGTAATTCACAGTGAATTTCCATATTTAAAAAGATGTCCAATAATTTACAAGCATTTTTTATTTTCTAAACTTACAGTATTTTGGCATTCATTACTGTTTATGTTAATTTTATGTTACGATTCTCATACTGGCAGATCAAACTGAATACAAAATGTCAACTGGGAAAGACACAAGAGATATCTAATAACAGCATGCTTGACTATTTGTGACCCTTACACATTATACTAGCTCACATACAAAAGCATTACCAAATTATGTTGAAAAAGGGGGATAATTTTATAAACTAGGTTAAAAATAGGAAAACTTTTCTGTGTATGTCAAATATATGGGCCTAGTTTAGAATACTGGTAGTCATTTAATGATGCTGAACAGTTTGAAAGCATTCCCAGTTATAGTTCCTGAGAAACCTGCTTGCATGCAACATTTTCACCAAATAATGTAAGTACAATTTTGCCAAAATGCAACTCAAAGTTATAAAACTTGTCAACTGTGGTCAGCTGATGATGCCAAAGATGTGTGTAGAGTCGGAAAACATTCAGTGAAACTGTTTCCGACAAACAGACTTACACATAATGCGATCATTTCTCTGTTAAAAAGAGGTATAATTTTGATAAAATTAAAGTCAGAGTTATGTTACTTGTCCTGTGAGGTCAACTCATGACATCAAAGACATGTGTGAAGTTTGAAACTATTTGGTCAGGTAGTTTTTGAGAAATCTGTTAACATACAAACTTTCTGTGTTGCAGACACCGAGGAAAGGATGGCAAAAGCTCTGCCATTTTTAAAAAAACAAGGCAGTCTGAAAGCTAAATCCCCCGCCACTGCTATGGATAGTGAAAGGGTAAACCTTTGATTTTAGCTGTGACCTTGACCTTGAACTGACATGGCTGACTCATGAATTCTGCACAACGTCTTGATGAGGTGATCATTTGACCCAAGTTTCATGAAAATCCTTCAAGGGGTTTAGGAGATACAGAGCTGAAACCTTTGACCTTCAGTTGTGACCTTGACCTTGAGTTGACATGACTGACTCATGAGTTCTTGATGAGGTAATCATTTGACCCAAGTTTGATGAAAATCCTTCAAGGGGTTAAGGAGATACAGAGTGGACACCAAATGGAAGGCTCAAACCTTCGACCCTTAGTTGTGACCTTGACCTTGAGCTGGCATGGTTGACTCATAATTTCTGCACATCGTTCTGATGAGGTAATCATTTGACCCAAGTTTTATAAAATTCCTTCAAGGGGTTTAGGAGATATAGAGCGGACACGAAATGGAAGGCTCAAACCTTTGACCTTCAGTTCAGTTGTGACCTTGAGCCGACATGGCTGACTCATAAGTTCTGCACATCGCCTTGATGAGGTGATCGTTTGACCCAAGTTTGATGAAAATCCTTCAAGGGGTTTAGGAGATATAGAGCGGACACAAAATGGAAGGCTCAAAACTTTGACCCTAAATTGTGACCTTGACCTTGAGCCGGCATGACTGACTCATGGGTTCTGCACATCGTCTTGATGAGGTGATCATTTGACCCAAGTTTTATAAAATTCCTTCAAGGGGTTTAAGAGATATAAAGCGGACACGAAATGGAAGGCTCAAACCTTTGACCTTGAGTTGTGACCTTGACCTTGAGCCGGCATGACTGACTCATGGGTTCTGCACATCGTCTTGATGAGGTGATCATTTGACCCAAGTTTTATAAAATTCCTTTAAGGGGTTTAGGCGATATAGAGCGGACACAAAATGGCAGGCTCAAACTTTTGACCTTGAGTTGTGACCTTGACCTTGAACCGACAAGGCTGACTCATGGGTTCTGCACATCGTCTTGATGAGGTGATCATTTGACCAAAGTTTCATGAAAATCCTTCAAGGGGTTTATGAGATATGGACCGGACGCGATTTTGTTACGGACGGAAGGACGGACGCAGACCATTCCTATAATCCCTCCGCCACGGCGGGGGATTAAAAATCAGTTAGTCAAGCTAAAAATGAGCAAAAAGGGGTAAAAAACAACAAAGGAACTAACTAAAACTAAGTTAAAAAGAAGATAAACAAAATTAATTTATCTCTTCCCAAGAGATAGAACCAAATTTCACAAAATACGTCTCGACTACCTGACATGTCTCGTAAAATTTCATCTAGTCTGGTAAAAGAGGGAAAATTTGCAATAAACGCCATAAGTAATGAATGAACTTTTTCGTTCTAGTGGCTGTCTTTGACGAACACTGTAAACACAGAACAAAACAAATACATACCTTTGAAAGTGTATCAACAAACACTTTGGTATTGAGGCTTCCAAATATGTAAGATTTTGGCTTGACTGGTTTATCTCCAGTCTTCTGTTTCTTCTGGTCTGTTGTGGGTAAAGGCTGAAATATGGTTCAGGTTATGAGCTTTTATGCTGAATATACAGTATTTATTTTATCATTTTCGCTAGATCAGTGTATGCAATATGGTGACTAGGGATGTTAAACTTTAAACTCCAGAACATTTGGTATATAGCATAGCAATGTATGTCCAATCTGACTAAGATACAGGATCTGACTACAGTACACGATCTGACTACAGTACAGAATCTAAGGTATACAATCTGTCTAAAGCACACAATCTGACTAAAGTACAGGATCTCACTAAACTACACAATCTGACTACATGATCAGACTAAAGCACACAATCTGACTACTTTAAAATTACACATTCTGACTAAATTACAGGATCTCATTAAAGTACACAATCTGACTACATGATCACAATCCTTCTAAATGAAAGCTATAAATTACCAATTTTGCGTCTCTGTCCTATCTACAATAGGAGGTCAACAATCCATAATCTCTCAATACACATTTTCATATTTATTAAGTTTAAGTAAAGAAAATTACGATACCAGATTTGTTCTGATAAATAGTGTTGAACGAATGATTTTTTAATATTTTTATCCTGCCAGCAGATTTTTTCTGTTGTTATTTATTTATAGTCCGGAGGAGGAGGTAATTATTCAGTGAACATGGTCATTATTAAAGAACTTGGCTAAATACTTCTATTTTTCATCTATGTAAAATATTGCAAATTTAAACTTTGATACAAGTTTTATTTTCAATTTTTGCGATTTCTTGAATTTGATGCTTTGTTTTTGATTTTGTTGGTTTAAACGTGACATGACACAATTAAAGGTCAAATGGCGACTTTCTGGCTTTAATAGTGGAGGAAGACTCAAGGTGCCCTTCCGTGCATTATATTACAACGGGCGGGTACCTGGGTAGAACCTTCCGTAAGCCAGCTGGATGGCTTCCTCACATGCAGAATTCAACACCCTGAGCTGAGGCTCAAACCCACATCATTGAGGGGCAAGTGATTCAAAGTCAGTGACCTTAACCAATCGACCATCGAGGCTTCTAAAACTTGATGCAGTCTTTAAAGTCCGATTTCGTCAAACTTTTTTCCTAGCTTCTAAACATATACCCTCAAAATATGTATTCTAATATGACAGATTGTTCAATAAGAGGAGATAACCACTTGCACAAGTTCACAATGTAATAACAAGGTTTCTATATTATTCTCCCTTGAATTAAGTCACCTGTGAACAATTTAACTTAAATAGACCTCCACATATAATAATTTTCACAGATAATCACCGAAAATGATTCCAAACATACTCCTTACCTCTAGGATGTATTTGTTGTCCTTGACAACCAATGAAGCATTCACCATAGATACTGCCGAGCCCGGTTTTATTTCTACTGGTTCCAGTGATGCTGCTAAAGTGGGATCCAGCTCTATACATTCAAACTTCCTTTTCACTGGTAGAGTGATTACCTCCCCTTGTTTGTAAGTAATAGGAGCAGATTCCTACAAAAAAATAAAATCACAAAGATTTTATCAACATGTTCTTAAACTGAGTTGCAAACAAGGAGCTGCATTCAATAAACGCTTGATGCCCCTAGTGGCATCCTTGTCGATAGATTTTGCACCTAAGTCCAAAATGAGGTCAAGGTCAAACTGAGGTCAGGTGATGTTTGAAGATGAGGAATGGTCACAGGTTACATCTGTATTAGTATCAATTCATTCTTGTAAGGGGTATTGATGCTAGTAAACTTTGGTGACTCTAGGTCAAATACTTTTGGAGCTACGTGCGACACAACATTAAAATGACCAATTTTTAGCTCACCTGTCACAAAGTGACAAGGTGAGATTATAAGGATCTTACATGCCTGCCTGTGTAAGACGGGGTTTTCCCTACCCGAGGGATAGTGTGGAATGGAAAACCGAGCGTTAGCGAGGTTTTTTATCCATGCTGTCCCGAGGGTAGGGAAAACAGCTGTCTTACACAGGCAGACATGTTAGATCATTTTTCTTGCCTATCATGTTCAAAATAGATCGTGGAGACAAATAGGTTTGGGTATTTCCTGACTTTATTTATAAAGTTTATGACGTCACAATGGTACCAGTACTATGTGACGTCACCTTAGTGCACGCTATTTTAGACAAGGTTTTTTCCCTAGGGAAAGACAGGAATATCTATCCCCGGCGCGTGCTCGGATAAATGTATACTTTCCCCGCTAGGTAGGCAAGAATTTGTGATCTCGCAGCGTCTGTCGTCCGTCGTCCGTGCGTAAACTTTTGCTTGTGACCACTCTAGAGGTCACAATTTTCATGGGATCTTTATGAAAATTGGTCAGAATGTTCATCTTGATGATATCTAGGTCAAGTTCGAAACTGGGTCATGTGCGGTCAAAAACTAGGTCAGTAGGTCTAAAAATAGAAAAACCTTGTGACCTCTCTAGAGGCCATATATTTCAAAAGATCTTCATGTAAATTGGTCAGAATGTTTACCTTGATGATATCTAGGTCAAGTTCGAAACTGGGTCACGTGCCACCAAAAACAAGGTCAGTAGGTCAAATAATAGGAAAACCTTGTGACCTCTCTAAAGGCCATATTTTTCACGGGATCTGTATGAAAGTTGGTCTGAATGTTCACCTTGATGATATCTAGGTCAAGTTTGAAACTGGGTCACGTGCGGTCAAAAACTAGGTCAGTAGGTCTAAAAATAGAAAAACCTTGTGACCTCTCTAGAGGCCATACTTACGAATGAATCTTCATAAAAATTAGTCAGAATGTTTATCTTGATGATATCTAGGTCAAGTTCGAAACTTGGTCACGTGCTTTCAAAAACTAGGTCAGTAGGTCTAAAAATAGAAAAACCTTGTGACCTCCCTAGGGGCCATATTTTTCAATGGATCTTCATGAAAATTGGTTAGAATGTTCATCTTGATAATATCTAGGTCAGGTTCGAAACTGGGTCAAGTGCGGTCCAAAACTAGGTCAGTAGGTCTAAAAATAGAAAATCTTTGTGACCTCCCTAGAGGCCATATTTTTCAATGGATCTTCATGAAAATTGGTGAGAATGTTCATCTTGATGATATCTAGGTCAAGTTCGAAACTGGGTTATGTGCGATCAAAAACTAGGTCATTAGGTCTAAAAATAGAAAAACCTGGTGACCTCTCTAGAGACCACATTTTTCAATGGATCTTCATGAAAGTTGGTCTGAATGTTCACCTTGATGATATCTAGATCAAGTTTGAAAGTTGGTCACATGCGGTCAAAAACTAGGTCATTAGGTCTAAAAATAGAAAAACCTAGTGACCTCTCTAGAAGCCATATTTTTCAATGGATCTTCATGAAAATTGGTCAGAATGTTCATCTTGATGATATCTAGATCAAGTTTGAAAGTGGGTCACATGCGGTCAAAAAATAGGTCATTAGGTCTAAAAATAGAAAAACCTTGTGACCTCCCTAGGGGCCATATTTTTCAATGGATCTTCATGAAAATTGGTCAGAATGTTCATCTTGATGATATCTAGGTCAAGTTCGAAACTGGGTTATGTGCGGTCCAAAACTAGGTCAGTAGGTCTAAAAATAGAAAATCCTTGTGACCTCCCTAGGGGCCATATTTTTCAATGGATCTTCATGAAAATTGGTGAGAATGTTCAGCTTGATGATATCTAGGTCAGGTTCGAAACTGGGTCATGTGCGGTCAAAAACTTGGTTAGTAGGTCTGAAAATAGAAAACCTTGTGACCTCTCTAGAGGCGATATATTTTAGAAGATCTTCATGAAAATTGGTGAGAATGTTCACCTTGATGATATCTAGGTCAAGTTCGAAACTGGGTCACGTGCGATCAAAAACTAGGTCATTAGGTCAAATAATAGAAAAACCTTGTGACCTCTCTAGAGGCCATACTTTTCATGAGATCTTCATGAAAATTGGTGAGAATGTTCACCTTGATGATATCTAGGTCAAGTTCGAAACTGGGTCACGTGCCTTCAAAAACTAGGTCATTAGGTCAAATAATAGAAAAACCTTGTGACCTCTCTAGAGGCCATATTTTTTCAAATGATCTTCATGAAAATTGGTCAGAATTTTTATCTCGATGATGTCTAGGTCAAGTTCAAAACTGGGTCATATGAGCTCTAAAACTAGGTCACTATGTCAAATAATAGAAAAAACGACGTCATGCTCAGTTCAAAACTGGGTCATGTTGGGACAGGTGAGCGATTCAGGACCATCATGGTCCTCTTGTTTACTAAGTCAGGGGCCATAACTCCTACACGACTGAATGAATCCGGACGCAAAATCCCAGGTGCACAACTACACATGTTGACCAACATTCCTGTAAAGTTTTGTGACTCTAGGTCAAATACTTTTGGAGCTAGGCGCGACACAACACTAAAATGACCTATTTTTACAAAATCAGGGCCCATAACTCATACATGATTGAATGAATCTGGACGCAAAACCCCAGGTGCACAACTACACATGCTGACCAATATTCCTGTAAAGTTTTGTGACTCTACGTCAAATACTTTTGGAGCTAGGCGCAACACAACATTCTCGGAAGGATGGACGGATGGAAGGACGGACAAGGGCAAATCTAACAGAAGTGGGCGCATAAAAATGGAATAACTTGTATAAAGCAAACTCTTAGAACAACAACACAAATTTTACACCCCAACAAATAACAAAATAACTTACAGAGCTAATAACCAGATCTGGTCTCTGTGACACTGAAGTGGGTGGGGTGGTGTAACTCTCAGCTACAACTAGATGTTGAGGTCTCAGATCTTTCACAAGTTTGTTGGCTTGAGAAAAACTCAAACTGGTGTCTATTGGACAGTAACATACCTGAAGAGTAAACAAAATATCACTAAGGCTCGTGTTTCCTAAAGAAAATATCTTATCTATTTCATTTTTTTCTCTGAAATGCACAGTGGCAAAACTCTGTCTGGATACCATCAATTCAAGTAACTGTTCTTTTTCCTGAATACTTTCTTGAAGTATTTGCATTCTGAGAAAAATCTCGTAACAAAAGAGTCAGAACATGTTGACGGCTGGGAGCAAAACAGTTAAACGTGCTCCTTTATCTGTACTTTTCATGCCTCTATAATAAATGGTTTTAACAAGTATTACCTAATTTATCTGCCTAAAGCAAAATGTCCCACACAATATTGACGAAAATGAAAAAAATTGTAAAAAAACTGTGTCATATATTCAAGCTTTTACATACAATGTTTACGTTCAAAACTTTAAATACAACCTTGAGACTTTCAATTTCTAACTTTGTTTGTTTTAAAATAGACTTACACAATGAAATCAACAGAAATTTCTCTTTATAGCTTAATAAGCAAAAATCTTTTGAAGTTTTTAATTTCTTATGAATTTCTTACATGCTTTGCCTAAAAAGTCAAATGTTGCAAACAAAATTTATTCTGAAATGCCTAAACATGGGTTTGAAAGAAGCAAAGTCTACTTAGGCCAGTGCAATAGATCTAAATCAAAGATAACAATGGCCTTTATCCGATTTCTTTTTCTTATCAGTTTTGTTACCAATAACTAAATTCAATACGATGTTGAAGTTTCCACTTACATTTCTATTTACATTTGAAAAAAATTATTTACATAGAAACAAGAGTAACAAAAGTCTATAACTGATATGTTCAGGTCTTACCCTCATCTGTATTGGCTGGAATGGTCCTAGAGCATCTAAATATGGGTAGTCTGGTTCTGAAATATATGTAAAATGTTTATAATTCATTCCTTAAATGCTGTCTGTCTTAACAAAGAAATAAGTAAGAAAATCAATGAACTACTTAGGCAGCCAATGCCAACAGTTGGTACAACCAAATGGGGCACAAAATTTAACATCAGCCTGTGTCAGATACAAGGTGTTGGATTATCGTTATCAAGAATATAAAGTAAATATATACAGTTAATTGGTTTAGGTACTCTTTTGTTAGAAATGTCTCTTATTATCATTTTTACCATTCCATAGCTTGATATCATATAACCAAAACAAAAAATATACAAGAGGGTCATGATGACCCTGGATCACTCACCTGAGTAATATGAGCTACATGTTTCAAATGTCAAACTGATGATTTTTTAAAAAAATTTGGAAGGTTTTCCGATGTACAATCAAGTAACCCCTTGGGTGGGGCCAATTTTACCCCGGGGGTCATGATTTGAACAAAGTTTGTAGAAGTCTACTAGGCAATGTTACATATCTAAGATCTAGGCCTTCTGGTTTATTTTTAGCAAATTTATGAAGATTTCCCTATGTACAATCAAGTAACCCCTGGGGCTGGGTCGATTTGACCCTGGGGGCGGGGGGGGGGGGTCAAGATTTGAATTTTTTTTGTAGAAGTCTACTAGGCAATGCTACAAATCAAATATCTAAGATCTAGGCCTTCTGGTTTATTTTTAGAAAATTTTTGAAGATTTTCCTATGTAAAAAATGAAGTGACTCCTGGGGCGGGGTCAATTTTGACGCCGGGGGTCATGATTTGAAAAAAAAATTGTAGAGGTCCATTAGGCAATACTACATGTGAAATATCTAAGCTCTAGGCCTTCTGGTTTATTTTTAGAGAATTCTTTGAAGATTTTCCTATGTAAAATCAAGTGACCCCTGGGGCGGGTGAATTTTGATCCCGGGGGTCATGATTTGAATAAATTTTGTAGAGGTCCACTAGGCAATGCTACATGTCAAATATCTAAGCTCTAGGCCTTCTGGTTTATTTTTTAATTTTTTTTGAAGATTTTCCTATAGGAATCTATGTAAAATCAAGTGACCCCTGGGGCGGGGTCAATTTTGACCCCGGGGTAACGATTTGAACAACTTTAGTTGAGGTCCACTAGGCAATGCTACATGTCAAATATCTAAGCTCTAGGCTTCTGGTTTTTGAGAAGAAGATTTTTTAAGATTTTCCTATGTAAAATCAAGTGACCCCTGGGGCTGGGTCAATTTTGACCCCGGGGTAATGATTTGAACAACTTTAGTTGAGGTCCACTAGGCAATGCTACGTGTCAAATATCTAAGCTCTAGGGCTTCTGGTTTTTGAGAAGATTTTTTAAGATTTCCCTATGTAAAATCAAGTGACCCCTGGGGCAGGGTCAATTTTGACCCTGGGGCAGGGTCAATTTTGACCCTGGGGTCATGATTTGAATTAATTTGGTACAAGTCCACTAGGCAATGCTTCACACCAAATATCTAAGCTCTAGGGCTTCTGCTTTTTGAGAAGAAGATTTTTAAAGTTTTTCCTTTCGGTTGCCATGGCAACCAGAGTTCTGCATGGAATTCAATTTTTTGAATAATTTTTGTAGAGTTTCACCCAAGGAACATTCCTGTGAAGTTTGGATGAAATTGGCCTAGCGGTTTAATGAGGAGATGTTGTTTTAAGTAAAAGTTTACGGACGGATGACGGACGATGGACGCCGGACGGTGAACAATCAGAATAGCTCTGGTGAGCTAAAAATTTTAAACATTTGCTGATTAAATATAAATTGTTCAATTGAAATAAGTTCAACATTTGTGTATATAATAGATCCATGACCAGGTTCAGCACTGTTTCTTTCATTATACTTAAAACAAGATGGCCATAATAGTCCTACATTGCTCACCAGAGTTGATCTGGTCTACTGACCTAGTTTTTGACGTCACATAACCCAGTTTCAAACCTGACCTAGAAATCATCAAGATAAACATTCTTTTATAAAGATTGGGTCACATCTGTGGCCTCTAGAGTGTAACAAGCTTTTCCTTTGATTTGACCAGGTGACCTAATTTTTGAGCCCACATGACCCAGATTCCACTTTCATCTAGAGGTCATCAAGACAAACATGCTGACCAATTCTCATGAGTTTTAAACTTAAATTATGGACTCTATATGAGTGTTAACAAGATTTTCCTTTGACCTGGACTACCGATCTAGTTTTTGACTCCACATGATCTAGTAAAAACTTAAACTGGAGATCATCTGGACAAACATTCTGACCAAGTTTCATAAAGACTGGGTTACAACTGTGGCCTCTAGAGTGTTAACAAGCTTTTCCTTTGATTTGACTAGGTGACCTAATTTTTGACACCATATGACCCAGATTCCAACTTGACCTAGAATTCATCAAGACAAACACTCTGACCAATTCTCATGAGTTTCAAACTTAAACTATGGACTCTCGAGTGTTAACAAGATTTTCCTTTGATCTGGACTACTGATCTCGTTTTTGACACCACATGACTTAGTAAAAACTTGAACTGGAGATCATCTAGACAAACATTCTGACCAAGTTGCATAAAGATTGGGTCACAACTGTGGCCTCTAGAGTGTTAACAAGCTTTTCCTTTGATTTGACTGGGGGACCTAGTTTTTGACACCATATGACCCAGATTCCAACTTGACCTAGAGGTCATTAAGACAAACACTCTGACCAATTCTCATGAGTTTCAAACCTACTCTGTGGACTCTAGTGTTAACAAGATTTTCCTTTGATCTGGACTACTGACCTAGTATTTGACTCCAGATGACCAAGTTTCAAACAGGACCTAGAGATCATCTAAACAGACATTCTGACCAAGTTTTATGAAGATTGGGTCAAATATGTGGCCTCTAGAGTGTTAACAAGGCAAATGTTGACGGACATGGCATGTCACACCATGCCGGATAATGACCAGTCACAATAGTTCACTTTGAGAATTCTGTGCTCAGGTGAGCTTAAAAGATGTCACAGACAAAAGTTGGCTTACCTCACTCAATCACAAGACAAATAACATCCTGCAGACAACTCACCCTGTCAAACAATATGTCGAGCTGCGAACAAGATCGTTCTCATTTCCTAGGCGGTCTTCAGTATGTAGCCTTGGAAGGGTATGTCTATTATATAAATGGTTTTAATAAAAGTATAAAATGTTTTGTATACCTGTAAATATAATAGTGTTTGTTGAAGACTTTCCCCAAAGTTCTATGAAATGAATAACATCTCCTATCCTCAATGATGGATGACCAGTGAACACAATACAAGGACATTTGAAATCATTCTGCATATCTGAAACAATAGGAACTTGTAATAATCATCTTGCAGAAGGACAAAGGACACCCAGTGGAGAAGTTGTTTGTGAAAGTCTTGGCAAGGTTTTCCACAGCAGAAACTTGCTTAGTTAGGTCAGTAAGTAGGGAACAAAATATTCAGTGGAGAAGTTGTAGGTGAGAATCCTGGGTGAGTTGTATATGCTCCATGATGATTGACAAAAAAACTTATAAACCTAACAAACTAAAATACCAGTAGCTGCTATAATTTGTAACTAAACATCTTAACTTAAATTGTTGTTTGACATGCAATTTATTTAAGAAATAATTTATAGCAACTATAAATTATTTCGATTCTAATATGTTCTTTATTGTAAAATTTATATCAAATATGATGGAACTGTTTCTTCGCGCAAGCATGGCAAAAGATGATGCAATCTGACCAATTAAATGACAAATACATGTACTCTGATGTTGTTACATGGCCTTTTAACTTACCATGGATGTTGTTATAGTGTCTGAGTCTTCCAAGACTAACAAGCTGAAAATAAAGTTCAAAAATATATACATTCCAGGGAAAAGTTATGTTTACAAAGTTTTACGTAGCCTGTAATTCTATGAGGTCATAACAAATATAAACACTAGAGCTGCTTTTGAGAAAAGCGCATGTCTCCCACAACTACCTAATCATCTAAACACTAAAGTCGGTGTTTTTATACTGTTTAGTCACAACAAATATACCTTTGAAGAGTAAATTCAATAAGGGCCATAATTCTGAAGTGCAATTTTGCTAGTTATCGAACTGGAAGAGGACTTATGATTACACACATTTTGTTTAAGTTTGGTGAAGATCAGATAAGAAATATTCGAGTTAGAGTGCAGACAAGTGTAAAAAGGCTGATTTTTGGTAATTCAAGGGCCATAATTCCTAAGTGCCTGAGTCGATTTGGCTAGTTATCGAACTTGGCCGAGACACATTTTGTTAAAGTTTGGTGAAGATCGCATGTGAAATGTTTGACTTAGAGTGCGGACAAGATGAATGGTTTTTGGTGCATGTTTGAGAATGAATAATTCATCATTTTTAAGAGTCTAGGTGATTCATTAATTATTTTCAATGGCCATAATTCCGAAGGCCCTGGGACGATATAAAACTTGGCCAAGGTCTTATTGGCAAACACATTTTGTTAAAGTTTGGTGAAGATCGGATAAGAAATGTTTGACTTCGAGTGCGGACAAGATGAATGGTTTTTGGTGCATGTTTGAGAATGAAGACTTCAGCATTTTTATGAGTGTAGGTGATTCATTAATTATTGTCAAGGGCCATAATTCCGAAGTGTCTTGGCCGATTTGGCTAGTTATCAAACTTGGCCAAAGACTTATGGTCAAACACATTTTGTTTAAGTTTGGTGAAGATCGGATAAGAAATGTTTAACTTAGAGTGTGGACAAGATGAATGGTTTTTGGTGCATGTTTGAGAATGAAGACTTCAGCATTTTTACGAGTCTAGGTGATTCATTAATTATTGTCAAGGGCCATAATCCGAAGAACCTCGGCCGATTTGGCTAGTTATCGAACTTGGCCAAGGTCTTATTGGCAAACACATTTTGTTCAAGTTTGGTGAAGATCGGATAAGAAATGTTTGACGTAGAGTGCGGACAAGATGAATGGTTTTTGGTGCATGTTTGAGAATGAAGACTTCAGCATTTTTATTAGTGTAGGTGATTCATTAATTATTGTCAAGGGCCATAATTCCGAAGTGTCTTGGCCAATTTGGCGAACTTGGCTGAGGTCTTAATGTCAAACACATTTTGTTCAAGTTTGGTGAAGGTCAAATGAGAAATATTCGACTTAGAGTGCGGACAAGCTTTGTGACACACACACACACACACACACACACACACACACACACACACACACACAGACTGGAGTAAATCAATATGTCTCCCACACCACTGTGTGGTGGGAGACATAATTAACTGAAACTAGATGTGTGTCCAATGGAATCATTTGCTCATACTCACTGTCACTGTATGGTCACATGTTACGTGTTGACAATGCAAGACAAAAGATAACTTTCACACTACCTGGGGAAGAAAGGGGTTAGAGGAACTGAAAAAACTTTTTTTTTTGGTGGGGGTGGGGGAGAGGTGTGAAGGAAGAAAATTCCAGAGGAAACCTCTGGTGCACATTTTCACATTCTCAATAACATTCCAATAAAGTTTCACGACTCTACTTTATATACTTTCTGAGATATGTGCATCACAAACTTTTATGCCCTTAATTTATATTTTTGAATAAGTCAAGAGCCATAACCCTTGTGTTGCAGAGTGAAATCCAAAACCAACCACCATCTGCATAGCATCACATGCTGAATATTATTCCTGTAAGGTTTCATGACTCTAGGTAGAATACTTTATGAGATATGTGCCACACAAATTTTTAGACACTTTAAGCTTAAAGCTTAATTCTACAGTCAAGGGCCAAAACTACGGTCTGGTTATAAACTAACTGACCATTGGTTCATGCGAAACAGATTTTGGTAAGAGCTGTTGTCAAACACAAATACCCCTATGATGTCCTGTCAGAGGAAATTTGAAGTGTAATTTTCAATCAGCTGTCATAAGTATGTAACCTTGTCCTTTGGAAAACTGATCTCTTATACAATAGGGGTTATCTTCCGATCACAGGCACTCATCTAACAAACTGCTGAGGTAAATTTGTTTTAAGCCCCTAAAACTACTGGTGTCTTCTACTGACCAAAGTCAATTATCACACAAAGTCTGACACATGTAAGTGCTCTCTTATCATTGATCAGAAGCAATCTTGCTGTGACCATGAGTATTGATCTACTGGCCCTAATGGGGAGGAGGGAAGGTGGAGGGGATGTTTAAAACATAAAGTAGTAAATAATAACATTGAAAATCACAGATTAAAGCCTGTATATTCTTTTAAATATCGTAAAATATGAAAAATCTCAATTTCAGACCATAATATTTAATGTAAATCAGCCTAGAAAAATGACAATATCTTAACATATGGTCCTCGGTCACAGTGATTAGCTACATGCAGATCAAAAACCATTGCTAATCAATAAGGTTCTGTAGAATTAAGCTTATTACAATAAAAATCTGACAGCAGCTTATTTACTGTAAACCTAGACATGGTTTTGTGCTATTAAAGTTCTCAGTCAGTGTGTTTCTGCAAAATTTGACAGTCGCGAAACAACCACCGGCTGTGAAATGTGAAAGTTTGTAGTTTTCATTGGTAGTCAGCTTCAAAGTTTCTCCCTGAAACATTAATAGTTTACAGTGGTTTATATTTGCTAATCCTATATTGTGAAATTTGCTCACATTCATAAAACATGGTTGACTGAAAATGCATTTAGGAGAACAAACTGATTATTTTAAGCAGTTTGTGAGCAGTCTTACATTATGTGCTTCAGGTACCTGTAATTTTGCCTGCAACATTTCAAGGGCTACAGTATCTCTTATCTTGCCTACTGATTGCCAATCCAGACAGAATCAACATAATCAAGACAGAGTCAACATTAAAATGTCAGTGTTGAGGAGAAACGTCTTGCATAATCATTAACTACATTACTCACCATAACTGGGTTATCATTTTAAGATAAGGATCTTGAAATTTCTGTTTCAGTTTGTTGCTGATAGTCATTTAAGTTCCGTAAGACTTCAAATCTATAAAGAAATGTTTTAAAAGGAGGAAATAAGTGACTGTGTGCCAAGAAAAACAATGGCTGAATGCAAATCTTTAGACAGTTTTATTTATGACAGTGATCCCGCTGTAGATTTTGAAGAATGTAAAGACGAAG
This sequence comes from Mercenaria mercenaria, assembly GCF_021730395.1. NCBI lineage: Eukaryota > Metazoa > Mollusca > Bivalvia > Venerida > Veneridae > Mercenaria > Mercenaria mercenaria. The sequence goes on along the minus strand of NC_069378.1, from coordinate 34,312,183 downwards.
AAGCTCAAACTGAAAAATTCTGTGAGCCTTGTCAGGAAGATGAGAAAATGTTGAAGGCAGATGGATTTTTTGTGGACTGTCAACATTACTTGTGTAAGGCCTGCTACGAATGCCATTGCAGACCTATACCTATGAGGAACCACAGACTACTGAATAAAGATGACATGCCAAAGAAGAAAGTTTCTGATGATTTATCTGAAATGTGTAGGAAACATGAAGGTGAGACTATAAAATATTACTGTAAACCACACAAGGCAGTTGACTGCAACTCTTGTATGTTGTTAGAACATAAACCATGTGAAGATCTATGTAGCCTTTCTGAGGCTACAATAAGAGTGATGGAATCACAGACATACAAAGATCTGTGTAATTAAATCAGAGAAATTGATGATATGCTTGAAAACCAGAAGAAAAAAAGCAAAAGACAATGTTAAAAGGAGCAAGTTTTTGTATAAGTTTCAACTGAAAAAAAAGAAAGTCTTCAAAAAGCAATAAATGAACACTTTGGTAAGCTGCAAGAAATAATCAAGGCAGAAGCTAAAAATACATTTGAAACAGACACTGCAAAGATGAAACAAGTGTAAAAGAGGCTGAGTCTAGTGAAAAATTGTGACAGACAATGATGTCAAAACATGAATTTAAGGAAACTGATCCCATCAGAAACATTTTTAAAAATGTTTCTGAAATTGGAATGCTTCTCAACAAGGATGAGAAAAATTATTTCAAAACACATGTTCAAATACTACATTAGAGAACTATGACAAATTTAGAATTTTGAAAAAGTCTACTTTGGGACCGAGTTATTCAGTGATGATATATCCACCACAAAACCATGCACAGATAGTATATGATGGTGAGATATATGCTACAAAAATACTCAGTTCTAGCCCTTGGGATAAATGTACCATAACTCATATTGGCCATTACACTACCCTATTAAGGCAAGAGTATAGTCTTCTGTAAAGGTTAAAATCAAATAACTTAAAGGAAGGTAATTCTGGTACAAGCTCAGTGCGAAGCAATACATTATAAAGAAAGGTTTTTGTTGCCTGTTCTGATCCGGCTAAGATCCTTATTCTGCAAGCCAATGGTAATGTGTCAAAACCATTACAGCTGTAGGGACTGACAATCCACACTTCAAACAACCTGCATACTTTTACCTTGATGCTTAGAAGCAACACATATTTGTTACAGATAGAAAAACAGAATGTGTCATTGCATTTACAACTGATGGCAAATATTTAAGACTTTGTGGAAGTAATGAGTCTCAGCTACCTTTATAGACTGTTTCAACTTTATTTTACATCGATTTATATCGAAAACTATAACACTGGTATTATATCCTATATGGTTTATCCAGTGCTTTCCCTTAGAAATTTTGGTAAGTGGTCATCATGATTCCCTTTATGTTGACTATTCAGCATCACTTTCAATTTAAGATGATCGCTTTAATCCAGTCTGGCTTTTCTACAGTTCCAACATGTATTTTTGTAAGCTTTGATGGCAAGGTGTTTTTCTATTACAAATTTGCACATTCTGATATAGGTTAACTGATTCCAGTCTGACGTGTACATATACAAGACTGCAACTCCTCACACTGCTACACTAACTGCATATACTATTTAAAATATAATGTTCATTCATACCTCAGCATGAGGGAATGGAGGCTCTGGAAGACAAGCTTTGAACTATATTGAAGAGAACAATACTGTGGTATTATATGTTTATTCATACCTCGGCATAAGGGAATGAAGGCTTAGGAAGACAAGCTTTGAATAACTTTGAAGAGAACAATACTGGGATATTTTATGTTTATTCATACCTCAGCATGAGGGAATGGAGGCTCTGGAAGACAAGCTTTGAACTATTTTGAAGAGAACAATACTCCGGTATTATATGTTTATTCATACCTCAGCATGTGGGAATGGAAGCTCTGGAAGATAAACTTTAGACTGTTTAGAAGAGAGCAATATCGGGATGTTATATGTTAATTCATACCTCAGCATGAGAGAATGGAGGCTGTGGAAGACAAGCTTTGAATTATTTTGAAGAGACCAATATAGGGATGTTATATGTTAATTCATATCTCAGCATGAGGGAATGAAGGCTTTGGAAAACAAGCTTTGAACTGTTTGGAAGAGAACAATATAGGGGTATTACATGTTTATTTTTACCCCAGCATGAGGGAATTGAGGCTCTGGAAGACTGTTTCGAGGATGACAACCTGAAATCACATTACAAATGAAATCTTAAAAATACAAAAGTAGAGAACTTGAAACACGTTGATTATGTTATTAGAACTTTTTTGTAAGAATTGACAACAATGTAATATTATATATCATATCAAATAATTAAATGAACTGAATAACCCACTTTGTTTAATATAATATGGGCGCATGTATAGTAGTATACAATATGAATAAAGCATTCGATGCCTGAAAATGTATGAACATAATGTTTCAGGTTAAAATATTAATGATCAGTTTTAACACAAAGAACAGCATTCATACTGTATGTCCAATATACAGCTCACAATGATATTGCCTTCTGGGACAAACCAAATCGTAATAAAAATTGTCTTCAAGTGAAACACTCTTATTCTACATGTATATACAATGTTAAACCTTACCCTACTAAATTTTTATAATGAACTTGTCCATCTTTTAATTTGAGCAGTATCATTAACTATTAAAAGGAATGTTTACCAAAAAGGTACTGACTGTATGGCGAACAGTGCAGATCATGATCAGACAGCATGGATGTGCAGGCTGATCATGATATACTCTGGTCGCAAAGGCACAATCAGTCATGTCAAGCATAATAAGGGTTAAAAAGCAAATTTCTTGTAACTAAAAGGTAGCAGTTAATAATAGACAAATGTATTATTTTTGGAGAAATTTACTTTGCGGATTTTGAAGTTCATTATTACTCGATGACACATACTGATGTTATTTGCAAATGCAATAAATTGTTTTGACAATTCAGCAATATTTCACTGGATCCATAAACAATTCAGGAAATTATATGTTTGACTATTACACATCAAACCGCTAATACAGTTTGTACTGTTAAATCATAAATTTGTGTAGCGGATTAATTTTTTGTGAATTTTGTAAAAAATGTGAAATCATTTGATTTAATGGGCCTGAAATTTCAACGTTTTTGCTGAAATGTCCATTTTGTGTGGATTTGAACTCAAGAATTTTAACCTTTGAATATTAAAAAAGTTCATTTGATGTTAATTTTGTAGGCCAATGCATCCATGACATTCACAAAAATTAATCCCTTCCATGAAAATTGATAATTTCACATTACAAACTATCTGTGGTTTGACGGGTAATGTCAAAAGTACTTTGTTGAAATTTTTGACGGATCCAGTGGACTCTAGCTGAAAGGTCATAACTTTTTACTCGACTTTTCCTCAAATGAGGGAAAGTAGTTTTTTGACTTTTGTAAAAAAAAAAATTAAAAAAAAAAAAAAATAAATAAAAAATAAAATTACTAAAACAAAAAGTTATGGACTTTTGGATTGCTGCCTAAATTATTGACTTATTGGCAAGAAATTCCATTTTTTTTGGGAAGCGTATAAGAAAAGAACAAACCAAAAAGTTATGGGTACAGTGTATCATATTTATATTGGAATAGAAGTTTTGAATGAATTTATTTTCAGTTTTTGTCTATTGTTTTATTCCAGGATTACTACAGTAAAGCACTAAAAAAGGCAGATGCCAAGAAACAGAAAGTTCTCTTACGAATTATAAAGAGACTTGTATGTATATAATTTTATTTTATATGTGTATTAAAGTTATATTTAATAGCCATCTTTTGTTTATCTGCATTAAATTATATCTAAACTTAAGAGTTCTTTTCTAAGTAGAATTTCATACTCAGAAGGAAAGTAATGTTTTGAGATATTTCTTTACAAAATTTATACACCAATGTCTATGGTTTCAGTAATTTTTCTATTAAAATTTAATGCGGATAATCTATTCCATGTTTCTCTTTGCTGAAAATATAAGCTTAGTAAGGCACAAGAATGGTTTTTAAATAAACGATACTGAAAATTGTACAAAAATTTTAAAATTCTGATAGTAATAAGTTTTTCAAATAAGATGCTTAATGAATATGGTCTTGTGCATCAACAATGTGACCAGAACATTGTGAGGTCAAGTCGGAAACCTACTTTGTATCTGTGTCACTTAAGTACTTACTTGAAACTAACCAGTTTCTTTCACATGCATCGTACTAAGGTTTGATATATCTATTTAAAGGTGAGTAAAGACAACTCGCACAGAGTCTATGAAGAACAATGGGGAAGGACTTGCTAATACCATTACAAGTTTAGTAAAAACTGCTAGGTAAGTTTAAATATTCAGATATTTTATATCAAAGGGAACATTGAACTTTGCATTGTATCTTGTAGTTATGGCAGTCGTTAATGTGACGGGGACAGTGTCTCATAAACCCAGTTTATAAATGTCTCTCCCTTTCCATAAGAACATTTTTAGATATAATTGCACTATAATGAAAATAGTTTAGAAAAGACTGATATTTTGAGATCAAACTATTGAATTTTGTAAGTTTACTGATACAAGCTTACAAAAATGCTAGAAAAACATGAATAAATTTATTTTCAATACATGATTGTTTTGCAAGTTCGTATTTTTGTGCCCCCATGAGTGGTGTGTGTGTTGGGGGGATATAGATTTGGTCTTGTCCGTGCGTGCGTCCGTCCGAAGTCCGTGAAGCGCCCAGCTCAAAAAGTATTTGATATAAATTGATGAAACCTTGCATGAGTCTTTATCATGATATGAACTTGCGCACCTCCTATTTCTCGTCTGGCGCCGCCCCATATTTTTAGAGTTATTGCCCCTGAAATAGCGAACAAGCACATTTTCACATTGTGACGCGCCTAGCTCAAAACGTCTTTGATACATATTCAAAAAAGCTTGCATGTGCCTTCATCATGATATGAACTTGCTCACCTCCTATTTTTCGTCTGGCTCCGCCCCCTATTTTTAGAGTTATTGCCTCTGAAATAGTAAAAAAAATGCACATTTTCACCTTGTGACACGCCTACCTCAAAACGTATTTAATATAGATTCATGAAACCTTGCATGAGTCTTAATCACATGATATGAACTTGCGCATCTCCTACTTTTCATTTTGGTCTGCCCCCTCTTTTCAGAGTTATGTCCCCTGAAATAGTCAAAAATGCACATTTTCACCTTGTGACGCGCCTAGCTCAAAAAGTTTTTCATATAAATCGATTAAATTTGTACGGGTCTTTATCATGATGTGAACTTGCGCATCTCCTATTACTTGTCTGACTCCGCCCCCTACTTTTAGAGTTATTGCCCCTGAAATAGTAAAAAATTCACATTTTCACCTTGTGACGCACATAGCTCAAAAAGTATTTCAGATAAATTAATCAAACCTTGTATGAGTTTTTATCATGATATGAATCTGCGCACCTTCAATTTTTTGTTTGGCTCCGTCCCATAATTTTAGAGCTATGGCCCCTGAAATTGAAAAAATGTGCATATTTTCACCTAATAACGTGCCTATCTCAAAAAGTATTTAATGTAAATTCATGAAACCTTGCTTGAGTCTTTATCATGTTGTGACCTTGCAAACTTGGCATTCTTCTTGAGAATTTTTGCGCTTATTACAGAGTTATGGCCCTTGAAATAGCCAAAATAGTGGATTTTTTATTTGTGATGCTGATAGCTCAAAAACGGTCTCAGGCGCGTAGCTACCTATACGGCTGTACGCCCGTGAATCCACATAATTTTGCCAACATTTATTTTGTATTTTCATCTTTATCCTAGACCTAGACTGAATGTGTTCCAAATCGTAATTAGTGTACTAGATCTATATATAATAAAAGGGGCCTTAAGATCTATATATAATAAAAGGGGCCTTAAGTTTTAGAACATATCTGGATATTGGTGGCGGTTTTATTGTTGTTGTTGTTGTTGTTGTTGTTTTTTGTTTTTGGTTTTTGTGTAATGTTTTAGGTGTAATTTCCCGATTAAATTTGTCAAAAGTTCTAAGTTCTAAATGGATGTAAATAAAAATGTTTCAGATGTAATTAAAAATGTTTCAATACTGTTAAATGCAAGTTATTAATTTACGATTGAGCCGAAAGGATACCCGCGGTTTCCCTTCCTGACTTACACACAAAATATCCAACAGGACAGCTGCCACGACCGTGGACTGTCTATACTCTACGTTTGTTACTGAAAGCAACATGGCAAAATTAAGAACAAAGATTTATTTAAAACTTATTAAAATCCGCTACGACATACTATTTAAACGTCCGTTAAATAGAATGCAGCTAGCTCTGTATGTAATTTAACAGACATTTACACTACAGTATGTTTTTAAAATAATGCCGTTTTTTAGTTATTAAAGTTTTTTATATCTTCTAGCCAAAAGTCTGAATTTTATGCCCGTAGTGTTTTACATTTATTTACGATAAAAACGAAATAGCTAATTACGCTCGCGCTGTATGACATTGTACAAGTATTTGCGTAAAATGTCGGTTGTTTATATATATATTTCTTAATATTCTCAGAATAATGAATCCTTTTCATAAAATGTTTGTTTAGGCTAAACCCCATTAACACTTCACACATTTTAATTATTGTCCCTTATTTGTGGCAAATGTACCAGTGGGGGGCACACCCTGTGAGTAGTAAAGGCTGATGATATGGTACCGGTACCATATCACTTCCAGTACGGTACCATATCATTATGCCAAGCCATTGACCTCTTTGTGAGCCAAAGAATTTATGGTACCGGTACCAAATCACTTCCAGTACGGTACCATACCATCATGCCATGCCATAGCCCCCATTGTGAGCCAGGAAATTTATGGTACCCTATGGGAATTTAACATAGGGTACCAGATCACCATCCAAGGTACCAGATCATCATTTAGGGTACTATACAAAATTACCAGTAGACAATAAGAGAAAAGGTACTTTCTTTCTTAAAACAAATAGAGTGGCCCTGAAAAGGGCCGTTGTGTTTTTTGAGTTGTGTTTACTTCTTGGCCTTCTTGTGGTTGTTGATAGATTTCATGTGTGCACCTCTTCCTGTTGATCCAACTCGTCTGTTTGGCACTGTATCATCCTGACACTGTCATTCGATAGAGGCCTTTTGTTCAACTGTGTACTGCAATCCTGCTCTTCACCCTTACTGTTTTCCTGCTGAGTCGCACTTGTCGTTGTTGGAGAAGTGTAGAGGATAGGTACCGTAAGTTGATCTGCCTTGAATTTCACATCACATTCCGTCCGATGATGTCTTCGACTCTCCTTGACAGTAGAGTTGAGTTTGACCAGATTAAAGTTGATAGTCTTGATCTCTTCAAGTATGGATGTTCCAACTTTACTGAGATACGCCATATGTACCTACTGGTGTTGTGACTGTTGCTAAGCTTGTTGCTGTGGCTGCTGTTGATACTGTTGTTTAAAATTCGTCTGTGGTGTGGTATAATATGAATCTACTCCATTCTGCATGGTATTTTGAGGTACCTGTTGATGATTCGGTGTATAGGAATTCATCTGTGGTACTGTTTGTATATATGGTTCAATGATATTTGTTGCCTCCATGACTTCTTCAAGTATAGATTTGGTAGAAGGTATGATATCCTCCATCCTTCAAAAAAGTGACCTGGACGTAGGATGCACCGCCTTTATATACCCTGCATAGAGCCATGATGCAGATGTAACACGTGTTTTCATTGTTTGATCAAGTGTTAACATGAGCTTAGATCCACGTAATTTTTTACATTTTCTCCTACAGTCTTTTTCATAGTCAACATTTCCATCATTACGTACAGCATTGTATAGTCTAGGTCTAGACCTTTCTAACAAGGGTCTATTCATTGAAATCGGACGACTAATCAATGAGCAGTCAAGAAAAAACTTATCGTCAAGAAACACAAATAAGCCATTTTAACGTTACATTTAGTCGTACACAAAATGTATCGATGACGTCATTTATAGTGCTCTCTATTAGGTTCGCGCGTCTTATATTTATATAGCGCAGTGCTCCATAGGCTTCATTGCACTTTTTGGCATTAACCTATACAATGGAGCTTGAGGACAGACTTGCATACATTGAGAGGAGCTACGACAGGTTGGGAATAGACATCTCATTACTCCGACAGGCCATCCAGGAGGCTGAGGTTGAGCGCCTGCAGAAAATGAAAAGCACACCAACTCAGACAGATGAGGAGGTGGTGGAGTATACGGAGATGAGGGTGGTGGAAGAGGAGCCAGTCGTGCCATCAGGTCCAGAGGACAACCAGGCCAACCCTATTGTCATTAATGGGCCAGGGAAGATGGACGAAGCGGGCCAGAGCCAAGCTGCCAATGAAGTGTCGGACTGGGAGGCAAATGACGAGCCTGTCTTCACGTTCCAAGGCGGTCCTTCAAAGAGGAAGGAACTTCAGTACTGCCCGACCTGCCGTGGCATGCATTAGGTTTTGGAGATCCTCCAAACCTAAAACCAACAGCCCTTTTCAGGGCTACACACATCTTTTCAGAAAGATACCTACATTATATTGTCAAAAACAGTTTAAAAACCAAAGTTGTCTAAGTTCCCAAGGGTAGTTTAGTAAGGCCTCTTCCGATTGGTTAAAAATTAAATATGTAAACTTGATTCTGAATAGTCCTTTGTTTCTCTATCCAGTTCGTGCCTTTACTTTATATGCAATGTTGCTAAAGGTATAGGATATACCATTCACTATGGGCCTACGAAAACTTCTTCGTTTGATACGTCGGTTCATCAAGAAGGATCAGACCCCTGACTGGGTGTACGAAGAAATTGAGAAGAGACAGAGGCAGGCAGGCCTGAAAGCCTTCTTTGCAAGACGTGGGGTGGAGTGGCCTCGTCCGCAGTACAGAGTTAAACTTAACAACCTGTACCCGGACTTGACTGAGTTTAGGCCCAGCCAGTCAAGCTTAAAAATTTATACCCAGACTTGTCTGAACTTCTGCTCGGGTTCTCCCTGACTCTTCTTACTAATAGCATTTCGTTTGGGTATGAAACGCTTCTTATCCTCTTTCTTAGTCTCCTGTTCCTCGGTTTGTGGTGAGGTATCCTGATTCTCTGCCGTATTCCCCTGAGGCACTGTTGGTATGATCAGATTGAATTTACCATATGCTCTAGGTGTTTTTTGTTTCATAATACCTTGTACACCAGCAGTTGGCTTCTGTGGAACAAAACCTTGTGCTGACAGTCCCCATATTTATAGGATTTTTCAAGGTCATCAAGACAGCTCGGTTTCTGTCAGTATAAAAGAACAGTCATCAAGAGATGTATCATTTCTGCCTAGGCAAATATGGCAGCACCACGTAAACTAGTACCTTACTCAGATACTTCGAGTAGAAGTGAAGATGAAGAAGAAGAACTAAAGAAGCATCGTTTATCATTAACTAAAAAGAAACAAATATTAGCTAGTAGAAAAGAACGGCGTGAGGGTTTAGAAAGGAAACGTAAACAAGCAAGGCAAGATCAACACGATGAGAAACGACACGACCTGGTAAGCAACTACTTTAACATTACACCTAGAATGGAGCGAAAATCAAGAAAATTCAAGACGCAAAGTAAAGTGTACGATGTTACATTCAAACCCTTTGACCAGCCGTATGACTTTACCATGAACTATTCAATGCTATGGTAGACAAGATGAAAGAGGAGTGTCAGACCAAGCCAAAAGATGAAGTTCGAGTCTCAATTGATCATCCCGGTTTGAAACTTGGAATACACGTCCCACTTGACAATGCGTAAGCAAAGACAGAGGAAACTTTGCTTCAATAAATTGAAAATGTCATGCAAAGCAATGAAGATTTCAAGATTCATGATGGTCAACTACATGCTGAAATTACTCATATTTCCATGCCCGAAGGATCCGGCAAAGCCAGACGAAATATGCATCATGGATCGCATGTCAGAATAGAGAACATGACTCAATTTAAACGGAGTGTCATACAAATTGACAATCCTAATGACAGCATGTGCTTGGCACGATCCATTGTTGTAAGTATATACCATGCACAAAAATCAAATACCGAGGAATGGAAGAAACGATGGAACATGATATGACAATCCAAGAAAACTTTACAACAGAAGGAAGCTCAAACACTATTGGACAGTGTTGAAATCTGACACGATCAGCCGTGCGGAATTGAGGAGTACCAGAAAATCCAGACCAAATTCTACCCAGACTACATTATCAAGGTTCCCACTCAACATGGTAAAGGTGAACCTTTGTTTACCCTACCCACCATGAGGAAAGGGAATAAAGTGATACACGTATATCAACACGGAGGACATTATGACACCATCACTTCGATCAAGGGATTCTGTGGATATGGTTATTATTGTGAATACTGTGAAATGGCTATAACAATCTAGAACAGCACAAGTGTAAAACATTTGTCAGTGTTATTCAACGGAACACTGTGAACCTGGCGTACAGGTAGTTTGTAGTGACTGTAGGATTACTTTTAAAAGTGTTGAATGTTATCACAAACATAAGCCAATCACAAGGCACAAAAAGAAAAGTATTTGTGAATCTATATGGCAATGTCAAACATGTCATAGTATTGTTGTAGGTAGGAAGAAAAGTCATGTTTGTTCAGGGTCTAAGAAATGTAGGTATTGTAAGGACATTGTTGGAGCTAATCATGAATGTCACATATCAAAATATGTTTCTCCTGAATCTGAAGGTCCTTCAGATTACATCTTTTTTGATTTTGAGAGTCGGTTCGATACAAGCGAGCACATACCAAATTTTTGTTGTGCTCAACGCTTTTCGATGAATGTATCCGTAAGGACATAACGGAACCGTGCGAGCAATGCGATACGTTACCTAAACCCAGGGAAATGTATGTTGTTTAAGGGTGATAATACCGCGGCTGAATTTTGTACTTGGTTATTTAAACCCACCCACAAAGGATCCACGGTCATAGCTCACAATTTTCTAGGGTATGATGGTCAGTTTATCTTGCGATATATTGTCAGTCATACCACAACCAAACCCGAGGTCATCATGAATGGAAGCAAACTTATTTCCCTGAAATGCCATGGGCTGACAATGATTGATTCCTTGAGCTTTCTCAGTATGCCATTGTCAGCTTTTCCCAATACGTTTGGTCTTACTGAAATGACATAAGGCTATTTTCCACATTGGGCTAACAAAGCTGAATTCCAGAATTATGTGGGACATTAGTTAGACTAAGAGTACTATCATCCTGGCGGTATGAAACCCGAAGCCCGTGAAGCCTTTTTAGAATGGCCTCAGGAAAAGGTCAACACACATTCCATCTTTGATTTTCAGAAGGAGATGGAAAAGTATTGTCGATCAGATGTAGATCTTTTGAGGAGGGGTTGTGGTGAATTTCGACATCAGTTAATGGCCAGTGACGGCATCAATCCTTTTACCGAAAGTGTCACTTTGGCTCAAGTCTGTTATTGTGCCCATCGCAAAAACACATTACCAGAAAAGTTTGTTTTGTTGGGTTTAACGTCACACAGACACATGATAGGTCATATGGCGACTTTCCAGCTTTAATGGTGGAGGAAGACCCCAGGTGCCCCTCCGTGCATTATTTCATCACGAGCGGGCACCTGGGTAGAACCACCGACCTTCCGTAAGCCATCTGGATGGCTTCCTCACATGAAGAATTCAACGCCCCGTGTGAGGCTCGAACCCACATCGATTAGGGGCAAGTGATTACCAGAAAAGAGTTTGGGTATAATTTCAGATGCAGGATATCCAAACAAGACCCGTTATTCCATTAAAGGTGTACGATGGTTACAGGCCGAGGCAACTATCACAGAAAAACCCATTCGTCCTACACTGAACGGTGGGGAAGTCCGTATAGGTCACTATTCTGTTGATGGGTACAATGCAGAGACCAATACAGTGTATGAGTTTCTAGGGTGTTGGACTCATGGGTGTGAAACATGCTATCACAAGCGTGAGGTCAAGAATCCTTACTCGTTAAAGACCATGAATACATTGTATGTAGAGATCTTTTCAAGATTTGAAGCTTTGCAAAACCAAGGGTACCACATTGCATAAATTTGGGAATGTAAATTTGACAAAAGTGCAAGAAAGACCCTGAGTACAAGAGTTTGATTGATAGGTTCTATCCCCATATGGAACCGATCAAACCTCTGATGGCCAGTTTGGTGGACGTACCAATGGAGTCACTCTATGCCATGAAGTAGATGAAAGCACCAATCAAGAGATCAAGTACGCTGATATTTGTTCACTGTATCCCTGTGAACAAATACAATGAATACAAAGAATATCCCCTTCATCACCCTGTCATTCTAAGTCAGGAAGAAATTGATATTACAAACCTTAAACAATACAGGGGTTTGGTCAAGTGCAAAGTGCTTCCTCCACAAGATTTATGGTTACCCGTCCTTTTTTTTTTGAGGCCCCAGCTGGGTAACCCCGTTTATTTTCCTTTGCATAACATACAGATGACAAACAATCAATCAAAATCACGTTAGATTCAATACGAATTTTATGCAAAGAGTTTTGGAAGGTAAGAAAAAAAGGAAGCAGAAGGAATTAGAGAAGAAAGAAAAGAGCTATGTCACTTGGGAGTTCTAACTTTGATTAATGAAAAAGTAGATTAAAAAAGAGGAATAAGAGATGATCGTTTCGTGGATTCAGTAGTAAGTGCTCAATACTAATATGTGTACGAGAGTTTTAAGGGTTGTAAAGTTTAGTTTAGTCAGCTATTATATTTCATCGAACTTTGACCATTTTTCTTCATGTCTATCTAACTTGTTTTGCATTAATGCGATTTCTTTTTCAATTTTTATCCTAGCTTTCAAGTATTGTACAAAGCAGTCAAACATTGGAATGTACTTTGATTTAAATATAAAATATTTACATAATAGTATTATAAAGTTTAGAACATCATTTTTCTTATTGTTTTGTGTTACACCGAAACATGTCTTTGATATTCAGTTTCACGTCAATTGCTTTAGTAGTCAATAGATTTTGAATATTGTTCCAAAAGGCTTGTACTTTGGGACATTCCCATATTATGTGTTCAATTGTTTCTGTATTCATGCAGCAGAAGTCACATAGGTTACTGGGGGCCAGCTTACAGATAAATAGATATTTATTTGTGGGCAACAGACGCATTAAAAATTTGTATTGAAAACTGCGTAGATTTGTATCAATGGTCGAAAGGAATGGTACGCTAAAAATATTCTTCCAATTTAGGTTTTCATTTTCAAATTTTTTTTCCCATTTCACAGCAGCAGTTGGTTTTTCATATGGTACATTGGTTGCTTGCAATTTATAAAGATACTGGTTGGGTGTTTTACAAACTTTTAGTTTTTCTATATGAATGTTTGTTTTATTTCCGTACAGAAAATTTTCAGAGATGCTTTCTATTAATATTTTCGGTATCTTTGTAACCAGTTGGTAGTATTTGAGATAATCACTTTTTTCCAAGTCAAGTAGTCGTTCTGCTTCTTCGAACTTATAAAACCTGTTTGTTCGGAGATCAAATAATTGATCAATATATTTTATTCCCTTTCTGTTCCAATTGTCCCAATATATTGTATTTTGTTGTAATTTAATGTCGGAGTTGTTCCATATTATATGTTTTTTTCACTTCATTATTTGTGTTTGAAGAATTCATGATTGTAAAGCACGAAGTTAATATATCTTTCAAAAATGTGTGATTTTTGCAAATTCTAGCAATATCTTGTGTGTGTAAATTACATTCGAAAATTAAATTGCCCCCCAAAGTTTTTAAGGAATTTCTACTACAATATTTTCCAAAAGCCGTTAATTTCATTCGAAATTATTCTTTTAATCCAACATGCTTTGATCGAGTACAGAAAAGCTTTAATGTCTGTGAGTTTAAGTCCTCCCAGATCATAGTTATTTACTAATGTTTTGCGCTTTATTTTTTCATTTTTTCCGTCCCATAAAAATTTAAAAATAGTTGACGTGATATCTTTGATAGTAGAGAGTTTGATATTTCAACCTTCGCCTTCCCCTTCAACGTCTTTTGCGAAGTTTACGTATGAAGTTGAAGTTAAGTTCGATTAAAATTCCTTGAGATTTCAAACATTAGAATGAACCTTACTTCTTTTAATCCGCCCATTCAATTTATCTGTAATTATGATCGTGTTTTTCGTGCATTTTGATACCAATTGTCCGAAATGGCAGGAATTTTACAAGTGGTTTTAAAAATGAAACAATTAAAAACATTTCAATTAATATAATCATCGCATGGATATTATATTAGAGCGATTACCAAAAAAAAAAAAAAAAAGAAAAGAAACAGACAGACAGACAAACAAACAAACAAAAATAAATAAATAAAACGATAAAACAATGTGAACAATATAAAAAGTCGTTAGTGTTGCTCCAAACATTTAGGTTTTATATAAAATTATGTCAGTATAGTCAGTGTACAATGCATGATTGTAAATCATACATGAGAGGAAATAAAAATGATTATTACATACCTAAAATTATTTTCCATTGGGTTTCAATGGACCGCGATCGTGCAGTATTTTTCCATATCATGACGTTGAACGCTTTCATATCGGACTAGTCCCAATCCGTGACTCTATTTACCTCCCCTGACGGTCCGTCCATTGCGGATCTCGTTTCTTTAGATTTTTGTTGCTATTGTGTGTTTGTTTAATTTGTAACTTATGCAACATTTTGTTTACTTTTACACTTTGATTAATTTGACCTATTAGATACTTGCACGTAGTAATTTATCAGACTGAAATGAGTTGGACTAATATAATACGTGGAGTGTTTTCTTAACGTTGTAATGGAAAGAATCGCGTGACGTCCGTGGCGTCCAAGCTCACGTTGCGACAACAAGTTGACGTCATTTTCGCGGAAAATATTAATGCGCGTCAGTTTGATTTGTTTATTGCGTTTTCGGAGAATTTTTTTCCGTATTTTTTCCTGTCTTTCGTGACAGAACGATAATTTAGATATAAATTAAACATTTGATAGTGGATATATAATAAAAAGGTTATCATCGTTCTTTCGCGGACAATATTGCGCTCCTAAAGTCGCGCAATACCGCTGCAGAACTCGTGCATATATCCACATACAAAGTTAATAACCTATAATGATCATATCGACGTGATAATGACACTATGTATGACTCTGTATAATGCCAAACTCTCAGACAGCACAATATGATTTTAATGTACTATTTTATAAGTAAAGCATCTGCGGATCCAGGACTTTTGGTTAAAGGGACACCTACATTAAAGAGGGGTCACCCATTTCGGGGGGGGGGGGGGGGGGGGGGGGGGGGGGGGGGATAGGGGTAGGGTAGGATCACACCGAGTATCAAGACCGACTTTCATTGTAAAATGTAAGAATCAAAGCGGGAATTAATCCACAATTTTCTTCTGCCAGGCTCAGGTTCCGTGCATTTCAAGAATGGAGTTATCCCATACGGCTAACAGGAAACGTCTCTCATCATGATATCATAGATCTGAAATTGTCTGATGCTTCAGAAGAAGTTTCCGTCTTACTAGTACCATTTTATGTTTATAATTAAAACGCAATTGTCGTATTAAGTGTCCGACAGAAACAGATTGATTTTATTTGGATGTGAAAATAAAATATTCCACCAAATGATAATCGCGCGTAATTATTTATTTTTCAAGTAAAATGACTGTCATGCCATGTGCCTCCATCAAGATTTCAGTCTTTGATACCGAGTATGTGGACAGAGTAGATGTAAAAAGAATGAAGTTTCGACTTTCGTGACATCACATATTCAGACGTTCAAAACTTCACTTCATACGACAAAAAGGCCCATCTGGTATAATCGATACCGCCTGGGGACACAAATATGCCGTAGAAGTTTGAACAAAATCTCAAAGTTTCTCAAAATCAGTTGATAACTTCATACTTCCAAGTTCAATTCAATGTATTTAGTTAAAATCATTAGCCATACAAAACTTCATTATTCTTATACCTATTGATAGTGTTTCGCATCAAATTTATTAATGTATAATCAAATAACTTTATAAGCAGAAATCCTGAAACTAAGCTTTTTATTTCGCATAGTTATAAAGAGAAGTCTTAGGCTTACGTGATATTACATGGAAAACTTTAGTAGCAACGTGTGATATAAATAAACTACACGCATATCGGTGA
The DNA here is from genome assembly GCF_021730395.1 of Mercenaria mercenaria. Lineage (NCBI taxonomy): Eukaryota > Metazoa > Mollusca > Bivalvia > Venerida > Veneridae > Mercenaria > Mercenaria mercenaria. Next base: position 34,295,979 of record NC_069378.1, on the reverse strand, counting down.
CGTTTTACCCAATATATATATGAGAGACGTTGAAGTGGAAGGCTAAGTTTGAAATCTCAAACTCTCTATTATCTTCCGGTGGGTTTTCAAGCACCGTAAATGGATAAACAAGTTTCGGTAGAGCGTATGTTTTAATCAAAGTTACTTTACACAATAGGGTTAATTTTCGATGTTGCCACTGTTTCAGACAATTTTTGAATTTTTGCAATTTAGGTTCGAGGTTGAGCTTATTATTTGATTCTAAATATGTGTAAAATGTCATTCCAAGTGTTCTAGCTTGTTTAGAAGTCCAAACGAAATTCATGTTTTCAGCATATTTTAAGTTCCTCTGTTTAAGTGAGCCAGCCTTTAGAACTATAGATTTGGTTGTATTAAGTGTGAGTCCAGATATTTTGCCAAATTCATTTATAACTTCTATAAGTCGTTTAAAAGATTCTTTCTGTCCGTTATTTACATAAGTGGCATCATCTGCGAACAAGGTTTGGTTACCCGTCCTACCCATGCATTGCAACAAGAAAATGGTGTACACCTTGTATCGTACATGTGCAGAGAAAGAACTTCAGGCCTGTACTCATTCACAGGAGGAAAGGGTCTTGGTTTGGGTTTGGACTTCAGTGGAATTGAATAAGGCTTTAGATCTAGGTTACAAATTCCTTGAAGTGTATCAAATCTGGCACTTCAAGGAATGGAGCGACACTGTCTATAAGGAATACATCGATAAGTACTTGAAAAGGAAACAGGAGGCAAGTGGTTATCCCAACTGGGTCAAGACGTAGGCAGATAAAGACAAGTTCAAAAGCGACTATTTTCAGGGCGAAGGTGTCATCCTTGAAGATGTGGAGAAGAATCCAGGCAAAAGGGTCGTGGCCAAAACCATGCTCAATTGTCTCTGGGGAGAGAATGCCCAAAACAATGTCTTGCCCAAATCGGAATACACTGACAAGCCAGCCAGGTTATACGAGATCATGACTGACCTTCACAATAAAGTCCACTACTTTGACTTCTTTGAACATGATGAGTTTTCTCTGATCAATTATTCCGATTACACGGATATGTCAGAACCCCCATGCTGCATCCAATGTGGTAGTTGCAGCTTTTGTCACTGCCTATGCTAGGTTAGAACTGTACTCAGTCCTGGAACGTTTAGGGGATCGGGTCTTGTACTTTGAAACAGACAGTTGTATGTACATTTACGACCCTGATAAATACAACATTCCCATTAGAGACAGTCGATTGGGAAAGTGGACTGATGAAGTACCCAATGGAAGAATTGTCAAGTATGTTGCCCTGGGTCCTAAAAACTACGAGTACGAGTACATTGTCAATGGGGAACACCACACAGTGTGCAAGGTCAAAGGCATTACCCTGGATTACAATACCACCCAAAAAGTCAATTTCAACAGTATGTTACAAGCTGCCCAAAATAGGGAATCGTTTTCAGAACTCATTGAATATCCATACCGTATCAAAAGACACAGATATCGAAAGGTCACCAATGAACTCAAGACCAAGACTTTCCGTTCAGTGTATACCAAACGTGTCGTGGTGGATCAATATAAGACCGTGCCTTATGGATGTCTTCAGTCGTAGACATGACATCAAATGAGTCGGACGTGCTTTCTCCAGATATCTGTCAGCGGGTATATCGAATTTTGTAGAAACACCCTGGATTTCGTTGTATCATATTCTAGATTTTGAACTGTATGCTGTGGTTTTATTTCACATCCATTGTGAAGAAGAAAGGACTGGGTCAAACCGTCAGATACGTGCTTGGTTGAACGAACATGACACACGTTTTAAAACTATTGTAACAAAAGCAGTAGAACAAGGAGAAGCAAACATTAACCTGGAAGCTATTAACAGCACTGACTGGAACATTTTCGTTACTGAGAGTGAAAGAGTGTTTTTACATACAGACGACTGGAGAAGGGGCGGTACTTTTTCACAAGAAAAACGTTGGGCATTTTTGAACGAATCAGAACTGACTTCAGCATTGTAACCAACAAGTCATACATAAAAGTGTGTTGAATAAAATTATCAAAAAATAACAGAAGAAATTTTGTTATATTTTTGGCTTCAAGATGGAAAATAGCTCGGGAGTATTCGAGAACATGATGAATTCCTTCACTGCTGAACTCAAGGAAGTGTGTCCAGTACATCATAAAGTATGGGCGTATGAAGCACATTACAGTAAAGTACAGCTTGGCTTTTCGGCAGACACTTTTGTAGAATTATTCACAGCCTATATAAGAAACAGGACGGATTTAAAAGTAGACTTCTCCATCATCCACACTGGTGATTCGTATAATATTATGGACATGTGGAAAAATTTGCCAGAGAATTTTTTGGTAGATATAGAATGTGCATTGTGCGATTTTCTGCAAGCAAAGAAGTGCCTCAACGTCAAGCACAAGAACATAACAAAAGTAAGGACAGAGTTGGATTTGAGTTTCTCTACATGGATGTACATGCTCCGAAAATATATGAGTAAATATCATTCTGACATCGAACTCGAGTGGTGTGAACACAGTTTGCAACCTAATTCGTTTTGTACGTGTAACATCACGACGGAACCCAAAATGTTGGGTGGAGGTGATAAAGTCTACGTCAACATTCTGACTATGTTATGTGATCACCATCAGATCGACAATGGTAAATAGTAGCCACACAACAGAAAATGCATCATTCGTAAACATGATGTCAAACAAGGCAGCTGTGTTGTCTCTCAAACTCAAAGAGTTGATGGAATTGCATGGGGTGACATTACTCCTAAACACCATGATAAAACATTGGACATAGCGTTGATGCCAAAACATGCTTGCAGTACATTATATCAGTATGTGATAAACTGGTTGTTTTGTCAAGCCAGGGTAAATAAAGAATTCAGACATCACCAGGTCATGCATGGTGTCATTCAGATTGTCCAGAAATATTTATTTGTTGACGAGTCGGGACTATTACCGCTAGCACTTCGGGCAAGGAGCAGTCATACAGGGTTTGAACAACTTCACGGAAGGTGAAAAAAATCCGATCTCCTTCACCAAGTGAATCAAATATTGGAACGTTTACCAAAGATCAAGTCACATTTGTGGATGCATTATATGGTAGCATCAGAATTGCTGTTCCTGAATGACCAGTACAGATTGCAACAACATGTCAGACAGTAAAGAGGAGAAAATCTTTACACCTGCAGAAACAATCACTCATGTCATTAACTGGATGAGATTAATGGATAAAGCATCAAGCAAACAGGAAACAAGAGCACCGCCTTGCGGGTGCTGACGCTCATCTGATTTTTTTTGTGTAATAGAAATATTGTCCTACCCATGATTTTCTAAGTCTAAAAAGGGCCATCATTCTTGCATTAGCAGGATAGAGTTATGTTTCTTGATGTACAGTGTCCACTTATGATGGTGAAAAACTGTTGCAAGTTTTAAAGCAATAGCTTTGATAGTTTATGAGAAAAGTTGACTTAAACATAATACTCAACCAAGAAAATGATTTTCTAAGTCCAAAAGGGGCAATAATTATTGCAAAAAGCAGGATGGAGTTATGTTGCTTGCTGTACAGGGTCAGCTTATGATGGTGAACAAGTGTTGCAAGTTTCAAAGCAATAGCTTTGATAGTTTAAGAGAAAAAGTTGACCTAAACATAAAAGAAATCTGATATTTTCTAAGTCCAAAAGGGGCCATAAATCTTGCAAAAAGCAGGATGGAGTTATGTTTCTTGCTGTACAGGGTCAACTTATGATGGTGAATAAGTGATGCAAGTTTTAAAGCAATAGCTTTGATAGTTTATGATAAAAGCTGACCTAAACATAAAACTTAACCAAGAAAACTGATTTTCTAAGTCCAAAAGGGGCAATAAATCTTGCAAAAAGCAAGGTGGAGTTATGTTTCTTGATGTACAGGGTCTGCTTATGATGGTGAACAAGTATTCCAAGTTTCAAAGCAATAGCTTTGATAGTTTAGGAGAAAAGTTGACCTAAACATAAAATTTAACCAAGAAATCTGATATTTTCTAAGTACAAAAGGGGCCATAAATCTTGCAAAAAGCAAGATGGAGTTATGTTTCTTGCTATACAGGGTCAGCTTATAATGGTGAACAAGTATTCCAAGTTTCAAAGCAATAGCTTTGATAGTTTAGGAGAAAAGCTGACCTAAACATAAAACTTAACCAGGCAACGCCGACGCAGACGCCGACGCCGACAACCGCTCAAGTGATGACAATAACTCATTTTTTTTTTCAAAAAATCAGATGAGCTTAAAATGGAGTGGTATATGGATGACAAGACAGAAGACATTTATTTGTTAAAGAATTGTTAACTATTGTTTTTGTTGTCAACATTGTTTTGTGAACATTGTTAAAAATACTTTATGTGCTGTCAACATTGTTGTTATCAACATTGTTTTTGCCAGTATAAATAAACATGTATAAAAGAATATGTTGTCATATTAGAACAGATGTGTTTCAAACTGAACCACAACAAGTGGTGTGGTGTTACAACGAATGGCAGACTACCTACGCTATGTTGCAAGAAAGAGAAGGATCTTATATCAAGTTTGTCAATGGCATCCTAGAAGACGACGAGGAGATTGTCAGCGATACCAGTATTCCTCATTTGGTGGTGTTTGGCGACATGCTCGGCGATAAAGATGAAGAAAAAATCAAACTTTGGTTTACAAGAAAAGGACATCATCGTAATGCCAGTGTGATTTATATCACAGAACATGTTTCAACAATCCAAAAAAAAGCAGAACAATGAGTCTGAATGCGCATTATATGATTTTATTTCAAAATACTAGAGATAAAGGACAAATCAAAGTATTGGCAAGTCAAATTCAATTGCCACATTTACTCCAAGCCTATCGAGATGCCATTTCAGTTCCTCACGAATATTTAGTGATTGATTTTCATCCAAGAACTCCCGAGTCCTACAGACTGAGAACAGATATCTTTCATCGTTGGGTGACTGCAGGAAATCGAGGACCTGTTGTGTACACGGGACTAGTATAAACGAAAAATATATAGGAAGAAGGTATTAACTTCAAGACAATTCGTCATGGATTACACACACCAAAAGCTGTCATCAGAGCCTTGGAATCGCTCAGTCAGGAGAAAAATATTCAAAAAAGACAACAGTTATTACAAGCGGGTTTGCATGAAATGATCAAATTGTTTAAGTTAGCAGCCAAGATCATCATACAGAAAAAAATTCAACTGCCTAAACAGACTTTGAATTTCACAAACAGAAATCAACAAGAGATTCAACGGTTAGCAGACGCCAACGTGGATGCCGAAACCAAACGTAAATTGATACTAAAACCAGGAGGCAGTGGATTTCTTGGAGGTGTTATGATTCGAAGTCTACTTCGTTGGGACGGACAAAAGACTTTGAGAAAATTTGATAAAGCTGTCAAGAAAAGATCTGTCAAAACGCCATCAGCCAAGAAAGGTAAAAAGAGAACTGTCAAAACGCCAGCAGTCAAGAAAGGCTAAAAGAGATCTGTTAAAACATCAGCCAAGAAACACAAATCACCGTTAAAAGTCAAAATACAAGTCACGAAATCATCGGGCAAGACCACAGGGAGGACACTTCCACCACCCATGAGGAAATTCGAGGATCGGTTTGTGACTATCAGACGAAAATCTTCACCAAGACAAGACTCGCTCAGTCGTGTCTCTGATGTGATTGATCAGACAACACCAGTCAGATCTCCTCTCTCACCTATCAGTATCATGTCTGGATTTCAAACTCCAAGTCCCATGCCATCGAGATCCAAGAGTACCACCCCATCCTCTGTTCTTAATACTCCTAAGTCAAGATTTGATAACGTGGTGGTGAATCAACATGATGGTTTAACCTATTTGACTCCAAAAGGTAAATGGACTCTAAGCAAATTAACACCAGGAGAAACTTCGTTCTCGTCTCCGTCCCGAAACTCAACCCCAAGATCGTTTCTGTCCAGTACTTCGTCAGGAACTCCATCTTGGACAAGCTCACCTTCGTCCTCATTTACAGGGTATCCGAGTGGAATGTTAGCCCGATTTTCACCACTGAATCGACAAGTATCTACACTTAGATCAGGTTCGATCAGTGATGCTGCAAAGACAGCCTTTGATGCCCTGTCGCCTATATAAGCCCAAGTATTCACAGAAACAACATCATTTTGTTGTTTGGACAGTCACGAAGATGGTATGCAAAAAATGGCAAAACGTAAAACACCGTTGATCAAGAAACATGGGGCAATGATGTTAGCTTTAGGCAAGGCACAACCTCAGTTTAGGAAAGAACTAATCAAGGAAGCGCCTAAAGATATGATCAACTGTGTGGGATAATGCTGTCAAAATATTTTAAAAGGGAATGTATCTCTATCAGAAGCTCACAAGCGCCAGTTACATCCAAGGCGTCAACAACTTCGGGACTTGGTAAACAAAAAGATTCCCATCCAGAAGAAAAAACAAATTTTAAATCAGAAAGGAGGATTTTTATCACTGTTAGCTTTTGCGCTAGCACCTGTGCTCAGCAACAGTCTTGGAAAATTGATAGATAAAATATGAAGAAGATGGCCATTGTTCCGTTTAAAATGCTAGAAGAGATGAATCGCTGGAAAGCAGAGCAACAGCAACGTCCAAGATTACCAGCAAACCCTAACATCACACAAACATCAGATCTGCAGAAAAACATGGGGTCTGCACTTCATCGAGAGGATTTGTCTGAAATTGAAAAGCTCAATTATACGGTCAAACGTTACAGAAATTTCAATTGGCTCACAAAAAGGCAGTGCAACCGTCATCAAAATTTCAGCAGCAACAGCAAACTGTACAAACAGAGAAAACGCCTGAGACTTTGCATGATCGTATTATTGATAGAATGCCAGTAACCATGCGTCGTAAAGCCAAACGTCTTCTTCAAATGTTGGAAGACCATCCGAACATGAGCTGGAATGCTCAGGGAAATTTAGAAGTCAATGGAAAACCTATTCCTGGATCTAATATGATTGACTTAGTCAATGATGTTAATGACAACGTAAAGGATCCAACCCAAGAGGATGGCAAGAATTCTCTCAAGGTCTGAGAGAATCTATTGTCCCACAGGGATATGTTGGCAACAGACAGCGCTGGATATGGATGCAGAGAGACGGTTCCGAGGATGAAGAGGATGGGGATGAATTTTTTGAGACCAGTTCCTAATTACCACCTACACCAGCTAAGTCTATAAAACGTGAACCCAGAGCTTCATCGTCCCAGTCGTGGGAGGCTTATTAACATGGACAGTAAAGGAGAGGTAGTACTTCATAAAATTTACTACGATCCAAAACATCCTGCAGGATTTTCGGGCGTACAAAAACTGTATCGGTCAGCTCGAAAACAGATCAAATCTTTATCTTTAGATCAAGTCAGATCATGGTTGCAGGAGAAGAAAACCTACACTTTGCATAAACCTATCCGTCGAAAATTTAAAAGACGTCAAACAAAGGTGGGAGGCATTGATCATCAGTGGCAGGCGGATTTAGCTGATTTACAGAGGTTTATGAAAAACAATGATCAGTTTCGTTATTTGTTGTGTGTCATTGATGTGTTTTCAAAATACGCCTGGGTTGTTCCAATTTATAATAAAACAGGTCAAACTTTGATTCAAGCGTTTGAGTCAATTTTAAAAACTTCAGATCGATCCCCAAAGTCCTTGCAAACTGACAAAGGGTCTGAATTAAAAAAAAAAGACTTTCAGAAGTTTTTAAAGTCCAAACATATTCAGTTTTTCATTACAGAAAATCCTGAAACTAAAGCAAGCATTGTTGAAAGATTTCAAAGACGTCTGAAAAGTCGCATGTGGAAGTATTTCACACATGAAACAAACGCGACGTTACATTGATATTTTAGATGATTTGGTTCATGCCTTCAATCATAGTTTTCATCGGAGTATTCAAGCAACACCCGCATTGGTCACTGAAAAAACAGAACCTGAAGTATCACAACACTTGTATGAAACGAAAACAATATCAAAACCTATCTCGGTCAATGTGGGTGATTTAGTTCGCATCAACAAAACAAAGCGAACTTTTGACAAAGGGTATCTCCCAAACTGGACCAAAGAATTATTCTAGGTCATTCACATTCGCCGTTCTTTGCCACCAACCGTTCAGTTAGAAGATTTGGGTTGGGAAAAAAATTGAAGGAACCTTTTTTTTGCCTGAAATTCAGACTATAAAAGACAAAGATATTTACGAAAATGAATCAGTCCTTGCTCGTCGCACAAGGAAAGTGGGTGGAAATAAGATCAAAGCTGGGAAAGTTATCCAAAGAAATTTGACAGTTGGATTTCAGAAAGTCATTTGGTATAAAAGACTCTACATTTTGACAGGATGTCTCAGTCAGATTCGGCTAGCGTAGAGGTTGCAGACAATACTACGACGCCTTGTAAAACTCGTGAGCCTAAAAAATCGTCTCACTTACATGTCACAGATTTTTGCCATTTATTTTGTGTTGGTGGTTTCCATCATTCAACTCTGTCTGAAATCTGAAATTAGGGTTTGGTTTATTCTGCTCAGTAGCACACTTGGTTACATTTTACCTTCCCCGGGTTTGAAATTCATAAAACAACCTACGTTGCAAATTCTAGCTATTGGTCACCAGAGATGAATTCGTTTTACATAACGGTGCTCAGTGACAGCTGTATGGGCATGTTTTCTAACAATACCTAGAGTAAATTCAGGACAAAATTACCCAAATCCATTCATGTCAATAATGATTATGAAATGGATTTGGTCGAACTCATCATTCCTTCTCAAATTGTCAATGTGACAAAGCAGGAATCTCAATTTCAAATTGTTACAACCTATGGTAAACTTGGCAAGGTATTTAGTAAATTTCCTTCCAGCAAGTGTAGGAAAATTAATGATCAGTACACGTTTCATTGCTGTATCAAATCTGGGGTATATTCTTCCCCAGAGCATCTCATTACTGAAATCAACAATGCTATTCAAAAAGAACTTGAAGACATTTTCCATAAATTGTCCATAGTGTTTCATATAGGTTATTCCCAACCAAGGAGACGTATCAAATTCAATACCGATACACAGCATGTGGATGTACATTTCCATCCTAGTTTATTACGTAAGCTAGGGGGAGAAAGTCAACATCTGGGAGATGTCTATCCAGGGGATGAAAATCTTTTTCCTCACGGTGTGGATTTGAATGTTGGCACTAATCATTTATTCTGATCTGGCAGATTTTACTTTTCTGGGAGATATTGAGGCACCAATTCTTCGTGTGGTTCCATTTGAACCGAGGAAGAGAGATTCAAATCATGTTCACGAAGAATTTGTAAATTTGCATTATGTTCCAATCTCCAAATCCAGTTTTGATGAAATAGGTATGAATATAAGAGGTGACACTGGACAAACCGTTCATTTTGTTGGTGGCAAGTTTATGGTTGCATTTTCGAAAGAAATCACGACTTATCGTATGATCACAATGTATCCCGTGTATCGTGGTGATCCTCGCCAATACGGTCATGGACTTGGGTCCATCTTTAAATCGGCTATCAAAACAACATCTTCTTTTGTGAAACCCATGGTTAAATCAGCAAGTAGGGCCCTAAAACATGAAGGCCTGGGTGCAGTCAAGGATATCATGTTAGGAAGAAATCCAAAACAGGTGTTAAAGTCTCGTGGAAAAAGGGCGCTGAAGTCAGTTGGAAAAGCAACAGCTTTATCCTTGGGAGAATCTTTGATCAAAACTATAAAAGGTTCAAAACCAAGGCCTCGTCGTCAGTACTCATTCAGGCATCATGGAAGAAGGGTGGTGGTGATACCACAACGTGGTCGTGGAAAAAAAAACGTTCACAAAGAAAATCTAGACCTCTTGATATTTTCGACTGAAAAATATGATGCAACACGGTTCTTGCGAATGTAGCAAAACAGAACTTGATGTTTCTGCTGTACCTCCAACCATGTCAGCCATGCAAGATGGACAATGGACGGAACATTACCCGATTTCAGCTTTGAATAATTCAGCGCCCATCGAATTTATTAATCTCCACAAACGGAAAATGGACAGATTTGAATCAGTCCTATTTGTACATCAAATTCAAAGTGCTCAAAGCTGATGGAACAGACCTGGGGGCTGACACTGAAACTTCTGTGGTCAATAACATTTTCCACAGTATGTTCAATAGAATCGATCTGTATTTGAACAATAAACTGATTTTGAGCAATACACACACCTATCCGTAGAGAGCCTACATTGAAAATCTCCTGTCCTACAACAAAGAATGTAAAGACACACAACTGCGGGCGTTTGAACTCTTGGATAAAGATACAGCCACTCATATGCAGGATAATACACGAGGTGGACCTAATGATGGATGGAAACGTCGCAGAACTCGTATTGCCGAAAGCGGATCCTGTGAATTCATTAGAAGATTACATCTGGGTTTATTCCTACAAGAGAAATATCTACCCAATGGAATTGAAATACGCCTCAAGTTGAACAGAGCCTCCACCAACTTCTGTCTCATGGGCACAGCCGAAGGAAAAGTTGAAATCAGCAAGTGGGATTCAACGTGAGGACAGTTGAATTGCTTCCTGTGGTGGCTAACGATTTGAATCAGGCCATTAGTCAGCATAACATGAAGATCCCAATACGACGCGCTGAAGTGAAAACATTCACGATCCCCGATGGACAGAGATCTAAAATTGATGATTACTTGTTTCTTGGACAACTTCCAAAACGACTCATGACTGGTATGGTGAGAAATGCAGATATGATGGAGACCCCTTCACCAACCCATTGGATTTCAGACATTCCATTTGTCTAAACTAGAAGCCAGTATCGACGGGAAAACCATTCACAACAAGCCTTCCAACCAGATTTTGAAAATGGAGAATGTTTGCGATCCTACATGTCACTCTACCAGGCAACAGAAGCTCTTGGACTCAACAGGTCAATTGGATTGACTATGGCAGAATATAAAAGTGGCTACACCCTCTGAGGACTTGATCTCACCGCAGATCAAGGTTGCGAGGAAGGTCAACTTCACCCTATAAAAACGGGGAACCTGAGGATAGATCTTCAGTTTGCACAACAACTTCCTAGCGTCGTGAACGTGATAGTGTACGCAGAATTCGACAATCAAATTGAAATCAACGAGCTGAGAGAAGTCGTCACAGATTATTAAACATGGATGGTCATGCCTATACCAGAAACCTCAGAGAAGATGCTGAGAAAGTGAAATACCACGAACCGATATTTAAAAGAAAACTGAAGAATATGCGAGACACCTTAAACGAATGTGTTGTGAAAGAACTTTAAACACTCATCTTCGATGAAGTACATAAGAACTGTTATGGATGTGTAGTGGATCATCCCAGTCAGTTACAGCATCAACTGTGTTTGTTTACATCTACAGACGAGTGGGTGGAGTTGTATATTGAAAAAGCTCTCAATCAAAAGAATCTCTACAATGTCATGGAAAAATGGTATCCAAAACTAGAGCTCAATGACGTGCAAAGACTGCCTAAATGGGACCCACTTCCGGGCAGTCAAACGCCTTCAAGAACTCACCATTTTCAAAGAACTGTTATACATGTTAGTTTTGATTCATTTGCAATCGCATGCGAGTGTTGAAATTTCACATAATTAAGTGGAACACAGTTTTCAGCAATTGTTTATTTTTATTTCTTTACAAATGGCATTCATTTTCAAAGGGGGACAACTTTTTCAGAATATTTTCAGTACGGGACAGTACGGCAGAGCATGTAATGGTTAAGTAAAATATTGGTAACGATGTTATTCGTTTATAAAATATTTCTGTGTTTTGGTGATATACTCCTAAACCTTAAGCAAATAATTAAAAATTTGTACACAATTTACAAGTAGATGGGCATTTACAGTGAGTGATATGCAGTGAGTGATATGGATTATATCTCACTGATAAAACACAGTATTTCATCAGTTAGCTTAAAATAAAGAAGTATTATGAATTGCATACAGTTTGCTGTAGACTATGTTTTCACTGCAGTCATTTCACCCAAAGTAGACCAATGTTACAGTCTGTTAAAAAATATATTTACATCATTTTAAAGTATATGAATCTTTCATCATGCTATTTCAGTTCCCATGCAGATGTGTCACTGTCATCTTTGGCAGCAGAAATACTCAAAATGACTGGGCACCTCAAGTGATAGAATAGTCACAGAAATAAATCGACTGGATGTTCCATTTGCAGTAATAGCCACAATATACTTGAAGTAACATTCCATCAAAAGTGAATGCCTAGTTATGCTAATGAAAATTGTCTGATGGACTGGAAATCTGAAGTGAACCTATTAGAAAAATAATCACTAAAGTCCTCACAGTTACTGTGCTGGAGGGAAGTTATAGTTGCATATTGAAATTCTCGTCAGAATGTCTGAAATAAAAGTTTTGAGTAAAGGGCTGAAGTGAAAAGAAGCTTCTGAACTTAATTAACTATGCAGCTAATTAGTATAAGACATGATAAAGGCAAGGATAAAATTATGGCAATGAACTTTCTTAAGTATGATAGTTTGAGAGATAATGTTTCAGTAAGGATTGTTTTGTTTGCTTGCTGTTTGGAATGGACAAATAACAATTTATGGATAGTTTATTTCCATTGAGTTTAATACATATCCATATGGTTTAGACTTTTACATAACAACATGATTGTGATACAGGAACATTATGAAGCATTGTACATGACAGAATGTATTTATTGTTAGTGATTTTATTTTATGTCAGGTGAAACATTAAAATGAAGATTAAAAAAAAAATCTTCAGTGGTCATTTATGATGTTGTATCTTGAATCTATTGAACTTCATATAAACAGGTAGTTTGGTTTCAGATGAAAATTGAATAAAGGATGATATCACTGATGATATGACTGATTATGTTTTATAGACCAAATAAATCCATATAGAGGTCTGCTTGAACATTCAAAATGTTCATCCTGTATTAGTCATCCTGTACCAACCACTGATGCCATACCTAGGATGAAAGTGCTAATAAGAAGATGAAAAAAGTTCCTACAGTTTTCAATTGTTTATGTTTGCATGTGACATAGAGCAGAATGCCTGATCAGCTACTCAAACAGTCAATACTTTAATACAGGCTTTTTAGCTCACCTGTCACGAAGTGACAAGGTGAGCTATTGTGACCGCTTGATGTCCGTCGTGCGTCGTCCGTCAACAATTTCTAAAAAAATCTTCTTCTTGAAAACCACTGGGCAGAATTACACCAAACTTCACAGGAATGATCCTTGGGTGGCCCCCTTTCAAAATTGTTCAAAGAATTGAATTCCATGCAGAACTCTGGTTGCCATGGCAACCGGAGGAAAAACTTTAAAAATCTTCTTCTCAAAAACCAGAAGCCCTAAAGTCTGTTCCATTCCAAAGGTTTACCCCAACTTTGGTGTCATATGACAAAACTACGACACTTACCGGCAAAGTAAACATGGTTTGATAAACTAAAAAAAAGTCACCCTCGAGAAATTTAACGATTTTTTTCTGCTTTGCCAAATATCCAAATAAATGACAAATTTATATTTTCAACGGCAGTCTCCCATTGTAATTTCTTGTCGCCATTGGAGTTTGCTCTCTAAATTTAAGTATAACGGGAAAATTCACGTGAATTTTATCGGGAGCGACTCAAAACTCATTTCGTTTACAATTCCCTACATGTAAATGCATTGAGTGAACTGAAATTTTGTGTTTAAAAATATGTTATTTAGATTTAACAAAAATATAAATTGACTCACTTTTAACCTATCAAAGGTGTAAACACTCCAAAAATCTTGCAAGTCCTCTGCAGCTCTATCCAATCCTTAGTGAATCAGTTGTAAACAAACAAGCTCTTTTACACATCGATGAAATTCAGGCATCAATCGCACCATGCCCTTGAAACGATGACTTGTTCAATTTAACATCATTTCCAAACGCATGGTTCAAAGAAAAACCTGTATTTTAGCATCCTCCTTACTGAAGTATTTACAGTCCGCCACATATCCAGTTTCTCACAATTTTCAGTTTTCAAAACACAATATTTGCCATATCGAGTCCCGGTTGTGTATGCTTCTTTTTCTCCGAAAGAAACTTATGACGTATAAGATGAATGACGTAGTATTGCTGGCAATATGCAGATTTATTCGAGGCGCACAAGGGAAGAATGTGTAATACACAGGTGTAGATACACAATTAGCCGATAGAAGATAGACATCTTGACGTACATCACGCTAGAATTAAATTTTACTTTTTGAAATATATGTTTAAAAAATGCTTAATTGCTTATCATTTCATCAACCTATCTGTTGTTTTTTTTTTTGTTGTTGTTGTTGTTTTTTTTTTTTTATAATTTTGCTGTTTAGGCCTCAATTTTATCTCTTTTTAAACCTGTGACTTACTCTTGATCTGAAGGCTGCTAATTTAGATTTCTTTAAAAGCGAAATCGGATCGCGAACACATTCTCTCTGTTTATTAAATTATTATTATTATCATCATTATTATTATAATTATTATGTCAGATTTATATCTGACTCGGAGAGAAGTCATAGAGTGTAGAATATTGTTATTTATAACCGCCGATTTCAGTTATCATTTTATCAACTTTTATTGTCCACAGGAGGTACGATGTCCAGAAACAGATTTAAACATTCAAATACTATTTTCAGATCATTCATGAATAATTAACGGTAATGTGAGCTGAAACTTTTTTCCGTTAAAGTTTTACTTTAGTCTTACATTATTCTTGAAACGGCCAGTCAGAGTTTTTAACAAAGTTTTGATATTTTCTTTTTGTTCCTGTTCATTATTTTTATATATCGTACATTTCTGTTGAATATGTAGGCTGGAGTATGCTTTTAAATTCCACAAGATATGACATTGTTCGTAATCGTCGCAAGTGTTACGTCTCTTCAGTTTTCTGCTGGATTAAACGAGCACAGATTAATTATTGTCTCTGGCACAAAGTCTTGCCGATAAAGTCCACGGAGACCGATTAATAATTCTTTTTTTTTCGGCCTGTGCTCACACGTGTATCATAACTGGCACGTGACGAGGCGCGCGATCGAAGAAAATATAATAGAATGTTCAAAATGATAAGCAGAAAGTGTAACATAGGCGTAGGAGCAGCGGGACCTGAAGGACACCCACAAATATGGTGTACAGCATGTATTTTGTTTGTCCCCGTCCCTCCACCACTCCTCGTCGTTCCCTGCACTTTTAATTAAAACAAGGATTTTTTCCATAGAAGTAACAGAAGAGTCCATTTGAGAGAGCATTTACATAAGAATTTGATGCAACGCAAATAGTCCAAAGATTATAGAAACATACTGTTCTAATGTAATGAACTTAGAGAGAGAGAGAGATTTAACGTAACTACGCATACCGAACCTGAACCTGAAAAAATAGAATGCTTTATAGCTGACGAAGGTTTTCATATATATGCCGAAACCTAAACCGAAATAAAAGCATGCACGTCGGGGGCCTAAATCGGGCTGAAGATGATTAAAAAGGACAATTTTGCTCATGCAAAATGTATGTCAAATAATCATACAGGCTTTTTGCCGTGCAGTTTCGCGGGAATTAATATCTCTATGTATATGTAATTGTTATGTGTTTTATGTTATCCGTTCTTAATTTTGACGGGAAAACTGCACGTGTTTTTGTTGCGCTCCACCGGTTCATTAGCATAAAGTTCCATGTTGCCGTCATGGTTTTATATCAACAGAAACGCTTCTGATTTTATTATAGAACGTAATCTTGAATTATTCTGTAAGTTTACCAAATGAAAATACGCGATTCTGAGCGTGAATGAATTTCGTTTCTGTACGACGGTAACTAGATGTTTATGAAAATTTTTTTGCGGAAATAATAATATTTTGATTATGCGTTAAGCTTCAAAAAGGACGTCAAGTTGAATCACAAAAAGACTTTTCACTTATTCTGGCGCCATACGCAGACCGTGTTCAGCTCTTTCTTTAATTTGATATATGTTGGTATTTGAACAGGTTTTTATCATATTTATTAAACTTACTGGTCATTTTGAGATATATCAATATTCTTGCTAAATATACTGAACCAAAGTTAGCTTTAAAACTGTGAACAGCGTCGTTTAGGATAAACGCTTTGTCTACATTTCACTCAGCGTAGCACAATCAACAGAGTGAAAGAAATTGACACTCTGCTCCAATCAGGCAGAGTGTTGCATAAATCTTCCATTTTGATAAATTATCTATAATGCGTTATCAAGTAGTTTGATTTGCAAACCGAAGTCACGTGGCATAGGTAACGAAAACGAATTTAGACGGCGTTCGCCGAAAAATACAGAAATATTAACAAGATTATTTAGGAAAACCTAATATTTGTAATTCTAAACGGTCACGATGGTTTTTGTATGTATGAACTTATTTTAACGCAAATATTTCGAATTGTAGACATCTAACCATTTTATGTTTAAAATAGTTTTTTCCTTGCCCTGTCCGTTCAAATTCAGTAATGCGACGTATTGAAAGGGAATATCCTGACTTAGGACTGCGAAGTTTAGTTTTCACTTTTATTAATTAAATCCATAAAGATACTTCCGAGAGAAAATATCTATTTAGGTCATATCAACTGAAGTCAAGATATATATAATTTTCTTTCAACGACAGAAAACATGATATAAGGAAAATGCCCATGTGTTACTAAAATATCGAGACGTTCGCACGCACATTAATTTTGTTTTTCTTTTTAGAATGTCCTTGTTCTTTTGTGTTTGTTTCTTTCTATTTTCTTATTTATTTATTTATTTATTTATCTATTTATTTATTTATTTATTTTCATGTTAAGGTGGCCAAACCTGAATTTCCCCAAGAATTAACATATTATGATAACAAAAACAGTCTTTTCAAATATTAACTCGGGCGTTTTAATTTTGAGTTGACCCCTAGTTTATTACGCTACGGGCGCCGCCATATTGGAAAGTCGGCATAACGTCATATAGCATTACGGTCTATGGGGAAAAAAGAAAAATCCAAGATTATATCTTTGAAATACACTTTATTGAAAAAATGAAAAAAAGGTCTAGAGATATTGATGTATGGTATATAAATATGTTTTTTTTGGACGATGTTACCGATACTGATAATTCAGAAACGAGGTAAACGTAATAGGTGGAACAGACTTTAGAGCTAAGATATTTGATGTGAAGCATTGCCTAGTGGACCTCTACCAAACTTGTTCAAATCATGACCCCAGGGTCAAAATTGATTCCGCCCCAGGGGTCACTTGATTTTACATAGGAAAATCTTAAAAAATCTTCTTCTCAAAAACCAGAAGCCCTAGAGCTTAGATATTTGACATGTAGCATTGCCTAGTGTGGACCTCTACTAAATTTGTTCAAATTATGACCCTGGGGTCAAAATTGACCCCGCCCCAGGGGTCACTTGGTTTTACATAGGAAAATCTTCAAAAAATTTCTATAAATAAACCAGAAGGCCTGGAGCTTAGATATTTGACATTTAGCATTGCCTAGTGGACCTCTACAAAATTTGTTCAAATCATGACCCCCTGGGTCAAAATTGACCCCGCCTCCGGGGTCACTTGAATTTACATAGAAAAATCTTCAAAAAATTTCTAAAAATAAACCAGAAGGCCTAGACCTTAGATATTTGACATGTAGTATTTCCTAGTAGACTTTTACAAAATTTGTTCAAATCATGACCCCCGGGGTCAAATTGAACCCGCCCCATGGGGTTACTTGACTGTACATAGAAAAATCTTCAAAATTTTCTAAAAATAAACCAGAAGGCCTAGAGGTTAGATATATCACATGTAGCATTACCTAGTGGACCTCTACAAAATTTGTTCAAATCATGACCACCGGGGTAAAAATTGACCTCGCCCCAGGGGTCATTTGATTTTACATAGGAAAATCTTCAAAAAATTTCTAAAAATAAACCAGAAGGCCTAGATCTTAGATATTTGACATGTAGCATTGCCTAGTAGACTTCTACAAAATTTGTTCAAACCATGACCCCCGGGGTCAAATTGACCCCGCCCCATGGGGTTACTTGATTGTACATAGAAAAATCTTCAAAATTTTCTAAAAATAAACCAGAAGGCCTAGAGCTTAGATATATCACATGTAGCATTGCTTACTGGACCTCTACAAAATTTGTTCAGATCTTTACCCCCCAGGGTCAAATTGACCCAGCCCAGGGGTTACTTGATTGTACATAGGGAAATCTTCATAAACTTGCTAAAAATAAACCAGAAGGCCTAGATCGTAGATACTTGATATGTAACATTGCCTAGTAGACTTCTACGAACTTTGTTCAAATCATGACCCCCGGGGTAAAATTGGCCCCGCCCCAGGGGTTACTTGATTGTACATCGGAAAATCTTCCAAAATTTTTCTAAAAATCATCAGTTTGACATTTGAAACATGTAGCTCATATTACTCAAGTGAGCGATCCAGGGTCATAATAACCCTCTTGTTAAATAATTTTGTCGTTAATTTACTATATCAACTTAATCATCATTTGTAAAAAGCAGTCAAACAAATATATATAAGCTGCTGGAAAAGAAAAAGAATATTTACTCAAAGTCATTAAACTGTTGAAAACAATGAGTGAATGCAGGGATGATAATGTTCATGTTATTACAGGAATAATCTAGTTGTCTTATTTACTCCAGTGATAAATTGAAAACTTTGATGTTTTTGTTGTTGAACATCCCAACATATAGTCTGTTGTTGTTCTGGCAGTATGCAACACTCAATGGGATGTTTATACCGTGACTTTCATTCAGAAGGATCTTCACTTTGGTGAGGTCAGATGATAGTTGATGAACATTGTTTGACTCAGCCCAACACACGTATACTGTCCCTGACTCATCCACTGTTAGTTGACATGGTTCAGACAGTTGATCATCCTTGTAGATTGCCTTGACCTTACCATCAAAGGTCAGACTTGTCACTGTGTCTCTGTCCCAGTCAGACACATATATGGTTGTATTGTCAGGACTAACTGCCAAGTAGAGAGGATTACTAAACAGAGGCTTTCCTTTGGAATCTTTAACAAAAGTTTTAAGTACATGACCAGACATATCAAGTATCTGAACTTTTGCTGGTCTGTCATAGGATACAATGAGATTGTTATTACTACAGGCAATACCGCAACAGTCTGCTCCTACTTTTATAACATCAGTATTGGTCACTGTCATGGTCTCAGAAAATGTTATCAACCTGACAATTCTTTCATTAGGAAATGTAACAGCAACTTTATTGTCCTCAACTTTTGTGATGTCCCATGGACCGGAAGACAATTTTACTTGGGTATTGCTTTTAGAGCTTCTCTTCATGTTGTAAAAAACAAAGAGACATTTACCACCAAAGTCAGCAACCAGAAGTGTTGTGTCAGACAGGCAGCATAAACCTGACCATTCAACTAACTTGACTTCAATGTCAGAATAATATGAAACAATTCTCTTCCTGTTTGATGAAGGCAGTTTTTGAAAGGAGAAGATATTGTCCTCAAGATTGTTCCTGTACCATGATTTTAATTTTGGCTTAACACTGCACACATGAAAATGTATTTCAATTTCTTCATTTACCTTCAATGCGTCAAGTTTAAACTTTTCAATATTTTTCTGGGTATGTTTCATTGTTATAAATATATTACACCTTTGTCCTATATTTTGTTGTTTTTTCATGTCAAATGACAATGCCTCAATATCTGTTTTTATCCGCAAATTTCTATCTCTGAGTGAGTTTAGTACTTTTTTATCAGCAATTGTTACATTTTGAACCTTTCTCATAATTTCTGTTTCTTCATCATTAAATTTCTCCTCTAATGTCTTCACTTCTACTGCTAGTTTTTCAACCAAGTCTTGTCTTTCTTTCTTAAGTCTTGCTATTGTTTCTACCATTTTTGTATCAAAGCTGTCAAGATTTTCTTGCTGATGTTTCTTGTATGCCGGGAATAATTCCTCTTTGTGTTTAGTTATTGTTGAAACTGCCTGTGTTTCTTGTAGAGAAAGACTTTGAATTTTTGAATTGATCTGATTTTCAATTTCACCAGGTTGCTCAGACAAACTGTCCATGTTTTCAATCAGATCAGAAAGTTCTTTGCTCTTTTCAATTCCTTCAACCATGGCTGGTAAATGGTTAACATTGGTACAGTTCTTGTGATCAACTGACTTGCAATCTGAACAAGCTATTTTCTGACAGCCATTGCAGTAAAATTTAATAAGCTGATTTGTATGAATGGAGCATTTATCCAAGCAGAAATCTTGTGGCATGCTGTCTTTGTCCTGAATAGAATGGTCCTTAACGTATCGTTTATGGAACTTTATACACATGGCACACATATATTCCACGCATTCTACACAAAATCCTTCTGCAGGAACATATTTATTTTCATCTTTTTCACAATGTTCACAATACATTTCTACAAGTTCATCAGAGTCCTGTATTAAAGACGTCTTTTCATCATTCGAATTCAGGGATGCCATTTCTTCTGGTTTAAATCGAAGACAAACTTTGATGAACAGAAATATGAAGATAAATGAATAACCTATTTCAGTGTCTGCCTTAGCATATATAATAAATAGTACAATATCAAAGTCCATCCTGATAAAGAGAAAATTTGCACCAGTCCGTCTATGTGATAAGCATACAGATGAATTTGCCTAAGTAAATAACTGTATTAAGTAGCCACTTGCTTTATAAGCGGCCGGTATGCTAACTTTCAAAATTGACTTTGTTATGATTTCAACTTGTCTTAAGCAGTTGGCTGCTGTAAGAAGTCTAATTGTGCTTCTCCTTTCACTATTTCTTTAATACAGGTTTGACTGTGTGCATCATAAAAGACAACAGAACATACCGATAAAACAGATACGCACCTTCGACATATTAGATCATGTCACTCATCTGGCCCAACAGCTGTTTGGGTAATTTGAAACTGCAAATGCTACCTCTTATTTTTCTGTACTATATAAGACAATCATTTTAACACTGTTTTTATTTGGACAAGGAAGACGGTGTACCCTCTAGTGTTTACAAGGTTTTTCTAGGACTTCCCCTGGTGTCTTAATTCTTAGTTCTTTGTAAGTAACGCATATAATGTTACAATGCATGCCAACCCAAGATTAATTTTAACTATATAATAAACTGTTGATAAATAACAGGTTGCCATGGGCAGTTCAAGTTTCACAGTAGTCACATTTTACACTAGATGCCAAGGACAAATGGATCCCTTGTGCCTTTTTGAAATTGGCAACTGAAAACCAGACAGTATCCTATATCAGTAAAAGGACCAGGTTCAGATATACCGTTTAATATGTATGTAAATTTTTAAGGCCATTTCATAACTTATTTTTGGGAAAGTTATCATATGACTCCTATACAAGTATTAACATGATACTGTTGCATGACTTTGATCAAGTTTACTTAAGGTCATGTGACTGATAGATATACATTACAGAGTTGAAGATAGCTGTGAGTAAACAGACTGGCAACATGTACAATTTTGATAACTTTGATATTGTTACCACTTCATTGATAAACCTGAATCTAGTTTTTGACTTTTCACATAAGTTGGAAAGTTTAACTTAAACTGATTACTAGCATTACTGCAAAAAGATTTTCTTCCTTTTATAAGTAAAAACAAATGTTTGTAAAATATAATTATTCCCACAGAAACAAGGACATCATAAGTGCATTTTTATTCTTAAACCATGTTGAGGAGCTCTGGGTACTTTTAGAAATCACATGGTTCTACTTGCTGTCTGGATGTGAGAGTGCAGTAATTTACATACATAATTATATAGTAAACAAAGTTTGAGGGGTATATTAGAGTGAGCTTGTCGGTCTGTCAGTCAGTCAGTCCATGGTTTTCATGGTTTCCGGACAATAACTCATGAAATGCTTTACAGATTTAAATAATATTTGGTATACAGATGTAATATCATAAAATACAGGTCAAGGTTGCAATGACTTGGAACAGTTAAAACAGTTGCCTGATGATAACTTGAGAAAGCTTTAGCCTAGGATCAAAGATTTTGGTACACAGGTGCAAAATTTATACAGGCCAAGTTTGACTTGGAGGCCAGTAGGTCAAATGTCAAGGTCAGAATGATCCAGTACAAATAAATGGTTTCCGTATGATTACTTGAGAATGCTTGGGCCTAGGATCATAAATTTTTGTACACAGGTGTAACATCACAAAATACAGGTCAAGTTCAACTTTGAGGTCAGTAGGTCAAAATCAAGGTCACAAAGACCCAGAATAATTAATCAGTTTCTGGATGATAACTTGAGAACGCTTGGGCCTAGGATCATGAAAGTTGATATGGGGTTAGTCATGAAAAGCAGATCACCTCTGTTAACTTTGACGTCAGTAGACAGTAGGTGATTGGTCAAGTTCACATTGATCTGGAACAGTAGAACTTTTTTTGCAGGGTTGACAGATTTAAACCATTTTTAAAACACTGGTGTAACATCATCAAATATAGGACAAGTTCATCTTTCGCTTGCTTCTGTGACCAGGCCGTATTGTGGGTGGGGGGGGGGTATAATTTGTCACTCCTGTGACAGCTCTAGTATGTACTTCATTCTGGATTCATCACTTTGAACTTATTTTATCTTTTTTATTTCATCTCAGCAAAAAACATTTTTTTTCACCTAGCAACCATTGTGCAAGGTGGCTCACTATACAGTAGTAATTGTGTACCAGTACTTTGTTATAGTTCAAAATCATGCTTTCAGCAAGAAATGGCCATCCTATCCTTCATACAAACTCATCAAGGTTACTGACTGATAAAATGTTGAACTACTTTCAAACCACTTGTCTAGTGATATACTGTCTATGTGTAATTAAGAGACAGGTAAAAGGCAGCATGGTGTCTGTCAATCAAAAATCATCACAAACTCTTTTAAATATTCTGGAGCTTATTTTATGGATTTTATTATTACATCTATCTTAAAAATTGAATCCAAAGGGAAATATATTTCCCATTTATTTAACTTTTAAAATACATACTCCCAGGAAAAATGCCCTTTTGGTCAATGTAATTTTAAATTAACATATGGTCCGGATAGTTCTTGCTGTGTCTTGATGACATTTAAGCCCTGCAACTGTTTCTACAAATCTTTGCCGCACCTGTCACAATTTCAGCTGCCACAGTCATGCTTCTAGGAGAAGTGTTAAATCATGATGGCAAGGATTCTGTTATAATTTCTGTAAACACTGTAACAAAGTGTCTCTGATTTTGATCCTCACAGTCTCGTCTCCACCACACATGATATGTGTAGATCCCTGCTCCACTTGTATCAATGTGTCATCATTTGGCTGAAAAACAACAGAAACACATGATAATCTAACAATACATGTTGCTGATAATAATTTCACTTGATCTCTTTCTAAGAGGTTATTAACTTGTGGTTATGGTTGTAGAATTTTTTTTCAAGAATATCATGTTTACAGGGTACTTTTTCAGTTAATGGTAGTGCATATTATTAAAGAATAAGTCCCAACACAATTAAATGGCAAAATAAAGGTCAACAAAAATTTGCAATCTACAGCAATTTCACAATACTGTTACTTTTTATCTTTTTTAACACAGTATAAAAATTACAGTTAGGCACATACCAAATGAATTATAGAGCCATCATCACTCTCTTCAAGTTTTATATCCGTAATTCCTTGCTGGAATAATAACATACAAATACATTCAGTTGATACTAATACAGAGAAAATAATGTTATAAGGGAACAAACAACTATTCTTATTTAGCCAAAACAGTCATGTTAACCCTTACCCTGCTAAATTTCTATAATGAACTTATCCATCTTTCAATTTGGACAGTGCCATTAACTGTTAAAAGGGGTGCATACCAAAAAGATACTGACCGAATGGTGAACTGTGCAGATCTTGATCAGACTGCATGGATGTGCAGGCTGATCATGATCTGCACTAGTCGCAAAGGCAGAAGCAATTGTGTCCAGCCTGGTAAGGGTTAACATAAACTGAGTGAATTTCCATATTTAAAGAGTTTTCCATTAATTTACATTCAATTTTTATATTATAACTTAAATCTTTCGACATTCGTTACTATTTAAGTTTATTTTTTGGTTATTACATTGGCAGATCAAACTGAATACAAAATGTCAACTGTGAAAGACACAAGAGATATCTAATAACAGCAAGCTTGGCTATTTGTGTCCCTTCATTATTAATACTAGCTTACATACAAAAGCTTTACCAAATTAAGTTGAAGAAGGGGAATAATTTTGTAAACTGTAAGTTGAAAAAAGGGAGATAATTTTTAAACTGTATATTAAAAAGGAAGAATAATTTGGTAAACTGTGTATGTCAGAGATATAGAACCTGGTTTAGAATAGTCATTTTATGATGCTGAAATATTTGAAAGCATTCCCTGTAACAGTTCCTGAGAAACCTGCTTGCATGCGACATTTTCACAAAAAAACCAAAGTACAATTTTGCCAAAATGCAACCCATAGTTATAAAACATGTCACCTGTGGCAATTTCATGATGCCGAGGACAGGTGTAAACTCTAAAAATTGGTAAGGCAGTTCCTGAGAAGAACCATATAATGCAAAGCTTTCATAAAATTTCAAAGCTGAAAGAAGCATAATTTTCATAAAGTTAAAGTCAGAGTCATTGTACTTATCCTGGGAGGTCACCTAATAACATCAAAGACATATGTGCAGTTTGAAAGTATTTGGTCAGGTAGTTTTTGAGAAAACTGCTTACACACAAAACTTCTGTGACACAGACACTGAGAAAAAGGATAACAAAAGCTCTACTATTTAAAAACAAGAGGGTCATGATGACCCTGGATCGCTCACCAGAGTAATATGAGCTACATGTTTCAAATGTCAAACTGATGATTTTTAGAAATGTTTTGGAAAATTTTCCGATGTACAATCAAGTAACCCCTGGGGCGGGGCCAATTTTACCCCGGGGGTCATGATTTCAACAGTTTGTAGAAGTCTACTAGGCAATGTTACATATCGAATATCTAAGATCTAGGCCTTCTGGTTTATTTTAAGCAAATTCATGAAGATTTCCCCATGTACAATCAAGTAACCCCTGGGGCTGGGTCAATTTGACCCTGGGGGGGGGGGTCAAGTTTGAACAAATTTTGTAGAGGTCCACTAGGCAATGTTACATGTCAAATATCTAAGCTCTAGGCCTTCTGGTTTATTTTTAGAAAATTTTGAAGATTTTTCTATGTACAATTAAGTAACCCCATGGGGTGGGGCCAATTTGACCCCGGGGGTCATGATTTGAAGAAATTTTGGAGAAGTCTACTAGACAATGCTACATGTCAAATATCTAAGATCTAGGCCTTCTGGTTTATTTTTAGAAGTTTTTTGAAGATTTTCCTATGTAAAATCAAATTACCCCTGGGGCGGGGTCAATTTTGACCCTGGGGGTCATGATTTGAACAAATGATGTAGAGGTCCACTAGGCAATGCTACATGTGAAATATCTAAGCTATAGGCCTTCTGGTTTATTTTAAGAAAATTTTTGAAGATTTTTATATGTAAAATCAAGTGACCCCTAGGGCGGGGTCAATTTTGACCCCGGGGTCATGATTTGAACAACTTTAGTAGAGGTCCACTAGGCAATGCTACATGTCAAATATCTAAGCTCTAGGGCTTCTGCTTTTTGAGAAGAAGATTTTTTAAGATTTTCCTATGTAAAATCAAGTGACCCCTAGGGCGGGGTCAATTTTGACCCCGGGGTCATGATTTGAACAAACTTGGTAGAGGTCCACTAGGCAATGCTTCACACCAAATATCTAAGCTCTAGGGCTTCTGGTTTTTGAGAAGAAGATTTTTAAAGTTTTTCCTTTCGGTTGCCATGGCAACCAGAGTTCTGCATGGAATTCAATTCTTTGAATAATTTTGTAGAGCTTCACCCAAGGAACATTCCTGTAAAGTTTGGATGAAATTTGTCTAGCGGTTTATGAGGAGATATCGTTTGAAGTAAAAGTTTACGGACAACGGACGCCGGACGGTGAGTGATCCTAATAGCTTACCCTGAGCCTATGGCTCTGGTGAGCTAAAAATCAGGTAGTCGAGCAAAAATAAACAAAAAGGTAAAGGAAAACAAAAGAACAAACTGAAACAGTGTTAAAAAGAAGATAAACAAAATGAATTCATCTCTTCCCAAGAGATAGAACCAGACTTCACAAAATATGTTTCGACTACCTGACATGTCTGGTAAAATTTCATCTAGTCTGGTAAAAAAGGGAAAATTTGCAATAAACACCATTATGATAAGTAATGAACTTTTTTCCTTCTAAAGATTGGCTGTCTTTGATGAACACTGTAAGCACAGAATAAAACAAAGACAAACCTTTGAAAGTGTATCAACAAACACTTTGGTATTGAGGCTTCCAAATATATAAGATTTTGGCTTGACTGGTTTATCTCCTATCTTCTGTTTCTTCTGGTCTGTGGGTAAAGGCTGAAATATGATTCAGGGTATGAACTTTTATGTTGAATATACAGTATTCATTTTATCATTTTCACTAGTTTAATGTGTGCAATATGGTGGGTAGGGCTGTTAACCTTAAAAAATCTTGAGAACATCTGGTATAGCATAGCAATGTCTCTGTCCAATCTGACTAACGTAAAGGATCTGACTAAGGTACACAATCTGACTACAGCACACAATCTGACTACAGCACACAGCACACAATCTGACTACAGTACACAACCTGACTACAGTACACAATCTGACTACAGCACACAATCTGACCACAGTACACAATCTGACTACAGCACACAAAATGACTACAGCACACAAACTGATTACAGTACACACAAACTGATTACAGTACACAATCTACATACAGTACACAGCTGCACACAATCTGACTACAGTACACAATCTGACTACAGTACAAAATCTGATTACAGCACACAAACTGACTACAGTACACAGTCTCAAACCCACATCAAGTCAAGTCAAAAGTTTATTAAATGTAACAAAGGCCTCCGGCCCAAAATACACTACATAATATAGAGTAAGTGGTTCAATCAGATAGTTGTGATCCCACAAAATGTATACATATACACTGATAAGTTGAGATACATATTCATAGATTCAGCACACAGTCGACTAGCAAACATATCTTAATATAATAGTTCTATAGGCTGCTGAATATCATAATTAACTGATCAAACATTATTTAAAAGCTTCTCAAGATACAATGCTGTTTGATATAACACCTTTTCATTATCAGAGCTAACTATGTTATAAAAACTTTGTATACTTCTGTCAGATGAATACCAATTATGAAGATACTGATTACGGATCTCACTAAATTTCTCACATTGAAAAAAAGCATGATATTCACATTCAACAATACTAGTGCTACTTCTATTATAACAAAATTGGCAGATACGAGATTCAAAAGGGGTATTGTTGTGCCTACCAGTTTCAACATGCAGCTTATGGCTTGAACAACGAAATTTTGACATTGCTAGCCTGTATTTAAATGGCAAATTTATTGTAAGGTAACGTTCTGTATTTAATAAAGTTTTAAAATGTTTATAATGGTGACATCTACTTGATCATCGATAGGCTCTTTCCAGTTTTGTGTATTACAATCTATGAGTTTTTGTCGAAAAATACTTAGTCAAATTCTCCAACATCATGTGAAACCCAAACATAACCAAAACCATACAAAAATAACAAGTGTTTGACCTGAGTAGCCCAGGTGATTCTGCCTACGTTATCTAAAGATTTTAGCATACAATAACACCGTTTAGGGTATCTAGAGTTATCCATCTGTATTAGTTAACACCAATACTTAACACAGTTTGAATAATAGGTTATACACATTGGTAGTCTGCCACATTCTCCCAAAACATTTATATTATTCGTTGAGTTTTTTACTCCAAGAAATTTTTTACAAAAATTAGTATGTATGGTTTCTATTTCTGGCGAATATTTATATCCCCAAATCTGAGATCCATAGCAGAGTACTGGTTTTACCATAGCATCAAATAACTGAAACAACTGTTTAATGTTAAAATATCCAAATGGCCTTTGATAGTTATACATAGCATATATCGACTTTTGTGCCTGTGACGCTAACTTTTCTTTAGCTGCTGTCCAAGATAAGGTTGGCGTAAATAAAATGCCCATATACTTATAAACAGTCGTAACGCTAACTAACTGGCCACAGAAAAGCCATCTTTCATTAATTCCCCACCATTTCGAAATACAATTATTTCAGTTTTACTGAGGTTAACTTCCATTCCTGTTGAATTACAAAATTGTTCTATTACGTTGAGTTGTTGTTGTAACTTAAATACATCATTGAGGGGCAAGTGATTCAAAGTCAGTGACCTTAACCAATCGCCCATTGAGGCTCCTAAAACTTGATGCAGTCTTTAAAGTCTGATTTCGTCAAACTTTTTTGCTAGCTTCTAAAAATATACGCTCAAAATATGTACTGTAATATGGTAGATTGTTCAATAAGAGGAGATAGTCACTTGCACAAGTTCACAATGTAATAACAAGGTTTCTATATTATTTTCCTTTGAATTAAGTCACCTGTGAACAAATTAACTTGAATGGACCTCCACATATAATAATTTTCACAGATAATCACGGAAAATGATTCCAAACATACTCCTTACCTCTAGGATATATTTGTTGTCCTTGACAACCAATGAAGCATTCACCATAGATATTGCTGAGCCAGGTTTTATCTCTACTGGTTCCAGTGATGCTGCTAAAGTGGGATCCAGCTCTATACATTCAAACTTTCTTTTCACTGGTAGAGTGATTACCTCCCCTTGTTTATAAGTAATAGGAGCAGATTCCTACAAATAATAAAACCAGAGATAATATCAACATGTTCTAAAACTAAGTTGCAGAAAAAATGAAGGAAACTATATGTACCATATACTCAGTTTCATATATAAGTTGAATTTTTTTCTACTACGATACTGTAATTGTGATAAATACATAATAAAATGGAAAACCAAAACATGCAGCTAAACATTTTTGATAACAGATCGTATATTAAAACAAATGAAATGCCATTTTCAGCAGTATGTAAGTTATGAAATGGTGGCCAGTTACTTTAACCAGTGCTTATGGATTCTTGTCCAGCAATGGCTCACATTTTGCAAGCAACTGAAATCTTCCAAACATGAATCTGAAGTAAAGGAGTTTCAACACACACTGTCTTTGGTCAACTCTTGTATAATGATCAAACTTGCAACATTCTGTTTTATAGTCTCCTGCTAATCATCATGCACCTTTTACTTCAGCATAATTTGATGGATATTAAACCAACTTCTCTGACGTGATGATAGGATTAAAATTTGTCTATTCCAATTTGAAATCAATTAGCAAATGGTAGCCTTTAAAGTACTAAAGTTACAGTTAAATCTCTTGATAATTATGGTCACAAATGACGAAGGGACACATACAGTGGAAAATACTTTGAAAAAAAATAAAGCAAAAATATGGAAGAGGTTGTATAAAGCACACTCACAGAACAGCAACAACACAAATTTCACACCCTAACAAATAACAAAATAACTTACAGAGCTAATAACCAGATCTGGCCTCTGTGACACTGAAGTGGGTGGGGTGGTGTAACTCTCAGCTACAACTAGATGTTGAGGTCTCAGATCTTTTACAAGTTTGTTGGCTTGAGAAAAACTCAAACTGGTGTCTATTGGACAGTAACATACCTAGAGAGTGAACAAAATATCTGTATGTACTAAAAATACTTTCACTCTGACCCCTCGATACAGAGTTTACCACTTTGTGGAGTAAACAGTGAAAAACTTAAATATCTGACTGGGACAGAGCACTGGATACAATTAATTTATTAATGGTGCAGTCACCAAGTATAAATGCAAAATCTGGTGTTTATGAGTTAAAGATGTTCCACGATCTTAATTGCAGCACAATCGTTTTTTGTTTGCTTCCTGCTTCTTTTAAACATGGTTCAAACATCACCTGAAGCAAATTTCCCACAAAATTTTTAACTTAACAATGATTACATCTATGTTCAAAACACATAATACATCTTTTAGACTTTCTATTTCTAAATCCTAGTTTGTGTACAAAAAGTCTTAAACATTGAAATAAGCAGAAATCTCTCTTCATTACTAAATAAGAACAAATCATTTTAAGTTTTAAAGTTCTTATGACTATGCCTAAAATGTAAAATGTTGGAAACAAAATTTACTCTGGAATACCTATAGCTGAGGTTTTGAAGAGGGGTAAAATTTACTTTACTTAGGCCAGTGCAACAGATCTAAATGAAAGATATCACTGACTCATTTCTCTGTTACTTATAAATAAATTCCATAAGATGTTGAAATTTCCACTTATATTTCTATTTACATTCAAATAAAAGTATTTACACAATTTAACAAAAGTCTATGATTGATATAATCAAGTCTTACCCTCATCTGTATTGGCTGGAATGGTCCTAGAGCATCTAAATATGGGTAATCTGGTTCTGAAATGTAAATAAAATGTTTATAATCATTCCATAAATACTGTCCGGCTTAACAAAGAAATAGGTAAGAAAATCAATGACCTACATACTTTAGGCAGCTAATGCCAGCAGTTGGTACTACCAAATGGGGCATCAATATTGAAATTGTGTCATCTAAAATAAAATTTGTTATACTACAGTAAAGCCTGTTATGTGACATCAATTTGTGTCAGATTTAAGGTGTTGGATTATCGTTATCAAGAATATACAGTAAATATATATTTAGACACTTACAGTTACCGTAATTGGTTTAGGTGCTCTTTTGTTAGAAATATCTCTTATAATCATTTTTACCATTCTATAGCTTGATATTATATAACCAAAACAAACAAGAGCTGTCACTAATGGTGACAAATGCCCCCGCAGCACCTTGACCTTTGACCTGGTGACCCCAAAGTCAATAGGGATCATGTACTCAATAAGTACTATCAGCATGTGAAGTCTGAAGGTCCTGGGTGCAGTGGTTTGCGAGTAAAGTGCCTTCATGCAAAAAGTTAACATTGTGACGAACGAACTAATGAACGGACGGACAGTTGAAAACTAATATGCCTCCCTTCAGGGGCATAAAAATATAAAATTATAAACATTTGCATGATTAAATATAACTTGTTCAATTGAAATAAGTTCAACATTTGTGTATATAATAGATCCATGACCAGGTTCAGCACTGTTTCTTTCATCATACTTAAAACAAGAGGGCCATAATGGTCCTACATCG
This sequence comes from Mercenaria mercenaria, assembly GCF_021730395.1. Lineage (NCBI taxonomy): Eukaryota > Metazoa > Mollusca > Bivalvia > Venerida > Veneridae > Mercenaria > Mercenaria mercenaria. Next base: position 34,264,690 of record NC_069378.1, on the reverse strand, counting down.
CTCACCAGAGTTGATCTGGTCTACTGACCTAGTTTTTGACATCACATAACCCAGTTTCAAACTTGACCTAAAGATCATCAAGATAAACATTCTTTTATAAAGATTGGGTCACATCTGTGGCCTCTAGAGTGTAACAAGCTTTTCTTTTGATTTGACTGGGGGACCTAGTTTTTGACACCATATGACCCAGATTCCAACTTTACCTAGAGGTCATTAAGACAAATACTCTGACCAATTCTCATGAGTTTCAAACCTACTCTGTGGACTCTAGTGTTAACAAGATTTTCCTTTGATCTGGCCTACTGACCTAGTATTTGACTCCAGATGACCAAGTTTCAAACAGGACCTAGAGATCATCTATACAAACGTTCTGACCAAGTTTTATGAAGATTGGGTCACATATGTGGCCTCTAGAGTGTTAACAAGGCAAATGTTGACGGACATGGCATGTCACACCATGCCGGACAATGACCAGTCACAATAGTTCACTTTGAGAATTTTGTGCTCAGGTGAGCTTAAAAGATGTCACAGACAAAAGTTGGCTTACCTCACTCAATCACAAGACAAATAACATCCTGCAGACAACTCGCCCTATCAAACAATATGTCGAGCTGCGAACAAGATCGTTCTCATTTCCTAGGCCGTCTTCAGTATGTAGCCTTGGAAGGGTATGTCTATTACATAAATGGTTTTAATAAAAGTATAAAATGTTTTGTATACCTGTAAATATAATGGTGTTTGTTGAAGACTTTCCCCAAAGTTCTATGAAATGAATAACATCTCCTATCCTCAATGACGGATGACCAGTGAACACAATACATGGACATTTGAAATCATTCTGCATATCTGAAACAACAGGAACTTGTAATAACCATCTTACAGAAGAACACAAGACATCCAGTGGAGACGTTGTAAGTGAAAGTCTTGGCAAGGTGTATGTTTCCCACAACACAAGCTTTCTAAGTTAGATCAGTAAGTAGGGAACAAAATATTCAGTGAAGAAGATGTAAGTGAGAATCCTGGGTGAGTTGTATGTGCTCCATGATAATTGACAAAATATTTATAAACCTAACAAACTAAAATACCAGTAGCTGTTATAATTTGTAACTAAACCTTAAAATGTTGTTTGACATGCAATTTGTTTAAGAAATAATTTATAGCAACTATAAATTATTGTGATTCTAATATGTTCTTTATTGTAAAATTTATATCAAATATGATGGAACTGTTTCTTCATGCAAGCATGGCGCCAATAGTAGGTATTTGTTAAAACACGCCAGGACGAGCAACGGTAATACGTCTTGTGGCAGAATTGAGTTTGAGCGAAAACTATTGCGAATTATTCAGCAATGCGAATAACTAATTCAGTATGTGTATAAATTAATCAAAACATTTGTGCAATGTGACATTTCGTATTAAACATGTTATTAAGTAAAATATTTCATGAAATTTGAAAGGGCTATTTCTTGATGCATACATGGCGCTAAATATCACATTGACGTGACGTCAACATAACATCATTGTGATGATTAAAGCATTGTTAGCCGTATTAGAATACTAATTACAGACTGATGATATACTACAGTTCTAAAGGATGACGCAATCTGACCAATTAAATGACAAATACATGTACTTTGATGTTGTTACATGGCCTTTTAACTTACCATGGATGTTGTTACATGGCTTTTAACTTACCATGGATGTTGTTACATGGCTTTTAACTTACCATGGATGTTGTTACATGGGCTTTTAACTTACCATGGATGTTGTTACATGACTTTTAACTTACCATGGATGTTGTTACATGGGCTTTTAACTTACCATGGATGTTGTTACTTGGCATTTTAACTTACCATGGATGTTGTTACATGGCTTTTAACTTACCATGGATGTTGTTACATGGCCTTTTAACTTACCATGGATGTTGTTACATGGGCTTTTAACTTACCATGGATGTTGTTACATTTTTAACTTACCATGGATGTTGTTATAGTGTCTGAGTCTTCCAAGACTAACAAGCTGAAAATAAAGTTCAAAAATATATACATTCCAGGGATAAGTTATGTGTACAAAGTTTTATATTGCCTGTAATTCTATGAGGCCATAACAAATATAAACATTATCTAAAACTAGATGTGTGTCTAATGGAATCAATTGTGCTCATACTCACTGTCACTGTATGGTCACATGTTACGTGTTGACAATGTAAGACAAAGTTAACTTTCATACTACCTGGGGAAGAAAGGGGTTAGAGGAACTGAAAAAAACTTTTTTTGGTGGGGGTGGGGGAAGGGCGTGAAGGAAGAAAATTCCAGAGGAAACCTCTGGTGCACATTTTCACATTCTCAATAACATTCCAATAAAGTTTCATGACTCTACTTTCTGAGATAGATATGTACATCACAAACTTTTATGCCCTTAATGTATATTTTTGAATTAGTCAAGGGCCATAACCCTTGTCTTGCAGAGTGAAATCCAAAACAAACCACCATGTGCATAGCATCACATGCTGAATAATATTCCTGTAAGGTTTCATGACTCTAGGTAGAATACTTTATGAGATAAGTGCAACACAAATTTTTAGACACTTTAAGCTTAAAGCTTTATTCTACAGTCAAGGGCCAAAACTATGGTCTGGTTATAAACTAACTGACCATTGGTTCATGAGAAACAGATTTTGGTAAGAGCTGTTGTCAAACACAAATACTGTAAGTGTATATGAATTCGCGGAGACAAATTTTCGCTGTACGGTCACTTTTAGGCATCGTAGATATGTTCATGCAATTTTGAATTCGCGGAGACATAGGCTTAAAATCATAAATTCACGCACGGCAAAATATCCACTCAAGGGAGGCTACTACAAGAGTTTTAACTCGTATAAAACTCGGACAAATCGGGATAACGTCATAGGTACATAAGCCGTGACATGCTATACGTATAGTTTATAGACATAAAAATTGTGTTTCAATCAACACCTACATATACAAACAATCAAAGAGGTATTGATTATAGTCAACATATGTCGAGCTTCATCAAAAAAATATGCAAACAAAAATACCTGGGCAGTTTATAAAAGGATTGAATTGAAAACCAATTAAATCAACAATAGAAATTACATCTGAATAGCAAATGTTTTCACAGCTGACAGAAAGTGATCTAATGATCATTTATCGAGTTTGATGGTTTTGAATGTTTGACACTTTTTGTTTGTGCATGTTTGCAAGTGTATAACTCGAATTGTTGTTTTTGTTGTTTGTTTTTTTCAATAATTAAATAAATTACAATAACTAACTAAGTTGTTTATATTCATTATATACATGAAGGTACAAATGTATAATGACAGCTCATGCATTTTTTTACAGACCAGATTGAGATGGTTCACACTTGCATGAAAATATGACTTCTAAGCAGAAATGTGTGTAGAAATAATCGCGGTAATCTTGAATTCGCGGACTGCCGATCACCGCGAATATCGCGAAAATTTGAAGCCCTACAGTTCCAACATCGTTTTTTTTTTTTGTAAGCTTTGGAGGCAAGGTGTTTTTTATTGAAAATTTGCACATTCTGATATACGTAAATTGATTTCAGTCTGACATGTACATATATAAGACTGCAACTCCTCAGTATGAATCAGTAACACTGCTACACTAACTGCACATACTATTTAGAATTCCAATTCTAATGCAAACAAGAGTGCCAGAATGTCACAATATACGCCCGTCACAGCAAATTTCTTTACTCTAGCACCTGTATTTGCAAATGGAATTTTAATTTTGTGGTTGTTTAGTAATCATTGTAAGTCATTTGTTTTTCTAAGTCCACAAAAAAACTCCTTACCAGGTAGAGATACCTTAAAATACACCTAAAATTTGAAAGTAACATCCATGTTGTACCACAGAAATGTGGTCTTGTTTTTTCCCTACGGTCAATTATAAAAAAGTTACAATATAAGTTATTTATAGTAACAACTAAGGGAAGATAATCTTAAAAAAAAAAAAAAAAAAAAATCCCCAAAAAATTGTAAGTCCACACAAAAATCTTTACCAGGTAGAGATTAGTCAAAATACACCTCATAATTGGATGTAGCATGCATGTTGTACTACAGAAAAGTGGTCTCGATTTTTCCCTACAACTAATAATGAAAAAGTTACAATATAAGCTATTTATAGTAACAACAAAGGGAAGTAATTCTAAAGAAGGGAATTGCGCATGACACTTTGTCTCATGATGGTGTATAATTGTGCCAAGTTACATCAAAATCCCTCCATGCATGAAGAAGAAATGCTTCGGACAAAGTCATTCTTGTATCTATCTTTGGCCTCTAAGTGTGACCTTGTCCTTTGACCTAGGGAGCTGGTTCTTGCGCATGACACTCCGCCTCGTGGTGGTGAACATTTGTGCAAAGTTATATCAAAATCCCTCTACGCATGAAGAAGAAATGCTCCGGACAAGGTTTTCATTCTTGTATCCTTTGACCTCTAAGTGTGACCTTGACCTTAGACCTAGGGACCTGGTTCTTGCGCATGACACTCCGCCTCATGGTGATGAACATTTGTGCCAAGTTATATCAAAATCCCTCCATGCATGAAGAAGATATGCTCCGGACAAAGTTTTCTTTCTTGTATCCTTTGACCTCTAAGTGTGACCTTGACCTTAGAGCTAGGGACCTGGTTCTTACGCACGACACTCCGTCTCATGATGATGAACAATTTTGCCAACTTTCATCAAAATCCCTCCATGCATGAAGAAGATATGCTCCGAAAAAAGTCATTCTTGAATTTGACCTTTGACCTCTAAGTGTGACCTTGACCTTAGACCTAGGGACCTGGTTTTTGCGCATGACACTCTGTCTCATGATGGTGAACAACTGTGCCAAGTTTCATCAAAATCCCTTCATGCATGTAGAAGATATGCTCCGGACAAAGTCTGTGGACGCCGCCCGCCCGCCCGCCAGGGGCGTTCCCATAATACGTCCCGTTTTTCAAATGGGCGTATAATAAAAAACAAAATTCACAAATAATGACTTTGTCTTAAGCCATGTCATCTGACAGTTGGACACGGAGCCAGAGTAGAACTGCGTTTAAGATTAAACTTTAGACCAATATGCTTAATGGGCACAGTAGAATTCTGATTAAGCTCATTTCAATAAAAATAATATCAGAGGACTGGTGTAAACTGTTTAAGAATGAGACTGACATATATGGGTAAAGTGGAAAATTGGCTCTTGTCAAGTTTTAAAAGTTTTCATAAAATTATGTGAAACCGGTCCATTTCAACATTATTCAAACAGTAAGGAGAACAAGGGGCCTGATATGTTTTTTTCACTCCTCAGCATTAGGGAATGGAGGTTCTGGTAGATAAACTCTGGATTGTTGAAAAGAACACAACTGGAAAGTGGTGTGATATGTTTATTCATACCTCACCATGAGGGAATGGAGGCTCTGGGAGATAAACTTTGGGCTGTGGGGAAGAGAAAAAGGAAGGGGTGTGATACATATATATTCATACCTCAACATTAGGGAATGGAGGCTCTGGGAGATAAACTTTGGGTTCTGGGGAAGAGAAAAAGGAAGGGGTGTGATATATATATATTCATACCTCAACCTTAGGGAATGGAGGCTCTGGGAGATAAACTTTGGGTTGTGGGGAAGAGAAAAAGGAAGGGGTGTGATATATATATTCATACCTCAGCATGAGGGAATGGAGGCTCTGGGAGATAAACTTTGGGTTGTGGGGAAGAGAAAAAGGAAGGGGTGTGATATATATATCATACTACTGAGGAATGGAGCTCTGGAGATACTTGGGTGGGAGGAAAGAGGTTGTATAATTTTGTATATTCATACCTCAACATTAGGGAATGGAGGCTCTGGGAGATAAACTTTGGGTTGTGGGGAAGAGAAAAAGGAAGGGGTGTGATATATATATTCATACCTCACCATGAAGGAATGGAGGCTCTGGGAGATAAACTTTGGGTTGTGGGGAAGGGAAAAGGAAGGGGTGTGATATATATATATATATTCATACCTCAACATTAGGGAATGGAGGCTCTGGGAGATAAACTTTGGGTTGTGGGGAAGAGAAAAAGGAAGGGGTGAGATATATATATTCATACCTCACCATGAGGGAATGGAGGCTCTGGGAGATAAACTTTGGGCTGTGGGGAAGATAAAAAGGAAGGGGTGTGATATATATATTCATACCTCACCATGAGGGAATGGAGGCTCTGGGAGATAAACTTTGGGTTGTCGAAATACAATGGAATGGGAAAGGGGTATGATATGTTTATTCATTCCTCATTATGTGGAAATAGAGGCTCCGGAAGATAAACTTTGAACTGTTTGGAAGAGAACAATATAGGGGTGTTATAATTATGTTAATTCATACCTCAGCATGAGGGAATGGAGGCTCTGGAAGATAAACTTTAGACTGTTTCGAGGATGACAACCTGAAATCACATTACAAATAAAATGTTTAAAAAAAAAAAAAAGTAGAGAACTTGAAACACACTGATTATGTTATTAGAACTTTTTTAAATTAGTAAGAATTGACAACAATGTAGTATTATATATTATATCAAATAATTAAATGAACTAAATAACCCACTTTGATAAATATAATATGGGTGCATGTATAGTAGTACACAATATTCAATGCCTGAAAATGTATGAATATAATGTTCCTGGTTAAAATATTTATGATCAGTTTTAACACAAAGAACAGCATTAGCTAACTAAACATATTGTATGTCCAATATACAGCCCGCAGAAATAATGCCTTCTGGGATAACCAAATCATAATAAAAATTGTCTTCAAGTTAAACACTCTTATTCTATATACAACGTTAACCCTTATCCTACTAACTTTTTATAATGAACTTGTCCATCTTTCAATCTGAATCGTACCATTAACTATTAAAAGGCGTGGTTACCAAAAAGATACTGACTGTATGGCGAACAGTGCAGATCATGATCAGACTGCACCGATGTGCAGGCTGATCAAGATCTACACTTGTCATAAAGGCAGAATAAATCGTATCCAGCATGATAAGGGTTAAGCAAGTTTCTTGTAATTAAAAAGTAGCAGTATAACTGTTGTACAGTAAACCTCGCTTATAAGGAACAGCTTGGGACCTCTAAAAATTGTTCCTTATAACCGAGGTTCCTTATATCCGTATAGCGAACTAATTCCTTGTAAGCAAGGTATGTATAAAAAACACAATTTGTATAGTGAACACTATTTGACTGACGTTTGAAAAGGGCTATGTGTTTACACTCTGGGCCGACCTTGAATCTTTATGTGAGAAAGTCGCGAATCTAGTACTGGTCATTTCCTGGAGAGATGGTAAGGTAGACTGTCTGCATGTGTATGACTCAAATAGTGTTGAAACACTGCGTTAAACCTTAACTAAGCCAAAATGTACGTCTGTAAGAATGACCGTAATTTTGTTTTGTTTGTTTTTGTCGGTCATTTCTATCTTCTTTTTTAAAGAGCGCTACCTGTTATGTGAAGAGGCATCAATACTAAAATAAAATAAATGTTCAAATCTTTATTTTGCACACACTGGACAACGGCGCCATACATTAAAGTGTAAATTATACCTATTGTTTTGCTATTGTCCATTTTAGCACCTGCTGTATTTTTACAATTAGAAATTTGGTAACTGGACTGTTTGCCATTGTTAATCACGCGTAATTAGCACATTTATTTAGGATATTTCCATCGTGACGAAACTAGACTAATAATGACCAAGTTTAAAATACAAGGTTTGGTGAATGTGACTAGAACCGTGACTGATTTTCGTTTACTATTGTTAACATGAAATACCTTATATATGTAGTTCCTAGTACTTGGTAAATATTAATGTTTTCTTTTTATCGTATCCGTGAATTAACAAACTAAAGATCATACAAAATGAAATAATTGTATTTAAGTATGTACATGAAAGCACATGAAAGTGCCGACGTTACTCTGATGTCATCAGCGATTCTCTTGTTTATTTCCGGTTTTCAATAATTTTCATTCTTTATGTCTGTTCGCTATAACCGAGGGTTTTTCCATTGAATTTTGTTCTTTGGGACTGGAAAAAGTGTTCCTTATAACCGAGTGTTCCTTATAACCGAGTTCCCTATAACCGAGGATTTTTACATTGAATAAAGAAGGAATTAGAACGGGGAATTGTAAACTGTTCCTTATAACCGAGTGTTCCTTATATCCGAGTTCCTTATAAGTGAGGTTTACTGTAATTGCTCCATAATGTTTCTTTGTTTATTCAGGTAACCTGATCTAATATCATTTCACGGAAAACTTTGCTGAAAATTTAGGTACATATGAACTTTACTCATAAATGATCAACATGAAAAAAAAAGGCTGTAGGAATAAAATCTCTTCATGGAACCATTGCACTGTTATATATTCAATGAAATTGATCCCATTGTTGAAAATGCAAAACACATATTTTGTAATAAAACTGTTACACATCAATTTACAATTTTGTATTTTGTTGGTACATTCACTTGTTTCCCTTTGTACCTGACAACCCGGCATCAAAGACGCAAAATCAAAAGTACCTAGTAGCATACTTTTCATTCTTATAGCAAAATTATATTTATCTTCCACTACCAGTAAGTACAAGGAATTGGTAAAACTGAATGATGCTCCCCGATGCATGTGCTTGTCCCAATATGGGGAATAACGAATTAGAAACCAAAAGAAAATGGAGATAATAAAAAGAAGAAAATGGAATAAAGGGATATAATTAAAAAAACTAAGTAAAGCAGAGTTATGGTTCTTTGACACTGCACTCGTCAATGGCCTCTAACATTTCTTGAAGTTTCAATGAAATGCCATTAATACTTTTCAAGTAATGCTCTGGACAAGTCTTATTTTGTATAATAAAGGGAGCTAATTAAAAAACTAGGTAATGTAGAGTTATGGTTCTTTGACACTGCACTTCTCGTCAATGGCCTCTATCATTTCATGAAGTTTCAATGAAATGCCATTTAAATTTTCCAAGTAATGCTCTGGACAAGTCTTATTTTGTATTATAAAGGGAGATAATTCAAAAAGTAGGTAATGTAGAGTTATGGTTCTCTGACACTGCACTTTGTCTCGATAGCCTCTATGATTATGTGAAGTTTCAATGAAATGCCATTAATACTTTTCAAGTTATACTCCCGACAAGCCTTATTTTGTATAATAAAGGGAGATACCGGTAATTAAACTAGATGCCCACAGGCAACACGACGAGCCCACCAGCTGTCAAAAAGACTAGGAGTTGCACATGACACCCTGAAACATTTATGCCAAATAAAAAATGATTGCAAAAAGTTACAATATAAGTTATTTATAGTAACAACAAAGGGAAGTAAATCTTTTAAAAAATCTAAGTGTCCACACAAAAATACTTACCAGTAGGGAAAGGTCAAAATACACCTCAAAATTGGATGTAACATGCATATTGTACTACAGAAAAGTGGTCTTGATTTTTCCCTACGACTAGTAATAAAAAAGTTACAATAAAAGATATTTATAGTAACAACAATGGGAAGTAATTCTAGGTTCTTGCACATGACACTCTGTCTCACGATGGTGAACAATTGTGCCAAGTTACATCAATCCCTCCATGCACGAAAAAGAAATGCTCCGGACAAAGTCATTCTTGTATCTAACCTTTTGACCTCTAAGTGTGACCTTGACCTTACACCTAGGGTCTTCTTGCGTATGACACTCCATCACATGGTTGTGAACATTTGTGCCAAGTTACATCAAAATCCCTCCATGCATGAAGAAGAAATGCTCCGGACAAAGTCATTATTGAATTTAAACTTTGACCTCCAAGTGTGACCTTGACCTTTGAGATAGGAACCTGCGGTTTGCACACGACACTCCGTCTCACTGAGGTTAACATTCACGCCAAATATAAACGAGATTGCTCCATGCATGTCAAAGTTATGGTCCGAACAAACAAATCTGGACGGATGGATGCACGCATGCACGCTCTATCATTTTCTGAAGTTTCAATGAAATGCCATAAACACTTTTCAAGTAATGCTCCGGACAAGCCTTATTTTGTATAATAAAGGGAGATAATTAAAACATTAGGTAAAGTATAGTTATGATTCTTTGACACTGCACTTTGTCTCAATGGCTTTTATTATTATGTGAAGTTTCAATCAAATGCCAGTAACTCCGGACAAGCCTTATTTTGTATAATAAAGGGAGATAATTCAAAAACTAGATAAAGTAGAGTTATGGTTCTTTCACACTGCACTTCCCATCAATGTCCTCTATAATTTCGTGAAGTTTCAATGAAATGTCATTAAACTTACTTGATTCGCCATTCGGGGAGCATAGGAATTGAAATAATGCGTACCATTCTCCAAATATATTAGAGTATGCCAATGTGCTGTCTGACACAGGAGATATGAAGTACATAGGAACTGTACTCAACCCACAGCTGTCCAGGTGACCCGACAAGCATTCAAACAGGTCATAGGTCACACCTGACGGGTAACAGGGCACCAACACGTTCCCTCCATTCTTTATAGTTACAGCTGAAATTACACCATAGTCAAGTTAACTCACTGTTAACCTTACAAAAATTAGGTCACAATTAATTGTGTGTTAGTTAAGTTGAACAAAAATTGTCAAAAGATTTTCATTCATGTTACAAAATAATCAAATTTAGAGCATATCCTTTCTTAAGAAGCAAACAGGTCTATACAAGGACAGACATTTCCCTTCCCAAAAGCAAACATTCTTAGCAAACGCTACAGAGCAACAACTTCATTACAACGGACATATTTTTAGTCTTCCCAACAGTGTCTGCTCTGGAGATGTTAGACTGTATTTCATTATTGTCACAGTTTTAAGTTACTTTAGCCTTGTCAAGTGTTTTCTTGTTTAGCAACATGCATGTGATTTCTGCAACAAACTCCTCATGTGGAAAACAAAAATTTACAATGGAACTAGAAAACTTTTTGCAATATCAACAAACCATTAGCAGAATAACGGGGAATGTAAAATCAATTTTGTTAAATTTCTCACTAGCTGATGATATTGGTGCTAGCTTGCAGAGCTAATCATACAGTTTATTGTGTAATGTTCAACATAAATGGTAATTTGTCATTTGAATGTTAGTCAACTCTGAAAATAGTTCTCAACTATTCCTTCAAATAGTTGAGTATTCCCCAAATGAAAGAATAATCTATCAATACTTGTATATGGGAATATCTGGTATGAGTGTAACTGTTTTGGTTGTAATGAGGCTCTGCCTGATATTCCCATAAATTGCATCTGCATCCGGTGGAAGATTATTTTCTTGCATAACACATTTTACAAATTATAGAATAAACTAGAATTGTGTCCATAGGACATGGATGCCCCCACATGCTGTGCCATCCTCTATATAGCAAAAATATCAAATTGATAAAACTGCAGTAAAAATATTCACAGAAAAAAATCTTTCCCTTTTGGTCATCTGCACATCAAGCTTGTTCATCTGTGACAGTTTGAAGCAAATCAGGCTAACAGTTTGTGAGGAGTTGGACACATAACATTTCAGGGCACACAGACTGATGGCCATAAAAAAGGGAAACAAAATACTTTTTCTTACACTCTGTCTTACAGTAGCATATTAAACAAAGACTGGAAAACAAACACAACAAAAAGTTCCACTTTAATTTTATCATGTGTAGCATAATGTTATGTGTTTTCCATAAAACTATTTATTTTGATATAAGGAATGATGAGCAACTAAGAATGTATTTGACTTGTATTGCATTTTAAATAAAAATATTTTATCAATGCATGAATTGTTCGTTGTTATGAATAACATGAGAGACATTGGGCATTGGGGTGCCAGATGGGTTTTACTGGTATGGGTAAAATGACAGGAAATGCCAGTCCGGTGTGCAAGAACTATGTAAATAACTTTATGTTCACATGCACTTCTTTGTGATAAACATGTTAGTCCTTAAAATTAAAGAGCTACATACCTGCATTAACACAGAACTCTCCTATCATGGAGTCTGGATTGGTCAGTGGAGTTTGTGTCAATGAACTCATTATCAAAACATCACTGTGTCGCAAAGGTGCTTGATCTATTGGCTGAAAAGAGAAAATGTTGAAATTCAAATTTTGATTTATGAAACTGTTGTGTAAATGCATAAAAATAAACATACATGTACATATGACTGACCAATAAAAGTATAAAATTTTAATCCAAGTCCTCCAAAAATGACTTGGGTTGATCCATACTTGTTTTACCGAGTCAACAAAATAAAATCAATATCTTCACAAAGTGTTAATAAGTGATCTGCTTTAAAATAACCAGATTTTCTTAAATTGACTCAACCTTTTAATAGGGATGCAACTTAATAAGAAATAACACAGTGTTTTAACAGTAAGAGATAAAACCTCATTTTACCTTTGGATGTGTTGTCAGAGTTGATGACCCTGAAACATAGCAAATCTGAAAATAAAAGATGTTTACAAGTCAAAAGAAGAATTCATTCATCAAGACAGATATGTGTTGCAAGAAAATAAAGTTCACTTAAGTTTGCTTTGCTGTCAGTTGGTTTTTTGTTTGCTTTGGGTTTAATGCCATTTTTCAACAGTATTTCAGTTATGTAATGGCAGGCAGTAAACCTAACCAGTGTTCCTGTATTCTGTAGCAGTACAAACCTGTTCTCCACAAGTAATTTCCAATTTCACCACATGAATCAAAGGCGGATGACGTATGATTTCAGACACAATGTCTTTTTACTAAATTGTCATGGAGAACATAATGCCTTGCCTGGGGCTTTAACTCACCACCCTGAGATCCATAGATTTGCGCTCTCCCTACTAAGCTAAGCAGGCTGGCTAAGCAGTGTTTCTGGATACTGAGAACCTGACTACTTCCTCACATAAAACAGAGGTAGAAGACAACTAGCCATAGATTATCACTGATAGCATAGAATTTCATGCTCTTACTTCCTGAGCTAATTAGGAGGGATCTAAAAGAATACTTTTGAGATCATGTGTATAGCTTTTTTGTGGCTGAAATTGAGCAAAGATAACTAAAATTTTTACTATTTTTATCTAACATGCTCAGCTGTAGTATTCAATATTTACTTAAAGCAATCTTATCTTAATTATGAAGACAGAATATAATACCTTACCTTTTCATAATCTGAGTGTATGACCCAGTTACAGCTACCTAGTGAGTACCCTGAACTACACGACATGGCTGTCAATGCTCCAAATATATTCTGAAATATAGAATGATCATTCCTAAATTGGATAGAGCAAGTAACATAATTAAAATATGTAAGATTTAAATATAACTTGCGACTGCTTTGTAAAAAAGGGCATGACTCCAAATACCACAATTAATTGACAGGATGAGTGAATATGCAACATATTTGCACAGTACAAAGACAGGTGTTGGGAGAAAGACAGACAACAAGAGCACCGCCTTGCGGGTGCTGACGCTCATCTGATTTTTTTTGTGTAATAGAAATATTGTCCTACCCACGATTTTCTAAGTCTAAAAAGGGCCATCATTCTTGCAAAAAGCAGGATAGAATTGTTTCTTGATGTACAGTGTCCACTTATGATGGTGAAAAACTGTTGCAAGTTTTAAAGCAATAGCTTTGATAGTTTATGAGAAAAGTCGACTTAAACATAATACTCAACCAAGAAAATGATTTTCTTAGTCCAAAAGGGGCAATAATTATTGCAAAAAGCAGGATGGAGTTATGTTGCTTGCTATACAGGGTCAGCTTATGATGGTGAACAAGTGTTGCAAGTTTCAAAGCAATAGCTTTGATAGTTTAAGAGAAAAAGTTGACCTAAACATAAAACTTAACCAAGAAATCTGATATTTTCTAAGTCCAAAAGGGGCCATAAATCTTGCAAAAAGCAGGATGGAGTTATGTTTCTTGCTGTACAGGGTCAGCTTATGATGGTGAACAAGTGTTGCAAGTTTTAAAGCAACAGCTTTGATAGTTTAGGATAAAAGCTGACCTAAACATAAAACTTAACCAAGAAAACTGATTTTCTAAGTCCAAAAGGGGCAATAATTCTTGCAAAAAGCAAGATGGAGTTATGGTTCTTGATGTACAGGGTCTGCTTATGATGGTGAACAAGTATTCCAAGTTTCAAAGCAATAGCTTTGATAGTTTAGGAGAAAAGTTGACCTAAACATAAAACTTAACCAAGAAATCTGATATTTTCTAAGTACAAAAGGGGCCATAAATCTTGCAAAAAGCAAGATAGAGTTATGTTTCTTGCTATACAGGGTCAGCTTATGATGGTGAACAAGTATTCCAAGTTTCAAAGCAATAGCTTTGATAGTTTAGGAGAAAAGCTGACCTAAACATAAAACTTAACCAGGCAACGCCGACGCAGACGCCGACGCCGACGCCGACACCGACGCCGACGCCGACAACCGCTCAAGTGATGACAATAACTCATCATTTTTTTTCAAAAAATCAGATGAGCTAAAAATGTTAAGAAGTATAATGTTTGTGATATCAGTAAATTTGAGAGGAAAATAGACAGTGAAATTATTAAAAGTAAACAGGATATTGTACGCCACCATAACTAATGGACAAAGACAAAACAAGAAGCCCATGGTGGCCCTGCTAAATTTCTATAATGAACTTGTACATCTTTCTATTTGGAAAGAACCATTAACTGTTAAAAGGGGTGCTTACCAAAAAGATACAGACTGAATGGCAAACAGTGTAGATCTTGATCTTAAAGGTCCAATAGTAAGGAAAGTGAACATTTTAATTTCTTTTAAAAAGCACAGAAACTATTTCATTTTATTGGAAAATGAAAGTTGGTATGTAGAAATTCGAAATAAATCGCAGTATATGTACAATTATTTTTCTATGAAGTATGAAGAAAGTTAAAAAGACCTGGGGGGTCATTCTGTCGATTCATTGAAATTTCAACATAATACACATACATTTCTTTGAGTTCCAAAGACCTTCTGTAAATTTTGACCTGCCAATCTTCATTATTTAGTGTCTTGCAGAAGTCTATGCACTGGCTATGAAAAAAATTGCCAACTCACTTTCCCTTAGTAATGGACCTTTAAGACCTAATTGAAGTACAACACACTCAAACATAATTTCAAATACCAAGTTTGGAATATGTATGAGTAGTAATACAAGAGTTACATTGCATATAATTGTCATGTTAAAAATACAATGTTCTACTAAATCAAGAGCCAAAAACTATTAATTGTCTGACCTCACTAGAATTCTAACTTGACATTACAAGCACAAGCACACATATTCTGTGTAAATATGACATGGACTCCATTAAAAATGCTTGAATGTAAACTGTGAGGTATGGTGCTTTCTTGAAAATTCAAGGGCATATTTCTCAACTTTTTTATCTGATTCTAACCCATTATCAATCATTGGTATATATTATGCATTTTGTGCATAAATATAAGTAGGACTGGTTAAGAAACAAAGGTGCACATCTGTAAATATATTTTGATAAATCAAAAGGATATAACTCTGAGATTACTACTCTGAGATGGCCAATTAATATTCTTCAATAAAATCTTAAAGATATAAACCATCTATCTTCTTTAAAATATGAAAAGGGTGGGTAATGAAACAATGGTGCCAGAGTGTAACTACAGTGAAATATAGCATTTTTATAACAAATACTAATATCTCCATCAAAAATCATTCAACCCCAAACCTGTAAATATGCACAACTAGGCTTGGTTCTAATCAATCTTAAGTTTCATTGAAATCCCATCCACAGTACAGGAGAAGTACTCCGGACAAGTTTTATCACACCATAACTCTTCCCCAATAATTTCTAATTATATGTGAAACTTGCCTTAGCACTGAACCTTCCAACAAAGTTTGGATGAAATTTCACCAGTAGTTTCAGACTAGTCTGTACAAACTTTTGTGACTGATAGATGGACAGATGGAAAGACAGTTGGACAGACAGGAAAAATATCCCAACAAAATTACACTTTTAAACTAATGCGTTGTTGAAAAAAGATAAAGTCCTTATCAAAAAGTTCAGAAATATTTATATACAAACCCCATGAGGTATACAATGTAAATTTTATATATGATACACAAACATGTGGACTAGTTTGTATACAATCGTGATTTCTTTTTTTCTTCTACCTTAATAAGAAATGAAACTATGACCTGTATTTGCACCCCACTTATTTGTATTACTCTTTAACATCAGAAAAATATACTTAGATTATAAACTGGCAATAAAATAATTTCTTAAGAAATATTTATGTTTCTGGAAAAGATACAATGTATTTGTTTTCAAAACTGGAAAAAACATAGCACTTTTAACAGAATTCTCACCTTTTTTTCATTGAAGCCTACAACTTGTACTCTGGCTAGACAAGATTCTATATCCTGTAGTGTGTAACATTTCTTCCAAACCTTCGGGTTTATAGCATCTCTCAGAGGCAATGGTAAACTTCTGAAATATTCAAGGAAAACAGATATCAGTTTTTCAGATATCAACAGTATCTGTACATGCCAAATCAAATTTTGAAACAAGGGACAGTAGTACAGGCACTTCCTATAACTCCATAGCAGTTTTCCAAATTAGCAGTTTTCCAAATTTGTACTCTTTAGAAAAGATATTAGAAACATTATGTAAAGTAGTCATTTAAAAATGATCTATCTTCATTTCTCTATGGTCAGTTGCAAAGACAGGTTAAAGACTCTTAAATCATTTAAGATTTCGTTTCCCATAAAATTTAATACTGGTTTAACTGACTAAATGTTGTTGGAGCATGCTACCGGGACGTTCTGACTGAGCAACAGTCACTTTACTGACTAGATAAACAGTCCTTTCTTAAAGAAGCTTTGTTGTCTTTATATATGTTAAGTGCTTGATGAATATTTAAAAGTTCTAAGCACTAACTTGATGATGTCATCTTTTTTCCAGAGACTACACGCCTTTGTTCGAGGAACTCTTTCTACGTATGTTACAAGCTCTTTCATATACTGCCTGAAATATTATGAAATACACATACCAAATTCTATTCTCTAACCTACAAAAAATTTCAAGAATATATTCAATAAGTCAGTGCATTGTTTCCTTTTTGCAATTATGTTTGCCATAAAATGTTGTTCCAAGCTATGTTAAGTTATGGATCTTACATCACCATTATTTTTGAGAATGAAAATTTTCATTTATGAACCATCTTAAGTCATTCCACAACATGTACTTAAGCACTCAAATCCAGAGCAGCAATAAGTGGATGCTGAGCATTTCCTACAGTAAATACTCGTCAAATAAGACAGAAATTTGCAGATTCAAAAATACATGTAAGAAGGAATCAAGTATAATAATTATAATTTCCTTGTATTAAAGACATCAAGATCAAAAGTCTGTCCCAATTATCCAAGTTTATAGAAAATCAGTCCATATTAAGGAAACGTTGGTAATTATGAAATTCTGAAGAAAGACTTTAAATCCTCCCTGATTAACTAGGTGGTAAAACAGGGTTTCAGAAATCCCATGTCCGGAGCCCGGGGGCTACCAGAAAATTCTGTCGGGCTACTAAATTTTTTCAGAGCGTGCCCGCCGGGCTACCTTGAAACTCCGTATCGAGTAGCCCGGAAATCAATTATTTAGTCTTCAAATATAATTTTGATAGTTGTCTATAATCCCCTTGTTTATCAAGAGATACATGCCCGAGGCTTTAATTATCTTACCACCTACTGTCACAATCGGCAAACAATTAACCGTTTAATCGTACCCGCAGGCAAATGTTTACAAAAACATGTGCAAGAGTGATTTTAGACTGATCCAATAACATCAAAATCACTGATCGGTATTGTTTAAAACAATATGGAAACCAGTCTTAAAATTACGTCATTTTAGCGCCACCTGCCAAAGTGTACTTTCGATTTCGCTGACCTCAATATTTATCGAGCGATCAGAAAGAACAGATATTTGATTCTGAGGCTTTTACCGTAAAAACATCTTACTTTCCAATCTGTAATGTAGGGTCTGTACAGTATATAGATCCCTTAAATCCTGTGTATTCTGTGATGTATGGCAGAGCAAGCATGCACGAGGAATTTGACAGGAGGATGGCATCTACTTGTGACAGGTCAACAATTCTTGTCTGAGTGAAAAAGTAACAGATTTTTGTTTCAGTGTTTTAAGATGACTATACTTATATACCTTCATCTGATGATATATGGATGACAAAATAAAAGTGCAGTACAAAACACATCACAAAAATATCTTTAAGTGTTGTGTCAAAAGCTAAATCATAGATGTCATAAAGCTTTACTAGAGCAGAAATACCCTAGAGTACTTTCTGAGGATAAATTCAGGCACTAACACTACTTGCTGGATGGAACTACTGACCGTCTACTTGCTTGGTGGATACCTTCCATGACTCAAACTGGGCTAAGATCAAATGAAATACCGGTACAATGAAAGTGATTCTAAGCTAGGCCACAAAAATGTATTTAAAGTAGGTATACCTAGTTTAAGTAAACGAATCATTGAAATATGAAGATCATAGCTGCTGACTAAAGTAAATGCCTGCACCTAAGTAAATTATGACTACTACATCTACTTTAATGTATGGATAAAATGAAAGCTGGTATAATGTATGCAAAGATATGAAATAGCTTTATACCTCAGGGGGAGAGAACTCCAAAACTCCATTCACAAATACTCTACCGCTGCATTCTTTTAATTCATTGCTCTACAATATAAATGGGTATTTGTTAACTATATTTGTACAATGGAACAGGAATGAACACTGAACATATAATGAATTCAACTGAATACTAGAGTGCAGTTTAATTGAATAAACCAATGTTAGAGGAAAACAACAAATTATGTGTTAAATATATTCACCAAAATTGTATATGGCAAGGCGAAAATGCTTTCAGTGGCCAAAAATTAACAAGAGGACCATGATGGTCCTGAATCGCTCACCTGTCCCCACATGCCCAGTTTTGAACTGAGTATGACATCGTTTTTTTCTATTATTTGACACAGTGACCTAGTTTTTGAGCTCAAGTGACCCAGTTTTGAACTAGACCTAGATATCATCAAGGTGAACATTCTCACCAATTTTCATGAAGATCTCATGAAAAATATGGCCTCTAGAGAGGTCACAAGGCTTTTCCAGGGTTGCAAGCACTCTGGGTGAATAAAATTCCCTGACTTTTCCCTGACCAATTCATGTTTTTCACTGACCAAAACCGCCAAACATTTAAACAGCCTCCTGACCTCACCTACAGCCGTCCAATCCTCCCATTATTTTTTCCCCCAATGTTTTGTATTTATTTTCCAATATATTAAACATAAAAATCAAACACAATGATAATAAACATGGTTTTCTTTCTTGTATGACTGTTTGGTGGTCAAGTCAATGAAACATAATTGTGACTATTGGTCAGTGAAACCTAATTATTAAGAGATACATATCAAAAGCATCTTTGCAAGACATATAACTATCAAAAATCTAACATCTTTTAAGGTAAAATTTCCTCATGGTAAAAACAATAAAGTATTGTTAATAACAAGACCATTGGAACCCTGCTAGTATTAGCAAAATATCATTCTCAAAAATCCAAGATCTGTTATTATACAGTTTCCTAGAGGCAAAAACAATAAAACACCATGACTAATAGCAATACCATTGGAATCATATTGACAAAGCATCACTCTCAAAATCCAAGATCTCTTAATATACAGTGTCCTAGTCACTGTGGCAAAAACAATAAAGCATCATGACTAATACTGTAGTAGCAAGACTATTGGAATCCTATTGGCAAAACATCTCTCTCAAAACCCAAGATCTCTCAATAGTTTCCTAGTGGCATAACAATAAAGCATTGATAATAACAAGATCATTTGAAGCATATCTGCAAGGCATAATTCTTAAGGCACACTTTCTTTGTGGCAAAAAAACAACAATAAAGCATAGTTAATAACAAAAAGAGTTTTCACAATATTCATGACTAGAAAATATTGTGTTAGTAACGGAAAACTATTCATCTCTACATTATAAGACATGTTAGTTGTAGGCTCTCTTCATGTGTCACTTTCCTACAAAATAACAAAAAAATGTTAGTTAGCTCTGGAGGCAAGGGTTGCAAAGTCTTTCAGTCTTCAAGCAAAATCAGTGTTTAAAGAAAAATGGGGGATTTAAACAAATTAAATACATGTTACAGTATTACATCATTAAACTTTGTTTTTAATTACTTAAATTTAATGCTTGAAGACTGCCATAGCCACAAAAGTTTAAAATGATTAACTTCTTCGAGCTTTGAAATCATTTTCCCTGACTTTTCCCTGACTTTCCAGGATTTTCATTTTTCACTGACCAAATTTTAAATTTCCCTGACAATTCCCTGACCTTGAAAAAGAAACCAATTTCCCTGACTTTTCAAGACTGCTGGCAACCCTGTTTTCTATTATTTGACCTAATGACCTAGTTTTTGACCGCACGTGACCCAGTTTCGAACATTACCTAGATATCATCAAGGTGAACATTCAGACCAATTTTCATGAAGATCCATTGAAAAATATGGCCTCTAGAGAGGTCAAAAGGTTTTACTATCTTTAGATCTAGTATCATCTACTGACCTAGTTTCTGAATGCAGTTGATCCAGTTTCGAACCTGGCCTAGATATCATCAAGATGAACATTCAGACCAACTTTCATACAGATCCCATGAAAAATATGGCCTCTAGAGAGGTCACAAGGTTTTTTATATTATTTGACCTACTGACCTAGTTTTTGATGGCATGTGACCCAGTTTCGAACTTGACCTAGATATCATCAAGGTGAACATTCTGACCAATTTTCATGAAGATCCATTCAAAAGTATGGCCTCTAGTGTGGTCACAACGTTTTTCTATTTTAGACCTACTGACCTAGTTTTTGACCGCAGTTGACCCAGTTTCAAATATGACCTAGATATCATCAAGATGGACATTCAGACCAACTTTCATGCAGATCCCATGAAAAATATGGCCTCTAGAGAGGTCACAAGGTTTTTTTATTATTTGACCTACTGACCTAGTTTTTGATGGCACGTGACCCAGTTTCAAACTTGACCTAGATATCATCAAGTTGAACATTCTGGTTAACTTTCATGAAGATCCATTGAAAAGTTTGGCCTCTAGAGAGGTCACAAGGTTTTTCCAATTTTTGACCTACTGACCTAGTTTTGGAATGCACGTGACCAAGTTTCAACTTGACCTAGATATCATCAAGATGAACATTCAGACCAACTTTCATAGAGAACCCATGAAAAATATGGCCTCTAGAGAGGTCAAAAGGTTTTTTATTATTTGACCTACTGACCTAGTTTTTGAAGACACGTGACCCAGTTTCAAACTTGACCTAGATATCATAAAGGTGAACATTCTGACTAATTTTCATGAAGATCCATTGAAAAGTATGGCCTCTAGAGAGGTCACAACATTTTTCTATTTTTAGACCTACTGACCTAGTTTTTGACCGCAGGTAACCCAGTTTCGAATTTGACCTAGCTATCATCAAGATGAACATTCTGACCAATTTTCATAAAGATCCCATGAAAAATGTGACCTCTAGAATGGTCACAAGCAGAAGTTTATGCACAGAAGGACGACGGACGCTGCATGATCACAAAAGCTCACATTGTGACTTTGTGACATGTGAGCTAAAAAGAAAAGATAATATATCCATAACATAAGGAAGAGAATCTCACCAGTTCTTCCCCTTGTTTACCAAACTTCTCTGTAGCCAACAGCCAGTCTGACAACTGACTTAATCTTGATCTGAAATATATCAATTACATAGATCTGAACATCACAATTGAAACTACATAGATATGACAGTCACTGAAACTACCTAAATATGATGGACACAGAAATATTGCAAACCTTATGTACATTTCACTACATCAAATGGACAGATTCAATCACACTGAGTCTGCTATTATTTCTATGCTATCAAAGGTTCTTTGTCACCTCTTAAAGAGTTAATTACATATCACACCAGCACTCTTTTAAAGCTGTGTAATGGCCATAAAATGTTTCCCTGTGCATGGACCCCATTCAATGCTACTGTATAACAGACTAAACCAGTGCTAAGGGGTGTCACCATCTCTCAATACCTTTCCTGTTATTCTCAATACCTTTCCTGTAATTCTCAATACCTTTCCTGTAATTATATTGTTAGGGTGCATTATGTGCTTCCAAGACATTGGTTATATCAGTTCACATCAAGATATAGGACTTTGCCAGCCAGTGAGGCTGTTTTGTCCAACTTTATGATTCTCCTTACCTTCCTTTGTACGAACATAACATCATAAACAAGAGCTGTCACAGGAGACAGCGCGCTCGACTATTTTAATGCTTGATAGTGAAACTGGGCACATTCTAAGTAAAAGGGAGAATAATTCATGAAAAATTTGTGCCAGAATTATGCATCTTGTGTCATGTTATGTGGGTGATGATGTTGAACAACTATTTTAAGTTTGAATCAAATCCATTCAGTGATAACAGAGATAGAGTGAAAGTGCCTGAAAATTTTAACCTTAAAATCTAAGTGAAAAGGGGGATAAATCATGAAATATTGGTGCCAGAGTTATAGCCCTTATGTCAGATGATGTGGGTGATGATGAGGAATATCTATTTCAAGTTTGAATCAAATCCATCAAGTAATTACAGAGATAAGTTGCAAAAAGAGAAAGTGTATAAAAAAAAACTTTAACCAAGGTGGGGACGTGGAAAGACCCTGACAAAGGTAGAGTACGATAGCTCTCCTTATACATCATATAGTCAATCTAAAAATTAAAATTTTAATGTTTTTTTTTTATAGCTAAATACAACTCTCACAATACATTCAATGTTTTAAACATTATAGGACTACAAATTGAAACTTCATGCAAATCAATGCAAATAGAAAAACTTACCCAGAAACTAATGGTAAAGGCAGAAAGCTTAGAATTTGAGTAAGATCAAGACCACAGTCTAACATCAGTGTTACCCCTTTGAAATACAGCACAAAACATGGCTTACTGGGGTTGTTTGACAAGCATACCTAAAACAAAAATGAAAATGGCTAGAAAAATATATTCATATTATAATCACAATATTCTATCATATATTCATGAATAAAGGTATTCTGGTATGGTAAAACTGCCACTTTTACATGGAATTTATCTGAAGTGAGATTGTTATCTTTTGTTTGAATTTCTTGCGACTCCTCCAAAAGACTTAAGTATTTTTAATGGAAGGATAGTGCAAGATACAGAAGATGCAAAATATCCATAAGTTCTACCTATCTATCTATCTATTTGTACTGCAACACTCCTCTCTGCGAGTATTATGTGCAGCTGGGTCTTTAGCATGCCAGGTGTCACGGTGGGACATTTATCCCAATGTGAGTAATTTTAGTTGGAGGAACAGGAACTCAAACTCACAAGCCCTGGTTGCTTAGTTCAGAGTTGTGAAGTGACAAAATCTGTGACGGATTTTTTTTCTTCATAAACTGACTCGGGTAAATGGAGTCTGTCCCCAGCTGAAAAAGTATGCTTTTTTCCCCAAATGAAAACAAAAACTCCCCAAATCCAGTGGACAAAAAAAAAAAATGGAAGGTTATGTTGTATAAAAAAAATGTATCTAAAAACTGTAATATAAACAGTATCTTTTAAGAGAAACACATTCAAATACTGCCAATTATTTTTCGCAGCAGACAACTGACAACATGCGGTGCACTACATACCTTGTGACAATGCCGATGATAAAATTTAGTTATTTACTTTCAATACAATTTGAAAACATCAGGTAAACTAGATGAATAGTTTCTGACTAAATCTATAAAGATATGGAAGATTCCAATGCAGAGTTTTTGTATTACTGAAAAAATACTTGTTAAAATTGATATATTGATTGAACTCAATATTTAGCAATTTATCGCCTATTTGCTGGTAAAAATCAGAGGTATCTAGGGATGCTTAGTCAGTCTGTTAAAACTCTGTTTTCCTGATTGATCATCGAAAATAATCGGACATGGGTTTTCAGTCAATTTTCGATTATTAATTGAAAGTCTTTTTATAATGTGAAATGAAAATACAATTATGTAACGCTTACTGCATCTTAATGCTGAAGCTACGTATTTTGTGAATATTAAAAACATTTTCATCTATGAAAAGATGGAAAAGGTTAACCATTATTAACTTAAGATTTTCTGACAAAATTGGCACTTCACAACCTCAAATCAAGATTAGTCTTGACAGATGGTGCAACCCTGGATTTATTCCTGTAAACCAAAATATTTCCATAATTATGGTCATTTCCAGAACATGGAAAAATACATCCGACACTGTCAGATTTGTGTGATCTATCATCATTTTGAGAAACTTTACTACAACCAAAGGTGTATGTCAGAGAGAGAGAAAAACAACAGAAAAACCATGTGAGTTCTGCGTAATACCACACTTGTTTGAGCTACAACTGATTACTCAAAACTAAAATCGCCGACTTAAGACATTTTTGATTATAATCAATCATTGGGGCATCATGTGAGGTATCTAATTCCATCTGCTTCATGTTAGGATTTTTATTTGTAGTCATTCACACCAAATAAGTGCAAATGAAAGGACATTTCAGGCCAGTGTGATAACTTTAACAAGTAAGACTAACACGAAATATTTTCACTATCAGCACCAGATCTACAAAAAGACATCCCAAAAAACCCTCGAGTATCACACCTGCTGCCCTACCAACTGCTGTAACACTACATCAGTTTCTTTATTTCCCCAAACTTTTATTAACGTAAAGAAGTATAAAATACACAGAATGGAAACAGGAGATAATCTTGCTTAAGCCTGTGTCACCGCGTTATGTTACTGAAGCGTTTGCTGACTTGATCACTCGTGATCAAATCAAGACACACTTATTAAAAGTATTACACTGGCTATACGTGCGGCATGTAATAAACCGAATCGGGTCCAATTTTAAAATAACAACTGTTGATTTCTCAGACTTCAAATCATAAATTCATTCCTTCCCCATGTAGAAAATTTTATACTAATAACATTACAAAAAACACCATAATTATTATAAACTGAACGATCTGATAGAAAAATTTTCATGACACTGGTAAAACGATGTCTCATTCAGTTCCCACATGATGTTGGCGAGATTTGCTCTTTATGCCCTTCAAGTTGCCAATCTATTTATTTTTATAACTCTTCAATTAACGACACAATTTTCACCATTTTACCAGAGACTGTACCATGCCCAAAATCTGAAAAAATGTGTAAAGTGGAAAGAATGACCAAAGCGAGATAAAAACTTAGGTAGGGTACTTTCCATTTTAGCTGTCTTTGACTATTTATTTTAGGAGGGTTGTGTTTAAATTCTTGTTAAAATAACATAGCGTTGGTATGGGGCCAGTAGCACTAATGGAAAAAGCAGGGGTGTGAGGGTGGCAGCCCCCAAAGTAACGTGACGTCATGACGTATAATTTCCGACCGGGGACCGCTAAACTGTAAGTGTCCCACTGAGTAATTATTTACAGAGGTGGATGGGGACAAAATGACCAGATATTGGGGATGGAAATTAACACAAGAGGGTCATGATGACCCTGGATCGCTCACCAGAGTAATATGAGCTACATGTTTCAAATGTCAAACTGATGATTTTTAGAAATTTTTTGGAAAATTTTCCGATGTAAAATCAAGTAACCCCTGGGGCGGGGCCAATTTTACCCTGAGGGGTCATGATTTGAACAAAGTTTGTAGAAGTCTAATAAGCAATGTTACATATCGAATATCTAAGATCTAGGCCTTCTGGTTTATTTTTAGCAAATTTATGAAGATTTCCCTATGTACAATCAAGTAACCCCTGTGGCTGGGTCAATTTGACCCTGGAGGGGTCAAGATTTGAACAAATTTTGTAGAGGTCCACTAGGCAATGCTACATGTCAAATATCTAAGCTCTAGGCCTTCTGGTTTATTTTTAGAAAATTTTGAAGATTTTTCTATGTACAATCAAGTAACCCCATGGGGCAGGGTCAATTTGACCCCGGGGGTCATGATTTGAAGAAATTTTGTAGAAGTCTACTAGGCAATGCTACATGTCAAATATCTAAGATCTAGGCCTTTTGGTTTATTTTTAGAAATTTTTTGAAGATTTTCCTATGTAAAATCAAGTGACCCCTGGGGCGGGGTCAATTTTGACCCTGGGGGTCATGATTTGAAAAAATGTTGTAGAGGTCCACTAGGCAATGCTACAAGTGAAATATCTAAGCTCTAGGCATTCTGGTTTATTTTAAGAAAATTTTTGAAGATTTTCATATGTAAAATCAAGTGACCCCCAGGGCGGGGTCATGTTTTGAACAATTTTAGTAGAAATCCACTAGGCAATGCTACATTTCAAATATCTAAGCTCTAGGGCTTCTGCTTTTTGAGAAGAAGATTTTTTAAGATCAAGTGACCCCTGGGGCAGGGTCAATTTTGACCCCGTGGTCATGATTTGAACAACTTTAGTAGAGGTCCGCTAGGCAATGCTACATGTCAAATATCTAAGGTCTAGGGCTTCTGGTTTTCGAGAAGAAGATTTTTAAAGATTTTTTTATGTAAAATCAAGTGACCCCTGGGGGGTCATGATTTGAGTAAAATTGGTAGAGGTCCACTAGGCAATGCTTCACACCAAATATCTAAGCTCTAGGGCTCCTAGTTTTTGAGAAGAAGATTTTTAAAGTTTTTCCTTTCGGTTGCCATGGCAACCAGAGTTCTGCATAGAATTCAATTCTTTGAATAATTTTTAAAGAAGACCATCCAAGGAACATCCCTGTGAAGTTTCATCAAAATTGGCCTGTTGGTTTAGGAGGAGATGTTGTTTAAAGGAAAGTGTGGACGGACGGACGGACGACGGAAGGACGGACGCCGGACGGTGAGCGATCACAATACCTCACCCTGAGCACTTTGTGCTCAGGTGAGCTAAAAACACCGGTGAATTTACTCAGTTACTTGGGGAGGAGCTGACTAAAGTGTGTTGACCTGTATCAATATTTATGTAATTCAATTTGGTATCACAAAGAACGAATTGATATTCTCATATCATGCTCGAATGATAATTACCAGTTTCATTTCTAAAGTGTTGTTTATTTCCCGAAATAAGACTTTTTATTTTTTCAAGCTCAGAACTTCGTGGGCGCTGCCATATTTGATTTAGCCATTTTCACAGTTTGAAATTTTCATGGACGCACCGGTCTAGAAAACAACCCGAAATCTGGCCTGAAAAGTATACATTATTTTAGATAATTGACCACAAAGCAGACCATGTCATTTTTTAAAATTTATAGCAAATTCCTTCGAGATAATACAGCATTTACTTGAAGGTGGAGATAAACGCGTTAAAGGTTTAAAAAATCGGTAAATTAGTTGTTGATCTGCCCCTCCCCTGTCTGTAACAGTGTGTATTGACTATTCTTGGTGCACTATGTCCACATCAATAAAGTGACATTGATGCACTCACCTCCATATGATAGGAAGTTTCGGGACAGCGTGATAACTTTTGACTGTCGCTATCTCCGTCATTATTTGTATTGGAACTTGTATTGGTCTTGTAGAATCTTCTTGAGTCCTGGAACTCGTCTTGTACGTCTATTAAAGTTTTTCTACCAAATTACTAGTACACTTCCGGTGTAAAATGGTTGTTAACAGTAGAGTCATAATGATGGTTGATTAATAAATGTTACTGGTATCAAATCTAGTATCACCATGATACCTATCTAACCGTGTCTTGAATTGTAATACATTATTAGCACTGATAATATTGTCAGGCAAACTGTTCCACATATCAATTGTACGAACACAGAATGATCTAAGACGAAACGTTTTCAAACATCTGGGTTTTATCAACTTTTTATTATGACCTCGAGTTTGATTGTCTGCAAATTCAAACATACCATCCATAGGAATGTCATCAATATTTTCTATGATTTTAAAAACTTGTATTAAGTCCATGCGGTTTCTTCTATGTAGTAATGTGGACAATTTCAATTCTTTTAACCTATCTTCATAACAAAGATTGTACAACTCAGGTAAAATCTTGGTGATTCTTCGCTGGACATTTTCAATCATCCTAATGTCCTTTTTCAGTGTCGGGTACCATATAACGTTACCATAGTCCAGAATTGGTCTAACAAGTGTTTTGTATAGAATTAATAGAGTTTCTCTATTCAGATAAGAAAATGAACGTTTAATGAGACCTACAAGTCTGTTTGCACGATTTACTGTTAGGCTTATATGCTTTTTAAACTTTAAATCATGTTCTATATGAATTCCCAGATCCTTTTCACTGTCAACAACTGTTAAATTTCTTACATGTCCATTCTTGTCTGACATTTCATAGTCAAAACAGGGGTTTTCCTTCCCAATGTGCATGACCTTACATTTATCTATATTGAAGTACATAAGCCATTTGGATGTCCATTCACAAAGTTTATCAAGAACTTTTTGAATTGTTTCAAAATCCTGGAGATTGTGTAAGTCCTTATAGAGCTTGGCATCATCAGCAAATAATTTACAGTACGATTTTACTTGATCTGGCAAGTCATTTATATACAATATAAACAACAAAAATATTTTATTTTATTGATCACGTCCAAACTTATTCTGTAATCTATAGGTCTAATCTACCTGTATCCAGGGCCGTAGTATTATCCAAAGCTTTAATGGCCCCTCTTGTCAAGTTCCTCTTCATACAATCCTCTTCTCTAAATAAGTTTTCGTAAAATTAATCTTCGCTTACTGCACTAATAACAGCTAGGCTTGAATTTCTTAGTATTACAATTTCCAGTTCTCTTCATTTAGTAGACATTTAAACTGATTAAGATTAGTTGCAGAATTGTTTCTTCTGTTAAATTATTCCAAAAAGCAATTGATCTCTGACTGAAGGAATTTAATCGCATATTTTATATATATATATGTTTACACTTTTGGCTTTTAAACTTTAAACTTCAGATAGTGTCCACGCAAATCGTTCTGAGACAATGAAAACAGCTTCTAGACAAGACTGTTAGTGGTTGTCTAGGAGTACACCAATTTCCTTTTCTCAGATACTTCGGTTCATTTACACATTAAATTTTGTCAAAAACTAAATATCAGTTAAGACTTGCTCGGTATTCCAGGGTTTTTTCTTTCTGTTTTGGGAACATAGCGTATATGTATACCCACAATATTGGGAATTTTGCCGTGTAAATGTTCCAAATTGGGAAATATTCAGTCCCATAGGATAAAATAAGGATGTGTTTAAGTACTTTCTCATACACTTGTTTCACATGTATAACCTCTTTAAGATACTGCTATTACAAAATAATCCATAATTTGGTCAATGTTTGTGCAATTTTGATGAATTTTTTTTCAGAATGTAGATTGGGAATTTTTGCAATCATTTTGGGAAAAATACATACTTTTTGGCATTGGGAATATAGCCCAATAACGGCTATAAAAATGGCCGAAAAAAACACCCTGTATTCACATAAAACTTGAATCTAAATGGTTACCATTGTGCATATTCACCAGACTGTTTACATTTTTTTTTCCGAAAATGAACTAACAGAGGTACTTCAAATGAATATATGCTATTCCATGCTGCTTAATTTTAAAAAAAACTGTTGATAAAGATTAATGAGTGCATCGAATGAATTATATTTGAAACTCAGAAGAAAAAATGTTAAAAACCACACAGTAAAAACTCTGAACACCGGACCCAGTGTCTGGATCCAGTCAGAAGTCCCATTTTCACAGGATTCCCATTTTCAGAGGATTTTACACAAATTTATGAGAGAGTTTTTATATGTATATTCTTATATTTCATCTGACCACAGTATGTTCAATGTCTTTTAGGTTTTTCTTTTTCAAAATTTGTATTGTATCTCTCTGTTATATATCAAAAATGAATCATTTTTAAGAGAATAACATCACTTAAAATGATAAGATAAGATAAATGTTATTTTGAGTCGGCAAGATAAGTAACAATGTAGGGATAACGCATGTTTTTTCATGTTATAACGTCTGCAGAATCCCGAGGGATTGGTTGGTGACCGAGCCCGTAGGGCGAGGGTACCAACGTATCCCGAGTGATTCTGCAGATGTTATAACATGAAATGAACATGCGCTAACGCTATTCTAGGATAAAACGCGGAAAAAATACTAATTAAGTCCCTCAACGTCATTGAATTTCCATGAAATGCGCGGTAAAGTCGTTGTTTTGTCACGTTGACGTCATTTCATTTTGAATTATCCGTTTTGGGGCTGTAATGCGTTTACGCTCTGCCATGGAACGTGCATATATAAAAAGGTGTTATAACAGCACGTGAGCGCGAGAATCTCTCTGTTAACACACGTTTTCTCTCCTGTTAAAACACCCCCGAATAGTGAAAAAAACAGCAGTTTTATGCTAGAATATGATATTAAGCACTTCAGGTGCTTTTGAACTGAATTTGTAAATCATGTAATAAATTGTTATAAATCAAGGAGGTATTTCCTTACATTTTTAAATTCTTAAAATTTTTCCTTACATTTTTAGTATGTTTCGGCCACCAGTTGCCTTCTTCAGAATGTTACCATGGCAACACCTAAATGCCCAGCAACGGGGTATGCCTGCATTTCTTGCAACAGCAGCTTCGGAGAAAAAAGAGACAAAGGCAGTGATTTTTGACATGGGAGGAGTCATTTTACCATCTCCCATGCTGTTATTTCAAGGTTAGAATTATTCATTTTTTCGTGGTAATATAAGTATTTATACTGGATCTTTCATCGTTGTAAATTTTTTTTTTTACATAAAACCCTAGGATGTTACAGAGTATTTCATTTGGTAAAAAAAAAGTTACGCAAAAGTAAATGAATAAAGTTAGATAGTGGAAGGTAAAAAGCTGGAACAGCTTGTAATGACACAAAATAACTATTTGTTCCATAAATACAATGTACCTCAAATGTTGAATAACCTTAAATTTGCTTTTTCAGAAGGAAACTTAAAAAAAAGTCTTACTAAAGTAAACATTATACGACTGTTTTTCAGATTTTGAAAGAAGCAATAACTTACCAAATGGATTGATATTGAAGACAATTCTCTCAGACAGAACAAATGGAGCATGGACAAGGCTTGAGGAGGGACGTCTTAACTTGACAGAATTTGCAAAAGCTTTCAGCGAAGAGTGCTCAAAACAGGTGAATACAGTTTTTGAATTTTTAACAGCTGATGATAGAAATGGTGGAAGCAGATTGTTAAAACAAGTCAAAAACAAATCTTTTGTAGCTTGGTCAGAAAGTTGACATGTCATCACTGATGCCAGATTTTAATAAAATTGCTGCCAGACCATTTCCTTTATAAGGACTGTCTTTTTCAGCTCGGTCAGGAAGTTGACATGTCGGGACTGATGCCAGGTTTTAACAAACATGCTGCCAGACCATTTCCTTTATAAGGACTGTCTTTTTCAGCTCGGTCAGGAAGTTGACATGTCAGGACTGATGCCAGGTTTTAACAAACATGCTGCCAGACCATTTTCTTTATAAGGACTGTCTTTTTCAGCTCGGTCAGGAAGTTGACATGTCAGGACTGATGCCAGGTTTTAACAAACATGCTGCCAGACCATTTCCTTTATAAGGACTGTCTTTTTCAGCTCGGTCAGGAAGTTGACATGTAGGGACTGATGCCAGGTTTTAACAAACATGCTGCCAGACCATTTCCTTTATAAGGACTGTCTTTTTCAGCTCGGTCAGGAAGTTGACATGTCGGGACTGATGCCAGGTTTTAACAAACATGCTGCCAGACCATTTCCTCAGATGATTGATGCAGTAAAATCTGTGAGAGCAGAGGGATTGAAGACTGCCTTGCTCACCAACAACTGGTTCAACATTGACAACAACCAGAGCTATATACCTGTTGATCTCTCTATATTTGATGTGGTAATATACTTCTTTAAGTTGTAAATAATCCCTGTATGTAGAGTACCGGGTATGATCTTTTTGATGATTTGACAGAACAAAGTGTGCCTGAAGTTACTTGCCTCATTGCTTTGATTCTTGTAGGGAAGTTGTAACTTACTTGTTGAGAACAAATCAGCGCTGGTACTAAATCCAGGAACTCTAGCTAGGTTAACTGATTACTGTAACATATATTTGATATAATGTTGACTAACCACATGAAACCCAGTGAAACAAACTAACAAACAAAACAGACTTTAAAGCAGATATTTTAGATCTGCCAGTTGGAAAAATTGGATTTAATGAAGTGAAAAATGGTCTTTTCTCTTTGTTTAGTGAAGAAATGACAGTTATATTTTCAGCTATTAATCAGAGTTTTAGCCTAGCCTTTTATTTGGATAATGAGTAAAATGAACTGAAATAAAATATCTATCCAGTATAAACAGCTTTCATAAGAAAATGATTTTTGTAGAATGGGTAATTTTAATGTAAGCTTCATTGAGCAGTTTCATGTTAGCAGGTGCATTTGCCATGTTGAGGTTTTGTGAAACATGAGTGCTTGTGCTTTAGGACATGATGCAGATACAAATATCAATTTGAATTATCCTGTACCCTGCTAAATTTCTAAAACAAACTAGTCCGTTATTCAGTTTGGGCAGTACCACTTACCATTCAAAGGGGTGTTCACTAAAAAATTTTCTGACTGAATAGCGAATAGTACAGACCATGATAAGCTTGCATTGATGTGTAGGCTGATCTTGGTCTGGACTGGTCGCAAAGGCAAACTCTCCTGCTGCCAGCAGTCTAAGGCTTACAAGTGAGATTATTCGCACATTTTAGTGAAAACAAAACTGCCATAAATATTACTCGGTCTACAGCAGGAAATATTCTTGCCATATAGTATGGACATAAATAAAATAGAGACCATTATTGTTGTCTTTTTTCTTACACAATATCAGACTAATAGGTACGAATTGTGTCAAGATTTCATCATCACATACAGCAATGTGAATTGTTAGTGTTATTTTGTAATCCTTTCCAGGTTGTAGAATCGTGTAAAGTCGGGTACCGGAAGCCTAATCCTAAGATATACGAGATATGTCTGCGGGAGCTGGGTGTGCCTGGGGAACAGTGTGTCTTCCTTGATGATATGGGAGGGAATTTGAAAGGTGCTCAGCAGTTTGGTATTAGGACAATCAAGGTATGTCTCTATAGTGCAATATTAGGTACATTAAAACATACTCTTCTGTCATTTTTTTGTTCAGCTATACAAAGTGTATGGAGAGCTGTTTTAACCTTGTGTCAGCATCCATGTCTGCATTCAGAGCTTAGTTTAAGTTTTGATGCACTTCTACTTTTACAATTATTAATGTTAATACTTGATGGCTTTGCTTCAAACTTAAAAAAGCTGTTCCAAATTATCACTACAATAATGATACAAGGACAATAAACAATATTTCATGAACTATACCCCTTTTTAAACTTGAAATAGTTGTTCCATATCATCACACACATCATATGACACAAGGTCCATAACTGTCGCATCAATATTTCATCAGATATACAATGCCACCTTTTCAATAAAAATTTCAGGATACAGTTTTGATGCACTTTCACTCAGTCTGTGTTATTATGTCTCCGCCGATTAGGGGAGACATATCGTTTTTTGCCCAGTCCGTCTGTATGTCACACTTCATTTCCGATCAGTAACTAGAGAACTATTTGACCTAGAGTCTTCAAACTTCATACGATGGCAGGGCTTATGGAGTGGAAGACCCTATTGTTTTTGGGGCCACACCATCAAAGGTCAAGGTCACAGGGGCCCGAACATGGAAAACCATTTCCGATCCATAACTTGAGAACTACTTGACCCAGGATGTTGAAACTTCATAGGATGTTTGGTCATGCAGAGTAGATGACCCCTATTGATTTTGGGGTCACTCTGTTAAAGGTCTAGGTCACGGGCCCGAACATGGAAAACTATCTCCGGTCAGTAACTTGAGAACCACCTGACCCAGAATGTTGAAACTTCATAGGATGATTGGTCATGCAGAATAAATGACCCCTATTGATTTTGGGGTTGCTCTGTTAAAGGTCAAGGTCACAGGGGCCGGAACATGGAAAACCATTTCCGATCAATAACTTGATAACTGCTTGACCCAGAATGTTGAAACTCCATAGGATGATTGGACATGCAGAGCAAATGACTCCTATTGATTTTGGGGTCACTCTATTAAAAGTCAAGGTCACAGGGGCAAGAACATATATAACCATTTCCGGTCAGTAACTTGAGAACCACCTGACCTAGAATGATGAAACTTCATAGGATGATTGGACATGCAGATTAGATGACCCCTATTGATTTTGGGGTCACTCTGTTAAAGGTCAAGAACGCAGCAGACAGAACATGGAAATCCACTTCCAGTCAATAACTTGAGAACCATTTGAGCTAGAACTTTCAAACTTCATAGGGTGATAGGGCTTACAGAGTAGATGACCCCTATTATATTTTGGGGTCACTCCATGAAAGGTCAAGGTCACAGGGGGCTGAACATCAAAAACGCATTCCAATCAATAACTTGAGAACCACTTGACCCAGAATGTTGAAACTTAATAGTTTGATTGGACATGCAGATTAGATGACCCCTGCTGATTTTGGGGGTCACCCAATCAAAGATCAAGGTCACAGGGCTGAACATAGAAAACGGTTTCCAATTCATAACTTGAGAACCATTAGACCCAGAATGTTGAAACTTAGTTTGATGATTGTACATGCCAAGTAGATGATCCCTATTGTAGCCAACCATCAGTGTCTCTTTGACTTCTGCTTCTGTCCCCTGTTGACTTCTTGCTTATATGACTATGCATTGGGGGAGACATGCTCTTTTCTACTAAAGCATCTTCTAGTTACCTATGGATTTGATTCAAACTTAAAATGGTTGTTCCACATCATTACCTACATCATATGAAACAAGGTCCATAACTCTGACACCAACATTTGATGAATTATGCCCCCATTTTATATAGACTTTCAAGTTAAAGTTTTGATTAACTTTTACACAACCTCTCTCTGTTATTACTTCTTGTTTTAATTCAGACTTGAAATAGTTGTTTCACGTCATAACCCACATCATATGGCATATTAATCACTGCATTGATGCTTTAGTTTCATTAAATATTATCTATTTCACTATCGAATTGTGAAAAAGGGAACCTGTGACAGCTCTTGTATTCTACTTTCTCATCAAAAGGCAGCAAATCTTTAACAACATTTAAGTAAGTGGAAGCAATTATCATGAACAGGTTTCCAGGGATTTTCAAACTCAATCTGTGTTACTGTAAACATAAAAGAGAACACTATATAATCAGATTTCTGATGGTTGCATAAAGATCTTGTTTGAATATTTACATTCTACCCATTCATTCTAGTTTATTTTGTATGAACCACATATTGGAAGGGTGTTACAAGTACAGTAACACTGCTTTGTGATAGCTGGAAGCTTTTTAATGCGATTCATGGATGTACCGATCCTTTCCTATCGTTTATTTAGCATGAAATTAGCAAAATTGAAGAATCTAGATCAGAGGGTAATTGCAACCCATAATATATCCTGATATTAGGTTTAAGAGCTAGTTAAGACAATACATATAGCTGAAAGAATTTTTAAAGTCAGACGATGAATAGCAAACTAAGATATTGAAGATTAAAAAATGCTAAAATTCTGGACGATGGAGGCTGCTATTTTGAATGTTGGTGACATCAATAACACCTTATTAATATCCAAGAGTCTAGCTCTGAATAAATAAACATCAAAGTGAAGTTCTGAAAAGTGGGTATGTCCAACTGTACCTAATTTGCATATTTCATGAAATCTCCACTGCAATAACTTTTCGATTCAACTTATTTCAAAAGTACTTTCACCTATTAGTCTTCACTGGCTTTTTAGCTCTCTAGCTGTTCTAATTACCCTGGTGTTGGCGTCACACCTTGGTTAAAGTTTTGCATGAAAGTACATAATTGCTATTACTTAAAGGCATATAGCTTTTAAACTTATTTTTTCTTTTTCTAGGTCAGTAACCAATCTCACTAGGTCAAGTCCAATAACTCTGACATGTATTTTGGCTAATTTATTCCCCCTTTTGGAGGTTAAAGTTTTGCATGCAAGTTACAGTCTCCAAAAATAATGCAGATATTGAAACTTTATATGTGTCTTTAAACTAGGTGATAGCATCAAGTTCCATAACTCTGTCATGCATTTTAGCCAAACAATGCCCCTTTTTGGACTAAGAAAATCCTTGTTTTGCATGCAAGTTACTATCTCCAACACTAATGCAGATACTGGGTTGAAACTCTATAGACATTTTAACATTTAGGGTGATATTTCTGCTTAATCTGGGACAACAGTTCGAATAGTCAAGCATTCAATTTGGCTGTGTACGGACAGCTCTTGTTAATATTTGTATTCTGTTTCCTGTTACCCTTTAAGAAATATGTTTAGTATGTTTCCCCTTAAACTATAGAAGATGTTTTGAGCAAAATCTTGTACAGATTTTGTTGACATTGAACTTTACAGAAATTAAGGTGCCCTATTCTGACAGCAGTAGAATCTGCCAGACATGTATTTCGTACATCACCTAACATTTACTTCCATATTGTGCATGTAGGGCTGTACATGGTGGTCAGAATGCGAGGAGACTTCCATTTCCTGCCCTGTGACCTATCCATGCCGATACAGGTCAGTCATACAGGGTGGCCATGAGTGAGACCAGGATGCTAAGGCATTCCCAGGTCCTAACTCATTGTTATGCTACAGTCCTGTCTCAGTCAGCTGTCCATCCGAATGTCAGAAAGGAGTGGCTGGACTAGGGATTTCTTTGGTTATAAATCTTTCAACACCTATCTCTTTTAAAGGAAATGGTACAACAGCAAGAGAAAAAAATTCAAA
Organism: Mercenaria mercenaria; assembly: GCF_021730395.1. Classification (NCBI taxonomy): domain Eukaryota; kingdom Metazoa; phylum Mollusca; class Bivalvia; order Venerida; family Veneridae; genus Mercenaria; species Mercenaria mercenaria. The sequence goes on along the minus strand of NC_069378.1, from coordinate 34,227,772 downwards.
TTCCTTCTGATTTTTGGTTAAAGCTATCAGTTGTTTTCAATATTAATGAGCACCCTAGCTATATAGTATGAAAAATTGGTAAGATATACCTGTATTATGTGAATTCAGGTGACAGGTCCTGATCAAGGGGTACGAGAATTAGAGGCCGAGTTAGGTTTGACGCTGCGAGGCTACGTTGAGGGCACATCCACAGTACCAAAAAGGCTTCAGCTTGATGAGAAAAAATTGAAAAGTTACCTGAATTGGCAGCTAAAATTACATTCTAAAGGTAAAGTTTTGTTTTCATTTATTCAAGCATTTGAATTGGAAACTTTAGAGAATATTTGTTTGTTTCAGTGTAAGTCCAAAATGTCTTCTACTAAGAGAACTGTGAACAGATGCAATATTTTCCCAAGTGGAATAGCCCAGGTTTGAATGGAAAATCTGGTGTTCAACAGAGAAAAATATTGATATCTTTCATGTATATTTAAAAAACAAAACTTCCTTCTCATTTCGAGTCTTTTTACTGATTTTGCTTCAATTAATACATAAAGTACTCGTAGACTGGCAAAGCTGTATCCCACACAGAAAATCTAGTAATGATTATAACTAACTGATAATTATAGGTTATTAGATTTGTTTCGATAAATATGCAGCGGAAATATTTCGCCACTTTAGAGCGCAGTATCATTCAGCGAAAGAATGAGTGCATATTTCTCCATCCAGATCTAATAATCTCTTTATTATCTACATATAAAATTATTATAAAAATGATTCAAATTTGTTATTAAGCCTGAGTGAAATTGAAAATATTGTCATTAAAGAGCTTTTAAATGCGACAGTATACATGAAACTGTCGTCACAAATGACGTCACGCACCCGATATGAAATTTGAACGTCAATATGGAAAAATATAAGTGTTGCAGGTTCCACTGAAACCTAACAGAGTTTATAAATGAGTATGTAATAATTTTCAGTATTTCACCAGCAGACATAAAATAAATTGTAAATATTTGACTATATTTTGTTAATTTTAGATGAGCCAATAGTGAGGTGTTTCTCTCATGGACAGTCAAATCCTACATATTTTATTAGATACGGTGGAAAAGATATGGTCCTTAGAAAGAAACCTGTGAGTCAAGTTTTATGTTCCCATTTGCTTTCTTACGTAGAAAATACTTACTTGTATTGAAAATAATGTGTCATTTCTTGAATTTTAGATATCACTCCACTGAAGTATTAGTAACTGAAATTGAAATTTTTCATGAAACCTATCAAATCGTCAACTAACAGCAGTTGTCGGGATAGCATATGTTTTAATGTTAAGAAGTACGCATCCAGTTTGCAACATTCATTTGGAGACATGTATCTTGTATGGTGATTTACTGTATGGAAACCAGTGTGATCAATCCAATTGCAATGTGACCTCTAGATATTTTGAAACCAATAGATTTCATGAGAATTGAATACAATGGGTGTATAAAATGTTGTCAGAGGGAACTGTACATGTTAAGGCATATGACATAGTTGAAAGGAGTCAGCAGTATATTTTTGTAATCAGTCTGCCAGTAAATGTGCATAATCATGTTTAACCTTTAGCCTGCTAAATTTCTTAAATGGACTGGTCCATCATTCAATTTGGGCAGTACCACTTATTATTCAAAGGGATGTTCATTGAAAATTTACTGACTGAATAGCGAACGATGCAGACCAAGATCAGCCTGCAGGGATGTGCAGGCTGATCTTGGTCTGCAATGGTCGCAAAGACAGGATCACTTGCTGCTAGCAGGCTAAAGGTTAAAATGATCGATTGCTGGCTTACAAATCTGTGAAAGGAGTTTGGAAAATTAAATGGAAGATCCTGTTTGACATGACAACTCAAAAACTAATAATAACATTACAATAACTGTGTTAATTCAACTAATGCTTACATTATTTCCTCCTCTTAACCACTTTGTGTATGCCTGTACTGAATGCAACAAGTGTCAGATTCTTAATAAAACAAATCAGATTACACATTGATTACACATTGATTACACATTGATTACTGAATGAATTATCAGTATTATCCAGAATAAAAATGATGTTTTTTCTTTTCCAGCCAGGAAAGTTATTGCCGTCTGCTCATGCTGTGGAGAGAGAATACAGAGTAATGAAAGCTGTGGGACCCCATGGTGTTCCTGTACCTAAAATGTTGGCCCTGTGTGAAGATGACAGGTGAGTAAATTCTTGTTTACATAGCTGCTTCATCATATCAATATGGTGCTTTCCTTAAGAGCATCTGCATGTAGTTTTATTTCTCAAAATTTGTGTTCCAGTTTTGGAGTGACTTATTTGGTACTGCTTACTTTCCACTGGCAGTCATTTGCAGTTGAAATGTAGACTTCAGTTTCTTGTGAGATATTTAAACATAAACTTTCCCTGATACAATGCCTGTGATTGAATGGACCTTTTGCTGAATTAGAAATTAGGCAGATCAGTATTCTAGTTCTTTGGACTTTGGGTAAACATGAAACAGTGTCAATATCATAAATATGATTTAGTTATGTAGGTTATAACTTTTATGGAATGGTGCAGATATAGAGTAAAAGTGTACTTTGAGCTGTATACTAGTACATACAGCTATATAGTATATGCATTAAATTAGGTGAAGGTCAGATTTCAGCTCTAGGTCTCCACAGTAAGGTAAAGAGAAAAAAAGAGAGAAGATTATGTGATTTAATAAAAAAATGTCTTGGTAAAGAATAGTTTTTCTTTATTTACAGTTTACTGGGTACACCATTCTACATAATGGAACATGTGCCAGGACGTATATTTCAGGATCACCTCCTTGAAGGTCATAGGCCCGAGGAGAGGACAGCTATATACCAGGAGATGGTGAAAACTTTATGCAAGATCCACTCTGTAGATATCAATGCAGCTGGACTGCAGGACTATGGGAAGCAAGGCAAGTTGTTGGAACCTGCTCCAAGATTATATATTTGAAGTTGGAGACCAGTCTGAAAACCCAGGCACCTGATTGGTTGTTTCCTAGCATGGTCTGAAAACCCAAGCGTCTGATTGGCTGTTTCCTAGCACAGTCTGAAAACCCAAGCATCTGATTGGCTGTTTCCTAGCACAGTCTTAAAACTCAAGTATCTGATTGGCTGTTTCCTAGCACAGTCTAAAAACCCCAGGTATCTGATTGGCTGTCTCCTAGCACTGTCTGAAAACCCGAGTATCTGATTGGCTGTTTCCTAACACAGTCTGAAAACCCAAGTATCTGATTGGCTGTTTCCTAGCACAGTCTTAAAACTCAAGTATCTGATTGGCTGTTTCCTAGCACAGTCTAAAAACCCCAGGTATCTGATTGGCTGTCTCCTAGCACTGTCTGAAAACCCGAGTATCTGATTGGCTGTTTCCTAACACAGTCTGAAAACCCGAGTATCTGATTGGCTGTTTCCTAACACAGTCTGAAAACCCAAGTATCTGATTGGCTGTTTCCTAGCACAGTCTTAAAACTCAAGTATCTGATTGGCTGTTTCCTAGCACAGTCTAAAAACCCCAGGTATCTGATTGGCTGTCTCCTAGCACTGTCTGAAAACCCGAGTATCTGATTGGCTGTTTCCTAACACAGTCTGAAAACCCAAGTATCTGATTGGCTGTTTCCTAACACAGTCTGAAAACCCAAGTATCTGATTGGCTGTCTCCTAACACTGTCTGAAAACCCAAGTATCTGATTGGCTGTTTCCTAACACAGTCTGAAAACCCAAGTATCTGATTGGCTGTTTCCTAACACAGTCTGAAAACCCAAGTATCTGATTGGCTGTCTCCTAGCACTGTCTGAAAACCCAAGTATCTGATTGGCTGTTTCCTAACACAGTCTGAAAACCCAAGTATCTGATTGGCTGTCTCCTAGCACAGTCTTAAAACTCAAGTATCTGATTGGCTGTCTCCTAGCACAGTCTTAAAACTCAAGTATCTGATTGGCTGTCTCCTAGCACAGTCTGAAAACCCAAGTATCTGATTGGCTGTTTCCTAACACAGTCTGAAAAGAAAGCATCTGATTGGCTGTTTCCTAGCACAGTCTGAAAACAAAGCATCTGATAGGCTGTCTCCTAGCACAGTCTGAAAAACGCAAGCATCTGATTGTTTCCTAGCACAGTCTGAAAACTCAAGCATCTGACTGGCTGTTTCCTAGCAGTCTGAAGACCCAAGTATCCTAGCATGGTTCTAAGATTTGATCAATAGCAGGGCTTTATTTCAGAAATTGGTCTGTAAGTTTAGTTTTATAACTTGGGAGTTAGTATGGATATTCAATAATTATGTCTGTTGTTCTTTTCAGAATTGCAGGCTTTAAATATTTTCAATGTTACTATCTCAAATTGACACTTACAACTGAAAGAAGGTTGGCAAAAGATAGGTTCTCAGTAAATGATGTAGCATTCAGGTAGCATAGGCTGAAACAGATTTTTTTTTTTTTAAATAAACATTCAGTCTCAAAACACAAAAATAAAAACAACATCAGGTCCAAGTAAGGTAGGACAAAGCCTTGAGCACAAATAATTAAAGCTGTCATTATCCATCTTTACATACACCACAAAGATTTAGTGGTGCTTTTGTAGTACAAGTAGAGTAGACACAGTCATTGACTCTAAAATTGTTGAAAAAGACCCTAGACCCAAACCCACACACCTAACCTTGTCGTCAAAATGGACTTTTTCAGGTGGATATTTGATGAGAAATTTTACGCGATGGGCAAAACAATATGAAGCCAGTAAGACCGGTGAAATAGACAGCATGAATAAACTAATAGAATGGATTCCTACACACTTACCTGAGAATGAACGCTGCACTATAGTACATGGTGATTTCAGGTAAGATATCTCAGTGTGAAAAATATCTGCTTTACAACATAATCTGTGAAAGTAGCAAGCTTTTTAGGGTAGTTCTGCATGTTTAAATCAATATTTTTTAAATGTGAAATTCGGTTAAACTTTGAATTTTCGAAATTTCAAGACATAAATTTAGAATATTTGCCAAATAAAAATGAGTGAGTTGTGTGCTTGATTTTTATAATACTAACTTGAAAAATTTGGACCTCATGCAAGTTTTCAAGCTGGGAATCTTACGGGAGAATCATAATTTTGATGATGTCTCCAGAATAGAATTTTCCTTGTTAGTTTCATTGTCTGTTATATGGTCAAATAAAATGTGTAGGTCCACATGCTTATTTTTGAGGTATTTGCCTATAATTTAAGACATTGACAGTTTCCAAGTGGTTTTGAAGGCATAATTTGGAATTATTTCTCATGTTACTATTTGAGCCATGCCATGAGAAAACCAACATAGTGGGTTTGCGACCAGCATGGATCCAGACCAGCCTGCGCTTCCGCACAGTCTGGTCAGGATCCATGCTGTTCGCTTTCAAAGCCTATTGCAATTATAGAAACTGTTAGCAAACAGCATGGATCCTGACCAGACTGCGTGGATGCGCTGGCTGGTCTGGATCCATGCTGGTCGCAAACCCACTATGTTGGTTTTCTCATGACGTGTTTCATTTTATCTTAAGAAAGAAAGTAATTTTGTTGTTATTATGAATGTACTCACAGGATGACTTTATGCAGGACAGTTTTTCTTTCATATGCCGTGTTCAGGCTTTATTCTGTGTTATCTGAGTATATAATGTGATGCAATGACCTTGTTTATCAGACCTTAAGGAATTTTACTAAAAGGAGATTGCATATAAAGGATTTGTATAGATCTTTTTTTTTAAGAAAAAAGAAAAGAATTTTGAAGGAACCATAATTTCCATGGACTATTGCTATTTACACTGTGTAATCATTAAAAGATTATATTTCTGATTACTGGTACATTAATTTATCTAGTTAGAAATAACAGGAAATGTAAAAGGCGGAATCAAATGCCACTTTTTGTAGAAGAATTTCAGTGGATACAAACATAATATTTTCGATGCTGCAGGAAAAGCTGGGTTTTAAAATAAATCAAGATTTCATCGTTTGCACACCTTTCATTGTTGTTGGTATGAAATGCAAAATGAGCTACAGTTCTGAAATTGAGTTAGTTTTGTTTTGGAGTGTGGTTGGATCAAATGTTTCTGTCACAATCTGCATCTGTGGCTCTAATTGTATATAAAATTGATTTATGCATCTTTTTGATATTTAAAGGGGCACACACTTCAGTGTTTCTGTCATGCAGAATTGATTAATTTAAAACTAAACATGTTTAAACATTCACAAAAATGTTAATGTTCTCGTTATATTCTGAAAACAAACTTCATAGAGCAATTATAAAACCAGTAAATCAGCAAGATGACAAGAATAATGGCCATCACAATTTGCTGTAATTTTGATATTGGATTGTAGTTAGAAACTGCTTCAGTAGCCTAGTGGTGGGACAACCCCTTCAAACACAGGAGGCAGTGAGTTTAATGCCAGGCCCCACTATACCAAAGACTTGAAAATGGTATAAGTAGCTCCCTTGCTTGGCATTCAGCATTACAAAGGAAAACTGGCTTCTATGATACCCACATGGCAATGGATTTTTTAATCAGCCTAAAGTGAATTGTACAGACTTATACATTGAAGTTTTTACAAATTAAATTGATCGTAGAAAATACTGTAAAGAAATTTGACATTATGAAAATGTCACTAGTGTGGGCTGGGAGGCCTATCCTTGATTCGAGTTTAATGTAAAGTAACAATTTCAGATTTTGAACGTTTGTTACAGATATGTTATTGTTCTTCATTGACTAATTTTGAAGTTAGCAACCGTTGTATGTGTTGTCTGCTAATATCAGGTAGTCAGATGTCAAACTTTCATTAACACGGTTTAAATCTATTGCAGTAATTGATGCAGAAGAGCAAATTTTTTGTGAGTAATTTAACATGGAACAAGCAGCGTTTAATACATGTATTATAGCTCCTGCGATCAGATTTCAGTTTGATCTATTTTATCTGAGACATAGTAGGAGTCAAAATCATAATAATAGTAAACAGTTCTAAGAAACAAATTTGTTTTTAGCATGTTGTTCTTCCTGAATATTTTCTCAGAGATAGATGGAACTATTACCTAACAGAGTGAGTGGACAACACAGTATCTACTACAGCTAAAAACAATAGTTACGTACTGTAGTAACCCTTAGAAAGGGTATTGTGTAAAGAAATGGCTTTTAATAGAGTTAACTGATGTTTTTAATTTACTGTTTCCACTAGAGCTCAGTAGCAAGGGAATTACACCTTCATATTTCAGACTGGACAACTTGATTTATCACCCCTACAGACCTGATGTTCTTGGTGTACTTGATTGGGAATTGTCCACACTTGGTGACCCTTTTTCAGATCTAGCAACAATGGCCATATGTTATTATATTCCACCTGGTTTTCCCATGTTTCCGAGTGAGTAATGGTAGAACGTTTATATGTTAGCTGCTGAATTCAGAAAGATTGTACATGTAGAGTCACGTTATGCTAGGGAGCCAGTGGCGACTATTTTATCTCCACTTAAAGTGAATCAACAGTATCAAAGTGAAATAATTATTTTTTAATTCAAGAAAAAGTTTTATGACAAAATTTCTTTCAGAATTGAACAAAGGTGCATATTTTCTGTATTGAGCAGTTGACATGTAGTCCCATATTACCTGTGATTTTGTAATGGACTCTTCTTACACATACTTCATGGAATCCTCCACTGGTTGAGTAAAGGGAGACCATACCACCTGGGATCAGTTTTGAGGATTGCATTCTGGGTACTTGTGGCAGCAAATGCAGTACCTATCACCTAGAAGAAGGGAAAAATATTGAAAATTGCGGAAGTTAAAGAAGTATATTTACAAGACTTCTTGCCTTTATTCTGTTAAGATTATGGCTGGATTGTTTCAGACTTGATAACATGGTATACTGTAAATCAGGACCAGAAGTTCTTGCAGTTTTAGACTGGGAAGTATCGACTATCGGTGATCCGCTTACTGACCTTGCTACAATGTTAAGTTGTTATTATGCGTCAAGTGACGATCATCATCCGACTATGGCATGTGAGTTAAAATACTCCAGAGCAAAACAGCATTGCTTACTTTGTGATCAGTTTTCTTCATGATTGAATAGTCTTTTTAGACAAAAATACTTTCTGTAGCAGTAATATTGTTAAAAAAAGTACATGTATCAGTAACACAAATTTGAAGTCCGATAGACCAAAAAGAATGCCTCTTTTTGAATCCCTGTAGACATAGTTTTGAATAGCAAAAAAGTAGTTTTTCTTGACTTCTGCAGCACTAGTACTCAAAATTTCAACAGATTTTTCAAGACTCTTCTAATTTTTTTTTTTAAATTGTCTATTGTCACTCTCTCAGTCTGTACAGCTAACAATAATATTGGGAATATTTATCTGCATTTGAAATCCATTCTCATTTTGTTTTCCTTTCTAACACTCTTTTGAATCTAGCAGTCGTGCTTACATCCCCTTATTTCTCCATATGTTTGTTATCTGTGTTCTGTGGTAGCTTTCTTATTTATTGGACAGACTTGCCTCCCTTCTGTATAGTCCCACAAAGAAATGTGAGTTACCTGCTCTTTGTAACCAAGAACTATGCTTACTTATATTCTGCTCCTCGTCCACAAGGTGATGCAAAATCTAGTAGATGGAACTTGCAATCAACTATTGAAACTTTCCCTAAAAGATCATTTTAGAGGGTATCAAATTGAAAATATTGCAAAACTGTAACCATAGGCTGTTGGCATCAGACCCTGTACACACAGTTTGCATCAAATTCTGTTTACAAACCATTAGGACATTTCACAAAGTCAGTATCAGACCCTATTAATACTGTCAGCACCAGACCATGTTCACATAGTCAATGTCCAATTCTGTTCTCACAGCATCAGGCCCTTTTGGCACAACCAGCTTCAGAACATTTTCACACAATCGGCATTCGTCCACCTTTAGGCCATGTTCGCAAAGTCAGCATCACACTATGATCAGACCATGTTCACACAAGACTCAGGCCATGTTAACACGTTTAGCATAAGTCCATGTCATGCAGTCCGCCCCAGCCTGAACTTACACTTGGAGGGGTACCTTTGGTCTTCCTCTGCCATGAAAAGCTGGAAAGTCACCATGTGACCTGTAATTGTGTCACTGTGACATTAAACAAACAAGAACAAAAGATACTAATGATCTCCTGGTTTATAAAGCAGTTTATATTTGCAGACTGGACAATATGGTATATCACAAAAGCACTTCAGGTATCCTGGGTGTCTTAGACTGGGAATTATCAACAATTGGTGACCCACTTACTGACCTGGCTACCATGCTTATCTGTTATTACATTCCTCAAGGTCATCCTTCTATTGCATGTAAGTCAAAGCTTTTTTGGTTACCCTTTATGTCAACACCCAGTTCTGATAACCCTTAATGCTAAACATTTCTTCTTTCCATCTGCATTTAGTATCTAACCTTTATTAGCTATGTCTGTGCAGAGTAAATACCTTGGTTCAATGATAGATATTTCCTGTACCCATTCCTTTATGAATTAACATCTTTAGAGCATCTACCGCTGTTCAGTATCAAACAAGTTTCTGTCATCCCTGGCCACAGCTTTTGTGTAATACAGAAATGCTTCCCTTGATTACTTTTTGCATGAAGGCACTTTACTCGTGAACCACTGCACCCAGGACCTTCAAACTTCACATGCTGATAGTACTTATTGAGAACACGACCCTACTAACTTTGGGGTCACAAAGGTCAAGGTCAAAGGTCAAGGTGCTTCAGGGGCATTTGTCACCATTAGTGACAGCTCTTGTTTACATTATAACTCTGTGATATTTCTCAGAATGAGGTAGGATACAGCTTTTTAAAATATTTTTTATTGCCAAATTGGCATGAACAAAACATCATACTTTTTTATTTTAAAAGTTGATATTTGAGTTTATTGTTTTGCCCAACAGACGTAAGTTTAGAGACCAGAGAATGGAACATTACCATTGGTCAGTTTAAATGTTGAGCTGAGCGTCAAACAGTCAAAGACTGACATCCAGACTGGTTGTTTAACCTTGGCCTAGGTCTCTCTTATTCAATTTCCTTGCCCCTACTAGTTAAGGTATACAGACACTTAAAGCGAAAACAAATGTTAGTCTCATAATGGCAGATTCAAATAGTCCTCAGTTATTTTGCTCTGTAGAATTATTTTCCTTATCTTTTTTTGCTGAAATCACATGACAGATCTATGCTTGACATGTAGATAGCATTTTCATAATGAAATAGTAACATGACAGAATTTGTGATGGATTCTTAGATCATACATTTCCACTACAATTGGGGGATCTCATTTTTAGCTGATATTGCAGTTTGTGTGTTTGACTAAAAATATTTTTCTTGCATCAGTTATGAACCCCACTTTCCTTCTGATTTTTCTTCAGCAGTGACAATATTCTTCAAGAAAATATATGATAGAAATATTTAAAATGGGCCCTGATGTGTGCTGCAGCCATTGGAAATATGTCAATTTTATATAAGATAAAGAAGAACAGCTATTTAATGTGTTGTAACCTTAAGTTGCCACCAGCCTAAACAGTCTTATCAAACAGTCATGATCTAATAGATGTAAAATATTTCATGTAGAGCAGCAGAATGTATACTTGCAGATTTCTGTATGAATCCTTCATGCAACCTCAAAACTGAACCCACAGTAGGAATTGGTTGTATCAAAACACTTCCATAAAGAATAAAATGCTTTATAAGTTTATATTGTAGATTTAATGTTTTAAAGGCACTTACCTCCAGATTTTGGCTAATAATAATCTTTAGTTTGGTCACATTATGAACATTGTTAGAACATGAGTTTTGTTTCTAAACTATCTGAAAAATGCTTGAGAAGGGAATCCAACCCAGGTTGCCACGGCAATGAAAATTTTCCTGCGTTCTTGATCTGTACACCACAGCAGAATACGTACTTAACAGTTGTTAGATATAAAGGTATGTAATTAAGGCTGTTTACCTCCTGTACCCCATTACAAAATTAAGGCTTTTCAATTTTAAATGGAAAAGTTGGTGAAAACAACTTAATTCTTATGTGTTTCCATAACATGTAATCTGTCAGTAACTAAGTTTCAAAGCCTTCTTAAGAAACATAGGAATAATTTTCTTATTTCTAGAATTTTCTCCTTTTTAGTACTTGTAAGATCTGGAGGCCAGTGCCTTTAAAAGATTTATATACACTCATAGACTTTTATAATCGGTCACTGTTGTAATTGCAATAACTTGGATAATATTTAAATAAACGACTGAAATTTTCTGGATCACCTTTGTTCCCAGATGCTATTTATTTATGATGGTAATTTTTCATTAAAATGCCTTAAATAAATCATGGTTGGTATACTTTATCATTTTATTTTCAGCGTAGTCTAAACAAAATATATGAAAATCATAGGTGACCGATTATAAATGTCTATGAGTGTACATGAAAGAATTATATCATTCTACAAAGTTTAAATATATTGGAGGTATAAAAGACCTAATCTGACCATATGGGAAATTGAGAATACGAGAATAATGTTTAATCAAAGTAGACCCGAGACAGCAGCATGCTTTATTGGTTAATCTCTTTCAGATGAATTCCTTGTCATAAGGTGAGTTATCAGAGAATTCTAGGCAATATTAAGACATTTTAGTGGTGTGTAAAATAGACAGAAAATCATTTTGTAGTGTTAAATTACACAGTGATATGAATTCTGTTTTGTTTGTTTGTTTTGGGTTTAACGCCGTTTTTTCAACAGTATTTCAGTCATGTAACGGCGGGCAGTTAACCTAACCAGTATTCCTGGATTCTGTACCAGTACAAACCTGTTCTCCGCAAGTAACTGCCAACTTCCCCACATGAATCAGAGGTGGAGGACTAATGATTTCAGACACATTGTCGTTTATCAAATAGTCACGAAGAACATACGCCCCGCCCGAGGATCGAACTCGCGACCCCGAGATCCGTAGACCAACGCTCTTACCTACTGAGCTAAGCGGGCGGGCTATAAACTAACAGTAACACTCATGGAAAATATGTATGCTGTCCAATATACTCCAGTGACTAATATGATGATTTATATTTTTAGCATTTATTGGCGTAGACTTGAAGGCAATGGGTATACCCTCGGAACAGGAACTTGTAGAAATGTACTGTAGAAGGATGAATATACCCGTCATCGATAACTGGGACTTCTACGTTGCCTTTAACTTCTTTAGATTTGCTGCCATCTTGCAGGGAGTGTATAAACGGGCTATTTCAGGTATTTATAACACATGCACTGGTCAGAGAATACTAAATGTTTCCAAGTTTGTTCAAGGCATACAGACACTAAATAGCCTGAGCACCTATGAAAAAATGGTAGTCGCATAATGGCGGATTCAAATAGTTCTCAGTTTTTTTTGCTGTAAGAAGGATTTTCCTTGAAATCATTGCTATATATTGGTTGAAATCATATTGCATGCCTATACTTGACATACTGGTAGCATTTGCATGTTGAAAAAAGACTCCAAACTGATTTAACATGTGAAATTTATTCATACACCCCTACCCTAAATTGTGATTGTCATTTCAGTGTAAAAATTACGGTGTGTCCGTTTGACCAGAAATATTTTTCTTGCATCAAACATGACCCCTACTTTTCTTTGGATATTTTTACAGTATTAATGTTGATCTACAAGAAAATGTAAGCTAAAGAAATTTAAAATGGGTCTAGGTATGTATTGCAGCATTGTGAAAACTTGTCATTTTATATAGAAATATAGTGGTGGCTATTTAGTGTGTTATAACCTATAAGAATTGTCACCCGGTAGATTACTAAAATTTTCTGTCGTCTGCAAATAAAAAAAAATTTGTAAACATTGCACATCAACCCAGACAATTGATTTTTGAAAGAATTAAGCAAAAAATAAATGATAATTCTATACCGGTGGGGGAAAAAGGGTGTCGGAAATGGCTTGGTTGTACGACAGTAAATAAAAATCCTAGCTTTGGAAAATAACCACAAACTGCCTGAAGAAACTGTCAGAAAACAATATATGTGCACAGACTTATGTGTCAGGCCACTGAAATATTTTTAAAAAAACCCGAAGGCCTACACGTGTCGCATATATGCCATTTTCTCTTTGTGTGAACCCGGAACATTTGAGCAGAAATTTTGGGACCAATGCTCAGGCCATAAGTTTAGGGAGTTTTCTTTCAAGGACTGTATTCTATGGTATACAGTAGTTTACTATTTTTGTATAATATTTTTGATAAATATAGCACTAATTTTATACACAACTTATACAAGGCTTATTTACATTTGTGCGGTTAATATAACTTGTTATATGTGTGCAGTGCCGGCTCAGCTGGCCACAAGGCAGCACAATAATTTTACTTATAACCATCTTTATTTCATCCTAATATCACACTCTATGCATAAGCATGATCTTTTAGGTGTGGGGTGCTAGAAAAGTCAGGCTTGGGGTCAGTGAGACCCTTTGAATAGTGTAAATCTGTATGTAATTTGTACCTATACTGGCGTGATGCAAAACGACTGCGTCTTGCTCGTGATATGTACCTAGTAGTTTTACGCAACTTGTCGTAGTACTCTGTTCTTAAAAGGTGTCTGATAACAGAAGAGCCATGTGACAGTTTTACACCATTTACCCTAGCTTTAAGGATAACAGTGTCAGCAAGCCCATGATTTAGTCTTAGAATCTGGCCATGGATACGGCCATGGCAGTTGCGGAGAAATGTAACATTTTTGGGCAAGCATGCATTGTAGGATCTGTTTTACTGCTTCACATTTCTGTGTAGATGTTAAAAATTTAGTTTTTCTATGCTTTCTGGACCAAGGAGAATTTCAATACATTTCCTGAGTAAAGTCTCATCATCATCAGTCATTTTAAGCCCGACATTGTCCAGCATATAGTTTTTTGCTTTTCTGTAGTTGCCAGAACAAACCAAGCTGTATTTAGAACATAAGGTACCACAGTAACCTTTGAAACATAGTACTATTTCTGAAATTATATTAGGCATTTTGTGTTTTAATTACTTTCAAATTGCTTTTGTACTTCTTATGTGCACTTGATAGCTCTGAAACACACCAGATTTAATAGATAGAGCAAATCTGTTTTTAGATTAGACTTCTGTTTACCACGGAACATTTGTCACTAAATGGTGCCCGGTTAATTTGCCTTTTTAGAGAATTTGCTAGGTGCCTCACATCTTTCAAGTGCACAGTTTTAGTTCCTTGACCTTTGTCTACATCAGAATGACCTTTAGAATCTCCATCACCTGTGTGGTGTGAAATCTGAAGATCTTTAGTAATATCCTTAGATACCATTTCATTCCATTTGAGCAGAGACCAGGTGTGCAGTATCAACACCTTTTTAGTTACATTTTGACATGAATAGTTGGAGAGAACTTGAATACCATGGCATGAGATATGACTTTAGCTATAGAATGCAAAAATAAAGCAGTATTGTTGCATTTGAGATGAAAAAAAAGACAATTTTTTCCCATTTTTTACTGAAAAATAAGCTTTTTTTTTAACAAAAAAAATTCACTAAACACTAATTTTGTTCTTATTTTATCACAGTTGCATAATTATAAGTTTTTTTCAGTGTGGTTGTCTATCCGCACTTGCTGGTGGTATATTTGATGTAATATCTTACGGGTTTTTTGAAAAAACAGCGTTTAATGACTATATGTGATTCACCAAATTTAACGGCTTAAACCGCAGTCTTGGACAAAATGATGGCTGTACAAAAATAGTGATTTTGAGAAAACTACTGGTTTGTTTGGGCTGAAACTTGTTTTATAAGCTGAATATAGATGAAACTTCACATAGAGAGCAAAAAGCTGAAAAAAAAAAAAATCATATTTCCTTATTAGGCATACAGACACTAAATAGCCTGAGCACCTATGAAAAAATGGTAGTCGCATAATGGCGATTCAATAGTTCTCAGTTTTTTTTGCTGTAAGAAGGATTTTCCTTGAAATCATTGCTAATATATGGTTGAAATCATATTGCATTTCCTATACTTGACATACTGGTAGCATTTGCATGTTGAAAAAAGACTCCAAACTGATTTAACATGTGAAATTTATTCATACACCCCTACCCTAAATTGTGATTGTCATTTCAGTGTAAAAATTACGGTGTGTCCGTTTGACCAGAAATATTTTTCTTGCATCAAACATGACCCCTACTTTTCTTTGGATATTTTTACAGTATTAATGTTGATCTACAAGAAAATGTAAGCTAAAGAAATTTAAAATGGGTCTAGGTGTGTATTGCAGCATTGTGAAAACTTGTCATTTTATACAGAATATATAGTGGTGGCTATTTAGTGTGTTATAACCTCAAGGCAGTTTTAGCTCATCCTATTTTTCAAAAAAAAAAAAAAAAAAAGAAATTTACAATTTACAAGGTATTGTTATCACTTGGTTGTTGGCCTCTGTGAGTATTGGTGTCTGCTTCAGCATTGTTCAAGATTTTTTTCTCTTGAAAGCTATATTATAAGAGTTTAGGAGCTGTCATTAGGCAGAGTTCCTACAGTTTCCAGGAAAAAGTCCAGTTAAGGTCAAGGAATTGTCAGGGAATTTTGAAAATTGTCAGGGAAATTTGAAAATTCAGAAATTGTCCGGGAGATGTTCAACTGTCAGACCGATGATCCTCAGTTTCTTCTAAGCTGGGGCAATTTCTTATTGACTGTTAAATTATGACCCCTTTTGTATTTTGATTTTATGTGTTAAGCGTGTTAATTAACAGTTTTAACATAGAGATTAAGCTAACAAAACTTGAAGATTCGTACATTATAGTTAATATTTTATAGTTTTTCAACTTCATATTGCTTTAGTAAAAAATTTTAATACAACTGTGTTTAGATTGTCAGGGAAGAGGGAATTTTCAGGGTTTTGTTGTACATAAAATTTTGGTAACTATGTTCAGTGAGTAAGTAGGCCAAGAACCATACATCTCACATACGTTTTGTCAGAAATATAGTCCTTTAATACCTTAGAAATTTAACTCTTGAACACTATATAAACTATAGTTTTGCCATTTTGTACACTTGTTTATTATCATAAGGTACGTAGATGAAGAACAATACCAGTGTGTCACATGTGTTTGTCAGAATTTGGCTCTTTTTGTACATAAGATCAGATTTCTTTTTTGTTTAGGTTCACTAACTTGAATACTATAAGAATCAGAACTTTGAACTTTGTGCATGTTTATTATCATTAAACATGTAACTAGGTCAAGAACCATAACTCTCTTGCATTTTATTAGAATTATGGCCCTTTTTTAACTTTATTGATTGATTGTTTTGTTTAGGTTAGTTTTTAGGAATACTATAGCTTTGAAACTTTGTACACTGTGTATTATCATTAGTTGAAGTAGGCCGAGAACTATAATTCTCATTTGCATTTTATCAAAGATATCACAATGTTTTACTTAAAAAGTTGGTATTTTTAGGCTATTTCTTGTACAGGTCTACCTTTCTTGAATACTAAACCTTTGCAGCTTTACACAATTTTGTATCATCAGTAAGTGAGTAAGAAAGTGAAGAATCAAAACTCTTTTTATTACATATTGCCTTATGTCAAGCATTTATAGATGAGTTTTGGCACACGTAGGTGGTAATATTGTTTTAAAAGATGTTAGAAAGTTTGTTTATAACAAAAGGCAATCCAAAAAACAATGTATTGCGCAATACCTGCTGAATTTGATCTTTTCATTTTAGACAATATAAATTTTAAAACAAAGTTTAAGGCCAAAAAGATGATTTATTTCCCTCCGAAAGAAATATTTGCTTGAAACATTATGTTGCTGGTATTTAAACCAGGACAGTTTAAGCCCAAATTTGACTGCAAAATTAATGTTGAATTGATTCACTGGTATAAGGGCATGGCTCATTCATTTTCAATTAATGCAACTGTGATTACAGATAAGATATGGTTATTTTTTATCATTAGCATGATAGTTAATGTTGTTTTTTTTTCTTTCAATAAATGTTAGTAGCTTTGAGCTTTGAAGATGTATGCATCATTAATAAATAACTGAAATTTTCATTTATTAGACAGTAAAACCACAATTCATCCATCTGTATATATTTATGTCTTGATATAAATAAAAATAAAAGTACGTTTTTAAAATGATTATGTACAACTAGATGGCAAATGTCAATTTTAAGGCTAACCTTTAAATATTGTTTATTTGCAATGCTCCAATAAACCCATAAAATATTGGAAGTGTCTAGCCGTCCGGTAACCGGACGCCTAGCCTGCGTTCTAGTCGTCCGGTTACCGGACGGCTAGCAGATCCTCAGGGGATTTTCTAGTCGTCCGGTAATTGATTTCTTAATGAATAAGTAATGATTTTGTATAGTTTTAATTGTTATTTACTTAAAATATCAATACTTATCTGATTTTTCAGTCGATTAAACGCAAGAGATCGTGTTTGTTTACAAATCCGTTGATATTCTATATTTAGAAATGATAAAACATTGATCGCCGAACGTCCATATGCTATTTTGTAAAAAGTGATGTTTTTTTCTAACGGCCTAAACTTTAATTATTAAAACACAAATTTATATATATTTTTTGAAGAATGGAAAGCTTTAAAAAAAGCAATTCATTCATTAATTTTGACTATAATTATTTCAAAATAAAATGGATTAATTATGAACGCTTAACAAAGAAGTATTAAAAAAAGCTTAACTACTGTTTTTCTTAAAGTTTTGAACATCACGCTGCCGCTTTTGAAATTAGATGTCATTTAAAACAGTTATTCATTAAAAAAATATTTGAATACTAAAATATGAAAATTTGAAAGTACTTAAAAACTGTTTTAATTTTGAAAATCCAGTGAAAAAGTTGTTAAAATTTAAAAATTCCGATCCCATAAAAGCCTCCAGATGAACAGATTTTAATAAGTGACGTTACGTCAATCTCGCCATTATTGAGTTCGGCAAACTTCCATTTTATCGGCTGAATAATGCAGTGATTTATTGTAAATGTTTATAGTATGTATTTACACAAAATTTTGTTTGCAGATAAGTATCGATATCTTAAGTAAATAACATTAAAACTATATAAAATCATGTCTTATTCATTATGAAATCAATTACCGGACGACTAGAAAATCCCCTGAGGATTTGCTAGCCGTCCGGTAACCGGACGACTAGAACGCAGGCTAGGTGTCCGGTTACCGGACGGCTAGACACTTCCTAAAATATTCCCCTACCTAATTTTCTTTTAATCTGAAGTTACCTTTTTTAGTTCAAAAATTAAATATCTTATCACCTATTTTCAGTCACCCATTACTTTAGTCCATTGCAAGAATACTGGTAGTTTAAATTAAGATAAGTCATGTAAAATGTGAGAATTATTTATTATTAGCCCTGCTACAACTTCAGTTTATTCTGTCTGTATTTCATTTAATTCTGTGTGACTGGTAGAAAGTAAATGTAAAAAATACCTGCCTACCTACTTTTCTCGGTCAGAGCACAGCAAACAAACAATTTTTTAAGGATGGCCTAAGGTAGTGAAGATATCAAAGTTTGGTGTCAACAATTAGAATAACAGGTGTCCTATATAATGTTTAGATTGTTTGGATATATAACAGGAAGACACTGTAAGAGTCTTTTCTTTCTGTCTATACCTTTTCTGTCAAATTGACAGTTAATATGCAATATATTGCATTTAATTTTACTCCAGCTACATATGTTATTTACAGTCAATCAACAAAATCATATATAGTATGATTGGGTTTTTTTTTTTTTTTTTTTTTTTTGGTTTATTGCAAACCTAAAACAAATGAAAATATTCATTATTTATTAATTTGATTCATACCTGTTAATAATTAAATATCACTCATTGAGCTTGGAATATGTACATAATCCCAGCTGCACAATTTGACAAAGGCAGACAAAATCCACACTTTGACTTTTTTTAACTATATACATATTTTCACTTCATTCCATTTAAAAATTGATATTTATTTTAAAATTTTTATTTTGATAATTATTTGTTACTTTTCATTTTAATGTTTTTGTCCAGCAAAAGAAAAATGGTGATTTTATCTGCCTCAGACCATCAAATTGGTAGTGGTTGCAAGCTTTGATTTATTACAGAGCCAATACAAAATTTTAAACTATACTGTAGTTTAAAAGCCTAGGGCGTCAACCTCCAATCTATTACAGGGCCAATACAAAATGTTAAAGTATAGTTTAAAAGCTTAGGGCATCGACCTACAATCTATTACAGGGCCAATACAAAATGTTAAAGTATAGTTTAAAAGCCTAGGGCGTCGACCTCCAATCTATTACAGGGCCAATATAAAACGTAAAAGTATAGTTTAAAAGCCTAGGGCGTCGACCTACGATCTATTACAGGGCCAATGCAAAATTTTAAAGTATAGTTTAAAAGCCTAGGGTGTCGACCTCCAATCTATTAAAGGGCCAATACAAAATGTTAAAGTATAGTCTAAAAGCCTAGGGCGTTGACTTCCAATCTATTACAAGGCCAATACAAAATGTTAAAGAATAGTTTAAAAGCCTAGGGCATCGACCTACAATCTATTACAGGGCCAATACAAAATGTTAAAGAATAGTTTAAAAGCCTAGGGTGTCGACCTACAATCTATTACAGGGCCAATACAAAATGTTAAAGAATAGTTTAAAAGCCTAGGGTGTCGGCCTACAATCTATTACAGGGCCAATACAAAATGTTAATAGGGCATCAACCTATCTATTACAGCGCCAATACAAAATGTTAAAGAATAGTTTAAAAGCCTAGGGCATTGACCTACAATCTATTACTGGGCCAATACAAAATGTTAAAGAATAGTTTAAAAGCCAAGGGAGTCGACATACAATCTATTACAGGGCCAATACAAATTGTTAAAGAATAGTTTAAAAGCCTAGGGCGTCGACCTACAATCTATTACAGCGCCAATACAAAATGTTAAAGAATAGTTTAAAAGCCTAGGGCGTTGACCTACAATCTATTACAGGGCCAATACAAAATGTTAAAGAATAGTTTAAAAGCCTAGGGCGTCGACCTACAATCTATTACAGGGCCAATACAAAATGTTAAAGAATAGTTTAAAAGCCTAGGGTGTCGACCTACAATCTATTACAGGGCCATTACAAAATGTTAAAGTATAGTTTAAAAGTCTAGGGCATCAACCTATCTATTACAGCGCCAATAAAAAATGTAATAGTTTAAAAGCCTAGGGCATCAGTCTCCTATCTAGTACAGGGCTAGTGCAAGTCTTAGGTCTTGGGACAGTATGACATACCTCAGTCCTATTACACGGCCAGTTTGTAATTTAAGCCTGAAAGGTCAGGACAGTGTAACAGAACTCTCTATTACAGGGCCAATGCAAAATGTTTTTCACAGCCTGAGGACTTGGGACAGTATTACAGACCTCTGATCCAATACAAAATAAAGGGTTTATTAACATTAAATTACCTTTAATCAAACCCTACAGGTTACTCTGTTTGCTCTGTATCTTTTTTTCCCCTCACATGGTTACATCAAAGGTCAAATAGATTACTTCATGTCTGATCTGTATCTTTTTATCCCCTGAAAAATCAGAATCATAACGAACAAATAACTTGTTACAAATATTGATTATAATGAGACCATGTGCAAAGCACAACTTTAGTCATGTTGTTTCAAGGTCAAATAGGGAATTTTCATCTTCTACCCAGTGAAATTCTGATACAGAATTTGAATTGATCTACCTTTCATCACATTTTTTATGCTATGGCCAAATTTTTAAGGTATAAATTCACATTTCCATTTAAATGGAGCGTTTAAGGACACATTTGCCTTTTTTCAAAAGCAACCAATTTCACCATTAAAATGCAAGATACATGTCTATAATACTAGAAGTTGCAGATGACAGAAAAGTTAATTTGTATTTTCTTTATCCGTACTAAGGTCAAGCTAGTGCACCAAATTCTGAACTTGTTGGCCTGTATGCAAAGGAGGTAGCCAATAAAGCTTGGGAGATTGCATCCAAGAGCAACATTAAACCGACCAATCAAAAAGCAGGAACACTGTCAGGAAATAGGATTCTAAGCACGTCTGCAACATCAAAACATGGCGGGATTGCAGGTATTTATTATGTGAATACTTGCCAGTTATGTTCTTTGTTGAATGACATAACTAGCAGCTTGAATTCAAAATTAACTTTCTTCCCACATTTTTTTGTTATATTCTGTTACTTTATTTTTAGCTTGATCTGATTTTGAAAAAAAAATCTTCAAGGTATTGTCGTCACTGATCGTCGGTGTAGGACTGGCATCAGCGTTGTTTAAAAAGTTTCTTTTTTTGGAACTACAGCTTTGAACTTTGCACACTTGTTTTTCAACAATTAGGTGACTTTGTAGTCCTTGAACATATTTGTTAGATTATATAGAAAATTATGCCCTTTTTTGTTACTTAGAAAATTAGATTTTCTTGGTTAAAATTTGTGTTTTGGTCCATCTTTTCTGAAAAGCTTTCAAAGCTACAGCTTTGAAAAATTTGACGCACTTGTTAATCATCATATGTGAGTAAGTAGACCAGGAATTATAACTCTAACCTGCATTTTGTCAGAAATATGGCCCATTTTAGCTCACCTGTCACATAGTGACAAGGTGAGCTTTTGTGATCAACCTTCGTCCGTCGTCCGTCGTCAGTGCAGTGCGTTTCGTGCGTGCGACCTTGCGTTGCGTCCGGCAACAATTTGCTTGTCTGCAAGATAGTGGGTTTCATTTATGATTTTTATTTTAACCAATTCATTGCACACTACTTGTATCACCATAAGATCTCGGTACCTTTCTGAACTGGCTGGTCCATTATGGGTGCCAGAGTTATGGCATGACAAGGGCCCCCCCCCCCCAAAATTAGATATTTTGACCTTGTCTGCACACAGATTCTTGAGCAGCTTTATTATTGATTTGATTTTTACTAAATGGCACACAAATTGTATCTTTATGATCTTGGTTCCTTTCTTGTATAAGGGCACAGATTCCTTTATGGGTTCAAGAGTTATGGCCATGAAAGGCCAGAATGAGCTATTGTTTTGACCTTGTCTGCACAATAGCAGCTTCATTGTTGATTTGATTTTAACCCAAACTTCCACACAACTTGTATCACCATAAGATCTTGGTTCAATTTCTTGACTGGCGAGATTCCTTTATGGGTTCCAGAGTTATGGCCCTGAAAGGGCCAAAATTAGCTATTTTGACCTTGTTTGCACAATAGCAGCTTCATTTATGATTTGAAGTTATAATCAAACTTGCACATAACTTGTGTCACCATAAGATCTTGATTCTTAGTTGAACGGGCAGATCCCATAGGGTTTCAATGTATGCCCCTGATAAGGGCCAAAATTAGCTATTTTGACCTTGTTCTGCACAATAGCAGCTGCATTTATGATCGATTTTAAACCAAACTTGCACACAACTTGTATCCCACAAGATCTGGTTCTTTTTTGAAATGGCCTGGATTTCTTCATGGGTTCAAGAGTTATGGCCCCTAAGGTTCCCAAAATTGGCTATTTTGGCTTTTGCAGCCAGATAGAGACTTCTTTTTTGGTTTTATTTGATACATAAACCTTCATAAATAACTTCAACAACAATTATCCTTGGATTCCATGACAAATCAGATCCAAGCGTAGGTTCATGGAGTGATTTATATTGATTACCTCCTGATTGTAATCTAAAATGGGAATTTATTTTACTACCAGAAATTTTATACACAAGAAACAACTGCAATATTCACAGTTTACTACTTGTTTATTTGTACATTTTAGATATGATGACACTAATGCCAAAACAAGTCTAATATGTAATTCACATTTATATTAAATAAAGTTATTATTATAGTTTGGCAAAGTTTGGCCACTCCATGTTTGTCATTAGTAAGCCCTGTCGACCGGGAGGAAACCAGACGCGCCCGTAAAGGCACCACATCATTATCCACGGTTGGGCTGTGAAAGCTACAATCTGCACACACGTACCGCATTGGGGTTATCACAGTTCACAAGTAATTAAAACCCCCCATAACTCGACGGTTGGTGTCAAAGTAATGGAGGATATTTTGCGGACCAACGGAGCAAGGCTAGTAATCAGTGTTCTAAGCCAAAGCGAGCAAGGCTACAGTTCCACGCTATATTTAGCGGACCAATGAGCAAGGCACGTACTGGAATTCTAAACATGGAAATTACTATAATGATGCAAGGCTACAGTACACCACGTAATTAATCATTCCCCTTAACTCGACGGTTTGGCTACGAGTTAATGAAGGGAGAATATTTAGCGGACCAACGGAGAGCAAGGCAACGTACTGTAATTATAAGCTAGGCTACTATACTATACTAATGTGCAAAGCGCTTTGACATATGGCAAGGCTATGGATACACATTTAAGCATGGCTAGTTAGATATTGCCAAAGCACTAGTAGCAATAGCCTTTTACACAGTAACATCATACGATGACAACGTTACAAAGCTGCTGCGATCGCCCCTGCGGTCGACAGAATTTTTACCGGGCTCTAATACTTAATTTATTAGGAGTGTCGTAAGTTTAAAGATATAATGGATGAACCTGGATCTCTATCTGTATAACTTAAATGTCTATTAGTCCTAATTCCAGTACTTGGGAAATTATCATCTCTGGTTTCTCATCATCAACCTCTGGAAAATGTTAATACACAAATTGGATTTGTCTGTTTCCACGTTTGTTTTTTGTAGCCAGGAATCTGTCAGTTCGTTCAATGTAAGGTTGCCTGCATTTTGTTCATTCCGATGTTAGCATTCCAAATGGCAGCATATCATCTGTAAATAAGTCACTTCACAGAAAACAGTCAGAGTGCCATAGCAGAATTTTTAAAATGCAATAATATAATTAATTTTAGCTTTAAAATCAGTTATTTTTATCATTGGGATGTGGCGAGAGGGGGCAATTTAACATCGATATGATACGCTAGCAGTACACCTTAAATTCAACTGTAAATATTGCACGTGTCCGAAGTTAATATAACACTTGAGTGGTTCCAGATGCTAAAGGCGTTCTTCATTACTTATTGTGTTTAGACAGGTAACCAATTAAATCACATAACATGATTACTTGACTTCAACGATAGTTTCTAGTTTTCAACCTAGCAACAAGATAGCGATTAATTTGTGAGAAAATAAAGTTAATTTTTGTAGGCAAAAAATCATTTTTATTATATCAGTAGGTACTTATGGGACTAATTTGAAATATAATTATTGTCTTTAGTTGACTGAGCAATTCAGGGTAGATAACGATGGACTGATTTTATGTCTAATTACCTCCCTTTATATAAATTTAAAATGGGTATATCTCGTAACTATGGAAGATTACCGATCTGAAATTTCATTTATCGATCAACAGATTTTTTCGGCAGATCCTTCTTTGTTCACTTACATTTAAAAATTTTCATTTTACTCCCTTTAACGGTTTACTATAAATAGGTATTTTTAGTAACTTTTTGTTATTGGCAGTAGGGATAAACCTGTGAACATGTTATGTGGTTCATATGGATGGTACCTCAATTTTTAGGTGTGTATTTTGGACATATCTGTACCTTATAAGAATTTTTTTTTTTTTTATGGATAAATTCTTCCTTTGTGTTACTGTCCTTTGGATTAGATATTTTTTCTGAGGACCTTCTTGTCACTCAAGTGCCAGTGATAACAGCTGGTGAGGCGATATAGGCCATCATGCCCTCTTGTTAGTTCACTGTCACATAGTGACATGATGAGCTTTTGTGATCACCCTTCGTCCGTTCTTCTGTTCGTACGCGCGTTCAACTATTTCTTGTCTGCCAAGATAGTGGTTCTTATGATTTTATTTAAACCAACTTGCACCACAATTGTATCACCATAAGATCACCCGGTATCCTTTCTTTGAACTAGCGAGTTCCCATTATGGGATTCCAGAGTTATGGCTCGGGGAAAGGGCCAAATTTGCTATTTTGACCTTGTCTGCATCACATAGCTGCTTTTTTTATGATTTGATTTGTTCCAAATTGGCACACAACTTGCTATCACCTATATAGGATATGGGTTCCTTTATTGAACTGGCCTGTTTCCATTATGGGTTCGCATTATGGCCATGATTTGGACAGAATAGCTTTTTTGACCTTGTCTGTACAATAGCTGCTTCATTTATTGATTTGATTTTAACCAAACTGGCACACAATTGTATCACCATAAGATCTTGGTTACTTCTTGATATGGCGAGATTCCTTTATGGGTTCCAGAGTTATGGCCCCTGAATAGGCCAGAATTAGCTTTTTTGACCTGTGTCGCACAATAGCAGCTTCATTTAGATTTGAATTTTAATCAAAACTTGCCACAAAACTTGTGTCACCATAAGATCGCGGTTCATTTCTGGAACGGCCAGGCCCATATTGGGGTACAGAGGTATGGCCCTGAATGGGACCAAAATCGGCTATTTTGACCTCTGTCTGTACTATTGCAGCTTCATTTTTGATTTGATTTTAACAACTTGCACACAACTTGTTTCAACACTTGATCTTGTTCCTTCCTTAATGGCCAGATTCCCCATGGGATTCAGGTGTTATGGCCCTTAAGCGTCCAAAATCGGCTTTTTTGGCTTTTGCAGTCCATACAAGAGCTTCATTTTTGTTTTTTTGATACAAACTGCCGATATTTCTTGCAACATCTATAAATCTTGGTTTCCTATGGTCAATATAATCAGATCAGTTGTAGGGTCCAATGTTATTTTATATTGTTTACCTCCCTGATTGTAATCAAAATGGATTTTTATCTGGTTGTACTTATAGGACTTATTTGATAATTTCATTTTTGTTCTTAGTTGGACTGAAGACAATCAGGGTAGATATCTATGACTGATCTTATGTCTAAATTACCTCCTTTGATTTCAAAGTAAATTGGTGATTTCTCCGTATACTAATGAAGGATAATGATCCGAATTTTCATTTATGCCTAATTATTTATTTGGAGATACTTCTCTTTTTTGTTCACTGTACAATATTTTTTTTAATTTAATTCCCTTTTACGTTAATTTAATTGCGTATTTTTGGTTAACTTTGTTTATTATTGGCCATAGGGAAATAACCGAGACATTTGTTCCTTTGTACAACATGGCTGGTACTCCTATTTTCGACGTGTATTTTGACATATCTTTACCTTGTAAAGTTCTTTTCTTCTTTTTGGTTAAATTTCTTCCCTTTGTGTTTCCTGTCCTTTGGATGTTAGATATTTTTTCTGAGGTCCTTCTTTGTCTCAGGTTGCAAGGAGAAAGGTGTGGCTTGTAGGGCCATCATGGCCCTCTTGTGTTGTTTCCCCCCACTGGGGGAGACATATTGTTTTTGCTTGTCTGTCCGTGCGTCTGTCACAATCATTTCAGATCAATAAATGGAGAGAACCATTGAGTTAGAACCTTCATAACTTCATAGGTTGGCAGCGGTTTTGGAGTAGACGGACCCCTATTGTTTTGGTGGCACTCCATCAATGGTCAGGTCACAGGGGCCTGCACATGATTAAACCATTTTCGTTCATTAATTTGTGAACCACTTGACACAGAATGTTGATTCTTTATAGTTGATGTGTCTTGCAAAGTAGATGATCCATAGTGATTTGGGGGGTCACTCTATTATAAAGGTCAAGGTCCACTGGGACTGAAACATGGGAAAACCATTTCCAATCATAACTTGTGAAGCATTGACCCAGATTGTTGATACTTCATAGGATTATTGGACATGCAGAGTAGATGACCCTATTGATTTTGGGGTCTCTCTATGAAAGGTCTAGGTCTAAGGGGGTCTGACATGGGAAAATCAATTTCGTTCAGTTACTTGAGAAAACACTTGTCCCAGATGTTGAAACTTCATAGGGTGATAGGGACTTTCAGAGTAGATGACCCCTCTAGTTTTTGGGTCACTTTATCAAAGGTTCAGGATGCAGCTGATCTAGTACATGGAATAATTCCATGTTCAGTCATTATCGTTGAGTTACTCTTTTGACCTTGATTCTGCATTATGTCTTAGGGTGAGTGGTCTTTAATGTTGGGTGCAGGTCTAGAGGGGGGGGGGTAGCTGGATAGCATGCATTATGGGATTGGGCTATGATAGGGGTCCCGGTTATGTGTTAGTTTTCGCGGGGATGGCACTTGATATTGAGGAACCATTGGACCTACAGTATTCAGGGGTGATTTCCTTTTTTGAATTTGGGGGATGATGGTCATGGCTGTGGTGATGTGCCCTTAGGTGGGGCTGGGCTTCGCGTGCTTCCTTGGTCTCTGCTCTATGGGATATGGGGTGCGGTTTCTGGGGTTTTTACCGGGTCATTGGATGTTCGGGTGTTTCATCGTTGTCCCTGTAGGGGGGTTAAGTTAGGGGTGGTAGGGTGCGCTGGATCTGTGTTGGCGTGGTTGCCATTATGTGATTGGGGACCACTTTCATGCATGGCGGGAGAGGGGATTGTGCGAGTGGGACAAGATTGTCTTCTCTAATATTGTACCTTTGGCTTGGCGGGCGTGTCATTGGAGAAGGTGAGTCCTTTTGATGACTTCGTGGGCGGTTAGGTGTTTTGGGGTTGGTTCTTTGGTTGATGTAATTTTTTGTTTTGGTCTGTCTTTTCTGTAAAAAAACTAATAACAACGACCTACAGCTTTGAAACTTTGCACCACTTTGTTATCATCAATTAGTTGGTTTTTATTTTTTTTGTTTTTGTGAACCATAACTTTAACCTGCATTTTTTACACATCCAGAGCCAAAGGCTCAGGGTGAGCTATTTCTGAATTCGTTCACCGTCCGGCGTCATCGTTCCGGCTGGTCCGTTGTCCGTCGTTATAACTTTACTTTAAATCGACATCTCCTCATAACGCTAGGCCAATTTATCCTAACTTCACGGGAATGTTTCTTGGGTGAAGCTCTACAAAAACTGTTCAAAGAATTGAATTCCATGCAGATCTCTGGTTGCCATGGCAACCGATAGGAAAAACTTTAAATTTCTTCTTCTCAAAAACCAGAAGACCCTAGGGCTCTAGTTATTTGGTGTGAAGCCCATTGCCTAGGGGACCTCTACCTTTTTTATTCAAATCATGACCCGGCGGTCAATAAATTGACCCTGCCCCAGGGGTCACTTGATTTTACATAGGAAAATCTTAAAAAATCTTCTCTCAGAACCAGAGCCTAGGAATCTTAGTTATTTGACAGGTTGAGCATTGCATAGGTGGGACACTCTACTAAAGTAGGTCAAATCTTGACCCCGGGGTCCAAAATGACCCCGCCCCAGGGGGTCACATTGATTTTACTTAGATTTCTATAGGAAATTCTTTCAAAAATATATTTAAAATTATTAAACCAGAAGGCTAGAGCTTAGATATTTCACATGTAGCATTGCCTAGTAGACCTCTACTTAAATTTGTTCAATTCATGACACCCGGGGTCAAAATTGGCCCCGCCCCCTGGGGTCACTTGATTGTGGTATAAGAAAATCTTCAAAATATTTTCTTAAAATAAACCAGTAAGGCATAGTTCTTAGTTATTTGGATATGTAGCTTTGCTAGTAGACTTCTACAAAATTTGTTTTCAAATTTGACCCCTCGGGGAGAAATTGACCCCGGCCCCATGGGTATACTTGATTTGTTACATGAAAAATCTTCAAAATTTCTAAAAATATACCAGAAGGCCTAGAGCTTAGATATTGACTGTAGCATTGCCTTGTGGACCCTTCAAAATTGGTTCATCTTGACCCCCCCCCCACAGGTAAATTTGACCCAGCCCAGGGGTACTTGAATGTTACATAGGGAAATTCTTCATAAATTTGCTAAAAATAAACAGAAGGCTTAGAGCTTAGGATATTTGATATGTAACTTGCTAGTAGACTTTCTACAAACTTTATTTCAAATCATGACCCCGCGGTTAAAATTGGCCCCACCCCAGTGGGGTTACTTGATTTGTAATTGGTTAGTCTTCCAAAATTTCTAAAATATTTCTGTTTGGACATTTGTTTAATGTAATCATATTACTCGGGTGAGCGATCCAGGGTCATCATGACCCTCTTGTATCAGAATTATGGCCCTTTTTGTACTTAGAAAATTTGAATTTCTTAGTTAAAATTCTTGTTTATGTCGATCAAGAGCCATAAGTCTGATATGCATTTTTGTCTGAATTTTAACCCTTTATGTACTTAGAAAATTTGAATTTCTGTTTAAAGTGCACTTTCCTTGATTTCTGTAAGAGCTGTAGCTTTGAAACTTTAAACACTTGTTTATTAGATTAGATTACATGACTAGTATGTAGGTCAAAAGCCATAACTCTCTTGCATTTTGTCAGAATTATGGGCCCTTTTAACTTATAGAAAATTCGTATTTCTTGGTTGTTATTTGTAAAATTCGTATTTCTTGGTTGTTATTTGTTTAAGTTCACTTTTCTTGAATACCTTCTATACCTTTGAAACCTCATACATTTTTATATGCCCATCTCTGAAAGAGCAGGGCATATTATGTGAACACCAGTGGCAGTGGGTGGAGGGCGGTCGGCGTCCAAAGCATGTCCGCTCTCTAAGTCAAACAGTTTTCATTTGATCTTCACCAAACTTGCTGACAATGTTTGTGGGCATAATATCTGGCCAGATTAGTAAGCAGCCAAATCGCCACAGGCCCTCTTGGTTATGGCCCTTGAATTACTCGAAAAAACTGTGAATTTGCCTTGTCGCTCTCTAAGTCGAAACGTTTTCATTCGATCTTCACCAACTTGCTGACAATGTTTGTGGGCATAATATCTCAGCCAAGTTTGATATCCACCCAAAATCGGACCCAGGGCACTCTAGGATTATGGCCCTTGAATTATTCCAAAAACTGTGAATTTAGCATTGTCCGCTCTCTAAGTCGAACAGTTTTGATCCGATCTTCATCAAACTTGCTGACAATGTTTGTGGGCATAATATCTCGTCCAGGTTCGATAACCAGCGAAATCGCCCCAGGCACTCTCTGATTAACGCCCTTGAATTACTCGAAAAACTGCGAATTTAGCCTTGTCTGCTCTCTGAGTCGAACAATTTTCATCCGATCTTCACCAAACTTGCTGACAATGTTTGTGGGCATAACTTTTTTTAACATATTGTTCAGCACTTGCAGACGAGCGTTGGCACCCGCAGGCAGTGCTCTTATATTATATATTATGAAAATTACTTTGATTCATGAATGAAATTTGGGTCTGTTATGTCACTACCCTTTAGATTTATGGGAAAACTTGTATATAAAGATTACAATCTGATTTAGCATTTATTACTTACAAATGACATATTCACAGCTTGTAAAGTGTTGAAATTGTCCAATGAGAATCTTACACTGGTTATTTTAACCTTACATGCTGGGCACTTTGTTCTGCCTTTGATGACCAGTGTAGATAATGATCTAGATGCCACTTACATTGCAGTCTGATCAAGATCTACACTGTTCCTATTCAGTCAGTTTCCGTTTTGGTAAGCCCCCCTTTTAATTTAAGTTGTGGTGCTAATCCAGATTGAAAGATGGACATGCTCCATTATAGAATTTTAGCAGGTGTATGGGTTTATATAGGACTGGTGTACTGTTATCCTAGAAGGGATTCGATATAAATTGTTTGTTCAAAATAAAGGCTTTTAACTGGAGATTATAAGATATAACTAGGCTCAGTTTTCTGTTGTGTTAACATATTCTGCTTACCGGTACAATGTATATACTGATTTAGACAAGTACATAGTAGAATCGTTAAATTTTTTTAGCACAAAATTTTGTGCGGTTTTTTACTAGGATGTGAATTCGTGGATTTGAATTTTTGAACATAAAATGAACGTGAATACTTGTCCGAGCACGAAATCCACAAAAATGAGTCACCCACAGATAATAATGTTTGCACAGCAAAAGGTAACTGAGCCACGCCATGAGAAAACCAACATAGTGGGTTTGCGGAACAGCATGGATCCAGACCAGCCTGCGCATCCGCGCAGTCTGGTCAGGCTTCCAAGCTGTTCGCTTTTAAAGCTATTGTGAATGGAGAGAAACTGTTAGCGAACAGCAGCAATCCGCGCAGTCTGGTCGTGATCCATGCTGGTCGCAAAGCCACTATGTTGGTTTTCCCATGGCAGGGCTCAAATAATGAAAGATTTTGTTTTTCAACCAGGTGAAATGAAGATAACTGTAGAAAACCTACCAGCACGTGCAAAAACCCTGTACAAGCAAGTCAAAGAATTTATCGAGAAAGAGGTCGCTCCGTTGGAGTCTGCATATGTAGCACATACACAGTCTGATAACAGGTGGAAAATATTCCAACCTATGGAAGAACTAAAGGTAAGAATATGGTTGTAAATCATGGAAATTACAGTCTGATACTAAATAAAAAAACATATTTATAGAATTATTTCTTGACATGCTGCTTGCTGGAAAGTACTACGGAACACATCTACCAGAGAAATGATAACCTGAATAGTTTCTGCTGATGTGCTCTGTTTAATCCAGATATGCAAAAAGAAGTTTTCAATTTTCAATTAATGTGCAGGTTCGGATTTTATAAAATGGCATGGACAAAATTTATTCAGGCATATGGAATTATACACTCTGCAGGAAGAAACAGACACATTTCAGTAGTGATAAAAACACAACAGCTGCTTACTCATGCTTTGTCAAATACACCTTCAGAGAGTAGATACCTTGTTACCAAGGGTGATATTTTCTTTCCAGTTAAACTAAATTTTCAATGAGCAGTACAACAACCTCTTGTTAGCTCACAGGGATGTTCTCGAGAGCTTCCCAAAAAAACTGTGTCCAGTTTAGTTTATTATGTTTTGGGAATAGCTTTGATGTTTTTTTTTCAGGCAAAAGCTAGCAGCGGTGTTATGGAACTTTTTTTGCAAATGTGTCAGACCTGGTTGATGTATGGAGCTGGACTAACTAATGTAGAATATGCTTTCATGTGTGAGGAGATGGGCAAATATTTAATAGCACCTGAGGTATGGAAGTTACATCATTGGTAGTATAAATAGTGGTCGGACCATTATGAAATGTTTAGTAAGAGGTTTTTCCCTGACAACAGGTGTTTGGTTCAAGCATCATTAAGTGATATTGGTTTGAACATTTTAGATTTTAGCTCACATGACAATGTCAGGTGAGTTTTTGTGATCGTTTGATGTCCGTCGTCTGTATGTTCTTCCGTCTGTCAACATTTAACTTGTGTATGCGATAACTGTTATTCAATAAAATGATCTCATGAAATATTTGTCTGAATTTATAAAATCTAGAGTCAGTTAGAAGTAAGTGGGATCTGGGTCTCAACATCAAAGAAAACTTGCGTATGCGATAGAGGCTGTATTTGTCAATTGATCTTCATGAAATTTGGTCGGAATGATTGCCGTGATGAAATCTAGGTCGAGTTTGAATATGGGTCATCGGAGGTCAAAGACTAGGTCACTAGGTCAAATTATAGAAAAATCTTGTGTATGCGATAGAGACTGTATTTTTCAATTGATTTTCATGAAATTTGGTCAGATTGATTGCCTTGATGAAATCAAGGTTAAGTTTGAGTATGGGTCATCGGGGATCAAAAAGTAGGTCACTAGGTCAAATCAAAGAAAAACCTTGTGTATGCGATAGAAGCTGTATTTTTCAATTGATCTTCATGAAATTTGGTCGGAATGATTGCCTTGGTAAAATCTAGGACAAATTCGAATATGAGCCATCTGGGATAAAAAACTAGGTCACTAGGTAAAATTATAGAAAAACCTTGTGTATGCAATAGAGGCTGTATTTTTCAATTGATCTTCATAATATATGTCAGAATAATTGCCTGATGGAATCTTGGTCGAGTTTTGAATATGGGTCATTGAGGTCAGACATAGGTCACAGGTCAATCAAGAAAAACTTGTGTATGCGATAGAGAATGTATTTTTTCAATTGGTCTTCATGAATTTCGTCGGAATGATTGCCTTGGTTAAAATTAGACAAATTCGAATATGAGCCATATGGGTTAAAATACTAGGTACTAGTCAAATTATAGAAAAACCTTGATGTATTGCAATAGAGGCTGTATTTTTTCAATTGATCTCATAAAATTATGTCAGAATAATTGCCTTGATGGAATCTAGGTCGAGTTTGAATATGGGTCATCTGAGGTCAGAAACTAGGTCACAAGGTCAAATCAAAGAAAAACCTTGTGTATGCGATAGAGAATGTATTTTTCAATGGTCATCATGAATTTGGTCAGAATGATTGCCTTGATGAAATCTAGCTGAGTTTGAATATGGGTTCATCTGGGGTCAAAAATGTACTTTATATGGGGAGTCAGGCTTCATGTGTCTATATATATTATAATTGTTCCTACCAAGTGGTTCACCTGTTCGCACCAGACAGGCAATATGGAAGTTTTCCCCCAAATTTTTTTTTATACTTTCCCCCTAGTTAATATGGCACTGAGGAACAGAAACAAAAATGGCTTACCCCACTTCTAAATGGGGAGATCAGGTCATGTTTTGGAATGACAGAACCAGATGTAAGTATATTTATTGATAGAATAAAATGCTTGTTAGATTAAAAAAAGTTTGTTTGTTTGTTTGGGTTTAACGCCGTTTTCAACTGTATTTCAGTCATGTAACGGTGGGCGTTTACCTAACCAGTGTTCCTGGATTCTGTACTGGTGAGTACAAAACCTGTTTCTGCAAGTAACTGCAAACTTACCCCACATGAATCAG
This sequence comes from Mercenaria mercenaria, assembly GCF_021730395.1. Classification (NCBI taxonomy): domain Eukaryota; kingdom Metazoa; phylum Mollusca; class Bivalvia; order Venerida; family Veneridae; genus Mercenaria; species Mercenaria mercenaria. The sequence continues at coordinate 34,194,053 of NC_069378.1, read as the reverse complement.
AGGTGGAGGATATGAGTTCAGAACCAGTGTCATTAATCAGTTGTTACAGAGACATACGCACCCCACAGAGGATCGGAACACACGACCACGATCGTAGACCGACGCTATACCTACTGAGCTAGCGGGAGGGCTAAAGTTTAATTTGAAATAATTCAGCTGCTGTCTGATTATTGCATTGGCGTTGGAAACATTTTTACAATGATATATCTTGACTAGTGTTTGATGTGCTATTTATTATAGAATTTTAGCAGTTAGAATGGGCCTCCATGGCCAAGTGGTTAAGGACTCTGACTTCAAATCACTGGCCCCTCACCAATGTTGATCTGAGTATATAACAGTAAATTGGTGCCATTTCCTTGAGATGTTACTATATTTGGACACCCTAGTCGTAACGGGCTCATGTCTGCTGTAATACAGATATTTTAATGAGCTGGGGAAAAAGTTAGAGGGTTTATAAAATAAACTCTTAAAATATAGATGACTATCTGTATATACTACTTACGTTTGTAAAAAGAATATATTCGTTTTCTGCAGCCATTGTGAATATTCTTGCAGAGTCGTGGTGGAATGGGTTTGAGCCATGACTGTCCACTCGCTTATTTCCAAGCAAAAGCAAGGGTTATTAGGATTGCTGACGGACCTGACGAAGTTCACCGACGGACTATCGCCAGGAGAGAGTACAAGAAATATTCAAAACTGTAACAAGAGATTATTCCAATATAGTGATAATGCAAGGATTTTGATGGCCTTTCCAGTTATCTACTAGTTCAGACATCTGCTTGCAAGAAATAATGTGTTCCAAATTCTCGACTTGTGGCGGTTAGGTCAGCCTCCACCAGTATATCTTAACGTTGTGTAATAAGAAGTTTGTTTGTTTCAAGTATACTGTATTAGGCCTCTGTTCACAGGGCCTCCACATCTGCATTTTAAACATATACTTTATATCATATGTATTTGTATATTGACATTTATGTGAAGCTGTGACCAATTTCTGCCAACCATTAATTTAAACGAAATTAGATACTAATTGCTTGCTATAGTAAAATTATTAATAGTAAAAGTAATGTATTCATACAACTGTCTTGGGTTGTTCTTTTTAGTATTATTATTTCTGTGCCAAGCTATCTTCAGTAATGATTTCAAGACTATTACTTTTATCTGGGGACAAGCATTCAATTCTTATGGAATATGACTTTTACAGCTATATCACCGAGACTTTCTGTTTTGAGTAAAAATGTATTGTATCCTATTCATGATGATTTTTTTTTCACATAAGGAATTTATTACTACAAATCTATATGAAATGGAGATAGGAAATATTGAAGTATTCCATTTATAAATACTTGTCTACTGTTTCATTTTAACTTATAATTAAAATTTGACAACTATAGACTGTATTTTGCTGACATTTCATAAAAAGCCATATTACTGACTCACTCACTCCCACCCAACTCTTAAACTTGCTTGCTCACACACATTCACATGATCGCTCACTCACTGGCTGACACACACACGCTCGCTCACTCATGAAATTCAGATTATTGTAAAGGGGTCCATTCTCTGTCAAGTTATGTTTACATTTTAAGTGATAAGACAATTAAGTTCAAAATTTCTCGTCTTCTATCCAGCAAGGCTTTATTATGTCTCCCCACCCCCCTCCACACACAGACACTTGGGCAGACATATTTTTGCCCCTTCCATCAGTCCGTCTGTCAGTCACACTTCATTTCCGATAAATAACTGGAGAACAATTAAATTTTGAACTAGAATCTTCAAACTTCATATGGTGGCAGGGCTTATGGAGTAGACAACCCCTTGTTTTTTGGGGTCACTCCATCAAAGGTCAAGGTCACAGGGGCCTGGACATGAAAAACTATTTCTGGTCAATAACTTGAGAACCACTTGACCCAGAATGTTGAAACTTCATGGATGATTGGACAATCAGAGTAGATGACCCTATTGATTTTGGGGTTACTCTATTAAAGGTCAAGGTCACATTAGCCTGAACATGGAAAACCATTTCCGGTCAGTAACTTGAGAACCACTTGACCCAGAATGTTGGAACTATATAGGATGATTTAACATGCAGAGTAGATGACCCCTATTGTTTTTGGGGTCACTCCATCAAAGGTCAAGATCACAAGGGGCTGAACATAGAAAACTCTTTCCGATCAATAACTTGAGAACCACTTGACCTAGAATGTTGAAACTTAATAGGATCATTGGACATGTAGAGTAGATAACCCCTACTGATTTTGGGGTCACTAGATCAAAGGTCAAGGTCACAGGGGCCTGAAAATGGAAACCGTTTCCAATTCATAACTTGAGAACCACTAGGCCCAGAATGTTGAAACTTAGTGGGATGATTGGACATGCCAAGTACTATTGCAGCCAACCATCAGTGTCCCTCTGGCTTTCGCTCCTGTCTCCTATTGACTTCTTGCCTGTACGACTATGCATTGGTGGTGACATGCGCTTTTCTACAAAAAGCATCTTCTAGTTTGAAGGATGTTGTTGTGAATCAGACTTCCGATTCTTTCCTTTAAGCGGTAAGCCTTTAAGATGGTTGAATGTCCACTGTTTGTCGTTCTCTGAAACCGCTAGTCCTATTTTAAAATGATTTTGCACAGTCAAGTTACCTACCAAATTAATGAAGCCAGCTGTGCAGCGATCTAGGGCTATCTTGGTCGTCTTGTCTAGGTAAGATGGTTTTATAGTAACCAGAAAAAAATATTTTAAGGCCCTTGTTGCCAATCGAAGCTCGGTTCCTACCTGTTGTAGGATACTGTTAGGAAGGTATGCAACCAGAAACAAATACATTGTATCTGAAGAAACATGTTTCCAATCAAACGTCTGTTCGTATATTTTCTGGGGAAAATACTAGTAATATTACAAAGGCAACCAGAAAAACTTATCTGAAGGACCCTGTCGCCAGTCAAATTTTAGTTCCTACATTTTATAAGTAAGGTTGCCAACTAACTACGATTCCTGCCCAGTATATAGGTCGTCAGAAAATCCTGTAATTGAAGGATATGTTTCCAACCATACTTCGGTCCCAATCTTTTCTTAGGTAAGATCATGTTTTAGCTATCAGTAAACTATAATTTTGGCTCATGGTGAGCTTTTGTGACCGCTCAATGTCCGTCGTCAGTCGTGCGTCGTCCGTCCGTCAACATTTTCTAAAAAAAAATTTTTCTTGAAAACTACTGGGAAGAATTACACCAAACTTCATAGGAATAATCCTTGGTTGGTCCCCTTTCAAAATAATTCAAAGAATTGAATTCCTTGCAGAACTCTGGTTGCCATGGCAACCGAAAGGTAAAACTTTAAAAATCTTCTTGTCCAAAACCACAGGGCCTAGGGCTTTGATATCTGGTCTGTCGCATTATCTAGTGGTCCTCTACCAAAATTCCCTAGGGTCAAATATGGCTCCGCCCCAGGGGTCACATGGTTTATATAGACTTATATAGGGAAATCTATGAAAATCTTCTCGTACAAAACCACAGGGCCTAGGGCTTTGATATTTGGTATGTAGCATCATCTAGTGGTCTTCTACCAAGATTTTTCAAATTATTCCCCTAGGGTCAAATGTGGCCCCGCCCCGGGGGTCCCAAGTTTTACATAGACTTATATAGGAAAAAAAGTTTAAAAATCTTCTTGTCTGAAACCACAACACTTAGACCTTTGATATTTGGTTTGTAGCATTGTCTTATGGTCCTCAACCAAAATTGTTCAAATTGTACCCCTTGGGTGAAAAGAGGCCCTGCACTAGGGGTCCCAAATTTTATATAGACTTATACAGGAAAAAGCTTTAAAAAGTCTTCATGTCTGAAACCATACGACCTAGGCTTTTGATATTTGGTATGATGCATTGTCTAGTAGTCTTCTACCAAAATTGTTCAAATTATGCCCCTGGGGTTAAAAGAGGCCCCGCCCTGGGGTCACTTAGTTATTATGCGAGTTATATAGGAAAAATACTTAAAAAATCATCTGATCCTATTTCCAAGACTGTTTAATTATAATTATCTGATGACCCCAAGTAATATGATGTCAGTTGACTGTGACCTTGACCTACTGACCTACTTTCTTGTTTTTTAAGATACAGCCTTGAAATTTTGATGACATACACAGTTTTGCACACAAATCGTAAAACTGAATTTCATTGACCATGAATGTGACCTACTGACTTTCTTAATATTTTATCATCAGTTTGACATTTGAAACATGTAGCTCATATTACTCAGATGAGCGATCTAGGGTCATCTTGTTAAGTATACTGTTTGGATGACTAAGTTTAAAGGGGGTTATTTTTAACTTCACTTACGTCTATGGCATATTTAATTAATATATTTCATTAAAAGTGTTGGTTTTTTTAATGATAATGTATTTTACAAAATCAAAAGGTGGATTTTATTCGCCTTGGTTAAACTAAAAGGGAGATATTTTGTTCAGGAGAAAGGCACTGGCCTACTATGCCGAAAGTTTTTAAGTTTTCTTGCGTCAGTTTTCCAAAGGTGCATGCGTCAGTTGAATTAACGCTTTTCTTTTATGTGTGTTACTGTTGCCGCATGCTTCCAGAAAAGTATAGGTATGTGACTGATTTTCTACACATAAATAACATGACCAGTGTCCGTGAACCTAGCCTTACTCATTTGGCTTATCGGATGACTTGTCATCCCTCTGACGGGGCAACGACAATCACAAGATATATTACGCTGTCCCAAAACGTTCCTTTATTTGGACTTCCGTGAGCCCAGATATCAACGGCATACGAACTTATTTGTTGGTGTTTTCGCACTATGAACTTATTTTCAGTTACCTTACATACATATTTCAACCTTGAATCTTAAGTTTATACCAAATCGTAAATTGCAGAAATACCGAACAAAAAATATTGCAAACTCGGAGAAACAAACCACGTTTTTTTCTGCGTTTAGTGATTAAACTTTGTTACGCTATTGTGTAATGGTGTTCAAGTAAGAAACAGACAAATTAATGAGTAGTTTTATTTCATCAAGCTTATAGTTTGCGTATTGCATTTACATATAACAAATATGAGTTGTATTTACAATAACTTCATGAAACAAACAATTACTGTCTGAGTCTAAAATAAATCATTTTACAAATCTCTGATTTTAAATTCTTTTTTTAAAAAATGACAGGGTTTTCTTTTTATTAGAGTCACGGGGGAGCTGGACTAAATTACGACTGTCCTTTGCCTTATTTCTTTGCCGCAGCACGGACTCTTAGACTTGCTGACGGTCCCGACGAAGTTCACAGGCGGACGGTGGCCGCCAGGGAGTACAGGAAACATGCCAAATTGTGATATTTTATGAAATAAACATTTCAGTTTGAACCTTAGAAAATGAAATTTACTGTGAAATAAACGATTTTATGCAGTCGCCATTTTCTAAATGTTAATTAACATTTTTTTTTGATAACGTTCAGTTATCGTATAGATATATGTACATCTACTTTATTGATACGTCATTTAATCAAATTTTTTGCAAAGTTTTGATAAAAGAAGTAATATTATTTTATTTTCCATAGTTCCGTCAATGATTCTTTTTGCTGCAACTTCCCATTTAATTCACTAAGATATACAGTTATTGAATTGATTGCCAGTCAATTGTCAAAACTATTTCCCGAAGTCCGAACCGAGGTTCTAGACATCAGAGTTAATTTTCATAGTTTTATATTCAAATTTTTGGCGTATTAGCCATGACATTTTGTGTTGAATACAGAATTGTCATACAGCACAAACTGGACCAGCCATTTATATAAAGAGCCATGTAAAATACAAATATTTTGTATGGGAACAACGTTCATTAAAGTGTCATTATACATGTATTATCTAAATATAAATGTAACGATATTGCTAAAATATATCAACGCGTTGTTTTTTGTACCATCAAAATACCCTAACCTCTCATCACGGTGGGAAAACGAACTAGATATAGCCCCAACAGTAAACAAACAGATCTGTCGTCATTTTTCAGCCCCAGCGGTACGATCTTGCTGAAATACTTTATTTGAAATGCTAGATGATCACCTACCGTAATTAATAAAAAAGATCTCGAATAAATCAAAATTCTGAATCCTATGATTCTCGTGCAGTGGTCTTTGCAACTTTTTAATTAAACGAGATGTACCTCCCTAATGTACCGAGGATAGATGTATACTGAACCAGGGATAGTTTTTATGAAGAATAATGCACACTGGAATAGTACAGTATTCAGGTATTTTCATTGCTTATACAGACACAATGTCTTGAATAACTACAATGCATTTTCCGTTCTCATTATAATGAAAATACTTATTAACATCCACCAAGTTAATTACTTTTTTGATATACATTTTAGCAAACATCATTGTTTAAACTCGGCTACATCTTTGACTACATATACAGTGCAGCTACACCCGGTGCAACAAGTTTATTAAAACAAAATGTTTCAACTTGTTTTTTCAACGAAACTTGATTTCGTTTTTATGCTAATCTTTGTCAGAGTGATAATAATTATTTCAGGGAAAGACAACATATCTCAAACTAAGTCCTTAGGTTTTTTCTAAGGTCAAAACGTAATTTTACGCTGAGTGAAAAAAATAAATCAAAATATATACATAAACGGTAGCAACTTTATTATGTTTAATTAAGATTTAGATATAGGTTTAATTCCCATTTGATCACAGGAGAAACTTGATAAAGTAAGGAAAAAATCAGGGATTTAATATTATTTTTAGTACACTTAGGCGGATATAAACTACACTGAGACTTCCGGCAAAATCTACTGCAAGAAGTTCCAATGTGGTTTGTTAAAACTAATAAAGCTACATCATTTTTGATACAAACTTATTTATGGAAGGCCGGTGCGCCATGATAAGTACCAAGTGCTAATATATGCCAAATGGTTATTGCTAAGTGCTTATTAAAATAAAGAACTAAATATATCGGTGGATGAGTGAATCTTTTAAAAGTCATTGGCCTTCGTTGCCTCACTTTGTTTCTGTCATAAACCTTTTTGTTTTTGAACATTTTAAAGTAAAGATTTTCGGTCCGATGGAACATGTTACATATGTTTTGAAATAATTAAATGTTACATTCTTAGTTTATTATCTCATCAAGTTAAAGAATTCGACGACTTATATTAAACATTTGGCAACAAGCATTGGCTGTTTGACGGTAAGCATTTTGCCATTTAGCATTAAGTTTATGACATGATATCTTTCTACGTAGCATTTGGCGATAAGTAACTGACATTTAGCATTACATATTTGCCATTTAGCATTTGACAATTAGCATAGTGCACCGGCCTTTGTTACATATTTCACAAAGTTATATAAGACAAATAGCTATATACAATCCGTTTGAAGTCTTACTACGGGATTAAACTATCGGGGCTCAAACCTATACGTTTTATTTGACTACATTAGATAATATCATAAATACTATTTGATCCACCTTCTCCGTAACCAGGGTTTTTCCTTAAATCCTCTTCAAGACATTGCCATTGGTATTACGCATCATTCCAAAGGACTGCGAGCGCGATTATAGAATTCCTTTAAAGTTTAAAAAATGAATTCTAAATTTATCATCAAAAAACCATTGTAAATTTCGGCTATTTCAGATGTCATTTTCTTTAAAGTTTGGTTTAATTGTTTGACGGATTGTTATTAAACTTTTAGGATATCTAAATAAGCATAAAAGTAACATTTCCATGAAACCATTGTAAAACTGTTCAAAAGATGTTTAAGATGTTTTACGAACTTGTGATTTTTATCCGGTTTTCTTTTTTACCATGAATGGGAAAAATACATTTTATCCATAAGATTGAAATTCTATTGATAATTTAAAAAGATGCTACTACCACTTTAGAGACCGGTTGAATACCGTAGAATAATGTATAGTAAATATCTGGATCTTGCAAATTTAGACTGCAATTTGCGAACAACCCTGTTACGGAATAGCTTGACCAAACCGTGTAGCACTCTAATCAAAATTACAATTTTTTAATTGTATTCCATTTTAAAAATCGGAGGTTCAAATGTTCATATCAGTCGATCAAAAATAATGGTTTTAGATGATTTATATATAACAGTAACCATGTGTCTTGATAAGCACTCTCATCTCTAACAGGGTCGTCATAGGCCCGAGTTTAATCAGGGTAGATAGACGGTATGATATACATGTAAAAATGTGCACAGTAACATATTCTTTGCACCATATACGTGTGCTTTCACTTGCAAATGGCGAGTCTGAGCGAAGCATCCGCTATTAAAGTCACGACTACTTTCATTCGAAAGAGAAGTGTACCGAATGTCCATGCTAGGTCGTCTCATTTACATGTATATTTCACAAATAGAATTGTAGAAACTTGTACAGGAATTGTCGTACCAATACAAGCTGTTATAGCGCAAGTAAACTTTCAAACAGAGTTTATTACCCGGCTTGCTTATGCGCCACTTGAAGAATCCTTTCTGTGAACCATACTTGTATTCCCAAGGAGAAGTGACATCTTTTCTACGTCCATCTATCCACTCGTATATAGATCCAGTCCCTTTCACCAGCCTTCTCACATCCTCGTACTTTTCCTGAGAGTCTATGTTTATCAGATGTCCGCCGTCCTCCTGGCACCGCCGCTCCGCAGCATCTTGGGTTCGTTGTTTGTCAGCATACAACTTCACGCAAAACCCGTGCTTTGTTAGATTATAGTGCTTGGGACAATACTTGACACAGACGCCAAACTCTGTCTCCATTCTACTTTTAACACCAGTGTCACATGACGTTATGTTTACACCGCACTGACGTGTTCGAAATCTGGATCCAAACTGACCAGGTTGTGCGGTACACTCTCCCCATTCACTCCACGCCAGACAGGAATGAAAATCACAGATTTTGTCTTCGATATTTTCAATCGTTAGCTATTAATTGCAGTTCCGGTTTCTCCAGTTTTATTCCAAATTCCACTAATTTTTTTCCGTTTAAATCATTGGATTCTGTCCCGCTTCCGTCAGTCAGCGGCGCACAATGGTTGCCGCGGACAAGGATAAATATCGCCACATAAAAAAGAATGTTTCTACCGTGTTTAAGTTGCATTTTGTATTTCTGATTTTAAGAGTCTGGAACACTATCAAAATTACCTTATTTCTTCACCAGACTGGTGTTAACATGAATTTGTAAATGGATTTGTATTTTGCGCAGGGCCTTTTAATGAATTATGTCATAAGTATATACGTGGGTGTAGCAAGAGGGTGGTTTCGAAGTTACAATGTTAATAAACGTTTTTATAATGGTCCTATAGTTGATCCAATACATGTATAGTCGAGCGCTGATCGGGGATGTTTTACAAGGTCATTATGGAAACCCATGTTTATAGACACATTTATAACATGATCACTTTAAAACGTCTTAAATTCAATGTATGTCAATGAAACAATCGCATTCGGCAGGAATACTGACACTTGTAGTGGCAGAGCTATTTACTGCATCTAGAATTCCAGACCTGTGAAAATAATTCACGTTCTAATTGACTATAACAGTGCCTGTTTGTGGTAACCATTGTATAAATTAACTCATTCAACTACGAGTTTTCCCACTTCATTGTAATTAATTTGATTTTAATATCACATAAAATACAATTTTGTTATGTTTATTTTTTTTTATGAAATGACAGATTTGAATTGTAAACCTAATTTCTATTTCATTTCTAAATTAGTATTACCGGAAACGATATTTTCCCAGTTTTTCGGTGAATTCTTTCAAAGTCCGTTTATAGTCTTTGATTGTCAAGATGATGATGATCAAGATTATGTCAGAATCAATATATTTTGTTGTATATAATGCATTATAACAATAGTAAAAGCCTTTATTACAAAGGAGCTCATATTATACACACTGTAATATTTGCTGGCCTCGCGCTTTCATAAAAGATGCCTATCATCTAGCTATATACGCTGTTGTAATTAAATACAGAGCCACGAGGATAGGATTTCATAATACTAAGTAACGCCCATGCCAAGCTAGATATATTATTTGTTATGTGACACAAGAAACAATGGTAGATAAATTCTAACCAATTAAAACTTGCTTTAGTTCCGTGTCTGTTTAATAACATATTATGTTGTTTTTTTTCTAATAATTATATAGCCTCTACAAATCATATATATATCTACATATAAATATATAATAGGCATGGTCTTTTCATCAAGTTCAATTTAAAAGTATCCGTTACATTTACTGCATATATTTTGCTAGACCATCAAAAAGCCAGTATAGCCGCGCCATGAAAAAAACAACAATATAGTGGCTTTGCGACCAGCATGGATCCAGACCAGCCTGCGCATCCGCGCAGTCTGGTCAGGAATTATGTTATTCGCTAAAGTTTCTCTAATTCCAATAGGCTTTGAAAGCGAACAGCATGGATCCTGACCAGACTGCGCGGATGCGCAGGCTGGTCTTGGTCCATGTTGGTCGCAAAGCTACTATGTTGGTTTTCTCATGGCGCGGCTCATATACAAAAATAAATCTTTTGTTGATAAATTAAAAGTGCAGTTCAACCAGCATACGGTATGCACATGCATGTACACTGACATCTAGTAGAATTAATTATGGGCCAAACTATGCATGGTTTGTAATTAAAAGTAACTTATTCAATGTATACACTGGTCCTTCGCATTTAATTCTCAGAGTACCATTCTGTTCCTGGTCATTTATCCGATTTTGGGCCCTACATTAACAATACTTCGTCTGCTGAAATAAAGTTAAATAAAAAGTAACGCCGTGGTCCGAACTATACGACACTTCTTTTTCTTGTTAGTTTGAGCCAATGTAGTACTTTAGTATATACGGCTTTGTACATAAGTGTTGTGGAACAATTAAAAGACACTGACACATTTCAGCTTTATTTCTACATCATAAGATAAGGTTCATCGTATAGATACAATCATACAAGAGGGTCACAACGGCGCTAGATCGCTCACTCGAATTTCATAAGTGACTTACACAATTTTGGTAGAGGATCACGCAAGAAAAATTACCTGTGAATGGGCCATCTGCTTCTGACAAGAAAATTCTTTTCACTTTATACATATAAAGAACTGCTATACATTAACAATATAAGGAAAAGTGACTACGTAACGCCCTGTTGTGGCCATGATTTTGACAAACCAGAATAGTTCGAAAAAACTAAACGAAGGAATATTTTTGTAAAATTATCTTAAAATCAGACCAGTAGTTTTCGAAACAATGACACATGAAGAGTTTCTTTCTTTGTTCCGGTAGTCAGTTTTTCGACTCGAACAATCTTAAAAGAAGGTCCCACAAGAAACATAATTGTGAAATAGTTTCAAATTCAACAAGTCGATTGAAGATATATCTATTTTAAGCTCTGGCAGCTTTATTTTTTGAAGAATCAGAAAAATGAATACTCTTGGTGTAGTGTCTCTAAGAAACATTTCTGTGAAATTATTTAAAAATTACGTGGACATTCATTTATATTTTTTTAAAGATTAAATTACCTCGTGCGCACGAGATCTTATCTCGAGCGCACGACATCTTATTTCGTGCGCACGACATCTTAGCATTTAAAAATTAGCTACATTTGGCGGGGCGAAATTCGGTTAGGCGACGTTCGTTGGGGCGACGTTCGGCGGGGCGGCATAAAGACGTGTTTATTTTCATTGTGTCGTTGCAACAGAACGCAATAACGAAATGGCACAAATCAGCAACCATAGCCATAAGCTAAATACATTTTTTTAACAATTAATTTTATTTTTATCTTTTTGGGAGCGTGTTTCTGTTAGTAGAAAAAATAACACTGTAGTTTTGTAAGGCCGGTGTGCCATGCTAATTTCCCAATGCTAAGATGTCGTGCGCACGAGATAAGATGTTGTGCGTTCGTGATAGATGTCGTGCGCTCGAGATAAGATATCGTACGCTCGAGATAAGATGTCGTGTGCTCGAGATAAAATGTCCAGCGCACGAGTTAAGATGTCGTGCGCACGAGAGAATATGTCGTGCGCACGAGATAAGATGTCGTGCGCTCGAGATAACATTCCGTGCGCACGAGTTAAGATGTCGTGATCACGAGATATGATGTCGTGCGCACGAGGTAAGATGTCGTGCGCTCGAGATAATATGCCGTGCACTTCAGATTACATGTCGTGCTCACGAGATAAGATGTCGAGCGCACGAGATATGGTGTCGTGCGCACGAGGTAAGATGTCGTGCGCACGAGATAATTCAATCTTAAAAAAATAATGCATGTCCTAAACATACTACCATACAAAATCGAACCAGAGGTTAAAAGAAATCTGATGGCCACGCTTTTTCCGGAAAATCTATTTTTTTAATATTCTTGGTTGACCCCCCCCCCCCCCCCCACCCCTACACACACACACAAAAATAAAAAAGTTTAGAGTTTAGCATCTTATGGTTTTCTTGGAGTTGGAATGTAAGTTATACAATGTGTCAAATACTTGATAGATGATGGGTATAAATTTATGTGTACAAGAAATGTAAATTATATACTGGAGTACTTTTTATAAATTTCTAAAAAGAAATCGAATTTCGATCTGTCTCTGAACTCACAGTAACCAAGTGCAAAAAATGAAATTTTGAAAAGTTGAGTTGCGACCTAGCATCATTAACGGACCTGCGCGAAAATCGAAAGTTAGATTTTGGAAAACCTTAATTTTGATGTGGCATTAAACTTCGACCTTCAAATTTTCATGAAATTGAATGTCGAGCTCTCATTGAGTTTCAAGTCAATTCAAACTTGAAAAAAAAAGCAACTGATTTTCAACCTGCGTTTGATTTTAAGGCAAGCTCTAATATAGTCTATTTGTTTTATAGATTTTCAATTTTTCAAAAATAAATGAATTTCAAGCTGTCATTGAATTTTGAGCCAGTTCAAATTTTCAAAATGCCGGTCATTGAGCTGACATCATGCTAGCTCGAAATATTTGAAGTCCGATCTTCTAGCATTTTCTCTGATATTTCAGTTCTTCTAACTTGTCCAAAAGTGTATGCCGCCTCGAAAATTCATTTATTTTTGAAAATCACAATTTCGACTTTTAACAGCTTGAAAAGTTTAGTTGCTAGCTTCGAGATTGCTCCAAGTTCAATGTCAACTCGAAATTCTGTTCCTTTTTTTTTCTTCTTTTTTTTCTAAAGAAAACTGAATTCAATCTTTAAACATTTTAAAACCGGTACTAAGTATAAACATAATTAGATTATAGAGTTCCTAGTAATTTCTAAATCCGATGTTTAGTCGCCAGTCTTTATCGTTCCGTAAGCACTGACGAAATTATACGAGAATGTAGCCACCTTCAAAACGCTCAGATCAGCCAGAAAACTGTAGTTAATATTAATCAATAGTTAAATGAGTATAGATTATAAGGCCGTTTGCAGAAACGAAAATACGCAAGAATACAAATCGAGTTGAAATATATACTACATATATCTTATTCCGAAGTATAATATTTTAAATGATTTTAATGATAAAATAGATGCATTATCTTATTTATAAGATTTAAAAATGCAAAATATTTCGCTTTATAGTATTGTTTGGTAAGTTAAAAACAGATCAAGCAGCTATCCAAAAAGATATTATGCATAATTCCATGGTCAGAAAATCACTACTTTCAATATTACATATGAAGTTACCCAGTTAGTGCAATAAAGGGAGGTAATCGTAAACAATTGATTCAATAATATTTTCTACTTTGTTAGTCAGTATTCAAACCTTTGGCAAATACATGAGAAAACGATTATCATAAACATATTTTATGCTGCTAACAAAATATGCGGAGCCACATTTTTAAACAAAGGCATTATGAGCTTTTTTAATTGAGCAAAAAAGCATGTAAAACAGTTTCTGTTTGTATATATCTTTTAATGTACAAGACAAAAATAAAGTATTTTGTTAGAGAGTACGCACAGCGTATTTCAGCCGTGTGTTTTCACATAAATAAGAAATTTAAACAATTTCTTGTCCACAATTTACTGTCTTTAAATTTTAATTTATGCATGTATGTACTTTTGAACTGCAGCAGTGACAGTAATTCAATTTTCATAGCGGCAATGTGTACAAAGAACATAAATCTTTGATGTTCTGCGACATAAAAAGGCTTTGCTACTAATTATTATTCATGTTTAATCTCGTATTCTGCTTACTTTTAAAATAACTCGAAGGATTTTGGAACCGTAAAAAAACTACATGTAGAGTGGCATATAATAAATTCTTTACGTGTCCAACATACGTTGAGTTAAAATTATTACGTTAAGTTGTATTAATGTCTTTTGATTAGGCTGTTTACCAACTGAAAACGTTCGAGTCATACGTACACACTTGAACAATTACTGTTGTATATTTCCTATTTAAGACACTTATCTATGAATTCGCTGTCTTCATAATGGTACATGAAACGTAGCATCATATTATTTCACAAATAACGTAGTAGCCATATCCACACGAATTGTCATACCAAACTACTGTTCCACGGTAAAGATAAATGAACAGACACAGGTCATTTGAACCATTGTCTGGTTCACTAGGGTGCCACTTGAAGAATCCTTTCTGTGAACCGTACTTGTACTCCCATGGAGAACTGACATCCTTCCTATGCCCATCAATCCAGACACCAGTACCAAACCCTTTCAAGAGACTGCTCACATCCTCGTACTTCTCCTCGGAGTCTATATTCATCAGATGTCCCCCGTCATCCTGACACTGCTGTTCCGCTGAGACTTGAATCCGTCCTTTGTCAGAATAAAGCTTCACGCAAAACCCGTTCTTTGTTACGTTATAATCTTTGGGACAAAATCCACCACAAATACCAAACTCTGTCTCTGTTCTACTGTTCGCGGTGTCAACTTTACAAGTATCCTTGTTTATGCTGCACTGACGTGTCCGAACTTTTGAACCGAAACGATGCGGATTACAACTACATTCACTCCAGTCTGTCCATGCCATGCAGGGATTAAGGTCGCAAATTTTTCTTCCAGTCTTCTTTTCAAAATTTTCAAGAGTTTTATCTACCTTCAATTCTAGATTTTCAATAGTTTTCCCGATAAGCCGTAATTTCGGTAATTTCAATTTTTTTCCAATTTTCATTAATTTCTTTCCATTCATATCTCCTGGCTCAGTTCCATTCACGTCAGTGGTTGTCGGCGCACCTTGGATATAATGCACAGTGACACATATCACAATATAAAATGCCAAAGTTACCCCGTTCATCTTATATTTTCTGTTTTACAGTTCTATGAAATAGTTCAAACCTGTTCCCTGTGTTAGAAGACTGAACCGAGCATCAACGTGTCAATGAATTTATACCTTTTTTTTCTCAGTAACCGGGAACGGGCGTAGCTAGAGACAAACTATCGCGTTGGAAGAAATGTATAAAGAACTTCTAGAAATATCCTTTAATAATAAAAAAGCATCTTGTAACATTTTACATTCATGCATATGTATGTTTTACATCATCATAACTTTAAGTTGTCAACTATAATACATTTGTTATAGTGTATGCATTGATATATAATTTCCATTGTTCCTATCAATGAAAATGTACCGGTTGGCATAAAGTGTGTTTGATTTCATTAAAGGTCCATATAATATGAATTAAGGCACCACCTAGCATTGGGGATTTATCTTTTTATATCCGCTTAGAAAGAAATATTCAACGCTCAAGAAAGTGAAACTTTGCTCTAAACTGTAGTTTACATTTAGTGTCATCATACCTCTTACAGCGAATATCTTACTTTGCAAAATTTACGGAAGCCGTGACGGTGACGTCATTCAGCGTTCTCGCACTAGCTTTAGGATTTTTTTAGTTTGTTTGCACTCCACGCAGAAACTTGACGGCCTTTACACTTCCTTACTGTTTTAAAAGTGTTTTTCAGTTGCATGTACAGTTTTCATTACGAAAAAGAAGTAAAATAATCATGTTAGCACGGTTTACGAGTTTCTATGACTGATTCGGGGTCCTCGGATGTTCATGCAGACAACCAGTCTGCAATGTGTATATAAACCGGAATCGGAAAACATCGAAAAAATTGTCTCAGTATATGCAGACAACAAAGACGAATAACTATATACGGACGTTACCGTCTCGTGGATTTTCATCCTCTAATATGAATTAAGGCACCACCTAGCATTGGGGATTTATCTTTTTATATCCGCTTACAAAAAAATATTCAACGCTCAAGAAAGTGAAACTTTGCTCTAAACTGTAGTTTACATTTAGTGTCATCATACCTCTTACAGCGAATATCATACTTTGCAAAATTTACGGAAGCCGTGACGGTGACGTCATTCAGCGTTCTCGCACTAGCTTTTAGGATTTGTTTTGTTTGTTTGCACTCCACGCAGAAACTTGACGGCCTTTACACTTCCTTACTGTTTTAAAAGTGTTTTTCAGTTGCATGTACAGTTTTCATTACGAAAAAGAAGTAAAATAATCATGTTAGCGCGGTTTACGAGTTTCTGTGACTGATTCGGGGTGCTCGGATGTTCATGCAGACAACCAGTCTGCGGTGTGTATATAAACCGGAACCGGAAAACATCGAAAAAATTGTCTCAGTATATGCAGACAACAAAGACGAATAACTATATACGGACGTTACCGTCTCGGGGATTTTCATCCCCTATTACCTTTTATTGAGCTTAACCATAATTAAGTCAAGAAAATGAAACTTTGAGAATCTTTGAATGATCAGATTTGAGGAAACAATTTCTTTGTACATGTACATAAAAAAATTAATGGTAATGACTTATTGATCCTAATATAATTCCAAATCGGAACGGAGTCATACGCCACGCCCTCTCTCTCTCTCTCTCTCCCTCTCTCCCTCTCTCTCTCTCTCTCTCACTCTCTCTCTGTTTAAATGTATGTATCTCTGTCTCTCTCTCTGTCTGTCTGTGTTGTCAGATAAATAAGATAAAAGAGTGCTGATGGTACAGACATTGTTAAATGTGCTTAACTCGATTCCGTCTTTTAAATTCAAAATAAATAATTAAATCTCGGTATTTTAGAGAACAAAACCATACAAAGTCAGCTATTATAACATGTCTTCTTACCAAATATACAAAAAAGTATTGAGATGTTATGTTACACATAAGAAAACTAATCTGTTCTGAAAAACAAAACCCTTTCAAAATGTTGCCATAAAAAAATTCTCCCGAGCATTTTCGCGTATGTGGATATTCACTACATTTGTACTTAAACCTAGAAATGCACAATAAAAGAGGTCTAGAAATGAAACAGTCAGCAATTAAACTAAACTAAATATATAACTGTCACATTGTTATATGGGAACACAAAACTATAATTTAGAACCTTAACGTCCTCCATATTAACATTCGTCTCTTTACGCTCTTGTATTCATTGCAAGTCAGCATGTGGTATAAGCAAACCGGATACAGTTTTTAACAGCAATCACGTTATACAGAACTTTGCCTTGCATTATAAATATTGCTTTTTTATATATATACAGATGTTATCTATGAGCTTAGATTTGCAGGATTTCCACTTAAGTGTTTACTTGATTTAATCTGTTCTGCACCAATCCGACTGGATCAAGCCGGATATTCATTTATTTTTAGCTATTCCTGGAAAGAATCTGCTAGTCAAGCTTAGAACGCATTGCAGTATTTTTCTTGCTCTATTTATTTATTTAATCACTGTTCATACGTAATTCTTTATGTTTTAGAAATACTCCTATGTACATACATTTTTGGATCCTTTACGAAATTTGTCCTTTAAATATCATTTTCGCAAAAATTCTTGCATATTTGTTTTCATTAATCCAAGATTATTTTAGTTGGTAAGAAATGGAGGTAAATAATTCATTTATTATTTCTTTAATATTTCTTTAATCAGTCAGCAGTATCTTATTTCTGTTTTGAGTCTTAATTCTATATTATGAATGTCATATTTGGATGGATGTTGAATTCTATTTATTGGCAATTCCCAAACCCCCTGTCGCTATCATAACAGTCTGCAACTGATTTAACTTTTAAATATAATAAAACAAATTAGGTCATGTATGCAGTCACATTTGAGACTGTCACAAAGAACCAATGTCATGGCTAAAATTGTCGTTAGTACTGATATTTTTGTTAAAATAAGGCGGTCCTTCTACAGCAGCTTAACACTTTAAGTCTACCTCCCGTCTGATCTGATCGGCCGAAGGTCAACTGAGAGCGTAAATGATTGCCTAGTTAAATAATTATCTATTTAAGGGATCTAGAAAATTATATTTTTTAGACACCTCTGTTCCAGTGGTTTATTCAACATAAATGTTGGACTATAGGGACTTCGAGAAATAATGCCATATGTACAGAAAATAGAGGGAAAAGTCGCCATATTACCTAAAACTTGAGTAGGCATGAAAAAATACATCTTCTGTTATAAAACAAAAAAAGTTATATCGCATAGAGAAAATGTACATGTACTTTCATGGAACCTTATTTGTATGTATCGATAAGTGTGGAGATTATGTACAAAAAGTCATTTTTTATCCATTTTTTAAATGTTCTTCGTTGTTCCGTCCGTCCGTCCGTCAGTCAGTCGCAAATAATGGATCCAGAGATAGCTTTTAAAGTCATAAAAGTTTGTATAAATATAGAATATGTACCTTATTTCATGTTATGTATCCACTTGCCAGCCTGTTCGTCCGTCCGTCTGTCTGTATGTTTGTCTATTTGTCCGTCTTTCAGTCATCAAAAGCTTAACCTGGTTTGAAGATGGCGAGCAAGTTTAAGAATGAGCAGACCCTTTCAGTTGTTTTTTTTTGTTTTGACAAAAGACAATATGGATGTTTTAGTATTGTTAAAATTGTGGGTGCTATAGCAAGGCAAATTTATTCAATTAGAAGAATTTAGTTGTCCTAATTTACTAATGTTACAATTGATATTTTAACATTATAATACCTTCGTCATAAATGTGTTATTATAGTGCTGTTATTCATTTTAACTTCTCGGCAATATAGAACTTTTTGCGTCGTATCACTTTTAAATCCAGCTTATTCATTTTTTCCATATGTTTTATTCGTTAAAGAACAGAGAGCTCTGTATTCGGAAGACTACGGTACTCCATAAGCGCCATAGTTGTTGCGTCCCTTCTTCCGATAAAACGATGCAAAGACGCGCAGATACGATACGATGGCGCAATAATACGTTGGGAAAGAACGATAACTTTGTATTATCGCACTCTTCGACTTAAGGACAAAACTGCGATAGTGAGATGTTGATATTGCACGTTCGCTTCCGTTCGCGTTTTTTTTCATCGTATTATTGCAATATCGTCACTTCGTTCTAAGGGCGATATAACGAAAGTACCAATGGGTGATGTTAATATCGCACTTTCCTATCGTAGTTGCGACCTAAGGTTCGGGGGCAATATTGCGATAATACGAAGCGAAAACGTGAAAATCTGAGGCAGAATTGCAATGTCCAAGATCTGGGAGGCTTCTAGTATTTGAACTGTCCGTCTGTCCTGTTAGTCTGCCATATGAATAATCCATCAGAACAAATATACTGTTTCATTTTTATCAGATATCAAGATTTATTAATATATACTATAAATTATTACATACTCGTTTCTATTCCCCGTTAAGTTACACTGGTACCGGAAACGTCAATATTTTTCCATACACTGACGCCTGAATTTCATATCGGGTGCGTGACGTAATTCAGTGTTTGTTGTTGCACTATTTTTTCTATTTAGTTCAGTATTGTCAATCCTATGCAAGCTATTAAACAAATTCATGATATTTACGTTATATTTATACGTGTAGATGCGTATGTAATAAAAAGGTTATTATCTTTGCATCGGGAAATATGCACTCGTTCTTCAGCGGAAGAATATTGCGCTCCTAAAGTCGCGCAATATTTCCGCTGAAGAACTCGTGCATATTTCCCGATACAAAGCTAATAACCTATAAATATCTGTCAAAAATACGGCTTGTAGTTGAATTCTTCATGTGAGGAAGCCATCCAGCTGGCTTACGGAAGGTCGGTGGTTCTACCAAGGTGCCCGCTCGTGATGAAATAGTGCACGGAGGGGCACCTGGTGTCTTCCTCCACCATCAAAGCTGGAAAGTCGTCATATGACCTATCATGTGTCGGTGCGACGTTAAATCCAAAAAAAAACAAAACAAAAAACAAAACAAATTTCAGAAGTAAATATGAACACGTAAAAAAGTCCGTATTGTACCTTTTGTATTGTATGTTGTCGGACTACTTCCATTTGATATGCATGACCTGACATTTCTACATGCGCACATGAAAACTTCACTCTGTTCGATTTTAACATTGACAAGCATTGAAAATTTCGTTCGAAAATAAAACAACAAACAAAAAGGTGGAGGTATATCGTAAAAGGGTCATTATGACAGTAGCTAGATCTCGGATTTTGTATTCGGCTCTCATAGATTGTGCAAGGACAGATCACACTTGGCGCTTGCGCGACGCATGAGATCCACTCGAGCCGAATACAGCATCTCAGATCGAGCGACTATTATAATAACTCTGTTATATATTTGCAAATCTGTTGGCGTGGTTGCATTTTCACTCAACTGTTCCTGCAAGTATGTTGTAAATAACAAAGCAGACACGACTTTACTTCATAGTCAGATTGACGGAATTATCAGCAACCAGTAGGGAGTACATGACACATACGGTACACAGACTTCTTATCGGAGCTAACACATTTCAAAACTGCCAGTATGAAACAAATGTAATTTAAATAATAAAACGTTTGAAAGGCAGCTTCAAAGATAAGACATATAACTTTTCACTATTTATCTCAGACTTTGAAAGATTTAATGGCATAGAATTTTTTTGTTGTTGTTTTTTTGTAATTAAACTGTAAATGCATTTTATGCTGTAAAGACATACGGCAAAATATGGAGTGGAGGCTTGCGAAGGATTTTGGAGTGATATTGGAGTAATTCCTACAATTTGCAAAAATTTCACCATGTTAGATTTAAAGAAAAATCACCATATTTAAGTGAATAGTATACTTTCTTTTGAAATATTAAGAAACATTAATGAGTATATGGTGGCTAATTTCTGCCATTTCATTCTGTAGTGTTGACGCGTTTGAAGAGTGCCAACATGTCAAACTAGCGCACCAATAAGACAAAAACCGTATTTGTCATATCGACGAGCTAATTCGTCATTTTGGGTCGGTGGCACATTTGAAGGGGCCAAAAGCTGTGTTTGCCGTATCGGTGTGCTAATTTGTCGTTCTGCCGTGTTAGTGCCAAAACGTCAAATTAGAGCGCCGATACAACAAATACGATTTTTATCGTATTTGTCATTCTGGTGTATCGACTTGTTCGCGCCCTTCAAACACGCCAATATGCCAGACTAAATGGCAGAAATCAGTCACCATAGAAGTATAAAACATGTTTTCAATTTATTCATTTCAACAGCATCTATATATTTTCTCACAGGTTTTCAGAAAGAATTTTTAGGATCTTTCAGCAGCGATTTTTATCTCGGTTGCATATTAAAATAGTTCGTGGGAAAAATTTAAAAATCTTCATAACACAGAATCCGACATAAAGTGAACAGTTGGCTGACAGCACCGAACGTTCTAAAACCCATGTACGAATATCATATTGATATTACCACAAACTCTTTCCTTCCAGGGATACGGCGCAAATTAACCTATGTCAGGGGCTAAGTTCGAGAGGATTTCCATTTTTGCCTATCCCTTTCAATCTGGTACAGTTTAAAGCACTTCCTTGTAGCAGTTCTTTCACAAACAGTCTTGTCGTCATTTCCAAGGGTTTTGAATGCTAACTGAATGATTATTTAAGTTTTTTCTACACTGATTGACTTAATTAGCAATTTCATGTGTTATTATCAACTTTTTAGTCTCCTGCCAGTATTAAGTTCGGTTTCGGGGCTACGGGTTCGTCAGTCAGTTCGTCTTCACTTTCGTGTCCGGTCCATAATGCTGCCTTCCGTCAAGGGATTTTAATATATTTTACAATACTGTTTCAATATTCGTAACACGGTTTCGTGTATATCTCTTTGCTATTGAGGAGCTGTGCAAATCTGAATATGACTCTCTATACATGGATAATATAAGAGCAGTACAAAACACGAGTATATGAAGTGTTTTTTGGATCTTTGGGATGCAGGTGAGGCATATAGATTTGCTTTTCTCCGTCCGTGCAAACGAATGAGTAAGAGAGTGAGTGTACGTAAGTACGTACGTCCCGAAAATTGGTACCATTTGATTGACAGCCACCAAACTTTACAAAAATGATAACTGTCAAGTGAAGTTAGGCAGCTCATTTTTAATTTTTGTGTCTGGTCTGGCAGTTGTGGCCCTTGATTTAGTCCAAATATTTAAATACTATACAGTTACCAGATTTAACACATTTCATGTAGTCTCAAAGGTAAATAATATCAATGCACTGTTTTGTGAAAAAGCGTCAAAGTGGGGACATCCGTATCCTATCGACAGAATTCTAGCTTTTTATATGTGGAAGCTTTTACCTTCCCTGTAAATGCGAAATAAATGTCTCCGAGACATGACCCCGTGGTTTAGATATCAAATGCCGTTAGCCGAGCTCTGCATTGTAGCTTGGCATTTATTTATTCCAGCTCTGTATTTTTTTTTTGTTCAGCTACATAAAATTGGATACAGATGACCGAGTTTGGCACACAAACGCAACTTGACTCATATGGCGACTTTCCAGTTTTTACTAGTGGATGAAGGCTTAAGGTGGTGCTCCTCCGGGCATTGGTTCAGGCATGGACAGGAACCTGGATAGTGTAATGTATATATCATTCCCCCTTTAGGTTAACCTTTATTGATCAGTCATTGTTTATTGACCTAGTTTTGAGACATCTTGTGAATATATTCTATGGTGTTTCAGAATGTTCTACCACAATACTAATAAACAGGGTGTAACAATAATTTTTAAAAGTCTGTATTGTTCTTGGTTTTCTTTTTATTCTTAGTGTTGCATGAAAGTTCTGAAACCTTCCATGAAAGTTCTGAAACCTTCCATGATACATTATATAGGGAGCTATTTTAGGACAGAACAGAACCTTCAGTTAAAGATATTATTAAAACCTTTCTTGTATTTCTTAAGTATTACCTGTTTGTATATTTAAGGTAATTCTGCACGTTTGGATCAAATATTTTTCTACAATGTAGAATTTGAATCCTGATTTTTCAAAACTTCAGAATATACTTCAGCAAATAAAAAAGATAGGGTCGTGTGCTTGATTTGTTTTTCGCAAGACTGACTTGAAACACTTGGACCTCACGCAAGTTTTCATAATGGGAGTCTATGGGAAAATCACAATTTTCATAATATTTTCGCGAATAGAAGTTTTTCTACAATGAAGATTTTGATGAAAATTCTTTCAGTTATAAATAAACATATGGCCTATAATATGGTGAAATAAAATGTATAGGTATGTGCTTGTTTTTGAGGTATGTAGACAAATCCGCTTCCAGATGATAACTCAAGAACACTTGAGCCTAGGATCATAAAAGTTGACAGAGATATTGGTCATAACCAGCAGATGACCCCTAGTAATTTTGAGATCAGTATGTGAAAGGTCAAGGTCAAGTGACCCTGAACACTTAAACAGTTTCCGGATGATAACTCAAGAACGCCTGGACCAAGGATCATGAAAGTTGATAGGGAGGTTGGTCATGACCAGCAAATGACCTCTTTTGATTTTGAGATCAGTAGGTCGAAGGTCAAGGTCACAGTGACCCAGAACAGTTAAACGGTTTCTGGATGATAATTTTAGAATGCTTGTGCCTAGGATCATGAAAGTTGATAGGGGGTTGATCATGACCAGCAGATGACCCTACTGATTTTGAAGTCAGTTGGTCAAAGGTAAATGTCACAGTGGCCCAGAACAGTTAAATGATTTCCAGATGATAACTCAAGAACGCTTAGGCCTAGGTTCATGAAAGTTGATAGGGAGGATGGCCATGACCAGCAGATGACCTCTTTTCATTTTGAAGTCAGTTGGATAAAGGTCAAGGTCACATTGACTCGGAACATTTAAACGATTTTCAGATAATCACTCAAGAATGCTTGGGCCTAGGATCATGAAAGATGATAGGGGGGATGGTCATGATCAGCAGATGACCCTATTGATTTTGAGGTCAATAGGTCAAAAGTTAAGGTACATTGACACAGAGCAATTGAACTTTTGTGTACAGTGACCAAATAATTTCTGTTCGTTGTGCAATTACTGAATGCATCAAGGGGAGCATTTCGTGTTCCACGAGCTCTTGTTTTACACTTTGTTGTAATTTGTTTTTCCAAATAAAGTAAATGAAACTTATATTGTTGAAGTAATCAGGAGGGTAATTTGTATGTTTTAAATGATGTTCTTTAATGATTTACTGTTTTTTTCCATTATTTGATAGGCAAATGGCATGATACTTGGCAAAATTAAGGATGCTGCTTCAAAATAGGATATACTTTTGGGGATGATACTTTTAATTCCTTACTATTCCAATTTTGCGGGACGCTCTGTTTGCAATTATGAGAGAAACATCATGAATATTACACAGCTTACAGTAGATTTAAGCTATGTTCACAATATTGTGTTATATTTACCCTATATTTACCCTTGACAGGCTCATGGTGGTGCAGGATTGCATGACGATTTACCTCTTGCTTCATTTTACGCGTGGGCACGAGTTTTACGTCTAGCAGATGGTCCAGATGAGGTTCATTTACGTGCAGTGGCAAGACACGAATATAAAACGGCAGCTAAATTATGGATGTTGATGTAATGTCTTTTTTCAGCATAATTGTTTAAAATGTTCCATAGCAATTAAAATGTGTTTAATGCTTCTGTTACTGTTGCCACTGGTTGGTTAAACATTTTTACTTTGAAAGATATATTTAGGTCTTTTCTTACGAAAAAAAAAAGACTGTGGTAAAAAACCATGCTTGAGAGAAGGCGACTTTTTGTCAAGTTAATTCTGCCTATATGCAGTTACTGAATCTGTATGAGATGTACTGCAGAAGAGATTTATTTAGAATATGCCTCCTTGTAAAGACTGATAATGTAAAAGTTACTGAAATATCATCAGATTGCTATGGCATTGTGCTCAGAAGGAAAGGGACCATGCTTTGTACTTTACACAAAAACAACATTATATGAGAACATTGAGTATCCCTTGTTTATTGTATAATTTTAATTTTTTTAAATTATTATTTAAGCATGCCTGACTAAATCATTTGTGATCTGTTAAAGATATAGTATGTGATGGTGGAAGATTTAGTGGGACAGTAACATTTTTGTGCATGCTTCATTGATTTGTTAGTGTATGTAGGTTTGTTGATCAAATCCAAATTTCCACAGGTTTTATTTATATTTTTCGAAAAATGAAATCTAATTTTACATATGATTTTGCAATAGATGGTCATAAAACGTTATGTGTAATTTCTTAAAGCTACTCGTCCACAGTTTGGGTGAAATTGTTCAATATGTTCATTTCCACCAAGTTTGGCATAGATCGAATGTATATAACTATAACACTGAAAAATGATAAAGTTGATGAAAATCATAGTTAGGTATTGGTAAAACAGCAAGAAGAATGTGATTTTTCTGCATTATTTCAAAAGTGTTGCAACGGTTTACTACCTTTTGCACAATATTTTGTTTACTTATAAGTATATCTTGCAAAAATCTTATGTCAGTAAGTTTGTACTGCCAACTAACTTTTTATGGATTTTTGAGAGAAATTATTTTTCACCCAAAAATGTATGGATTAGGCCATTTAAGTGACAACTGTGTTGCCAAATGTGCTTTTGTGATTTATTGCAGCAAGTTCAACTTGCTAATATGTTGTTCTGTAATATGAAAAGAGCAGATGAAGTTTTAGCATTCAGAGGAAAGAAAGAATCAGAATAGGTAGCTTTACCAGTGTTCTTATTCATACAAAGTAATCATTTATCATGTATATTGTCAACTGATGTGGAAAAATAGTTGTTTGAACGTTTTATAAATTTTTGATTTCTACAATGCGATGGCCTATTTTGTATATTTATTTTTGAGAGGTTTATATTCTTACACAAACATAGGGGAGAAAAAACTCAGTACTTCAGTGTTTTTACTGCTTTCCCTACATACCTTCCTGCTTGTCCATTTGAGTATTTGAGCTGCACTATGAGAAAACCAACATAGTGCATTTGCGACCAGCCAGCCTGTGCGGGGATCTGGTCAGGATCTATGCTGTTTGCTTTCAAAGCCTATTGCGTCCACCAGACTGCGTGGATGGGCAGGCTGGGCTGGATCCATGCTGGTCACAAATGCACTTTATTGGTTTCCTCATGGTGCGGCTTATTTCTCTTTCCTTCCACATGTACAAAGACCTTTGGCCATCCTTAACACATTTATTTGGATATTTAGCAAACTCACATACACCAGACATGATAAGAAGTTGTGTTCAAAGGAAATAGTGTCATGTTCCTATTTTACAAGAACTTTGGTGTTTGCTGTAGACATGCAGTTGATGCAATGGCATATTGTTCGCTAATTATGATCAGCTTGTAGGCCACTGATCATATAACAGTAAATTGGTGCCATTTACTTGAGATGTTACTATACTTGGACACCCTAGTCGTAACGGGCTCATGTCTTTTGTAATACAGATATTTTAATGAGCTGGGGGAAAAAGTTACAGGGTATATAAAATAAACTCTTAAAATATAAATGACTATCTGTATATACTACTTACGTTTGTAAAAAGAATATATTCGTTTTCTGCAGCCATTGTGTATATTCTTGCAGAGTCGTGGTGGAATGGGTTTGAGCCATGACTGTCCACTCGCTTATTTCCAAGCAAAAGCAAGGGTTATTAGGATTGCTGACGGACCTGACGAAGTTCACCGACGGACTATCGCCAGGAGAGAGTACAAGAAATATTCAAAACTGTAACAAGAGATTATTCCAATATAGTGATAATGCAAGGATTTTGATGGCCTCTCCAGTTATCGACTAGTTCAGACATCTGCTTTCAAGAAATAATGTGTTCCAAATTCTCGACATGTGGCGGTTAGGTCAGCCTCCACCAGTATATCTTAACGTTGTGTAATAAGAAGTTTGTTTGTTTCAAGTATACTGTATTAGGCCTCTGTTCACAGGGCCTCCACATCTGCATTTTAAACATATACTTTATATCATATGTATTTGTATATTGACATTTATGTGAAGCTGTGACCAATTTCTGCCAACCATTAATTTAAACGAAATTAGATACTAATTGCTTGCTATAGTAAAATTATTAATAGTAAAAGTAATGTATTCATACAACTGTCTTGGGTTGTTCTTTTTAGTATTATTATTTCTGTGCCAAGCTATCTTCAGTAATGTGTTTTTAATGATTACCATTCAAAACCTGTTACTGAAGGAGCTCTTATCCTGTTGTAAGGGCCCGCTTTAGCTTATGTCTTGTTGGTATATTAATATACTTGTTGCGATTTAATCTCCTTTTGGGTCCTTTTAGTTTTGCACATGGAAGAAGAAGGTCGTTTGCAAATAGATGCGAGGGTTGATTTTGCTTCTTATCGAAGGAATCCTCGATTGTTCATACTTGCTGATGTTTAATATCCCACCCTCCACTCCCTTATTTTGCTTGTGTTCTCCTTTTTCTTTATAATTTCAGGTACATCTTATGTGTTCAAGTTCAGCCTACCCCTTCCTTCCCTTCAGTCGTTACGCTTCACATGGAATATTGGCAGTTTTCACATGTTGATGTATGGACATGACAGTGTCTGTTTTCCAGAACTGTGAACTGTGTATATGTCATATATAAACGTTTAACGTAGTCACTGATTCTGTATGTCTGTTTTTTTTGTATACCTGATCTCCGTTGAATTCTGATCCCAGGTTCGGCGGTTAGGTCAGCCTCCACCAGTATATCTTAACGTTGTGTAATAAGAAGTTTGTTTGTTTCAAGTATACTGTATTAGGCCTCTGTTCACAGGGCCTCCACATCTGCATTTTAAACATATACTTTATATCATTGTATTTGTATATTGACATTTATGTGAAGCTGTGACCAATTTCTCCCAAACCATTAATTTAAACGAAATTAGATACTAATTGCTTGCTATAGTAAAATTATTAATAGTAAAAGTAATGTATTCATACAACTGTCTTGGGTTGTTCTTTTTAGTATTATTATTTCTGTGCCAAGCTATCTTCAGTAATGATTTCAAGACTATTACTTTTATCTGGGGACAAGCATTCAATTCTTATGGAATATGACTTTTACAGCTATATCACCGAGACTTTCTGTTTTGAGTAAAAATGTATTGTATCCTATTCATGATGATTTTTTTTTCACATAAGGAATTTATTACTACAAATCTATATGAAATGGAGATAGGAAATATTGAAGTATTCCATTTATAAATACTTTGTCTACTGTTTCATTTTAACTTTTAATTAAAATTTGACAACTATCGACTGTATTTTGCTGACATTTCATAAAAAGCCATATTACTGACTCACTCACTCCCACCCAACTCTTAAACTTGCTTGCTCACACACATTCACATGATCGCTCACTCACTGGCTGACACACTTGCACGCTCGCTTACTCATGAAATTCAGATTATTGTAAAGGTGTTCTCTGTCAAGTTATGTTTACATTTTAAGTGATAGGACAATTGAGTTCAAATTTTCTCGTCTTCTATCCAGCAAGGCTTTATTATGTCTCCGCCCCCCACCCCTCCACACACACACACTTGGGCAGACATATTTTTGCCTCTTCCATCAGTCTGTCTGTCAGTCACACTTCATTTCCGATCAATAACTGGAGAACAATTAAATTTTGAACTAGAATCTTCAAACTTCATATGGTGGCAGGGCTTATGGAGTAGACAACCCCTTGTTTTTTGGGGTCACTCCATCAAAGATCAAGGTCACAGGGGCCTGGACATGAAAAACTATTTCCGGTCAATAACTTGAGAACCACTTGACCCAGAATGTTGAAACTTCATGGATGATTGGACAATCAGAGTAGATGACCCTATTGATTTTGGGGTCACTCTATTAAAGGTCAAGGTCACAGTAGCCTGAACATGGAAAACCATTTCCGGTTAGTAACTTGAGAACCACTTGACCCAGAATGTTGGAACTATATAGGATGATTTAACATGCAGAGTAGATGACCCCTATTGTTTTTGGGGTCACTCTATCAAAGGTCAAGATCACAAGGGGCTGAACATAGAAAACTCTTTCGGATCAATAACTTGAGAACCACTTGACCTAGAATGTTGAAACTTAATAGGATCATTTGACATGTAGAGTAGATAACCCCTACTGATTTTGGGGTCACTAGATCAAAGGTCAAGGTCACAGGGGCCTGAAAATGGAAACCGTTTCCAATCCATAACTTGAAAACCACTAGGCCCAGAATGTTGAAACTTAGTGGGATGATTGGACATGACAAGTAGATGATTCCGATTGCAGTCAACCATCAGTGTCCCTCTGGCTTTCGCTCCTGTCCCCTATTGACTTCTTGCCTGTACGACTATGCATTGGTGGTGACATGCGCTTTTCTACAAAAAGCATCTTCTAGTTTGAAAGATGTTGTTGTGAATCAGACTTCCGATTCTTTCCTTTAAGCGGTAAGCCTTTAAGATGGTTGAATGTCCACTGTTTGTCGTTCTCTGAAACCGCTAGTCCTATTTTAAAATGATTTTGCACAGTCAAGTTACCTACCAAATTAATGAAGCCAGCTGTGCAGCGATCTAGGGCTATCTTGGTCGTCTTGTCTAGGTAAGATGGTTTTATAGTAACCAGAAAAAATATTTTAAGGCCCTTGTTGCCAATCGAAGCTCGGTTCCTACCTGTTGTAGGATACTGTTAGGAAGGTATGCAACCAGAAACAAATACATTGTATCTGAAGAAACATGTTTCCAATCAAACGTCTGTTCGTGTATTTTCTTGGGAAGACAGTAGTAATATTACAAAGGCAACCGTTAAAATTTTAGTTCCTACATTTTCTAAGTAAGGTTGCCAACTAACTACGATTCCTGCCCAATTTATGGGTCGTCAGAAAATCCTGTAATTGAAGGATATGTTTCCAACCATACTTTGGTCCCCATCTTTTCTTAGGTAAGATCCTGTTTTAGCCATCAGCAAACTATAATTTTACGACCATGTTGGCAACTTGCCAACCAGACTCTTAAGATCCTGCCTTTCCCAGATAAGAATATGTCTAGATCATCAGAAAAAAAAACTTGTTTTTGAAACAAAACATTGGTTTATACTTTTTCTAGGAAAGATAATAATTATATGGTAATAAAACAGACATTAAAAGCATGGTCAGCGTTTTTTGCTGTAATTCTGATAACCGGCTATCTTCTTTCCAGGGGCTCCATTAATAACACACAGCTGTTGCAGATTTAATGAACAAAACAAACTGTTTTTCGTTTTGAAAATGTATTTTGATTTGACATAAAGAATGAAAGGCGTATTAAACTACCCTCAGACTTTTACGCAGAAAATTGATCGGACAAACCCCCCGGGGATAAATTTCCCCGTCCGATTTTGGAAAAGGCGGACCAAGTACTCGCTTTAAGTATACTGTTTGGATGACTAAGTTTAAAGGGGATTATTTTCAACTTCACTTACTTCTATGGCATATTTAATCAATAAATTTCATTAAAAGTGGTTTTTAGCTCGACTTTTCGAAGAAAATGTAGAGCTATTGCACTCGCCCCGGCGTCGGCGTCGGCGTTGGTTAAAGTTTTTGATAAAGTCAAATATCTCTGTTACTATGAAAGCTTTTGACTTGAAACTTAAAATACTTATTTACCATCAAAGTCTTCACCAGGAGAAACAATCCCCATAACTCTGATTTGAATTTTGACAGAATTATGCCCCTTTTAACTTAGATTTTTTTTGTTAAAATTTTTGATTCAAATATCTCTGTTACTATTAAAGCTTTTGACTTGAAACTCAAAATAATTATTTACTACCAAAGTCTACACCAGGAGACACAATTCTCATAACTATAGTTTGAATTTTAACAGAGTAATGCCCCTTTTTAACTTGGATTTTTTTTATTGGCAAAGCTCAAATTCAGAGTCAAGCACTGAGAAAAGTCGAGCGCGCTGTCTTACGGACGGCTCTTGTTTTTTTTGTAATGATAATGTATTTTACAAAATCAAAAGGTGGATTTTATTCGCCTTGGTTAAACTGAAAGGGAAATATTTTGTTCAGGAGAAAGGCACTGGCCTACTATGCGTAGTGATATTTTATGAAATAAACATTTCAGTTTGCACCTTAGAAAATCAAACTATGGAATAAACGATTATAAGCAGTCGCCATTTTCTGAATGTTAACTTCTTTTTTATAACATTCAGTTATCGTATAGATATATGTACATCTACTTTATAGATACATCATTTAATTAAATCTTCGCAAAGTTTTGATTAAGAAGTAATATTATTTTATTTTCCATAGTTCCGTCAATGATTCTTTTTGCTGAAACTTTCCATTTAATTCACTAAGATATACAGTTACTGAATTGATTGCCAGTCAATAGTCAAAACTATTGCCCGAGGTACTAGACATCAGAGTTAATTTTCATAGTTTTATATTCAATTTTTTTTTTGGCGTATTAGTCGTGACATTTTGTGTTAAACACAGACTTGTCATACAGCACAAACTGGACCAGCCATTTATATAAAGAGCTATGTAAAAATACACATATTTGTATGTTCATTAAAGTGTCATTATACATGTATTATCTAAATATAAACGTACCGATATTGCTAAAATATATCGCGTTGTTTTTGTATCATCGAAATACCCTAACCTCTCATCACGGCGGGGAAACGTACACCAGATATAGCCCCAACAGTAATAAGTGGGAAAACGCACACCAGATATGGCTCCAACAGTGGTAAGTGGGGAAACATACACCAGATATAGCCCCAACAGTGATAAGTGGGGAAACATACACCAGATATAGCCCCAACAGTGATAAGTGGGGAAACGTACACCAGATATAGCCCCAACAGTGGTAAGTGGGAAAACGTACACCAGATTAGCCCCAACAGTCATAAGAGGGGAAACGTACACCAGATATAGCCCCAACAGTGATAATGGGGAAACGTACACCAGATATAGCCCCAACAGTGGTAAGTGGGAAAACGTACACCAGATTAGCCCCAAGTCATAAGTGGGGGAACGTACACAAAATATAGCCCCAACAGTGATAAGTGGGGAAACGTACACCAGATATAGCCCCAACAGTGGAAAGTGGGAAAACGTACACCAAATATAGCCCCAACAGTCATAAGAGGGGAAACGTACACCAGATATAGCCCCAACAGTAATAAGTGGGGGAACGTACACAAAATATAGCCCCAACAGTGATAAGTGAGGAAACGTACACCAGATATAGCCCAAACAGTGATAAGTAAACAAACAGATCAGTCGTCATTTTTTCAGCCCCAGGGGTAAGATCTTGCTGTAACAACTCTTATTTAACACATTCAAATATGAAACTAGTTTTTTATTAATAACTGAATGATAATTTGGCCTATGATGTACTGTTTGCAATACGCTGAAATACTTTACTTGAAATTCGAGATGATCACCTACCGTAATTAATTAAAAAGATTTTGAATAAATCAAAATTCTGAATCGTACGATTCTCGTGCATTGGCCTTGCAACTTTTAAACTAAACAAGATGTACCTCCCTAATGTACCGAGGATAGCTGTAGGCCTATACTGAACCAGGGATAGTTTTTATGAAAAATAATGCACATTGAAATAGGACAGTATTCAGGTATTTTCATTCCTTTTCCAGGCAC
This sequence comes from Mercenaria mercenaria, assembly GCF_021730395.1. Taxonomy (NCBI): domain Eukaryota; kingdom Metazoa; phylum Mollusca; class Bivalvia; order Venerida; family Veneridae; genus Mercenaria; species Mercenaria mercenaria. The sequence continues at coordinate 34,161,204 of NC_069378.1, read as the reverse complement.
AATGTCTTGAATAACTACAGTGCATTTCCCGTTCTCATTATAACGAAATACTTATTAACATCCACCAAGTAATTTACGTTTGTGATATGCAAAGCAAACATCATTATTTAAACTCGGCTACATCTTTGACTACATATACAGTGCAGTTACACCCTGTGCAATAAGTTTATTAAAACAAAATGTTGCAACTTGTTTTTGTTTTTTTTCAATGAAACTTGATTTCGTTTTAATGCTTATCTTTGTCAAATTGATAAAAAATATTTTAGAGAAAGACAACATATCTCAAACTAAGTTCTTAGGGTTTTTTTTTTCTAAGATAAACAAGTAATTCTACGTTGTGTGAAAAAATAAAAAAATATGTACATAAACGGTAGCAATTTTATTTTCTTGGAATGGTGAGTTTAATTCGTATTTAGATGTAGGGTTTAATTTTAATTTAATAACTTGGTGAAGTAAGGAAAAATTAAAGAATTTGATGTTTCGATGCATTTATGCGGATATAAACTATATTGAGACTGCTGGCAAAAACTACTGCAGGAAGTCCCAATGTAGTTTGTCAAAACTAACAACGCTGCATCATTTTTATACAAAATTATTATATACGTTACTATAAATAGTAACAAAAAAAGCCTTTAAAACGGTCATTACGGCCTCTGTTGACAAACCCATAATGGCGTAGTGCGCCTCACGCGCCATAATCATAATGGTCCCGGGTAACCGGAACGTCAGCGCGTTCTGCTGTTGACGTCATGTAGCAACGTTATTATGGCGGTTGAAAGGGCGCTGAATCATTTTCAGATTGATTGTCAAATATTGATGGCCTTCTAGCCATAATGGCACACCTAGTTTCATAATGGCAAGAAGGCACAACCCAGTCGTATATTAACCTCTTATTATTGATGGAAGGCCGATGCGCCATGCTAAGTACCAAATGCTAAATGTCAAAAAGTACTTGAAGTGCAAAATGCAATTGCCAAATGCTTATTAATAATTAAAAATAAATACTGTCTAACGAAAATTGTCAAATGATAAAGTTTAATGCTAATTGTAAATAGAGAAATGCAAAGCAACATAATGCGAAAAAGAACTCAATACAACGGTGGATGAACGCATCTTTTAAAAGTCATTGACCTTCGTTGCATAACTTTGTCTCTGTTGAACATTTCTAAGTAAAGAGTTTCGGTCCGATGTTACCATCACCGATAAAACATGTTACATGTATGTTTTGAAATAATTAAAAGTTACATTCTTAGTTTATTAACTCGTTAAGGAAAAGAATTCGACGACTTATTATTATATTAAACATCTGGCAACAAGCATTGCCTGTTTGAAGGTAAGCATTTTGGCATTTAGCTTTAAGTTTATGACATGATATCTTTCTACGTAGCATTTGGCGTTAAGTAACTGGCATTTAGCATAAGGCTACATTATATTTGCCATTAAGCATTTGACAATTAGCATGGCGTATCGGCCTTCGTTACATATTTTACATAGTTATATAAGTTAGTTATATAAGACAAATAGCTATATACAATCCGTTCGAAGTCTTTTACTACGGGATTAAACTATCTGGGCTCAAACCTATACGTTTTATTTGACTACATTAGACAATATCAAAAATACTATTTGATCCACCTCCGTAACCAGGTTTTTCCTTAAATTCTCTTCAAGACATTACCATTGGTATTACGCATCATTCCAAAGGACTGCGAGCGCGGTTATAGAATTCCTTTAAAGTTTAAAAAATGAATTTTAAATTTATCATCAAAAAGACATTGTAAATTTCGGCTATTTCAGATGTCATTTTCTTTAAAGTTTGGTTTAATTGTTTGACGGATTGTTATTAAACTTTTAGGATATCTAATTAAGCATAAAAGTAACATTTCCATGAAAACATTGTAAAACTGTTCAAAAGATGTTTAAGATGTTTTACAAACTTGTGATTTTATCCGGTTTTTTTACCGTGAATGCGAAAAATACATTTTATCCACAAGATTGAAATTCTATTGATAATTTAAAAAGATGCTACTACCACTTTAGAGACCGGTAGAATACCGTAGAATAATGTATAGTAAATATCTGGATCTTGCAAAATTTAGACTGCAATTTGCGAACAACCCTGTTACGGAACAGCTTGATCAAACCGTGTAGCACTCTAATCAAAATTACAATTTTTTAATTGTATTCCATTTTAAAAATCCGAGGTTCAAATGTTAATATCAGTCGATCAAAAATAATGGTTTTAGATGATTTATATATAACAGTAACCATATGTCTTGATAAGCACTCTCATCTCTAACAGGGTCGTCATAGGCCCGAGTTTAACCAGGGTAGATAGACGGTATGATATACATGTAAAAATGTGCACAGTAACATATTCTTTGCACCATATACGTGTGCTTTCACTTGCAAATGGCGAGTCTGATCGAAGTATCCGCTATTAAAGTCACGATTCACTTTTATTTCGTTTCGTTTCGTTTATAGAAAAGTGTACCGAATGTCCATACTGGATCGTCTCATTTACATGTATATTTCACAAATAGAATTGTAGAAACTTGTACAGGAATTGTCGTACCAATACAAGCTGTTATAGCGCAAGTAAACTTTCAAACAGAGTTTATTACCCGGCTTGCTTATGCGCCACTTGAAGAATCCTTTCTGTGAACCATACTTGTATTCCCAAGGAGAAGTGACATCTTTTCTACGTCCATCTATCCACTCGTATATAGATCCAGTCCCTTTCACCAGCCTTCTCACATCCTCGTACTTTTCCTGAGAGTCTATGTTTATCAGATGCCCGCCGTCCTCCTGGCACCGCCGCTCCGCAGCATCTTGGGTTCGTTGTTTGTCAGCATACAACTTCACGCAAAACCCGTGCTTTGTTAGATTATAGTGCTTGGGACAATACTTGACACAGACGCCAAACTCTGTCTCCATTCTGCTTTTAACATCAGTGTCACATGACGTTATGTTTACACCGCATTGACGTGTTCGAAATCTGGATCCAAACTGACCAGGTTGTGCGGTACACTCTCCCCATTCACTCCACGCCAGACAGGAATGAAAATCACATATTTTGTCTTCGATATTTTCAATCGTTTGCCCTATTAATTGCAGTTCCGGTTTCTCCAGTTTTATTCCAAATTCCACTAATTTTTTTCCGTTTAAATCATCGGATTCTGTCCCGTTTCCGTCAGTCAGCGGCGCACAATGGTTGCCGCGGACAAGGATAAATATCGCCACATAAAAAAGAATGTTTCTACCGTGTTTAAGTTGCATTTTGTATTTCTGATTTTAAGAGTCTGGAACACTATCAAAATTACCTTATTTCTTCACCAGACTGGTGTTAACATGAATTTGTAAATGGATTTGTATTTTGCGCAGGGCCTTTTAATGAATTATGTCATAAGTATATGCGTGGGTGTAGCAAGAGGGTGGTTTCAAAGTTACAATGTTAATAGACGTTTTTATAATGGTCCTATAGTTGATCCAATACATGTATAGTCGAGCGCTGATCGGGGATGTTTTACAAGGTCATTATGGAAACCCATGTTTATAGACACATTTATAACATGATCACTTTAAAACGTCTGTCAATGAAACAATCGCATTCGGCAGGAATACTGACACTTGTAATGGCAGAGCTATTTACTGCATCTAGAATTCCAGACCTGTGAAAATAATTCACGTTCTAACTGACTGTAACAGTGCCTGTTTGTGGTAACCATTGTATAAATTAACTCATTCAACTACGAGTTTTTCATTATTTTCCCACTTCATTGTAATTAATTTGATTTTAATATCACATAAAATACAATTTTGTTATGTTTATTTTTTTTTATGAAATGACAGATTTGAATTGTAAACCTAATTTCTATTTCATTTCTAAATTAGTATTACCGGAAACGATATTTTCCCAGTTTTTCGGTGAATTCTTTCAAAGTCCGTTTATAGTCTTTGATTGTCAAGATGATGATGAACAAGAGTATGTCAGAATCAATATATTTTGTTGTATATAATGCATTATAACAATAGTAAAAGCCTTTATAGCGAGTAAGATATGGAACAAAAAATGGCAAAGATGTTCCCCTTTGTGAAGAAAGCACCAAAGTTTGCATGATATTACGTTAAGGTATCCCAAATCCTACAAGAGGAGGAGACACGCTATATCTGCCCTGGAACCTCCTTTTAAATCAGTTTAAAAAAGGGAGTTAAAAATGTCTTGAAAATATTTTTTTTCCTTTAAATTGAAATTTATCTATAAAGTAATATTTCATATGATCTAAACAATGGATAACATATCACTAGCATAGCCAAACAACCATTTGGTATTGACAATATACAAAGTTTACTACAAAAAACTTTTATTTCTCAAGATACATACTAAAAAGGTAGGCAATCAGATTTTACTGTATGTTTAATTTCAAAACTGCGTGTGAAAAGATGTTTCTTATGAAGAAAGAATGAAAGTTGTATTATAAAGTGTTATAAAGTATACTGGATCAGAAATGGACTACATATACGATTTGTTGGCTTGAATAGACCAAAACATGAGGCCCCAAAGGGGAACTACCTTTTATTTATTTCAATTAAATATATCTACAACAATTTCAAAAATGTTAATTCATTACCTTAACCAATTATAACCCTTGACACAAAATTTATTCAATTACATTTTATACACACTCAATATACATGACTCAGGAAAAATAATATGAGGTCCTTAAAGGGGAAATTGTTAAAAATCACATTTTAAGGGCAAATTAATTTATTTCAATCGTTAAAATATCATATTTCTGAACTTAACATAAGTAAAAAACAGAATTCATGGATCAAATGTATAACATATCAAAAAAAAGTAAACAATATTCACATGTTTAGGTCCATGAGTTAACCTATATATCTGTATTTTTATTTGGGCAATATATTTATATAAAAAGAGAGGCCCTTCAGTGGATCATTTTTGTATGTTACATAACAGTAATATGACATAATCATGTTTTCAAATCAAATGACTCATCCAAAGACCCATAAAATAAAAGAAACTGATATTTACACCCATTCAATAGATATCTAAGAATTGTAACAGGTTTCCCAGTACTTCTCTAATACATTTGTTTGACAAATTTATATTTCTTATACATGAATGTGTTATTGCACTGGCATTTAATTGGTTCTATGAAGTGTACATAGTAATGAAAGTCAAGTGTCATTTAACTGGTCAATCCAGATTCAACAGAATTAAGCAATGCAAGGGTCACAATTAAGGTATACAGACACTAAACAGAAAACTGGCACGGAAAAAATCATGGTAGTTGCAAAATGGCGCATTCAAAGAGTCCTCCTTCTTTGCTCTGTAGAGCTTTTTTCCTTCCTTTTTTACATTTTGTTTGCTGAAATCACATAACAGATCTATTCTTGACATGTAGGAAGCATTTTTGCAATAATATGATAGCATGACAGATTTATTATGGAAATGTAGGTCATACAATTTGGGGTATAATTTTTAGTAGATATTGTAGTTGGTTTGTTTGACTGAAGTACATGACTCCCATTTGATGTTTTTTCAGCACTGACAATATTCTCTAAGAAAATGTAAAAATGTAAGCTACAGACATTTAAAACGGGTCCTGCTCTGTGCTGTAGCCATTTGAAATTTGTCAACTTCATCTAGAATAAAGAAGGCCAGCTATTTAGTATGCCCATACCTTAATGTCTCTCCACAAACATGGCTTCATATATAAATATTAGAAATGTGAACATCAGGTAATTTAGATGTTTTCATGCTGTCTATTACCTTTAGGAACTAGAATTTTATCTGGCACCATTACTGACTTACAGCTTGATACCTTTGTTCATAACACGACCATGTATTGTTCCAAAAGTTTGAAGTCACAGCATGTGGTGCACTAATAGGGTATGCGAAATGGTACACATTTGTTTGCCGTAAATGCATAAAAACAAAACCACAAAGGCATAATGTTACGAGCAACCAACACTGATACACACTGTTACTTTCTATAGTAAAACAGTTTGCTAGTTGTTAGCTGTAGCTTCATTTGGTCGTTTCAAACAGTTCTGGTACATGCTGACTAATTCCATAGTAAGCCGTCTTTTTGGCATAAAAACAAGGACAAAAATCCAACAGGAAAAGACACATGAAAGAACCTAGACTTAAAGCTAACATTCTTTATAATGCATTATCTGGTTGTGATACTGTCTCAATACGTTTGCAGAAATATCAAAATGAAGCCAGAGAATATATTTTCTTAAGCAATTAGACGTATTGAAAGCAACCCCTGAGAGATGTTCACGTATGTAGCAAATATCATTGTATCAAGCAGGTTGTAGACAGGCATTAATAGCATACATTGACATTGCTAATCATGTCAACTAGAAATGGTCAAGAGAGCTGGTACTTTGCTTTAATTATGTAATACACTTCATAATTAGCTGCTATAAGTTGAAGGAAACTCATCAATGCAACTACAAGAATACATACAAAGGCAGATATAAATGTATCAAGCCAGTCCTGTGTACTTAGACATTTTGAAGACATATGTGCTAGAGAGTGAAATACTGGCAAACCTATTACAGTTTTTAAAATTAGTTAATATTACGCCTAAAATTAAAAGTTGTTTGTTTAGGGTAACCTGATTTCAACTTTTGTAAATTCACAAAAAATGCTTGGGACATTACCCTAAACAAGCAGTTATTCTAGGACTTATAACTGCGCTACTGAGAGGTATTCCTAACACTGTACTGGACAAAGAGCACATATCAGCTATGATTATAACTAGGACGGCTAGTATATTTTAAGGAGACATTGTTTATAAACTAATCGATTAATCTTTACCTTAAAAAATTTACATCTAACTCTATTTGGTATGACCCTCTTTATTTCTGTATCATATTTTCATCTTAAACTATTTTTATATGTAACTATTTGCGTTCTTGGGGTGTCTGCAGTAAATCACTGCACTTTAGAAATGTTTATAGTTATAAGCTCTGTGGAGGGGTTCAGTGAGAGAGACCGTCTAGTGGTAAAGGTGTTGTCAGATCAATAGGAAGGTCATTGGTTCAAACCGTACAAAGGTTAATCTATCATACAATACCAGTGCTATTTTCAAGAAAGCGGAATTTAGACTGATTCTAAAACTTGAAATCTTTATCTAATTCAAATAAATTAGTATTGAATATAGTATAAATTAATAATAAATACAACAATACATTTAGTTCACATTCCATTTTCTTTTGTTGTAAAGAAAGCATTAGGATGATCGTATGCTTTAGCTTGAAGTCATTAATTGTCTTGAAAAACATATAAATTATGTTTTGTATAATACGTTTTACATGAATTTAAATTAGATATTGAATTACAAGAAAAACACAAAATAACCCTTCTATAGCTGCTCTTTTGAATGCTTAATAATATGCATAGAGAAATCATCCTATCGTTACCCCATGTAAGTATAAGTACTGTAAAATCGATTATATGAATTACAGTATGTAGTACTACGTATATGTGAACTTGTTTTATAATATACCCTTAATGAACCTCAAAATGTAAAGAATGTTTAAATAATATTTTGATATAATTAAATACTAAAATTAGTTTTGTTTACCTGAGTGATATAATATTCACACTTAAAAATAAAGTCATCCTGTAAATGAAATTTTTAAACAATTTTCCCCCTTTTAGGGCCTCATCTATGTCATTTGTTAGTGTCCTATATATCAAATGTGTATAAAATGTAACTAAATAAATATTATGTCAATAATAGTTACTTATTTTGGTTTTAAATTAACCTTTTGGACATTGCTTTCAAAAATACATGTATATGATTAAAATAAATAAAATATAGGTCCCTTTTTGGGGCCTCATTTTAAGCTAATTGAGGTTAGCGAACTGCGTGTCTCCTCCTTTTTTTGGATTCAGCATACTTCAGAATAGTTACATACAAAGTTTGGTGCTTTCTTCACAAAAGGAAACATCTTTTTCCTATAACCTACTCACTATTATTACAAAGGAGCTCATATTATACACGCTGTAATATTTGCTGGCCTCGCGCTTCCATAAAAGATGCCTATCATCTAGCTATATACGCTGTTGTAATTAAATACAGAGCCACGAGGATAGGATTTCATAATACTAAGTAACGCCCATGCCAAGCTAGATATATTATCTGTTATGTGACACAAGAAACAATGGTAGATAAATTCTAACCAATTAAAACTTGCTTTAGTTCCGTGTCTGTTTAATAACATATTATGTTGTTTTTTTTCTAATAATTATATAGCCTCTACAAATCATATATATATCTACATATAAATATATAATAGGCATGGTCTTTTCATCAAGTTCAATTTAAAAGTATCCGTAACATTTACTGCATATATTTTGCTAGACCATCAAATAGCCAGTATATGAGCCGCGCCATGAAAAAAACAACAATATAGTGGCTTTGCGACCAGCATGGATCCAGACCAGCCTGCGCATCCGCGCAGTCTGGTCAGGATTTATGTTATTCGCTAACAGTTTCTCTAATTCCAATAGGCTTTGAAAGCGAACAGCATGGATCCTATACAAAAATAAATCTCAAGTTTGTTGATAAATTAAAAGTGCAGTTCAACCAGCATACGGTATGCACATGCATGTACACTGACATCTAGTAGAATTAATTATGGGCCAAACTATGCATGGTTTGTAATTAAAAGTAACTTATTCAATGTATACACTGGTCCTTCGCATTTAATTTTCAGAGTACCATACTGTTCCTGGTCATTTATCCGATTTTGGGCCCTACATTAACAATACTTCGTCTGCTGAAATAAAGTCAAGGTATTGGATCCGTAATAGAGTACCTTCTTTTTGAAGAGTATTCAATTCTTACAATAAACCAACTTTGACTGCAATTTTCAGGAGTGCGTAGGTTCAAGCCCCACCGGGACCCAAATATTTTTTCCATATTTTCTTTTTTTTCTAGTAAGTTTTTACTTCTTTCAAGACTTATTATGGATGTTTTGTACAAAATTTGAAAATGTTCATTTTGGTGGACGGATAGCTCAGTGGTTTGCACACTGTCCTGCCAATCCTGAGGTCGGGGGTTCGATCCCCGGCAGCTACTCCGGAATTTTCAGAAACGCTTTTCAGTGTTTCCAACCCAACTAGAGGTGTACTGGTCAGGAACCCAGGCAATCCTTGCGTGTATCAGTGCTATACACTGGGCACGTTAAAGAACCAGGCTGTCTATTCGCAACGAGCTAGGCTAAGTTAGCCGGACAAGCCTGTATCTGATTTCTGATCTCTCTGTCGTGGGGCTTTAACTCACTCTGTCCCTCTGGTCAGATCGCTCTGTGCCTGTACTAGTAGAGGATGAATTATGCGCCCTGTGTGGCTGCATTTGAACTATGTAAAGCGCCTTTGAACGTGAAATTGATCATGAAAAGGGCGCTATATAAATCTGGTATAATAATAATAATATAAGCGATTTCTTGCTGTTCAAAGTGAATTTACCTCTGAATCCGGAGGGGTAGAGTTAGACATCTTTAAAAATACTAAGTTACATACGGTAAAAGTTCTCTATTTTGCCTTCATTCTTTAGACTACATATTGCGGAAGAAATCCAAGTAGGTTTTACTTATGCCCCAAGGTTATTTTTGAATAAAGTGAGCAAAATTCAAAACAGACCTACAGGATTCGACTTTAATTTTTCAATGTTGGAGTTAGAATTCTGTCTCATTAAATCTGTTTACTTGAGGCACTCTATAAAAAAATGATATATACAGTTTTATTTTGTGTTTTATAATTGTTTAACAATAGTTTGATGTTTCTTTCATCAAAATTAATGCTGTAATGAATTCTCTGCAAACATTTTAGAAAGTGGCCATCACATTGAAATTTGTCTCTATTTGAACTTGAGGAAATTCCATAATATATACAAAATTTACAAAAAACGGCACGGTAAAAGTTGTTTAAAATTTGCAACACGGTGCAAAACATGGTCAACTTTAAGAATATACCAAGCAAATGCCATTTTTAAAACATTACTATTAGGGGTCCAATACCTTAAATAAAAAGTAACGCCGTGGTCCGAACTATACGACACTTCTTTTTCTTGTAAGAAGTTGTTAGTTTGAGCCAATGTACGTAGTACTTTAGTATATACGGCTTTGTACATAAGTGTTGTTGAACAATTAAAAGACACTGACACATTTCAGCTTTATTTCTCATCATAAGATAAGGTTCATCGTATAGATACAATTATACAAGAGGGTCACGAAGGCGCTAGATCGCTCACTCGAGTTTCATAAATGACTTAAACAATTTTGGCAGAAGATCACGCAAGAAAAATTACCTGTGAATGGGCCATCTGCTTCTGACAGGAAAATTCTTTTCACTTTATACATATAAAGAACTGCTATACATTAACCATATAAGGAAAAGTGACTACGTAACGCCCTCTTGTGGCCATGATTTTGACAAACCAGAATAGTTCGAAAAAACTAAACGAAGGAATATTTTTGTAAAATTATCTTAAAATCAGACCAGTAGTTTTCGAAACAATGACACATGAAGAGTTTCTTTCTTTGTTCCGGTAGTCAGTTTTTCGACTCGAACAAAGGTCCCACAAGAAACATAATTGTGAAATAGTTTCAAATTCAACAAGTCGATTGAAGATATATCTATTTTAAGCTCTGGCAGCTTTATTTTTTGAAGAATCAGAAAAATGAATACTCTTGGTGTAGTGTCCTCTAAGAAACATTTCTGTGAATTATTTAAAAATGACGTGGACATGCATTTTCATTTTTTTTAAAGATTAAATTACCTCGTGCGCACGAGATCTTATCTCGAGAGCACGACATCTTATTTCGTGCGCACGACATCTTAGCATTTAAAAATTAGCTACATTTGGCGACGTTCGCTGGGGCGACGTTCGGCGGGGCGCCAAAAAAACGTTGTTTTTTTCATGAGAATTGTGTCGTTGCAACAGAACGCAATAACGAAATGGCACAAATCAGCAACCGTAGCCATAAGCTAAATACTTTTTTTAACAATTAATTTTATTTTTATCTTTTTGGGAGCGTGTTTCTGTTTGTAGAAAAAATAACACTGTAGTTTTGTAAGGCCGGTGTGCCATGCTAATTTCCCGATGCTAAGATGTCGTGCGCACGAGATAAGATGTTGTGCGCTCGTGATAAGATGTCGTGCACTCGAGATAAGACATCGTACGCTCGAGATCAGATGTCGTGTGCTCGAGATAAAATGTCGAGCGCACGAGTTAAGATGTCGTGCGCAAGAAAGAATATGTCGTGCATACGAGATAAGAGGTCGTGCGCTCGAGATAACATTCCGTGCGCACGAGATAAAATGTCGTGATCACGAGATATGATTTCGTGCGCACGAGATAAGATGTCGTGCGCTCGAGATAATATGCCGTGCACTTGAGATAAGATGTCGTGCACACGAGATAAGATGTCTAGCGCACGAGATATGATGTCGTGCGCACGAGTTAAGATGTCGTGCGCACGAGATAATTCAATCTTAAAAAAAATAATGCAGGTCCTAAACATACTGTCATACAAAATCGAACCAGAGGTTAAAAGAAATGTCGTTTGAAGTTTGTTTTATATTTAGCTCTGATGGACGCTTTTTCCGGAAAATCGTTTTTTTTTAATATTCTTGGTTGACGCTTACCCAAGGAACATAGGAATTACTTCAAAATCATGCCAGCCATTTTTCAAAGTTTCCACTATACTCAACCCCCACGCCCCCCCCCCCCCCCCCCAACCCCCCCCCCCCCCCCACCCAAAAAAAAAATGTACAAAAAATAAAAAAAAAGTTTAGAGTTTAGCATCTTATGGTTTTCTTGGAGTTGGAATGAATGTTATACAATGTGTCAAATACTTGATAGATGATGGGTATAAATTTATGTGTACAAAAAATATGTGCGTGAAATTAGCCAGATTAGCCAGAGTAGCCAGAGTTCAGCCAGAGTTTAGCTAGAGTAGCCAGAGTTCAGCCAGAGTTTAGCCAGAGTAGCCAGAGAAGTCAGAACACTAGTTACTCTGGCTAGCCAGAGTTCAGCCAGAGAAGTTATAACTCTGGTTACTCTGGCTGGCAAGAGTAGCCAGAGTTCAGCCAGAGAAATCATAACTCTGGTTACTCTGGCTGGCCAGAGTAGCCAGTGTTCAGCCAGACAAGTCATAACTCTGGTTACTCTGGCTGGCCAGAGTAGCCAGAGTTCAGCCAGAGTAGCCAGAGTTCAGCAAGAAAAGCCAGAGTTTCTAGGATGTTAAAATGTTCTGGCTACTCTGGTCAGCCATAGTATCCAGAATAGCCCGAGTCGCCTGGATTTTATTTGCTTTGGTTAGTCTGGCTGGCCAAAGTAGCCAGAGTTTCTAGGATTTTAAGAGTAGCCAGAGTAACCTGGTTCACAAAACATTTTCCGTCTTAGCTGAATTTGATTATGAAACTTAATATGTTATTTCTATCTAAATAGCATGCTTAAACTGAATTTCAAGTTAATTAATATTTTCAAGTGGCTATTTAGAGTAGCCAGAGTAGCCAGAACTCTTGTTACTCTGGCTGGCTGGCCAGAGTAGCCACAGTTCAACCAGAGTAGCCAGAGTTCAGCCGAAGTTCAGTCATAGTAGAAAGAGCTTTTAGGATTTTAACATGTTCTGACTACTCTGGTCAGCCAGAGTATCCGGAGTAGCCCGAGTCACCAGGATTTCATTTGCTCTGGTTACTTTGGCTTGCCAGAGTAGCCAGAGTTTGTAGGATTTTTACAAGTTTTTGCAACTCTGGTCAGCCAGAGTAGCCAGAGTAACCAGGTCCCATGTTTACAAAAGTTTTTCAGTCTTAGCTGAATTTGATTATGACATTTAATAATTGAGACGTGCGATGAGAAAACAAACATAGTGGCTTTGCGACCAGCATGGATCCAGAACAGGCTGCGCATCCGCGCAGTCTGGTCAGGATCCATGTTGTTCGCTTTTAAAGCGTATTGGACTTGGATAATCTGTTAGCGAACAGCATGGATTCTGACGCGCAGGCTGGTCTGGATCCATTCTGGTCTCAAACCCACTATGTTGGTTTTCTCATGGCGCGACTCATATGTCATTTCTATTTAAATAGCATCTTTAAAACTATTTTCAAGTGGCTATTTAGAGTAGTCAGAGTAGCCAGAACTCTGGTCACTATGGCTGGCCAGAGTTCAGCCAGAGTTTAGCCAGAGTAGCCAGAGTTCAGCCAGAGTAGCCAGAAACTTGGTTACTCTGGCTGGCCAGAGTAGCCGAGTAACCAGGATGTCAGTTGCTCCGGCTACTTTGGCTAGCCAGAACAGCCAGAATTTCCGAGATGTCCATTGGTTCTAGCTACCCAGGCTAGCCCGAATAGCCAGAGAAAATACTGTAATACCTATTGCGAAATGACCCTTTTGTTTCTCTCAGGTTTGATTTTTTAGTGTTTTATATGTATCAAGTGATTCATAAAACGGACTTCAAAAATTGTCTTATTTTTCAGACAGCAGCCAGAGTAGTCAGACGTTCTAGGATTTTAATATGTTCTAGCTACTCTGGTCAGCCAGAGTAGTCAGAGTGACCATGATTTCATTTGCTCTGGCTACTCTGGCTAGCCAGAACAGCAAGAATTTCTGAGATGGCCATTGGTACTAGCTACCCTGCTAATCAGAAATAGCCAAAGAAAATACAGTAAAACCTGTTGCCAGAGTAGCCAGAATAATCAGAACTCTGGTTACTGTGGCTGAACAGGACAGCCTGTTTCATAATTTTTACATAGTCTGGCTACTCTGGCTGGCCAGAGTAACCAGGAATAACTGAAATGCGCACGGATCCTGGTTACTCTGGCTGGCCAGAACAGCCAGAGAAAATACAGACAAACATGTAAACTAGAGCCATTTTCAAAATGTATGACCCTTTTTCATACAAATCATATTATACATGATTAGGTTGCACTAACTGTTGTATATAATTATAATGTAAATAAAAAGTATATGAAGGCTGAAATTCACAAAGATTAAAGCGAACAGGTCTATATATTTCTGGTAGATTGAAAATCTTTAAAACAAGCCTAAACATATCAAATAAAATAACAACAACAACAACAAAAAAACAGTAAGACGGCATGATTTTCGAACAAAGTTAAGAGTAACACGAAGAGTAACACGAATCAGAAAATGACACTTTCAAAAAAAAAAAAAAAAATAATAATAAATAAACGGGTATATGCAAAGGCTCTTTGTTTATATACATGTACATTGTAAATAATGCTTAGGTATGTTTTCTTTTTATATAAGTTGTAATTTTACAAAGTAGCCTGCCTCCCACGAAGGGTAGACACGACGAAGCGACACCGATCCATCCTGGATCTTCAGTACTTATACGGCTGTATGCCATACCACACTGGACTGTGATTTAGTGCAGTGCGACCTGGCTGTCATGGTCTTTTGTTTTGCATTAACCCATTCTGGATCTTATTCATAGCATATTTTATCCCCAGTGTATTGTCTCATATTCCTTCTGTTGAAAAAAAAATGGCACCAAATTGAAAGTAAAAAACACATGTACCTGAAAATAAATATGCCATTAAGATAGAAATGACATATTAAGTTTCATAATTAAACTTAGCTAAGACTGAAACTATTTTGCGAACATGGTACCTGGTTACTCTGGCTACTCTGACCAGAGTAGCCAGAACATGTTAAAATCCTAGAAACTCTAGCTACTCTGGCTGAACTCTGGCTACTCTGTTAGAAACAGCCAGAGTAACCAGAGCAAATGATATCGGGGTGACTCGGGCTACTGTGGCTACTTTGGCTGACCAGAGTAGCAGAACATGTTAAAAATCTAGAAACTCTGCCTACCCTGGTTGAACTCTGGCTACTCTGGCCAGCCAGAGTAACCAGAGTTCTGACTACTCTTGCTGAACTCTGGCTACGCTGGCCAGCCAGAGTAACCAGAAATCTAGCTACTCTGGCCAGCCAGAGTAACCAGAATTCAAGCTACTCTGGCTGAACTCTGACTACCCTGGCCAGTCAGAGTATCCAGAGCTATAACTTCTCTGGCTGAACTCTGGCTACTCTGGCCAGCCAGAGAAACCAGAGTTATGACTTCTCTGGCTGAACTCTGGCTGAACTCTGGCTACTCTGGCCAGCCAGAGTAACCAGAGTTATGACTTCTCTGGCTGAACTATGGCTACTCTGGCTACTATGGCTAAACTCTGGCTGAACTCTGGCTGCTCTGGCTAATTTCACGCACATACAAGAAATGTAAATTACATACCGCAGTACTTTTTATGAATTTCTAAAAAGAAATCGAAGTTCGATCTGTCTCTAAACTCACAGTAACCAAGCGCGAAAATGAAATTTTGAAAAGTTGAGTTGCGACCTAGCATCATTAACTTACGGACCTGCGCGAAAATCGAAATTTAGATTTTGGAAAACCTAAATTTTGATGTGGCATTAAACTTCGACCTTCAAATTTTCAAGAAATTGAATGTCGAGCTCTCATTGAGTTTCAGTCAATTCAAACTTGAAAAAAACAACTGATTTTCAACCTGCGTTTGATTTTAAGGCAAGCTCTAATATAGATTTTCAAATGTTCAAAAAGCTGAATTTCAAGCTGTCATTGAATTTTGAGCCAGTTCAAATTTTCAAAATGCTTGTCATTGAGGTGACATCATGCTAGCTCGAAATATTTGAAGTCCGATCTTCAAGCATTTTCTCTGATAATTTCAGGTCTTCTAACTTGTCCAAAAGTGTATGCCGCCTCGAAATTCATTTATTTTTGAAAATCACAATTTCGACTTTTAACAGCTTGAAAAGATTAGTTGCTAGCTTCGAGATTGCTCCAAGTTCGATGTCAACTCGAAATTCTGTTTCTTTTTTTTTTTCTAAAGAAAACTGAATTCAATCTTGGTAGCGACTACCGTCATTGAATGGACAGGTATATAGGCAGTGGCTTATCAGCAGTGTTACTCATGCATGTAACATCTCTGCTCTACAGGTTATAGATACTCAGTGAATATAGATTTTACTTGACCAGCATAGAGATTTATATACAACACTTGGTTTTGATAGTTACTAGGATATGATCTTGATGATAATGAATATTAGCTTTACTTCAAGTGTAACATAGTTATATTGTTATACTTTACATAGTAATATTACAAATTCAGTTAATTGAAACTGTATAATATATGGTGGCTTCAATAAATTTTGACCTCTGCAGACATTTTTTTATCATAATATGGACATCTATTTGACTAGTGACTTATATTGGTAAATATTGAATCAAATGTTATAGACATAGTACTAGAGATAAATAAATGACATAAATATTAATCCTATCTTGTATTTACTTGCATGACACAAGTTACTAGTAACAGGCATAATGAAGTAAATGATTGGTTAAAAACATAGTGATAAGTCATTTCATTATGATGTCAATTTTCATGGTAAATACTGAAAATGTTTTTTTCTTGTTTTATATATAATGTGTGTAGTGATACAAATAAAACTATATCTAAATTTAAGTTAAAATAGTACTTCTGAATTTAATATCAGACTTAAAACATTTTCTTATGTCACACAATAATAATGTATTGGACAACTTTTTTACATTGAGATAAGTTCTTCCCGCAATAATCCATGTTTAATTGGGGATTAAATACTTATCAGTGACTTGATAGGTAGGACTATCAGCAAGAGCAGCTACATGTAAATTAAATAAGAAGTTTCAAAAAATCTGAAAAAAAAAAATGCTTTACATGATCAAATCAAGACTTAGTCATGTTTGTATTAAATTCAGTCTTAAAAATTACATATCAGCAACCAACTTTATTTTTTCAATCGTTTTTCATAATCTAAGATTTTAGGTACTATTTCTTGTATTATTGTTGAAATAATGAATAGGGTATGTGATGAATTGTTACATTTAATATTAATATAAGAACATGTACATAAACAAAACATTTTCTCAAATCATAATCCTCTGCTTGAATATCCTTCACATTACTTGTAGTGTGCATTTAATAGTTCTAAAGTTTGATGATATTTTTGACACTGAATTTTCTCTAAAGTCGTAAAAAGTAAGTAAGTTTTTTAGGTGTTGAAACTAATATAATCATACATCAGTGTATTTAAATAATACTTATTTTATTATCACATGGTGAGGAGACCTGTACATAAAACTAATTGCAGACTTATATGATTATGAAATATAATTTCATAATTTTCTCTCTGTTTCTATAGTTTTGATGAAGCTGAAGTTTTTCTGCTAATTGCTCTTATCAAGTACCATATCACACATGTGTAATAATATAAATATCTAAATAATGAGATAACAGTAACAATAAATACTGGAAATCTGACCCATCTGGCATTAGATAATAGCCTTGAAACATTTCTTGGCCAAATTACCACTATCTTCTAAAGCATGAAACTCAGTAAATTTAGAGTACTTTACAAAATGTAGGTAATTCTGCATTTATAAGTAGATGTTATAATTAGAGGGATGTTTGCAGCAGCAGGGAGTATAACATGTTCATAAGAATAAAATAAACAGCTTTTATCATGTAGGGAGGCAAATAGTGATTGCATTGTCCATTTGTTCATTTGGTATCGGTCCATCTGTTACAAACATGTTGCTCAATTACTTTTGGAAGGATTAATAGAATGAATTTATTTTTGGTACACAGGTATATATCCATAAAGTCCAGGTCAATCTCAATTTTTGCTTAGGTTCATTAATTTTTGCGTAGTCGTGGCCCCTTTTCTACTGAAAATTTGACATAAATCCTTGTCTGCTCAATAACTTATTCGGGGGGCCATTTTTCATATACTGTGACATTTCTGGTTTTACTTTTTATGAAATATGGAATATCTTTTCACTTTATGATGATTTTTTTTTAAATTTTCACTCGTCCTTTGGAGTAGTTTATGAAGCGACTGTTATTAGAAATATTACTGTATCACATTTTAGTTGGTCAGGGATTTCAGTATCCCGCCATTTCTATCATTGTAACTGAACATGGCAGAAAGGCCAGAACTTTGACAGAAGAACAATTCTGGGCTGTGTTTTATTTTTTTAATCATAGTGATTGGGATTTTAAAGAAGCACTGATTTCATCAGAATGGTCATTGGAAAATGTTCAAGAACCTGTTCTTCAAATGGAGCATAATATTCGTGAATAAAATGCTGTTTCATCACTTTACCCAGTTCCAACAGGAAGCACAAATGATGACATTGATAATCAACATGACAATGACAATCAGCAAGATGGAAATTTGTAATGATCTGTACATGCTTAATTTACTTGAAAGTGGATTATTTTCTGACATGTAATATTGGATATTACTTGCAATTATAAAAAAAAAATGTATAACAAATAAATGAATATAGAGTTTCAATGTTGGATGAAAATCATTTGATTGCAATAAATTAGATAAATCAATGCCCAGTTTCATATGAACATTCATTTTACTACACCTGGATTATAAACCTTGTTGAATAGGAGTAATTCGCTGGGCTGATAATGTTTTCTACAGGTAAGCCTGCATGCTTACTTGCTGGTATAAACACTCTATAGCAGCAGCTTTCTGTTTACATCACATGACCAGGGTCAGGGGTTATGTCAAATTCAAATTTTATCTCCCAACTGCTGTTATATTTCATACTTTAGATGAATCTAGTGATTTAATCAAGGGTTTAAAATAAAAAGTACAATCATCATTTTATAGTGCATGCAAATTTCCTACACTGTGTCAATTTTGAATGTCATCATGAATTCAATAATCAGTTTATTTCAAGAAAATTTATCTGAATACAAAATGTTGCAAAAAACAGCCACCATTTGAAATTAGGCTCCTCCCACTTCCTTTTATACAAAATCCTGGGGTTTAAACATTTTAAAACCGGTACTAAGTATAAACATAATTAGATTATAGAGTTCCTATTAATGTACAAGACAAAAATAAAGTATTTTTTAGAGAGTACGCACAGCGTATTTCAGTCGTGTGTTTTCACATATAAAGATATTTAAACAATTTCTTGTCCACAATTTACTGTCTTTAAGTTTTAATTTATGCATGTATGTACTTTTGAACTGCAGCAGTGACTATTTTCACAGCGGCAATGTTTACATAAACATAAAATATGTGAACATAAATCTTTGATGTTCTGCGACATAAAAAGGCTTTGCTACTAATCGTTATTCATGTTTAATCTCGTATTCTACTTACTTTTAAAATAACTCGAAGGATTTTGGAACCGTAAAAAAACTACATATAGAGTGGCATATAATAAATTCTTCACGTGTCCAACATACGTTGAGTTAAAATTATTACATTAAGTTGTATTCATGTCTTTTGATTAGGTTGTTTACTAACTGAAAACGTCTGCTGTATATTTCCTATTTAAGACACTTATCTATGAATTCGCTGTCTTCATAATGGTACATGAAATGTAGCATCATATTATTTCACAAAGAGCGTAGTAGGTATGTCCACACGGATAGTCATACCAAAATACTGTTCCACTGTAAAGATAAATGAACAGACATAGGTCATTTGAGTTATTGTCTGGTTCACCAGAGCGCCACTTGAAGAATCCTTTCTGTGATCCGTACTTGTACTCCCATGGAGAACTGACATCTTTCCTACGCCCATCAATCCAGACATAAGATCCAAACCCTTTCAAGAGACTGCTCACATCCTCGTACTTCTCCTCGGAGTCTATATTCATCAGATGCCCCCCGTCATCCTGACACTGCTGTTCCGCTGAGACTTGAGTCCGTGTTTTGTCAGAATAAAGCTTCACGCAAAACCCATTCTTTGTTACGTTATAGTCTTTGGGACAAAATCCACCACAAACACCAAACTCTGTCTCTGTTCTACTGTTCGCGGTGTCAACTTTACAAGTATCCTTGTTTATGCTGCACTGACGTGTCCGAACTTTTGATCCGAAACGATGCGGATTAGAACTACATTTACTCCAGTCTGTCCATGCCATGCAGGGATTAAGGTCGCACATTTTTCTTCCAGTCTTCTTTTCAAAATTTTCAAGAGTTTTATCTACCTTCAATTCTAGATTTTCAATAGTTTTCCCGATAAGCCGTAACTTCGGTAATTTCAATTTTTTTCCAATTTCCATTAATTTCTTTCCATTCATATCTCCTGGCTCAGTTCCATTCACGTCAGTAGTTGTTGGTGCACCTTGGATATACGGCACAGTGACACATATCACAATATAGAATGCCAAAGTTACCCCGTTCATCTTATATTTCCTGTTTTACAGTTCTATGAAATAATTCAAAATTGTTCCCTGTGTTAGAAGACTGAAGCGAGCATCAACGTGTCAATGAATTTATACCTTTTTTCTCAGTAACGGAACGGGCGTAGCTAGAAACAAACTATCGCTGGAAGAAATGTATAAAGAACTTCTAGAAATATCCTTTAATAATAAAAAGCATTTTGTAACATTTTACATTCATGCATATGTATGTTTTACATCATCATAACTTTAAGTTGCCAACTATAATACATTTGTTATAGTGTATGCATTGATATATAATTTCCATTGTTCCTATCAATGAAAATGTACCGGTTGGCATAAAGTGTGTTTGATTTCATTAAAGGTCCATATATTACCTTTTATTGAGCTTAACCATAATTAAGTCAAGAAAATGAAACTTTGAGAATCTTTGAATGTTCGGAATTGAGGAAACAATTTCTTTGTACATGTTACATTTAAATCTTCTTTTATAAAAATGGAACGAATATTTGTAGAGAAACTAGCTACCATCAAATCTAAAAATACACTCATCCTTCTCTCTGGAATACGGTTACGGGAACTATGTCCCTGCCATTTTACCTGCTAAAAGCTGAATTAAAATGGCTAGTTAGAACTTAGAAATGCACAAAAGCAGTAAGGTCAACAAAAATTAATGGAAATGACTTATTGATCCTAATTTAATTCCAAATCGGAACGGAGTCATAAGCCCCGCCCCCGTCTCTCTCTCTCTCTCTCTCTCTCTCTCTCCCTTTCTCTCTCTCTCTCTCTCTCTCTCTCTCTGTAACACTGAGCATAGTATTACTTTTTTACACCTCCGTCTCTTGCAGCGTTGTATTGTAAATAATGTTTTATATAATTATATATTCACAGATGTTTTCTATGAGATTAGACTGGCGGGATTTCCTATTAAGTGTTTGTTCTGCACCAAAACTGTGGACCAAGCCTATATTCATTGTATTTTTTCGAGCTATTCCAGGAAATAACTTGCTGGTCAAGCTAAACCTGCTAGCCAAGTTGTCTTGTTATTTTATTTTATCAGTATTTTCTTGCTCTATTCCAGTCACCGTTTATACGTATAAGTCTCCTACTAGTGGAACACCGGAGGGGACTATAGAAATGACCTCCGTCCGTCTGTCCGTCCGTCCGTCTGCAAATTTGGATCCTGCAATTACTACAAACGTGTTACAGCTAGGTTCATAAAACTTGGTATGTGAATAGAGGGCAATATGTAGATTATGCACGTATATGACTAATGCTTGTAGGTCAAAGGTCAAGGTCACTATTGAAGGTCAAGTAAAAACTGTTTCCGCTCCATAACTTTTATATGCCTTGGTGGATTTCTTTATTAGTACACAGAAATGTTCCCCATGATTAGGCTATGTCTTGCACACAAGACCCATGGTTGCCGGTCAAAGGTTAAGGCCACTAATGAAGGTCATGTAAATTTATTTATGCCCCATCACTTTTATTTGCATTGAAGTATCATCTTAGTGCTGCAAACAAATGTTCTCCATGATGATACAATGTGTGGCGTACATGATCTTTGCTTGAAGGTCAAGGTCACAATTGAAATTTAAGTAAAATTATTTTTTTATCTGAGCTTATAAATCCTTGAAGTATCTTAGTCGTAACACTGTTGTCAACAAGGCAAGGGACGAACATTAACAAGTTTTATACCGGTAGGGGACTTCCAATACACGGCCACTTGTTCTTTCTTCTTTAACAGTACATTTTGTAACGATGCATTTATTACAGAATTCACCACTGTGGTCCTTCTGTCATGAAATTGAAAGGCACACCCAAGTCTTTATTATTACGAAATCCAAAATGAAGACGTTGACCCACTTTAGAAAAACCCTTGTCGCCTGCATTCTTGTTCAGCTATAATAACAAACAAATGATAAATAAATTAAATTGAAAATAGGTTCTTGCATTAGTAATGGCATATATTTTGTATTTTTATACCACTAGTCGTTCTATTTTTCTGTAGGATGCGAAATATAAGCATTTTGCTCATTTCTGCTATGTCGCCAAGTATACTGAAGCAAATAACAACTCTGTTAATAGCACAGGAGTACATCTGTACAACAAAATTTTGAAAGAGGGCCCATTGTAACTTTTAACAGACATTTTCAATAGTAAAGCACAAAATGCATTCATCCCAGTCCTGCATATTACTGTCGCTTAAAACAGTACTCACCTGCCGTAACATGAACTAATATCTATACAAAGTATTCGAAAACAGGTAAAGATGTGACAGAAGTGGCACAAATTGTCGTCAAATTATGTTACTTTATTAAAATAACTCCCTGATGTTACTTTCTGATGAGTAAATATTTTTGATATCGTTTCCAGTTCATCTATATTTTGTGGCGATTTAAAATCTCTCTTCCATAACGGGGACTTCTTCAAATATACGTGTTAACAATGGTGTTTTCCCTCTTTGTCTATTGTCTATTGAATACATCAGTAAGAAGGATTGTTTTCAGTATATGCCATCAAGGTATCAAACGGTTATCATATATTCAAATAATTTTATCTCTTCTGTAACATAAGATCTTAGTTGATCTAACTGCCTACTGAAATGCGGAAATAACGAAGAAATTTCTCATGTGCCACTCGAAGGAAGCAGAGGCTAATCTACAAAACCTTTATAGTGTAAATTGAAAATTATTGATGAAACAGTACCTTAAGTAAATGAGGAAAGTTAAATATGTAAAAAATTAATTCTAATACATGATGTGCACGAGATTACATTTTACGACGTTAGAATGTGTTTTCTCTGCTTTTGCAATTTGATATGAACGTACGAGGGAAGGTCAATAAGTTCGTGAACTAAGTATATATTGATACAAATCAAAATTCATTTTTTCATCTTTGTGCAGTATACAAAATTGTTAGTTGAATGATAGCAGTCTTTCAGTCAAAACCGACAATTTTCACTCTTGCTTGGCAGTTGAATAACCTGACCCATAGGCAAAGATGGAAAATCAGAATTTGGAGTTTAGAGCTGTAATTAAGTTTCTCACTAAAGAGGGATCAAATGTCAGAGAAATCCATCGCCGCATGGCTGATGTGTATGGTGATAGTAGCCCGCAGTATTCCACAGTGGCAAAGTGGTCAGCAGAATTTAAACTTTGACGAAGCTCTTTGGAGGATGTCCCACGGTCAGGTCGGCCTGCTGATGCCATCAGCAAGGAGATGGTTGATCGTGTTGAGGGTCTTGTAATGAATGATCGTTGAATCAAAGTCGATGAACTTGCTAGAGAGTGTGGCATTTTCCATGGAAGTGTTTCATGAATTTCTGGGGATGTCAAAGATTTCTGCAAGATGGGTCCCCGGAAACCTGAACATGCAGGATCGTTAGCAAAGGTTGGAATCAAGTCGAGAGCTTCTGGAAATTTACAATGCCAATCCAGAAGACTTTCACACTCGTCTCGTAACAGGAGATGAAATATGAATTCACCATTGGGATCCAGACACAAAAAAGAATCAATGTAATGGAAGCGCCCTGGCTCACCCCCCATCTAAAAAATTTCGTACTCAACCATCAGCTGGCAAAAAATGGCCACTGCATTTTGGGACTCAGAAGGGGTGATATTAATAGATTATAAACCTGCTGGTAGTGCAATCACTGGGGCTTACTATGCAGATCTTATCAAACAGTTAAGGGCTGCTATTAAAGAAAAAAGAAGGGGGAAGCTAGCCGCTGGTGTACTGCTTCTGCATGACAATGCCCCTGTGCACAAGTCAAGACTTGCACAAGCGACTATTCATGAGTGCAAGTTCGAACAATTGAAACATCCTCCTTACAGTCCAGACCTGGCCCCAAGTGGTTATTATCTGTTTCGAAATTTAAAGTCGCACTTGCGTGGAACGAGATTTCAAGATGATGATGAACTCAAGGCTGCCACAGAGGCTTGGTTTGAGGACCAAACAAAGGACTTTTATTTTAAAGGCATAGACTGTTTAAAAGAAAAGTGGGGCAAGTGCGTTGAGGTAAAGGGGGGTTATATTGAAAAATAATATTGAAACCATTAGCCTACCTCTACTATAAACCCCGAGTTCTACGATCTTTTTGACCTCCCCTCGTAAAACATCCCATTAAAAAGAGGCATGACAAAACTGACTAAGATTCAAGATACATATTTTTATGCCCCCGAAGGGAGGCATATAGTTTTTGAACCGTCTATCAGTCTGTCGGTCTGTCAGTCTGTCGGTCTGTTCGCAATTTTCGTGTCCGGTCCATATTTTTGTCATCGATGGATGGATTTTCAAATAACTTGGCATGAATGTGTACTACAGTAAGACGACGTGTCGCGCGCAAGACCCAGGTCCGTAGCTCAAAGGTCAAGGTCACACTTAGACGTTAAAGGTCATTTTTCATGATAGTGCATTCGTGTCCGGTCCATATCTTTGTCATCCATGGATGGATTTTCAAATAACTTGGCATGAATGTGTACCACAGTAAGACGACGTGTCGCGCGCAAGACCCAGGTCCATAGCTCAAAGGTCAAGGTCACACTTAGACGTTAAAGGTCATTTTTCATGATAGTGCATTCGTGTCCGGTTCATATCTTTGTCATCCATGGGCCCGCCCGCTTATCTCAGTAGGTAGAGCGTCGGTCTACGGATCGCGGGGTCGTGAGTTCGATCCTCGGGCGGGGCGTATGTTCTCCGTGACTATTTGATAAACGACATTGTGTCTGAAATCATTAGTCCTCCACCTCTGATTCATGTGGGGAAGTTGGCAGTTACTTGCGGAGAACAGGTTTGTACTGGTACAGAATCCAGGAACACTGGTTAGGTTAACTGCCCGCCGTTACATGACTACTGTTGAAAAACGGCGTTAAACCCAAAACAAACAAACAAAATTGTCATCCATGGATGGATTTTCAAATAACTTGGCATGAATGTGTACCACAGTAAGACGACGTGTTGCGCGCAAGACCCAGGTCCGTAGCTCAAAGGTCAAGGTCACACTTAGACGTTAATGGTCATATTTCATGATAGTGCATTGATGGGCGTGTCCGGTCCATATCTTTGTCATTCATGCATGGATTTTAAAATTATTGGGCATGAATGTGTACCACAGTAAGACGACGTCAAAGGTCCTAAACTCTAACATCGGCCATAACTACTCATTCAAAGTGCCATCAGGGGCATGTGTCATCCTATGGAGACAGCTCTTGTTTCTGACGATTTTCTCAGTAGAACAGTAGAAAAGTGATGCAGAACTTGGGTTTCTCCACAATATAGTTATGAAGGTGAGATAGTTTGTCTGACTGCATTGAAGTTGTCCTTGTTTAATTACCACACCCAATATGACTCCCTCTAGTTAAAGTAATGTCTACGCCGTTTTGTAATACTTAAAACCTCTTATATATAGTTTTTTTTTAAATTGATTTCGACGACCAAATGTGTTATTCTGTTACGTAGAAGATATTATGTTACGGAGGTTACACAGAAATGTTGTTATTTATTTAGTTGAAGTAAGTTATTCTTCGACATTTTATTGTAATAAAGTTTATCTGAATGTCATTTTTTAGTTCACAAACTATTTTTATTCAATGTGCAGAGAAGACATAGTTGCACACATAACTTACAGACTCAATCAAACCGAGTACGCTATTATTCCGCTTGGTTGCATTTTTTAAAGAATCTTTTTACAGACAGAATTTGTTATCCAACACAAACTGTTGAATGCTGAACGTCCGAAAAATCGATGTGACAGACTAAAAGACAGAAAAAGTTTGTAAGGAAACGTTTATCAACACTATTAAGTGAGTTGAAATTGTTCAAAAATGGAAATCAAGCCTGACATAAAAAAGTAACCGAAAAATGTAAATTCAACTGTTGCTGACAAATCACAGATTTTTTTGGTCGAGAAGAGACATCTGGATGGCTACGGGAAAAATCACAGACATAACGTGAGATAAGGTTATGATTAAATTCCCTGCTGAATCAAGGAAATATAGAAACTCATGCAAAGTCCCGTTCGTCCAATATGTAAAAAGGTTAAAAGAAATCAGACGTGTACACGGTATTTGATTATTTGAAACAAGCAGGAAAATATCAAGAAATGTTCGAGGTTCTGTGACGGTTATCGTAAAAGTATAGAAGCCATGCATAATGAGAGGGCTTTATTATTTGAACTGTTTCTAAAGAGCCCCGACATTTTTTATATTATGCTCAGTAATCTGTTACACACAGTAACTTGAATATAGGCCTAACTATGTTACTATGTAACACAGTTTCCGTAACGCATTATCACTTCCGTTACTGGATGCTCCTAAATTTGCTGTATATACAGATTTTGTATAAATGCAACACTTGGTAGTTAAGGTTACTTGCTGTTTTGTCTTATGCAGGTAATTGTTTGAAAATGTACTGTTTCAAGGGCTGTCTCAAATGAAATGTGTTGTTTTTGAAGTTATGTTAGGTTACAGGTTTTTTTTAAGTATTTCTAATACCCGTTAATTAGCACTACCAGTACTGCACTAGTAATATGTCGAGTGTGCGTGCGTGCGTGCGTGCGTGCGTGCGTGTGTGTGTGTTTTTATCAACGTTGTAAAACATAAGATAAAGTTACAAAACCATGTTTCCATGTTATAAAAAACTATTTATTCTTAAGGGTTTATGTTAACATTTCGTTGTAGATCTTATCACGTCCGTAACGAAGCTGTGCCATTCCAGCACTGTGTTATAGGTAGCACATCCGCAACTTTTTGTTCGATGTTAAGGACGTTTTGAATTCACAGAGGGCTATCATTTTTTTTACATCTTTATATATATATACTCTTTATTTCCACTTTTCAGTGATTATAACATATATAACAACTATTTACATGTACATGAGAAAACATGAAACAAATTTAGTATAAACAAGGAATACATAATTATCAAACATGTGTGAATAGAGTTCATTATTATAGTATGTTTCGATATTTACACAGCAAAATCATATACCTATATTAAGATTCAATGGCATACATTTAACACATATATCAAAAAGATGTAATCTTAAGTGTATTTCTTTTCATAAATCACCAAATAGATAGAGCAAATATCACTTAGATTACTAATAAAGCAAGTTGTTACGACTTTTTACAATTCAATGGAATTTGAAACTCGCGTTTAAATAAGCTATATAGAACGATCACTTCGTATACTTAAAATGGTCGTTCCCCCCCCCCCCCCTTGTATTAAGGTATCTTGCCGAAACGAAATACAAGATATCTAAATGGAGAAAAAAACAACAACAACATGAATATGTCTTCAGTACATTCTTAGGGCAAATTTACATCTTATTTTGAATTAACAAAATAATTTGTATGCCCTCTGTACAGTGCAAATGAAGCTATACGCCATGTGTAATATAGCACCGGGACTTGCTAGCATCAGACCCTAGAAAATTCAGAATATCGGGATCTATTAAACAGCGCAAAAAATGCTCTGAGCTTCCACAGCGAATGTGCTGATAGACTGACGGTCCAAAATTTTGGAGGACTGTTAGAAGAAATGACTTTCTAATTTCAGCGAAAACAGGGCATTCCGAAATAATGTGCCTATTTATATCACATTCTTGACGTTGACAAACTAGACAGCTTACGACGTTGCGCATATCTACGAACGTTAGTATTCTTATCACGTTTAGAACGTAACGTATAAGTTGTTTCGTATCTGCTAATAGGTATAATCTGGAGGGGGAGCATACTGTGTGAATGGATCTAAATCTACAGAACTCGGGGTCAGATTCTATTCTTTCTTCCCAGTTAATGTCCTGGTATGAATTAATGCTATTCGATACCATGGTTTTCCAGGTCCATTTACTCGGGAATATTGAAAATTGGATATAGTCATTCAGATATTTGAATAAACCATATTTGACCAAGATTCGGCATATGTCTGAGATAAATCCTAACTGATTTTTAGCTCCTTTCAGCATGAAAAGATTTAGCCGCAGATCAAAAATTTGCTTGGCAAGGCATTCATTTGGCATCTGACAGAGCTTCTGTAGGAAACATAGCTTCCGTCTGTCTACAAGGGATTCGAAGGAACGCCATCCTAAGAGTGAGAGGGCCATATCAGTACGTGTTCTAGTTGGTAATTTTTGGACAGATTTGGCTGCTAGTCGCAAAAAGCGTTCAAGTAATAATGAATCTTTTTGGGTTAGATTATGCCACAATTCGCATCCATACAGTGCGACTGGAATGGTGACCTTTCCGACCAGGCTTGCCAGTACTAATGGATTTACTTCCCCTGGCTGGGATTCTATAGACAGGACTGAGAACAATGATGACTTGGCTTTTCTGCACCGTGCATACACAGCACTGGAACTGCTGAGCGATTTATGAAGCTCAATACCAACATGTTTAGTATTACAGCAGGACTCTATATTGGATGTCCCAAAGTTTAATGAATATTCGGATGACCTTGAATCACCAAATACAACTAGCTTAGACTTTGAGTCGTTGAACTGGTATCTCCAAAGTGATGCATAGTTTCTAACAATATCTGTACATAGCTTTAGTGATGTTAAGTTATGGCAAAGTAAGGTAAGGTCATCCGCAAGTGTAGGATTGCCACACTTCAGGTGACCTATGATACATCCATTATGGCTCTGCTGTAGAGTGTTGAGTAATTCATCTATATATAAAAGGTAGAGCCAAGTGGACAGGACTCCCCCTTGTCGTACCCCTTGCAGGACTGGGAAACTCTCAGACTTAACACCATTTACAAGAACACAGCTTTTAATGTTTGAATAGCTGGCATGTATTGTCCTTACAAAGCGCTTATTAATTCCAAAGTCTAACATCTTAACAAACATGCCATTATGCCATACTGTATCAAAGGCAGCACTTGTGTCCAAGAATAGTGCGAATACCTTGCTTGAATGTTCCATATAATGGGCAATTGTCTCTTGGAGGTTAAATGACAGAGTTATTGATCCTAGGTGTTCTTGGTAACCATTTTGTTGAATGTTAGGAAATTGTTTACCACAACGTTTGACCCAGTTTTTTAACCTGACATGTGCCAAACTTTCAAACAATTTGCAGATTACCAGTAACAGGGTAATAGGTCGGTAACTGCTGGTAATTGTGTTTGGCTTTCCGTCTTTGAGCACAGGGATGAT
Source organism: Mercenaria mercenaria (assembly GCF_021730395.1). Classification (NCBI taxonomy): domain Eukaryota; kingdom Metazoa; phylum Mollusca; class Bivalvia; order Venerida; family Veneridae; genus Mercenaria; species Mercenaria mercenaria. Next base: position 34,131,752 of record NC_069378.1, on the reverse strand, counting down.
GACTCCTAGTTTACACTGAGCGGGGACATACGAGTGTTTAAGTATAAGATCAAACAGAGATTTTAGGTACTCTAAGAGTGTGGGACCACCATTTATAAGATGCTCATGTACAATGCCATCAAAGCCCGGTGCTTTTCGCTTTTTCAGACACTTTACAAGTTCTGATAATTCTAGAATATCTACTTGTTTATTCAGTATGTCGTCGCATGTGTAACTAACAGTTTCTGCTAGGAAGTCAGCAAAACGTGTATTGATATCGTCATATTGGGATTCATCAAAGCTATCATTTTCTTTTGGGCTAAACACTTTGGAAAAGTGAAGTCTAAAAGCATTGGCAATTTCAAATGGGTCTCTAAATGAATTTCCATCAAAGGAAATTTCTGTTACTAAGCCGGATCTTCTATTTTTCTTTCTATTTACAAGTTGCCAGAATAAGCGGATGTCACACTCTGCTGCGTTATTCAGTTCATCATAGTATTTTGTTTCACAGTCAAATATGGCATTCTTCTGGGCATTTCTAAAACAGAGTTTAGTATTTTTGTATGACCTGAAAAAGCTGTTTAAAGCATCTCGCGGTCTTCCAGCGGCCATCCACTGTTTACGTTTTTCTCTTTGCAATGAGTGGGCAGATTTTACTTCTTTAGTCCAATATGGTTTAGAATGGATGTTAAACTTAGATGAAGGTAACATTTCTGATGCAGCAATTTTAACAGAAGATACAATATGGTCATATAAGCAATCAATGACCTCTGAGGAAGAATTAGATTGTTCTAGTTCATGTACATCGATCGTTTTAAGCAACATGGACAATTTAACTTGATACTCAGATATGTTATCTGGTGTGCATTTTCGCCATTGTACACTCTGGTTTTTTGGTATGGAATATGCGTCAACAGGAAAGGCAAACACAGACAGAATGGGCAAATGATCAGAAACAAGACATATTTCGTCATCAAAGATCGTGTTGAAGCATAACATATCTTGTTGATGATTGTTTATGATAACATAGTCTAATGTTGTTTGAGCTGGCCGAAACGTATATGTACAACCTGAAGTTGCTGCAGGTATGGCGCTATTTTGATCAAGAAAGCTCCTGAATGCTTTTTGTTGTTCGTTTTTACATCCCATGGTTAAATCAATGTTCAAATCGCCAGATATGACTACTATACCCGACTGATTAAAACGGAAGTATAAACTTTGTAATACGTCAATACAATCAGTGAACGCTTCATATTCGTAATTAGCTGAGGGCATGTACACAGCAAAAAGGAATAATGATAACGCATTTTTTCGTACTATTTCAATGCCAGTTATACGGTCATGATTAATGCCCTCAATATGTTTTATTGAAAATGCCAGTGTTTTCTTGTAAAGGATAGCAGCGCCTCCCTTACCACACCGGGACAATTGATTAACATCATTTGTACATGTAATACAAGACAGGTAATTAGCATGCAGTGAATTCATGAAATCGTCATGCCATGTTTTTAGTTTATGTTCTGTGATTACAGCAATATCTATACTATATTTGTCTAGCAAAACGCTTAGGCTTCCTGCAGAGGACATAATACCTCTAACATTCCATGTAAGTAAATTGCAATTATTTCTGTTGTCCATTTTATGTAAAGTTAGCAGGAAATACACACAAATAATGTACTTAATAGTCATCATTAGAGTTGTATTTGCTAGACTGACGATTGTCGCTATCTCTCCACCGATTTTCGGCAATCCACTTTCGACAGTACATTTTTCCCGGCCAAGTAGTCTTATCTTCCATTATGTGACACTGATTTTTGTACACAGTAATTTTTGCCGCAAAAGCATCTTTCTTAGTTTTTATCAATTTTGACGCGGCAGGTTTAATATTATAATAATGTAAGAAATCTGCTAATCCTGCGCTATTTGAGCGCCTGTCAATACCACCTATGTAATATCGCTGAGTTCGCCGAGATTTTACGCTTTCGAAGAAAGGCTCTTCTGTATAATCATTTTGTTTAGACTCTTTGTTCATATTTCTATTATCGGGTTGTCGATTATTCCCGACACTTTCAAATATTGGCTCGTGGTCATTTTGGTGACTATAACTGTTATCATTGTCATTTTCATCTTGTAGCCACCATGCTTTTGGGGAAATATCCCATGGGTTTTTCTCTGTAAGATTTTGATAATTATCATTTTCTGTATGAGAAAGAGAATCGGTATTTCTGTTCGATATTCTTATTTCAATGTGATTTTGTCCCTCATTTCTTTTCGGAGTTGTTTGGATTGCATCGATTTGCTTAGCTTCTGATTGTTTGTTGGATATTGGCAGGGTACCCGAGTTATTTCTTGGATTGATATTATCTTTATTTTTCATCTGGGACAACCTGTTTCTATCATTTAGAGCTTCGTCGGTTTGGGATTTAGTTTCCACAGAACTTGTGCTTTTTGAGAGTTGCAGTTTATGCTCTTTGTCATTTATGTTTTGAATAGTTTCATTTGACAGCAAACCTGTGTTGCTTGCATTGTTTATGTTGGGATTGTTTTGACACTTTGTTTTAAAGCTTGTTTCTTCATCACCTTTATGCATTTTCGCGGTCATTGCTTTTCCAAGGGACTTTTTCCGTTGGCATATTTCTTTCTCTTGTTCACTGATTTTAGCTTGGTTAACTGAATTCAAATTTTCAAGGGATGAGATTATTTGTCTATCTTGAAATCTTCGCTTTTTCAAATCGCGCACGTCTACTATAAGCTCTCCAATTTGCGATTTCATCTGTGCAATCTCAATGAGCAATGTTTTTGGTAGGTATTCAGTCGGTACTTCTTCAACCGGCTCAGATTTTATACTCCGCAATTTCTTTGTAAAAAGGGCACTTATCACCTTCGGATCACCGTTATTAATGAATTCCTGCAATGCATGACAGTCGCTAGCATTTCTCTTGGAGCAATTTTCGAGTTTAGTTGTGCGGCGAATTACGAGAACACCTTGAGGACAGTATTCGGATTGCTTCGCCCTTTGAAGTAGAATGTTGCGATACATAGAAATATTTCCTTCGTCACCATTGGTCAATTTTATGAGCTGGTCAACATATAAATCTTTTGGCAGATTATACAACGCATTATCTAACTGAGTGAAGAACTGCTGATTTGATATGGGTTGACTATTTTCCGTTGTTAAGCTGTCATCTGCTTGGCATATAATAGAATCTTCAAATGTTATATCGTGTGTGTTTTGTGCACTATTATCAATATAATCATGCTGTACAAATGATGCATTATCAATGCCTGTCTCAGGCATGTATTCAGCTAGCTGAGTTTGTCCATTAAAGTTAGTATACAATGGAACTGGCCTAAGCGTGGCTAAATTCTTAAGGGTTTATGTTAACATTTCGTTGTAGATCTTATCACGTCCGTAACGAAGCTGTGCCATTCCAGCACTGTGTTATAGGTAGCACATCCGCAACTTTTTGTTCGATGTTAAGGACGTTTTGAATTCACAGAGGGCTATCATTTTTTCATCTTTACAATTTCATAACTATAACAAATGTAAATATTTAAGTTTTTATTTTTTAAAATACAGCTAAAAATTGTCAGTCATATACATGTACCTTTTATTCTCTCTCGGTGTAGACGGTAGAAAATGTCCTATTGATAAAACAGTGTATCGGATGTGTTTTTCAATTATGTTGCATCAAAGAGTTTCTTTTGATTTAATAACTGTGTTAATGTTTAATTATTCATGTCCAAAAATACAGATGGCCACTAAAATCTACACTCCGTAACGTGAGTAATTTATAAGCTCAATATATATTATATCAACATTCGGTATTGTTTAAACACTATCAATGATATGGTAGCAATAATTTTTCTGAGCCAACAAGGGTTTACGAAATGTCGAGCGAGCTTGCAAACAAAATCAATGCAGGATTAAAATTCAGCTGTTTTAAAAGTAACTTTCACGTTCAGTGCTAGCTTTAACTTCGAATGCTTTAAAAATTTGAGCAGGCTTGAAAAAATCTATTTAGATTTTTAAAAACTTGAATTTCGATATATCCGATTTGGCACGATTTTTAATCTTTGAATTATGATCTTGAGCAGATCGCGGTTTCAGTGTTACATTGAAATTAAGCTTTTCAAAATTTGAAGTACGATTTTCGAGCTGGCCCTACACTAATTGCTTGCTCGATATTTGACTCAGAATCAGCATCAATCTCTGAATAGGCTATTCATTCAATACAAGGTCGAAATTCGGCTTTTGGAACATTATGAATTTCGATCATTGAGCTGTTCCGAAATTAAACGGACGTTTTCGATCTTCAAGAATAGGTCTAGCTTGGGATCAAAATTCGATAAGTTATGAAGTCGAGTTTCGATCTTCGAGCTGGTATATGATTCTAGGCTCACGACATAACAACAAATACACAGTCATGATTACACACAAAACTATTTAAAACCTTTATTTCATAATCATGATCATCAAATAAAGCTAGTTTCTATGTGACTGTAAGAAAGCAGAAATCATTTTTGCAAAGTGATTATTCCGTGTTATAATAATGTGTTTGTTGATAATACCGTTGTAAAGGTATTCTGATTAATCCACCAAATACCATTTAAGTCCCGGTAATTTCCAATTCATGTTCTAGTGTATCTTTGCAATCATTGTAAATTAAGTTTGGCAATATTCCTTTAATCTATTTGATCAAAAGTATTATTGTAACAGTACACTGGCGAAGAAGGGATCGGCTAGACCGAAAACTACTGAACAGTCTCGACAGCCAAACTAGCTTATTATCGGCCTTTGTGGTGATTTTCACGATGGATTTAATTTTCCCTTATGCAGTGGGCTAATTAAAACGGGAAAGGAGTGTAGGTAAAATAACAATTTATTAATTCTGTTTTTGATACAAATGCAACGCCTTTAATTGATAGTACTTAGTATTCTCATATCATAATAATGTCGTTGGAAAGGGATTTATGGGTTTGTATGTGACGGTGATTTTATAAACTGTTAGCAGGGTGGAATTTATGACCGATTATGGGAGAAATCAACAAACATAAAATGTGGATAAATGGTCTTTAAATGATCTTGATCATTTTTACATCAGAAACGTAGACAAACATAATGTACGGGATATTTTTTTACAAAGCAAAACAAATTCATAAAAGTAAATAAAGTAACTATTTAAAATGTGGAGGTTTTAGAAATGGCTATAAAGATAGGACTTGAAAGACAACTTTCTTCCCCCACATTTAAATTTATGGTGTACCATTTGGGTCGAAAGTCTGTTTTCCATGCGCGCACAGCTTAAAATACACGTGCACGTATATATTTATGTAGGTGCACGTATAAATAGGCGTGCACGCGTATATATACGTGCGCATATAACCTCTCTCAAACTTGTAAATTTATACAGGGATGTATTAGATATACGCCCTGTGCACCAGTAAATTGAAAGGTGCACGCATAAAAAAGAAATCAATGTTTAAAATAAAATCATTTATTCATGAACTATGAAATAGAACAAAAGTATACTCATTTTATGGTTAATTTAATTGAGCAAATAGCATTTAAAACAATGTCTATTTGTATATATTTTTTAAATTACAAGACAAAAATAAAGTATTTCATTAGAGGGTACACAAATCAAGCGTATTTCAGTCGTTTGTTTTCACATAGATATTTAAACAATATCTTGTCCTCCGTTTTAATTTAAAGATCTATATACTTTTGAAATGCAACAGTGACAGCAATTCAATTTTCATAGTAGCATAGAAATCTTTGATGTTGTGCGACATAAAAATGAACTCCTTTAAACAGTTAATGGTACTGTCCATAAAAATCGTTATTCATGTTTAATTTCATATTCTTCTTACTTAATGATTTCGGAACAGTATAAAACTACATGTAGACTGGCATATAATAAAAAGTTCACGTGTCTAACAAACGTTGAGTTGAAATCATTACGTTCAGTTGTAATAAAGCCTTTAAATCACAATCTTTTAATAAGGTTGTTTACCAGCTTAAAAAGTTCGAGTCATATGTACACACATGAATAGTCACTGTTGTATATTTCCTATTTAAGACAATTATTTATTATAAGCGATGTCTTCATAATGGTACATGAAACGTAGCATTATATTATTTCACATAGATTGTAGTAATTAGAGCCGCACGTATTGTCATACCAAACTAATGTTGTTCCACTGGAAAGATATATCAACAGACACAGCTCATTTGAGCCATTGCTTGGTTGACCAGATTTCCACTTGAAGAATCCTTTCTGTGAACCGTACTTGTACTGCCACGGAGAACTGACATCCTTCCTATGCCCATCAATCCAGACACCAGAACTAAACCCTTTCAAGAGACTGCTCACATCCTCGTACTTCTCCTCGGAGTCTATATTCATCAGATGCCCCCCGTCATCCTGACACTGTTGTTCCGCCGAGACCTGAGTCTGAGTCCGTTGTTTGTCAGAATAAAGCTTCACGCAAAACCCATTCTTTGTTACATTATAGTCTTTGGGACAAAATCCACCACAAATACCAAACTCTGTCTCTGTTCTACTGTTCGTGGTGTCAACTTTACAAGTATCCTTGTTTATGCTGCACTGACGTGTCCGAACTTTTGATCCGAAACGATGCAGATTAGAACTACATTCACTCCAGTCTGTCCATGCCATGCAGGGATTAAGGTCGCAAATTTTTCTTCCAGTCTTCTTTTCAAAATTTTCAAGAGTTTTGTCTACCTTCAATTCTAGATTTTCAATAGTTTTCCCGATAAGCCGTAATTTCGGTAATTTTAATTTTTTCCCAATTTCCATTAATTTCTTTCCATCCATATCTCCTGGCTCAGTTCCATTCACGTCAGTGGTTGTCGGTGTACCTTGGATATAATGCACAGTGACACATATCACAATATAGAATGCCAAAGTTACCCCGTTCATCTTATATTTCCTGTTTTACAGTTCTGTGAAATAGTTCAAACTTGTTCCATGTGTTAGAAGACTGAACCGAGCATCAACGTGTCAATGAATTTATACTTTTCCTCAGTAACGGAACGGGCGTAGCTAGAGACAAACTATCTCGTTGGAAGAAATGTTTAGAGTGCTTCTAGAAATATCATTTAATGAAAAAGCATCTTGTCACATTTTTACATTCATACATTTCTTTGTTGTACACATCACCAGAACTTTGATTAGTCAACTTTTATACATTTATTAGGTATAATTGAACATCATTTATTAGGTATAATTGAACATATCATAATAACATTGTTGGTTAGTTATCGAGATATTGATATGCATAGAATGCACGGTCACGTCAATTACGTTATTGACATAAGAAATTGATGTGTTTATCGATAAGCAATAACAAGCCTTAGCACAACAGAACGAACTTTAACTTGCGAGGATGCCACTATAACTTTCCTGGTTGAGTACTTATAGACGTAACTATACATCATTATAATTTCAAATGAGTAGGTGCATTGTTTTGATGTCAATTGTTGATTGTCTTTCATTATTATTTTTTTTGCGTGCAGCGAAATGTCGTCAGGGGTGAACTTTGAAGTTCTATATATTTAAAACAAAATAACTCTAGAAAATGATATTTATCCATGTCATCATAAATGAATTAGCTTACATCTTGATCTAAATCCTGCGAATTAATGCACAATGGACGACATGACATTACTTCTTGATCAACCCTCGTATTACCTTTTTTTTTAAGTTAAATCATAATTAATTCAAGAAAATGAATCTTTGAGATATTTGAATGATCAGAATTGAGGAAACAGTTTCATTTTACATGTTACATTTAAATCTTCTTTTGAAATGGAATAAATATTTGCAGAGAATGTGGCAACCATCAAATCTAAAAATACACTCATCCTTCTCCCTAGAATACGGTTACGGCCTGTCATTTTACCTGCTAAAAGCTGAATTAAAATGGCTAGTAAGAACTTAGAAATGCACACAAACAATAAGGTCAACAAAAATTAATGGTAATGACTTATTGATCCTAATTTAATTCCAAATCGGAACGGAGTCATAAGCCCCGCCCCCCCCCCCGTCTCTCTCTCTCTCTCTCTCTCTCTCTCTGTATGTGTGTCTGTCTGTGTTGTCAGATAAATAAGATGAAAGAGTGCTGATGGTACAGACATTGTTTAATGTGCTTACTCGATTCCTTCTTTTAAATTCAATATAAATAATTAAATCTCGGTATTTTAGAGAACAAAACCATACAAAGCCAGCTATTATAACATGTCTTCTTACCAAATATACAAAAATGTATTGAGATGTTATGTTACACATAAGAAAACTAATCTGTTCTGAAAAACAAAACCCTTTCAAAATGTTGCCATAAAAAATTCTCCTGAGCATTTCCGCGTATGTGGATATTCACTGCATGTGTACTTTAACCTGGAAATGCACAATAAAAGAGGTCTAGAAATGAAACAGTCAGCAATTAAAATAAACTAAATATATAACTGTCACATTATTATATGGGAACACAGAACTATAATTTAGAACCTTAACGTCCCCCATATCAACATTTGTCTCACTACGCTCTTGTATTAATTGCAAGTCAGCATGTGGCATAAACAAACACGATACTGTTTTTAACAGCCATCACGTACTATATATATCTTGTTTTATAATAATGTTTTAATAGATGCTATCTATGAGCTTAGATTTGCAGGATTTCCACTTAAGTGTTTACTTGATTTAATCTGTTCTGCACCGATCCGACTGGATCAAGCCGGATATTCATTTATTTTTAGCTATTCCTGGAAAGAATCTGCTAGTCAAGCTTAGAACGCATTGCAGTATTTTCTTGCTCTATTTATTTATTTATTTAATTACTGTTCATACGTAATTCTTTATGTTTTAGAAATACTCATATGTACATGCATTTTTTGGATCCTTCTGTCATGAAAGTGAATGACATATTCTTGTCTTCATGCTTTTTTATTTACGAAATTTGTCCTTTAAATACCATTTTCGCAAAAATTCTTGCATATTTGTTTTCATTAATCCAAGATTATTTTAGTTGGTAAGAAATCGAGGTAAATAATTCATTTATTATTTCTTTAATATTTCTTTAATCAGTCAGCAGTATCTTATTTCTGTTTTGAGTCTCAATTCTTTATTATGAATGTCATGTTGGAATGGATGTTGAATTCTATTTATTGGCAATTCCCGAACCCCCTGTCGCTATCATAACAGTCTGCAACTGATAATAAAACAAATTAGGTCATGTATGCCGTCACATTTGAGACTGTCACAAAGAACCAATGTCATGGCTAAAATTGTCGTAAGTACTGATATTTTTGTTAAAACAAGGTAGTCCTTCGACAAAAGCTTAACATAATGAGCATAAATGATTGCCCAGTTAGATAATTATCTATTTAACGGGTCTAGAAAACACCTCTGTTCCAGTGGTTTACTCAACATAAATGTTGGACTGTATGGACTTCGAGAAATAATGCCATATAACTGTGTACAGAAAAGGTTCTATCAACATCATAGTTTTAAAATGAATATAAGTTAACGATGAGTTTTACATTGTTTTGCATTTCAAAAGCACTGAATGGTGCTTAACTAAAATTACTTTTTAAATGAAAAGCAAAACCCAAATAATTCCACGGTCACAAATGTACTAGGTGTAAGCTTGCATTACCTTGATATATCCAGTATAAGGTAAAGATATAATATCCATCAGTTTCAATGTTAGGAATCGTATTCAACTTCTTTGATCGAATTATAAACTGTTACGCCACATTATATGTAGTCTGGATTACCTGCCCCTTAACTGCTACACAGAGGTACTATTAGTACACGCCAGGAACCAGGCTACATTATATATTCATATTGTTGACTGTTTTCCGTACATACATGAGGGTAACCTTGTCTAAGCCTATTGTCATGAAACTGCCGAAGGTCCACTATACTAATGGGCCTTGTCAATATTGTTATTAAATAGAGGATAATTGTTGGTTTCGGTGTAATATCACATTATAATTTCACCGAGTGGGCACCAAAAGTGATATTTTCACGAGTGGCGCAGCCACGAGTGAAAATAACAACTTTTGGTGTTCACGAGTGAAATTACCGTGATATTACATCGATACCAACAATTTTTCTGTTTATTTTATGTCTAAAACTCTACTTTTGTTGTGTTTATTTCAATAAAATGTCGAAATTTGCGGGAAATTTTATCAGGAAGCATCGCAAAGATGACGTCATTTTAACGACGTCATCGTCATATTGTTTCCGGCTTTCAGTACGCTCGGTAAACTTTTTGACGTTAATCCGGGTATCAGATTTGATAATTTTCACTGAGTGGCCAGTGAGTTTATCAGGATATAATTCACCGTTATATTTCGATAAACCACCGAAAAACATAAAATAAATATGTTTACTTAAGCAAACTTAAGAATATGTTCGTTAATAATTTTTCATCTGTCATTCAATATCTTTTTGAATAGAAATTCTGGATTGCAACTTGTAGAATTGGGACCTCCATAGCCGAGTGGTCAACGTCACTTACTCCCTGGCGTATTCTGTAGCTACTGTTGAAGGGTGACAAAGTCTGAATTACTAATCCCTTCTCACTGTGGTCTCAAAACGTCTCCTGGCGTGTAGAACACTTTCAAGTGCGGATGTCATTCAGCTCAGGCCCGTGCCTGAAACAACTCCCAGAGGGGAACCTGGGGTCTTCCCCAACCCCACTTTCATAAGAGGAAAAATTCACCATATTACCTAAAACTTGTGTCGGCGTGAAAAAATATATCAACTTTTATAAAAAAGCTATAGTTATGTCGCAGAGAGAAAATGTACACATCCGTTTTATTGCCCGTTCGCACGCCTGTCCGTGTCAGTCACAGAAAGTGGAATATCACATACAGTTGATTCTGCCTTAGCAGCCACCTGTATTAAACAACCACTTGCCTTAAATAGCCAGTCAATGAACTTCCCAAATTGACTTTTTGTTCTGCTTTCAACTTGTCTTAAACAGCCACCTGCCTTAAGCACCCAGACTGTGTGGTTTCCTTGACTGGCTGCTTAATACAGGTTGGACTGTATATCTTTTAATAATGTACAATTGATTTTTTTCATGGAATCTTATTCGTATCTATCAATACGTGTGGAGAATATGTAAAAAAGGTCATTTTTATCCATTTATATGACTGTTCTCCGTTGTTCCGTCCGTCCATCCGTCTGCCTATCAGTCAGTCAGTCAGTCAGTCGCAAATTATGGATCCAGAGATAGTTTGTATAAATATAGAATATGTACCTTATTTCATGTTATATATCCATTTGCCAGCCTGTTCGTACGTCTGCCTGTCTGTTTGTCTGTCTATTTGTCCGTCCTTCAGTCACATAAGATTATTGTTAAAAGTACCAAAGATTTATTCATTTAGCCTGGTTTGAAGATGGCGAGCAACTTTAAGAATATGCAGGTTGGTTGGTTGCTTTGTTTAGACAAAAGACAATATGGAGATTTTAAAATTGTTGGTCCTATTGCAAAGCAGATTTATTCTGTTAGAGGAATTCAGTTTTGTATTTATCTGTACTATCTCTTAATTTACTAATTTTATTATTCACTATTTTATACATTTATCGTGATATTGCTGTGTTTACAACTGATGCCTTAACATCATATATGCTTCGTGAATATGTGTTATTTTAGTGCTGTTATTCATTTTAATTTCTCGGCAATATAGAACCTTTTACGTCGAATCATATTACTAGTATTCGTTGAAGAACAGCTGTGAACAGAGAGTTCTATGTTCGAAAGACTACGGGCCATAGTTGTTGCGTCCCTTCGCCCTGTAAATTGGTAAGGACAATAGTGCGATGATACGATGAAAAGTCGCTAAGATACGATACCATGATGCGACAATACGTTTGGGAAATGCAATAACTTCGTATTATTGCATTGTCCCTTCGTCTTAACGACAAAACTACTAAATTTCTCTTCGTGTTTTCGCGTTTTGCATCGTATCATCCCTTCGACATAAGGGCGATTTTACGAAAGTACGAAATTGTGACGTTAATATCGCACTTTTGTATTGTATTATTGTAGTTTCGACCTCAGGTCGAGGGGCGATATTGCCATAATAAGGCGCGAAAACGCGAAAACAGGATGCAAAGGTGCGATATTGATATCGCATCTTCACAACGTATTTTCACATCGTAGTATCGCACTTTTGCCCTTAGCAGTCTATAGGACGAATCGGTGAAACAACGATGGTGTTATAACGGAACACCGTAAAAGACCAAGACATTGAATTAAGACACATGCAAATTGGTCTTTATTGTAATTATAGATGTGTAATACTTCAAGACGCAATACAGTGTATTCCTGTCAGGGACCTTATGCCCACTGCCCGAACCATCATATGAGTAACTTTTCAAAACAAATATACTTTTTTATCAAATATCATCTGATGTTATCATGGTTGCATTTTCAGTCAACTTTTCTTGCAAATATTTCGTAAAACTATTAATCTTCATAGTTTTGTTAGATTGACGGAGTTATCTGCAACAAGTAGGTAGTACATGACACATAAGATACATAGACAGTTTTTCCTACATTTCTTATCGAAAATAACCCATTTTAAAACTGCCAGTATGAAAAAAAAGAAGAATTTTAAATGACCATAACTCTGGTCTGGCTGAGTGAAAACCCAAAAAGCACACCAAGTCATAACTTCACATGCTATACAACAATCCTCTGATGTTTTCTGACTCTAGGTCTAATACTTTTTGAGAAACATGCGATACAATATGGTTGTGATAATAATAGGCTGACCTGGGATGCTTTATTCGGCTCGAGTGAATTTTGCACGGCCGGATCACATGAGGCGCGAGGCAAAATTAGCGAGATATCCATGCATGGCCCCTTTTATTTATATTTTTGAACATCTAAAGGGCAATAAATTTTTGTCCGGCTGTGTGAAATTCAGATTAAAACACCAAGTGCACAACTTCACATGCTGATTGGCAATCCTGTGAGGTTAGATGACCCTGGGTCAAATACTTTTTTAAGTATGCACGACACAAATTTTGACGGACGGATGGAGGGACATAATTTTGACTAAGTAAAGGGCCACAACTCTGGTCTGGCTGTGCTATATCCGAACTAAAACACCAGGTGCACAATTTCACATGCTGAATCATCATGACAATCCTGTGAGATATGCATGACACAAATTCGGATAGACGGACAGGCGGACGGACGGACAAGGCAACTCTAAGTGCCCCCACCCCCCTTAATTTTAGTGGACACACAATTCTACAATTATTGGTTTTTGCTTTTAACATCTTTGTAATCACAATTTATTTTTAAACTGGTGGAAAATAACAGAAAAAAAATTAATGAAATATTTCGTCATATTTAAAGGAAGTTATTCTGAAGAAAATATACCAAAAAGTTTTCTTTAACTGGGTCCATTGAGGTTGCTTGATATGTTGAGTACTTATACAAAGTTATCAAAATATCCATGTATGGGCAAAAATGTTACAGAGAGGACAAGAAAGGGACATAAACTATTTTATGGATCTCACAGGAAAAGTCCGTATTGACCTTTGACCTCCAAAATATGACCTTGACCTTTGAGCTAGTGATCTGGATATTGTGCATGATATGTCATGGGAAACATTTGTGCCAAGTAATGTAAAAATCTCTTGATGGATGATCTATTTGCATTCGACCTCCAAGTGTCACGTTGAGCTCTGAGCTAGAGTTCTGGGTGTTATGGAAGACATGTCGCCCCATTATGGGGGAACATTTTAGCGGAGTAATGTTAAAACCCCTTGATGGAGGACAAAGTTATGGACCGGACAGGAAAAAGCCCCTATTGACATTTAACCTCCAAATGTGACATTGACCTTTGAACTAGGATCTTGATCTTGTGCCTGATGTTTGATAATAACAGGTACAGTATTTCAGAAGATGTAGTGAAATTAAAAAGCTTGCTATAAAAATTTCACCATAAAGCAACCGACAATGCCCAGGTGAGACAACAACAAAAAAATTCTTATTCCTCGGATAGGTGAGCTTAAAATCTTTTTAATTTTTTTTTATAGTTTATGTACAGATGTTTTCCAAGTAAATTAGACTGGCAGGGTTTCTTTCTACTTGATTTTATCGGTTTTGCATCCAGCCGACTAGATAAGCCGGATATACAGTATATTTCTCCAGCTATTCCCGGAAAGAACCTAGTAATCAAGATGCTGTGTTTAGATTAGTATTTTCTTACTTGGAGAATATATTCTAACTAAATCCTTTTTGTATGTATTTGTTTATGTTTTATTAACACTCATATGGTTTTTTTTTTTTTTTTTTGTAAGCATGAATTTCTTTCAAGGCCCGCTAATGTGACAAGAATTTTTGTTAATCCTTTTTGTCATGAAAATGAAAGACAAACTAAAGACTTCATGATTTGGAATTATTTACGAAATTTGAAATTGAATTACAAAAATGCGTCCAGATTATTCTCAGTAATCTAAGGTAATAATACAGCGGATTATTAAATTATATGGCCGCAAAGTTGGTAAGCAGTTGGTAGCTGAACAATCAAATTGCTATTCGAAGTTTATTGGGAAGTTCGATTACTGATTAACCCACTAGTGCCCAAAGCATGTTTTTAGTCTCAAAAAAAAAATATATATATAAAATTGATTTAGTTGGTAATTAGCAGTATTTCTTTTGTAAATTTGGAGAAAAATATAAATATGTCCCATAATAGTATTTTTTTGCGAATGTATCATATATGCAACATTGGGCGTTTCGCGAAATGTATACATGTAGCATATATGCTACATTCTTACTTTTGTAATAAGATATGATTGTAAGACTCAGCAACAACATTATATTTATGCTTTTAATTAAATCAAAGATACAGAATGAAGATACCGGTAGCTCTCTTCCGCATATAGCTTCTCGGCCTCTATATGCCACATAGAACACGTAGTTGCTAATTCATTGAACTTCAAATACGGAATAGTCCGGATCCGCACTGTACGTTCAGTAATGTCTGAGATAGCTATCGGCATTCACATTTATGTAGTGAAAAACAAATGCCGAGATGCAGTACCAAGCTCGGTCCTCGGTATCCAATTTTATGTAGCTGAACAAAAAGAATACAGAGCTAGAATAAATAAAGCTAGAATGTGTCACGACATTGTCTCAAAAACATTTTTTTTTCGCATTTACAGGGAAGGTAAAGACTTCCACATATACAAAACTAGAACTCTGCTAATAGGACACGGATGTCCCCACTTTGACGCTTTTTCAAAAAACAAAGAATTGATATTTATTTTCTTTGAGACTAAATGAAATTTGTGTTAAATCTGGTGACTGTATAGTTTTTAAGTATTTGGCCTAAATCAAGGGCCACAACTACCAGACCAGACACAAAAATTAAAAAGTTACCATTTTTGTAAAGTTTGATGGCTGTCAATCAAATGATACCCCTCGCTCTCTTACTCATTCGTTTGCACGAACGAAGAAAAGCAAATTTGTATGCCTCACCCGCTTCCCCAAGGTTCAAATAACACTTCACATACTCGTGTTTTGTATTACTCTTACATTATCCATGTATAGGGAGTCATATTCGGATTTGCACATTCTTGCGTTCGTTTACAGCTCCTCAATAGCAAGGAGCTATATATTTTTATATGAAACCGAGCTATGAACAACCTTATTTCGAAAACTGATAATAACACATGAAATTGCTAATTAAGTCAGTGTAGAAAAAAAAACTTTAAAAATCATTCAATTATCGTCCAAAACCCTGGGAAATGAAGACAAGACTGTTTTGTGAAAGAATTGCTACAAGGAAGTGCTTTAAACTGTACCAGATTGAAAGGGTTAGGCAAAAATGGAAATACTCTCGAGCTTAGCCCCTGACATAGGTAAATTTGCGCCATATCCCGGGGAGGAATGTGTTTGTGGTAATATCAACATGATACATGGTTTTCGAAAGTTCCGCTTTGTCAGCCTGCTGTTCACTTTATGTCGAATTTTGTGTTATGAAGATTTACATTTTTCCCATGAACTGTGACTGAGCAGCTGCTTTATTGTAATATACAACCCAGATAACAATCGCTGCTGAAAGATCCTAAAAATCCTTTCTGAAAACCTGTGAGAAAATATATAAATGCTGTTGAAATGCATAAATTGAAAACATGTTTTATACTTCTATGATGGCTGATTTCTGCCATTTCGGTCTGGCGTGTTGACGTGTTTGCAGGGTGCCAACACGCAAATACGACAAATTACCGCACCAGTACGACAATACAGCTTTTGGCGCCCTTCAAACGCGCCACCGAGCCAAAACGACAAATTAGCGCACCAGTACGACAATACAGCTTTTGGCGCCCTTCAAACGCGCTACCGAGCCTAAACGATAAATTAGCGCACCAAATACGAGAAATACAGCTTTTGGCGCTCTTCAAACGCGCGAACCAAAACGACAAATTAGCGCACCAGTACGACAATACAGCTTTTGGCGCCCTTCAAACGCGCCACCGAGCCAAAACGACAAACGTCAAATTGTGGCAATTATTTTTCTTTCTTTCTTTCATTTATAACAAATAAGCTTAACATTTCAACTTAAGGCCTGTTCGCTTAGCTATACATAGTATATAGGGAAATCACGAGATTTCACTCAAGCCAGTCCAGCTGCGATTCATATAGGGAAGTTAGTAGTAACCTTTGGAGAAGAAATTAGTGTAGTGCTGGTACTGTGTTGGTTAACTGGATGCCATGATGAACAGTTCTCGATACATTTCAATTCACCTGTATGAATGATTAATATGTATTTTTGTTTTGTTGTGGTGGATTTTAACAAACGCAACTTGACTCATATGGCGACTTTCCAGTTTTTACAAGTGGATGAAGGCCTAAGGACATTGACGTTGTGCACGTTGCTGCTACAAAAACGTGCAACATGACGTCGGCGTTATTTTTGCGCGGTTTAGCGACGTTTATTCCGAATGGGATGTATGCGCTATGCTACTGCTACACAAGCACAGAAATATTTTATATCATATTTCATTTTAAGATACAGTAAAACCTGTCTTAAGCAGCCAGCCAAGGGAGTGGGGAAAAGGTGGCTGCTTAATGCATGTAATTTATAGAATGAATGACCATTTTGGAAAATGAGGAACTGACTGCTTAAGACAGGTTGGCTGCTTAATAGAGACGACCACTAAAGCAGGTTTTACTGTACTCTGAAATTTTGTCTTTCTACATTTTTATCATTTTCATAAAATACATTAAATTACCTCCGCTTTAGACGTTTTATACATCATTAATGAAGATAAATTTATACACAAATATAAAATATTATGAGTAATGGACTTAATTCTTCAATTGCTGGTTTAGTTCATTTATTTCACTGCGTAAGCCGAGAATTTCATCTCTGGTCGTCGGTTCTAATATCAGTACTCCAGACTTTGTTGATTTATCAAGCACACTATACATGAATCATTACATATTTCTCTGGTTAAAGTGTGTACTTCAAGTCTGCTTTCCAGTCAAAGTAAAAACCTTGTATTATCTTTGTTCCTCGATGAAATGTGTTCCCCCAATCGTCAGTTTTCTGTCATTTTTTTCCCATTTTTATAACACTGTACGAGATAAAAGTTTTCATTTGGATCGTCCCTATATACAGCCAGTACAACACCTGGAGTGATAAGCTCCGAAATTGTGCAACATTTAGCATCCGGGTTCTCTACAGCAGTCGACCATTTATCATGTAACATCATATGTACGGAGAGAGTTCCGGCCATACTTTGTGAATGACATGCTATTTCCTGGAATTCATTCATCGCACGTGCAGGAAAGTTTACGTACATGTATCAACCCACTTTCCTCTTTAGGTACAACATAATGGATAGATCTAATACTTGGCACGGGTTTGAAGTAACGCTCTCTGCTCCGTGGTATATCTGGAATATATGCGAACAGTTTTCGGCCGGAAATCTTCTTATCATTACTTAGTTTTTCATTGCAAAATTGAAACAAATCAAAAGCGTTCTGGATGGATATTTTCCCACGTGCTTCAGCAAAATCTGCTTAATTTTTTACCAAACCACCTGTAGCATCTTGAACACCTTTTGCGTGCAAAAGTCTCAAAATAAGAGCGTGTAATGCCGCAGCCGAAATCTTGTTTGGCATAAGTTAGGTCTCTTAAACAATGCCATGATTTGTATTGTCTGGCGCAGCCATCAGTCCATTCATGAATAATATCTAAAGATTACCTATGTCGTGTAGATGATTCAACAATATGTGTTTGTACCACGTATCATCACTAATGCCGAAGAAATGTTCTTCAATTAAATGTTCGCTAGATTTATCATTTGTATTCCCGCCAATGGAAGGTACACGATGTCTGTATAAAACAGTAACATGGAGTGATATTTCAACCCTCATAAAATAATCCTACTGGATTTCAACTTTCTCTTTACGTGTATAATTTTCTGAGTAGTCATGTATGCATATTACATTCCTTTCTGGTAGACTTTCTTTCAGGTTTTGGAGACAGTTTGCTTGCCACTTAGGCTGCGAACTTTTGTAAGACTGTTTTGAAATATTCAAACATCACTTTCGGCTTTGTCGCTTTTTTTTTACTAAACATTTCCTTTTCCGATCTGTGCCTTTGATTTTTAAGGTTACATATTCGTAGCACATCCATTCCACTAACGGCGAAGAGTCCGAGTCGTCAATTTTCCTCTTCAGATAAAGTGATTTTTTTTACGGCCGCAGTTTGTGCATTTTCTGTTGATACAGGCCTTGATGAAATGATTGATATTTGTTACCATTACTCAACTAATTGGCGATCTGAGCATAATGCTACTAAATGTGCCGTTGTGGTTTACAATGAGTCAAAGACAGAATTTGAGAATACTACTAGAAATTGGTCAATTGGTACAAAATCAATAAAAGAGGATACCGAATATGTGCATCTTGGTATAACACTTAATAAATACTCACCCTTAAACGATAACATTCACAACGCTAGCACTAAGCTTCGGGGAACTCTACTTAGTATAACTAATAGCGGGATTAATAATGGAGACGACCTAAACCCAATGACCCTATCAAAGATATATAAATCAATAGTACAGCCTAAAGCATTGTACGGTTGTGAATTATGGAATTACATGACTAATTCTATAACATTGATTCTTGAACGTGCTCATCGTTTTTGTGTTAAATATATACAAAGACTACCGCTGCATGCAAATAATGACATAGCTCTGTTTTCGCTTGGATTGCATTCCATAACAACAACAATAGACTATAAAAAGCTGCAATTTCTAGGACAGCTTTGCAGGTTACCTGGTAGATACTTAGCAAAACAGATTTTTATACATAGGCTGTTTCGGTATACCAATTGTACAGAGAGACAGTGCTTAGGGTTTATGCCAGATATATTTAAAATCCTGCAAAAATATGATTTGATAAGTTATATAAATATTTTCCTAGAAACCTCATATTTTCCAAGCAAAGGAGCATGGAAGTCAGTATTACAGCGTTCCGTTTTCCAGCATGAGCAAGAGAAACGCTTTGGAAACCTGTGCCAGCTTATAACAGTTGAACAGTGTATAAACATTTTTGATGTGAAAGGTCCATGTATTTTCTGGGCAATTAGTAGGAAATACCCAACAACAAAATCATATTGCTTTACGGCTACAAAAATACTTAATAAATTGTTTTCATTTAATAAAACGGAGAGGTGCAAAAATGCAATTTTACTGTGGACAATTCTACAATACACTTAATACTGTTTTGCCCATGTAATGAGACAGTCCGTTCATGTCTATGGTCAAATCTTATCGCAGTCTGTGGTGTACGTTCTTTTAAGACGTTCATATCGAAATCACCTCTGAATCAAATCGTGGACTTACTGGCTGGTTTATATTGTACCGATAATGATATAATCATATTAGAAGTGATAAAAGCATGCCATAAAATGATAGTTTAAAAAGTCACTGTTTTACTCGTCTATGTATTGTTCAAATGCTGGATTTGCGGAAAAGACTTAATCATGTTAATGGAATTTGTAAATTTATATGTATGTATATATGTGTGTGTGTATTTGTATGTATATATGTGTGTGTGTGTGTATGTGTATGTGTATATATATGTAAGTATATACATATGTATGTAAGAATGCGATTGTGAATCAATTGAAAGCTGTCTATTGATTACCCTTTTCTTTTGCCTTGTATTTCGTTTCGACAAGGCATGAATAGAAGGGTGATATCCATCCATATGTTGTTAATGCCAAATTTTAACAAGATTGCGTCATATAGTTTACATATAGTTAAGTATATGTGCACATAGTACTTGTAATTGATATTGTATGCACAGAAACAATTCCTGGTCATTTTAATATCGGCTGGTGATATTCTCGCTTTTCTTATCTTTGAAACTAAGTTGTACTTGTTTGTATCTTGTCATGTTAATGCTCTTTGTGTATATATTTGTATTTAGTTTACTTATTTGTATTGATGTTGTTTGAATAATTTTGCCATGATGCTCTCCTATCTGTGGAGGTAATAAAGAATCTATCTATCTATCTATCTATCTATCTATCTATGCAACTTTTGAACAAATATCTGGCTTCAACATGTTGTCTACAACAACACGTCACTCTATCCCCTGGCCGTGCTCGCACAATGAAATAAGGCTTTAATTGCTCAAATAGGCATTTGGATGCTTTTATTGTTTCAGGCATGGACAAATGATGAAAATAATTTTTAGCTGTAAATTTTACATCCTTTTATAACAGTTATAATATTAATATACTGATAAATTTGCTTTGGAAATGTTTTAATATATCGTCATCAATGCACACAATATTTTGACCTTTACAAAGTTTACTTTTTTTACAGAAATGGGCTAGTATATTTTCCAGTTGGTATCATGGTTCTCATAGTATACCTAGGGGTAGTCCAACCCGTTGCGTAATTATCACTTTCATTTCATTTCAGTCTGTGGACGGACCGTCAGGGGAGGTAACTAGAGTCACGGATTGGGACTAACCTAGAGGTAGATACACTGGCATTTTTATTCAGGTCTTGTGTCAATGGGCTAACCGAGCGGAAAGGATATTGTATTTAACCCTTATCATGCCGGACACGATTGATAATGATATCATCTGTACTGTAGCAATAGACAATAACAAACTGATGTTGTGAACATTTTTTACCTTCTCAAAAATGTATATAATGATGTATTTCATACCATAATATAAACACATATGACGTAATTGCTTTATATGAAATGTACGAAATGTATACAATTAACACCACTAAACATGCATGTACTAAATTATTGCAGTTTCGTAAGTAACATTATATACCTTCTATTACATCACTCCAACATAACTTTGTAACCAACAATTTCCAGAAAAGTGAGATATCATGCAATTACAGCTTTATAAGGTGTTTTGCATTTCAACAATGTTTTTTACAGAAGAAAAAATTACATTCTTAAACCAAAACAAGTTTTTTTTTTGCTAATATACACATTTTTATTATACAAATGAATTTCATGGAACTTGTGTTAAGTATATGCTAAAATATCATTTTTAGTTTAATCATATTTTATTGCTTAAGAAATACGGCAATACAATTCTATACAATACATGCAAATAAATCAGCAAACAAACAAAAGGAAGAATAAACACATGTAGTAATAACGCGAATATCAAAAGCAAACGGGTTGGGCCACAAGTTATACCAACATTAGCGGACGGCCCTTCCCTATAGTCAGACATAAAGAACAAGACTTAAAAGATTTTTGTATTGTCGTCAGGCTATTTATACGTTATAATAGCAGAAAATGTAAAAAAGAAAGTTCTAAAAATGAAAAGACAAAAATATTGGAATGAATCTAAAAAGGCAAAGGATACATAGCACTGTAAAGTATTCATTCATACTGAATGGTAAAGAAAATAAGTAAATATTGGCTTCCGAAAAAACCCCAAAAAAAAACATTGTTAACACAAACAACATATTAACCACAAAAACAAACAAAGGAGATTACCATTTGTACGCTTCCTACAAGGTTGCAGCCACCCCAGATCCCCCACGCGCCCCTCCAGTCCCTATTCTAGGTGTGTTTAGACAGAAATATACCACGTTTAATACTGAAAATTATTTAATTATTCAAGAAAATCTCTTGGTGGTTTTTATGTAATTTTGTACCGCCTTAAATATTAACGCATTCACATCATAACTTTGGTTTTCTATTCCAAAAAGTAATTTAAAAGTACTTAAAGGGTGATAAGTCCGTGTGTTGTTAAAAAGTTCACGTCTTTGTAAAACAAATGATGGGCAGCGGAAAAAGAAATGTTCTGCATCTTCAGACGTATTTCCACAAGAGCAACTGGGATTATCGCGTAAATGATTGCGAAATAAATCTGCATTCAAATTGCTACATCTATTCCTAATTCTAGCATGATGGACTTGGAAGACACGGTCTCCTGAAAGATAATACGAAGCGACTTGGGGTGGTTTAAACTTTTCTTTTAGTTTACTTTTGAATGAAGATAAAGTATTAGCGGTCCGTATGTCTACATTTAATTCGTTCCACAATTCCACAATTTGATAGATGATGGTATGGTTGATTTAGAATATATTTCGAGCCGACGAGCCACAGTGGCATAATCATCGTTATTTCGCAAATTATAGGTAATAGATTCAAAAACAGTAGGCGGAAATTGTTCTTTCAGATAACTCGGTAAGTCTCCATTTTTGTACTTGTAGACTAAAAGTAGTTTTTGCATTGTTCTCCTATCACTTAATTTGACCCAACCTATTTCTTTCAAAAGTAATTCAATCGAGACTGATCTGGTAAGTCCAGTAACAGTTCTTGCTGCATCATATTGTATTTTATCTAATACTTGTTTTTCATATAGGGTACAGTTATCCCAAACTATCGATGCATATTCTAGAATTGGTCTTAGGTAAGATATATAAATTTGGTTTAGAGTTTTTCGTTTAAGTTTAAACATTAACATACGCATAGTTCCTAAAACCTTACTCGCTGATGTTGCTATATCAGAAATATGCTTGTGCCAAGTTCCGTCGTCATTTAGTGTGACTCCTAAGTGTTTATGCGTCTGAACGTAAGTTAACTGTGTGTTCTGAAAGTAAAGTGAAGGGAGATTTCTATTATTTTTAGCCAAAGATAAGAACATAACTTCCGTCTTGGATGGATTAAACTGCACAAGCCATTGTTGTGCCCAAATTGACAAGATTAAAATATCATGATGTCAGTTGAAAATCAAAAACATTAAAATTTAATATTCTATTATTGTAAGACATATTTCTGGCACCATAATGAAAATTTATGTAGGTCAGGTAATGAAAATATCAAATTTCTTAAATCTACACCATTGTCTTCTAAAAATTCAGATAATAAGCTTGCCTGCCTGAGAGCGGTTTGAAATTGTACAAAATATATCCGGCCCTAGTTTTTATTGACAAAATGAGAAACAATAATACACAAAGACTTTTTAATTTGACAACTGGCTTGTGCAAGTCTCTTTGTGAAAAAACAAAACAAAACGAAAAACGTTTCTTTAACTGAATTCAAAAATGCTATTACATTTTTTCTTCACATATATACTTCATCATATGTAATGTACGTGTGAATGTATATTATTATAATGTAATCATCCTTTAAAATAATATTTGAAACAGATACTGCATATATAACACTATAAAAGAAACAAAAACAGAAATTTACACAAATTGAGCACTAAAGAGGGAATGTAGACAGAGAAATATACTACACACAATTTTTTACAGACTTTTGTAGTGCAGAGAAATAATGTAACAGCAACGCTAAAATGAAACGTCAATCTAACATAAATATGTATGCTAGTTATATGTTTACCGCATTTTATCATTTAAACAAAGAACATTTAACTTTGTTCAATTTATGATCCAAGGAGGGACAGACATGGTTAACAAGAGTTGCTGGAAGGACAGCACACTCAAACTGAACAGATGATAGCAGAGAATGATATTTTTGTCTCGGATGTGGAGGTTGCACCTGGGGAGGGTTACTAAGAAACATATGACATGACACAAACAATTTAAAACGAAAGGCACATGAAAAAACTGTGTTTGTTTTGTTTTGTGTTAAACACTTTTTCAAAAGTATTTCAGTTATGTAAAGGCAGGCATTTAACATATCCTGTGTTTCTTGAATTCGTACCACAATACAAACCTTTTCTCTGCAACTATCTGCTTCACATGAATCAAAGGTGGAAGACGAATGATTTCAGACACAATGTCTTTTATCAAATCTTCACGGAGAACATACGCCTCGTCCAAGGATTGGACTCATGACACCAAGATCCATAGATCTGTGCTGTTCATACTGAGCTAAATGGGCCGGCTACGAAAACTTATAATTCTATTTTTAACTGGTAATCGGGGTTATGAGACTGAGAAAGGCTTGAAAAGGGTGTGTGTAAGGGGGAACTTAAACAACCATATGGAGTACAATGAAGTGCTCTGCAAAGAAGAGCAATATATGCCTGAATTTCTAAATAAGAGGAGGAAATATAATTTGAAGTTTAAGTCAACACCTTGAACAGCTTTTATATGTGCCCTGGACATGAAATATGAAGGCCAGATTTGACATTTGAGTTCATTTTATGACTTTGACCTACCAACCTAATTTATGTGCTCTGCATATCATCTCATTGTCATCTACATAATTATATATCAAGTCTGAAGTTAATACCTTGAATAGTTATTAACCTATGCTCTGGACAAAAATAGGATGGAGAAATTTGATATTTTGGCTCAATTCATGACATTGACCTTTGACCTACCAATCAAGTTCATGCGCTCTGTGCATTTTGTCCTAGCCACCTACCTGTATGCTAAGTATGAATTGATTTTGACACAAAATATGACAGAAAACACCACCTTTCAGCTTAATTTGTAACCTTGACCTCTGACCTACTGGCCTGGCTCATGTACTCTACACATTATCTCATCGCCCTACATATATGTCAAGGTTAAAGTCAATACCTTGAATGGTCATCAAATCGTACTCCAGAAAAGAAATATGATGGAAGGACCGACGCATAGTTATGTCATCACATTACATATTCCATTCTAAGAAATAAAGATATGACAAAAATATAATTTGGAGGGAAATGGCGGTGTGTAGCTGAGACAGGAAAGGTTGCTAAGAAATAATCAGAATCTGGATTTAAACCAAAAGGTATCTGCTACTTACCAAGTGCAATTTCCATGTGCGGTTTGGAAAACAGTGACAGTAACGAAGATGTAGTGAAATTGAAAAGCTTGACATAAAACTTTACTTTAAAGCAAGCGACAAAGCCTTTGTGAGGCAATAGTCATCATCATTATTCCTTGGATAGTCGAGCTTAAAATTAGAATTAGGATTTGTTGTTTTCGTAGCCACAGTAACAGGGTACAAAGAACTAGAAGATGCTTTTGTAAAAAAGCGCATGTCTCCCCCAGTGCATAGTCGTATAGGCAAGAAATCAAGAGGGGACAGGAGCGAAAGTCAAAGAGACACTGATGGTTAGCTGCAATCATCTACTTGGCATGTCCAATCATTCCATGTTCCGGCCTGTGACTTTGACCTTTAATAAAGTGACCCCAAAAACAATAGGGGTCATCTACTCTGCATGACCAATCATCCTATGAAGTTTCGACATTTTGGGCCTGGTGGTTCTCAAGTTATAAAATGGTGACCTTGACCTTTAATGGAGTGACGTGACCCCAAAATCAGTACTGGTCATCTACCTACATGTCCAATCATCCAAAAAGTTTCAACATTCTGGGTCAAGTGGTTTTCAAGTTATTGATTGGAAAGTTTTCTACGTTCAGCCCTCTGTGGCCTTGACCTTCAATGGAGTGACCCCCAAAGACATTAAGGGTCATCTACTCTGTAAGTCCTATCACCCTATGAAGTCTGAAGGGTCTAGGTCAAATAGTTCTCAAGCTATTGACCGGAAATGGGTTTGCATGTTTTGTCTGCTGTGACCTTGTTCCTTATTAAAGTGACCCAAAAATCAATAGGGGTCATCTACTCTGCATGTCCAATCCTTCTGTGAAGTTTCAACATTTTGGATCAAGAGGTTCTCAAGTTATTGATCAGAAATTGTTTTCCATGTTCAAGCCCCTGTGACCTTTACCTATAACAGAGAGACCCAAAAAATAGGGGTCATCTACTCTGCATGTCCGATCATCCTATGAAGTTTCAACATTCTTGGTAAAGTGGTTATCATCTTATTGATTGGAAAGTGTTTTCTATGTTCAGCCCCCTGTGACCTTGACCTTTGATGGAGTGACCCAAAAAAACAATAGGGGTCATCTACTTTGTAAGTCCTATCACCTTATGAAGTTTGAAGGTTCTAGGTCAAATGGTTCTCAAGTTATAAACCGGAAATGGATTTCCATTTTCTATCCGCTGCAACCTTGACCTTTAATAAAGTGACCCCAAAATCAAAAGTGGTCATCTGTTCTGCATGTCCAATCATCCTATGAAGTTTCAACATTCTGGGTCAAGTGGTTCTAAAGTTACTGATCAGAAATGGTTTTCCATGTTCAGGCCCCTGTGACCTTGACCTTTAACAGAGTGACCCCAAACACGATAGGGGTCGTCTCCTCTGCATGACCAATCATTCTATGAAGTTTCAACATTCTGGGTCAAATGGTTCTCAAGTTTCTGACTGGAAATTTTGTCCATGTTCAGGCCCCTGTGACCTTGACCTTTAATAGGGGGGCCCCTAAAATCGATAGAGGTCATCTTCTCTGCATGACCAATCATCTTGTGAAGTTTCAACATTCTGGGTCAAGTGTTTCTCAAGTTACCGATCGGAAATGGTTTTCCATGTTCAGACGATTATGACCTTGACCTTTGATAGTGACCCCAAAATCAATAGGGGTCGTCTACTCCATAAGCCCTGTCACCCTATGAAGTTTTGAAGATTCTAGGTCAAATGGTTCTCCAGTTATTTATCGGAATTGAAGTGTGACGTATGGATGGACGGACGCACGGATAGGGCAAAAACAGTATGTGAGACATAATTTTATTACTCACTGTCACTGAAATAAAACTGTATATAAATTTAAATCGTCAGATATATTACCTGGACCTTATTGGTACATTTGTTATTTTTAAAAGTGGGTACATATTGACCATACCAACTGGGTACATTTTGGTCTTTTTGACTTTACCGTGTTTTGACCATGATCCCTGAGCAGCCACCCACAGTTTATTTTATTGAAAATAATTCACAATTACATGTAATAACAAGAGCTGTCTCCATAGGATGACACATGCCCCCGATGGCACTTTGAATGAATAGTTATGGCCGATGTTAGTTTAGGACCTTTGACCTATGGAGCTGGGTCTTGTGCGCGACACGTCGTCTTACTGTGTCACACATTCATGCGTAGT
The DNA here is from genome assembly GCF_021730395.1 of Mercenaria mercenaria. Taxonomy (NCBI): domain Eukaryota; kingdom Metazoa; phylum Mollusca; class Bivalvia; order Venerida; family Veneridae; genus Mercenaria; species Mercenaria mercenaria. Next base: position 34,104,281 of record NC_069378.1, on the reverse strand, counting down.
TATTTTAAAATCCATGCATAAATGACAAAGATATGGACCGGACATGCCCATCAATGCACTATCATGAAAAATGACCTTTAACGTCTAAGTGTGACCTTGACCTTTGAGCTACAGACCTGGGTCTTGCGCATGACACGTCGTCTTACTGTGGTACACATTCATGCCAAGTTATTTGAAAATCCATCCATGGATGACAACGATATGGACCGGACACGCCCATCAATGCACTATCCTTTAACGTCTAAGTGTGACCTTGACCTTTGAGCTACGGACCTGGGTCTTGCGCGCGACACGTCATCTTACTGTGGTACACATTCATGCCAAGTTATTTGAAAATCCATCCATGGATGACAAAGATATGGACCAGACACGCCCATCAATGCACTATCCTTTAAAGTCTAAGTGTGACCTTGACCTTTGAGCTACGGACCTGGGTCTTGCGCGCGACACGTCGTCTTAGTGTGGTACACATTCATGCCAAGTTATTTGAAAATCCATCCATCGATGACAAAGATATGGACCGGACACGAAAATTGCGGACAGACTGACAGACTGACAGACCGACAGACCGACGGACAGACAGACGGACAGACGGTTCAAAAACTATATGCCTCCCTTCGGGGGCATAAAAATAGGAACCGAATAGAACAGGGCGACATGTGACACTAAAGTAGTGTTTTCAGTTGACACAAGTCTGGCCGCAAGCTGCAACCATATATCACTGGAATAGAAACAGTACTTAAGGCGCGAACATTCTAGAGTAGGATGACATGAAATGCTTTTTTCTTCTGGTTGACACAAATCTGAGCGGCACTAATATTAGAGTCTAATCTAATTACAGCGGTCACTGGAAGTGACCAATTCAGACTGGTGACCACTATATCTAGGTTTTCCATGTAAGACACTGATATTGGTGCAAAATTTAAATATGTTATTATGAAGACGTGTTGTTTTTATTGTACAAGGTCTTGTATTCTGTTAACAACACATACATTAATTGTTATCTAAATATAAACACACACAATTCATATGCATCTGATCAGAGCAGTTACAGCTATAATATTAATATACTGATAAATTTACTTTAATCTCTCATCATCGATGCACATAATATTTTGATTTTCATAGAAATGGGCTAGTATATTTTCCTGTTGGTTATCATAGTTCTCATAGTATAATGAGGGGTCAGTAATAACATGTACAATGATATTCATTTCTAGTCTGGTGTGAGTGGGCTAGCTGGGAGGACAGGATTTGTATTTAGTATGGATATACACTGAAGAAAATGACAAAACGAACGGATGTTTTGAACATTTTTTACCTTCTCAAAAATGTATATAATGATGTATTTCATACCATAATATAAAAACATATGACGTAACTGCTTTATATAAAATGTACGAAATGTATACAATTAACACCACTAAACACGCATGTACTAAATTATTGCAGTTTCATAAGTAACATTATATACCTTCTATTACATCACTCCAACATAACTTTGTAACCAACAACTTCCAGAAAAGTGAGATATCATGCAATTACAGCTTTAAAAGGTGTTCCTCATTTCAACAATGAGCCTTTAAAGGTAAAAATTGACATTCTATAAACAAACAAAGTTTTTCAGCTTAAACATGATTTTTTTCCCGATGTTCATGCGAAATAAACGTCAGAATAGGATCGGCAAATCCATGAATCACGATTCATGTTTAATTTGCTGATCCTATTCAGTCATTCAATTTGCATGAACATCGAAAAACAATCATTTTTTATTTACATTATGTTTCTTTCCATTTGTAAACTAAATTATATTCTAGATTGCACATATTCTGTTGCATGTAACATTAAAATCAGCTTCCAGGTCATTCTATTCACCAGGTGGAACAACTGTGACGTCATCTTAGGGCCGTTCTCCCGGACTATACGCAGACGTTGTCAAAACAGTGACCCGTTATCTTTTGGCAGCATTGATGTAACTTTCTCGCTTAACCTTTAGCTGTTCATATGAAATGAACGTTATAATTTTTAATGGAAAAAATAGGGCCAATGTAAATATAATACAAATGAATTTCATGGAACTTCCATTAAGTAAATGCTAAATTTTCATCATGAAAATCACAAAATATCAAAATTTACTGTTTTATTTTCATCAAACATGTTTTTTTCAACAGAATGAAAATTTATATAGGACAGATAATGAAAATACATGTATCAAATTTCTTAAATCTATATCATTTTCTTTTAAAAATTCAAATAAAACACTGGGCTTGCCTGCTCAAGATTGGTTTAAAATTATACAAAATATATCCGGCTCTAGTTTATAGTGACAAAATGTGAAAAAATAATACATAATAATTTGCTTTTGATTTGGCAAATGAATTGTGCAAGTCTCTTCGTTAAAAGAACGAAATATGTTTCTTTAACTGCATTCAAAAGTAATGTAATATTACTTCACATCTTCACAGATACACTTCATCACATGTAATGTATGTGTGATCATATATAATTATAACGGAATCTTTAAAATAATATTTGAAAGAGATACTGCATATATAACACTATAAAAGAAACAAAAAAACAAGAAATTTACACTAATTGAGCACTATAAGAGGGAATGTAGACAGAGAAATATACTACACTAAAACATTTTACAGACTTGTAGTGCAAAGACATAACGCAACAGAACCGCTAAAATGAAACGACAATCTAACATAAAAATATATGTTAGTTATATGTTTACCACATTTTATCATTTAATCAAAGAACATTAAAACTTTGTTCAATTTATGATCAAAGGAGGGACAGACATGGTTAACAGAGTTGCTTGAATGACAGCACACTCAAACTGAGACCGAAAGAGATCAGAGAATGATATTTTTGTCTCGGATGTGGCGGTTGTAACTGGAAAGGGTTACTAAGAAGTATTATAGGATGACACAAACAATTTAAAAAGAAAAAAAAACTGTGTTTCTTTTGTTTTGGGTTTAACACTAATTTCAACAGTATTCGGTTATGTAATGGCAGACTGTAAACCTATCCAGTAAATCATGGATTTGCACCGCAATACAAACCTGTTCTCCACAAGTAACTACTAACTTCCTCACATGAATCAGCAATGGAGGACGAATGATTTCATATGATTTCCGAGATTCGGACTTGTGACCCCACGATCCGAAGTATAGATCTGTGCTCTCCCTACTTAGTTAAGTGGGCCAACTACGAAAACTTAAATTATAATTGTTTATCTGGTAATCGGGGTTATTAGATTGGGAAGGGGTGTGTGTAAAGGGGAAACTAAAAGAACCATATGGCATACAATGAAGAGCAATATATGCCAATGTCTAAATAAGAGGAGGAAGTATAATTTGAAGAAAATTTTGTTTTGGGTGTGCAAGTTGGATTCGGGGGAGGGGATGGTAACTTTGGACCTCTGCACTATGCACATTGTCCCATCACCACCTACCTCTATTCTAAGGTTAAAGTCAACACCTTGAATAGGGGTCATCATATAACAGGGATTACATCATGCTCTAGACACGAAATATGAAGGCCAGATTTGACTTTTGTGCTTTTTTTGTAACTATAGCCTTTGACCTACCAACCTAATTTATGTGCTCTGCATATCGTCTCATTGCCATCTACATGTACATAATTATATGCAAAATTTGAAGTCAATACCTTGAACAGTTATTAACTTTTGCTCTGGACAAAAACAGGATGGACACATGTTATTTTGGCTAAATTCATGACCTTTATCTTTGACCTACCAATCAAGCATGTGCTCTGTACATTTTGTTCTAGCCACCTACCTATGTGCAAAGTATGAAGTCAATATCTTGAACAGTTATTCAAAAAATGACAGAAAATACCACCTTTCAGCTAAATTTGTAACCTTGACCTTTGACCTACTGACCTAGCTCATGCACTCTGCACATTTTCTCGTCGCCTCTACCTATGTGTCAAGGTTAAAGTCAATACCTTGAATGGTCATCAAATCATATTCCAGAATGCTCAGGTGAGCTAAAAACTAAACTCATGTGTAGAAAAAAATGTAAAAACAAGTATATTCTTACAATGAAAGAACCAAATTTACATAAGTGGTCTAGAAACAAATACTACATGATTTCTGTACAAATGCAAAGATACACTGTAAATGAATGACTAACATGTAAAGTAAAACTAGGAATAAATGGTTAATAGCAAACAAAAAGGAAAATATTGAAACTGTTGAATGTAATTAATGCAGATTGTGAAACTTTATTTTTAATAGCTTGCACAAATAAATATTAGAAACAAACATTCCACAGTCATCTCTTTCCTAATTTAAACCTATAAGTGTATCAATGAAGTCTGTATAATGTTAAGGTCATAATTAGTATTAAAGTTGCATTTAGATTTTTACAAGTTATGTTTTATAATCTATACCTTATAAATGGATTATATTTCAATTCTTTGTGCAATGCACTGACATTGTACGCTTTACATTTTTAATCTTACAAAGCAAAATTGGTAATGCTTCTCCAGACATATTATGTAATCCAGTTACCCTATCTTACATTTCCCTTATATGTTACAAAAATAGAATATCTAAAAAAAATGCATTCAAGTACATGTTTAATAATTTGTTCTTAAAATGTTACACCTTACTCTTTTTGTCCTTTTCAATTCTGTGTAAAATGGAATAGATGCATACGAGTATACTTGTATGTAACTAAATGAAAACTAGCACGAATTATTCCTTAAACAATAACAAGCTTGGTAGACCAAGTTGATGATCAGAAAACTAAACAGGTTTGTATAATTATGCAAGTCTTCTTGAAAGACACACTTTCTTCAAACATTCTCTTATTTCAGCATGTATGTTTTCAATATAAAATAACAACAAACATGTATAAGTATCGGCCTGAATTACATATACAATTGTTAAGCTTTATCAAATTGATAATAAGAGTTGCTTTTAATACATCACGCTCGACTATCCAAAAATCTTTCGTTTGTTTGTTTTGTGTTTAATGCCGTTTTTCAACAGTATTTCATTTATGGAACGGTGGGCACTCACTACCTGGTGACCTGTAGATCTGCGTTCTCCCTATTAGGCTAAGTGGGCAGGCTATCCGACATCCAAGTGGAACAATGGCCATAGCTTGGCAAGACTTGCATTTTAACCTTACGCAGATAATTAATTACATACAGAAAGACCCTATCTAATTACAGATCTGAATTTATTGCGGCAATGGTAGGAGAAGTTTGAGTCCAATTTATGTAGCTATTACTGAGAAATAGCTTGACTGCTGCATGCAAAACTTTAAAGGCACTGGCCTCCAGATTTTGGCTAAAAAAATGATCTTTCTTCAAATTGAAGTTCAGTTATATTATGAACATTAGAATATGGCTTTTTGTTTCTAAACTATCTAAAACATGCCAAATTAAGAAAAAAAGATGACTGTGTTGGGAATCGAACCCAGACCGCCGTGGCAACAAATGAATTTTCTGCTGTCGTTACCAATACCCCTATGAGGATTTAGTGTTTATTACGCATTAAAATATAGATATCTATAATCGAGAAAGTTTATCTCGAGTAAAGCGTTACAAACGCTTTTCCATTTTCATCTTAAAAACTAGTAAATACAACTAATTCTCATGTGTTTCCATAATATATAGTCTGTCAGTAAGTAAGTTTCAAATCATTCTTAAGAAATATAGCATTAATTTCCAGATATCTAAAGAAAATCTTTTTTTGTTTGTTTGAAAACTAGGAAGACTTGTGTAAAGTTTGTTACTCAAATACAGCTAGTTAGTTAGCTTTAACCAAATTTTCTTAGTAAAAAGGGACATAATTTGCATTAATTCAATCAACAGTTATCTAACTTGGTTATTTCAGTATGTCTGATAACTAGAAAGACTTGTGTAAACTTTCAATTCAATATAAGCAATGATTACCGAGAAATGAACTTGCAAACTAAACTATTACCAATGTGTTAATTAATATGCCCATGCCTACATACTGGTGAGTAAAATAACTCTCACTATTCTTCGAAAAGTTGTGCACAGAATGAACATTATGGCTAATTAAAACCATATTCCGCATTTAAACATATATTGTGAAACGGGATGCCTAACACTTATACTTTTTCTAAGTTTATGTAACCTTACATTACACGCAAAGACAATCAAAGAACAACATGAATGCAAAACAGCAGATGATTATATAGAAAATACAAATGAATGGCATATTGCACATAAGTTTGCTGTCTTCTTTCATTAACAATTCTAATACTAGACTATATTATGCTTCTTTATAACTTAAAGCCTGACAGTGTTGAGTTTATGACATGCTTCGCAAAGGTACAAGTGAGGATGAAATCACAACTGTACTTGATAGATGTAGGAAATCCAACAGACATTCAACCCTTACAGCTCCTAGGCTCAAACCCAATTTTTTTGGCAAAACATATATTTCCAACAACCTCTCCTTTTCTCTTTTTTACGTTACAAGACTCAAGTAGTTGTCATGAGAAACACACCATTTTGTGACTTAACTATATGTTGCTAAAAAAGCTGCACCAAATTTTTATCATAACTAAGATTGATCTATCAAAAAAAAAGTAAGCATTATTTCAGGCACAAGTGGACAACTTTGTAGAACCACAAACCTTACGTCTGCCAGATGGCTTTGGAATCCACACATAAATAATTCTACACATTAACTGAGATTCCAAACTCACAGAGGCAAGAGGAATGGATTAAAATACAGCAACCTTGACCACTCAGGAATATACATTCCTCAATCAATATCTATTTCATTAATTTATCATTACGATATGACATATTGCTAAATGTCTTCAATTTGACATAAACATTTGATGTATGACTAAAGCAGTAAACAAATATCTGCATATTTAAAAGACTTGGTGAGCGAGTTAATCATTACACTCTACACTCTACTTACAGAATCATGTTGCTATCGTCTTTTCCTCAATAATTACTAACAAATCAAAGAACATTCTGCATAACAAAAAGAGCTGTACACAAGCCCCTTTAACAAAATAACACATGAACAAGAGGGCCATGAAGGCCCTGTATCGCTCACCTGACCTATTGACCTAAAGATCATCAAGATTAACATTCTGCCCAAGTTTCATTAAGATATGGTCATAAATGTGGCCTCTAAAGTGTTAACTAGCTATTCCTTTGATTTGACCCCGTGACCTAGTTTTTGACCCGACATGACCCAGATTCGAACTTGACCTAAAGATCATCAAGTTTAACATTCTGACTAAGTTTCATGAAGATACAGTCATAAATGTGGCCTCTACAGTGTTAACAAGCTTTTCCTTTGATATGACCTAGTGACCTAGTTTTTGACCCCACCTGACCCAGATTTTAACTTGACCTAAAGATCATCAAGATTAACATTCTGACCAAGTTTCATTAAGATATGGTCATAAATGTGGCCTCTAAAATGTTAACTAGCTTTTCCTTTGATTTGACCTGGTGACCTAGTTTTTGACCCGACATGACCCAGATTTGAACTTGACCTAAAGATCATCAATATTAACATTCTGACCAAGTTTCATGAAGATACAGTCATAAATATGGCCTCTAGATTGTTAACAAGCTTTTCCTTTAATTTGACCTGGTGACCTAGTTTTTGACCCCACTTAACCCAGATTTGATCTTGAGCTATAAATCATCAAGATTAACATTTTGACTAAGTTTCATTAAGATATGGTCATAAATGTGGCCTCTACAGTGTAAACTATCTTTTCCTTTGATTCGACCTGGTGACCAAGTTTTTGATCCTACATGGCCCAGATTCAAACTGAACCTTAAGATCATCAATATTAACATTCTGACCAAGTTTCATGAAGATACAGTCATAAATGCGGCCTCTACAGTGTTAAAAGCTTTTCCTTTGATTTGACCTGGTGACCTAGTTTTTGACCCCAGATGACCCAATATCGAACTCGTCCAATACTTTATTGAGGATAATACTCTGATCAAGTTTCATTAAGATTGGACCAAAATTGTGACCTCTATAGTGTTAACAAGCTTTTCCTTTATTTTGACCTGGTGACCTAATTTTTGACCCCAGATTACCCAATATCAAAATCGTCCTAGATTTTATTAAGAGTAACATTCTGACCAAGTTTCATTAAGATTGGGCCAAAAATGTGACCTCTAGAGTGTTAACAAGCTTTTCCTTTGATTTGACCTGGTGACCTAGTTTTTGACCCCAGATGACCCAATATCAAACTCGTCCAAGATTTTATTGAGGGTAACATTCTGACCAAGTTTCATTAAGATTGGGCCAAAAATGTGACCTCTAGAGTGTTAACAGTCAAATTGTTGACGACGGACGGACGGATGGACGACGGACACAGGGCGATCACTAAAGCTCACCTTTGAGCACTTCGTGCTCAGGTGAGCTAAAAACAAACATGGGACACAACCATTATCATTACCCTCTTTAATTCAGTGAGCAGAAAGTTTGTAATTATAACATTATAACTACAGAAACAAAAATTTAACCATGTAGACAAGTTCGTGGATATATTTAAGGATGCAGAGAAGGCACTTTCACAGTGGTAAAATGTGTTGAACCTATATATAAAATTAAATCTTGGCTATTTTACTTTCTTCTTTCTTTTTTCTTCTTTATATAACACTTCAAAGGCTGTAGGCAAGAAAAAGAATATGTTGCTGTATAGACAAATAGAGAATACATAGAATCTAGGTAAGATAAATTTAATATAGATCTATAATTTGTGCTCTGCCTGAGTGATAACAAGGAAGATTTATCCCCCTTACTTTTCCGAAGCAAAACATTTTTGAATATATGTACACAATAATGGAATTCAAAATAATGTTTGGCACTTCTGTAGATTGCTGCCAATAAAATTTGTAAGCACTTTATATTTCATTAAGTTTTCTGTGTCCAATTACATGCTATTCAGCTTTTTAAGTACTTAATATTTATGTCACAACAATTCTTGAGCCTAATTTTACTGATCTTAATACCAAATCAAAGCTGTTTTCTTCCATTTTGTAAAAATACTGTTTATAATTCCCTCCCTATAAATAAGTAAAATTAAGCATAACATTAATATGCATACATACAGGATAAACAATGAATGCTATAACGATTAATTTTCATTTAAATCAGACCTTTAAAGAAATTGTGCATAACATCAAAATACAAAACCAAATTATGAATTACATTAACAGATTTTGTTGTCAAACCGTTACAGATTTATGTATGTATTCCAAATCTACAATAAATATAATTGGTTTATCAAATAGAACAATATGTTTCCAATAAAAAAATGTAAATCAATACAAACAATCAACAATACAAGAAACTCATAACATATACATCCAGACAGAACTTCTGAGATACAACATTTTAGTTTTCTTATTTTGAAATATTCTAACACATTTCCTGTCTAAATGCCAATCCACATATTCTAAAGTCTTAAACCTTAATACTTCTTTAAAAAGAAAATTTCATAAACATCCCAGAATTTTATCTACTGAAATCCTAAATTTCACTTGATATAAGACACATATTCCCTGATTTTTCATCCACTTAATTTCCAATTTTCTATCAGAAGTCTCCAATATTTCACAATGATCAGACACGTGTTTCCTTATCAGGGTCTTTCAAATCAGGTCCGATATCTAGTGCTTCTGTATTAGAGTTAATAAAGCCAGCAGTGGCCTCAGAGAATGGCATTGGTTTCACCGGTTGAACCGGTCTCGGTAATATTGCTGGGTTAATTGGCCGTGGCATTGGCCGACTTTGGTGCTCAAATGTTCCTTCAGGCCAACGTACTGTTGGCTCCGCTGAGTCACGATTTCTAACTGCTATAGAATGTTTTGGTGCACGTATATTTGGAACTCTTCTAACTTTGAAATCCTCTTCCATAAATAATGTTCTATTCTGAAATAACAGAAAGAACATTATATGTTAAAGCAACAAAACCATAAATTATACCATGGCTCACATCCTTAAATACAGATGTCATAGACTGAAGAAACTATCCTTTTACTGTACTTACATAACTTTAGGTACTCACGTGTCCTGTTGCATTTCATTCTATACCTTATACAGGGACTGCATTATAATTCCTAGTGTAATTTCAAATCCTGTAGTACAGTCATGCTTGTTTATACAAGTTACACTATGGTGTAAACACTGGCTGCTTTTTCAACGAAAGTTTAAGCAGATGAAACATCACGTTTTAAGTAACGACATACTAAATGAAACAGAGCTGTTTGTATTGAACACATATGTCCCACATGAGTGACTTGCAGAGGCAACTGGGTATGCACATGTTTGTTATGGCCTTGACCTTTGACCTACTAATCAGTAAAACTTCTGTGATCATTTTCTGACTACAGGTAATCAATCTATGAAGTAAGGCAACTGTAGGCATACCATTCTGCAGTTACTGATCTGACCCATTTTCAGAGTGAATGTCATTGTGAATTCGACCTTTGACCTATTGATGCCCTAATAAATAGGGTTATTAACTGATTGCAGACAATCGTCCTATGAAGTTTGATAACTGTAGCCCTAAGTATTCTCCAGTAATTGAATGGATATAATTTTCAGTATGAAGGTCATTATGACCTTAACCTTTGACCTACTGATCCCCAAAATAGGGATTTTTTTTTGTCAACAGGCAATCATCTTATGAAGTTTGATAAAATTTAGATAAAATCTTTCTTTCATTTTTGATCAGAAATCATTTTCAGTCCAAAGCTCACTTTTATAAGAATCATTAACTGGTTGAAGGTGCTGATGGAAGCATCTGTCTTGACTGTAACTGTATAGGCAGTAACAAGGCTCTGCAGAGTTACTGCAAAACAGTTACCCTCAAGCCAGGTATTTCCATCTGCACCTTTAACTAGAGAGAGATTCTTTTTCTTGCATACTGTATTATTCAATTAATAGAAGAACTAAAATCAAACAAATGTTTTTCTATTAGGCACTATCTTATTTTAGAAGAGTATGAATTTACACATCCACTAACAAATTATAGCAAGTGAGTCATCCTACACCCAGGGGTGTAAGACACCTTTCTCCCTAATATAAATGATGCCATTAAATGGATTTGATTTATTCCAAATAAAGCTATCCTGATCACATGATCAATACACCCATATGCACTATGCGCTCTCATGAACAATTTCCATAAAACTGAATCTTATACAACTTTACATGTCTGTATAAAAAGATTTTCTTACAAATTGTTACAGGCTTTATTAACTTGTTTAAGACTCTTTCATAAGGCAAAGTAAATTTCTTCCTTTTTTCATGTTTAACATAAATGAGTAAAAACTTACAGATCTACTCATCCAATTTCGTTTGGCTTTTTCTTTTCTGTTATTCTTTTTATCCTGTTGTGTTGAAATAAAATCAATTAATACAATTGGTTTTAACATCACAATGAAACAATTACAGATCATATGGCACTTTTTTTTATTTTTTATAGTAATAGAAAACCCTAGGTGGGCCTTCAAGCAGTATTTCTGGCACAAGCAGACACATGGGTGGAACAAGACCTTCTGAAAGAAAGCTGGATAGCTTCTCCACACTATGGAATTCTATATCTGAAGCAAGGTTTCAAATATACAGCAAAGGGCAAGTGACTCAAAGTCTGCAACCTTAATTACTCAGCCATGGAAGACAACTAAAATCACATTACTTGATAAAAGTAAGAAGACCGACATATAAATATTAAACAGATGCTTACTGATACGATATCATACTGAATGTATTTTGAATATCAAATGTTGCTACAATTGAATCAACTATTATAAAGGAAATCTCCTAACATGCAACGCAAAACAGAACGGTTTTATAACAGATTCGTAGGATTGTTGTATAATACTTACAATAAAACTGATAGTACAGCTTGCTGGTATCCATAGTAACAAGGACAATACTATCACAGTACCAACTATATTACTTCTCATGAACTCAACTGTAAAATATATACATGTATGTAAACATATATGCTCTAAGTCATACAAAACATAATTTGTAAATGATCAAATCATTCAAATTCTTTAAAGCTTTTTTAAACAATACAGATGACACATTTTCTTCCCGAGAATCGTATTTCCTTTTTTATGGATTTGAAAGTATATAACATTGAAACATTTCAATGGGTGCACTTCCATTTATCTGAAGCCATGTATTTTCAGCTTGCTGATCAGCATATTCTAGTTTGCTTTTTACCTCACTAATCAAATCAATGTTAAACTACTTAATTAATCAATGGAAATATTACATTACACACCTAACTGATCAAACAATGCTCTAACTGATCAATCAATGTTACACTACATACTTAATTAAATACTACATGCCTAACTGATGAACATAATTGATCAATGCTTTAAAACTTACTTAATAACTGATCAATGAAAATGTTACACTACTTACCTAACTGATCAAAGGGAAAGTTACAAAACTTTCCAAATTTTACACTTCTTTAAAGTTACCTCATCAATCAAATGAAATATTAAAATACTTACCTAGTATCTGATAAATGGAAGTGTTACAGCATTTACCTAACTAATAAAAGGAAATGTTCCAATTCACCTAACTAACCAATGGTAATGATTTATCACTTACTTAACAGACTAAACTACTTACCTACCTAACCAAAAGAAATGCTTAACCAGTTAGCTAACATATCTAAGGAAATGTTACACTACTTACCTAACTGATAAAAGGAAATGTTACTATACTTACCTTACCAAAGGAAATGCTTCAACACTTGGTTAACAGATCAAAGGTAATGTTATACTACTTACCTAACTGACCTTGGGAAGTTCTACACAATTCACCTAACGTATCAAATCGAAGCGTTACAGTACTTACCTAAGTGATCAAAGGTAATGTTAAATTACTTAAATAACTGGTCAAAGGAAATGATTCTCTACTCAACCAGCTGATCAAAGGAAGCATTACAATACTGACCTACAAGATTAATGGTAAATAAATGGAAAAAATATTACACTACTACTCTATCTAACTACTCTATCTAATGGAAGTGTTACACAACTTACTTCACTGGTCAATGGTAATGCTACACTACTTACCTAACTGATCAATTGAAATATCTTCTATAATGTTAAATAATCTCTGAACCATATCACGCTTCACCTTCTGACATGTGCCCTGTTTACAAATAAGAAACAACTCAATTAAATAACTGATTTTTGTTTAAATGGTGTTAATATATAGTTATATGTTTAATACTGTCTTCATTTATCAGACTGAAATAATCTTCTAATACTCAGACACCTAAGAAATCTTGAAGTGTTTACAGAAATACATTTTTCTTATTTATGCCCACAAGCTTCCAACATTATTTTCTTCTGATTACTAGTATGACTTTGAAGCTTTTAAGCCTAAATAATTAAGAAAAGATATTATTTTGCAGAAGTCTGGAACGACACAGGAATATTTTTTTTTTCAGTCATGCACACAAGAGTGCATATTTTACAAATTACTTAAACAATTCTACCAGTCATTTTGTGATTTGTTCAATAAAACCATACCTGATTACAAATTCCTTGATAACATGGCCGTCCATCGGGTAATAATGTATTATTTATACTTTCACATGTGCTCTGTTGATATTTATGGCGACAACATCTATGGCAAGCTTTTCCTGTATCTAAAAAGACACATTTCAGTGATACTGAAGCAAAATATAAATCACTAGAGCAAGGTAGAAATAAATGACACAACCAAATTACATCATTTCTTAAGGTATCAAGTGGAAACTCTCATTAATTGCAAACTCTTTGACCTACTGACCTCAAAACTACATAGGCAGTCATTCTTTAAAGTCGGACAACTGTAGTTAAGAATGTACTCCAGTTATCAATCAGGAACTGAATTTCAGCTTAAGGTCAGCAAGACTTTAATGCCTAAGTAACTGACTGCAAAATCAATAGGTATCATCTGCCGATCAACGTCAACCCGCCTTTCGTTTGTGTGTGTGCGTGTTTATGTGTGTGCGTATTCAGGTCTTAACGTCTTTTCCAAAAATATTACAGTCATATAAATGATGATGGCTACTTGTAGCAGTAACCAAACTGCCCAATTTTACAGAGCTGCCTCACTGGAATATCACGCTGTAGACACTTGACATGATATCCAACTAAGTCACATTATACTGACACCGGGCTGACCAGTACTATCACTATCTTCTTAATGATGAGCACCAAGGAAGAAAGCCGCTAGTACTATTTTTCATGTCTTTGGTATGACTGGGCAAGGATGGAAACCCGACCTCCTGCACTTGAAGTGGGCACTCTACCACATGGCTACCAAGGCAGTCCCTATCAAGTTTCAGTTGGGGCATAACAATATTGATAAACATGAACTAGGTCTTGCTAAAAGCATTTCATTTCATTTCGTCTGTAATAAAAAAATAAAAACATAGATACCCTCTGCACATATACATGGTGTTAAATCCACATCATATCTTTCACAGAAATTCTGACACTGTCCATCCTTACACTTCCCTCTGAAAAATGAAAAATATATCATTTATTTGGTTAAACTAGAAATGTGTCCATGGGACACAGTGGGACACAGATGCCCCCACTACATGACAAAGGACACAGATCAACTGTGGGAAAACTAAGTTGCTATTTAAAAAAAATGCAAAAAATAACCATATATAATGTACACATAAACATACATGCTTTCTTGAGATTTTTAGATACCTGACTCCAGGTGCACAACTGCACATGCTGACCAACATTCCTGTAAACTTTGGTGACTCTAGGTCAAATACTTTTGGAGCTATGCGCGACACAACATTAAAATGACCAATTTTTAACTAAGTCAGGGGCCATAACTCCTACATGACTGAATGAATCCAGACACAAAACCCCAGGTGCACAACTGCACATGCTGACAAACATTCCTGTAAACTTGGTGACACTAGGTCAAATACTTCTGGAGCTACGTGCGACACAACATTTAAATGACCAATTTTTACTAAGTCAGGGGCCATAACTCCTATACGACTGAATGAATCCGGATACGAAACCCCAGGTGCACAACTACACATGCTGACCAACATTCCTCTAAAGTTTTGTGACTCTACGTCAAATACTTTTGGAGTTAGGCGTGACACAACACTAAAATGACCAATTATTACAAAGTCAGGGGCCATAACTGCTACAGGACTGAATGAATCCGGACGCGAAACCCCAGGTGCACAACTACACATGCTGACCAACATTCCTATAAAGTTTTGTGACTCTACGTCAAATACTTTTGGAGCTAGGCGAGACACAACATTCTCAGAAGGATGGACAGACAGACAGCCAGACAAGGGCAAATCTATATGTCCCCCCTCCCAAAGTGGGGGAATAAAAATGGTAAATAGATAGAACAAAATCTTATCAATTATGTACATAAGTCCGTTCTTAAGGGAAACAGGTAACTTTAACAAGAGGGCCATGAAGGCCCTGTATCGCTCACCTGACCTATTGACCTAAACAGAATGAAGTTTAACATTCTGACTAAGTTTCATGAAGATACAGTCATAAATGTGGCCTCTAGAGTGTTAACAAGCTTTTTCTTTGATCTGACCTAGTGACCTAGTTTTTGACCCCACCTGACCCAGATTTAAACTTGACCTAAAGATCATCAAGATTAACATTCTGACCAACTTACATTTAGATATGGTCATAAATGAAGCCTCTAAAATGTTAACTAGCTTTTCCTTTGATTTGACTCGGTGACCTAGTTTTTGACCCGACATGACCCAGATTCAAACTTATCCTAAAGATCATCAAGTTTAACATTCTGACTAAGTTTCATGAAGATACAGTCATAAATATGGCCTCTAGAGTGTTAACAACCTTTTCCTTTGATTTGACCTGGTGACCTAGTTTTTGACCCAACCTAACCCAGATTTAAACTTGAGCTATAGATCATCAAGTGTAACATTTTGACCAAGTTTCATTAAGATATGGTCATAAATGTGGCCTCTGCAGTGTAAACTAGCTTTTCCTTTGATTTGACCTGGTGACCTAGTTTCTGATCCTACATGACCAAGATTCAAACTGGACCTTACGATTATCAATATTAACATTCTGACCAAGCTTCATGAAGATACAGTCATAAATGTGGCCTCTACAGTGTTAACAAGCTTTTTCTTTGATTTGACCTGATGACCTAGTTATTGAGCCCAGATGACCCAATATCGAACTCGTCCAAGATTTTATTAAGGGTAACATTCTGACCAAGTTTCATTAGGATTGGGCCAAAAATGTGACCTCTAGAGTGTTAACAAGCTTTTCCTTTGATTTGACCTGGTGACCTAGTTTTTAACTCCAGATGACCCAATATCAAACTCATCCAAGATTTTATAAGGGTAACATTCTGACCATGTTTCATTAAGATTGGGCCAAAAATGTGACCTCTAGAGTGTTAACAAGGTTTTCCTTTGATTTGACCTGGTGACCTAGTTTTTGATTCCAGATAACCCAATTTCAAACTCTTCGAAGATTGTATTCAGGGTAACATTCTGACCAAGTTTCATTAAGATTGGGCCAAAATTGTGACCTCTAGAGTGTTAACAAGGTTTTCCTTTGATCTGACCTAGTGACCTAGTTTTTGACCCCAGTGACCCAATATAAACTTTCCAAAGATTATCAAAGGGTTAACATTCTGACCAACTTACATTAAGTTGGGCCATAAATGTGACCTCTAAGTGTTAACAGTCATTTTCCTGTGATTGACTCGGTGAATCAGCTTTTTGACCCGTGCCATGGACCCAAACAGGGCTTAAACCTTATCCTCAATATGACCTCAAGTTAACATTCTGACTAAGTTTCATTAAGATATGTCATAAAATTGGCTCTAGGTGTAAACAAGCTTTTCCTATGATTGATCCGGTGACCTAGTTTTTGACCCACATGACCCAGATTAATTGAGAGCAAAACATTTGACCAAGTTTCATAAGATTGGGCAAAATGTGGCCTCTAGAGTGTTAAACTAGCTTTTCCTTGATTTATCCTGGTGACCTAGTTTTTGATCCAATGACCAAATCGAAACTGACCAAGATTTCAATAGGTAACATTCTGACCAAGCTTCATTAAGATCGGCAAAATTGTGGCCTCTAAGTGTTAACAAGCTTTTCTTTGAATTGACCTTGATGACCTAGTTATTGACCCAGATGACCCAATATCGAACTCGTCCAAGATTTTATTAAGGGTAACATTCTGACCAAGTTTCATTAAATTGGGCCAAAATTGTGACCTCTAGAGTGTTAACAGCTTCTGTTGATCGACGACGGTGACCTACGAACGACACAGTGACCAATATCAAACTCACCTGAGCACTTCTTAAGGTTGCTAAACATAGACATGCTTGTGAAACATTGCAAGATGGCCAAAAATGTGACCTCTAGAGTGTTTGACAATGGTTTTCCTTTGATTTGACCTGGTGACTAGTTTTTGATTCCAGATAACCCAATTTCAAACTCTTCGAAGATTGTATTCAGGGTAACATTCTGACCAAGTTTCATTAAGATTGGGCCAAAATTGTGACCTCTAGAGTGTTAACAAGGTTTTCCTTTGATTTGACCTGGTGACCTAGTTTTTGACCCCAGATGACCCAATATCAAACTCTTCCAAGATTTTATTGAGGGTAACATTCTGACCAAGTTTCATTAAGGTTGGGCCAAAAATGTGACCTCTAGAGTGTTAACAGTCAAATTGTTGACGACGGACGATGGACACAGGGCAATCACAAAAGCTCACCTTTGAGCACTTCGTGCTCAGGTGAGCTAAAAACAAACAAAAAACAACAAACAAGAGGGCCATGAAGACCCTGTATCGCTCACCTGACCTATTGACCTCAAGATTAACATTCTGACTAAGTTTCATTAAGATATGGTCATAAACGTTGTCTCTAAAGTGTAAACAAGCTTTTCCTATGATTTGATCCGGCGACCTAGTTTTTGACCCCACATGACCCAGATTCAATTGAGAGCAACATTCTGACCAAGTTTCACTAAGATTGGGCCAAAATTGTGACCTCTAGAGTGTTAACAAGCTTTTCCTATGATTTATCCTGGTGACCTGGTTTTTGACTCCAGATGACCCTATATCGAAACTTTCCAAGATTTAACTGAGAGTAACATTCTGACCAAGTTTCATTAAGATTGGGCCAAAATTGTGACCTCTAGAGTTTTAACAAGCTTTTCTTTTTAATTGACCTTGTGACCTAGTTTTTGACCCCAGATGACCCAATATCGAACTCGTCCAAGATTTTATTAAGGGTAACATTCTGACCAAGTTTCATTAAAATTGGGCCAAAATTGTGACCTCTAGAGTGTTAACAGTCAAGCTGTTGACGACGGACGGACGACTGACGGACGACGGACACAGGGCGATCACAAAAGCTCACCTTTGAGCACTTCGTGCTCAGGTTAGCTAAAAATAAGACATGCTTGTGAAACATGCATGATGGCAACCCATAATCACTGTGACCTTTGTCCTTTGATCAAATGATTCCCAAAACAATAGGGCTTATTTACTGACCACAGGCAATGATTCTATGAAGTTCAATGCCGGTCAGTCAGAACATTCTCCAGTTATCGATTGAAAACCATTTTCAATCTTTAGGTCACTGTGACCTTGACCTTTGCCCAACTGACACCCAAAACCATAGGGGTCATATACTGAATAATGGCAATCATCCTGAGTATGACGTTTGACCTCTATGAGCCAAAACATTCTCAATTTATTAATCAGAAATCAGACTACAACAAAGTTTGCTGTAATTCTAACCAGTAGTTCCAAAGGGGAAGATGTTTAAATGAAAATGGTGATCCATGACAATGGGCACCAAACCATCCACCTAGACTAAAAAGACCTTTTCTGATTGGCCGTGAAGACCTCTTTGACTGGACAGCATGATCAACAAAAGGGCCATAATGGCCCTATATTGCTCACCTGTTATCACTGCACTTAAGGACAAGAATGTAAAAAAATCATCAAGATCAATCAAAAGAATCATGAGAAAATATAGCTGATATTTTCTTAAAGGTAAAGATATGTCACAAGAGGTTCATGATGACCCTGGATCGCTCACCTGAGTAAAATGAGCTATATGTTTCAAATGTCAAACTGATGATTTTTAGAAATTTTTTGAAAGATTTTACAATGTACAATCAAGTAACCCCTGGGGCTGGGTCAATTTGACCCTGGGGGTCAAGATTTGAACAATTTTGTAGAGGTCCACTAGGCAATACTACATGTCAAATATCTAAGGTCTAGGCCTTCTGGTTTATTTTTAGAAAATTTTGAAGATTTTTCTATGTACAATCAAGTTACCCCATGGGGCGGCGTCAATTTGACCCCGGGGGTCATGATTTGAACAAATTTTGTAGAAGTCTACTAGGCAATGCTACAAGTCAAATATCTAAGATCTAGGCCTTCTGGTTTATTTTTAGAAATTTTTTGAAGATTTTCCTATGTAAAATTAAGTGACCCCTAGGGCAGGGTCAATTTTGACCCTGGGGGACATGATTTGAACAAATTTTGTAAAGGTCCACTAGGCAATGTTACAAGTGAAATATCTAAGCTCTAGGCCTTCTGGTTTATTATTAGAAATTTTTTGAAGATTTTCTTATGTAAAATCAAGTGACCCCTGGGGTGGGGTCAATTTTGACCCCCAAGGGTCATGTTTGAACAAATGTTGTAGAAGTCTACTAGGCAATGCTACATGTCAAATATCTAAGCTCTAGGCCTTCTGGTTTATTTTTAGAAAAATTTTGAAGATTTTCCTATGTAAAATCAAGTGACCCCTGGGGCGGGGTCAATTTTGACCCCGGGGTCATGATTTGAACAAATTTAGTAGAGGTCCACTAGGCAATGCTACATGTCAAATATCTAAGCTCTAGGTCTTCTGGTTTTTGAGAAGAAGATTTTTGAAGATTTTCCTAAAATCAAGTGACCCCTGGGGCGGGTCAATTTTAACCCCGGGGGATCATGATTTGAGCACATTTTGTAGAGGTCCACCAGGCAATGCTACATGTAAAATATCTAAGCTCTAGGCCATCTGGTTTATTTTTAGATTTTTTTTAAGGTTTTCCTATGTAAAATCAAGTGACCCCTGGGGCGGGGTCAATTTTGACCCCGGGATCATGATTTGAACATCTTTAGTAGAGGTCCACTAGGCAATGCTACATGTCAAATATCTAAGCTTTAGGGCTGCTGGTTTTTGAGAAGAAGATTTTTTAAGATTTTCCTATGTAAAATCAGGTGATCCCTGGGGCGGGGTCAACTTTGATCCCATGGTCATGATTTGAACAAACTTGGTAGAGGTCCACTAGGCAATGCTACACACAAAACATCTAAGCTCTAGGGCTTCTGGTTTTTGAGAAGAAGATTTTTAAAGTTTTTCCTTTCAGTTGCCATGGCAACCAGAGTTCTGCATGGAATTCAATTCTTTGAATAAATTTGAAAGGGGCCACCCAGGGATCATTCGTGTGAAGTTTGGTGTAATTCTGCCCAGTGGTTTTCAAGAAGAAGATTTTTTTACAAATTGTTGACGCACGAAGCACGACGGACATCAAGCGGTCACAATAGCTCACCTTGTCACTTCATGACAGGTGAGCTAAAGATTGTACTTACTGGTCAATGCAGTCTGTTCCATCTTGAATGTTGTTGGTGATATTGGGACAGGTTATATGGATACCACTTTACTGAGTTAAGGAACTTAACAATGTCTCTTGGTTGTTTTAAACAAAGTTCTGTAACTAACATTATATTAGTAGCAATACAAAATTTGTTTTGCATAAGACTTCAAATCAGAAATATTTCAGCAGTTTGAGCCGTGCTATGGTAGCTAACTGCATAAATATTTGAATGCCATTTCTTAACCTTTAGTGAGATATAACTGTTATTGAGACATGTAAAATTACATGTAAATACTACTCACATGACAACATGTACATACATATATTATCATTTATGAACTTTTCAACTGTTATCTTATAACAACAGTCTATCTCTTATCACATAAAGGTAAAGACTGAAAAGGTTCAATGAAACTGTGACTATTTTGGTTATCACCATTTTTGAACAGTAAATCATTTCTGTAATAGTGGTTACTTGATCTAGCCATCAACAAGAGTTCTTTGCCAGCACTTACATGTTCATTTACATACTATACTAATATACAAAGCCCAATCTGAATAAGAAATGTTTACAATAATTAAGAAATGACAGTTTTTCTTTATATGGCAGAAAACAAAATGTTACCATATCCAGACTTCAATATGACTTTGTTTATTTTTTGACTTTACATCAAAACTTACTTTGCTGTATCTTTATGACATCTGTCTATTTGATATTATTAACCCACCCTTAACTTGCTAAATTTCCATAATGAACTTGTCCATCTTTCAATTTGGACAGTACCATTAACTGTTAAAAGGGGTGCTTACCAAAAAGATACTGACTGAAAAGTGAACATTGCGGACCATGTGCAGACCAATCTTGGTCTGCACTGGTTGCAAAGGCAAAATCACTTTATCACTTGCAACCAGTAGGCTAAGGGTTAAAAAATCCAAGTGCATTTTTGTGACATTTTAAAAATAAACAGACCTTGTTAAATGAACCTAATCATATCGTTACATTCCATGAATGAAAACAGACTTTTCTATGACAAATTTCAATCATGATATTGCAAGACGTTTAGTATATAATCTTTGAAATTGGTGGTATGCTAACATTGAGACCAAAAAGCAATCCCTGAAGCCGTCTGCTTTGGTGTGATACCTGATTTGAACTTGAGACAAGCAAGAAGAGTACAGTTCCAGCACAATTCTAATCATCTAACATCCAAAGGGGAGTAGAAAATGCTCCAATTATCAAGGATGTCATAAAAAATGTAAGCAATATAGCAAGGGACAATATAAATTACTTAGTGAACCCGGGAGCTCGAGAGAGAGCATGTATCTATCTATCAGCAGTCCAACAATGATAACATAAATGCTATTAAAATACTTCAACTTGGGCAGAAAAACTTGACATGACATTTGCTTTAATTATCTATTACATGCACATAGAAACAAGAGGGCCAAGATGCCCCTTAGTCGCTCACCTGAGAAACACACCATAACACACCATAACAGTGTTGTAAAACATGTTTGACCTAGTGATTTCATGGAAATAAATATTCTGACCAATTATCATTAAAACTGGAGCAAAAATCTTGAGTATAAATAAGCATTTTCTTTGATTCGACCTGTGACCTAATTTTTGACCCCAGAGCATGAGACTCATATTCGAACTTGACCTAGATTTCATCAAGACTATCATTCTGACCAAATTTCATGAAGATCAATTGAAAAATACAGCCTCTATCGCATACACAAGGTTTTTCTTTGATTTGACCTAGTGACCTACTTTTTGACCCAAGATGATCCATTTTCAAACTCGGCCTAGATTTCATTAAGGTTATCATTTTGGACTTAATTTCAGGAAGATCAATTGAAAAATACAGCCTCTATCGCATATACAAGCTTTTCCTTTGATTTGACCTAGTGACCTACTGTTTGACCCCAGAGGACCCATATTCGAACTTGACCTAGATTTCATCAAGGCAATCATTCTGACCAAAATTCATCAAGATTAATTGAAAAATACAGCCTCTTTCGCATACACAAGGTTTTTCTTTGATTCGACCTAGTGACCTAGTTTTTGACCCCAGATGACCCATTTTCGTACACGGCCTAGATGTCATCAAGTTATCATTCTGACCAAAATTCATGAAGATTAATTGAAAAATACAGCCTCTATCGCATACACAAGGGTTTTCTTTGATTTGACCTAGTGACCTAGTTTTTGATCCCAGATGACCCATTTTCGAATTCAGCCTAAATTTCATCAAGGTAATCATTCTGACCAAAATTCATGAAGATTAATTGAAAAATACAGCCTCTATCGCATACACAAGGTTTTTATTTGATTTGACCTAGTGACCTAGTTTTTGATCCCAGACGACCCATTTTCGAACTCGGCCTAGATTTCATCAAGGTAATTATTCTGACCAAAACTCATGAAGATTAATTGAAAAATACAGCCTCTATCGCATACACAAGGTTTTTCTTTGATTTGACCTAGTGACCTAGTTTTTGACCCCAGATGACCCACTTTCAAACTCGGCCTAATTTTATCAAGGTAATCATTCTGACCAAATTTCATAAAGATTAGTTGAAAAAAAAACAGTCTCTATCGCATACACAAGGTTTTTCTTTGATTTGACCTAGTTTTTGACCCCAGATGACCCATTTTCGAACTCGGCCTAGATTTCATCAAGGTAATCATTCTGACCAATTTTCATGAAGATCAGTTGAAAAATACAACCTCTACCGCATACACAAGCTAAATGTTGACAGACAGACGACAGACGACGGACATTGAGCGATCAGAAAAACTCACCTGAGCATTGCTCAGGTGAGCTAAAAATACTTCATCAGTTAAGAATATTGAACTAAAAGTAAGTCAAGAGGCATTTACTATATCACAAAATTAACTTTATGTTGTCTTTCATGATAAGCCTTACAAATGTATTTCATCAAGTTTAAGGTGAACATCAAATTTAATTCAAACCCAAACAATACCTTTAAGTGTAGCAGAAATTGATAACTATACAATCAACACTTTTTTATTAATTGCCACAGGGCTCTTCATATAAAAGTGCACACACTGTCGGTGTGCTGATCTAAAGATCCAGAAAAGCGGCAAGAGTTCAGCTAAATTCCATGTCTTCCTCTAAACATTACAGATGACTACTGAGACTTGTTGTCTATTGCTGTACTACTGATATTAGAGAAAAGACTAGTGAATGATTGTATTGAAGCCTACCTTGGTGATACTGTTGAAATTGCAGCACCATAACATGCCACTACTTACCAGAATATTGCTGCATATATTGTGACACATCTAATGTTGCTGCACACATTTCTAATTTTGCAGATACTGCAGAAAAAAAT
Source organism: Mercenaria mercenaria (assembly GCF_021730395.1). Taxonomy (NCBI): domain Eukaryota; kingdom Metazoa; phylum Mollusca; class Bivalvia; order Venerida; family Veneridae; genus Mercenaria; species Mercenaria mercenaria. The sequence continues at coordinate 34,080,219 of NC_069378.1, read as the reverse complement.
AATGTGATGCTTATACTGCAGCACATTATTGATATACTGCTGATATTGCAGCACATTATTGATATACTGCTTATATTGCAGCACACAGTTGTTATACTGCTGATATTGTAACACACAATTGTTATACTGCTGATATTGTAGCACATAATTGTTATACTGCTGATATTGCAGCACATTATTGATATACTGCTGATATTGCAGCACACAATTGTTATACTGCTGATATTGTAGCACACAATTGTTATACTGCTGATATTGCAGCACATTATTGATATACTGCTGATATTGCAGCACACAGTTGTTATACTGCTGATATTGCAGCACACAATTGTTATACTGCTGATATTGCAGCACATTATTGATATACTGCTGATATTGCACCACGCAGTTGTTATACTGCTGATATTTCAGCACACAATTGTTATACTGCTGATATTGCAGCACATTATTGTTATACTGCTGATATTGCAGCACACAATTGTTATACTGCTGATATTGTAGCACACAATTGTTATACTGCTGATATTGTAGCACACACTTGTTATACTGCTGATATTGCAGCACATTATTGATATACTGCTGATATTGCACCACACAGTTGTTATACTGCTGATATTGCAGCACACAATTGTTATACTGCTGATATTGCAGCACATTATTGTTATACTGCTGATATTGCAGCACACAATTGTTATACTGCTGATATTGCAGCACACAATTATTATACTGCTGATATTGCAGCACACAATTGTTATACTGCTGATATTGCAGCACACAATTGTTATACTGCTGATATTGCAGCACACAATTGTTACAATGCTGGTATTGCAGGACATTATTGCTACATTGCTGATATTGTAGCACACAATTGTTATACTGCTGATATTGTAGCACACAATTGTTATACTGCTGATATTGTAGCACATTATTGTTATACTGCTGATATTGCAGCACACAATTGTTATACTGCTGATATTGTAAGACATTATTGTTATACTGCTGATACTGCAGCACACAATTGATACAATGCTGATATTGCAACTCATTATTGCTACAATGCTGGTATTGCAGCACACAATTGTTATACTGCTGATATTGCAGCACACAATTGTTATACTGCTGATATTGCAGCACACAATTGTTATACTGCTGACATTGCAGCACACAATTGTTATACTGCTGATATTGAAAGACATCATTGTTATACTGCTGATATTGTAAGACATTATTGTTATACTGTTGATATTGCAGCACACAATTGTTATACTGCTGATATTGTAAAACATTATTGTCACAATGCTGATATTGCAGCACATTATTGCTACACTGCTGATATTATAGCACAATGTTGTTATACTGCTGATATTGCAGCACATTATAGCTACACAGCTGATATTATAGCACAATGTTGTTATACTGCTGGTATTGCAGCACACAATTGTTATACTGCTGATATTGCAGCACATTATTGCTTCACCGCTGATATCATAGCACAATGGTGTTATACTGCCGATATTGCAGCACACTGTTGTTATACTGCTGATATTGTAAGACATTATTGCTACATTGCTGATATTGTAGAATATTATTGTTACAATGCTAGTATTGCAGCACATTATTGCTTCACTGCTGATATTATAGCAGAATGTTGTTATACTGCTGATATTGCAGCAAGCTGTTGTTATATTGCTGATATTGCAGCACATTATTGCTACACCGCTGACATCATAGCACAATGTTGTTATACTGCTAATATTGCAGCACATTGTTGTTATGCTGCTGATATTGCAGCACAATGTTGTTATACTGCTGATATTGTAGCACACTGTTGTTATACTGCTGATATTGCAGCATACTTGTTATACTGCTGATATTGCAGTGCATTATTTCTACACTGCTGATACAGGACAGGACACTGCAGGACACAGCACAACGTTGTACTTATATTGCAGCACACCATTGAAATACTGCTGTTATTGCAGCATAACGTTGTCATACTGCTGATATTGCAGTACATTATTGCTACACTGCTGACATTGCAGCACACAATTGTTACTCCGCTTATATTGCAGCAGACCAATGTAATATTGCTGTTATTGCAGCATGACTTTGTTATACTGCTGATATTGCTGCACATTATTGCTACACTGCTGTTATAGCAGCACAATGTAGTTGTACTGTTGATATTGCAGCACATTATAGCTACATTGCTGATATTGCAGCACACTTTTATTATACTGCTAATAATGCAGCACAAAGTTGTTATACTGCTGATATTGTAGCACATTATTGTTACACTGTTGATATTGCAGCACACCATTGTGAAACTGATGATGTGATAGCACACTGAAGTAATACCGCTTATACTGCAGCACACTATTGTTATGATGCAAATACTAGAGTTGTCACACGAGTGACGAATTAAACCCCCACATATAGCCTTGTCACAGAACTAGGCCAATGTCAAAGCTGAACTTGCTTGACCTTTGACCTAATGACCTCAAAATCAACTGAGGACATCTGCTGGTCATGATCAACCTCCCTATTAAATTTCATGATCCTAGTCCCAAGCATTGTGAAGTTGTTGTCCAAAAACCATTTGACCTGCTGACCTCAAAATCACCAGGGGTCATCTGCAGGTCATAATCAACCCCCTATCAATTTTCATGATCCTAGGCCCATGAGTTCTCAAGTTATCATGTGGAAACCCTTTAGCTGTTGCAAGTCACTTTGACCTTGACCTTTGACCTACTCATAAAGTTGAACTTGACCTGTATTTTTTGATGTTAACCTGTGTACTAAAAATTATTTAAATCGATCAAGCCTTTCAAGAGTTATCATGCATAAACCGTTTAGCTCTTGCGAGTCACTGTGACCTTGACCTTTGACCTACTGACCCCAAAGTCAAAGTTGACCTGTATTTTCTGATGTTACATCTGTGTACCAAAAATTCTTGAAATTGGTAAAGCCTTTCAAGAGTTATCATCTGGAAACCGTTTAGCTGTTGCGAGTCACTGTGTCCTTGAACTTTGACCTACTGACCCCAAAGTCGAATCTGACCTGTATTTTATGATGTTACACCTGTGTACCAAAAATTATTCACTTCGGTCAAGCCTTTCAAGATTTATCATGCGTAAACCGTTTAGCTCTTGCGAGTCACTGTGACCCTGACCTTTGACCTACTGACCCCAAAGTCAAACTTGACCTGTATTTTCTGATGTTACATCTCTGTACCATAAATTATCTAAATTGGTGAAGCCTTTCAAGAGTTATCATCCGGAAACTGTTTAGCTGTTGCGAGTTCACTGTGACCTTGACCTTTGAACTACTGACCCTTAAGTCAAACTTGATCTGTATTTTATGATGTTACACCTGTGTACCAAAAAATATTTAAATCAGTCAAGCCTTTTAAGAGTTATCATCCAGAAACTGTTTAGCTGTTGCGAGTCAATGTGACCTTGACCTTTGACCTACTGACCCCAAAGACAAACTTGACCTGTATTTTCTAATGTTACACCTGTGTACCATAAATTATTTAAATCGGTCCAGCCTTTCAAGAGTTATCATCCGGAAACCATAAAACCAACAGACTGACAGACAGACCAACAGACAAGCTCACTCATATATACCCCCACCAAACTTCGTTTTGTGGGTGTATAATTAGCAGAAATAAGCGGCATAGACCACAAATTGCATATAAAAATGCTCATTTAAAATCAGTACAAGCATTTGAATCTATTATCAACCACAACGAGATAAAAATATTGGACTTTGTATTATCATATGACTATGAGGTACACTATTTAACCCTCTGTGATAAGCTCAGGTAAAATCAATATGAAATCTCTAGCTCAGTGTGAAATACTATACTTAAAGCCTTGATTTAATAACATAATATACTGTAAAAAAATGGCGTTAAACTCGAGTGCGTCACAGACACAAGACTCGGATGAAATACGGGAAATGTACTGTGAGGAATGTGACAAACATTCAGCAAAATATGTGACTGCGAAAGGTTTCTGTGTGGACTGTGTGGAATATAAATGTGATCTGTGTATCCTATATCATAAGAGACACTTTGGTAATCATCAAATTCAAGACAAAAATAACATGCCTCAAGATTTCTGTTTTGAAAAATGCTCTGCTCATTCAAATGAACTTGTTAAATTTTACTGTGAAAAATGTGATAAAATTGCTTGTTACATGTGCAAGACAAATAACCATCAAAATTGTAATAAAGTGCGACATTTGCCAACACTAGTTAAAGGGGTAGAGCAAAGTAAGGAGTTTAAGGACCTTTTAGAACAAATGGACACATTGTCTGAAGACCTAGAATATACAAAACAGCAACTCCAATCAAATATAGACTATATTACTTCACAAGAAACCAATGAAAAGTTGAAAATTAGCAATCAGAAAGACAAACTTGTAACTAGCTACAGTAAAAAGCAGAAAGAAATCATTGAAAACTTTGACAAGAAAATGGAAGAAACAATTGCCAAATTGAAGAGAGAAAAGCAGGCACTGGTTGAACAACTGGCAGATAAGAAGAGAAATTTTGAGAAGAAACTCAGTTATGAAGAGAGAGATGTTACAAAAAAGATAAAAAGTTCAAAGGAGACTGACCAGGCAAATCCAGACTCACTGATGAAGAAAAACTTGACCTTGACAGATGACTTAAAAATATTATCTGCAGATCTCAAACAGAAACAAAATCTTGGTCAAAGATGTCAGTTATTTATTTCAATAAAAGCTGCAAAGGAAAGTTCAAGAAATCTGGGAAAGGAAGTAAGTGAGTTAAAAGAAAAGAATGAAATACATTATTATAACACTGAACTTACACAATCTGACGTAACTATGGAAACTCTTGATAACACTACCAACTTTTTCTCTTATGAGGACATACCCAAGTCAAGAATAGGAAGAGCTGCTACATTTCATTCTGATATACAAACAGGTTATAATGAATGTATCTGGCAAAATTCATGTCTGCTGTCTGTGAACACACTTATTGTTGCATATTATAGTGCCAAATGCCTGGCAATAGTCCAAAACTTAAAGCAAATCAAACCTACAGTTACAACAATAGACATGCCCTATCAACCATGGGACATCACAAAAGTTGAGGACAACAAAGTTGCTGTTACACTTCCTTATGAAGGCATTGTCAGGTTGATAACATTTTCTGAGACAATGACTGTGATCAATACTGATGATATAAAAGTAGGAGCATGGTGTCATGGTATTGCCTGTAGTAATAACAATCTCATTGTATCCTATAGTCACCCCGCACAAGTTCAGATACTTGATATGTCTGGTCATGTACTTAAAACCTTTGATAAAGATTCTAAAGGACAGCCTCTGTTTAGTGATCCTCGCTACTTGGCAGTAAGTCCAGACAATACAACCATATATGTGTCTGACTGGAACAGATACACAGTGACAAGTCTGACCTTTGACGGTAAGGTCAAGGCAATCTACAAGGATGATCAACTGACTACACCATGTCAACTAACAGTGGATGAGTCAGGGACAGTATACGTGTGTGGGTTTGACTCACACAATATTCATCAACTATCAGCTGACCTTACAAAAGTGAAGATCCTTCTGAATGAAAGTCATGGTCTGTACAAACCAGTGATTGTTGCATACTGCCAGAATAACAACAGACTATATGTTGGAATGTACAACAACACAAACATCAAAGTTTTCAATTTATCACTCACTAGAGTAAATAAGACAACTAGATTATTCCTATAATAACATATATATTATCACATTTGCACTTTCTCATTGTTGTCAATAGGTTAATGTCAGCATTGAGTGGACTTGAATTTTCTTTTTCAGTATAAAACTTAATACATTTTTGGTTGATAAGTATATGCAGAAGATAAACAATGAAATTATTTAAAAAGCCTATTATACTGAAATACTGTATTAGGTGTGAGAAATGTAGTGAAGTTTTACATTATCATATACTAGGTATGTTAGCAGTGGTTGATGCAGGATGACTGATGCAGGACAAACATTTAAATGTTCTAGGAGACTTCTTAATGTATGGATTTACTTGGTCTATAAAACATCATTAGTAGTAATTAATTTTATTCAAAGTTTATCTGAACTTAAACTCTGTGTTTTATACCAAGTTTTCTTAACTTGATTGTAGACATTTTCTTTTGTGCTTCATTTAAAAAAAGAATACATCAGCACAATAAGATTTTCATAAAGCAAAGAAAGAAACAGACAGGAAGTCAAGTTTAAAATGCCAGGTGTTCATTTTATGTCAAATTCTGTGTTATGAAGATTTTCTTTGTTATTTAAAACCAGTGAATAATGTAGAAATGGTGTGCCATTAAAACCTCAACCAACATGCCCCAGTGTATGTTTGTTTGTCTGCTTGGGGTTTACAGGCATCTTTCAACAATATTTTAGTTATGTAATGGTGGGCAGTTAACCTAGCCACTTTTCCTTTATTCTGTAACAGTACAAACTAGAGTTGTCACAGGAGTGACAAATTATACCCCCACAATATGGCCTTGTCACAGACCAAAGCCAATGTCAAGACCTTTCACCTGCTTACCTCAAAATCAATAGGCGTTATCTGCTGGTCATGATCAACCTCACTATGAAATTTCAAAATCCTCGGCCCAAGCATTCTTAATTTAGTGTCCAGAAAAGGTTTAAATGTTCAGAGTCACTCTGACCTTTGACCTTGAAATCAACATGGGTCATCTGCTGGTTATGAGCAGCCTCCCTATTAAGTATCGTGATCCTAGGCCCAAGCATTCTGAAGTTATTGTCTGAAAACTGTTTAACTGTTTCGGGTCCCTGTGACCTTGACCTGTGACCTACTGACCTCAAAATTATTACGAATCATCTCCTGGTCATGACCAACCTACCTATTGATTTTCATGATTCTAGGCCTAAGTGTTCTCAGGTTATCATCCAGAAACTTTTATAAATGTTTCGTGTTATTGAGACCTTGACCTTTGACCTACTAACCTCAAAGTTTAACTTGACCTGTGTTTTATCATGTTTAACCTTAGTACAAAAATTCATGATCCTAGGCCTAAGCATTCTCAAGTTATCATCCAGAAACCATTTAACTGTTCAGAGTCACTGTGACCTTGACCTTTGGTCTACTGATCGTGGCCTGTATTTTCTGATGTCACACCTGTATACTACAAATTATGATCCTAGGCCCAAGCATTCTCAAGTTATCATCCGGAAACCATCTTATTGTTCAAGATCACTGTGACCTTGACCTTTGACCTACTGACCTAAACATCAACCTTGACCTGAATTTTTAGATGTTACACCTGTGAACCAAAAATTAATTAAATCGGTCAAACCTTTGATGAAGTATTGTCTGGAAACCATGAAAACCAACGAACCGACCGACCAACAGACAGACAGACAGACCGAGTGACAAGCTCACTCCTACATTCCCTCACAAAACGAAGTCGTTTTGTGGGGTTATAAAAAATAAAACCTGTACAAAAATCCACTACATGGAACTTAAAGATTGCTGTTGTGATAGTTAATAAAATCTGTAATACCTGTTCTCCGCAAGTTACTGCCGACTTACCTAGTACATGAATCAGAGTTGGAGGACCAATGATTTACAACAACATATTGTCTTTTATCAAATCATAATGCCCAAGTTACCTCGGCCATTATGGTATCTAACTCTACATCAAAACAGGTCTTCCACTTGCCAAGACAAAGCCATTAATGATAATTGGAGAAGTATAAACAAATGTTCTCAGTTTATTGTTCAGACATATTTAAACTATTCTAGGTCACTATGACCTTGACCTTTGACCAACTGACCTCAAAATCAATTGGGGTCATCTAATGTTCATGATCAACCTCCCAATTAAGTTTTGTGATCCTAGGCCAAAGCGTTCTCAAATTATCGTCCGGAAATCATTTTACTGTTCCAGGTCCCTGTGTCCTTGACCTTTGGCCTACTGACCTCAAAATTCATAGGGGTCTTCTGTGGTCATGACAAACCTCCCTTTAAACTTTCATGATCCTAGGCCCAAGCGTTCTTGAGTTATCATCCAGAAACCGTTAAATTGTTTCTGGTCACTGTGACCTACAGACCTCAAAAACAATAGGGCTCATCTACTGGTCACGACCAACCATCCTATCAACTTTCATGATCCTAGGCCCAAACGTTCTAGAGTTATCATCTGGAAACCGTTCAACTGTTCTGGGTCACTATGACCTTTACCTTAACTAATTAAGGATGCAGATCGCATTTATGCTTTCATTTTAACTCTTATCGAGTACCGCATGTTGTACTTATCCGTCAAAAGATAACAGGCGTGTATGCCGAGGATCGCATAAATGCGCTATCTGCCTGATAGTACTGTATGCTGCTTGACGTGATTTTTCATTTGTAAGAGTACTCACGATTGGACTGCTGTCAAAGTCAACCAATGAAATTTATTGATTATCAGTGAAAATCCACAGGCATACAAAGCAGATAAGTTGATAAGTGGCTCAAGAATGTATCGGAAAACTGATACCAGTAAATAAGCGGCAATATGGCTACAGGTATTAATGAGTTAAACCTACTGATCTCAAAATCAATAGGGGTCATCTGCTGGTCAAGACCAACCACCCTATCAACTTTCATGATGTTAGGCCCAAGTGTTCTTGAGTTATCATCTGGAAACCGTTTATCTGTTCAGGGTCAGTGTGACCTTGACCTTTGACCTACTGATCTAAAAATCAATAGGGGTAATCTGCTGAAAATGACCAACCACTCTATCAACTTTCATGATCCTAAGTCCAAGCATTCTTGAGTTAATATACAGAAACGGATTTGTCTACATACCGACCGACCGACTGACAGACATCTGCAAAACAATATACCCCTCCTTCTTTGAAGTGGGGCATAAAAAAATTTACCTAGAAAAAATGTTATCCACGAAAATGTTTAACAACATGATAAATATCATTACTGCCCTCCTTCTTTTACCATTAGCTTGCGCACTTAATGACGTTCCTGGCTGTGTTTCACTGTCTTTTCTATGTTTTACTTAAACACTGGATAACTCTAGCATTTTGCTCATCTGCTTGTATCAGCTTGTGACATTTAGTGACTGATGGTTTACTATATTTAATTTGTACAAACAAAACTGAAATTGAAACCAACTCTGAGAGAACAGGTCCTAGTAACAATAATTAATGTAACAAGGATTTATAGTAAAGGATACTCGCACTTGATTTCATCGAGACAGGAACCTTCTAGAGCAGGACGACAGGTCACACTCGTGTCTGCAGGTTGACACAAGGGTGAGCAGCAACCATAGTTCATTGGACTGAAAATAGTTCAAAAATCTGTATTGTAAAATTGTAACAATCAACCTACAGTAACAAAAAATACATATGCTTCTGACTGAAATAAAGCTTATGTCTTACTACCTATAAAACGATATGAAATAAATTTTCCTACACCTTACTCTTGTGCAGTATTTTCAATAAAACTCCATCATAAACAAGAGATGTAACTAGTTAAAATTACGACAGCCCCTGAAGTGGCATGTTATTTATATTTTCCAAGTGCTCTTGTCTGTGACCTTAACCTTGGACATGCAGTTCTTACTTGTCTGCAACAAATGTAAGTATATAAAAAATATTCTGTATCCACTAAAAAATCTGTATCAGGTACACATATGTCAAAATACACCTAAAAATTTGAGGAACCATCTATGTTTTACCACAGAAAAGAGGTCAATGTTTTTCCATGTGGCTAAAAAAGCAAGGAGCTGCGTTCAATAAACGCTTGATGCCCCCGGTGGCATCCTTGTCGATAAAAAGCAACCGAAGTCCAAAACGAGGTCAAGATCAAGGTCAAACTGAGGTCAGGTGATGTTTGAAGATGAGGAATGGTCACAGTTTACATCTGTATTAGTATCAACTCATTCTTGTAAGGGGTATTGATGCTAGACGAAACGGTCCCATTTGGTTAACCAAGAGATGGCCCATATAAAGCAACCTAAGTTTAAAAGGAAGTCAAGGTCATGGTCACAGGTTACATCTGCATTAGTATCAAGTCATTCTAGTAAGGGGTATTGATGCTAGACGGAACGGTCCCATTTGGTTAACCTCATACAGACGGACGGATGAACGAACGGATGGACAGGACAATCACTATATGCCTCCAGCATCAGTAGATGCCGGGGGCATAAAAAGTTACAATATAAGCTTTCTATAGTAGCAACAAAGGGAAGTAATGCTGTAAAATACTTTAAGTCCACAGAAAAGGGATCTTCCAAAGTAAACAAGCAAATTCGATGAATTGGTATCCCCTGCCGAAAGGGTTTGTGGTGAGGAATGGCAAAAAAATATATCCGGCAAAAAGTTAAGGATGTTAATAAGAAGCAAATAATTTCATTAGTCAAAATCAATTTAACAGAAAACAAATATTTAATTAAAGAGTACATGATAAATGTATGATACTTTGATCCTGACTAAAGAATTTATTTTGAATGGGATATGCTTACTGTAATAAGCTTAGCTTTCAAAATTAAATGCAGTTAATTGAAATGTGAGCTTATAGTTTAACTGAAACAAAATATTGTCTTTGAGTGGTCTGACACCAGGTGTTGCTGTTTAACATGTACATCTGAACTTAAAAGAACGCCTTTAAGAGAACACAATCAAGTAAGATATTTTGAACATGGCTGAGTGGCAAGGTTTGTGCAGTCACAACTTAACATGTTGAAGTTTTGAACAGTAAAAAAAAAAAAAAAGGAATGGAAACATATATATCTATATATATAGATATATGTATATATTTATTTTTTTAGGGGGTGGGGCTGAGGGGAAAGGGTGAGGAAACAAAATTTTACATGTTGATTATAAATATTGATGGAAAATTAAAAATTAAAAGAAAAAAAAATGGAGTGTGTGTGTGTGGGGGGGGGGGGGGGGGGGGGGGGGGCAGAGGATGCATGATCAGTGGTGGGCATGACTGGGTGGAGGAGCGAGGTGGGGGAATGGTACAACTTGCCTGTTGATAAATATTCATGGAAGGTTTGAAAAAAATCTAAAATAAGGAATGATAAAAAAAGTTTTTTTGGGGGGTGGGAGGGGGAGGGTGTGTGACCAAGGCAAGTGGGTGACCAGGTCTGGGTGCGCAACTTCACATGTTTAAAATAAATGTTCATGGAAAAGAATGAAAGAAATTTAATGAAATTCTACCAAATGGTAAGTTTGTTATGTACAAATATGTGGATTTTTATACAATTAAAGGGCAATAACTCTTAATTTACATATAAATCCGAACGAAATTGTGTGTACACAACCACATTATGGTGATCTAAATTCTGTTTAAGTTTCATAGTTCTAGGTCAAATATATCAAAAGTTATTATGCAGACATTGCCATATATATAGTACACTATATAGTTAACACTAAAAACTTCTAAGGGCCATAACTCTGGTATAACTAGGGCAATCTGACTGAAACTTGACGGGCCGCAAGAACTCATAGTGGTGAACATGTATATGAAGTTTTATACAAATATTCCAAACCATTTCCTAGATATGGCTCCGGACAGATGGAAGGACAGACGGAAAGACGGACGGACAACACCAAAACTATATCCCTCCGACTTTTGTCGGGGGATAATAAAAGGTAGATTGATGCATGCAAAAGTAATGGCCTAAGATGTTATATGACATATGAACCCCAAGTGTGACCTTGACCTTTGAGTAGAGATCTGTATGCATGAAACACTCTGTTTCACTATGGCAAATATCTATGCCAAATATCAGACACACCAATGCACTAATGCACATACACCAAACAGCCATGTGGACAACTATATCTCTGCGCCCTGCAAATGGACTCGACAAAAATGACCATGCCCGCTGACTGCCATGTTTTCTGACATATCAGAATGAACTTAACTATCTTGGTAGAGAATCACAAAACGACCATTTGTTTGAAATTACTTTAGAATCGTAGCAGCAGTTTAGAAGGAGATGTTTTTTGAAGATTTTCCTATGTTTAGCTCTGGCAGCCCCTAAATGCAACCAAGATGAATGGTTTGATTAATTCTGGAAGAACTACCAAGAAACATCTAGGCAAAGTTTCATCAACTTCCATGTAATTTCAGAGGATATGTTGTTTGAAGTGAAGTGTGGATGGCTGGACGAAAGACAGACGCCTGATAGATGGACGCCTTACAATGACTGACCACATCAGCTTATTGTGAACACTTTGTGCTCAGGTGAGCTTAAAATGCAATTCAAGGGCCATAAATCTGAAGTGCCAGGGGCAATTTGGCTAGTTAATGAACTTGGCAAAGTAGTTACGGTAAAAAAAAAATTGGCTAAAGATAGGATGAGAACTGTTCTACTTAAAGCGCGAACAAGAGTAAATTGGCTGATTTTCGTTAATTCAAGGGCCATTATTCCGAAATACCTCAGGCGATTTGACTAGTAATTGAACTTTGCCGAGAACTTATTGGTGAACACATTTTATTCAAGTTTGGTGCAGATCAAATGAGAACTGTTCGACTTCAAGTGCGGACAAGAGTAAACAAGAGGGCCAAATTGGTCCTAGGTCGTTCACCTGAGAAACAAACCATAACACACCATAAAAGTATAAACATGTTTGACCTATTGATTTCATGGAAAAAATTATTCTGACCAATTATCATTAAAATTGGAGCAAAAATACAGCCTCTATCGCATAAAAAAGTTTTTTCATTGATTTGACCTAGTGACCTAGTTTTTGACCCCAGATGACCCACCTTCAAACTTGACCTAGACTTCATGAAGGCTATCATTCTGACCAAATTTCATGAAGATCAATTGAAAAATCTGCAAGCCAGCTTGATGTCTTCCTCACATGAAGAATTCAACTATTTGACCTTGTTACCTACTCTTTGACCCCAAATAACCCATATTCGAATTTGATCTAGATTTCATCAAGGCAATCATTCTGACCAAATTTCATGACGATCAATTGAAAAATACAGCCTCTATCGCATACACAAGGTTTTTCTTTGATTTGACCTAGTGACCAACTTTTTAACCCAAGATGACCCATATTCAAATTCGACCTAGATTTCATCAATGCTATCATTCTGACCAAATTTCATGAAGATCAATTGAAAAATACAGCCTCTATTGCCTACACAATGTTTTTCTTTGATTTGACCTAGTGACCTACTTTTTGACCCCAGATGACCCATTTTCGAACTTGGCCTAGATTTCATCAACGTAATCTTTCTGACCAAAATCTATGAAGATCAATTGAAAAATACAACCTCTATTGCATACACAAGGTTTTTCTTTGATCTGACCTAGTGACCTAGGTTTTGATTCCAGATGACCCAATTTCGAAATTGGCCTCGATTTCATCAAGGTTATCATTCTGACAAAATTTCATGAAGATTAGTTGAAAAATACAGTCTCTATCGCATACACTAGCTAAATGTGGACAGACATGACAGACAGACGCCTGACATTGAGCGATCACAATAATGCTCAGGTGCGCTAAAAAGCAGATTTTTGGAAATTTAAGGGCCATAATTCCAAAGTGCCTGAGCCGATTTGGATAGTTATTGAACCTGGCCAAGAACTTAGGATCAAACACATTTTGGGCATAATTTAAACAAGAGGGCCATGATGGCCCTATATCGCTCACCTGTTATCATTGCACTTGAGGACAAGAAGGTCCTCAGAAAGTCCAAAGGACAGGAACAACAAAGCAAAGAAATTTAACAAAAAAGAAAAAAAAATTCTTACAAGGTACAGATATGTCAAAATACACCTAAAAATTGGAGGTACCATCCATGTTGTACCACAGAAAAGTGGTCTCGGTTTTTCCCTATGGCCAATAATAAAAAAGTTACTAAAAATAAGCTACGGTATTTATAGTAACGTAAAAGGGAAGTATTTAAAAAAATAAAAATTGTAAGGGAACAAAAGAAGGATCTGCCAAATAAATCTGTTGACATAAATGAAATTTCAGATCAGTATCTTCATTAGTTATGGAGATGTACCCATTTTAATTTGAAATAAAGGGAGGTAATTTGACATAAAATCAGTTCATAGTTATCTATCCTGATTGTCTCAGTCCAACTAATAACAATAATGAAATTTCAAAAAAGTCCTATAAGTACTTACTGATATAAATCAATTTTGATTACAATCAGGGGAGGTAATCAGATATAAAATAACTCTGGAACCTATGATTGGATCTGATTTGTCACGGAATCCAAGACTTATTGTTGTTGAAGATATTTTAAAAATTTGTTTCAAATAAAACCATAAATGAAGTCTCTATATGGCTGCAAAAGCCAAAATAGTCAATTTTGGCCCTTTAAGGGGCCATAACTCCGGAACCCATGACAGAATCTGGCCAGTTGAAGAAAGGAAGCAAGATCTTGTGGTGATACAAGTTGTGTGCAACTTTGGTTAAAATCAAATCATAAATGAAGCTGCTATTGTGCAGAGAAGGTCAAAATAGCTAATTTTGGCCCTTTCAGGGGCCATAACTCTGGAACCCATTAAGGGATCTGGCCGGTTCAAGAAAGGAATTGAGATCTTATGGTGACACAAGTTTTGTGCAAGTTTGATTAAATTCAAATCATAAATGAAGCTGCTATTGTGCAGACAAGGTCAAAATAGCTAATTTTGGCCTTTTCAGGGGCCATAACTCTAGAACCCATCATGGAATCTGACCAGTTCAAGAAAGGAACCAAGATCTTATGGTGATACAAGTTGTGTGCCAGTTTGGTAAAAATCAAATCATAAATAAAGCTGCTATTGTGCAGACAAGGTCAAAATAGCTAATTTTGGCCCTTTCAGGGGCCATAACTCTGGAACCCATAATGGGATCTGGCCAGTTCAAGAAAGGAACCGTGATCTTATGGTGATACAAGTTGTGTGCAAGTTTGGTTAAAATAAAATCATAAATGAAACCACTATCGTGCAGACACAAAATTGTTGATGCACGCATGCACGGACGGACGGACGGACTGACGACGGACGAAGGGTGATCACAAAAGCTCACCTTGTCACTATGTGACAGGTGAGCTAAAAAAAAATTACGATAGGGTTATCAATCCTGTGCAATGTTAGTCGGTTTATCACAATGAACATGTGTGTTAAGTTTAAATCCATTCCCACAAGTGGTCACTGAGGTACCAGCTTACATACAAAATCTTAACCAAATTGGGCCACCTAAGCCAAGGTATGGTTAATTCCAATAGCTCTATTTTTTCTTCAAAAATTCGAGCTAAAAACTGACATCTAAATTACTTGTGAAAAATATCCTACCAAAAGATATTTTAACAATAAATTTAAAGCTAATCAAGAGAACTTGAAAATTGTATAAGTTCCAATCCAAGAATACCATTCTTACAGCTCTACTACAGTAAAGGAGGCCAGAATTCAGCCTGGCTGACAATAATTACACAATGTGTCATAAGGGAGATAACACACATACTCAGAAGAAGGAAGTCTGCATAGTTACCTGCATTTCATTCCAGCACGTAATTTACACTGCTCGTTACAGCACAGGTCATCATCGTTCTTTGTATGGTATCCGGCATCACATTCCTCGTCCGCATCTATTCTACCATTCCCACAGAATGCTCCGTCACCTCGACCCTCTGAATTGATAAAATGTTTCTTAGCCAATCCAAAATATTATAAATTTAAGTGATTTTTTTTTGCTTAAAGAAATACAGGTCTATTCAGTTTGTCTTGAGACTTTGTGGAACATCAGGAGGATGTGAATACTCTCCTTATACAGCATGAGCAAAAACAGCCATGTGGAACTGGTTATTATTGTGCAGTATGATGACCTTGTTGTCACATACAATTTTGACATTTCTTAATTGTCCATGTTTTTTATTTCAGTTTTTGGAAATGATAGGATGAAAAATTTTGTGGTCAAAAATCGGTGAAAAACATGCTTCCTAAAGGAAGGAATGGGGCTAAATTTATCCCGAATAAACACTGAGTGTTAACTGTTCCAGTACAAATGGTGCACCTCAACTTGTATGCACATATCTTGATCAACTACATTCTGACAAAGCTCAAACTGTTTGTCAGTTAAACAAAGAATAAAGAACAATAAGTTATGTTTACCTATAAAACAGTTATACCCTTTCACTTTCAGGACTTTAAAGATGTAAGCTTTACTGCAAGGTGAAAACAGCTGAAAAGAAAACAGAACAGGTTTTCAATATCTTATTACTACACCTTGATCTCATTTAACAAAGCATCTATTACAAAATTCAAACACAACTACACACTACACAATTTTGTAGGCCTTCAATTTTTCCTGTAGAAACATCTTATGTACATAAAAGTTAACTGACAGTAATATTTGTTTAATTTTTAATCATGTCTGAGATGTTGACAAATATATTCAGGCAAAAAGTTTGGGATAACGAATAATTCCATCCCTGCAGAACAGCTGAGTGCTTGTGTCATTCCTTCTGTCATAAACTTACTATTTCTATATATCAAAACTAGATGCCGACAGTAAAAACATATATTCTTATCATATCCACTCATTGCCCATGAACTCATTATGTATTTACCTGCTCATTTTTTATCATATCCACTCACTGCCCATGGATACATCTTGTATACACCTGGTTATTTTTATCATATCCACTCACTGCCAGTAGGTACATCATGTATTTACCTGGTTATTTTATCATAGTCACTAACTGCCCATGAACTCATTATGTATTTTTAACTGCTTATTTTTTATCATATCCACTCACTGACCATGGGTACATCATGTATACACCTGGTTATTTTTTTATCATATCCACTCACTGACCATGGGTACATTATTTACCTGCTTATTTCTTATCATATCAACTCACTGCCCATGGGTACATCATGTATACACCTTGTCATTTTTATCATATCCACTCACTGCTCATGAACTCACCATGCATTTACCTGCTTATTTCTTTCATATCCACTCACTGCCCATGGGTACATCATGTACTTACCTTGTTATTTTTATCACATATCCACTCACTGCCCATGAATACATCATGTATACACCTGGTTATTTTTATCACATATCCATTCACTGCCCATGAATACATCATGTATACACCTGGTTATTTTTATCACATATCCACTCACTGCCCATGGGTACATCATGTATACACCTCACATATCCACTCACTGCCCATGGGTACATCATGTATACACCTGGTTATTTTTATCACATATCCACTCACTGCCCATGGGTACATCATGTATACACCTGGTTATTTTTATCACATATCCACTCACTGCCCATGGGTACATCATGTATTTACCTGGTTATTTTTATCACATATCCACTCACTGCCCATGGGTACATCATGTATACACCTGGTTATTTTTATCACATATCCACTCACTGCCCATGGGTACATCATGTATACACCTGGTTATTTTTATCACATATCCACTCACTGCCATGGGTACATCATGTACTACCTGGTTATTTTTATCACATATCCACTCACTGCCCATGGGTACATCATGTACTTACCGGGTTTATTTTTATCACATATCCACTCACTCCCCATGGGTACATCATGTATTTACCTGGTTATTTTTATCACATATCCACTCACTGCCCATGGGTACATCATGTATTTACCTGGTTATTTTTATCACATATCCACTCACTGCCCATGGGTACATCATGTACTTACCTGGTTATTTTTATCACATATCCACTCACTGCCCATGGGTACATCATGTACTTACCTGGTTATTTTTATCATATCCACTAACTGCCCATGGATACATCATGTATTTTCCATCCTTGTACTCTGAGGGTGCACAGTCGTCTGTTTCTGGATCATGTTCACTGCCCATGTTGTGACCAAACTCTGAAAGGAAAAGAATACAAGGACCATACTTTTAATTCTTTCCAACCATGAGTTATCTAACTTGGTTATGTAAGAACGCTTAAGGAGAAGGTTGTCTTGCGTGAAGTATATAGTTGTTATTGAGATTCTACTTAACAGTTACTTGCCTGACAGACTTTAACCAAACTATTTTAGCTAAAAACTGGTCATAACTCTTAACAAAATGCATCAACTTGGTTATTTCTGTGGAAGCATAATATGAAATTTCAGTCCCATACATACAGGTGGTACTATGATACAATAAGCTTGACAGAAACAAAACTTTTACCAAATTTTTTTAGTAGAAAAGGAGCCATAAATAATGTAAATTTATTAAAAAGTTATCTAACTTGGCAACAGGTTAATTGACTAGAAAACCTTGTGTGCAGTTTCAATCAAATACGTAGAATGGTTTTTGACAATATGGCTATGCAGGCAAACTTGTAGCCAAGGTGAGACATTGATGGTGTTGACAGCGGTAGTGCTAATGCCCGGATTACTAGTTGTAAGAAATACATGTATATCAACAAACTCACCATTTTACAATAATGTTTGTATCATAGGCAGTTAAGCACTAACAGAACTGAAACACTTACACGGGCAAGTCAGTAGTACATATTGTACAGTCAAACATGAGGACAATGCTTGAGAAAGCCAAATAATGGTGATCATTACACATGGAGTAACATAAATTTTCTTTAACAGTATGTCCGGTATGTAACTGACCATAGTTCCTAAATTCAGTACTATTGCTAACATGATTTCCGCAAGTAAATGCCAACTTTTCCGAATGAATGAGAGATGGAGGATGAATAACTTCAGAAACAAAATGTCCTATCAAATCATCATGGAGAACATTCACCTTTTTGGGGAGATAGAACTCATGACCTGGCAATTCGCTGATCTGTCCTTTCCCAATGCTAACTGGTGGACAAATCTGATTGTAACAAGTTAAGCTATACAAGAAAATAGCTACCATGAGCTGTAACAAGTTGTGCCTGTAGAGCCAGCAATCTGTGTCCAGCTGAGTTCTGAGAGGAACTCCATCCAGTGTTTAACGTCATGGTCACACCTGCATATTTAGGGTATACTGAAATGAAGAGAACTAAAAAAAATATATTTTTTGACATGCTTCTAATGAAAAATTACAGTTACTCATGAATATTTCTGAATTTACAGTATGTTGAACAGTTTCAAACTACCATAAACAACCTTGTGATTAGGAGTCTTTATTCTAGAACAGATCACTTTTTCTAGCAACCTTTCCCATAATATGCATATTGATTAAAGGGGCACACTTCACAAAGTGCATATAAATTTTCAAAACAGAGACATATAGAAATTTATTGAAACTGATATATTACAAGTATTAAAGGCATACGCTTGAGTCTCTGTATATGAAATGGGCAGATAAATCATTTTCAATACTGGTGACCTTTGACATTTATTGCATATCTTTGTTTCTTAGATGATTGTCCTTCAATATCCAAAGTTTGAAGAAACGTTATTGGGAAAAATTTCGCCCATTTATACATAGACTTTAAATAAACTTATTTTTACATCACATTTCTATAGCATGACTCACATTTTTTGATATTTTTTTTCTTCATATTTTAAAGATTACACAAGCATTTTTAAAAAGTATAATATACAGAATCATGGTACTTTCTTTTTTTATTAAGCAGAACTAACTTCTGAAAGAAAATAAATTTCTAAAAAACTGACATTTTTATGGAGGCATATGCTTTGAAGACTGCAATAAAAAAGTTCTACTTACATTTTGAACAGAGTCCACCAACTGCAGCCCTTCTTTCTGAGGCAATATAGGCCAACCCAAGCACACCATCATCAAATTGTCGATATGTAAACAAATGTGCTAAACAGTATTTCCTGAAGTACTGGTCAAAACTAAATGCCTGGGATAGATAATATACTAGATTTCAATATCACATCTATGTAGTGTGTGTCTTCTAGCTGTCTAAATTATATTAATTATATAATAATTTGAATCAAATAGTATGTTTGTGTGTGTGATCAGGTTAGCTTTTCTCTACAATTTTGCGGTCATATAAATGACAGTGTCTACTTTTAGCAGTGAACACAATGAGCAGTGAGCCCATCTTTACAGTATGCCTTCAATGGATTATATAACACGTGACACGTGACCCCAACCAGTATACCGACACTAGGCTGTTCAGTCCTAGTACCATCCTCTTAATGCTGAGTTCTGCTAGTACACTTTGTATGATGAGGCCAGAGTGTAAACCCATGACCTATTGCACTCAAGGCCAGCACACTACCACAAGGCTATCAAGGTAGTCAAATCAGATTGTAAGACATGGGCATAATCATATTCAAAATACCTATCACTTTAAGCTATCAACATATCATTATACCAAAATGGTGAAACATAATCTAGTTAATTACCTCTAATAAGTTTTTTGTATCCCATTTTCCTTTTTCAATATTATAATGATTTTTCCCTTGTAATGTTGTTGTTGCAGGGTATGATTCGTTGTGAATTCTCATCTACAAAATCAATACATATCATAAATATGTGAGAAACTGTCAGAAAAAAATTGAACTTGTCTACTTTTGACTCAAAGGAAGATTTTATAAAAAAAGAAAAAATATAAAAGATCCAATTCTGAAAAACTAGAAAGATCCCAGTTTTGTATGACACTTTCTCCCTGAAAATATTTACAGAAAAATAATCAAGTCCACAACAGAGTCATAACTCTAGGAAAGTAACTGGACATAGAAGTCCAGGCAATATGAAACTGTTCTCTCCATTATGGTGACATACACAAACCACATTTAACTTCAAGTGTATGGTTGCAGGCTATCACACAGTGAAAGAAAGACATGTCCAATCAGAAGAAATATCCATTTTAGAAAAAACTTCCAGAAAATATCTTTCAGGCAACATATAAACATCCAAGTCTTCAAGGTTCTGCTCATTATAAATGCTACAATTGCTAACAAAAAGTTGTACCTCTCCGATTTCAAAACCAACACCAATCATACTGCCCGAGGCAACATCAAATTGTGTTTGACGATAAATTGTGTTCACAAACTGTATTACATTTATCTGAAATATATTAGAAAAGATGATTCAAGTAAATGTGGTATTCAATGACAAAATGTATATCTTTTGAATATGCATAATTAGATTTTAAATTTGATCAATTAAACAATAAAGTATAGTATTTTTTCTTCATTTTTCTTTCATCAAAATATCAAATGTAATAGTCAACACACAGTAGAAATACATCAAATGTTTTGTATCTGAATCACTCTAAAAAAGGTTTAGATATTAGTTTTACTAACTAAATATAACGCTGTTGCTGCTGCGGAAGATCCTCCCATATGTTTGAAGAACTTGTAATCAGCAACAACCATTAACTGGCAAGTTGTTCTCTCTGCAAGGTAGGGTGAGGCCTGGCGTCTGTATCTCTGAGATTCTTAAAGTACAAAATAGAATCATGTCATTCAATGATTTAACAACAGCTGTCTAATGTCAACTGCCTCGACTATTTATATTTCCCTATATGGCAATTCTAAAAATAGAAATGCAATATATATCAAGCACCAGAAATCATAAAACAACATCATTCAAGCTGATATATATAAGTATGATACAAAGAAAGTCTAAATTCTATCAACTGTTGGCATGTGACTAAATTAGTCACTAATGCTTAACAGAGCTTTTCTATATATTTTACAGATATTACACAAACCTTTATAAACTGATCCATAGAACTCATTTCATGTTTACACTTTACATAACTATACACATACATTAAACTAAAATACTATAACTATTGAATGCACAGTCTAAATTTTCATCAATTTGAAAAAAAAAAACCCTGGAAACATGCCGCTTTAATTTTTTTTTTAGTTTGTTAATCAACGTCATTCTATTAACTCTGTATATTATCACCATAGTGTCTGCTACAAAATCATTGAAAAGTTTTATAAAAATCCCAGCTACAAAGAGGTCCAAACAGCAGCTAGAAAAAACTCACAAACAGCTAAAGTCATAATTCTGAATGGTAAGGTATCTCACCAAGCGAACCGTTTGAACAACTTCGGTAAAGGACCACACAAGAAACATCCAGGCCAAGTTTCATCTTAAATCCATTCAGTGGTTTTGGAGATGTCATTTAAACATAGTTGTTGACGACGGACGACTTGACGCACACACGGACAATGGACACAGCATGATTATAATACCCCACATTGAGCACTTTGTGCTCAGATGAGCTAAAAGCTCTAACTTTTTGTATTTAGTCATACATTGTAAATTCTAGTGTTTCAAAAAATTTACTACTTAAAGCAAAAGTTTACAAGAAGACTAGGAGTTTCACATTAATCATAACAAAACATTTATTTCCAAACATTTACCACTGCCTGGAACTTCTATCCTGCCATGTAATTCATCATCTTTCTCTCCCTCCTTTATGCCACATACAGGGTGTCTGTAAAACATAAACCTCAATATAAATATATTTCTACATTTATTTACCAGTAAATATTGCTGGTTTCTGTTCATGATGAAAGACCTATAAAAACATAAACTTTCAGGACTTAACTTTTCACTTTTTGGTTTAAGAAAACCAAATTGTCTCAGAATGATGCAAGAAGCCTGTGATACAAAAAATTTATTCTAACACGATCCGATTCATTTTCCTATTAAACAAAGAAGGCTGGAAACAGTGAATTATTATACAACAATTCACTGTTCTGACGTCACAATTATTACGTCATAGCGTCAAACCGCATAGCGGTGTGCTGGAAAAGAAACCGATTGAAAACGGGCAAATATTCAATTAACGTCGTCAAGGATGTACTTTAAAGTCCTAGGTAATGTGTTAGAATCGAAATAATATATCTCATTTAGTGATTTGCTCTTGAATAAATCATTGTTTATCGTTCAGATGCGTGTTATTATATCACTCGGGCTGTGCCCTCGTGATATAATTCCTTCGCATCTGAACTCCAAACATTGATTTATTCAGCGACAAATCACTAGTGAGATATATTATTTCTTAAATAATTGCAATTCAGTCATCAACTTTGCTTTTTCAGCTAAAACGCAAATGATTATGTTGAAATGTTTTTGGTAGGCTGCAATTTTTTTTACATTTTGTCTCCTCCACTTATTGAATGACTGAATTAGACTTCCTGACTGGATTTGCAATTATTTGTTAATATCTACATGTAACCTTCATGACAGATTTTCTCTTTAGGTACTGCCAATTATACATGATAGAGCAATGTGAATGTGTGTCTGTTATCAGAATATTAAACTTTGTCAGACCACATAAGACATAACTTATATGAGTTGTTCCTTATCAGAATATCCAAACTTCACAGCAGATTTTCTATACGATACCTCTGTGAACATATGACCTAACTTACATATATTGTCTATAATCAGCATATTCAAACTTTATGTCAGATTTTTATTTGACATCACTGTGTATATCTGACATTACTAACATGAATTGTCTGTTATCAGAATAATCAAACTTCATGTCAGATATCTTATACGACATCACTAACTTGAAGAATACATAACTTACAGGAGTTGTCCGTCATCAGAATACTCAACACTGTGTCAGATTTTTTTTTTATATGCCACCACTGTGTATAAAATACATAACTTACATGTGTTGTCCATCATCAGAATACTCAAACTTCATGTCAGATTTTTTATACGACACCATTGTGTGGTTATCAGATTCTGGTAATAATCTCCAAGATGGCTGCCAAAGAAAAACAAACAATTGTTTAAATGAATGAGTTGGGTTTTTAGGCGAACTGACACAAAATAGCGATTGTTTAAGATAATATCTTCTACTCTTATAAAAGTCGTTACTACCTGCTTTAACACACTATATTTTAGACAGGACAGTAAAACTACAGACTGACCTCTATATCTAACTGTAACTGTATCATACACAATTACTTTTACTAAGAAAAAGTTCTTTTTACTCTTTAAAATTAAAGTTTTTCAGAGAATAGAAAAGCATTATTTCAAGAGGTTGTTGTTAATTTTATGAGAGAAATGACAGACATACCTCAATGATATATGTATCCTCTTTCGTAACAATATTGGCAAGAAGGGCTCCATTTTCTTCGTAATTCACATTAGCAACAGCACTGGTATCACCTGTACAAAACAAACAGAACTTCTGATTCTAAACATGTTTATCTAACAAGGTTCTGTTTTCATGGACTTTCAACAAAGAAAGTAATCATACATGTATGTAAGACCTGTGCATTTAAAAATGCATTGATCTAATATCTAGGTGTTCTCTGTCTCAACGTTTGGTGTATAGTTGTTTTTAAGCCACACTAACACTGAATAATTTTGTAAGACTTTTGGTTGGAAACAGTGAAACAAAAGTCCTGCAAACGAACCAGCCAGACAGCCTCCTTAGAGTTCTAGCCCGACCCCTTTGTGCAACTCCAATCACACAGCAATGAGGGGTGAATAACCAGTAAAAACAAGTGAATGAAGTATTGCCATGCAATACAAAGTCCCCTACTGGAAGGCACCTAATTTTTTCTACTGCAGTATAACATAATGAACTGATATCTGTCAATGATGTATAAACAATATTGTACTACATATACAATATGTTATAACATTATAACAACACACTTGGATTAAAATGTGCATATATAAAAACCCAGGTAGAGATAGGTCAAAATACACCAAAAAATTGGATGTAACAGCATGCTGTACCACAAAAAAGTGGTCTCGATTTTCTCTACCGCCAGTAATAAAAAGTTACAATAAAATCTTTTTATAGTAAAAAAAAAGGGGACGTAATTCTAAATACAAGGGTGCCTCAGGTGGTGAACATTTGGTCCAAGTTACATCAAAATCCCTCCATGCATGAAGAAAAATGTTCCGTACAAAGTCATTCTTGAATTTGACCTTTGACCTCTAAATATGACCTTGACCTTAGACCTAGGACCTGGTTCTTGCGCATGACATGTTGTCTCATCCAGGGAATATTTGGGCCAACTGATATCTAAATCCTCTTTGCATGAACAAAGTAATAGCCCGGGACGGGAAAAAAAATCCTCTGACCTTTGATCTAAAAGTGTGACCTTGACCTTTAAGCTGGGGTACTGGGTGTTGCGCATGACACGTCGTCTCATCATGGAAACATTTGTGCCAAGAAATATTAAAATCCCTTCAGGGATGGCAAGATTATGGACGGGACGGGAAAAAAAAAACTCTGTTGACCTTTGACCCCCAATTGTGACCTTGACCTTTGAGCTGGGGGTCTGGGATTTGCGCATGACACGTCGTCTCATCATGGGAAACACTTGTGCTAAGTAATATTAAAATCCCTTAATAATGTCAGAGTTTGGACCGGACACGAAACAGACCCTGTCATCTATGTTAACATTTGACTGCTAAGTGTGACCTTAAACCTTGAGCTAGGGGTCTGAAAGTTGTGCATGACACATCCCTATTATGAGGTACATTTGTGCCAAGTAATATTAAAAATCCCTTCATAGATGGGAGAGTTATGGACCGACGGGAAAAAAAGCCTTGTTGACCTTTGACCTCCAATTGTGACCTTGACCTTTAAGCAAAGGGGTCCAGTTTTTGCGCATGACACGTCGTCTCCTCATGGGAACATTTGTGCCAAGTAATATTAAAATCTCTTCATGGATGGGAAGTTATGGACCGGACAGGAAAAAAGCCCTGTTGACCTTGACCTCCAATGTGACCTTGACCTTTGAGCTGGGGGTCCGGATTTTGCACACGACACATCATCTCATCATGGGGAACATTTGTGCCAAGTAATACTAAAATCCCTTCAAGGATGGGAGAGTTGTGGACCGGACAGGAAAAAGCCCTGTTAAACCTTGACCTCCTATTGTGACCTTGACCTTTGAGCTAGGTCTGGGTTTTGCGCATGACACGTCGTCTCACATGGGGAACATTGGCCAAGTAATATTAAAACCCTTCAGGGATGACAGAGTTATGGCCCGGGACACGAAATTGCGGACGGACGGAATGACGGAATGACGGAAAAGAGCATTCCTATAGTCCCCAAAACTGGTTTTCAACCAGTAGGGGACTAATAACCATGGAAGCCAGTGAGGCCCCACTAAGGGATATACAACACCAATCCCTGCAACTTTCTATGGATATGTTAATGATAAAGTCTAGAACGGTCTCTCACAAATATCTAACAGTTTGTAGCTACAAAAGCATAAAGGACTGCTAAAAATTTACTCTTGAAACATAAACTCTAAAAAGAGCCACATGAAATGTGAAACAGACACCAAAACTTGAACTGAAATTATCGGCACAATTCAATGAGGTTTTGACCTCACAACCAGCTGTTACCTTAAAAAGTTGAGACCTTTTTCAGCAACCCAACCTGTATCATTTTTAAATGATAACAAAACAAAGAACTTACCTGCTAGATTACCAGTTAAGAGTGAGCCTCTGTTTATATGGAAGGGATGTGATATACCGTTCCCTCCGACAATGGATGCTTTAAAACCATAAGACAGTATATTGGATGGTTTCAGGTACAGGTGAAACTCTCTGCAAAAAAAAAAGAACATTGCAGTATTGTGTCAATTAACAAGAACTTTCCATAAGTCAGCACTTTAAACTGTGCCAAAAATATTATATATATATATTTTTTATCACAGTCCGTTTTTGCACTGAAACAGAGTTATGGCATTCAAATGACAGCTCTATTATAAGACCTGACTCCAGCAATTCATGCGAACACTGATAGTTTTCTGTCTAGGCTGGGATATTTTAATCCTAGAATAACTCAAGCTTTCTTTCTTAACCCTTTGTGACTTCAAGCAATTGTTGTTTTGCTGTTGTTGTAAAAAACTTACCTTGGTAATGATTATAACTTTCATAAAATACTTTAACAAAATTTCTAAGTTGAAAAAAGCTAGTAATCTAAAATAATTTTAACCAAGAGTTATCTAACTTTAAAGGATGCTTTGCGTGAAGCTGAAATCCAAAATTATGTAGCTGTAGCTTGACAGTGATTCACAACATAGTTTTCAAGTTGACAAGGTCAATAATTGCTACCATATACAACCAAGACTTCTCTGGAATTATTAGTTTAGTAGATTATGATAACTAGGAACATTTGTGTGAAGTTTCAGACTTCAGCAGCTTGATAACTGCACATGAAACTTGAACCAAATTTTCTAAGGTGAAAAAAGCCCTTAATTCCCACTTATTAAACCAAGAGTTATGTAACATGGTTACTTCAGTAGGTTTGGTGACCAGGAAGCACTGTGTGAAGTTTCAGTCCAATATTGGTAGGTGTAGGAAAAAACAACTTGAAAATTGCACATGAAACTGGACCAACATTTTTTTCAGATGAAAACAGCCATTACTTCCCACAAAATTAAACCAAGAATTATCTAACTTGGTTATTTCAGTGGACTTGATGACTACTGACAAAGGTCTCATATGACACCAGTACCAGGTTTTTCCAGGAAGCAGACTTAAGAGTGGTTCCAATAAGCTAAAAGCTTTCATCACAATTGAGCTAAAACAATTAGTATAAACTATACACTAACAAAGGTCAAAAAAGGTTTTAAGCGGGTGTTAAGTGCTGTGTGGCGGCCGTAAAAAGTCGCCCCGACTTCATCTCAGTATTGTTATATTTTCTGGTCCTTTGGGATCATTGATTTCAACTCATTTAGATTTGAAGATTGAATACTGCTTAAGCCGGTGCTAGAGGGCGTGAGCAGTGTTGCATTTTCTATTACTGCTCATGAACACTCTAAATCAAACAGAGTGTGCAATTTTCACTGTTTGCCTTGTTCTCGGTGCTTCCGAGGGATCTACTTTCCTGATTTTATTTCATTTACATTAATTTCACAAGACATATTTCAGGGTTTTTTCTTTCTGATTTGGGAACATAGCCTATACCCCCAACATTGGGAATTTTGACGCATAAATGTTTTCCCAAAATGGAAATATTATCCCAAAAATAGTAAGGATATTTTAAGTACTTTTTTCATACACTGTTTCACATTTACAACCTCTTTAACATACTGCCATTACAAAATTGTCCATAATTTGGTCAATGTTTGTGCAATTTTGAAAGAAATTTTTTTTCAGAATGTAGATGGGAATTTTGCACTTATTTTGGGAAAAATACATACTTTTTGGGATTGGGAATATAGCCCAATAACGGCTATGAAAACTGCCGAAAAAAAACCCTGTATTTAACCGTGTTATTTCTAAAGGTTTCATGAAAAAGAGTATGAATTTACCTCTTTCATTTCAGAATTGAGCCAAAATGGTTCTAAATGAACTCTATGCAAACACATTTAATAACTTTATGACTTGAAAGTCTTGTGTGAAATTCAATCTTTCTGAGATATGCAATGCATGGAAAACTCGAATAGTTGTGTTACATATTGATCATTAGGCCAAAATTAAAAATATGTTTGTTTGCTGTCTCCCTACCTACCCACTTAAAATGCTGCGCCCCGAAAGTTTTTATTGGACAATGTTGGTCAAATTTTTTTTAAGTTGCGATATGACAAGTACCGCATATATTTCAAGTAAGCAAAATAATAAGTAAGAAAGTTTAAATTGTATTATTTAATTTCATCCTTTTATACAACATAGACAGAAGAAATATTCTGTAAGAAAAGATCATATATCTACTGGTAAAAGTATAATCCCCCCACCGGAAAAAAACAAAAAACAAGGAGCTGCGTTCAATAAACGCTTGATGCCCCCAGTGGGATCCTTGTCGGTAGATTTTGCACCTAAGTCCAAAACGAGGTCAAGGTCAAAGTCAAACTGAGGTCAGGTGATGTTTGAAGATGAGGAATGGTCACAGTTTACATCTGTATTAGTATCAATTCATTCTTGTAAGGGTATTGATGCTAGACAAAACGGGCCCATTTTGGTAACCAAGAATGGCCCATATAAAGCAACCTAAGTCCAAAATGAGATCAAGGTCAAACTGAGGTCAGGTGATGTCTGAAGATGAGGAATGGTCACATGTTACATCTGCATTAGTATCAAGTCATTCAAGTAAGGGGTATTGATGCTAGACGAAACAGTCCCATTTGGTTAACCTTGTACGGACGGACGGATGAACGAACGGAAGGACAATCACTATATGCCTCCCGCATCAGTAGATCAGTAGAAAAAGAATTGCCTACCTACCTACCCAACTTTAAAAAGTAGGGTCGGGAGACAGCAAACAAAGACATTTTTAAACGTGGCCTTATTAAGCATCTCGGCATAACATTTCTAATTTAAATGATTAAAAAATTAGTATCTCAACTAAAAGAAAGTCTTAAACTGCCATTATAATACCTTCCAAGTGTTGTGACCTTCACCTCTGTAATGTGTGAAGAGCTGTAAGGATCTGGATCTATTGACCTTTTGACCCTGTGTGTAAAATCTGTTGTCTTCAGAGTTTCAAAATATCTTAATCTGTCTTGGATATTTCCAGCCACTGAAATATAAAAACATACTTTTTTCTCTAAATATAGTACATGTACATACAGGTATTTTTGACATGAAAGTTACTGAATTTAGGCGTACCAGCATATTGAATCAATATGGAACAACTTGGTATATTACACTTAGTTACCTCAATGTAACAAGCATTTATTATTCATAGTCTCTCAATTATTCAGCAAAGCCTTGCTTAAGATAATTCCGATGCCCAGATGAAAATTTTCTCTGTTATGTTCAATTTGATCTGAACCTTGATTTTCCAATGTTTCATGTTGCTGTTAGCTAGATGTTTGCATAATATTTTCTGGAATGATTTAAAGTAATAGACCGCAAGCAAGTTCGGGAAAATTACAATTTTGATGTATATTTTGGTATTAAAGGAAAATCCTACAACCTAGATTTTAATGAAACTACTCACAGCAGTTTTCTTTAATTACATTCAAATAAAACATATAGATCTGTACAGTTACGTGTAATTTTGAGACACTTGCCAAAGATTAAATACAGAACAACATCAAAGGCAGATGTTACAACAGTATTTGGAATAATGAATAACACTTTTAATGTTACATCATATAGAATGTTGACAGTTCTGTCAGTTTATACAAGAACTGTTATTTATTCAAAGCATGGTTGAAGTGTCTATATACCAGACAGTCCAGACTCCAGGTTTTACTCTAGGTTATCCGGATTTCCAGTGCAGTAAGACAGAGCATTCATGTAGAACATTCACATTTTAATTTTAGAGGTATGAAGAAAATGAGTAGAATATCACAGCTTCACCTAAGATAGTTGGATAATCAATAGGGAAGAAAGGACAGAGGAAGTAATTAAACAAAATAGCAAAAGATCAACAGCCAGGAACCAGGCACCACTAAAACGTTATGGTTCAGGTATAGATGGTATCTGGCCCAGCAGATCTGATGAATATTGTGAACATCTGTGTTTATATTCCATCAGTTAAAAGTCTGATTCAAATATATTCAATTTGCTTAAACTTTGTTTATAGCATAAATACTGCTGTAACATCTGTAGATTCAAAATGCATTTTCATGTAAGGTTTCATCACAATCTATCCAAACATAATAATAACAGCATGAAAAGGAAATTTAGCACTATAAAGACACTAATTCCTGACTTAAAATGATCATTAAAACAGGCTCGATGCTGTATAGGCCAATCCCTGTAAGGCAGCCGGCTCTGATTACAAAATGGTTGTGTCTACAGCCATATTCACATTTTTACATGATAATCATATTATAATATATACAATAATCTTGCTTTCGTTACTGTTTGAATACAGCTCACTAAATGTTAAGTCTGTGATTAGTATGTGTTGTATGATTGTACAGTCTTTGTGGCAACGTATTTATATTATGTATTGTCTATGTTTGTTTTATGTGTATATTTCATTCATACTTAATAAGTGTATTAATTAGTGGAACAAGATTTTGTTGGATTATTTACTGACTGTGTCACTCACTTTGTAATGAATTGGATAATGACACATAATGGCCACTTAAACTATCTGTCCATCTGTCTGTCCCTCATTCACAGACTATGCTACCATCACATTTTGACATAAATGCAAAAATCCTCAATTTAAAAATTGATGTCTGCCAATTGGTTCATAACCATTACTATAATAAACATTAAACTGGTGTGTGTCTAATTTTATGTGTCAATTTTAAAAGGTGTTGATTAAATATTAGTAAGTGCTACTCAAACTAAAGGAATTCATTTTCTGAGAATTATCACCTGACTTGAACTAATTCAGAACATTAAAAATTATGAATGATGAGGAATTTGAGTAATTAATTATTAATTCAATATTTCTGTAAATATATATGCTCTTACAGTGTTTGAGAAAAGCTGGACCTAAACAAAAATTTTAACCAAGAAACTCAAATTTTCTAAGTACAAAAAGGGCCATAATTTTAACAAAATGCATATCAGAGTTATGGTTCTTGGCCTACATAGTCCCCTAATGATGATAAACAAGTGTGCAAAGTTTCAAAGCTGTAGCTCTTACAGTGTTTGAGAGAAGGTGTACCTAAACAAAAATTTTAACCAACGCTGACAATCAAAATGATGAAAAATTACTCCTAGATTTTTTTTTTCAAAACTCAGACGAGCTAAAAATGTAACCTTTGTCCTCGTACCTGGCTTTCTAAAAGATGTCCTTTATGTGATATGCAAGCTGTCCAAAGTTTTCCAAGATATTTCCTTTTAAAAGATCATTTGTTTATGATTATATTATAATTAATGACGCCTTCAGAATTCAAGAACTTCCTTGAAGTCTTTTATCCAGGAAGACCTTTAGATTGATACATAATTATGTTTAATAATAAATTAATTGGTTCTTAAGGTAGTTCTGCACGTTTGATAAACCGGAAGGGATGGCGTAACGTCGTTTATCCGGAAAAGGTAGAATAAAGTCTGGATTTGGCGGACAGAAATGAAAATTATTTTATAAATAAATGGCAACCCGCGACTAAATTTATTACAATGACACTGATACTATCTTCCTAAAGTTAAAATATGATATTAAAACATCTGACACGTTAAATACCGTATATTTCCGGCCATATGTCGACTTCGGCCATAAGACGAGAGCCTACTCTGGATAAAAAAATCTTAGATTTTCAACTTGCCCCAACCATAAGTCGACTCGAGGGATGGATAGTTCTAGCATTTTAACAACTGCTATGGCACAAAATACTGTGAAAAAAATGTTTCTAGCAAGTTACCGCTTAATTTTGCTCACGATTTTGTTACATTTCCGCGATAAATTATTAGTGCTGTAATAGTGTTAAAGTATTCTATTAGTTTTACAGTAAAGGCATATATAATTAAACAAACAAAAATAAAAAATAAAATTTTCCTTTATTTTATTTCATTTTATGACCAATAAATGTGTTTATAACGATAGTCAAAAATTTGCTAATTACCGTACAAACAAGCATTAAAATACGCGATTTATCTAGCACCATTAATAAGCGTGAAAAATTACTAAGTGAAAAAAATCAATAATCAGACACAATGAACAAAATTATAGATTTGTAGTTCTACCTACGTTTCAGTGGTTTATCCATCAGTCATTAAAATCCATCAGACTCACTAACATAATCACTATCAAGTATTCTCTATCAGTAATGACACTAAATCACAGGGATTAAGACCCTCTTTGTCCACTTTCATAAATTAATGATCCATTTAGTTAAAAAAAAATATATGTGTAGTAAAACACCTAAATTGGGAATTTTTTAATTGCATGATTAATGTACTACTAATAATTTTTAAGCAATATCTATGTTAAAATATAGTAAAGTTATCAATATTTATTCATTGAGAACAACAAAAAAATTAACAAGCAAATCATGTATCAGTATCTGACAAAGCTTGCAATACATAGACATTCACAATAGACATGATTTAGTCTTGTGCTTGATGATCACTTAAAATTGTTATCTGAATCTGTCATGCAGATTCCAGTCAATGACGCCAAGTTTTTTCCCATCATTTTGGGAATATGACCCACACCCCTTGAATTTGGAATTTTCGCATCATTTTGGCAAAAATTGCAATGTTTAAAACAAGACATATTAAAACGTCATATATGAACACAGTTAATGGTTTTTATGTTTAATGAATCTGACACGTGGCATGACCATTCAATTTAAGATCGACTATACTTGTTACAAGTCAATATCACCGCTTTCATGTTTTTGAAATAATCAACAATGTCTGTTATCTGTGCTGGTGAAAGCGACTGGTGACATTGTTTGTGAACACATATTCACACATTGTCATTTTATGTTCTAATATATATTTTTCGACAAATGTAACAATTTTACATGTTTTCTTAACTTACATTCTGGCACCCATTTCATGACAGAGAGGCTCAGTTATTCATTCTTGTATTACGTTGTATGTTTTTATGAATTTATTATGCACGTTTCAACAGTGACTTCAGTTATTTAAGACGAGCAGTTCACCTAACCTTTGTTCCTGGGAAGCATTTGATAATATTGTATATTTATATAAAAAGCCCGCCCGCTTAGCTCAGTAGGTAGAGTGTTGGTCTATGGATCGCGGGGTCGTGAGTTTGATCCCCGGACGGGGCGTATGTTGTCCGTGACTATTTAATAAACGACATTGTGTCTGAAATCATTAGTCCTCCACCACTGACTCATGTGGGGAAGTTGGCAGTTACTTGCGGAGAACAGGTATGTACTGGTACAGAATCCAGGAACACTGGAAACGGCGTTAAACCCAAAACAAACTGTTTAAATAAAAGGTCAACTGTCTTTGTTTTCTGGTTTTTCAATCTTTTTTACGTAGTACTTTGAATTATGCAACATTGCTGGCGAGTGCATCTGTATCAAAGAGACGCATGCAGAAAGACATCACCCTGATGACCTGGATATATACAGCGAACGGCGATTATTAAACATATCCAATAGCAGCATTATTTGTACACATTTTACATCAAACTTTCAAAGTTTTTTGTACATACTGAATGTAAATTTAAAACAAGAGCCCCGCCAAGCAGGGCAATATACGCCCGAAGGGTTACATCAGAGGATGGGAGCAAAATTTGACTGTTGAAGCCCAAAGGACAGGAACAACAAAAAGAAGAAATTCAAAAAAAACCAAAAACTTCTAAGTCCAAAAAAGAAATTCTTACCAGGTAAAGTAATGTCAAAATACATCTCAAAATTGGATGTACCATCCATGTTGTACCCAGAAAAGTGGTCTTGGTTTTTCCCTAAGGCCAATAATAAAAAAGTTTCAAAAAAAGCTATTTATATTAATAAAAAGGGAAGTAATTCATAAAAAAATTATTGTAAGAGAACAGAAAAGGGATCTGCCAAATAAAAACAAGAGCACTGCAATGCAGAGCAGTATGCACAAAGCAAAGACATATATGACCTTTGACCCCTAAGTGTGACCTTGACCTTGAAGCGAGTCATCCAAAACATGCGCTATGCACATCACTTTAGTGTGGTGAACATTTGTGCCAATTTTCTTTGAAATCCTTCAAGCAGTTCAAGAGTTACAGAGCGGACACAGCAAAGTCATATATGACCTTTCACTCCTAAGTGTGACCTTGACCTTGAAGCTAGTCAACCAAAACAAGCGCTCTGCAGGTTGTCTCAGTGTGGTGAACATTTGTGCCAAGTTTCTTCGAAATCCTTCAAGCAGTTCAAGAGTTACAGAGCCGACACAAAACATACACATATGACCTTTGAACCTTAAGTGTGACCTTAACCTTGAAGTGAGACATCCAAAACATGCCCTCTGCAAGTCGTCTTAGTGTGGTGAATTTTTGTGTCAAGTTTCTTTGAAATCCTTCAAGGGGTTCAAGAGTTACAGAGCGGACACAAAATTGCTTACGGATGGACGGACACCGGGGGTATAACATAATACGTCCCTTCGGGCGTATAAAAAAGGAAGTGGCTACTCTTACGGTCCCATAGGAATAGCCTCGTAAGAATAGTGAAAAACCCGCAGGTGTCTTTCTTTTGTGAAAATTTTTAGATATTTTTTCCAACTTTCTGTTGAGAATTTTAGACATAAAATTAGGACAAAAAAGTCTATTTTTCATTTGGACTGGAGTCGAACAAAATCAACCCGAAAGAAAAACACAACATTAATTTGCATCTATTTGATATACATAATTATAGGGATTTTTCTAAAGCTCTAAAAAGAGCAGTGTGCTGCTAAAAAGGGGCAGGGTGCATTTTGCGCATTGCGCACCTTTGTCTACAAAAATCAAAAGGTATATTTCCATGGTTTTTGGTCAAAAATGTCTATTTTGTAAGTTACTACATTGTATATTTGGTTGTGCAATACAATCTTTATGCAGAACTTAACATTTTATGGTATTTCTAAACAAAAAAACTTGCAAGACAAAAATAATGAAATTAATGAATGCAATCATAACATTGTGTACACTACGGTAGCGCCTTCATACTGTCGCACTGACCTGTGTACTTTCGCTTGGGGCATTATGGGTAAGAACTATTTTCAACATGGAGTCGTAAACAAGGAAGTGAAAGTATGCTTTGCATTTTTAGTTGAATATTCACCATTGTTGTTTCCAGAGAATGATTAATTCTAGTGTATCCATTCTAGTATCATTTGAAATGATGAATTTAACATGTTTAAGTTATCTGCAGTTGTTCAAATCGATTCATACATGAAAAATGGCATCGTTTATCTTGTTTACCTGCAAAATTGTACATGTATATTTCTGTACAGCTTTTTGTTTGTTTGTTTTGGGTTTAACGCCGTTTTTCAACAGTATTTCAGTCATGTTACGGCGGGCAGTTAACCTAACCAGTGTTTCTGATTTCTGTACCAGTACAAACCTGTTCTCCACAAGTAACTGCAAAATTCCCCACATGAATGAGAGGTGGAGGACTAATTATTTCAGACACAAATATTGTTTATCAAATAGTTGCAAAGAACATTAGCCCCGGATCGAACTCTCGATCCGTAGATCTACGCACTACCTACTGAGCTGTACATGTACATCATTTCATTAAACGAATGTACAAAAGTATTGAATGCACCATTTCCAAATTCAGTATAAGTATAAATTGAAATAATGTCAGTCATACATTTTTTTTATTTTTTGCAGGACTAGTTTCCAAAGTATCAGTTTGATGTAGTCCAGTAAGGCTAAATGTACAGTCTAGTCAGAAATGGTCCAGACCTAAAAGGCTAAATACCAGACCTAAACGGCTAATTACCAAATGCACACTTTGTTTTCTTGTATTGTACTCTTGTTTTGTTAATTGATATTTTTTCTTGAATAAACAGTTGATAATTAGTACGAGTTTATTTGATATCGGAATAGTAAAAATCATATTCAATAAGATTTCTCAGCTTGCTTCAAAATTGTAAAAAATCTCAGAATTTATTTCTCGGTGAGGACAGTCGGTGACAGGTAGCTCAGTTGGTTAGAGCACCCCAGACATAGAAGTACGATGTCATGGGGAGGTCTCAGGTTCGAATCCTAACCTGGCACTTGTCCACCTTATTACCTCCAATTATGTCAATTTACACTTCCAAATTTTAACACATAAATCTTCAATTCTTCATGTATGTACATTTGATCTTATAATATTTTTCATACCACAGCACATTTAGAAAGTGTTTAAAGCATTTTGCCATGGAAAACTTAAGAGATTGATGCTTTAATTTATTGTTATAAATTTTGTTGTTGAGCACAATATCCTATTAACTTTGATATAATGTTACAGTTTAGATGAAACGGTAGGTATATACTAATGTAACATTTAGATTTTTTCAACTGAGAAACAGGCATGTCCCATGTTTTATAACTGCAGGTCAACAGGTAATACAAACTAGGACATTTTTGTTTTATTTAGTAAAAGTTGACTTTAGATGAATACTGCAGACCAAGATACTAGTAACAGTATATTACATATTTGTAAAGGTCACTATATATAATCCTTGTATATTTCTCAATCTGCTGCATGAGCTGTCATGAAGTTGTAGTGATAGAAATAATGGAATCTTTTGAAACTAAGTCACATTGTTATTTTTGTATCAGAATGAATTACCGTATTTTCCTGTATTAACGCCCCCGGGGGCGTTACATTTTCCAAAGAGGGGGCATTTATTTGAGGTAAAAAAATAAAAAATGAAAATTTTTACAAAACTTAAAAACATCGTTCAAACTAGCTATAAAGTGTTTCTGTGTTGTTTAATCCCCCTAAAACGTAATTATTTGGCATCCAATTTAATGCAGTGTGTCGTGTGTCTTTTATGCATTTAAATACGGTACCTCGTGTATTCCATGTCTGGCTTTTTGACACGCTCGCGACACTACACATTACGTCATGACCCAAACAGCTGTATACTCCGATAATATTTTCCTTAGTACATGCGGGTAGCTAAAAGTGCAATACACAATGTCAATGGTTTGACACGCTGCTGTGCCTGCTTTTAAATCAAAAGTTCTTAAAACTGCCAAAGAAAAGGGTATATCGTAAACACATTGCTGCAAGTTTGTTTGAAGTCGGCAGGAAGCGTGTGCGCGAGTGGTGTAAAAACAAATCAAAAATGTATTTACCGTTTAATTTTCTGTTACGTACCGTACTTAGTACAAATGTTTTGGCTTTACGGTACATGGACTGTTTAAAAGTGTGTTTAATTTTTAATACATTGGACTTTAGTACTGTAAATTACTTATTATGTGGACTTATAAAAATGAGGTAGGTGATTTTTTCCCGTTCTTGTTGACTTTTTTTCCCTCCAAAATGGGTGGGGGGCGTTAATTAGCGGGGGGCCTTAATTCGGGAAAATACGGTATGAATAAAATCCATTTCAGAAGAAAGGGACTTGATTTAACAAATTGCTTTGTGTTTTAAATGGTATGGTTGACATAATATTTACTAAAAAATTTGGTTGGAAGATGTAAAAAAGATGGAAAGAATTTTTGGTCAAATATTGGAAATTAAACCTACTTTCTGAGAGAAGAATGAACTAAATATTTTACAACTAGCCTGGGAAATAGAATTTTTGTGTGAAATACTATCAAATTAAAACATTGAACAGAATCTAGAAACAATTTAAACATCTTTTATTGACTGTATATATATACACATTGTTAACATTCTAGTTATTATTTTCATTTAAGTTACAAGTGTATTACCCTTCAACCTTTTACTGATCTGATAAAATGTTATAATGTGTGTACCAGAAATAATATTAATAATCATTAGTAATATTGCAGGACTTCTTACATAAATATCTGGTCCATAGTTTGTGTTTTATGACATGTCTAATATCTGAGAATAATAGTTAATATTAATGTCTAAAGTCTTGTAATATACCACTTATTGAATGGCTTGCCAGTCATGACGTAGCCTTTTTTTTACTATTGACCAGCAAATACTTCCATTAATAATTATATTGTATTGAAGTTGTCTGTGCTTAGGATTTTATATGTTTACCTGAAGTGTATTTGTTTGATATGTTCCCCATGTTTAGTAGGCCTGTTAATTAATAAAAAATAGACTGAAAAATAGTGTGTATGAACTTTAATATATGTACAAATAAAACTGGAATTTACAAAGGTGGTTGTTTTTCACTCATGATAGTGGTGTTGAAAACTGAAATCCTGTCAGTATTACATTGTCCATGATTCATACAAACAACAAGTACTTTTTAGCATTTCCAGTTAGTACTAGCAGAGAAATTGTTCTCTCTTTGGTCTAACTGTCAGTGGTGCACCAAATGAAGGACTAGACTATCAGAACTGCAATATGTAAACTTAGAGAAAGTGTTTGGTTATTAACACTTTGAACAGAATATGATATACATGTACATTGACATGGGGTGCCAGCTGGTATATCAGGCCACACAGTATTCCTTCTTGATGACATGACTTAAGCACTCAATTTGTGCATCATTTAGACGTTTAGGACATTGATCTTATGATATCTAAGTCTCCCGATCCATATTTAATATACCATAATTGCGTTGCAATACTACAGTATAGGAAAGTGAAAGTAGATTTTCCTTTTTGTCAAAAAATAATTCTATGACATGAGTCAAAGAAAGATAAGGGTTTAAAAAGTTTAAGTAATCACAATTACACAAATTTCTTGTAATAACATGCAAAAATAAGTAGATTCTGAAAATTTATCGTCCTCCCCTGGACTATGTTTTAGTGTATGTACAATCATCCAAAATCGGCTAGTTATCAGTTCCTAATATAGAGGTTAGACGGAATGTGTGACGTCACGCTCTATGTATAGAATGGCAATCATAAAACAAACAGTATTTATGTATTGATGATAAGCATGTTATATAAACAAATAGGAATAATTTTTTTTTTCATTCAAATTCATTGCAAGTTTCTTCTAGTGCAAATCTGAATACATTTTCAATAAATGTCATTATACATTCATCATATTACTGAACGTACCATTGACACTCTGTAAAATGCGCAGATTTTTGACCCCCGGGACCACCCCCGAATGGTGAGTGCATTATATATATGGGTATAGAAGATTTTCCAACTTCAAAATAAGTTTATTTATGATTTTCGCCATTTCAGTAAAGGGAAACTACTCTCCGTGCTGTCTATGCTAAAATCTAAGATTGCCGTTACGTTATGTTTCGTAAAAGTTTGAGTGTGTATGTTTTGTGTGTGTGTGTTTTGTTTTTTCTTGAACAATTCTAATTCCATATAAATTTAATATTATTTTGATGAAAGAAATATAAAAACAATTATAGATAACTGATATTATGATACTAATTAAAGATTGAGTATTATCTTCAACCAAGATCTAACTGTGAACAACAAAACTGACACGAGGTGTCACGCTAATTGCCGATAATTACTGACTTGTTCTAAATTATGTGTTTTTTTTACCCTTTTTATTCTGTTTTCCAGTTTGCTTTGATTGCAGACCTCTCTAATTGTTATTTGTTAGGCTTCAGTTGGTCATCGTCTTTTATCATTTTAATTACTTTTTCTCTGCATACACGCCTCGGGCAAATACACAGCACCCATGTGTAGTTGGCGAGTGTCATATCTGCATATCGACTGACAGTTTTTTTGGGACGTCTGCTATTTTCAGGGTTGGCATTAAAGCGGGAAATACTCATATTTCCCAGGACGGCGGGAAATAAAGGGAATTCCCGGGAAATACTGGTAATTCCTGGGCAATACTGGGAAATATGATTCAGACCAATATATTTTATTCTTTAGATAAGCTATACCCCTAAAATATTTTCATAATCGCTTCTTACCAATCCATTTGTGTTAACATAATCATTAAGGTGAGAAGTCAGTAACAATACACTCATTAGTTGGACACTCATTAGTTGGTAGGGATCAGTAACAATAATACACTATGCCTCAGGCACTGATGTTGACCAAATCACATGCTACAAACAACTTAATAGCACCTGTTTACATTATTTCAGTAAATCATTACAAAATTCAGTTTATTTCTCTGAACTTTTAACTAGCTATAATAAATGTTCCTATAATGTGTACTGCTTGTTTTTTTTCACATATATATTTTCTTGACAACCCAGCCATTGTTGACATCTATACATTTTTTAATTATCATTTTGAATACAGAGTAATATGTCTGAAGATTTGTGACACCTGCTGTTATAACTCGATCATTCTTACACTTATTCTCTTTTACAGCTTATCATACTTTTTATGTTGATGCTGTTTACTACTGTTATCATAGTTGGTTGTAAACGTAGTCTTGCTGACTCAAAGTAAATATTTTAGTCTTATGGTCATTTTAACTGAAAGAAGAAATCCAAGAAAACATGATATTCATCCCTTCAAATACACAGCTTTTGTTCCGACATAATTTTATCATTATAGTGAAAATGAAGCCTATTGGTTCTGCATGAATGTTTTTAGATATCATTGAGTCTTATGATGGTTGAACTATGTAAAATTGAAAGTACATTTCTCAACAGTGAGCTATGTTATATGTATAAAAGTGTATACATGTGCTTAGTACTTTTATGTATTTTTCTCATGCAAGTGTTCATTTAAATATTAATTATCACTTAGATATTTGATGTTTTTGTCACAAAAAAGCAGAATTTTCTTTGAATTTGGAGTCATTTTTGCAGTATTTCCCACTTTTTTCCAGTATTTCCCACTTTGGGCAGAAGGGCGGCGCTAAAAAGGGCAGAGCGCAGCACTCTGCTATTCTGCTCTAGAAAAATCCTTATATGCCTGTTTCTCGTTGATTCGAGCTTTCTCATCGATTCAAGCCCTTGTATTTTAGTAAAAGTCATGCTCATGTAGCATGTTCTTCCATCAGAAATTTGTGTCATTAACATTTTAAAATGCCTTGAAAAAAATTAGTCATGAAACCACTGAAAAATTGCGTAAATACCTGTTTTAATATTTTGCATCAAAAATTGCTTTTTTCAAAAGAAAATTACATAGTGGGTAATATTGTGAGCCCAAATTTCAAATTAAAAGCATCCTGAGCATATTTCAACTGTTGTAAGGAGTGAACAAGAAGTCAATCTTGATAGATATTTGCTTTATGGAAATAGAATATGCAAACATTAACACTTGATGACCTTCCAAATAAAGGGCTCAAATCGATGAGAAAGCTTTAAAATGATGGAAGTGTCTAGGGGTACGGATCCGTACCTCTAGAATCTGATTTTAGAGGTACGGATCCGTACCTCTAGACAAGCCTATAAGGGGTTTTCTAGGGGTACAGACCTCCGTTTTTCTAGAGATTAAGGGTCATTTACATTTCAAATTTTGTTGCGAATGAAATAACAAATAACATTTCATCAGAATTCACCTTAAACTTGGATCTAAATGGTTTACAGATACTAACATTCATCCGATTTGTTACAATTTCTTTCGGAACGTAAATAACAGAGGGACACCAAATAAATCACGATCGAGGATTCGAACTGGCAGGAAAACAAGATATAAAGATTAAACAAAATAATGTTAAATATGCTGGGGAAAAAACTATTTTTAATTGATAATTAACCCTTAGTGTATTCATGTTTTTCACACATTTGGTAGCCGTTAGGAGATACATGAAACGTTTTCACAAACAGTTTCTTTTACTTAATGCCGCTTAATTGATTATTAAACAATCAGTTCCGTGCCGATTATCATTATACCTTGTTAAATAACAAAATAAATTGATGCATATGATCATGCCTAATTTATTTTTTTGCTGAATTTCAAATAGAATTCATTTAAGGGATAGATTCATTCATTAATCTAGCTGTTATCAACAGGTTATTTGACAACAAACTAATCGGCACAGAAAAGTGTATCTGTAAACCAATTAGATCCAAGTTTTAAGTGAAGACTGGTTACGACTTATTTGTTATTTCATTTTCTACAAAAAATTAAGATATAAATAACTCTAAATCTCTAGAAAAAGGAGGTCCGTATCCCTAGAAAACCCCTAACAGGCTTGTCTAGAGGTAGGGATCCGTACCCCTAGACACTTCCTAAAATGATGTGGAGTTTGACCTCCTTCAGTCTTGTGCAAAAAGTACATGTAAAAGATGGTAACATTGTAATTCTTATTGCCCATTGTTAAATGCAAATATTTTTGTAACAAAAAAACAAAAATTATTCAATTGAACAGGATTACAAAAATATGCACAACCCTATAAGATTTAAGAGGCTCGAATCAAGGAGAAAGCAGCATACACATGTATTTAGATTACAATATACGGACTAAAGGTTAGGATTAAATTCAACATAGGTTTCATAGTGAACATTCAATGCACAAGTACACTCATTATCAATGTCGTAGAATTAATACCAACCACAGGTAAAACCGTGGGTGGGGTACAGTGTATAAATTAACCATCCAATTCAACTCACCTGTCGATATAAACAGAAAATTAACGAAATGCAAAACAATAACAGCAACTTCCATTTTTACAGACATTAACTGTCACATTATTCATTCAATTTACTCATTAATTCCTAATTTTAGTGCTGTTCTCATCAAAACACGGAAGAAAATACATGTTTGTAACGATAATAGTAAAAGTTTTCCGAATATTTTGGAATTCCTAGACTGGTAATTAAATATTTTCCGATAGGTCTAAAGTGCGAAAAAAAGGTTCTTTTCACGAAAATAGGAAATGGTTACGAAAATAAGCCATATTTTCTTTATTTTATGTCCAAATTGACCTTATTTTATATTACTGTATTAATCCTACAAATACACTCTTACAAACGCAAAATAAATGATCTTGCATGGATAATGATGAAATAGATAACTTTAATCTTTATTACTCTAATGGCCATATAAACTTTATAACTGCGAAATTAAGCTATAAATGATATATTTTGCTCCTATTTTAACTTTAATGTACATACTTAAATACGAAAAATAAATAATTTTGTATCAGTAATAATGTAATAAACAGCACAGTTTTGTTCACTCTGCGTCAAATGTGGTAACGAAAATAATTTTATAATTGCGAAAATAATAAAATCTGTAATGAGAACCATCGGAAACATAAGCCATACATTGCTAATTTTTCGATTTCTAGCCCAAAGTTAGACTGGCTCCCGTCCCTATGTTTGTTCTTATTTACATATA
The DNA here is from genome assembly GCF_021730395.1 of Mercenaria mercenaria. Lineage (NCBI taxonomy): Eukaryota > Metazoa > Mollusca > Bivalvia > Venerida > Veneridae > Mercenaria > Mercenaria mercenaria. The sequence continues at coordinate 34,036,658 of NC_069378.1, read as the reverse complement.
TCAGTTTTCTTCATTAAGAGGGAAGTAACTCCAGAAGGTTGTTTCTACATTGAGATTTTTTATTGCCCCTGGCTCTGAACATATTGATAGGGTTCTCAGTAGTTAACAGTTTACAGGGGCAATCTAGGGTTACACTGGCCAACTTTCACCAGGCTGTATGGTTCAGCCATCAGCTAAAATTGTGCTATTTTAGAGGCCTAAAATTTTCTTACAAAATGTTTCCAGTATTTTTATAAAAATAACCATGCAGCCAGGGAGCCAGGCTAGCCCAAAGTATGTATAGACTTTCTTTTATACAAATGAGGTTTGCCTCGGTCTTACAGTACACTCTCTCACAATCTAAGAATATATTTCTAATTAACACGTTAAAAAACGCTTTTGAATTTTAAATGGAAAGAATTAGTAAAACCAACTACAAGTAATTATCATGCGTTTCATAATACTAGTATATTATCTGTCAGTAAGTAAGTTTCAAAGCCGTCTTGAGAAATATAGCAATATTTTCCCACTTTATATGTTATGTATTCTTTGGTCTTACGAACTGAAGGTCAGTGCCTTTATGTACATCAAATAGTGCTTTTCTTGTTTGACCACAAAGATGTATAAGTTTAGTGATTTTGCTAAATCTATATCAAAACTATTATATTTAATATTATGAAATTTAGCATTATTGAAATAAAATGAAGGTGTATTTCTACATTTCTCCTTCAGAAAAAAACTACCCCTTTCGTTTTTTTTTATAAATTAAAGGTCCATAACTTACAATAAAAAATCAGTTTTTACGGATACAGCCAATTGAAAATCAGATTCAGATTCTGAAAAATCGCCATATAATCAGCAGCATAAAGCAATAGGAACAAGAAGTAGAAACATTTTTAAGCTTTATATTTTACGAGCCTTAAGTACCTATTTCTCCGTATAGTCAATACGACAGAAAAAATTTGTTGCCGAGGCGGCCTGGAATCTTTTCCCGGTTCCAACATTATATTTTTTTCATGATTTCGTATGTTTTTAAGAACAAAAACTCATGTTCTCATGTTCATAATATATCCAAACTTCAATTTAAAGAAAGATCAATTTTATCTGGAGTCCAGTCTCTTTTAAACTCTAGAACCCTATGTCTTAATATAGATTTTCAATCAGTAGTAACAAATTTTTGATAAATCACTGACTCCTGTGTTGTTATATGATCACGTGGGCATACTTAATCACTTAGATTTTCAATGGAACTGTCTCAAATCCTTGAAGTTATTTTTTAGAAATCCATTGATTAGGAATCTTTACATTTAAATTGGAAAGAGCAAATGCTTCCCTCATTTGTAAGAGAGATGGCAGGTCCAAATTCAGCATCTACTTTCATAAGCCTATATTCCTTAAATTTGTATTTTGCAAACCCCTGGATCATATATCTGGAGCACAGCAAAGATCCACACATTGCAAAGTAAGCCAACCACAAACAGGCTGCTTTATATATCCATCAACAAGTTCATTTCAACAAGATGAAATACATCATAAATTTTGTTGGGTAAAAATTGGGGAGTGTATTTAAAAAGGGGGGGGGGGGGGGGGGGGGGAGTGGGGGGGGGGTGTGAAATGTGTGTGTGTGTGTGTGTGTGTGTGAACGAACGTGTGGTTGGGGGGGGGGGGGAGGAAAGGGAAGGATGAAGGTATGTAATACCACCAACAAACAAAAATTGAAAATAAAATAAAGAACAATATATAGCCCTAGCCTTTTTGAAAAAGTAAACAACAACCAAAAAGAAAAAAGATAAAACCAGGATGAAGGTGCTCATAATACTTTCTTCATATTTTGCAAATACTGTATAGTTTTATTGAAAGGTTTTGTCGCAAGTTTTTTTTTAGTTTGTAGATGTCTCAAAGATGGATAAAATAAATACATATATTAAATAGATTTTTTCCCAATATAATGGTATTTTACATGTTTCGTAAGAAAAGAGAAATCTTAGTTGGACGTTACGTCTGCCTTTTGAACAGGTGGAAATCTACTCTCTAAAATCATGTTTGTTTAGTTCTACCCATTGTTTTCTCGTTTAGTAATTGAGGACCGTATGCTGTGTTTCATGGAATTGCATTATGTATCATTGAAGGTTCCATGTACACCGCACTGTGAACATATCTTTTGATATATCTCTTTTTTTGGTACTTGTAACACGTGCATACCAAAGACGTGTAAAATGGTACTAGTAGCTCCCTTGCTTGGAGCTCAGCATTTAAAGGGAAACTGGCTTTCTCTTCTCTCATACTCTCGTGGCGATGGATTCCATCAGGAATGAGATGTCGAGAGTGATTAATATAAGTTTTAGAACTTGCTTCACAATCGAACTAAATTAAATTAGTATAAACTAAATGTTTAATTCTGCTCAATTCAGGGCCAGAAGACATGGACGGTAGCATGCATTTCCACTATCATTCTTAAATAGGCTCGATCAAACATAGCTTGCAAAAAAAAATCAGTTTTGTCTGGTTGGATGACCCGCAGAGTTTCCATTTTTCCATACTTAATGCAGTTTCTAAAGCTGACCGGGTCACATTTATTTCGACATTTGTCTTCTGTCTTGTTTCGTCCTGTTAAGGCATATGGTGTGTATACATTGTATATATATTTGGTACTTTGTTTTTGTAATTATTTACAAGAGCAATTTTGCATTTTACATATCCAGTCATTTGCTACCAGTGCACTGTGATCTGTTATGGATTCACTTGGTGGGATAATTCTTATCTACATGGTCCTGTATCTGGAATTATTTGAAGATAAAGAGTGAGTATTTTTGCACTATTATTCTCACCGATGATACTTTGCTATTGACTGTTCCAAGGCGGTGTTCCATTGTGCTCATCACGTTTTCGTTGCCTTTACTTTGTCTAACAATTTATGGTATTATTTTAACTGTGGACCATACGCCGCTTTTCATGGAATTACACGCTAGTATATCATTGAAGGTTCCGTGTGCCTCGCCGTATGAACACATCTGCGGATGTCTCAAATTTGTTTTTTTTGTAATTGTAGCATGTGTAAATGTTCAGCTCACCCGGGCTAGAGGGCGAGGACGGTAACATGCATTTCCACTACCGTCAATTAACAGGCTCATTCAACCCGAGGCTGCAACATTTACGTTTTTGTCGTGTTGAGCGACCTGTGGAGTTTCCACTTTTTCTATATCTTATTCATGTAGACAGCCATTCTGGTATGTAGTTTCAGTTTGAAGGGGTCTGCATTCTTGGAACTTGGCTTTTTCTTCTGAATATTTATCCCTGGGTTTTGCCTACATGCTTTAAAAAGATTTTGATTTTGAAAACACCCATCAGATTGATCGCTTTTAATTCCGTATCAGAATGGATGTTTATTAAATCAATTAATTTAACCTGAATGTTCTAATCATAATACTTTATTTTTCAAGGACAAAAGTTTGTTACTCAAAAACTTCATATTTTCGTTTTCTTTAAATTGAAATAATAAAAGCCTAGCTTAAACTTTGGAAATTTAAACCACAGTGTTTTGAGCACTGTTGCGCTGTTGAATGAACGAAAGTGAGATTATTTTTAGCAAATTGGTAGCTATGGATATAATTAAATTTATGCTCTTCATGTTCGAGAATATGGACACTTATTATATTGTACTGTTCCCTTTAAGTTGTATAATAAAAATCCATAGCCCCATTTTTAAACAGTTTTGATACTACCCGCTTCATATTGTATTTCACAATCCGCCATCCAATCAGCATGGCAAAAATTATCATTCTGTGTCAGTCTAAAATGCTCAATACCGTAAATATCTGCTTGGCAATTGCTGTTCCAAACAAATTGTACGCAAAAATAAGAAGTCAAAATACACATAACAAGTCAAAATATACCCACTTAGGAGAGTCAAAATGTACACATGTTTTATATTACAATTCAAACTGCCATGTAACTATGTATCATTAATTTATAAATAATTATATAAATAGATAAATAAAACATTTTGAAAGGAAAAAATATAAATAACTTACTTAACTTACACACCTTTAGTAGGCCAAACAAAAATGCTACCTGTAGATTCAACATGCTTTGTTTAGGGGGTTTGCGGGTGTCCGACCACAGCTGATGGTTCAGAATGCCTCATGAGGGCCCCGTGCCAAGTTTGAGGTAACCTCATGGGTTTAATCTCACCCAACTATTTCACGTGTATTTTGATAATATATATTCCTGTATCCGCATGCATACCGCTGACACGTTATTATATATTGTAATTTATTTTTTTGCGGTATTTGCATTGTCAATTAATGACCTATTTTTTGCCAATTGCTGACGTATTTTTCCATAGTATGAGCAGTTGTATCGTTTTATAATTGATACACTGGTATAGGATTCGAAGATTTTACCATAAAAACAATATCCTGACGCAAAAGCGCTTTCGACCCGAAGATCTTCTTCAGTTGCTATAAAATCTAAATCCTACGTTAGTAGAATCTTATGGATTTGTATTAATATTTGTATTCAATTTTCATTTAAAATTATTAATCAATATATTACGTGGATTCACGTTAGATTTTATTAAAGCCTGTTATTATGTTAATGCTCTGTCAGGGTAGGTTCCTGAATATCCAGGTGAAACAAAGTGTCAGCCAACTAACAAAAGTAACATAAGGCAATTACACGGGTGGTATACTGGGAATACGCCAAAAAGGGGTTGCGCGACTTCCGGCGCTGGTGTTGCGCATCAATATATACAAAATCGAGGTAGATGGATTTTTGTTTTAGTAAATAATGACACATTTACGAGTGCTTTCGAAAAAAAGCAAAACGCTTTTCGACACAAAAATGAATAAAGATCATATGTGTGAAATACCAACTTATTAATTTAAGAATCAGCTCTGTTATCACGAAAACTCTGCTGGCTCGAGCCGTCAAAAAAGCATGGAATCATGAAAAATGCAAATTTCCTAGCTCTTGTGCCTTCTTTCTGGAAATGTAACGCTTCCAATGATCAAACACGTGTAAAACAGTCATGAATATTACATACTCTTGAATGAAATGTTGCTTTTCGGGGAAAGATTGGCAAAAATAATCGGGAATGGGGTTGCGCCCCGGGAATGGAATTGTGCGTTTACATTATATATATTATGATGTATACGAGCAAATCCATTCCCGGTGCGCAACCTCATTCCCGATGATTTTTTTGTCAATTATGTCCCCGTAAGCAGGATTTGAAGCAAATAATTTTGATATTCGTTACTTTATAACAGTTAAGTTATCATAAAAAGCATCAGATGTCCTCAGATTAGGCATATGAGGTCAGAAACTTCCATTTTTGTTGATTTCATACTTTTTTCACGCTTCGTGTCGCCTGAGTTTTTGTGATAATGGAGCCGAATCATAAATTACAAACCAGATATTTTACACATATGATGTATTACTATATTTGTGTCGAATAGCATTTTGCTTTTTTCGAGAAAATTTATTCTTGTCTCATACTAAGCAAAATCATAACTTCACATACCTCAATTTCGTCTTTTTTTACGCGCAACACCAGCACCGGACGTTGCGCAACCCATTTTAAACGTATTCCCGGCGGGAATTGGATTGCGCGTTTACCACCCGTGTATTACTGTTACAGTACTGATTTTCAATTGAGCTATCCCTTTTTGAACTGGAAGTGTGAAAGTGTGAAAATTAGTTTTACAAGACATAAATTGTGTATGGTGTGAAAAGTATACTCTGCTTGACTGCGGAACGTTACTGACCTCCCAAAGTCCATCCTATTTTATGACTAATATATGTGTATAATTCATGATGATATGCATGTTACTTGTTTTGTTATGTATGTCGGTAAATAGCTATACATAGCTAATGTTTTCCTGTTTACATATATGCACCGACTTAAAATAAAATTTGTATTGTATTGTATTGTATTGTAAAAGTAAGTCACGACTTTTTGCAGATGACACTTTTGTCTATCTGACGGTTAAATCCTCCCTTGATTCCCAATCCCTACAAAATGATCTCCAATCCATAGAAGCCCGGGAAAAAGATAAGTGTGAGGTACTGAGGATTACTCGAAAGAAAAAGCCTAAAATCTACAATTATACACTCCATAATATAGCACTAAAACTACAGAAGCTGCTAAATACCTGAGCGTCACACTAAATAAAGATCTCAGTCGGTCAAAACACATTGATAACATTACATCGAAAGCAAATAACTCACTTAGATTCATCAAAAGAAATGTCAAAACAAACAACTGAAAAGTAAAAGAAACAGCTTACAATACCTATGTCCGCCCATACTGTTCCTCTATATGGCACCCTTGGCAAAAATCCCTCGCATACAAAATTGAACGAGTACAACGATCCGCAGCTCGATACGTATATAACAACTAGTGTCACCCAAATGCTTGAAGATCTCAACTGGCAATCCCTTGAACAACGCTGTATCAAACATTCTCTTACCATATATATATATATTTTTAAAATAAAGTACAGTCATATTGCAGTTGACCATAACCACCTCACACCTACATGGAACCTGAACTACTTGATCCCACGATCTCATACGCAATACCGTTCTAACTCCTTTCTTTCCAAGAACAATTCGTTCCTGAAATGGTCTTTCCTACACATATGGTCCAGCCCCAGTTTGATTCTATTCACTTAGAGGCTGGCAACTGTAACCGTCTAATCTATATCTATGTTTTAAATCTTAGTAATTTTAGTTCTCTTTAACTTTTCACTTTTAACAGTCTGTCCCAGACAAGCACCTCCCAGTTATAATCAGAATTGATTGTTGATTAGTACACAGTAGATGTAGATGGATGCTAGTCAAAACGTCAAATTTAGGTCTAATAAATCTTTTTTTTTGTATTATAAATACATAATCCATAAGTATCAAATTTAAAAGATAATTATAATATTTATGAATTAATTAAAACTTTAAAAAGAATATTATAAATAATACAAAAACCTACTAGAAGGTGTTTTGACCAAATTCTAAACTAAATGGGAGACATTTTGACCAAAATAGGGATGATTTGACTAGGAGGTGTTTTGACTTGGGGACTTGATACCTTACTGACATATGATTAATGAAAGGTTAAATTATTGTGTTAAAACAATTAGTTTTTACAACTCAATGTAATTGAATTAAAACCTTGTATTTATCTACTTGTTCCCATGCCGGTGTAATGAAGTATTTCGACCCCCATAGAATAATGAACCTCCGGTCATTATTCTATAGAAAAAGTGCCCCCCCCCCCACCACCCGGTCAAAGTATTATGACCTCCAGATCATAGTACTATGACTCCCCCACGTGAAGTAAACTGAACCTCACGAAGAATATTGACTCCCATAAAAAAATCGACCCCCGGTCGTTTGGTCAAATTTAGTGATAACTCATGTATCTAAGGCCTAATTGCTGCATTTTATGCCCCCACTCGAGGGAGGGGGCATATAGATTTGCCCTTGTCCGTCCGTCCGTCCGTCCTTCCGTTTGACCATTAGCCCCAGATTCCATCACTTGACACAGAAATCAGAGCATTCTGCAACGGGAAAAGGGATTCTATTTCTAGACGCTGTATCTTGGTGTATACATTTTTTTCAGGAAAATAACAATTCACAATACGTTCACAAAACACACCAGTGTCAATAATCTCTGCAAACTTCGGTATGAAGTAATTCTTCAGAAGAAAACTGCACAAGAAACTGCTAGCATAGAATTTAGTATTAATAGAAGTTGCAATACTTAGCAGTGGCAGTAAAGTACGGTAGCGGCAACAATAGAAAGTAGTAGTAGTAGTAGGCTAGTAGTAGTGGCAGTGGTAGTGGCAGTTGCAGTAGCAGCAGCAGCAGCAGCAGCAGCAGAGGAATAAGTGACAGCAACAACAGCAGCAGGAGAAGAAGAGGTAGATGTACAAGAAGTACATGTAGTAATAGCAATAGAAGCAGCGGCACCAGTAGGTAGTAGTACAATCAAAATGTTAACTATTGGCAATGGAGGGTATTAGAGTTATAGATCTAGTAAAATTGTCCATAAGGTTTGGTGGGGATCACTTTTTAATAGATATTATCGTCGAAAGTCTTTTTAGGAGCCGGTGTTTTACACGGAAAGAGTAACTTTTTTAAATAGAATAATGTCCGGGAATCGATATTGTATGAGAGTTCGAATGTAGTAATTTCGGCAGTGAGTATTTTAGATCTACATGGAAGGAGTCACTTTTTCTGTAGAATAATAACCGGGGTCGTTATTCTAAGAGATTCGAAGGGAATCATCTTTAGGGAGTCAGTATTTTACTTGGAGGGGTCAGTTTTTCTATAGAATAATGACTGGGGGTGTCGTTATTCTATAGAGTTTTCAAAGGGAGTCAATATTTTACAGGAAAGGAGTCACATTTTCTATAGAATAATGACCGGGGGGTCGTTATTCTATGGGGGTCAAAATACTTCATTACACCGGCTTTAAAGATATTTTCAAAGTGGCTACAATTTGACTTTTCTAGGTAAATTTTGACCAGATGAAGCTTAAAAGAAGTGGGTATATTTTTGGTATTTTTTGGTACATTTTGCTTTGGGTATGAGCGATGTCGGTCTTCCGGATATTTAATCGAAACGGAGTTTTCGTCCATACCAGGTCATTCCGCACTTTATTTTTTACATTGTTGTACAATTACAATTCCAGGTAACCAGACAAAAACCGCGGGAATGACTGTCATTTTGAAACTTGGGTCCATTGGGAGACAATATTCTTTCATGAATTTTCATTCAGATCTGATGAGACTTTCAATTTTGATAATATATTAATGTTCAAGCTTTCCTGACTTTTTTTGGTTCCCGGTTATCTCGCTATGTCAGTTGCCACTTTTACTGTTACATTCTGTTGGTTTATTTGAGTAACAAAAAGGTCCATTACAGCTACAGAGTCCTAGACTGACTCCTATTTACATGTATGTTTCATTGACTTTTATAATCATTTTTAGCCAGAATATAAGTATATGGAGAGTTATCCTACTTGACCCAAAGGGGTCTGACAAATGTGGGTCACATTAACAAATACAGTATGGCATGCAATAAATAGTCCCAAGCCACTGGGGACAAAAACATGGGTCACTGCATATATTAGTCAGAATAATTCGAAGATTGTCATACACCCAAAGGGACGTATTATGTTATATCCCCGGTGTCCGTCTGTCTGTCCGTCTGTTAGCAATTTCGTGTCCGCTCTGTAACTCTTGAACCCCATGAAGGATTTCAAAGAAACTTGACACAAATGTTCACCACACTGAGACGATGTGCAGAGCGCATGTTTTGGATGTCTCACTTAGAGGTCAAGGTCACACTTAGGGTTCAAAGGTCATATGAGTGTGTTTCGTGTCTGCTCTGTAACTTGAACTGCTTGAAGGATTTCGAAGAAACTTAGCACAAATGTTCACCACACTGAAGCACAAATGTTCACCACACTGAGACGACATGCAGAGGGCTTATTTTGGATGACTAGCTTCAAGATCAAGGTCACACTTAGGAGTCGAAAGGTCATATATGACTTTGCTGTGTCTGCTGTCTAACTCTTGAACTGCTTGAAAGATTTCAAAGAAATTTGTCACAAAATTAATGTTCACCACACTGAGGCAACGTGCAGGGCGCATGTATTACATTTTATCAACAATAAAATTATTTAATTATTAGAATGAAACGCTCTTTTCTATTGGTCCTTGTTTTCACATGACATCATGCTGGTGATTTCCTTAACTCTTTTCTGATTGGTTAGTTTTGTACTTGTTTACAAATTACTACGCACTATAGTTACGAACTTTTTTCTCACCAAATATCTTCACAGTTGTCGACACGTCGTTGTAGCAGTCGGTTCTTGAAATTGTTATATTCACCGAGGGTTCTTTACTGTGGCCCGCCATTAGAAAATAGTTTATAAAAAGTTTGGAGATTATTTACATCAATCATGTAAAAGAAGTGCAAGAGGTTTCATACAGGATTATTTGGACAATTAGACGGTGTATACATGTGTTTGTGTGGCTGTTTGCCTTCTGTGAACTTTATTTTATACTTTGTACGGAATCATGGCGGAGAATAGACGTTCTGAGAGACCAAAAGCTGATATGAACTACAGACATTTACACGAATATGGTAAAGGGTCTCCGTTGAAAATTGTAGAACTCCATCGGAGCCCAGGAAGATGCCATCGAACGCTCGCTAGATGAAAATTATCCTGCGTCTGGTGACCATGAGCAAAGCGATATTTCCGGTACTGTTTCATTTTCACTTTTGGCAGAAGAAGAAGAAAAAGTAAGGCTTCAAAAAAGGTTAGCACTCCTCAAAGAGAAGGAGAAACAATTACAAAAACACAAGGAGATTGAAGACTTACGACGGGAGGTCGAAGAGAAGGAAAAATCCGTGTCAAAACTAGAGAAACATTTGAGCCCCGGTAGAAGTCGGGCTTCGACTAGTACGACTACGAGTGACGATATACAGACTGAGCAGGAGAAAAGACGAAACATAAAAGAGGCCATACGTCGTCCGAAACAAAGAAACAGAGTTACACAAAGGACAAAGGTAGGGAACATTTCACTATAGACACTTTGAGAAATATCCGGGTCTTAAAAAACGAGCCAAAAAGGAACTCAAAAAATTAGGAGTGATAGACAATGACTCTGACAGTAGTTCTGAATCTTCCACAGATGATTCAGATACTGACTCCAGTTCTAGTTCTAGTGATTCAAGTAGTACTTCATCTCATTCTAGTTCTGATAATGCAAAGAAAAAGCAGAAGAAAAAGAGTAAAAAGAAAAAATCTGGAATCAAATCAAAGTCGTCAGATTCTGTTAAGAATAAACAACAGTATCCACAAGCTCACTTACGATTTGATTTTGTTAGTCGTAGCATTGAATTTAATAAGTTAGAAATGAATTTATTTGTAGCCGGTGAATTAGAAATAATTTCTAGTGCAAAAATTTCAAAAAAAGAAAGAAATGGTAGATTAGAATTTTTAAAGCGTCTCATGTATTTGAGCAGTGCCTATGAGTTTTCAGTTATCAGAACTTTGTATGCGGCGGTCTTAAGGGAAATAGAACTGGGTCATAAAAAATGGGATAGTGAATTTCATTACGTAGAAAATGCTGTTTTGTCAAGATATAGGACTAAATTTAGATCTACAGATTCTTCAAGTTCAAGTAAGGTCAAGACTTCAGTAGGCAGTAGTTCTGATACTGAAAATTTATGGTTCTGCTCCAAATTTCAAAGGAATAAATGTGATCACAAAATGTCGCATATGTTAACTCATAAAGGGAAAATGAGACTTGCTAAACATATTTGTGCAACCTGCTGGCAGACAGATCATAAAGAGCTGAACCATCCAGAATGTTCTTCGGCCTGTCCACATTCCTCTGCCTGACATGCGCACTCACCTAAACCTATTGACAGCATAGTAGACACTTTTCTTCCTAAATATTGGTCACGAGCCCTAGAAAAAGGAGCCTTTAATTTTAAGAACAATTCAGATAGTAAAACTTGCTTCACAAAACACCATCATCGTTGCAGAATTTGTAAGCAGTTAAAAAATTCATTGGTGTATGACACACTAGAAAAATTAGAAATACATAAAATAGTTCAAGATTCTGGAAAATATAATTTTGAAAAATGTAAAATTCCTGTCAACACTAAAGTTAACACAGATTACATGAAACGCATGTTATATGATTATAAAGATAAATCAGTTTGTGAATTTACTGAAATACGGCTTTCCAATAGGTTATTTGGGCCCCAAGTCTCAGTCTGACCAAATTAAAGTTAAAAATCATAAAGGAGCCAGAGAATTCCCAGAACAGATGATAAAGTATTTGGTTTAAAGAAGCTTCTCATAAAGCCATCATAGGTCCTTTTAAAGAAAACCCTTTTGAAGAAGACATTCATATTTCTCACTCAACACAGTACAAAGTCAGATCCTTCTCAACGTAGAGTGATTTTAGATCTTAGTTTCCCAAAGGATGGTTCAGCTATTAATGATTATATAAGTAAAGATAGTTATTTGAATGAGGAAGTTCAACTTATATTCCCTAAAATAGATGATTTCATTTCCTTAATCAAAAATAAAGGTCAAGGTTGTCTCATGTATAAGCTAGATTTAAAAGGGCTTACAGACAAATTAGTATATGTCCATCAAATTACAATTTAGTAGCATTTCATGGAAAAATCACATATTTTGTGATACTGTACTTTCAATGGGTTTGAGATCAGCAGCACATATATGTCAAAGGGTAACTAATGCCTTTGCTTATATGATGTTTAGGTTGGGATTCGCAGTTTTAAATTATTTGGATGATTTTGCAGGTGCAGAGAGAAAGGTTATTGCTCCAATAGCATTCTCAGTTTTAAGGCAAATATTCCTAAATAGTGGTATAGAAGAGGCTTTAGATAAAGCCTGTACACCATCTACAATCATGGTTTTTTTTAGGTATCTTGTTCAACAGTGAGGATATGATTATGCAGGTCACTCCTGAGAAATTAGTTGAAATTAAAATTATGATTAAAGAATGGTTACACAAGAAAAGTTCTACATTAAAAGAGATACAGAAGCTATTAGGGAAGTTAAATTTTGTAGGGGCTTGTGTACGCTCAAGTAGGATATTTATTAACAGAATTTTGAATTGGCTTAGAGAATGTTATCAGCTAAAGGGTAAATATTTCCCAATACCACAGGAGGTTAAAAAAGATCTAGTATGGTGGGAGAAATTTCTTCCCCTATTATAATGGCATCTCTTTAATTGATTATGGAGAGTGGTCAAAGGCTGACGAGGTTTTTTCTTCAGATAGTTGTCTTTCCAGTTGTGGTGGTGTTTTTGGCTCTCATTTTTTTCATTGTGAGTATCCCAAATTCATATTAGAATTGGGAATACATATCAGTGGACTAGAACTGTTAGCAGTAATAGTGTGTTTAAAACTATGGTGTTCGAATTTGAAAGGTAAAAAAGTAGTCATTTTTTGTGATAATATGGCAGCTTGCATAGTTGTAAATACAGGCAAAGCAAAGTGTCAATTTTTGCAAAGATGCTTACGGGAAATTTGTTTCTTAGCTTCTATAAACGAATTTCAGTTGAAAGCATGTCACATTGAAGGTACGAAAAACCGTTTATCAGATTGTTTGTCTAGGTGGCATTTAGATCAGTCCTTTCAAGACGAATTCTACAAACTAACAGTTCATTCAGGGCCTTTAAGTGAAACAAAGGTTAATGAGGACAGTTTCAGATTTTCCCATGATTGGTAACATAGGAGCTGTTTCATTTTGTTTTCAGAGTTACAGTCATTGAGAAAGGACTTGAAAATGACTACAGCTTCAGCCTTTGCTCAAGGTACTAATAAGAATTTGAGAATTCAGTGGGAGACCTTTTTAATTTTTTGTTTGTTTTTTAATCTTACGTTCTTGCGGCATCTACTGTCACTTTACAGTTATATGCACAGTTTTTAAGTAGAACTTTTAAATCAGTTGACAGCATACGCAATTATATTGCTGGAGTAAAGACTTTACATTTCATATTAGGAATGGAGATATCACATGTAAATACGTATTTACTAAATCTATCTTTAAAAGGCTTGACTAGATTAAAGCAACATACTGTTAAACGTGCAAAACCAGTCACCATTAAAATATTGACAGATTATATGGTATTTTTAATTTTAGTGAGCCAGCAGATACAGTGTATTGGTGTTTGTTTTTATTTGCATTTTTTCTGGTAGCTAGGAAATCTAATTTAGTACCTACTTCAAAACAAGACTTAATCAGTGGGCATTTTTTACATAAAGATAGCATTGAAGTTTTTGATGATCATTTACTTGTACATTTCAACTGGTCAAAAACAATTCAGTTTGGAGAAAGAAAGGTCATATCTCCTTTATTGAAGTTGCCTTCAGTGTTATGTCCAGTTACAGCTTACAACAATTTAAAACATTTACATTTGGAGAATAAGTGGGGAGCTGTTTTTTCATTACCAGGTGGTAAATGTATCACTTACCGTCTTTTCCAACAGAAGTTTAGGGAATGTATAACCAAAATTGATTTAGACTCTTCCCAGTTTTCCACTCATTCTTTTCGTAGAGGATTTGCGACATTAGCCTTTCAACGTAATTGTGTTACCAGAACATATTCAATTATTAGGGGATTGGAAATCTGATGCCTATAAATGCTATTTGGAATTATCATGGGAAGAAAAATTGTCCATACTCAAGAATATGTTTTCCATGTAATTTCAAATTCTAGAATGGAATTCATAGCTTGTTCCCTTTCTTTTTTACAGGTTTACAAGTTATAATCCTATCTGATTCCATTGCCAAGCATGTGACAGGAATTCGCCATGCCAGTGTTAAGGCTTTTCCAGGGATAGGGATTACTCGCCTCACTGCCAGAATTAATAATGATTTATCATTAATTTCTACACCTTTCACCATAATACATGTTGGTACAAATGATATTTTAAATTATTCAGAAGGTCAGATAATGAGCGCATACAATGATTTGATCTCCTCTGTCCGTAATAACTCCAACACATATTTGGTACTTTCCAGTATTCTACCCAGGCCTTTAGATTATGATACAACTGGTCAGAAAGTGAAAGCAATTAACACTCAGTTAAAGGCATTATGTGCTGAAAGGCATTGTCAGTTTATTTCATCCTTTCGCCCTTTTTTCAAATTTGGTCAACCAGTCAGAGCTTTATTTGCAATTAGGGATGGTTTACACTTAAACTTAGAAGGCACACGTCGTCTTAGGCTTTTTTTCATCAATACAGTGGCTCACTTAATTAAGTAAAATTCAATTTTATAAAATTTGGTGATAGTCTGCCGGCTGGTTGCTACAAATGGTATTATTTTTAGAAAATTATTTAAGTTTATATATTGTGAAGTAGTGATAAGGTATCAGTCAGTTTATATAAATATTATATAACATGATTTACATGTAAGAGTTCAACCTTTCTGAGGGTGGGTTTCCTGTATTAAAGAAATTATTCTTTCTTTTACAGTTAGGTCTTTAAAGGAGGTATGTGACTCCTGAGAAGAAATTCTGAAGTGACAGTGATATTTGATACTGTGCTAAGAATTCATTTTTTAGGGGGGGTCTTCTTAAAGGAAATAAAATTCCTTTGGAGAAAAGGGGGTCCATGTTAGGAGGTAAGTTACTCCTTATGGATCTTTCTATGTGTGGTAGTAAGTGATACCATCATAGAATTGGGTCAGTTATTTGGGTTGGTATAGTTATAACAGACAAGTTGAGTACAAATTTAAGAATTCATATAATGTGTTTTTTCACATGTATATATTTACAGATCTTGAAGTGTGTTTTGATGCCAGTATCTGTAAGTTTAGAATTTAGTTTTTGTCTTGTTGATAGACATTTTTAAAAAAAAAAAAAAAAAAAATTCTTTTTTGCTTATGCTTTGCTTTCTTTGGGCTGGGAGTTGGCGTGTTAGATGCATTTGGTGCATCAAATGTGAATTGAAATTTGAATGAGCTGTTTCTTGAATTTACAGCTCTTTGTGTATTTTAAAATACTGCTATATGTGCTTGATTGTGGAAATAATATTTATTGTTCATTTTGTATTTGCTACAATATAAAGCGTGTCGTACATGATTATACATTAAATCATAATTACATAATTGAACCCGTCTTCTGTTTTCGGCTTAATGAGAATAATTTATTACATTTTATCAACAATAAAATTATTTAATTATTAGAATGAAACGCTCTTTTCTATTGGTCCTTGTTTTCACATGACATCATGCTGGTGATTTCCTTAACTCTTTTCTGATTGGTTAGTTTTGTACTTGTTTACAAATTACTACGCACTATAGTTACGAACTTTTTTCTCACCAAATATCTTCACAGTTGTCGACACGTCGTTGTAGCAGTCGGTTCTTGAAATTGCCACTCCCACCCACCCATATTATTTTCTTTCATTTATTTGCTTCATTATCATTTATTTTCTTCAGTACTTTTATTTGCTTCATTTGCATTTATTCGCTTCATTTTGTTACAACGCAAATTTTAGTTGCTTCATTATTTCATCTTTATTCATGTTTATTCATTATTCTTTTTTTTCCCCCATTTTTTTTTTTTTTCTTCCCATTTGTTCAGTTTGTTTGTACTGGATGACTCGCTTCAAGGTCAAGGTCATACTTAGGGGTCAAAGGTCATATATGACTTTGCTTTTTGTATACTGCTCTGCATTGAAGTGCTCTTGTTTTTATTTGGCAGAACCCTTTTTTGTTCTCTTACAATAAATTTTTTATGAATTACTTCCCTTTGTTATTACTAAAAATAGCTTATTTTGAAACTTTTTTATTATTGACCATAGTGAAAAACCGAGACCACTTTTCTGGGTACAACATGGGTGGTACATTCAATTTTTAGATGTTTTTTAAAATTACTTTACCTGGTAAGAATTGTTTTTTTTCTTTTGGATTTCTTCTTTTTGTTGTTCCTGTCCTTTTGGCTTCAGCAGTCAAGTTCTTTAAATTTTGCTCCCATCCTCTGATGTAATCTTTCGGGTGTATATTGCCCCGCTTGGCGGTGCTCTTGTTTTATATTTGTGACGGGCAATCTAAATGTCAAAACTTTGAAGGACCAAAATAATGGAGGATAAATCACAGTACACAATCGTGTAAAGTTATTGGTGTTATCGCTGGCGCATGCATATTTGTAGACACGGTAAAAGTTAATTGTGTACAGTACATACATAGGTTTAATGATTAGAAAATTTGTAATTTTGGATATTTTTGATAATTTTTACCTAAATCAATGAGGAATTTTTTGATAATTTTTACATAAATCAATGAGGAATTGAATCCCCTTTTGATACATGTATGTAAGTTTTATTTGAATTTATGGCCAATTCGTGAAATAATCTGCGTTTAAACCTATGTAGCATGTAAAAGCGTTGGCAGCGATGAAAGTTTCATTGGAAATTGCTTCAACTATTTTGGTCTTGAGTGTTTGACGTGAGTGTGGATATTGCCCATATGAAAAAATTCTCTCAATATTTCCTTGGATCGCGTCAAATAAGTTGGACTACATATATATACATATATATGACAGTTAACAGTTATATATGCAGTGAGCCGTAGCAGTGGCTTGGGACTATTTATTATGCCATATTAATTTTAAGGTGACCCGCACATGTTAGTCCAAATAATTAGGGCGTTTCGGGACAGCATGATAACTTTTGACTGTTGCTGTCTCCGTCATGTCCAAACTTAATCTGCATTATTATGTCTCCCACCACACAGTGGTGTGGGAGACGTATTGATTTTACTCCTGTCTGTGTGTCTGTCTGTGTGTCTGTCACAAAGCTTGTCCGCACTCGTCACAAAGCTTGTCCGCACTCTAAGTCGAACATTTCTCATCCGATCTTCACCAAACTTGAACAAAATGTGTGTGCCAATAAGTCCTCGGACAAGTTCGATAACTAGCCAAATCGGCCCAGGCACTTCGGAATTATGGGAGTAGTAGTAGTGAGTAGTATAGGGGTCCTTTTGGCTCCAGGAATGTGCATGCAATCTGAGTAGTATAGGAGTCCTTTTGGCTTGATGATGCACTCTAGTAGGGCAAGTTCGATAATGAGCCAAATCAGTCCAGGCACTTTGGAGTTATGGCCCTTGAAATACCGAAAATCGGCCTTTTTACTCTTGTCTGTGCTCTAATTCGAACATTTCTCACCAAACTTGAACAAAATGAGTTTGACCATAAGTCCTTGGCCAAGTTTGGTAACTAGCCAAATTGGCCCATGCACTTTGGAATTATGGCCATTGAATTACCGAAAATAGGCCTTTTTACTCTCGTCCGCGCTCTAAGTCCAACATTTCTCATCCAATCTTCACCTAACTGGAACCAAATGTTTTTGACCATAACTCCTTGGCCAGGTTCATCACCTAGCCAAATCGCCTGATGCACTCCAGAATTATGGCCCTTGACATTTTGAACGAATGATGCTTTCCCCTAAGAAGTTAATTTTTATTCAGTCTCATCGTGATTACCTCTAATTAATCCTTATTAAAGAGCCCAACCGTTCAAACTAATTAATTCATTAGTTTAAATTAAAAGCAATTTTCATAACGTCTCAAAAACAAATGACTGCTGATTAAGGAAATCTACTGTTTACATAAAAAAATTATTATGGCGTGTGCAAACAAGTATGACATCATCTCACTTTGATTATCGCCACACCTTTGATATGTCGGCATCACGGCTTTCTGGTTAGGCAATAAACATGGACATTTGTTAGAAACCAACCACATTCACAATGACATGTGTGAACTTTTATCGCATATTTTTCTCACTTCGACTTACCAAGTTCACAGTGCACTTGAATTTTATTGACGGGACTGAAAATCCCTTTCGACACATCCGGAGTCTCGGTAAGTCAAATGTTGACGTAACCGAAGTTGAATTACAAATATAAAGAAGGAAATTTGACGGGACTTGAAAATTTCTTCGACTTAAGCGGAATTTCGAGGTAGGTGAGTTTGAGATACCGAGTTTCGACTGTATATATAAAATATCAGATCATAAAATAAGCCGATAAGCCAAATGAGTAAGGCTACACACGTGTCAGACCCTTTGACTTGACCCGGTGTCCGTGTTGGCGTCCATTTCACTTCACACCTTGGTTAAAGTTTTGATGAGCTTTCACTATGTCTCTGTTATTACTTGATGGATTTACTTCAAATTTAAAATGTTATTCCTCTTCATGATCCACACCATGACCCAAGGTCCATGACATTTCATGATTTATCCCCCATTTTTGCTTAGAATTTCAGGTTAAAAGTTTTGGTGCACTTAAATTTACCTCTGTTGTTACTATATTGATTTTGTTCTAACTTAAAGAAGTAATTCCACATTATTGCTTACATCATACAAGGTCCATAACTCTGACACAAATTTTTCATGAAATATATGCCCCCATTTAACTTAGAATTTCAGATTAAAAATTTGATGCACTTTCACTCTATCTTTGTTATTACAAAATTGATTTGATCCAAACTTAAAATAGTTATTCCACATCATCACCCACGTCATGTGACACAATGGCCGTAACTCTCACACCATGAATTACCTTCCCCCTTCTTACTTACAAATTTAGGTTATTAAAAGTGTTGTTAAAAATTATGTGACACAAGGGCAAAAACTCGCACCAGTATTTCATGAATTATCCCAGTTTTTTTGTTCAGGTCAATTTGGGGCCAAAGTTCGGCCCCAGTCCCAGTGAAGATAGTTTGTTTTTTTCCCAGTTTTACATCTAAAATTCCCAGTGGAAAGTTGGAAAAAATGCCTTTAAATTCTCACAACATGACATGAAAATTAGGGTCTGAAATCCATTGTTGATGTTGACATTACAGTTTCTCAAGTAGGTTATTGAATGTTGATGTATGCACCAACAACATGATTTTTTTTCGCAGATTTTATTAGTCCCCTATTGGTGGAACACACGGGACTGTAGGTATGTTCTCCATACGTCTGTCTGCAAATGTGGATCCTGCAATTACTCAAAAAGTATTCAAGCTAGGTTCATAAATGGGTATGTGAATAGAGGGCAATATGCTCATACATGACTTACCGGTATGCTTGGTCATAGGTCAAGGTCATTATTAAAGATCAAGTAAATTATCCCTCCTATTTGTGGATTATCCTAGTGCTACACTTAATGAAACATTGTGTCAACACATGATCTATGCTTGTTGATTAAAGGTCAAGGTCACTGTTTAAGGTCGGGTAAACATTTGTTTCCATTTCATACCTTTTATATGCATTGAAGGATTTTCTTACCACTACATGCAATTGTTCCTAATGACTAGATATGTTGCATACATGACCCATGCTTGGTGGTCAGAGGTATCGATATTGAAATTAAAGTAAAAATAGTGTTTGTTCCTTAGCTTTTAAATGCCTTGAATCATTTGATATACATTCACACACATGCCTTGATATACACACACAAATGCCTTGATTCATTTTGATATACACTCACACACATGTCTTGATTCATTTTGATATACACTCACACACATGTTCTCCATAAAATGATGTGTTGCTTGCATGACCCATGCCTATCTAGCAGAGGTCAAAGTTACCATTGAAAGTTAAGTATAAAGCCTTCTGGTCAATAACTTTTGATATCATTTAAGGGTTTTATTACTACTACACAGAACCTCCAGCATTAACAATAGCTTTCTAAAGTATGACTATTGACCTAGTTAATGGCCCTATTTGACTCAGTAGTGGACTTTTAAAGCTGTACACTTAGGTTGGTTGGTCCGTCCACAAATGCTCCAGTTTCCCAGTATATGATGCCACTGTGGTTGGCTAACACTGTAGCCAACAACTACAAGGGAGGAACACTAACAAAGTTTTCCACCGGATTGCCACTGCAGTACTCGGTCACTTGTTGAATTAGTTATTCAAGGACCCCTTTAATGCAGGCAAGCATAGTTTGTGATCCTTTTGTACAATGTACTAGTTATTATCACTTTTATTTCTTTTTAAATCTTGTATCTGTGGAGAGCATCAGGGGAGGTAGCTAGTGTCATAGACTGGGATGAGCATTGTACAGAATGGGAAGACAACATTGCAACGAATCCAGTCACAGTGCAACATGTATAGAGGGAGCAACACCGGAAAGAGTCAAGTGTGGTTGCTGTAAAGAGGTATCTGCTCTTGAGAGGTTTGATATATAAGAATTTTCACAAATGGAAAAGAAAATATCTGTCTTTGGAGGAGGTATTTGCTCCTCAGAGGTGTCTTTAACACTAAATGTTATACCCTTTGAAGTCGCCTTTTGATGTATACAAGGGTCCTCTTCTGGGTTTGTCAGCCCTTTGTTGACAATTCGTGGCACAAAATACCTCCATGTGTTCTTTCCTGTGACAGAGTAGTATTCAGTGGTAACTCTAGTTTACACTTCATTTGAACAATTTCTTTAGCACTACCAGTAACTGAAAATGGATTCTGATGGAACTTCCGACGGTGATTACCATGGAGTGTAGTTGTGCTTAATATAAAAATTTTTTTGAGAACAAATATGAGTGGGAGCGTATCCACACCTCACAAGTTTAGAGGGATTCCATTATGCTCGACATCAATGGTAAATGTGTATGTCATTTTGTAGGGTGTGGTTGGTTGGGTTAGGGGATCACCATCATAAGCCCCACCAGATATTTTCCTATCTTATTACAGTTTATAGGGTCATTTTATAAAGGTCAAGGTCATTTTATATACATTACCTAATCTTTTCAGTTTTTTTTTTTTCGAAATTTGTTATTTCCTTTGACAAAGTTCTATTCCTCAATACCTCTAGTGTATACTTAATTTGAACAGTTTAATTGGTGCTTTAACTGAGAGAAAAATTTATAATTGTATTGTTTTAGATTAAACCTTTCATATTTGTTTCAAATTTCATGATAAATTTTGACACTTTTCCAATTATGCGAAGGTTTTCAAACAATAGAAAGTCCTCTGGATTGTAGATACGTTATATTAAGTTGTCGTAGCAAAATGTGTGACAAATTTGAGTCACTTATTTATGACTTGCTAAATGCTTGGCTGACCATTCGGCTTTAAATAGGCGAACAATAGTGGTTTGAAATAGCGGGGGTTTTAAATTACTTTTCAAAGTTAATGTTGTGGTCATTTGAAGTGAATGCTTTAAAATTTTGATTAGATTTGCTATATGTGGTTGTGTTTAGTAGGAAGATACAGTGACTGATATATCTAAGTTGTATATTTGTTTAAGGACAGTGTGTTTTTTGGAATTTGGTTGTAGTGGAAGATTTGTGATTACCAGAGAATAAACCAGTACAGGTAAATATTGAAAAAATATAATCAGTTTGCTAAATACTTTGAAATTGCTATAATTCATTTGGGATTAATTTTTGTGGATTCAGTGGTGTATCAATCTGTAAGATTAGGTCTCAATGAAGAGTAAAATTCTCACTAATTTTATGTCCAAAAGTGAAAATTCATGAATCCATAGTCTCACAAAATAGCCGTTTAGTCCCAGACCATGAATTTTTTTTTGCCACTAAATGGATGGTTTTCTTTTCATGAGTGTGTATTTGACATCTTTCATATTGTTGAATATGTTTAGAGTGTGTGAAGATTCGATATGGGAGACACTTCAGTCTGGGAAAAGCATGGGTTGTGAACTTGTTATAATCATTCTCTGTACACTTAAGGTTCTAGATCATGGAGAGGTTAAGACAGAATAATTTGAACCATACACTCTATTTTCACATCTTTTTTGTATAATAAAAATATTTTCAAAAACAGTCATACCAGCGGTGGAGGGAAAAAAGTCCATTCATACAGATTACACAAGTAATTGGGTTTGAAATTTTGTTGTTTACAAAAGATACATTTTATACAGGACATTTATTTACTGATGTTTTCCATTGTGTTATATCTTACAATTTTTGGGGTAAACAAAGTTTCGAGACCTTGGTTTTATTTCAACTTCATGATGTTGAATGTTGTAGTTGAGAGTTGGAAACTTACAACCCAAGTTCAAATCTCTTACAGAAGTTATTTATGTCCGAAGTTTATTTTGATGCCTCGAAACATTACAGATTATGTTAAAGTACGTAATAGAAAAGAAAATGAACAATAATTGTGTATTTTTAGTTGTATACCGTGAATACTTTGTTCCATATTTCTTAAATTTTTTAGTTTGTATACACTTTTCAGACAGGGCACTAGACAACTTTTGGGGACAGGTACCCATACCCTCAGGAGGGGGAATTTTTCGACATTTTAAGACGAAAAGGGGAAGTTTAAGCCATGTATATGTAACTACTTTTCACACTTATTAATACTGTTTTCAATCATTCCTAACTGATGTGACTATATTGCAACAGTAATCTTCCTTAGAGGCACTATATAATATTAAAAGAAAGAGTTCATATCTATTTGTGTCAAACAACCGATCATTAGGGGAATTTTTATCTGAGAAAGGGGAAAAAAACATATTATTTTAGGAGGGGAATGGTACCCATATTTGGCCTCAGAAATGGCCAAACGAGTGCCCTGTCAGATGTCTTAGTTGTATACATTTACATGCTCCAAAGTTCTTAGTTGTAGACAATAGTATGAGTTGTAGACAATACCCTGTTTCAAATGCTGAGTAATGAAGGAAGTTTTCCTGAATGGAACTTCCATAAATGTTTAAATAAATGATCGTAAACTGTTTTTATATGACAGTTCTTCCCATATTCTTGCTGACATTAGTTATTTAGGGCTGTAAATTTGTAATAAAACAGGTGTTTTACAAGATGGACAGTGGTTAGAGGTCAGTCTCAATGTCAAATGCTGGTTTATATGTTACAGAGGTTAATCTAGTGACAAAAAAACGTCTGAAGTGGTTTGGAAATAGTTTGACAAATTCTGGTGTGGATTTCTGTATATATTGCTGTGTAAAAGCATATTGTTACATTACTCTGTTGTTTATTTAACAGAATATATCATTTTAGGAGCCCTCATTCTTGTTTGTTAATTGGTTGAGTTTTAAGTCACACTAACGTAAGGTGACATCGAAAGTTGTAACCTTTAAGATGGAGAGAAATACTACAACAGGCTTTTCTACAACAGAGAATTATTTCAGGCACGAACAAGCACTTTGATAAGCACAGTTGGCAAAGTGGCCTATTAACTTCATCATATTTATAACCCATAGCCCTGTATGGTTTGCAATATTGTAAATAGAAATGCTACTCTTTTTGAAAGGATCACTCCTGTTGCATTCAGTGAAGACATCCAGGGCTGATATTCATATCTTTACTCAATGTGACCCAAGATTTTTTTTGAGCTTCAAGCTAACACTGAGTAATTGTTATATTCATAGTATATTGCATGAATTAAGTGTTTGTTTCTTTGTTTTGGGGTTTAATGCCCTTTTTCAACAGTATTTTCAGTTATGTGATGGTGGGCAGTTAACTTAACCAGTGTTCCTAGATTCCATACCAGTACAGACCTGTTCTCTGCAAGTAACTGCTATCTTCCCCACATGAATCAGAGATGGAGGACGAATGATTTCCGACACAATGCCTTTTATCAAATTGTCACAGAAAACGTACGCCTCTCCTGGGGATGGAACTCGCGATCCCATGATCCATAGATCTGCACTCTCTCGATTGAGCAAAGCGGGCCAGTTAAATTAAGTTTATCGATATAATTTAATCGTGTGTGCTCATTATTTATTATTACATAGCATTCAGTTTGGTTCATAAGTTTTGCAGATGGTCACCCATGATTTGTAAATATATGTCAAGAAAAAAAATTAAGAAGGGCGTGTCATCCCTAAAGGTTTTCAGCTCGTGTTTGAGGGTACATGGTTACTGGGTACTTGTGTTCTGCAGTGTACAGGTCAATATGACTAAGTTCAGGTCAGTACAGAACTAACATTGTGTCATTGTGATAAGGTTTGGCTATAATCCATGCCAGGATTTTAGTGGTTTACTTGGCCAACCATTCTTTGATAAATTATTTGTAGAATTCAATACACCTTGGTCAAAATTGGAGATCAGTCTTAAAATGCAGCTTTTTCATTGGTAAATTCAAAGACTCGAGATGAAAATCAACCAATTATTCATTGGAATTTTTGAACCCTCAGCCCTGGAACATTTTGAATCTTTTCCTTCATTGGTAAATATTTTTAAGCTGATGAAAACAAATAAGTTCAGTATTTTGAATTTTTTTGCAAGCAGGAAACACATCTGTTCTGCTGTTGAACAAAATCATTCCAGTTATACCCTGTGGGACTTTCATGCTTAAAATAAAGGGTTCAATATTTGTCCCTAAATTTTTACTTGAGCCGTTTATAGTCCGGTTGATACCAGTCTAGATGAAGACAGAATTAAAGAAGTATTTTTAGATAATTATGATCATGAAGAATTTTTTTTCTGTTGTGGACTGGAATCTCTCTGGATTGCATTGTACTGGTTAAAGTGTTGACTAATATTTTGCTATATGCTTAATTTTGACTAGTCTTGTTCATTAAAGGTTTTCAAAGGAATTGACCTGATTTTGGTTTTGCATTGAAGTTTCCACCATGTTAAATAAATCTCATAAATACTTCCTATGTAGAGACTATCTCTTTGAGTACATGTATAAAGATCAAGAAAAACAATTATGTAAATAATGCAAAAATCTTTTGATCTTTTAATACTGTTACTCACTAAATTTTATATTATGCTAATGAGGTGAATTAAATCAGATTGTACTGGATTTTCACACTGACCAGAGGGATTTTAAAGTCGACCAAGTTTGTTTTGCACCAGCTTTATATTAAGATTCTGTCTATATTTGCTGTCTGCTTTTAGAGGTGCTAAAATAAACATTGATTTTAACACGTCGTAAAATGTTCTATGTATCTATTGAAGGAATGTTTTTAGGATAAATACAACTGTATTGAAAGTTAAATTTAGGATAAAAAATCCAAAGTGATGATCAAAGAAAAGGTAACATATAAAGAATGCCTAGGCTAAGCAGAACAGTGACGGCCAAAGCACAGACAACATACAATGAATGCCAGTCACCTTTTTAAAAAAAATGCAAAGCTCTTTTATACAATCATAAAGTGCTATTGGATTTTTATGATAAAAATCACCTTTATGTGGGTTTATTATTTCGATTTAATGATAAAGAAAAGGAAAAAAATTGAACTATAGAAAGATATGATTATCAGTATATTTAATCCCTTTAGAAATAAGTAGAACAGTGGATAATGTGTCATTCACTCCTCCCAGGGAGGCCCGCAACTATTCCTAAAAAAGCAGTACTTTTCCAAGGGAGTGGGATCTATTTTTTCCCAGCGTATTTATGATTTTGTTTCACTCGAGCTAGAAAAGAGCAGTACAAAGTAAACTTTACCCTTACATTCTCCAAAGAAAGTAGGTACCAATTACATAAGAACTGGCGTTTTTGCCAAACTGATATAAATATGGTTCCAAATTTAAATGATTTCCGATACACTTATCTCTCACCTAAATCCCTGTATTTGTTGAGGATTTAGATAAACAGAGCTAGATCAAAGGTTTTCTAGTGTATTTACATTGATGTCTCAAAGTTCAAATCTATGTATTGATATAATAGGTAAATCCACCAATGCGTAATAACTAAACTAAAACGAATACCTAACATAAAGGGAAGTAATTCAGAAAAGGAAATCGGGATTCGGGTTATTTGTGAATATCGAGTGGATTAATTAAATTTCTAAAATGTAGGTCTAGTAATTTCCTTGTGTCAAAGACTTTGATTAAATAGGATTAACAGAAATTTGTTATCCAGCTAATTATTATTTATGAAGCTGCAAAATCGGGGCTTATTGATCAGTTTCTATTCGATACTGAAAATAGGATTTTATTCTCCTGGACTGTCGTAGGTACCAAAATTTTAAATGTAAAACTTCTTACAGATCTAATAATGTTAATGAATGTCAAATTTTTGTTTAATGTTCACAAAGAATTTTTTTTATTAAAAAGGATAGATTAAAGATATGTAAATGTTTCTCAATTTATCTGAACAAAGTTGTCTATGAATAAAATTTGCATCTTCCATCGATTTTTAACAAAGATCGGAATTTTGATTTGTAAATCAGACACTTGTAAGGGTAACGGAGTATGAATAAAAAATGATCACCGACAATAAATGCGGCTGTTCAATACCGGCTACATCACTTTAATTGGATTTTAAAGTCCCTGGAATTTGATTTTACCCTGGTTAAGCAAACAGTGATAGAAAGTTTGAGCGTTTAGTCATTTAGCGATTCAGAGGATAAAGGGATGGTTAGATTCAATCAGTTACTTTATGGAATGGATTTGAAACTAGTATCAATATTTGATCCTAAATTGTCAGGAATTTACTTAGTTTTTAAAAAAATTTGTCTGTTTTGGAAATACTGAATGTGTTTGTTTTAAATTTTGCCTTATTTGAAAAATTTGCTTAGATATTTTTTCCACACTTAATGTTTCTTTAATAATTGTTTGGTGCAAAGTTACATTTTTAGTGATGGGTAAATTCTTAGAGTATAAAACTGTTTTAAATTGGTTCGTATTCGATTTTCTTTGCAACTTGGATAAAGGCTGTTGTAAATGAACCGTGTAAATTCAGTTTTAACAGTTATAAGAAATATAATATTTCATAATTAAATCACATTTAGTTGACAAAATAATGGTTTTATTTGCAATTTAAAGAAAGATTTTTTAAAAATTAGTAAGATTCCAAGTTTGAGGAGAAATAAGTAACTGTATATGGATCAAAAAAGAAGTTCTTTTTGAATAAAGTTGGGCATATCAGTTTTATATGAAGTTGAAGAGCGATTTTATCTTTAATCACTGATAAGTTTTTTTGTCAGATTGAGCAAAATTTTAATAATAAATAGGTTGACTTTCCATTACATTTGATTACTTCATGTGTAAAATATTCATATTATTTTAAGGGTAGAGAAAGATTGTTCAGGTCTATATGTATTTTGGGGGCCTCCGTGGCCGAGTGGTTAGAGTCGTTGACTTCAAACCATTTGCCCCTCATCGATGTGGGTTCGAAACCTCATTTGGGGCGTAGAATTCTTCACGTGAGGAAGCCATCCAGCTGGCTTACGGAAGGTCGGTGGTTCTACCCAGGTGCCCGCTCGTGATGAAAGTATGCACGGAGGGGCACCTGGGGTCTTCCTCCACCATTAAAGCTGGAAAGTCGCCATATGACCTAAAATTGTGTCGGTGCGACGTTAAAACCAACAAAATAAATAAATAAATATGTATTTTACAAGATTAACAGCTACCTGGTACTTCAGTCTGTGTTAGGGGATGTTGGTAATGTAATCAGTAGGACTCAAACCTGTTGTCTGGGGAATGTTGTTCAATCTTTTGTGAAACACCCCTTGTTTGAAGCTCTGGTTATCTGGAGCATTTTGTACATCCTGTTGTTACACAGAGCAGTCTTTGTTATGCTGTGTCTCCAATCAGGATTCAAACCTGAGACGTCTGGGTAAAGAGTTAGGCTTTCTAGCTTTTTCATGACTACCATGCTTATTTTTTGTTATTTCATATATATGCCATTTTCCAAACACAATAGGATCTGTGTTTAGCATATTCTGCTTTGTTTTTCGAATCATTTATTGGCCAGGCAGGAAAAACAGATTGATCTTTTAAATAGCTTCGTTGACATCTTTTTTTAACATGAACAAAGTAAATGGCTGAATTGGATAAAACCTTATATATGGCCTTTTCTTAACATTTTCTAAGTCCATGAAAATGATACCCTAGCTAGTTTTAACAATAAGTCAAACAAAATAGTTTATTTTTCACATGGAAATTACTTAAAACTTAACTTATTTATTTATGAATGAATAGAAACAGTCAGTCTTTATTACATTATGAAAATTTTTAACATTTTTCAGGGTTTTTTTTTCTATCAGACAGCTGAAAACCTTACTGCCTGAGGACGCTAAACATAGATCCAATTTGGTATGGCCTGCTGTGACATGTTAAAAGATGCTGACATTCAATCAGGTGTAAGATTTATGACCCTATACATGTAGAAAGATCCACATATCTTCTCTCATCTGTGATTTTTGGCAGATAAATTACAGGGATGACCAGGTTATATTTTGATTTCTAAATGTTATTTGCCCCCCTCAGGTAATTTTGTGATCAGTTTAGAGAAATCTTTATATGCTTCATTAAATAAAAAATGTTAATGCAATATAAAAAAATATAAAAAAAAGTAACCATGAAGTGAGTTTGCAAAAGATGTTCTTTGATCTTTGTGGTAGTTGATGTAATTTTACATGTTGATATTGTTTAATGGAGTGATTTCATTACACAATCAGATAGATCTGTGTTCTTGCCATAACTGGAACTGAAACTTTGTGGAATATGTTTTAGAAATTTGGTCATAGAGAGGTAAGTCATTTTAGCAAAAGGAAAGAACTTTAGACATAGTTTGAATATTGTTAGACTAACGTCTTGTTCTTGTGTTTTCTACTACTGTTTTGAAATTTAAAAAACAAAAAGAGAGAAAAAATGTCTGAATCATATTGCTAGCTTTGATTTTGACCTGAAATCTATTGGTTGTGTGTGTTATGTCTGGCATAGCGGAGAGACAGAAATCTTGAGTCAGGTTGACTAGTGTTCAAGATCAAGTTGTAAGAACTTTCTGATAGGTGAAAAACATAGAGATGCAATCATAGATCAAACTATTGGTGTATTCACTGTATTGTGAGTTATGATCCATCAACTCTCAGGTTTCAAGAAATGAGTTGTCTCCCTTGAATATTGGTATATCTCAAACCTGTCATTTTAATTGTTAATATTTAACACTTTCTTGTAGTTTCTATTATTATGGAAAATTATAAGAATACCAGTTTTTCAGAAGGAGAGAAGCAGATGTGCATTTGAAGTGTAAGAGATTGCTATTGTCACAAAAGGCTTTACCAAGTTTCCTACATGGGTGGGACAAATGAGCCTTTGTGTTGTCTAGACTATTTATTGTCAGTCATAGATGCAGTGTTAAGTTATGTTGTCATCAATTATCACACATTACTAAAAGGTGCTACGATTAACATATTTATTTACACATTGACATAACCTGACATAAATATGACATAATAACACTTATCTAGGCAAACAAAGACATAGCACGTAAATTATGTCATACAAATTATCGCCTGAATAATTAACATCGAAACTATTTTATCTGCTAAGTACATTAACATTATACACAATTGGGACATTTTTAATTTCAGTTATTGTAACATTTACCTAAAAAAAAATGAAACTGTCACAATCTGGATTTTATATATGATTAGTTAATTGTTGGAAAATGCATACCATAAGAAAAACTGTGAGTAATATTAATTTATATGCTTTTTAGTTCAAGTACTTAAATTTTTTTTTAAAAACTTTAAGTAAGAACCATCTTGACCTCATTTTCAAGCTAATTCGGAGGCCTTTAATTCACTAATTGTTCACTAAATTTACTTTGCTGGAACGATGAAGCAGTTTTCAAAGTAGGAAAAGGCTTACTTTGGGCCAAATTGAATACTTAGATATGAAAATGTATAATAATTTTTCGTCTGATTGTTATTGGTGTAAAGCTGGGGCATTTTGTTTTACTGATTATTAATTATTTGTAGTATATATGGCAGAAAGCGTGGTAAGTGCCATTTGGTATATGTATGTCCAATGAATTTGATTACTTTGGTACATTCTTGCAAATCTGCCCCTAATAAAGTTGAAGAAAAAAATGAAAACTTTCTCTTTACTAGTGTACAAAATATGTTCTGTAAGGACTTGCAAGTTGCTGAAAACTTGTCACCTAAACCTGCCAAATATTAATAATTTTAATCTGATCAGGAAAAAATAAGTTGCTCTATATTATGTCATTCATTAGGATCAAAATTTAAGTCTTTATCTCATTTCAAAATGACCGTGTTTTAGGGTCAAGTAATGATATTAAGTTACGACGGGTTTATCAGTGAAACTATTTCATATTTTAGCGCATTTTAAGTGTCAAGTTTTAAACAGTGAGTACCTGATACGAAGTTTAATGGTCAGTATTTACACCATACACTGGATGATAATTGTGAAGTGTTTTAAAATATTTAGATTTTGTAATTTTCCAAAAATTAATGTTCAAATGGCATTACAGCATGCTATGGATTTAATTTCTAAGATAAACGTAAGTTTGTGACAGATACTTTTATCTTTGTGTAGTATGGGAAGAATTACGTGCTATTTACGGTGGAATGTACGAAATGTTTGTATTCTGTATTTATTCTGTACTTATTCAAATACTCATATTCTTCATAAATCATGATGTACTTAATTTGGACATTTTAGAAGAAGCGGCTCTCTCTTTCAAAAAATAGCATCGAGGATGAACTTTTGTCTTCTATAACAAAATTATTGATGTTACTTGATCAAAGTCCCACTTGTTTCTATTGATAGAAGCGCAAGTTATTGCCTTGTTTGTTTGTCAGCTTGTTTATATTTAGTTCAAATGAAGGTTTTAGCAATACTTTGGTCAGTATTTAAAATTTTTTCAAAACAATTTTTTCCTCTTGTGCGGACAACTTCCCAACAAAAAGTGATAACTTGATACACTAGTTTATGAATTTGTACACAGAAGTTAATACTTGTGTTGGCGAGAAGGGGATTTAAATTATCTTGCATTGCAAGTCTGCCGTTCATATGAAATTCATATATCATAAAGTTTAAAATCTGACATGTTTATATCAAACTTAATGGAGATTTACTTGTATTATTCTATCACTTGTATTATATGCAATGCCCCATTATGAAGACAAGGGTTGTAGTTTGTTTTGCTGCTGCCGGTCAGTGTCTGTTGCTAGAATAAGGTTTTAGTTATTAATCAATAATTGAAGGAATCTTGTACCTAATGCCTTCAAAATCACTAGCATGATGGCTGGTGATCTGACTGGTTGACCCTGTTGGTTTTGGAGGCAATGTCAAAAGTCAAGGTCACTGACCTTGAGACTGAAAACAAATTTCACCAAATAACTGAAGAATGTTTTGACCTATGGCTGCAATACTTGATAAGATGATCTCCTAGGGTCATTAGGTGACCCCAGTTGTTTTGGAATTCAGTATGTCAAAAGGTCATGGTCAGAATCTGAAATGGTGTTGTTGGAATCAGTTTAATTCAATATCTGGAGAAAGCCTGGACCTACAGCAGTGTCAGTAGATGACCCCTGATGTCTTCGGGTCATTAGGTGGACGGATAGCTCAGTGGTTTGCACTGAGGGGTTCGATCCCCGGCAGCTGCTTAGGAATTTTCAGAAACGCTTTCCAGTGTTTCCCACCCAACTAGAAGTGTACTGGTCAGGAACCCAGGCAATCCTTGCATGTATCAGTGCTATACCCTGGGCACGTTAAAGAACCAGGCTGTCTATTCGCAACGAGCTAGGCTAAGTTAGCCGGACAAGCCTGTATCTGATTTCTGATCTCTCTGTCGTGGGGGCTTTGTCTCACTCTGTCCCTCTGGTCAGATCGCTCTGTGTCTGTACTAGTAGAGGATGAATTATGCGCCCTGTGTGGCTGCATTTGAGCTATGTAAAGCGCCTTTGAATGTGAAATTGATCATGAAAAGGGCGCTATATAAATCTGGTATAATAATAATAATAATTAGTGCAAAGGTCAAGGTCACATTGTACATGATACTGAAAATAACATACATCTGGCATGCCATCATCGGAGGCAGATAGATCTATGTTTAACACACAAGACAGATTGTGTATGTAAATGATGACATCTGTGAGTTGTGGACCAGATTCTCATAAATATATCACAACTGAAGGAAGACACATTTATTTTAACTGAGTTATAAATCATATCATACTGTTCTCATAACTTACCTGAAATATTGTTAATTGCTGCCTTAAGGACTTTTAAATCTACTTAAATGATAGTGACTTTTTTAAATGCTACAATGAATGGAAAAAATGTATGTAATCTGTCACTGGTAAAAGAAAACAGCTGAAAATACATCTGCAGTATTTGTGGGGTTTTTTTGTGTGTCATGTACAATTTTATCAGTAACAATCTTTCATATCAGATAAAATGGGTGACATGAAAAATCATGCTTTTCATCTTTCACATTTTATCATGCTGATATAGGTCTTAAAAGTGTTGTTATCTTCTAAAAATCATACTATTGTTTGTGTTATGTAACAAAAATGTATGAACGAGTCTTGTGTCAAATTGTGAGTGATAACATTTTGTCTGAACCTCTGGATTAAACCTGTAACCTCTATGTTTGGCAGTCCTGTGCTGTCCACAGAGCCAAGGGGCTGAACACACCGGTATGTATTGAATGGAACAGAATTTAAGCTGAACACAAGTTGAACTGAAGGTGCAAATTTAATACAAATTGTAATGCATATTTTAAGTTGAAGATAAGATGTACCGGTAGTGCAGAATTTAATTTGAACATTAATTGTAGTGCAGAATTTAAAGTTGAAATCTGAAATTTCATGTCACAGATTAATTTTAGTTATTGCCTGTTTCTGTATTTTCAGAATTGGTATCCATGTGTGAGAAGGACCATACGAAAAACAAGTTACAGGAACAAATGAAAGCTAAAGATGTATAAGCAAAACACATACTGAGTAAATGTAAAACTTATTATATAATAAGTGATTTTAAAAGAAGTAATTTAACAAGGGAATATCCTAAGTTTTCAATTTTGAAAGACAACACTTTCGAGGTAATATTATTAATAAAAAAAAGCAAACACTATTATTTGATTTGATCTAGTAATGGGGAAAAACATTTAACCTGTGTAAAAACATTCAGTAACTTCAATGCAGTTAAATTTCGGCCGTTTTTTGTCAAACATATTATTTGACAAACACAAATGAAGTGTTTTAGCTTAACAGGAGGAAATTGCTTGAAAGATTTAATGGAAATAGAGTGTTTTGATGGTCGTGTTTTAAGTGGATATTGCGTGAATGTGTGGATTACGGTTTCAGAGGGAATAAATTTGAGTGGATTATAGCAGGAAGTTCCTGAAGATGTCTGGGATCGTAGAGAGACTGAGGTCACAGTAAGTATATTGTACAGTTCTACAATTAAAGATTGCTGACTTCTATGTCTTAATGCAAAAATGCTACATACGTACGTCAGGCAGCTGCAAACATAAGTAATCACATTTTCTCACACTCACAGTATACTGTATTTAATTCTGAACACACTGTCTAACACTTACTGTATTTAATTCTGAACACACTTTCTAACACTTAAGTATACTGTATTTAATTCTGAACACAAGTATCGAGCATTAGCAAACTGCAAACACTACAGTTGTTGGGACACACTGATCTACAGTCCTGTTTTATATGTGGTATATGCATTATTTGCACTTGCCGGCAGTTATGTGAAGAATTTGTTTTTAATTGCTGAATAGTGTCCAAAGCACTACCAGTTTACTGAATTGTTTCCAAAACTGTTTCCAGAGGTAGAGTACGTAATTAGGCCTAAAAAAAAAAAGTTGTTAAAAAGTTGTTAAAAAGTTGAAAAAAAATATTTGTTAAGGCCATAAAAACAGGGTCTGCCCACAAATTTAGGGTAGGTCGGGATACTGGAAACAATTTTTTTTTTACGCCTTATAGGACAAGGATCAGTGGAAACTATTCAAAATGCCTATATATTGAACAAGAGTATGTCCTTTCCTGCATGTCAGATGTAACATCAAATATGACATTGAGAGAATCTTTATTAAATCTCACCAATTTGAAGTTTGTTTTAAGGAAATTGCCATATAAATACTTTAAAGGAAATAATATAAGCCATCAGCTCTCTGGTTAAAACTGTCAACTTGAAATACAGAACGTCATTTATAACTAGAAATTTCTTATTAAACATTTTTTGTTTTGCTGATTGGCGTGAGTTCAACATAGTTGACAGAATGGCTGTTTGGTAATGTGGGTGTTAGCGTGTCTGTCTGACTGTCTGACTTTGTCCAAAAAATATATTTGACACAAATGGAGCAAACTTTCTTATTTTGCTTAAATTTTTCCTTCATTGAGACTTAGTGTTACATTCAAACACCAGATCCCTCTGTCAAAAGTTAAGGTCACACTAGGGCGAAAGGTCATTTTAGAGATGTTGACAGTCATTGAGGTTTTTTGTGTCCCTCCATGAGTGGTGGGGGCATATGATTTGGTCTTGTCCATGCGTCTGTGTGTTCATCTGAAGTTCTTGAAGTGCCTAGCTCAAAAAGTATTTGATACAAATTAATGAAACCTTGTACGAGTCTTTATCATGATATGAACTTGCGCACCTCCTATTTTTCGCCTGGCCCGCCTCCTATTTCCAGAGTTATGGCCCCTGAATTTTCACCTTGTGACACACCTTGTTGGTACTGTAACCTTGACTTGCATGGAGCTTGTTCTCTTAATTTGCTAAAATGTTTGAGTCATTGAGATATTGTGTCAACAAATAACAGGCCTGAAATTACTGACCTATAGTCCCTAGCATTAACATTCTAGTATTGGAGACTACAACTTCTTCGCTACCTTATTCATCAAAGTAAGAAATTTTAAACTGTATTGGACGATAATTCTACATCTATAATATAACAATTACAATGTAAACACAAAATCCGCCCACCTGGTCACTTAGTTCAGGTTTTGTTGTTTAACCACACGTGGGCATTGTTGGGGTCCTTTACAACTTAAAAATGCTTTTAGGCAATTTTCAGTTTTACCATTTATGGTGCCCTGTGTGTCAAAAGCACAATAAAAAGGTGTATAAATGAATTGTTAGTTGTTTACAGCAATTTTCTTGGTGTGAAATTCTTAATGTATCCTGAATAGATAAAAGTCTGAAGGTGGCCATTAAGGTTATGTCAAAGGGCAGTAAAGTTGAGAACATTGTTTATGAAAATATGTTAATAGATTTACTGTTTACCTCATTCTTCAGTTAAACCTGTCACGATGACTTGCCCAAATAGCAAATACCTCTCTAAAAGGGAAGATGTTTTATTTTTCAACTACACGGGTGTTTCTTGGTGAATTAACCTCTCTAAAAATTACCTTTGAACAACAGGCATATTTCAGTCTTTTCAGTGTAGTTCTTTCAGAGGTGAAAGCAGTGCTTGCACAGCAGGTAATAATTATTATACATTGGGAGTTGTAATGTATAGAGATGTATAGGGGTTCACGTATACTTCCTAACTCACGAGTAGATATAAATGGACACCTTGGAACGTCCCACAGAGGTTCAAACTCCTGGAATTGGAGGACGAATTCTAAAATGGAGGGGTTGTATGTAGTAGGGTAGACTATAAGGGTTCACTTATACTTCCTAACTCACGAGTAGATATAAATGGACACCTTGGAACGTCCCACAGAGGTTCAAACTCCTGGAATTGGAGGACGAATTCTAAAATGGAGGGGTTGTATGTAGTAGGGTAGACTATAAGGGTTCATTTATACTTCCTAACTCACGAGTAGATATAAATGGACACTTGGAACGTCCACAGAGGTTCAAACTCTGGAATTGGAGGACGAATTCTAAAATGGAGGGGTTGTATGTAGTAGGGTAGACTATAAGGGTTCACTTATACTTCCTAACTCACGAGTAGATATAAATGGACACCTTGGAACGTCCCACAGAGGTTCAAACTCCTGGAATTGGAGGACGAATTCTAAAATGGACAGTGATTCATTTTGAAATCTGAAGATACGAGTCCATGAGACTCACATATTTTGAAACAATGAGTCCCAGCCAGTGAGTAATGAGTCAAAAAGGGACTCAATATATTATGAAACAGTAAGTCCCAAATTTGAATTGTTTGCTTTTTCACATCCTGTACATTGTATATTGGTTGACTGATTGATTGATTTAATGTGTTTTACATCCTATATATCTGCACCAGAATTGAACTAAACAGAATGAGGAGAAAAAAAACTGTTAAGGTTGTATTTTGAAAGTTTCTTTTCTTTAAAGCTTTGTTCATACCGTTCATTTTTATGTTGTCAGTACAGGTTGTGCAGTACATATAATCTTCACTTTCGTCATAGTGTAATCACGAATAAAGGTGAGCCATTTAGAAACAAATTTTCTTTTTTTCTAATCTTGATTTTCCGACGTGCTCGCAGCCGCTGCTTCATTTTCTGTTGAAGTGCTCACTTCGGTACCCAACGATTCACTCGAAGTTAGACCAAAAAAACCGGAAAGTTTTTGCTCTTTGTGATCTAACTTCAGCTGCTTTTTCAACGGCATCGTCAGATAGTTGAAATATTTTGGCCGAAATACACGGGTACTTTGGAAACAATACTCCTAAACATAATCTAAATGACCGTCACCGATTGGTTAAAAAAATCACTACTGTCCAATCAGAATATGCTTTACAAATCAAACGATGATAAGGTAGTTTTGACGCATGAAAATTATCCACAACATCCGTTCTACTTTTTAAACCATTAGAGTGAATGAGTTAGATTTTACGGCGAACCGACACAAAAAGGCCATATATCAGGAAGTAAACGAATGTACACATTATGTCAGTGAAATTGTTTGCGTCCCGCGGCTGCACACATTTCAAACTAATGCGTCCCCCGTGAAAAATATGCATCTTTGACGCAGGACGCACGGCAAAATGAATCACTGATGGAGGGGTTGTATGTAGTAGGGTAGACTATAAGGGTTCACTTATACTTCCTAACTCACGAGTAGATATAAATGGACACCTTGGAACGTCCCACAGAGGTTCAAACTCCTGGAATTGGAGTACGAATTCTAAAATGGAGGGGGTGTATGTAGTAGGTGGTAGACTATAAGGGTTCACTTATACTTCCATGCTGTTGAGCTAGCTTTTATAGCGACGTGGTAGAGTGTCCGCCTTAGGTGTGAGAGGTTCCGGTTCGATTCCCAGTCAGGCCTGAAGTATTTTCAGCCTGTTACAGAGATTGTACAATTTTTTTTTCAAAACAGGTATAAAGTTAAAAGCTTTGAAATGCATACATATGTCCATATATTTCTCAAAAGTAGATATATTTATAATATTTTAGTTATGAGCATTTAATATTTTCATATAACAGAAAATTTTGTGATCAAGAAAAAAAGTATGAACTTACTAACTGGCAGTACCAGTGAAATATAACATACACATAATCTTTTATAATTTCCCTTTTAGCTGCAGACTAATGGCGAAGACAAATTAAAGCAATACTTTTATGTTTCGAGATAGGAAGTTACAGTTGTAAACTAAATACCTTTCTGCATCACACAAAGTCATTTATAGCATTCCCTGTCAATCAGTATTATGACTAAGATCAACGGTCATTCATTCGTTCCCATGATTCCTAGACACTCAGTCCATTGTTTACATATACCATTATAATTTTAAAAAATCAAAATACGCAAAGAACTCTTGAATGTCTCTATAGTAATATGACTTTGATTTCTATTTTAAGTATTTGACAACAGTTGATCCAGAGATTGACAGAAATTGACACAAATCTTGCATATATGATAAATATTTCTATTGGGTGTTCACAGTGTTCTAACAGGTGCTCTTACACCTGTGGTCAATAAAAAAAATGATCAATTTAAGTTGCAACTTTTCCTTGTAGTTGGGTGACTTTTATTATAAGTTTCTCTTTGTTTAGTCATTATTGAAGGGATGCGGTTAAACTGCGATGTCATTTATTGCTGTAATTAATGAATTTTAAAGTGGAAATATTCAATGAATTGTAAGACAATAATGCATAATTATATGTTGTCTCATATATATGATTGAATATTGTCACAACTGATTAGTTTGGTAATCAGTCCACATGATGTTGGTTTTGATCGGAAATTATCAGTAACAATCTTTTCCAAGTCATGGATATTTTTGAAATAATCTATAAAAAGATCCTTTGTAGCACAGAACTCAGTCAAGCAAAGTAATAGTAGACTTTGCACCCTCTAGCACTGGGTTCACGAAGCACCCTCTAGCACTGGGTTCACCTTGCACCCTCTAGCACTGGGTTCACGAAGCACCCTCTAGCACAGAGTTCACCGTGCACCCTCTAGCACAGAGTTCACCGTGCACCCTCTAGAACAGAGTTCACCGTGCACCCTCTAGCACTGGGTTCACGAAGCACCCTCTAGCACTGGGTTCACGAAGCACCCTCTAGCACTGGGTTCACGAAACACCCTCTAGCACTGGGTTCACGAAACACCCTCTAGCACCTCTAGCACTGGGTTCACGAAGCACCCTCTAGCACTGGGTTCAAGAAGCACCCTCTAGCACTGGGTTCACGAAGCACCCTCTAACACTGGGTTCAAGAAGCACCCTCTAGCACTGGGTTCAAGAATCACCCTCTAACTCTGGGTTCACGAAGCACCCTCTAACACTGGGTTCACGAAGCACCCTCTAGCACTTGGTTCACGAAGCACCCTCTAGCACTGGGTTCACGAAGCACCCTCTAGCACTGGGTTCACGAAGCACCCTCTAGCACTGGGTTCACAGGAAGCAAAATTATAACACTGAGTCCAAGTTATGGGGAAAAACTTGCTTCTTACTGTGGTTTAAATTAACTTGTAAGGTAAAATGCTGATAATCTTTCATGACAGTCATTTTAAGTTTTTAAACTATCGGCCTCTAGATGTCTTTTATTTTGACAACGATTCCCATTCAAAATGAGACTTCTGACAAAGTTGTGAATCTGTTGATTGGATGGCCTAGGAGTGTTGAAATATGGTATGTGATGCTTGTAGGTTTGTAACAAGTCTTTTATCCTGAAGATATATGCAGATTGCATTAACTAATTATGAATAAATACTAATATGTGTGCAACATTTGCCAACAAGGTACCAATACACAGGGCTCAAGATAATTTTTTTGGCCAATGAGTATTTACTCAACATATTTTTTGTGAATGAGTAAAATGGTAAAATCTGAAATTGACTAGAAGTAATTTTACTCTGGAAAATTTATAAATGTGAAAAAAAAAAAACAGAAATCAGTTTTATAACATATTTATTGGGTGTAACACCCATGTTTAGTTTCAATTCATCATTTAAGTTTTTGCTTCTTTTTTTCCCTTGGCTTGCTTTGGCTTCACACTCGCTACCGAATAAAACAGAATATTCAATATACCTTTAGCTATGTTTTGGGGATCAGTTTTGTTGGTTTAAAGAATGCGTAGAGTGTTTGTTCACTTAGGCCTAAAAAAAAAATATGTTTGTTTCCTGTAACCCGACCGACCGTAAGTTTTTACCGCCGACCGCAATTTTTTTATGGGCTAAAATTCGAGATTCTGATCATATCTTTATTGATTATAGGGATAATTTAGTTGCACCCGACCTCGTCGCGCATAGTCATGAACGTTCCTGGTTCTGTCGACATGAAACAACATGGCGAAAAGCCTGTTTGTCGGTAGACTCGAGGTTCCGGGTTTTCACCCGCGAAAATCGAGAAGTTTTCTTTGATGCATATCGAGTTCAAAGTTCTGCCCCTAGTCAATCAAAATCTCGGTGAATTTCAATACTGTTCGCCGCCACAAGCGGAAGTATGGCAGTAGGCGGAGCGTCATATACTAATTAGCTACTGACAGATGTCATCACGCCACGCGCCGACTGACACGTGGTTATCTCGCGGTTTGTATTTAGTACTTCATTATGAAAGGTGTTTATTGATCAAGGTGTAAACGTTAATTGATAAACAATTCGTAGAAGAGCAGTCTATATCATGTTTGTACCACTTGTTCAGGGGTCACGCTGTCGGTTGCTCTTGAGCCATTTGCGACAAAAGATTAATTGTGGCCCCGAAAATCTCTAATTGGCAAAAAACGGCCCGAAGCTATGTCTGTCTGCAAAAACTATGAACTTTGCCTGTTACACAATGTTTACTGAAGGAAAGGAATCAGTGTAGAAAAAAAACTTGTATGAACAACATCTGTTATTGAAAGGCGGGAGCAAATTTTCAACAATTTTATTTGATTAGTAATTTAATTTATACAGGCCTCGACCTTAGCGGTGGACCGTTGGACCGACGCAACCAAAATCGGCAGGTCCACTATCAAAAGTGGGTAGACCGACGGTCAACCAATTTTCAGTCACGGTCTGCAAATAAAATAAAACCCTTAAAAGTGGAAAAATAGGGGTGATGGGGGGTGGGGGATCGTACCCATATCGGCGAATTCACAAAACGAAAGTTGATTTTGCCTTAGTACGGCATTCTACAGTTTTAAGCATTGGCGAGTTAAAGTCAGGATAGCACGAATGACTACTCCACCGATCGGGTGAGTGGTTTTTACGTGGTAACTTTACCAAATTGAGTAATTACATCAGGCAAATTTACCTGGATTGACTGGAATTTACCCGCGAATCGTAAAAATATCAAAACGTCATGCTGGTAATTTTCCATTCCACAAGCACGTGCGCCCTATCGTAATACTTAATTTACATCGCAGTTACTTTTGACACAAAAAACGCGCGTAGTGCATTCATTTTTTAATATATTCGCTTCAGATATTCAACACCGCTTGAGAACTAATACAGTTTGAATTCTATAACAATTTTAATAAGATATCGACAGGAATGTAGCAAAATTCTTTTAAAACGATCAAATTTTCATATAATGTTTTGTAAAATTTCAAACAGCGCGATCTGATTATTTATTTCCTTTTTAAAGTAAATAAACGGTACATACTATGGTAATAAAATTCAGACTTTTGACCAGAAAGTACAAAAAAAAAACAATTAAAAATCTTAAATAATGAAAAAAGCGGCAGCAATTAAATACATGGAGTAAAACGATTTTTTGGCAAACAGATTTCTGTTAACACGGCAGAATAGGTTACGTGACCTCATGAACGTAAATAGAAATGTGGTTTTAAAATGAGGCAGTATGATGTCGTTGCGATTTTTAATAAGTTTTAAATGAGTCTTCGTACATATATTTTTTGACACAACACTTTGTTAGATATTCTTCTCAAACAATAATGAAATTTCTTGAGGGCAAATAGGTCAGTATCGTTCACGATCTGACACATTTACATGTCAGTTTATTCGGGATATTGCACATTCGCTTTTTAAAAATTAAAGAAAAAACTTTTTTACTGATTTCTTCTCAACAATTAAAGGAATCGAGAAAGTACGATCAGACAGTGATGTGTCCATGGCGCGAAAACTGACGTAATGCAATGACAATCTCGTGGAAACTATACCGCTTTGATCTCCACTGCCAATAACCGACACACTTCTTCTAGCTCTTTGAGGGGGTGTTAATTGATGATGAAACGAGGCCAATTACTTAGTTTATCATCAGAATGATTACCGATAATTGTTGATGTTTTTTTTTTTTCACTTTCAACACTGGTGCTGATTGTGTCCATATTTTGGGACACTTTTCAAAATAATTATTTTTCGGGATAACAGATTGCTACAGTCTTCCATTTTTAATTATTTAGAAATAAGTCCTGTTTCTTTGGGTCATATGAAGTTATGACGTTTGGGTCATATGAAGTTATGACGTCTACAGCATCACAATTTATGAGATAGAATTGGAGGTCCACTAAAGTCTGAGGAGGTCTACTAGATTTTAGCAGTTGGTGAACCTGCTGGCAACTGCTGAAGAAAGTTAAGGTTGAGGCCTGATTAGGCAGTAATAAGGTTACTAAACACTGAAATGTTCTGACACCTACTAAAAAAAAATTAAAAAAAAAAAAAAATTCCCTACCTACCGACCCCCATTTTTTTCAGCATGTTACAGGAAACAAACATATTTTTTTTTTATGCCTTATACATTCTTAGAAAGAGACATTTTTGTTTATTCTGCACCGGAAGTTGATATTTTAAATCGACACCGCTTTAAAATACACTACCGTACATAAATATTAATTCCTAACTATTTGATATACGCAGACATTGAGTGTAAAAAATAGTTTAACCTAGAGGTTTATAGAGTACCATTCAATGCATGTGTACGTTCAATGTGGGAGAATTAATGCCGACTGTGCTCTGTTACATATAGCATCCAGACGATTCAGATTTTGTTTACGCCTATTAAAAGTCATTGCGTGCGTTTCTGTTATTTCATATACGTTTTTGTACGCTTAAAAATTATCAGACATGCGTAAATGCATTATTTCAAAGCGTAATTTACGCTAATATGCATCTTATCTGGAGCCCTGAATACATGTTCAACTTTTGACAATATGATACTAATATGCATGCCAGCTTTCCCAGCAAGGTACAAATACATGTTCAACTTAAGGCAATATGGTACCAATATGTGTGCCAGCTTTGGCAACAAGTTACAGTCATGTGCAACTTTTGGCAACAAGGTACCAGTATGTGTGTCTAATTAAGCTTTGCCAACAAGGTACCAGAACGTGTCCAACTTTTGGCAGCATGGTACCAATATGTTTGCCAGCTTTGGCAACAAGGTAACGATACAATCATGTGCAACTTTTGGCAACATGGTACCAGTATGTGTGTCTATAATATATAAGCTTTGCCAACAAGGTACCAGAACGTGTCCAACTTTTGGCAACATGGTACCATTATGTGTGCTAGCTTTGCCAACAGGGTAACAATACATGTTCAACTTTGGCAACATTGTACCAGTATGTGTGCCAGCTTTGTCAATAAGGTACTAATACATGTTCAGCTTTTGGCAACAAGGTTCCAGTATGTGTGCCAGCTTTGCCAACAGGGTAACAATACATGTTCAACTTTGGCAACATTGTACCAGTATGTGTGCCAGCTTTGCCAATAAGGTACTAATACATGTTCAGCTTTTGGCCACATTGTACCAGTATGTGTGCCAGCTTTGCCAACAAGGTACCTATACTTGTGCAACTTTTTGCAACAAGGAACCAATAATGTGCATTTAGTTTTGTCAGCACTTTACTAATACATGTGCAGCCTTTGCGAACAAGGTACTGATATATGTGCAACTTTTGACTACAAGGAACCAATACATCATGGTCAAGTTTTGCTGACATTTATTTTGTACAATAGGTGTGCAACTTTTACCAACAAGGTACCAATACATGTGCAACCTTTGCTGACAAAGTAATTTTGAATCCGACTACAATTACAGACAAGGTGCAGCCAAAATATTTTAAATGTGATCTGTTTAAAATTTCAAACCAGAATTGAATGAATGAATGAAAATAAGGAACTCTTTGAACTGAAAGGTTGATTAACCAATGTCTATCAAAGTGTATGTGATGACATAATTACAAAGGGGATTGAAAATGAAACACAATTAACTGACTGTCAAACCCTGTAATTTTTGAAATTGACTATTCCAGAGGTATTGATGTAAATGATCTAAATTGAAAGCTATTTTTGTAAAATACGATGATGTAACATAGAAGATATGTATCTTGATATGTCAGGTGATACTGAAAGCATAGATAGTAATCTCAGGTTTAAGACAGGCCAAAGGTCAGAAATAGTAAATTCCTTATTATAAATGTAAATTGAAATCTGCTGGAGATTTGCATAAAAGCAGTGTATTTTGGGATTTTTGAAATTATGCAGCATGTTGTTGGATTAATCCCTTGGTGTGTGATTACTT
The DNA here is from genome assembly GCF_021730395.1 of Mercenaria mercenaria. NCBI lineage: Eukaryota > Metazoa > Mollusca > Bivalvia > Venerida > Veneridae > Mercenaria > Mercenaria mercenaria. Next base: position 33,992,575 of record NC_069378.1, on the reverse strand, counting down.
ATGTTATCTTACACCAGTCTTCTGTGGAGAACATATTTTCAGTGAAATATGAAACCCATTATTTGAAAGTGTTTTGCAGTGAGTCTTAGAAAATGAAATTGTAAATTTCCAAACACTGTAAGTCCAGTTTTGATGTTACTGTAGATACTATAGGAGAAGCAAAATTTGGGTTTTTTCATCTATATTTGCATGGACGACCACACATAAATGGTCAGTGTGGGCGGCCAGCAATTCGAAAATGCATGTTTGTATACATTAGCTTAAAGAGTAAGTTATTTTCTTATTATACTTTATTAAAAGGCTCTCAGATATTTTTAATGGAGCTAGTTACTCATTAAATTAAAATTTAATAGGATTATTTCATGCAAAAATGCAGGTGTTAAATAATTTAAAACTCAGTCTGGCAAAGTGAGGCCAGACTTAAAATTATAAATGTTTTTCAGTAAATTCTGATGTTATTAATTTTCTACTTGTAACATCATCCTCAAAAAGGCATTACATTGTTATTAAATAGGTGTGTTATAATTTCCTTAATGGTTGAAAGTTGATACCATAATGTTAACCCTTACCCTGCTAAATTGCTAAGATGAACTGGTCCATCATTCAGTTTGGGCAGTACCACTTACTGTCCAAAGGTGTGTTCACTTAAAATTTACTGACTGAATAGCGAACAGTGCAGACCATGATTAGCCTGCACTGGTCGCAAAGGCAGAATAACTCACCGCCAGCAGGCAAAAGGTTAATGATTGAAAGTTGATACCATAATGTTAACGAATTAAAAAGAAATAACGTTTGTTTAGAACCTAATATTTCCTTATGTAGACAGATGAATCACATTGCCAGATTTCACTCTGACCTTTAAAGTAATTACAAATACATTCCTATTTATTGATATTCAATAAGTGTGCAAAAAATATAACAGAAAATTGTTTTAATCATGAAAAGTTTAAAACCTGCCTACTCTTTAGAAAGCTCACACGAGTGATTTCATTGTTCCAAATGATTTTTGATACGTGTAAAAGTTAAAAAACTGGTTTCAAATTTTTAGCAATTTTTAGCCCTAATTTTGATATCGGTATACTATTGAGTTGGTATTCAGAATGAGTTGTTTGTTTTTATTCTTTTATTTGGAATTTTGCGGTTATTTGTTTAACTGTGTGGAAAATGAATTAATTGCTGATTTTCTTTGATTTGCCTAAGATCAAATGGATTGTCAGTTTTTGAAAGTTTTAGGTCCAGTTTTGTTATTGTGTGTTTTCTGTTGCAAAAGAGAAGTGATTTTTTTATGTGATGTTAAAAGTGAGGTTCTCAGAATTTTCATAATATAAAAGTAAAATGGACTTTAGGAGTTTGATTATGATTTAAAGGGAGAAAAATCATGAGTTACTATAGGTGAGGTAAAACTATGATTATTTTTTTTAAAGTTATCTTACTTGGATTCAATTTAATTATGAAATGAGGGGGACCTTGTAGCCAGGTGACTTAGAATAACTTGCCCCTCATATATGTGGGTTTGTAACCTTGCCTGTGATGAAGATTTGTTCATCAAGCTAAGGTTATGGAAGGTTAGTGGTTCTGTTAAGGTGCCTGCCTGTAAATAATCTATCTTCACCATCAAAAGCTGGAAAAATTGCCATATATATGACCCATATAGTGTCGATATGATTCTAGAAAAACATCCTACTTCCAGTTCCGCCAAGCGAATGAAGTAAGATAAATATCTTTTATAGTTCTGTTTTGCTGAAAAACACGAAGTCTAGTGGTAGTAAATTTTAAACATATATAGCACTGTAACTCTGTTGAACTTACAATTCATAGGGGAAAAAAAGTTAAAAATATATCAAAGAAAATAGCAGGCTGTGTTATTCTATGTCTTGTAACAAATAAACCTGTATATTTCAGATCAAGTTCATTAAAGATGGGTCCTGGTAAAGCATTGAGTGTCTATGATGGAAGAAAATGGCCTGTGGTAAGTGCTATGCTATCTGAAGGATTTGTTAGAAATGTGATCTTAGTTGGACCTTAGTTTGTGCTGTATAGATCATTAAATCTGGAGCCACCATATTGGGGTATCAATCCATCCTACACCTTTGATAGCACATTTGAAAGGTTGGGTGAATACAATTCATATTTGGTACATGATCATAGAATGAGATTTTAGTTACAAACTACAAATTTATGGCTCCTTTCCAACTTAAAATCCAGAAAAATGTTGATGCCCATTTGGTAATCTTTGAAAGGATAAATGGGTTGAATATACTTTTGGTAGACAGGTACATGATTGAACAATGCAGGTCATGCTTGATGCTGGTTCAGTCTATCAGTTTTAGCAGAGTTCTGGACCCTTTTCTTTGGTGTTGCATTCAGTTTCTCCTGAAGAGATGAATGGATTTAATTCATTTTAAGTATACAAGTATATGATCATAGGATACAGGCCAAGTTCAGTTTAAGTTACAGTCCACAAAGTTTTTGCAGAATTATAGCCCTTTGCTGACTTTAAATTTTGCCACATGTCAATGCCCAATAACTTTTGAATGGATGAAAGGATTGAATTCATTTTTCGTACATATGTACGTACATGATTATAACATACAGGCATTTTTAATTTTAGTTTTTGATGGAGTTGTCGCCCCTTTTTGACTTAGAGTTTGGTTGTCCATTCAATAACAGTGGCTGGATTGAACTTTTAGTCATGTGACTGCTGTAAAACAGGTCTGTATTTCATACAGGGGGTATTGTTTAGGTCACTGAAAGACCCTCATTTCCAGTACTTAAACTCAACTGCAATTGTTGCTTAATGATCCTGAATTGAGGTATTCCTCCATTATAATGAAGATGTTTTGAAAAGGTGACTTGGAAAATAGAGGAAATGGATTTTCAGTAACATTTTTAGAAAACAAACCTTGAATATTCTGAAAAAGAAAAGCTTGGTGTTCCCATCAATACCTGTCTTTATTTCCTTTCTACAAGTGAGATGAAACTCTGGGTCTTTATATTTGTGATCTTCAAAAACGGTTTATATTTCTATGAATGAAAACGAAGAAGTAAAAAAGCACTAATGCATTGGGAAATTGTGCATGTTGGTTGTTTAAATGATACAAATAACTGTCTAATTATGGGAAAAGGTTGAATTACCATTCACTGCGGTTAAAGAGTGTCTTATCTGTTTTTAAATACATTTTGATGAGCACATAGCTGAATATAGATGGCAGTATAGATACTGGACTGCAAAAGGAAATTGAATTAAAAGGGCTTGTGATTTTTTGTAGTTACAATTAAAATGACATATGAATAAAGATGACAGTCAAGGTTTCGTTACTATAAACAAAGTCAAGTGCACCTTGTCACGACACAATTGCAAAAACCAGAATAACTGCTATCTGCTTTGTTCTATCAAAAAAAAAAAACCCAAAAAACATTGCATAGATGGAATCTTGATCTTGATAATAAAAAAATGAGCCGCACCATGGGAAAACCAACATAGTGGGTTTGCGACCAGCATGGATCCAGATCTGCGCAGTCCATGCTGTTTGCTAACAGTTTCTCTAATTGCAATAGGCTTTGAAAACGAACAGCATGGATCCTGACCAGACAGCGTGGATGCGCAGGCTGGTCTGGATCCATGCTGGTTGCAAAGCCACTATGTTGGTTTTCCCATGGCATGGCTCATATCAAACTGATACTCTGTATTTTTTGCTAAAATGTTATTATCTGCTATTTCAGAGTTAACCTGCATGTCTGGTTGTTTTGCTTTAACTGCATTTTATATGAATTAAAGTTAATTAGTTGTTTGGTAGAAAATGGGAAGGGTTTCCTGTAAGTTAGTCACTAATGCATGATTGTTATTTTGCACGAAATGCATTCCCATTTTTTGTCCATCTTAGAATATGAGCTATTTCTTATATAACACGGTTGAGTGACAGCTAGTGCAATGAATTTTTTCAATATTTTTATTTGGATATTTTTTAGAATTTAAATAGTGAGGTACAGTCCATAAAATAAACGGACGTGTTTTGTAAACATGGACAGATCCAAACGGAAGGGGAAGAAGCATTTTATAGAAATATTTTGATGTGACATACCTCAACGATGAAGCTACGGGATCACTTCGAATGACCTTGTTGATTCACTTATTATGTGTAATTAAGCATGTATTTTACGTTTTTATAACTGAAAAGATAAGTTTGATGTGTGAATGATATATTAGCTATTTGCAGCATTTTTCAAGATACAACGAACTAGTTACAAATACACTTATGTAAGCTACATAAATGTTGCATGGCCGCAACGATAACATACATTATGTGACAACGTCTCACATACAGTGTTGCAAAGTCTCAGCATCATAATTACCATTTGAACTGGTAGAAAATTACACTTATTGGATAGTACGTACATGCGTACGCCGGTAATCAATACTGTATAGATAATCAGGATCGTAAAGCATTACTTCAAGAACTTTCCACATAAATTAGCTATTTCGTAACAAATGTTTTCGACACCATGTGCAGGCGTATTGCTCATTTTGTCCGCATATAATAATTATTATTGCGACGTGCGAATGTATTAGGAACCTGAGACGTCATAACTCATAACCATACAAAGCGCAAGACAGTGCCCTCAGGACGGATATTTCTGTCGAGTTCGTAAACACATAACTGAATTTTTTCTTGCATATTGTATAAAAATTAGCGTTTCATTCTGACAGATCATTTTTGTTGCATGCCGTATTTTACAAATACAGTCGACATTGTATTAGGAGACCATCCAAGGGACTGCTAAGAAGTGGTCTCTTAATGGAATGGTCTCTTAATGAATTTCAGTCAGATGAAACGAAAAGTTATTTTAACTGTTAATTTAACTGTATTTGTTATGAACATACATGTATGATTTCAAAATCTGTTTTAACATGGTCGTGAAGTCAAAAAACCATGAAAATTATAGCTGGATTGTTTGTCAGTTCGACTGATACAAAGGTTGATTGCATTCAGTCACGTGCAAAACATACTCGCTAATTACACAGGCCAAGAAATGCCCGGTAGAATTTGGTACCCGGTTGCTTAATAGATACTTTTGTCGAATATTTTACCTGTCGGGACTACATTAATGTGGTCGCTAGTCGTTAATAAAAAAGTCGTTTAATGGAATGAATTTATGTACTGAAAACGTTCGGGAGGGATTTTGACCGGTCGTTTAATACAAAAAATCGCTTAATAGAGGTGGTCGCAAGTACGATGTCGACTGTAACAACATAAATTTTAAAAGCAGTCAGAAACACTTCATTTGGAGTACTCATTCTTATGGCAGAGCATGCACCCACAGCGCGGGAAATGAACGTCCGTAAGCCGAAGTGACGTCGTTACATTCAAGTGAAGCACTATAACACAGTTCCACTTTAGTTTTATCGTTTAAAACGTAACGTTATGTTCTTTTCGTAAAATAACGTATTTCAGACCGACAAAAATACCACATGTAAATAGGACGAAGAGAAGGTCTCAAAGTACATGATATTGTCTAAGTTCACATATACAATACCATATAATATCAAAGCAGCACAAGTTGTCATAACCAGTACGAGTACCATCGCATGGGGTGCCAGATGGGTTTTGCAGGCATTGGTAAAGTCGACGGAAAGGCCAGTTCGGTGTGCAAGAAATATTTTTCCTTATTACGTATCTAAAATTATTTCAATTGAGTTTCAGTGGACTGCGATCGAGCACTATTTTTCCTCATTATATACGTTACTATAAATAGTAACAAAAAGCCGTTTAAAACGGTCATTACGGCTTCTGTTTATGTATCCATAATGGCACAGTGCGCCTCTGGCGTCATAACCATAACGGCCCCGGGTAACCAGAACGTCAGCGCGTTCTGATGTTGACATCATGAAGCAACATTATTTATGGCGATTGAAAGGTCGCTGAATCAGATCGATTGCCAGATATTGATGGCATTGCTGATAAAAAAACAAAACATACAATTCTTTTTGGTGTTTGGAAAATATATAAAATGAAAATACCAAGATAAATATGAAGTGAACGTATATGATAAAAAAGTCAATAAACGGCTGGTTGTGCCTTCTAGCCGCAATGGCACACCTAGTTTCATAATGGTCCTCGGAATAAAGCCCTCGGGCGATTATAACACCAGAGGTGCCATTATGGCAAGAAAGCGCAACCCACTCGTATATTAACTTCGTAGCAATTCTTCATGAAATGATTTTCTTTTCAACCCTAGATTATGCTTTATGTAAGAAAGTACAACTATCAAGGCATTTGATTTTATACAACATGTAGCCTCTTATCCAAATGGTATAGAAACTGAAAAGCCCCAGTAAATGCTTGAACAAATGAAAAATGCACTTTAAACTTTCCTTACACGATTATAGGTACACGTGTAATAAACAGGTAAATAGATGGGAGAACGGTGTCTTTTAGTGATAATGGCCCTAAAAGAAAATAATAGCCCTCGGACTATTATCACCTTGGGAGGGCCATTATTACTCAAAGGCACCACTCTCCCATAATTAAATTGTACATATTGCGGACAACGCTTTCATATCGGAGAGTAATGTTTTCTAAACGTTTAAATGGAAAGAATCGCGTGATGTCCATGACGTTGCGACATCTATTTGACGTTTCAACCTGCGGAAAATTTGAATGCGCGTCAACTTGATTTGTTTATTAGATTTCCGGAGAAATTCATCTCGTATTTTTCCTGTTTTTCGTACCAGAACGAAAATTTAGACATTACTTGATAGTGGGTATGTAATAAAAACGTTATCAACTTTGTATGTGGATATATGCACTCGTTCTTTCGCGGATAATATTGCGCTCCTAAAGTCGCGCAATATTACTGCTGCAGAACAAGTGCATTATATCCACATACAAAGTTAATAACCTATAAATATTGACGTTTTAGTTTTATTTCGGGTGCGTGTCGTCAATTGTGACGTCAGTTTCATGGATGTCGCCACGTTTTTAAGTTCTTTAACTAGGACATTTTCAGTTCCAGTTGGGTTAAAGAACACTTTTTTTATCATTGATATAATGAATAATACATACATAGTAATTATAAAAAGATTTTTAGATTTGCATCGATAAATAAGCATTCATTCTTCATAAAGTCGCGCAATATTTCTCTATTTCCGCTGCAGAACGCGTGCATATACCTAGATACAAATCTAATAACCTACGATTACATGCTCACTTCAGGTTTCTTAGTTGCGTCCTGTGCTTCAAAAGAATCTTTTTACAGACTAAATAATAATAAAAGTGTGCACATGCAATAGTATAAGTCAACTCCGCGCTACCCCATACATATTGCTAGTAAGATATCTTGGGAAACCGTCAAATGATAATAAAAGAAACGGATAAAAATACTAGTACATATGTACATACTTTGAACAAAATCTGATTTTCAGTCACACACTTGCTGGTACATTTCACTCGAATATAAGTAATGTTCAGCTGCAAGACTTTGATGAGTGTCAGTAACGCTTGCCTATGTCGCGTTTAGAGTTAGCAACATCATCGGTTAGAATGAGGAACATGATATTAAATACATATTGCCTGTTTATGATAAAGCAGTTGCAGTAATATATTTCTAAGATTATAACTGGCATTGCCTTTAATCGATCACTGACTGTCAGTAAGTATTGCTGTTGAAAAATGTAGTATATTTGTTTTATTCTGGAAAATAGCAAAATGCTTCTATTTTCTAAATCACAGACAACTGTTTTTTAAATTTAAATGCTTTGATAAATTTATGTGATTACTTTTAGAATCTGAATACATGTTCAAGTCAAGACATAAGGAAATATCATAAAAGTAATTGCTATATATGAAAATAATATAAGCCGTGTCATACTGAGCGATACCATAACCAGAAGTCATTGAGATATGTCACATGATATCGTTGAGACATGACTTACGTTGGGACGTAGTTCTCCCGGAGTGTTTTTTGTGGTTGACGATATGGCCATTTTGTGTCAATTCCCAGTGAAGGCCAACTTTTTGTCGTGGAGGTGGTTTAATTTGTTTCTTGGTCCAGACTTTTTCTACACTTTAGCTGACAATTTATACAAATACACATGTAGATAGTAACTATGTAATGTATCAGAAAGTTGTTGCTTACTAGGTAGGAGTGTGTGTCGATATACAGGTGTGTCATGTTGAGAAGTTGTGAACCGTCAATTTTGTGCAGGGTAACTGAGACTCGTTTTGCTTCTGACATGATTTTTTACAAAACCACATGAAATCCAAAACTGGTAGCAGAAAAAGTATTAATATGAAGTCTGTTTTTAATTAAGGTTTCTAATAATATGGCGGACTGATTTAAATGATTAATTCTTTATTCTGTGTTTTGAATTATTTAATATCCTCAGTCAAATTCTATATTGCCATTGTTTAGATAATCGATTAATGTTCTTAAGTGATTGTCCTTCCATTCAGAACGTTTGTTACTCAATAATGAATGTGTGATGTCTAGTGGCCCGGCGATTGATTACGTTTTATGATTGATTGAGTATTATTACAATTTAGATATCACTTGCACAATCTTATTAACAATTTTACGCTTGAAAGATCAGGATGGGATTAGTAATCGATTCAGGTACGATGGTTTTGCAATGGTTTTATCTTTTTATCGGAACGTTTAGGCAAAAAGTATGCTTTTGTAAAACTAGCAGATTTGGACAGCTTGGTTAACCACAAGTACAATGTAACATCATTTGGCTATGAATGACATGTCTTTAAAAGCTTTGTAACACTTAAAGTCACACATTGTGATAAATTGGCTTCCTTGGCATTTTTTTTGGTAAATAGTGTTTTTAATGGGTTAACAAGTAAATCTGATGTACAATGTAAGTTCATATATGCTGTTTGGAAGCCTTGGAAGATATACATTAATGATCTCCATGATGACTAATTGAAGACAGACTGCCCCTCCCCCTCCAACCCCCATGTGTAAAGTCCATGGTCCTCCAGCTCTGATTCATGTTTAGAAGTTGCCAGATACTTGCGAAGGAGGTTAGCATGACTGTCTGTTACATCTTTGAAAAGATTACGTAAGTAGCTGCTAGTAACAAACTGTAAACTTAATGCCATTTTGACATGGACTTGCTTGGAGCAATGTTAGTTGCATTGGCTGAAATGTTTGACATTATGATGCCAAGTGTAGTGCATAAACCCCTTTGTCAAAGGTCAAGGTCACCCTTAGGGGTCAGTTTAAGATTTGTATGGCTAACTGAGCAAAAAAAAATTGTTTGGAAGAAATAATTCTCTCAGTGAAACAGAGTTTTGCAACATGATACAGGACTCTACCTCAAAGGTAAAAGTCTCACTAAAGGGTCAAAGGTCATGTCAGATCATGTGGAGGGGGGGGGGGGCAAGTAGGGGGTGGGGGCTTTAATGACTTGTAAGGAGCAGTTTTTACTTGACTAAAATGCACAAGTCATTAAGGGGTTGTTGCAACAAATAACAGGCTCTGCAACATTGTTTCTATTATGGCATCAATGATCTTATCTTAAACACTTTCATATATAACAGATTTTACTAAACTGCGACCAGCTGTTACTGAATACAATATATCTAATGCATGTGTTACATCAGAAAGCACAATGTCATGCAACAGGCAGATTAAATAGAAATTCAAGAAGAGATCATTGATTGGAAAATATTTACAATGGTTTTGTTTGCACTGATAATGATGAGACTGGGAACACATTTGTTCTGTCTAGCATACTGAACATTGTCATGAAATTGAAACTGCAGACAGCCTAATGTATTTTATGGATACTTTTGATCAGTTAACTTGATAGGGAAATATATGATATCCTTGGTTTTCATTCTAGATCACTTTAACTTTGTCCATTTACATTATTACATAACACTTATTTGCACGCATTTAGTGAAGGAAAACACAACCTATTTTCACCAAATGCACACATAATGAAAATCACTTTTAATTTTCGATTTCTTCATTATAAAGTTTGACAATATTGACATAGGTTGATTTATATTTCATTACCTTTTTATTGTATGGGTTTCTTAAGGACTTTCCTGGCAAACACCTGTGAAGAAAATATTTACTTTAAGTAAAATTTTTAACCCAATATTTGACAAAAGTATCAGAAAATAATTAGAGAATGGATCAGAAAAATATTATTTGCTTAAAGGGGCATACCTGTCTATTAATACATGTCAAAAATACAACTATGAATGTTGATCTCTTCTTCTGGATTGTCAATTTTAGAGTAATAATCCATGAACACAGAAGAAAAACTAACTTTTGTTACCGTATATTTCGGCAGTATCTCACTGCCTTCATCAGCGATGGTGTACTAATTTGCATCACGTGACGATAGAAGGTCACGTGACTGACCGTCATTGGCCCCTTAGCAGGGAAAACAGAGCATCATATCGTGAACAGTGTAGATTTTGTGCAGAAAATTAAAGGGCTAGAGGTACCACCTGGAACGAAATTAGTGTCTTACGATGTGTCTGCATTGTTCACAAGTATACAAAAAATGTACCAGTGAAAAAGCAATGGAAGTCATCCGGGGCAGACTTGAACAAGACTCTAATTTAAATTCAAGAACTGAATTGTCAGTAGGAGCCATATGTGAATTACTTGAGACTTGTCTCAACAGTACATACAGCAAAAACAGGGGGCAGCAATGGGGTCACCTGTGTCCCCCATAATGGCCAATCTGTACATGGAGCACTTCGAGAAAGAGGCTCTTGACACAGCCAGGAACCCGCCTTCGCTATGGTTCAGGTACGTTGATGACACCATGACGAAACTACACAAGTACGACATAGATGAATTTTCACAACACTTGAACCAAATAGATGAACACATCAAGTTCACGTCAGAGAGCGAGGAAGATGGGAAAATACCATTCCTAGACACATGCATACACATAGAGGACGATGGATCCACCAGAGTAACTGTCTACCGCAAACCAACGCATACAGATCAATATTTGAACTTTAATTCCAACCACCATCTTGAACATAAGCGATCCGTAGTCAGAACACTTCTCCATCGTGCCGACAAACTAGTGACAAATGAACAAGACAAAAAGGAAGAGGTTGCACATGTTCGAACAGCCTAAAAATGAGAGCTAATGGGTATCCAGAGTGGATGTTCTCAATTCATAAGAAAACCAAACATCAAAAAGACACTAACAAGAATAAAGGCAAAGAAAAAGCACCTAACATCGGCATGCCTTACATACGTGGTACCTCGGAGACCTTGCATGAATCTTTAAAAAACACGGAGTCAACATGTATCATCGCTTGTACACTTCTATCAGATCCCAACTGACCAAAGTAAAAGACAAAACTGACAAAATGAAAAAATGTGGTGTTATATACTACTCAAAATGTGAAAATTGTGAACAAGACTATGTGGGCGAAACTGGAAGAGCTTTAGACATTCGTGTGAAAGAGCATATGGCTAGATCCAACTCGGCCATATATGAACATTGTCAGCAAACTGGACATTATTTCAAACCAGAGAACACGCAGGTCATAACATCTGAGGACCATCACATCAAACGACGTGTCAAAGAGGCTATTAACATCAAACAAAGGCGACCATCGCTCAACCGGGACAAGGGGCTGGAGTTACCTCCAGTTTACAGCACTCCTTCAGTCACGTGACCTTCTATCGTCACGTGATGCAAATTAGTACACCATCGCTGATGAAGGCAGTGAGATACTGCCGAAATATACGGTAACAAAAGTTAGTTTTTCTTCTGTGTTCATGGATTATTACTCTAAAACATGTCAAAAATATTTTGAAATTAAAGATATATTGTTTTCAAAAGTCATGATGAAATAATTCAGTATACTCTAGGTATGATTTATTGAGTTATATAAAACAGATGGAATTTAATTAAGAGACTTGTGAAATATTGACTTAGGATTTTTGAAATTTCATAGGATATTGTATTGCACATCCAGAGGCATGCCTCTTTAAAGTCTATATGCCCAGTTTTTGGTTATTATGATTATAAATATTTTTTAGAAATTATTCATTTGCTAAATCTGTTACAATAATAACACATTTTGGGATATGAAATAATTATATATATAGTTACATGTTCAGAGGCATTCCCCTTTAAAGTCTGTATATATCCTGTTATGGGTTATTGCGATCATAAATATTTTGTAGAAATTATTAATTTGCCAAATCTGTTACAATAATAACACATTTTCAGGATATGAAATAATTGAAATAGTGAATAAATTGGTAATGGAATAATTTCTACCCTGAATAATGAAAGAAATAAGTAAATTCAAAGATTTTGCTCAATTCTTAAAGGGACTGGTCTCCAGATCATTCGACAACAAAAAAATATATATATATTTTTAGATATCTAGAAATAAATGCTATATTTATTAAGAAGGCTTTAAAACTTATTTACTGACAAACTTTATGTTCCGGAAGCACATGAGAAATTGCTGTTTTTACTACATTTTACAACGAAAATCGAAAAGCGTTTGTAACACTTTACTCCAGGTAAACTGTCTCGATTATAAATATATCTATATTTTGAAGTCATAATTGACTAATTCCGCGATAGCTCTATTGGTTATGATGACGGGAAAATTGTCTTTATTCCCGCTGCAGTCCGGGGTTCATCTATGTGGTCATCTTTTTTTCTTGATTTGGAATTTTAAAAATATTTTAGGAACAAAAACTCATACTCTAATGTTCATAATATGACCAAACTTCTGTTTGAAAGAAAGATTATTTTTTAGCCAAATCTGGAGGTCCAAGCCTTTAACAATTATAATAGCACTTTTATGATGCTTCAAACTTATATTTGCTTCAATAAAATATTTGTGAGATTTTATGTGTCTGCATTCCTATGGGAAAAGAGATAAAAGTTTTCTAAATGATTTTCAAAACATGTTCATTTGCATACCAAAAGAAATTTTAACTTTCATTTAACAATAGATAAAAAGAATCCGACCAAAAAAGATTTATTTGAGTTTAATGAGGTTTTCATTTTCATGTTGCCTTTATGATCTATGACTGTACTTTTTTTATTTATCAATGTATTGTAAATGGTAGACTGATTGTGTTTTGAATGATTTACATTAGTTCAATTTTCAACAGTATCCCAGTTTGTGGCCCGCCACTAATAGTTCGGATCTACAGTTCACAGTGCAATGAGTTTGATCCTTTGGTAAGGGGTAATACTGTCCTCTGTAATGATTTGGTAAAAGACATTGTGTCTGGAAATTATACATCCTCAGCCTGTAATGCTTGTGGAGAAATTGGCAAATGCTTGTGGAGAAAGATTAGTACTGGTACATTGGTTAGGTTAATGGTGAGCTAATCTAAGGAGTGTTTCTGGATTCTGCTGTATTCTCAGCAAGTAACTGATAACTTCTTCACATGAATATAATGTGGAGAATGAATGACTTGACATCTGTCAGAATGTTGCAGAAAATAGTCCTCTTTCCTGTATATGATCAGTATCTTGCTAGGGGAGTTTTAACTTACCTAAAAGACTGCTGCAAGCAGAAAATATATTTTAGTTGTTCGCAAACAACTGGAAAAAATCTGGGTAGAAGTCTTGTCTGAGACTGCCATTCTCGCAGTGCTGCCCCTGTGAAAAAGGTTTCATGAACAAATTCATGAAATAGTTCATGAATAAATATTCATGAGAGTCAAAATTTATGTTTCATGAATTTCATATTCATGAACTTGTTCATGAATTAAAAATAATACATGAACAAGTTCATGAATATTGAAATTCATGAAACATAAATTTTGATTCTCATGAATATTTATTCATGAATTTTAATTCATGAAGAAGTTCATGAATATCGAAATTCATGAAACATTAATTTTGATTTTCATGAATTTTTATTCATGAACTATTTCAGGGTCGTGAAAGCTTGTGACATTTTAAAAGGATTTTATAGTTTTTAAAATGAACGATTTATGACAACACCATAATTACTTCCTTGAAATTCAGTATACTCATGTTCCTTTTAAACCATTCCTAACTTAGTATGATAAATATTTCCTTCTTATTTGCTGCACAAACTTCTCAAAAATTGCTGAATCACATGTGCAAAAAATTTCCCAGCATGCAACAAAATAATGGAAACTGATCATGTGACATTATGAATTTAAAGTTCATGAACATTCATAAACAGTTCATGAACTTATTCATTAATGATTATTGTAAAAGGTAATAAACCTAAGTTTTATGTTTAATGAATGAACAGTTCAGAAATTCACAATTGGGTTCAAGATCTGGTACTGAACTAGAAAAAGGTTTTGAATTTTAGTACTTTCATTGAACCTGTGTTCATGAACAATTTTGGTTCTTACCCCTGTAAAAAATGTTCTAGATCTAGTATTAAGCTCTTGAACATTCAAGAACTTCTGAAGAATTTATAGAACTGTTCTTGAACCAGCAAAACAGTTCTTAGACTGTGGTTCTAGAACAATGATGGTTCTTGAACATTGGTTCAAAAACTGCAAAAGTTCAAGAACTTATAGAACTTTACCAGAGTTCTTGAACAGTTACTGCTGGTCTAGAACCAAAATTGTTCTTGAACACAGGTTCATTAAAAGTACTAAAATTCAAAACCTTTTTCTAGTTCAGTACCAGTTCTTGAACCCAATTGTGAGTTTCTGAACTGTTCATTCATTATACAAAAAACTTAGGTTTATTACCTTTTACAATAATGAATAAGTTCTTGAACTGTTCTTGAACATTAAATTCATAATGTCACATGATCAGTTTCCATTATTTTGTTGCATGCTGGGAAATTTTTTGCACATGTGATTCAGCAATTTTTGAGACGTTTGTGCAGCAAATAAGCAGGAAATATTTATCAACTACAGTAATTAATGGTTTAAAAGGAACACAAGTATAATGAGTATCAGATAAGTAATTATGGTGTTGTCATTAATTGTTCATTTTAAAAAATATAAAATCCTTTTAAAATGTCACAAGTTTTCACGACCCTGAAGGATCTGAATTTCAATATTGAGATTAAAGTAAATTATACATTGTTTAACTTAATGTTTTGTGTTTTATGCAGCTATTGTTTTTTCTTATTATGCCCCCAATCCCACTCTAGTTTACTGTTTTACTCATGTCATTTGTTGAGGGTGTAAAATGTCATTTCAAAGTGACTGAGACTAAAAACAGACCACAGTCTCTGGCCACTAACTGAACATCACTTTGACCTATAGTTGACAGATTTCATAGGATGGTCAGTCTGCTAAATAACAGTAATGTAGTTTCAAAAAAAATGTTGTTTGTAGCCCCTGCCAAGATCAGTTCATGAAATTTTCGACAGGGTTCTTAAATTAGTTCTTGAATTTGTTCTTGAATTTATTCTTGAATAGTCAAAGGAAGGGACTCAATTATATCGAACTTCTGTAATCATATCTAGAAGTTCTTGAACTGTTCAAGATTATTGCAGAATTAATACTTGAACTAGTTCTTGGATAGTTCAAGAACATTAAATTGTCATTCTAGAACTTGGAGTTCAAGAATTTGTTCTAGGTTTAGTTCTAGAAAAAGTTCTAGAACTTGGAAGTTCTAGAACTGCCATTTAATGTTCATGAACTATTCTAGAACTATATTCAAGAACTGTTCAAGAACTATTTCTTGAATTCCTCGCAGGGGTAGTCTAATACCAACAATAACTGTTCAGGAACTGGTAAAGTTCTGTAAGTTATTGAACTTTTGCAGTTTTTGAACCAATGGTCAAGAACCATCATTGTTCCACAGTCTAGGAACTTTTATGCAGGTTCAGGAACAGTTCTTTAAGTTCTTCAGAAGTTCTTGAATGTTCAAGAACTTAAATACTAGTTCTAGAAAATCTTTTACAGACCCTGTAGTTCCTGAATCACAATTTCAGTCATTATCTGAATTTCATTTTCAAGTTCATGAATTTCTTAAATTAATTAATGGATTTTCTGAAATGTTCATGAACTATATTTACAAGTTCATGAAATGAAAGTAATATTCTTGAACTTGACAGTTCATGAATTTAAGTAAGTGAAATTTTCCTTGTAGTTCATGAACTTTTTTGATAATTCATGAAATAATTCATGAATTCTTACAAATTCCTGAATAAATTCATGAAGTTCATGAACCTATTTCACAGGGGTGGTGTACAAAATGAATCATGTGCTTAAATTGATAGGGTTTCTTTTGATTAAGCACTGTTTTTCTCATTTTAAACAAACTGATTTAACTTTTTTTTCATATAAAAAGAGTAACTGTTGTTTTCTTCTACCTTCAGTGAAAAATGATGGTTTTTTTTTTGCGTATCTCATTTCTAGAAAGGATTGAAAAAATCTGTTTTCCCCTGTAAATACAACTATACAAAAAAACCTGAGAGTAATTTCAGTGTTTACGAGTGTCATCAACTACCTTTAGTAATTGAAATACGATAGCGATGACTGTATGGTAGTGTACAACAGGTGAAGGGTGTCTCACACTGATCATAACAGTCAAAATAGAAAGATAAAAATGCCGCTGTGATATATTCCATATTAGGATAAGGAAAAACCTTGTTTTTAGTTTACTGTGTTGGATTATGTAATGTGAACTTGGTTTTGGTGAGTGTTTTAGTTTTGTACCCTTAGAATTGAATGTTTAAAATGGAATATTAATTAGGTCAGAAGTGAAATAGACATGTTTTTGAGACATCTGTCACTATAGGATTAGGTTAATTATATAAGGCACATAGTGACATAAATTGTAAGGGAATATTTCATAGCTATTAATGCGGTTAAATGTGACAAGTTCAGAAAAGGTAGATTTTGTCATAGTTACTATGAAATCATAAATATTCATTAGGCGACTAATTTTTGTGGAGCTTTTTGCAGTTATTTCACTCCAGGAAATTAGATATAACAGTTCCGGTCTTTAAAAATCCATAAATTTATGCCTGCATAATTATAAAATTTAATATGGCCTAAAACTGCGTAAGTTTAAGGGTCATATAAAATAGTTAACTGGTATTGAAAGTTCCTGTGCAAAGTTCTTAATAAATTTGCTATGCTTGATAAAAATTACATGATTCTTCCATTTGTGGAATAACCAAGAGGTATTGCTTGCAGCTAATATTCAGGTTAAAATGTCAATTTTCAAGGACATAGTGACTAGACAGAAACTTATTTTGCTTTCTAATCCGAACCATTTTATGACCACCAACCATTTAATTGTACTTTTCAGTATCTGTCTGAAGGATGCACCCACTGAGCCTTTCACAATAGATATATGGTGGATTTTCACACCATTAATGGTCCTTAAAATTGTGAAGGGATTTCCTAATTTAGACATTTTCGTTGCTTAGTTAATGGCAAGAATGGCAAGAAATATATCTAATGTGTCTATAAAAGAATGCTTGGAATATAAATTTTACTTATCTGCAGTAAATCTGTTGTTATGCAAAATGTTGTCTTTTATTTCTGCAACAGTGGGTGCTATTAATTTTGTTTTCAAATTGTGGAAGATTTGAGCCTAATCGGAGCCTGGCAGTGATAATAATCTTGGTGCTGTTCTTAATGGTGTAATTTAGTGTTCATATAAATTTTATGAAAATGCTATTAGTATTTAAAGGCTGGAAGTCTGCATTATGTAGAAAATGTTGAAAATTAATATACATGTTGTAATTAAATGAATTCATTTTGTAATGTCTGAAGCCTGAAGTCTTAAAGCTCAGTTAATTTCACTTGGTGAGAAAAACCTGGACTTGAACCTGGGGTGTGGGGGGGGGGGGGGGGGGGTCAGAATACCATTCTGATGCTTGACTGACATAATATAGCCTCCTACATCATTTTCTCCCTGCTTTAATAATCAAATTCTATTCCATGACAAGATTTCACCATGATTTTTAAATTCAGCCTTGAATTTCAGCGGATACTTTACGCATCCAAGCATTTACATTTAGTTCATAGCATGTTAGTTTTTCAGTCTAAATTAGTCAGAAAGCAACATATGCAAATATACATGCATGTTTTATATTGATCATTTTAATTGTTGTCATTATTGATAACTGTTAGTAACATATGTTAACACCTGGTACCAGTCCTGGGATCATCAATCACAGTCTACCTGGACTACAGCATTCAGTAAAACTCTATATGGCAAATATAAAATTTGGTTTTTAATACCTATATGTTTTAAGATTTTTATGTGTTCTTCTTTTTAATTTTCGGCAGCGTAAACTGTTTTATTTTACATTCATACAATTATCATCAGCATCATCATCATATCAGTTAGATTCTTGTATGTGATGATTATAATAGAAACTGTAATAGAAAAACTTCACTGAAGCCAGTGATAGAGGGGAGTGGCAGTCTAGTGGTCACAAATTTCGTAAGGGTTGCGGCATCGGCCGCTCAATACAGGGTCGAGGGTTGGAGTCCCACATGGGTCACAATCACGTCTTCTCAAAGGACACCAGTACTGGTTTTCCCAGGAAGCAGGCCCGAGAATGGTTTGAATAAGCTAAATTAAAGCTTTCATCAAAATTGAGCTAAAATAAGTTTGTGTAAACTAATTAAGACAATTATTGAAAGAGTTAATTGTCAGCTGTATGTGATATGACTGTGTAGAAGTTGTCAGTTACAGTCAGAGAGGAGAATTTCGCATAACAAGAGCTGCTGATTAATGAATCATATTTTATGTTTAATGCACACCAGTTTATGATGCATTAATCTGATTCATAGAGAAAATACAAGGTTCTGTGCTCTCCCCAAAATGGAGCTTTTTCTGTCTCCAACAAAATTTGTGACTAGAACAGAAAGGACCACAGCCGCATGTAAAATAAATTGCACAAAATGTATTTTTAAGACTGCATCAAATCTTACTCTACTGTTATCAAGTACACTTTCTGTTATTAAGTAAAACTAGTGATTTAGTAACATTAAAGAATTTATATTATAAGCTTTCAATCTTACCATTTTTGTTTCATATTCAGTATTTTTCTTTTTATCTGTAAAAGTCATCACATAAAATGACTTTCACTTTTAATTTTTCACCCTAGTGAATTTCAAAACAGTCTATTTTGATATTTCTTGAAATTTATCTCTGTGTTATCAAAAGTTTTTTTTTTTCAACAGACTGGGTTAAATAGACATTGAATTGAATTGAGACCTTATATGGTAATAGGAAAAATTTACTTTTGCTTCGAGTAGTGTAATAAATTCATTTTAGAGGACAATTGAAGAAATTTGATTGATTATTCCATCAGTTTTTTCTGGGACTGAAATTTGTGTAAAAATAGTTTCTTTCGATTATTGATAATACAGTTGTTTTATTATGTCTCCCCCACCCCCACCTCTGGGGGAGACATATTGTTTTTGCCCTGTCCGTCTGTCACACTTCATTTCCGATCAATAACTGGAGAACCATTTGACCTAGAACCTTCAAACTTCGTAGGGTGGCAGGGCTTATAGAGTAGACGACCCCTGTTGTTTTTGGGGTCACTCCATCAAAGGTAAAGGTCACAGGGGCCTGAACATGGAAAACCATTTCCGATCAATAACTTGAGAACCACTTGACCCAGAATGTTGAAACTTCATAGGATGATTGATCATGCAGAGTAGATGACCCCTATTGATTTTGGGGTCACTCGATTAAAGGTCAATGTCACAGGGGCCTGAACATGGAAAACCATTTCTGATCAATAACTTGAGAACCACTTGACCCAGAATGTTGAAACTTCATAGGATGATTGGACATGCCGAGTAGATGACCCCTATTATTTTTGGGATTGCTCCCTCAAAGGTCAAGGTCACAGGGGCCTGAACATGGAAAACCATTTCCGATCAATAACTTGAGAACCACTTGACCCAGAATGTTGAAACTTCATAGGATGATTGGACATGCAGAGTAGATGACCCCTATTATTTTTGGGATCGTTCCATCAAAGGTCAAGGTCACAGGGGCTTGAACATGGAAAACCATTTCCGATCAATAACTTGAGAACCACTTGACCCAGAATGTTGAAACTTCAAAGGATGATTGGTCATGCAGAGTAGATGACCCCTATTTATTTTGGGGTCACTCTAATAAATGTTAAGGTCACAGGGGCCTGAACATGGAAAACCATTTTCGATCAATAACTTGAGAACCACTTGACCCAGAATGTTGAAACTTCATAGGATGATTGAACATGCAGAGTAGATGACCCCTATTGTTTTTGGGGTTACTCTATAAAAGGTCAAGGTCGCAGTGAACAAAACATGGAAATCCATTTCCAGTCAATAACTTGAGAACCATTTGACCTAGAACCTTCAAATTTCATAGGGTGATAGGAGTTACAGAGTAGATGACCCCTATTGGTTTGGGGGTCACACCATCAAGATTCAAGGTCACAGGGAGCTGAACATAGAAAACTCTTTTCAATCAATAACTTGAGAACCACTTAAGTCAGAATGTTGAAACTATATAGGATGATTGAACATGCAGAGTGGATGACCCCTACTGATTTTGGGGTCACTCGATCAAAGGCTAAAGTTACAGGGGCCTGAACATGGAAAACAGTTTCCAATTCATAACTTGAGAACCACTAAGCCCAGAATGTTGAAACTTCGTGGAATGATTGGACATGCCAAGTAGATGAATCCTATTGCAGCCAACCATCAGTGTCGCTTTGACTTTTGCTCCTGTCCCCTATGGACTTCCTGCCTATATGACTATGTATTGGGGGAGACATGCGCTTTTCTACAAAGGCATCTTCTAGTTAACTATTAGACATTTCATAAGGCATGGCAGATTTAAGAAAAAAATTCTGACATCTAGCTGCCTGTTGCTAAACTTTGCTTTTTTACACTTCAACCTGGTTTCCAAAAAGAGATGAAAATGAAGAACTCTACAGATATATATCACTATATGCATAAATTATCACAAAACATTGACTATAAAAACATACAAAAAGTTATTAAGTAAGTAATTTTCCTCACTTTTTATGGAAAAATAAACTTCAAAAGAAACTAAATACAGCTATTTTAGTAAAAAAAAAAAAAAAAAAAAAAAAAATCAATAGGTTAAGAGGAATTTGCTTATGCAAATATTTAGAGAATATATTTCATGTAAAAAGTTTGTATTTGTTTTATAAATGATTATGTTAGGTGCAATTTCTTCACAGTGTGTGTGAAGAAGAATTATGCACCAATATTGTAAGGGTAAGAATTTAAATGATCTTTTTTATGCCCCTCTGGGCATAATAGTGTTGCTGTTGTCTGTAGGTACATACGTCTGTACGTCCGTCTGTACATCCCGAAACCTTGTGTGTCCAACTCTTCCCACATTATTAGTCGGATTTGTGATCAGTAGTTATCCTAGTTGTGCATGGTGCATGTTAGGTTCTTTCAAAAAAAAATTCTGCTCAGTTATGGGACTTTGCTTTTTGTTAATTATCCTATATATGCACACAGTCTGCATACGCAATCTTGTGCGCGCTTAATCTCCCGAACCCATGCACACAATTTAATGAAACTTCACACATGTGATCAGTACCAACCCTAGTTGTGTGTGGTCTTTAATGTGAGAAGTTCTTCTTATAGAGTTGATTTATGAAACAAAACGGATGTAAATACAAACAACTTTTTGAGAAACCAAAAAGGACATATTGCAGTAAAACTTAAGAGCTTGTATTTGTAAACCACACAATATAACTTAATTTGAAAATGCAGTGTGTACACAAAGTTTTGTTTAGCACTATAGTTTCTTGAGTACTTTATTTATGTTCTTAGGCATTATGAAGCTTCTTGTTCAGATAAAATGGGACAATTTTATTGGTTAGACTCCTCCCCCTTGATCAAATAAATTACTAAATGCCTTATGATTATAATAAAAAAAAAATAACGAGGAATATTTATAGCAAAGATTGTACACAAATGCTTGGTTGTTCAAATGTCAATCAAAATTTTGAAATATTTTGGCATACTATTGGAAAGGGCAAGTTTTGACTTTTATATAGTATTTGAAAGCTCATGATCGTTGGAAAATATATAGGAAAAAATAAGGTAAGAAATTTGTTCATATTTAAAAATATGGTTGGTCATGACACATTTATGTTATTTTGAATATATATAGTTATTTATAAAATAGTGGTAGAATTAATTTTATTGGCATCTGCGATTTCTGGCTTTGGTAAAAACAGCTTTCAAAATTTTAACCATACGGAAATTCGATTTATTGATATGACCATTTAATTTGTGAATTGACGCAATTGAGAAATTCACAACTATTAGTCCTCCACAAATATTTATAATTTTACAACTATAAAAGTACTTCTTTAAGATATATTATATGTAAACAGAATAGCAATAATTGGCAAGTTTTACAAAATTTGTCAAACTGTACAGTCAAATGGCAATTATTTTAACAATTATTATTGTCATCTATGACCCTTCCTTACATGAATTTGGTAGTTCTTCCTGTATACGTCTTGCCAAGTTTTATCTTTACATCATGTACTACTTCACAGTATTCCTAAACAATACAGTATACCCCAAAGATATTTATCTGACAAAAAGTTGCAGTTGGGCCACCCATGCTTCAGGCGAAATCGGAAAAGTGGCTTGTATAAAGTACACGTTTATTTTGCGTGACCAAAAATCATTAATATGCCAACGAAATGCATTTTAAGATCAAAGGTCTTGGACAAGGGTGCTTAATCGGAAAAAATTGTATTTTATCGGTAATGTGATTGGCAATTGTATGATTGGCTGGCTAGATTTTGAAGCCGCTAGCATGTCAAGAGGGAATATATTTGTTTCTTGCCGCTATTTAACCGGGGAATTAAGTGTAAACATAGAATTTGTTGCCAAAAATGGACAAAGAGGTTGTATTGAAAGTGTCGGCATAGTTAAAAACAGTGTTGTAATAAAATACCTGTAAAAGGTAAATTTGTTATTGTTTTCAAGATTTATGGTTTGATTAAATGGTGAAAATTTCTTATTAAACAGAGTGTATTAGTTTAAATGAAAGATTTTTACTACTGATAGATCATTTGATATTTGTACTGATATTAAAAAAGTTATTGAACTGAAACGGGAGTTAATGAAAGTAAAAGATGATGTATTGAATGTAGATAACGTAGCTTTGAGGCCTACATGATGAAGATATATTTCTAATACGGTCTTGTTTATAAAGTTACAATTTACATTTGTAATTACAATTGATTGGATGGATTAGTTTTTCAATCACAGCAGAATTGACTGTTCAACACAAGGATGGGGAACATGTATTTGTAATTTTTCAGCAGGTAATTAAGGGTGAGTAGTTGTTATTGTCATATATATTCAATTCATGACTTAAGATTTGGTTTTAAATTCAACAAGAATAAGAATTTAGGGTGTAAAACCGATTTTCATTCATCAGTTTAGCTTTTAACTGCACCTGCCATGTTGACATCTTTTATCTGAAAGGTATTGTTTTTATCTATTATCTTTATGAGATAATCTCTCCCACTGTTTTTGCCACAATCTTGTTCTTGCTTGAACCCCTTATGGAGATTGTATCATAAGTTTGTGACTCATTTGTCAAATTTTTGATAAAAAGGTATCAAATTTGTTTAATGACCAGTTCAAGGTTTCTGTAATAAAAAAACTGTTACAAAAAATATTTGATAGAAGTGATTTAAGAGAAAGGAGGAGATAAACTATAGTGCTCTTAGGTTATCTGGTACAAACCATAACCGGATCTTAGGCCATACCAAAATGATTTGTCGTTCGTCGGAACTACCGCATCAATGATTTCATTCCCGAGAAAAAGAAAAAAAAAATCACCCGCCCGCACGTACATAAAAATCGCCGATTTTTTTTTTTTTTCTGATTACGCGGTCCGGAATGATAACGGTAAATAGGTTTTATCGCTGTTTTAATGCGTCAAAGTGATATTGATCGGAATCCATGCGTTCGTAATACATGTAGCTGATGACACAAACTCAAAAAGTCAGGAATTTATGGTGTTGTTCATCATTTTTTTTTAAATCTGAAGTGTCTGTACTGGTGCCACACATGGCCTTCGATGTGCCGGTAGGTGATGAAGTAGGCACGTTCTACGATTGTTCAAATTATTACAGTGAAAAGAACAAAGCCCGACTTGTAAGGGCGTGCACGGCCCCCGGGGATTCAAATTGAAATTTTTTGGATTAACATAGAATATTGTTCAGATAAAGCTTTCAAAAAACCCTTTGTTATCAGTGTGTTTAGTTAAATATTTTAGATCTAGAGCCAAAGCCAGTGCTTTCTTGAAAAAAAAGTTTGTTCAAGATCCTGACTGTTGGATCCATCACATTAATTGTCTCGGGCCCAATCGGTATGAAAAGTAACTTCTTTAGTACGGCAAATCAGATATTCTATCAAAATGCATATATTCATTTTTAAAAAATGTTCAGCTTTTCAAATAAGTTGTGTAGATATAAAAAATAATTTCTGTCGTATTGTAACCCCAATTTTCCCTGTTTGTATATATAATTGGCTGTTAAATTGATTGAAAGAAAGAATCTGAAAAAACAGACTTTCCAACTCAAAATTTCTTGGTCAATCAAAGCACAACAAAATAACACTTTTAAAGAGTGGCCATATTGGGATCATTTTTTGTCCGTCTGTTATCATTTTTGACTGAAATGAACCTCTACCACAAAAACTTAAGCTAAGCTTATCTGTTAAGAAATTATTCCAATGGATTCGAGCAGTGTCGAAGCATTTGTGTGCCCAACTCCGTTTGGTCTCATTGGTCAAGTGATTTATTACTTTCCCCTCACCTCTACCGTTTGGAGTTTCACTAGGGGCACAAAGTTGCTCATGTGTCGGAGCCATCTAATTGGGTTTCAGAAGATATGTTATTCCACTTGGGTGCCTGTTTTGTCTTAAATATTCCTCATCCTCTGCCGTTAAATGGGCACGCCTTCAGATTAATGTAGAACAAACAAAATTAAAAATAAGGACACTCATCCTCAGTAATTATAAATACAAAAAAAAAACAAAGTGATTCAGTGAGTTTTAGCAAGAATTTATTTGCAAAACCATTCATGTTTGTCTTTAAAACATACAGAAAAGCTATCTACTGTCTTAGTCACACTATAAATGTTTAAGTTCTGTGTTATTCTTAAAGAAATGTTAACTTCATGTATAATCATAACTGCAAAAAAAAAAAAAAAAAAAAAAAAAAATACCCGCTCGCTCCATGTAAAAGCTACCCGCCTCTGAAAAAATCAAAATTGAGAGAGAAAAAAAAAAAAAAAAAAAATTTTGCTCGCTCGCATCCATTTTTTTTTGAAAATTTTCCGAAGAACTATGAATCAATTTGGTATGGCCTTAATTCTGTTTTTACCCTCTGATAGGGAAACTTGAAACTTTAGGGTTGCAGTCATTGTTAAGATTAGTCATCTGTTTGTTTTGTTGGACTGATCATCTTTTGCCGCAGTATTAATATACTATTAAAATCTCATCAGTTGTCCATAATTCTAGTAAGGTTCTTACATTTCTTGCTCTCTAAGGAAAAGGGAATGCCAGTTGTAGATTTGCCTCTTTGCAGACTCAAAATCACCTGATTGGTAAGTCAGAGTCTCCTGTATTAGAAATGTGAAAGGATATTCTGAATTAATTGTAAAATATTAATATTATCACACAAGTATCTAAAGTCACTGCTTAAACGAAATAGGAACCAAATGTCTAATGTATTTATGAAGACCCTTCAAAGTTTTGGACTCAAGGTTTTCAAAGTGGACTTGTTTTCTGACTAATTGAGGAATGGAGTCCAATCATAGGCGAAACATATAAAAATTTAATCATAATTGTCCCATCATTTAATGTGGAGAGACTGTCCATGTCCTCTTTAGCATATTTTGTCATGTAAAACAATCAGTTGTTGATTACTATCAAGATTGTGTGACATGTTATCTCCAGAATCAGGTAGTACTTCATCAATATCCCCATTGTCTTCTCCTATTTCAATACATGTATCTATTATACTATCTACACCTACAGAAATGTTTTGTGGCTGTCAGTTATAGGCCATTTACTGAAAATTTCTCAGGACTAGCTGTCATCTAAATTCAGAGTCAAACCTCTGAGCTTCACTACTCAAGCTTGAATCTTTTGTATAAATGATTTTGTAACAATAAATTTTTCAAAAAAAAAAATGTGACCAAAAAAATTATTATTTTGCCTGAAGTTGTTTATGCCCCCATTTATAGTCTGATGATGTTTACCCGTCTCAAATATGTTACGAAATGCAACAGCTGTAGCTTCTAAACAATTTAGGGGAATCCAATGAAACTTTATACAATGTTAATCATACCATTGACATTAGATTCATGTCTGTAGCTCCAAGGTCAAGGTCACTGGAAAGGTCACTTACACATAATAAGTTTTAATTTTTTGCTTCAAGTGTTGCTATAAATTCCCTCTTAACTCTGGTGATTTATGTTTTGAGAAGGAAAGGAGCATAATTATACAAAATTTGAATAGTTTTGCATATGGTATGAGTACAGTCTTTCCACAGTGATGTCCCCTTGTTTAGGATCTTGTTGCAAAGTTTTGCACACTATATATAGAAAGGAGTGAATTAAAACAGCTGCATTGAGACTGACTGAAAATTGATTGATCAGTGATAAAAGAATGTTAAAGCATGCAAGAAATATTTCATTTTATCATTAAGCAAATAGAATTACAGATATCCATGTTTACAAATATGAAATATGAGATAAATAATGTCATTGGGGATTATGTTGAATGTCAATAGATGAGATAAGGTTAATTATTACGCAGAACCTTTGTTACAAATGGATGGTGCATGCTGTGTTACTTTGACTTTGTACTTATTTTGTTTGAAGTACTCGCCAGTGCGGTAAAATGCCTTATCCACACTTCCTAATCAGGTTTAAGCCTGCTGCATTTAGGAAATGACATCATTTGACACATCATATGTCTACTATGCAGTTGACAATAGAATGAACTGTATCAAATATTTGGCTTGGTTCAGATAAAATGGTGAGCTGTGCTACCTGTCCATGGGAGGCAAGTTAAATCCAGTATGCTGCAAATTTTGAACAAGGTCATAACATCTTATTTCATCCAATGTCATGTTAGGAATAGCAGTCATATATATTCTCTGAGAACTTAACCAGTACTTATTTGAATTCAGGATTTCTGTCATTATAAATGTCATATAACCACCTGTAGAAACAGACATACACAAGAAAAAGGTATACTACATAAGAAAAGACTACTACATACCAGAAAAGGTACCACACAAGGAAAAGGTACTAAAGAAAAATGCACTACACAGGAAAAACACTACACAAGAAAAGGGTACTACACAAGAAAAGGGGTACTACACAAGGAAAAGGTACTAAAGACAAATGCACTACACAGGAAAAACACTACACAAGAAAAGGGTACAAGAAAAGGTACTACACAAGAAAAAGGTACTGCATAAGAAAAAGCTACTTAACAAGAAAGAAAAGATACTACACCACACAAAAACATGAAAAGGTACTACCCAATAAAAAGGTACTACACATGAAAATAGATACTATACACAAAGAACTCATTAGAGCAAATGCTGCTGTACAAGAAAAAGATGCTACACAAGAAGGAAGTACTGCACTAGTTATATGCAAAAAATAAGGGTTAAGGGACATTCTTGATCGAGGTTTATAATTTGTTTCTGGCCATTGTCTAGATTCTTGTTGTGTGTGACACCCGGATGCCGCTGTTTATGTACAGAATTCATAATATATTATCATTGTTTACATGAAATTAAAACTACTATGCAAAGTAAAAGTTAATTTGTGACGGTATTTGTGTGCATATCTTACTATTAATGAAAATATGCCAACCATATGGCATAGATTGCAAAATGAGACAAAATGTAGTTAAAAAGTATTTTTTGTTGTCATTTTAATAAAGGAGCTAGTATGGTATAATGGATATTGCAAGCAGCTGAATTCATTTATCTTTTCAGGTGTAACATAATGAATAGAATATGGCATAAATGAGTGTTTTCTGCAGTTTTGGATGTCAGTTATGGATGGTTTTGTTGTCTGGACTTTGGGGCATATAAACTGCAGACATGGATTCAAGAGAGTAGAGATAAGGATGTTTGGCAGCTTTTGTTTCTCAGCCATACAATTTGTTTTAGTGAAGCTGAAAAATCAGGCAGTTATATAATTAACCACAGTGCCAATTCTTAATGTGGAAAAAAACTGACATGATAGATCCCATTTCTAGCTGCAATTAATAGGTAATAATCAAGTAATAGGTAATAAAGTCACAAACTTTATCATAGATATCCATATTCTTATGACATAATAGACACAAAAGTCTGAACTTTGTTTATTTATAAGTTACACATTATTTGTGTACTTTATTTATAGTTATACATTATTTGAGTACTGTCTCCCAAACTGTACTCCCACCAACTCTTGTTGATTAAAATATTGTTTGATCGAAAAAAGGACTTAAAGTTCAGCAGCTTTCATGTTAATTAGTCTTGCAAAATGTTGACATTTTGATTTAGCTTCTGTTGCAATTGCTTACAGTTCTGTCAAGACCAATTTAGAATAATAATTGAAACATTTTAATATTTAGCATAGTTGTTTAAAAGAAGTGAAAATTTACATAATTATATTATTAATAATAATAATAATTATTCTGGTATACATTGCTAATACTTTCATACTTTGCTTAATCCATCAAGATATTTCTTGCATAGGAAGAATTCAATTAAAGCTGTCGCTGTCTGCATCACGGAATGAATAATTTTTAAGTCACTTTTCATGTAGTAATTTGGTAGACAGAAGGTGTAAATGTTTAAGAAATTGTGCATTTTTGGTTTTGGAAATAACTCTGCTAACCTGTCTGTACCCAAATATTAGCTAAAAATAAATTGTCGCTATGATGAAAATAGTTGTAGTATTTGATATTCATGAAGTAGAGATGCAAATGTGGAGTAATGGTACTGGATACCCCCCATTGAAATATACACCATTTCCATATGGAAAACTCAATACCTATTTCCCTGTTTTCCTTTGTGAAACCTGACCCTTTATTCAAATGTAGCATCTCGGCAAGCAACTGTCATTCTTAACTCAGTCTCATTAATAAAGGTGCATTCAATTCACATCGGTTCACTTTTAATTCATGAAATTGTCCATGGTATGAATTTCATTAATGGACTGATAAAGAGATTAGTTTATTTGAATAATTTAGGTTAAAGTTTTGATGACTTTAATTCAGTAGGTTAAGAATATCTTCCAGGATCATATTTGGTATGTTTGTGATTTAAGTGGTCCAACTGCTTGTGAATTGTAAGTCAGTTTTGTTATTTTCATTTTGAATATCAAAAAATGAAGTTTTAAGTGTTGTTTTGCAGCGTAATGTATATTTTCAGCAATCTTAAGCATTGTAGTTGCCTGTCCCGTAACTTCAGTTGAAACAGAAGACTGTGATGATCTGGCAGAAGACAAGCATTCCTATGCCATTTGTTGTGGAGAAGTTGTCTTGATGACCTGGCACAAGACATTATACATTCCCTTGCCATTTGTTGTGGAGAAGTTGTCTTGATGATCTGGCACAAGGCATTATACATTCCCTTGCCATTCGTTGTGGAGAAGTTGTCTTGATGACCTGGCACAAGACATTATACATTCCCTTGCCATTTGTTGTGGAGAAGTTGTCTTGATGATCTGGCACAAGGCATTATACATTCCCTTGCCATTTGTTGTGGAGAAGTTGTCTTTATGATCTGGCACAAGGCATTATACATTCCTATGCCATTCGTTGTGGAGAAGTTGTCTTTATGATCTGGCACAAGGCATTATACATTCCCTTGCCATTTGTTGTGGAGAAGTTGTCTTTATGATCTGGCACAAGGCATTATACATTCCTATGCCATTTGTTGTGGAGAAGTTGTCTTGATGATCTGGCACAAGGCATTATACATTCCCTTGCCATTTGTTGTGGAGAAGTTGTCTTTATGTTCTGGCACAAGGCATTATACATTCCCTTGCCATTTGTTGTGGAGAAGTTGTCTTTATGATCTGGCACAAGGCATTATACATTCCTATGCCATTCGTTGTGGAGAAGTTGTCTTTATGTTCTGGCACAAGGCATTATACATTCCTATGCCATTCGTTGTGGAGAAGTTGTCTTTATGTTCTGGCACAAGGCATTATACATTCCTATGCCATTTGTTGTGGAGAAGTTGTCTTTATGTTCTGGCACAAGGCATTATACATTCCTATGCCATCTGTTGTGGAGAAGTTGTCTTTATGATCTGGCACAAGGCATTATACATTCCTATGCCATTTGTTGTGGAGAAGTTGTCTTGATGATCTGGCACAAGGCATTATACATTCCCTTGCCATTTGTTGTGGAGAAGTTGTCTTTATGTTCTGGCACAAGGCATTATACATTCCTATGCCATCTGTTGTGGAGAAGTTGTCTTTATGATCTGGCACAAGGCATTATACATTCCTATGCCATTTGTTGTGGAGAAGTTGTCTTGATGATCTGGCACAAGGCATTATACATTCCCTTGCCATTTGTTGTGGAGAAGTTGTCTTGATGATCTGGCACAAGGCATTATACATTCCTATGCCATTTGTTGTGGAGAAGTTGTCTTTATGATCTGGCACAAGGCATTATACATTCCCTTGCCATTTGTTGTGGAGAAGTTGTCTTTATGATCTGGCACAAGGCATTATACATTCCCTTGCCATTTGTTGTGGAGAAGTTGTCTTGATGATCTGGCACAAGGCATTATACATTCCCTTGCCATTTGTTGTGGAGAAGTTGTCTTTATGATCTGGCACAAGGCATTATACATTCCCTTGCCATTTGTTGTGGAGAAGTTGTCTTGATGATCTGGCACAAGGCATTATACATTCCCTTGCCATTTGTTGTGGAGAAGTTGTCTTGATGATCTGGCACAAGGCATTATACATTCCCTTGCCATTTGTTGTGGAGAAGTTGTCTTTATGATCTGGCACAAGGCATTATACATTCCCTTGCCATTTGTTGTGGAGAAGTTGTCTTGATGATCTGGCACAAGGCATTATACATTCCCTTGCCATTTGTTGTGGAGAAGTTGTCTTGATGATCTGGCACAAGGCATTATACATTCCCTTGCCATTTGTTGTGGAGAAGTTGTCTTTATGATCTGGCACAAGGCATTATACATTCCCTTGCCATTTGTTGTGGAGAAGTTGTCAGGATGATCTGGCACAAGGCATTATACATTCCCTTGCCATTTGTTGTGGAGAAGTTGTCTTGATGATCTGGCACAAGGCATTATACATTCCCTTGCCATTTGTTGTGGAGAAGTTGTCTTGATGATCTGGCACAAGGCATTATACATTCCCTTGCCATCTGTTGTGGAGAAGTTGTCTTTATGATCTGGCACAAGGCATTATACATTCCTATGCCATTTGTTGTGGAGAAGTTGTCTTGATGATCTGGCACAAGGCATTATACATTCCCTTGCCATTTGTTGTGGAGAAGTTGTCTTTATGTTCTGGC
Organism: Mercenaria mercenaria; assembly: GCF_021730395.1. Lineage (NCBI taxonomy): Eukaryota > Metazoa > Mollusca > Bivalvia > Venerida > Veneridae > Mercenaria > Mercenaria mercenaria. The sequence continues at coordinate 33,961,027 of NC_069378.1, read as the reverse complement.
ACAAGGCATTATACATTCCTATGCCATTCGTTGTGGAGAAGTTGTCTTTATGATCTGGCACAAGGCATTATACATTCCTATGCCATTCGTTGTGGAGAAGTTGTCTTTATGATCTGGCACAAGGCATTATACATTCCCTTGCCATTCGTTGTGGAGAAGTTGTCTTTATGTTCTGGCACAAGGCATTATACATTCCTATGCCATTCGTTGTGGAGAAGTTGTCTTGATGATCTGGCACAAGGCATTATACATTCCTATGCCATTTATTGTGGAGAAGTTGTCTTTATGATCTGGCACAAGGCATTATACATTCCTATGCCATTCGTTGTGGAGAAGTTGTCTTGATGATCTGGCACAAGGCATTATACATTCCCTTGCCATTTGTTGTGGAGAAGTTGTCTTTATGTTCTGGCACAAGGCATTATACATTCCTATGCCATTCGTTGTGGAGAAGTTGTCTTTATGATCTGGCACAAGGCATTATACATTCCCTTGCCATTTGTTGTGGAGAAGTTGTCAGGATGATTTTGCAGAAAGACTTTACATTCCTTTGCCATTTGTTTGGGGGTAGTTTTCATGATGGTACATGACATTACACATTCCCACCTCGTACGATGTGGAGAAGCTTTTAGATACTAGCAGAAGACAAGATTCATTCCTAAGTTGCCATTTTGTTTTGGAGAACTTGACAGATTCATGTCTAGTAGGAAATACAGGAAAATTTGAAAGCACTAAAAAAGTCTTGCATTATATGAAAACGGCATTAACCTAAAAATCTAGATAACTATGGAAAATAAACAATCTGCCTATCTTAAGCAAAGGTTTGCCAGTTAATTGGACTCATAAATTTACATGATAAACCTAATTACAGGTAATGATGTCTATTCTGGGAGCATGTGTATCAATGTTTTATGACTTATCTGACTAAAGCTGGTAGCTACCTCTTTCCTATAGTGCAGTTTTGATCAGATGGTAAAATAAAGACAAATTTTAGCAGTGTATATAACCTAACAAAAACTACCAATATACTGGTTTATTCTGGGTCAAAAAGGAGAAGTGTCAAATATACTTTAATTTGATATCTGGGCAAGGTAAATTTTCTGGTTGTTCATTTGACAGAAGACTATGAGCCATTTTATCCTCCGCTGGAGAAATGGTAAGTTAATGATGTCAGTACTATAACACTCCATGGTTAGGTCACAACTAACCACATTTTCATTAAAATTTGCTAAAAAAAAGTCTAAACCTAAATTTTGCTAAATTTTGAGATCAGTTGAGTCTTCTGGTAAAGTCCTTTCATCTGTTATTGTTGTTCCTCTATTGTGTTTAAACCCTTTGAAGTTTGATATTCAATATTTCTTCTGGTGAGAGGCTGATAAAAATCTAAATCAATTCCTAGAAATAATAACTGAAATTCCAAGGTACCCCTACGCAGCCACTGAAATGATTAGATCAAGTACAGGTTTTATAGATTGTCAATACCTTTATTTATATTACATGCTGTTTGTTTTCCTAAAAAAAACTTGGCTATATTGATTACCCATTTGGATGTATGTGACATTCCTGGGTAATTGTTAGCACTTAACTAAAAGCTTCTAGTCAATCAAAATAGAATAGCATCTCTCTATTATCTTCAGAAATATTTTGCATTTTATCCACACAATGTAGATTCGAATCCATGCTCTTAACACATTTTCCATAATGCTTAGTCTTGAGAACATTGTTACTATAGGTGTTGTCCGTTGTAGCAATAAAGGCTACCTGTTGCATGCAACAGTGTGAACAGTAGAGGTTATCTTTTGCATGCCACAATGCGAACAGTAGAGGCTACCTTTGCAGGCAATGATGTGAACACTAGATGCAACCTTTGCAAGCAACGATGTGGACACTGTAGGTGCAACTTTTGCAGGCAATGATGTTGGACACTGTAGATGCAACTTTTGCAGGCAACGATGTGGACACTGTAGATGCAACCTTTGCAGGCAACAATGTGGACAAAGTTGACGCTACCATGGCAGGCAGCTGTGTTGACACAGTGGGACTGATTTTTGCAGGCAACATTGTGGATAGTAGAGGCTGTCCTTTGCATGCAACATTTTGGACAATTTGATGGCGTTGGTTGCTCTTTTCCGGGTTTTTACAGACAGACTTGTTAACACTGTGGTGGCTGTCTTGTGAACAAATTGGAGACTCTCATTTGCATGCAATTTTAAAATAATTATCAAATGTTGCGATGTGAAGAATCCTTCCTTAAATGTTAAAAAATGTTCATGGTATATTTGAAAATTCATGAAGACAGCTGATATGGCAGACTGTCTAATCTTTAAAACACACAGCTAAACCAAGAGTTTCCACATTATCTGATTTGATACGCATTTGAGCCGTGCCATGAGAAAACCAACACAGTGGGTTTGCGACCAGCATGGATCCAGATCAGCCTGCGCATCCGCGCTGTCTGGTCAGGATCCATGCTGTTCGCTTTTAAAGCCTACTGCAATTAGAGAAACTGTTAGTGAACAGCATGGATCCTGACCAGACTGCGCGGATGCGCAGGCTGGTCTGGATCCATGCTGGTCGAAAACCTACTATGTTGATTTTCTCATGGCACGGCTCATTTGTTGTTGTAATAAAAAATGAATGAATGGTCAGTTATTGATTAAAAAATATCACCATGTTATTCTGTTGTCATTTGTTATACAATCAATATGTTGCCACAGGAATGGTGTCAAAGAGACACTATATAGTATAGACCAAACTGATATATGAAGCGTTATCTGTGATATGCGACAGGTTTCCTGTATCAATTGTATGTAATTAGTTTTTACATATTTCTATGTGTTTGGTGGAAATTACTTTGTACTTTCATGAAATATTGCAGGTACGAATTTTTAGCCATCTGCAGTTGGATTATGGAAAATTTTCTGTGCAGAAAAGGGATTATTTGACTTACTATTATGAAAAATTAGAAGTTTGTTTAGTTTATTCATAAATTGCTTTGTAATTATGGAAATAGCAAAACTAGTTTTTTTTTAGTTTATACATAATTTATATTTGGTCGATTGTGAAGGAAGTTCTGCAACTTATATTAATCACTCTCGACACATTCCTGATGGAATCCTTCGCCACGAGGGTATGAGAAAAGAGGCCAGTTTCCCTTTTAATGCTGAGCGCCAAGCAAGGAAGCTACTGGTACCATTTTTCACGTCTTTGATATGACACTGCTGGGGATCGAACCCATGATCTCCCGCTATATTTTGACAGAATGTATGGAACTTATTAGTTGCGTAGTTTTAATTATGTTTTTATTTGGCATGGTCTAGGAAGTACTTTACTCCATTATTCACTTTATTTTATTGTGACTTGCAGTTTTACTATTATTAGGCCTAATTTACCCTTGGTTAGTCATTCCTCCAGGGATGTGCCGAGCCTAGTACCAATAGATAGTGTAATTATTTACTTGAGATAAAACAAAGCAATATAAAATATACTCCCCATGACGCTTTTATGATACTGAGATAAAACGTTTTGTTACGCTGATCAGCATTATCTAGTCTACAGGGCAACATAAATAGTGATACTCTGTGGACTTTATATTTTTTCATTTGCTGATTTTAGTACTATTGCAACTGTGCTGGAACTTGTCAAGAGTGTTATATTGTTAAATAATTAAGCCTGAAGTTTTGTTCTTCTTAAACTTTCTAACAATATATCCTAGTCACTTGTTGCCATTAATGGAACATTTATGCATAAACTGGACATAATCATGTGCGTGATTTGTGCATTGCAAAATTGCTAAATTTGAAAACTGTTTTCAGACAGTGAAGTGTTTTTTACTAAATGAAAGATACTGTGATTTCATTTTCGATAGATAAGATTTTTTTCCTGTTGATCTGTCTTGAGAACAAGGATGTTAAAAAAAGCATTAGTTATAAGGTAAAGACATTGTGTTAAAATAATTTTACACAGATGCTTTTCTGGCTTACTAACAGTGCTTGACTATTGTGAAAATGATTTGATACACAATTTAATATAAAAATGTTCGACTTTGCTGCTCAGCACTTAGATATCACCCTTAATTGACTTTAACTGTTGACATATTCTATGGACTTTATTTCAAAATGATATTCAAATAATGGAGTAACTTGAAGATATAACAAGTGCATTATCTTTGGTTTTGTTTAAACGCCCAAGGTCTATTGGATGGCATCCTGCCGATAAATAAACTTAATTGTGTGACTTTGTTTCTGTTATCTATGATATCAGGTGTGAATTTACATATCAACCCTGTGTGGAATTTAATTTACAAAATTTGTATACCAAGTTATTACTGGATTTGATTCTGAAACATTATGATTTGTTTTGCATATTATAATTTTTTTTTTGTATTCTTGTTCAGATATGATAATGAAGTTGCAGCTTAAATGAGTGTGCATAATATTATGGTAAAAGTATCAGTGTACAATTTTATAGGAAGTTGATTTTATCATGTTACTCATAATATTACCTTTTTGTTGGATTTTGTTTTGGTATTAAATTTTTTTTTTTCTCAAGATCTTTGATGTTTTAGTCACCTTCCATATCATTAAGAGACTGGGTTTTTGTTAGATGATATGTCTTTAGAATTAGAACTGAAAAAGTATTTCTTGATGGTAAAGGAGATATTAGAATGAGCCATTACAGAAATTAGTGAACAGTGAATATAACTAGAGAGATTAAAATGAGGTGTTACAGAAATAAGTGTTTGTGAATAACTTAGAGTTGATCATGTAATGTACATAGTGCGAGCTTAGAATGAAATGTTTCAGAAATTAGCGGACAACTGGAGAGAAGCTTCAATGAAATGTTTCAGAAATTAGTGAACAACTGGAGAACTTAAAATGAAATGATTCAGAAATTAGTAAACAAATGGTGAGATCAGAATGGGAAAACTTTTAGAAATCAGTGAACAACTGTAGACCCTAAAATGAAATGTTTCAGAAATTAAATGAACAAATGGTGAGCTTAGAATGAGATGTTTCAGAAATGAGAGCTTAAAACAAATTTAGCAGTTAGTAATATACTGGAGAGCTTAAAATGAAATGTTTTAGAAATTAGTGAACAACTGGAGGTTTTGATAGTATAAGATGTTTTAGAAATTAGTGAACGGAGAATAAGTGAGATGCGGTAGTGACAGGTTGAGAATGGTGTGGATTGTAGCTTATTCACAGAATACAAGATCACTTCACAGTTCTGACAATGACAATTTGAATACTGACAATGATCAGGTGGATCAGAACAACGATACAAAGGTACCTAAAATGTTTGACTGTAGAAAGCTTGAGATTTTCATACTGTATGCTGTTGTTTTGAACTTTTATTATAGATATATATTGTTTGACAATTCCATTCCTCCCCTTGTAAATACGAGTAGAAATCGGTTCTGCATAAGTGGAAATTGTTCTAGTACTCGTCCTGTAGCTGCCAGCTTAAAATTAGCGCAATAGGGAGAGGGCAGATCTGTTTGTCGCAAGTTTGATCCTCAGGTCAGGCGCATATTCTCTATGATGACATTAGAATTTTAGTCATATAGCGGGTATGTTTGACTTAGTTGAAAAGCAGCCCAGGGATGTAAAAAAAGAATAAACACTCTCTGAGAAATGGAAAACAAGTTTACTGGTTTCCCAGTAGTTTCCAGACCCAAGTAGTTTTCCGGACCTGTTACATTTCGTGCTGTATAGACTTTATGCCGTCGTAAAGCATCTGGGTAACAATATCATATCATCTAGAGTTTTGTTGCCTTTACATAGCAGCGAAAACCTAGCATAACCTACTTATTTATTATTTGAATATCCCGGTTGTTTTTACTTACTTCGATGTAATTGTTTACACAAGTGTTTATCAACTGCAGGGGAATTCCAGTTACAGTGCGCATGCGCAGAAATTGAGGCCCATTGAAGGTAAACATCACCCATTTGCAGGCGATACAGTAAAAACATTCCGATAGTAATAAAGTAAAACAAAGAAAGTCAGAAAACCTATTCACTATACTACGACATTAAATTATCGATTACATGTAAGAATAGGAACTAAAATAGACGGGTATTTACCTATGATACCGTAGATCAATCAAATGTTTAGCAGCAGTGTCCATGCCCGAGTGGTCAGGGCGTTAGACTACCAATTTTGAGACCGGTCTTGTTCTTTTTTTTAAAGTTGTTAATTATATTAAAAGTTCTTAATTTCTTATTTTGTTATATTACCAGTCCGCTCAGTACGTTCTGTCATTTTTAGCATAATATTGCAAACGTCATTCAAACGTAATTAGACGTAACTGTAATGAGCGTATTACATATATCTAGTATTTGTTAAATTCTTTAAATATACTTTGCAAACCATCATCACGCCTTAGAATTATGTTTTAATTTTGAATATATATAACGAAATCGAAAATGTTTGCTTTTACAGAAAGGGTACAACTGTTACAATGAAAGGTCCAGAAAACTACTCGGAATAACTGAGATATTAATGGAATTAATTGCCCCTTTTGAGGCCTCACCTACATTTGTGTTAATGAACGCAAGTGTAATATGAATTTTGCATGGTGTTTATGAAGAGCCTAGCTTGCTTTTTTCTGTGAAAATTTTATGTTTCTACTATGTTTTGTTTGAAAGTTATTGGCAAAATATAGCGATTTCGGTCCGGAAACTATTGGGAAACCAGTACTGGATATTAAACTAAAAATTTAAACAGAATCCGCAACAGACTATCAATAAACAACAAACTTTAGTCAAACTGGGGATAAATTTGGGGATGATATGCCTTCAGTGTAAGATTCAGAATTCAATTTGCATTTTTTGGATTTTCATTTTTAACATTTAGTCAGTTTGGAAAAAGCCATTTTGTAATGTAGTGTTTTAGCAGATCACTCTGTTAATTAGAGGGGTGGGGGGGGGGATACAATGTATAGATAATTCATACAAATTTACCAAAAGCAGACAAGAAAGAATTTATATTTATTGATTTTGAAGTTTTTATACCTGATGATTAACATTAATCAAAATGGCAGCTTAAAGCAGGACTTAATAGGACGGTTTAAAAAAAGTTGAAATGAATGGAGAAATATATATTAGATTATTTACTATTGAAATAAAAATATAATACCAATAATATAAAATAGGGGGCCTCCATGGCTGAGTGGTTAAGGTCGTTGACTTTGAATCACTTGCCCCTCACTGGGTTTGAGCCTCACTGGGGGCGTTGAATTCTTCATGGTGTGAGAAAGCCATCTAGCTGACTTACGGAAGGTTCGAGGTTCTTTAACCCAGGTGCCTGCCCATGATGAAATAATGCACAGAGGGGCACCTGGGGTCTTTCTCTACCAATTAACAAAGCTGGAAAGTTGCAATATGACCTATAATAGTGCCGGTGCAATGTTAAACCCAACAAAAAAAAATTAATTATATAAAACATGATGTTCATGCTGGTAGCCAATTAAGATCCGTGCAATGACCCAAATTGGATTAAACTAAAATTTGGCAAGGAAGCCTGGGATCATCAAAACATCCTGGACAGGTTTCAAGTAACAGTAAACAACCTAGCTGAAGATTTAAATTAAAAGTAAATTTACAACTTTAACAGGATATATTAGATCTTGACTAACACTTTACAAGAAAAATACTGAAATTATTTGAAGAAAACAAGGTGTTTTAAAAACAACTGAAAATGGCAACAACTTTGAAAGAATGATAAAAAATATTTGCAATGCTAAGTTGTAAGACAGTGTTTAGGATGCATAGATATCATACCTGTGATATATAGGTGCATGTACTATCTTTTGCTGAGCTTATATGATATCATGGAATACCCAGAACTTTTCAGAGTCATTGCCCTAAATTATCATGCCATTAACCCTTACCCTGGTAAATTTCTATAATGAACTTGTACATCTTTCAATTTGGACAGTACCATTAACTGTTCAAAGGGGTGCTTACCAAAAATATACTGACTGAATAGGGAACAGTGCAGGATGTGCAGGCTGATCATGATCTACACTGGTCGCAAAGGCAGAATCAGTTGTGTCCAGCATGCTAAAAGTTAAGAAAAGAATTTGTTTATAGTATCTACATTAGGTTCAAAAGAAATGTTTATGTGACAAACATTTTATTGGGCATTTAAAATCGTAGGATTAAAAGTGAATGTTCAAAACAGGCACAAAAGTCCACAATACAATGGAATTTTTAGCTTTCGTTTGTCAAATAATTCAAGAATGACATGTGGGCAATCTAGGGTTTAAAATCATAAGTAATTGTATAGCTTTTACCTTTTATTAAATTATAATGTCAGTAAAGGTAATATATTAAACAGTCATTGTAGGTGTGGACAACTACAAAAACAGCTTCATATTTGAATAAAGTTAATGTGATTCCATATCATGTATGACTAATTAATTTATCTTTGTTTATCTTTAACCCTTATCATGCTGGACACAATTGATTCTGCCTTTGCGACCAGTGCAGATCATGATGCACATCCATGCAGTCTGCTCATAATCTGCACTGTTCACCACTCAGTCTGTATCTTTTTGATAAGCACCCCTTTTAACAGTTAATGGCACTGTCCAAATTGAAAGATGGACAAGTTCATTATAGAAATTTAGCAGGGTATTAGGGTTAAAGTGAAAAGTTTTTAATGTAATATTAATTGCCAATAGGTTCTAAAATTTATGAAAGCTTATAAATGACGATTAAGGTTCCTTGACCTTTTAAGGCATGTGGCCATTTAACAGATTACAGGGTCAGCATTTGTGTATATATTTACCATGTAATTGTTGAATTTATTTTGACGATTTTGATTTTAAGAAAACTTTCCATTTGTTTGTAAAATTTACATTGTTAAAACCAATAATCGAAAGTATTAGTGTTGTAATACGATGGGAATTTTTGAAAAGATGGTAAAGTGAAAAATTAACTTTTAAAAAGGAAGAATTAGGCTTTTTCAGATGATTCTGCAATATAACATAATTATATCATTGAGTACAAGTCATAAGGGATATAAGCATGTTGTTAAATATTGATGCTACAGTGACTTACAGTGAATAAAAAATATAGGCAGTTCACATTTATGTAACAATTATTAGTACTGAAAACATTTCTTTATCATTGGAATAGTTACTTAGGACATAGAATTAGTAATGTCCAAAGGAGGCTCAAACAGGCAAGCATGATTGTGCTGTTTCACTATACCAGGAAAAATAAATACTGGTGAGATAGAAGGAAAACGAAGCAAGCAGTGTCTTATATGGTGAAATGCTCAATTGTTTGGAGCAAAATTAAGCATAAATAAGTTTGAACAGGTATTGATCAATTCTGTATGTTGAGATGATTATTTAACCCTTTTATATTTCTTTTTCAGGTGAAATGTGGTGCTGTATATGTCACAGATGAGGACAAGACTAAAGCTGTAACAAAAAATGTGATATCATTGTCATCCGCATCTGAAGAAAAGAAGAAACAGAAATCATCAAAATACACTGTCGCCATTGGTTCAAGTTTTGGTCATGGTAAGACGTTTTCATTATTTTTCTCCTGCTATGTCTTAGATCTCTACAATAAAGTTTGTTTTCCCTTTTTTCATTACAAATAATGTCTTTGGACTAAAAGCGAGCAATGTATTAACTTTACCCTGCTATATTTCAAAATGGACTGGTCTTTCATTCAGTTTTGGCAGTACCATTAATTATTTGAATGGGTATTCACTGAAAATTTTAACAACTGAATAGCGAATAGTGCAGACCAAGATGAGCCTGAACAGGTGTGCAGGCTCATCTTTGTGTGCAGTGGCTGCAAAGGCAGATTCACTTGCCACCAGCAGGCTAAAGGTTAAATGTACTGGCAAGGGTAACATTTTCTAAGTACTGTTATAGATCTTGTTAAAACATAAATAATGTTATGCTTCATATTTCAGTTCATTCATTCTTGAAGGACTCTGACAATGTTTTGAAATCATACGAGAAAACAAAAGTAGAAGACAAATGTTTGTTACTGATAAGAAAACCAAAATCGGCATCAAAACAGGTAAGTTCTTTCTAGTTTTGAATATATGTCTACAAAAAAAACTATAAATTCCTATTAATAAGTCATTTAATTTCATGGATGTAAAATTTCATGGTTCTGGTGAAAAAAGCTATTTTGTGGAGTCAAAAAAAATTCTTGGGAGTAAATTGAAATTTTCTGTGTTTTATGGGGGATTTAATTTCATGAAATGGCACAACCAGAAAATCCATGAAATTAACTCCCCACACAAAGTAATGACTATACAGTATCTAAAAGAAAATATATTTTTTAATATCACCGTAGTATTGTGGATTAGCACCATTGTTTTTCTATAGTGGAAATAAATCCCTTGTGAATACACTCCGGTTGTTTTCTGGATCAGCAATAATTTTTAGCTCGACTATACGAAGTATAAGGAGAGCTATCCTACTCGCCCCGGCATCGGCGTTGGCGTCTTTCCGCGTCCCCACCTTGGTTAAAGTTTTGGTGCACTTTCTCTTTTTTCAACTTATCTCTGTAATTACTTGAAGGATTTGATTCAAACTTGAAATACTTATTCCTCATCATCATCCACATCATCTAACATAAGGGCCATAACTATGGCACCAATATTTCATGAATTATCCCCCCTTTTCACTTAGATTTTCAGGTTAAAGTTTTGATGCACTTTCACTCTATCTCTGTTATTACTGAATGGATTTGATTCAAACTTAAAATAGTTGTTCAACATCATCACCCACATCATATGACACAAGGTGCATAACTCTGGCACCATTTTTTCATGAATTATTCCCCCTTTTAACTTAGAATTTCAGGTTAAAGTTTTGGTGCACTTTCACTCTACCTCTGTTATTACTGAATGGATTTGATTCAAACTTAAAATAGTTGTTCAGCATCATCACCCACATCATATGACACAAGATGCATATCTCTGGCACAATTTTTCATGAATTATTCCCCTTTATACTTAGAATTTCAGGTTTAAGTTTTATGCACATTCACTCTATCTCTGTTATTACTGAATGGATCTGATTCAAACTTAAACATTTGTTCAACATCATTACCCTTATCATATGACACAAGGTGCATAACTCTGGGACCAATTTTTCATGAATTATTTCCCCTTTTTACTTAGAATTTCAGGTTAAAGTTTTGATGCACTTTCACTCTGTCTCTGATATTACTGAATGGATTTGATTCAAACTTAAAATAGTTGTTCAACATCATCACCCACACCATATGATGCAAGGTGCATAACTCTGGCATCAATTTTTCATTAATTATTCCCCCTTTTTACTTAGAATTTTAGGTTAAAGTTTTGATGCACTTTCACTCTGTCTCTGTTATTACTGAATGGATTTGATTCAAACTTAAAATAGTTGTTCAACATCATCACCCACACTATATGACACAAGCTGCATAACTCTGGCACCAATATTTAATGAATTATGCCCCTTTTTGCTTAGGATATACTTATATAGTGTTTTGATACATTTTTTCTTTACCTCTCTTATTACTTAAAGTTGATATTTTTGACATAGACTCAGGCTATTGTGCAATATCTTCATCCACAATTGGAGTCATTAAACACTCCAGTGACAGCTCTAGTTTCCTCAGGTGTGCCCAGTTTCACTATCCAGCATCAAAATAGTCGAGCGCGCTGTCTCCTGTGACAGCCCTTGTTATATGCCCAGAAACGTATTATGTTATGATGCTGGTGTCCGTCGTCCGTCCGTCCGTCCATCTGTCCGTTAGCAATTTCGTGTCCGCTCTGTAACTCTTCAACACCTTGAAGGATTTCAAGGACACTTGACACAAATGTTCACCACACCGAGACGACGTGCAGAGCTCATGTTTTGGATGTCTCGCTCCAAGGTCAAGGTCACACTTAGGAGTCAAAGGTCATATCAGTTTGTTTTGTGTCTGCTCTGTAACTCTTGAACTGCTTGAAGGATTTCAAAGAAACTTGGCACAAATGTTCACCACACTGTGACGACGTGCAGAGCACATGTTCCGGATGACTTGCTTCAAGGTCAAGGTCACACTTAGGGGTCAAATTGACTTTGCTTTGTTTTTATTGCTCTGCATTGCAGTGCTCTTGTTTTTATTTGGCAGATCCCACTTTTGTTCACATACAATAATTTTTTTTTTAATTACTTCCCTTTTACCTTACTATAAATAGCTTATTTTGAAACTTTTTTATTATTGGCCGTAGAGAAAAAACGGGACCACTTTTCTGTGGTACAACATGGATGTTACATCCAATTTTTAGGTGTATTTTGACATATTTTTACCTTTTAAGGGTTTTTTTTTTTTGTGGACTTAAATTTTTTTTGGAATTTCTTCCCTTTGTTGTTCCTGTCCTTTGGGCTTCTCACTTCAAGTCCTTTAAATTTTGCTCCCATCCTCTGATGTAACCCTTCGGGCATATATTGCCTCGCTTGGTGGAGCTCTTGTATTGGTATGTTGCAGAACTGTTGAGCCAGTAGGTTGGATCATTTTAGCAGCAATTTTATTTCAAGTTTAATTTTAATTCTTGGTTATTCTTTCGGAGATGACCTGATATAATATTTCTTAGTGTCTTGAATTCACACTGTGGTCAAGCTCTGTTTATAATGGAAATAACACCAAGGGTAGTACCAGATCTACAATATACAAAGAAAAGTTAAAAAAAAAAAAAGACTTTATTGCTTTAAATATACAACAAGTTAGGGAGGAATAAAGATGAAGTGGGTTTTAGTTGAGCAATACATTTCAGTCTGCACCTTTTCTTTGATTTCAGAATTTTTTCTCATTAAAGGTATAAACAGAATACTTTAGTGTTACCTGTAGTTACAATTGTATATGCTCCGCTTTGATATTATATTATATCTGCATAGGCCAGGGCAAATTAATTTTCAGTGCAATCAGTCGGTAAAGATTTATTTTTTTTTTTTTTGGTAAATTAATGGACTGGCAAACAGTTAGTACGATACTCTGAAAATGACACGAATGACAAGAATCACTTGCCCAGCAGGCTAAGGGTTAATCTGTCGAAATTCTTTATTCTTGAACATCAGCTCCAGCTTATAATATTGTAGACCCCAGAAACCATTTTTTTTTTCTAGTGTGGCTACCGACTAGATAGTCTGGGGGTTTTTTTTTGGTTTTTTTAAGAACAATTTCTCATATATTCTGACCATCTGTCTTGATAACAAAAGGGACATAATTATACAAAATTTAAAGAGCCACAGGAGTTATCTCCTGTGAACAAAACATGGGTCTGAACACAGACTTTGTTTTTCCCTACCATGTAAAATTGTAGAGATGCAAATATAATTGCCCCATTATAAATACTTGTCAGATAACATCAGTCATCTGTACATACAGCAATTAATTTATGTTTTAAAATATACTTTCCTCCATGATCAGTCATTTTCTTAAATTCCAAACATATCTTTTTCAATAGTGGTCCAATTTTAAAAATTCTTTCAGCATTATGACAGGCTTGAAGAAGGCTTTCATATCAAATGAACTTATATTCAGGCATCCCTTGCCCTTGAAAATATCAGACTTCATTTACTGTATCCCATTGTCAAAAGAAGGGAATTTGGTCTGCCTTTTCCATAGCATGGTATTTTCGTGGTTGCTGTTCAAACATAAAATGAGCCGTGCTATGAGAAAACCAACATAGTGGGTTTGCGACCAGCGTGGATCCAGACCAGCCTGCGCATCCGCGCAGTCTGGTCAGGATCCATGCTGTTCGCTAACAGTTTCTCTGATTCCAATAGGCTTTGAAAGCGAACAGCATGGATCCTGACCAGACTGCGCGGATGCGCAGGCTGGTCTGGATCCATGCTGGTCGCAAACTCACTATGTTGGTTTTCTCATGGCGCGGCTCAAATAGTTCCTTTCATTTTTAGCGTCATTTCAAAGAACTTTGATGATGGATGTAGGAACTTTCTAAATTTTTAAAATGTTTTGATTAGTTTTGGATTTATCATCAAAATAAATTTGTGTATTGGTTTTAAAAAGTTCAGGATTTCTTAGTTAAGTTAAAAGCAACATTTTTATGCTAAAGATTTGTGAAATTTCTGAAAAAGTCTCTTGTCCATTTTTTCACAGCGGGCCATAAAATTGACATTATCAAACATATCTTAAAAAATTCAAAGGGTCCTACTACCACTCTCATATACCTTATAGAGTGATGTATAGTTTATAACAGAGTTGCAATTCACAAAAAAACTCTGTTATGGATTAGTTAGATCAAACAATAGTTTTTGTCTTGTCTGAAAACCCATGACTGTTATAGTCTTACAGACTGAACCAAAATAGTCCTAACCACTGTAACCAATTAGATTTGATTTATTATATACCCAAATATATATACCCATAATAGCTCTTTAAAACATAAACATATACAATATATATTATATATGCTATATATCTAGTATAAATCAGCACTAGATTTTTTTCACATGATCTAATAAACTTAGTGTGGTTAATGTAGCATAATAAATTGAGCCGCGCCATGAGAAAACCAACATAGTGGCTTTGCGACCAGCATGGATCCAGACCAGCCTGCACATCCGCGCAGTCTGGTCAGGATCCATGCTGTTCGCTAACAGTTTCTCTAATTGCTATAGGCTTTGAAAGCAAACAGCATTTATCCTAACCAGACTGCACGGATGCGCAGGCTGGTCTAGATCCATGCTCGTCGCAAAGCCACTATGTTGGTTTTCTCATGGCGCGGCTCAGTTATTGAAAACCGGCTAATGATAATAACATGTTCACATATACTGATTGTTATAGAAACAAATTGCCAATAATTAAATTAGTTATTGATGTTTCATTTAATCTAGCTAATTGCTTGAGTTATGAAAAATGAATATGATGTTTCAATTACTGCCTCTTGTTGCCCAGTAATTTATATTTGATTTGTCATTACTGTAATTACTTGAGTCTATGCTATTAAGCAAGAAGATGGTTTTTTATGCCCCCAGTATCTACTGATGCGGGAGGCATATAGTGATTGTCCTGTCCGTTCGTCCGTCCATACGAGGATAACCAAATAGGAACGTTTTGTCTAGCATCAATACCGCTTACAAGAATGAATTGAAACTAATACATATGTAACCTGTGACATTCCTCATCTTCAAACATCACCTGACCTCAGTTTGACTTTGACGTCATTTTAGCCTTAGAGTTACCTGAACCATAAGGTGCAAAATCTATCGACAAGGATGCCACCAGGGGCATGAAGCGTTTATTGAACGTAGCTCCTTGTTTTATTATAAAATGGCATAAAAAGTTGTTTTGTTTTGGGTAACTCCATCCTATCTAGCGAAAGTCGATACCCTAGAGATAGTTTTCCAGTTTCGTTGCAAAAAATTCAAAAAGGGAGTTTTAAAGGGAAATAATGTTTTCTGTCTGTTTAGTATATAACACCAACAGTTTTAGTTTCAAACTTTGTAACAATGACATTTTTGATGTTCTGTGAAAGAAAAAAAAAGGAGTCATCCAGATTTGGGGACATTACTCTAAACAGTTTTAAGGCCAAAGTTGCTGTCTACAAGCATGATTTGTATTAGAAGGTTAATGATTATTTCTGAATTAGGCAATTTGTGAAGAATACAGAGGCCAGTTTATGTTCAGAGTTTGTAAATCGGTCATTGTTTATTGATCAGTTACATGTTCAAAAATACTATTTTGATCTGAGGTCAAGGTCAGGAGTCATTTTGAAAGGTCTATGTTTCATTCAGAGTGAATATTGAACTTGAGGGAATGCTATTTTTCACTTGTTTTAGATTGAACAAATAATTCACAACATTTTTTTTAATGTCTATGATTCAGTTATTTACAGTTTGTTCGAGAAAAACCAAAGCCCCAATAGACTACTTTTTAATACAATGAAAATTCATGTAAAATATCAGCTGACCATTCAGTATTTATTTTCTAGATGTTAAAGGCACATTCGTGGGCAGATGTCAGTGTGAAGGACATGCATCTACGACAACCTGATGGTTCACTGAAACAAGATCCTTATAAAGCATTCAAAGAACGGGTAACAGTATTTCTACATCTTTTAGAATTATGAAAATTTATGGACAACATATGTCATGGATCATGATCTTTAATTTACTAACATGAAGATGGGTATTTTTGAATTTTGCCCACTTTATTCACACAATTTAAAGCAGAGAATAAAAACAGTTCCAGTTAGATAATTTTTTATAAACTGAGAAGTTTTTAGTTTTACTATACTTTCATTGTTTCCTAGCATTTCCTTCTGTTTTTGTTGGATTTAACAAAATCCAGTTGAAATTAGAACAGAAAGCTCTAAAGCATTATCTGATATAGGAATAGATGCCTAAATTTTATTCTAATCAGTTGTACTTTGTAGGTGCCTAAATTCTATATTCTAATCAGTTGTATTTTGTAGATGCCTGAATTTCATTTTCTAATCAGTTGTACTTTGTAGAATAGATGCCTAAATTCCATTTTCTAATCAATTGTACTTTGTAGATGCCTAAATTCCATATTCTAATCAATTGTACTTTGTAGATGCCTAAATTCCATTTTCTAATCAGTTGTACTTTGTAGATGCCTAAATTCCATTTTCTAATCAATTGTACTTTGTAGGTGCCTAAATTCTATATTCTAATCAGTTGTACTTTGTAGATGCCTAAATTCCATTTTCTAATCAGTTGTACTTTGTAGATGTTTAAATTTCATTTTCCAATCAGTTGTACTTTGTAGATGCAAAGAACAAATATCTTAAAAGTTTTTCATCACTTCTTGTCAGGTCAATAAAATGTGTTTTCTTTATAGTTTTTCCTGTAAGTGATGATTGTTGAATTCCTTTTTTTTTAAGTTTAAGAAGAAATCAGACCTTAGTCTACCTCCAGATGAGTTGAACAGCCTAGCCAATCAGAACACTCCTTTCAAAGGACCAACAGGCAATCAGAGCTCATCCTTACAGTCACAATCATCAGCAGACAATGGAAAAGAAGAGAGTAAAAGTGATATAATACCTCCACATAAACTTACTGAAGTTGTCCCAAATATATCAAACTCTTATCCTTATATAAAGAAGGGAAGCAGACATATCTCTCAAAGTCTTGCTGATTTGACAGACGCTGGTAGAGAAATAAACAATAATAAAAATATGGGTGGAGCTTTAGGTCAAGGTCATGCAAGACCTAAAGGACCACCTCCTGCCATTCCTCCAAGAACTAATGCAAGTTCTGTAGAGAAATACAGTAAAAATGATAGAAATGCTTCTAATATTGAAAATACAGGCTTTATACACAACAAAAATACAAGTAATGAAAGAACTGAAAATAGACCAGATATTATATCTAATGTGAATGTAAGAAAAAGTCCTGGAGGTAATGTAAGAGATGGCAGGCATGATGACAGTATGCCAGTAAGAGTGAAACATGATTCTGGATTCCATAGTGAGGCTCCATTATCTAGTGATGAAATGTATGATTCTGGATTTAAACAGGATTTAAGTAAAAGTGTACGGAATGGAAGCCTTATGACCAGTTCTCCAAAGTCATCTAAAAAGCAGCCACAAACTTCCAGAAATATGCCGAGACATAATTCAGATCCAAGGCAGCCAAATGCTACTGGGCATCAGTATAATACAAGAGAACCTAGTCCAGGGAATAACAGAAATCGCCGACAGAGTCCTGGAAATAGGGCTTACAGTGGACAAGGAAATGTGAATGGTCAAGAAAGACCTAAAACACAAATGGAATCTGTTAATGTGAGACCAGTGCAAAGAAATCCGAGTGCAGGGTCAGAGAATAGAAACAAGCACAATGAGCAGATTAAGGGTAGAAATATGCCAGTTGGTCAGACCTATCCTGATACAAATCAAATGAATAGACTTCATGAACAGAAGCAATCAAATTCTGTTACGAGAACCCCACCAAATCACCATCAGACTGGTACTAGACACAATGAAAGTAGATCAAAATCTTCAGAAAAAATAGTGCAGAGACGATCAAATGAATTTAGGGAAAGAAAGTCATTAGGTGATGTGAGAGAGGGTCAGATTTTGACTATTGATAACAAAGAATCTGTGATAAAGGCTCATTCGTTAGGGGACTTAAGTACTGGATGTGCATTCTCACTGGTTGGCCAGAAGAAACCAGATTTACCTGGAAATGTACATGAGCCAGAATTTACTGGGACCCAGCTTATGAAGCATATTAGAAATTACAAAGAAATGACACAAAATGGAAGTAGTGGAAGTTTACCATTTAGAGGTAAAGCTTTAGATGATATGGACAATTATAGGCAGTATTACGGTCAAGTGCAACAATCTGCAAAGGGTGATAATTCTGACTATAACAAACTAAAGCATTATGGGTCCTTGCAGCATCTGCCTATGTCTGCTGAAACTAGCAAACAGCAGAATGGTTATCATCAGCCCGTGCCAGTAAGACATCGAGAGAAAACACCTCTAAAGCCACGCCGTTGTTTGCCACAACCTCCAGGAGACGTCCATATGAAGAAGAGACAAATGACGGACATAATGATTAACAGAATGAGTGTAGACAGCAATAGCACAAGCCCTAGTTCTAGTAATTCTAACCGGGAAGGTTCCACTGAACCTAGATTAGGTGGAGTCAGTGCCACACCCTCGGTATCTGACCGTGAAGTTTTTGACCTCCTTCATGGTAACAGAAATGATTCAGCATGGACTGTGCAAGGTGTTAGAAATGTGTGCAATAATAAAAAACAGACTCCCACATCACAAGTACCTCCAAGTTACAGTGACAGTGTAAATAATGCTCTACGCAAGTCAGGGTCATTCGGGTCACATGAACATGGCAGTGTGCCGCCCTCTGGTGGCCGACTTAGTGAATCAGGGCAGACAACATTGACTTCTCAAAGTACAATTGATTCAGGATATATTACAAATGACCCTGACCCTGAAACATTATCTACCTCATCCTATGCCAAAACGTTGAAACAGTCTGCTCATAATATGTACACAGCACACAAACTTTATAAATCAGCTAAGGGAGAACACTCTCAGAAACAAACGACAAATGCAAAAGATCACTCAAATAATTCCAATATTAACCAGTATAATCCAAAGTATGCCAAAGATTCTCATACCAGAACATGGCTAGAAAATCACCAAGGAACTTACATGAGTGATCATTTGAAACTTAATATGAAAACGGGTGCAAACAGTGAAAGAGTGCGTGGAAATGACATGGAGAAAACAGATAAAAACAATAACAGACATCCTAAGATTCCTGAAAGTAATGTTACTGAGTTAGACCTGACACAGAATCCACCAAGCAAACCAGAGAGAACTTTCCAGTATGTGAAACAACCTTTGGCTCATCATAAGTCTGAACTGTCATCGAAGGACATTGAAAAAATGAGCCAAGATCAGGGCCAGTTTACATGTAGATCTAAGGGCAAATCAATTTCCATGGCACAAGGATTGAACCTCATAGCCACTAACTCTGCACCTGCAAGTGGAGGCTTCTTATCAAAGTCTCAGCCAAAGTTTACAGGTTCACTGAAAGACTTGATAGGAACAGATAAACAAATAGTGCCAATAGAAACACTTAAACTTGAAAGTGCACATTCTACAAATACATTACCAGGAAGCTGGAAATTCCAGGCCCAAACTCGGCCAGAATGTAGTTTGAAATTTTTCGGAAAACCAAGTTTGTTTCAGTTACTTCAAAACTATAATCTGTATGCAATACGGGTTCGAATTCCAGAAAACTTTGTTATTATGGAAAATGTTAGACTTATCGAGTGTGAAGTGGTTTTACCAGCACCTTGGATGTTTGGAAAAGACACTTCCTCGCCTCTCAGTCCTAAAGGAAGTTATGCAAAACTAGGAGGACCGAATAGTGCGTTCCGGCCAGTATCTGTTGCTAGTGTTTCACCTATCAAATCTGTTTCCATGATCACCATCATGGAATTGTCCAGTCAGATGACAGAGCTCATTGAATCAGGACAGCTTCAAAAAGGGGATCTTATTATTGAGGTAATCTTTAAAAACGTATCATTATCTTAAGTGTAATGACATTGTGAGCATACTAGTATATTTGTATGTGATGTATGTTGATCTGTGAATTACTTTTTATAAATCTAACATTTTTAGCTCACCTGAGCTCAAGGTGATCTTTTGTGACCGCGCGATGTCCATCGTCCGTCGTGTTACTACAATTTCTAAAAAAATCTTCTGCAATACCACTGGGTAGATTTACACCAAACTTCACAGGAATAATCCTAGGGTGACCTTTTCAAAATTGCCCAAAGAATTGAAATCCATGCAGAACTCTGCTTGCCTTGGAAAAAAACTTTGAAAATCTTCTTGTCCAAAACCACAGGGCCTAGGGGTTTGATATTTGGTATGTAGCATCATTTAGTGGTCCTCTACAAAGATTGTCCAAATTATCCCCCTAGGGTCAAATATGGCCCCGACCTAGGGGTCACATCGTTTATATAGACTGGTATAGGTAAAACTTTGAAAATCTTCTTGTCCAAAACCATAGGTCATAGGGCTTTGATATTTAGTATGTAGCATCATCTAGTGGGCCACTACCCAGATTGTTCAAATTATTCCCCTGGGTTCAAATATGGCCCTACCTGGGTGTCACATGGATTATATAGACTTACAAAGGGAAAACTTTGAAAATCACCTTGTCCAAAATCACAGGGCCTAAGGCTTTGATATTTTCAATGTAGCATCATCAGATGGTTTTCTACGAAGATTGTTTAAATTATGTCACTAGGGTCGGATATGGCCCTGCCCAAGGGGTCACATGGTTTGTATAGACTTGTATAAGAAAAAAGTGAAAATCTTCTTTTACAAAACCACCTTGTCTAGAGCTTTGAATTTGTATAGGAAAAAATCTTTTAAAAATTCTTGTTGAAGCTACAGGATTGAAATTTGGACCACATATATAATTTTGATGCAGATTTGGATACATATCTTGAATATTCTTAATCGTGACCTAATGACCTATTTTCTTGTTTATGAAGGTTCAGCATAGAAATTTGGACCACATGTATAATTTTTTAAAAGATTTCAGTAGTTATCTTGAATAATCTTTACCATGACCTACTCGCCTAGTTTTTTGTTTTTGAAGCTTTAGCACAGAAATTCATTCAGCAAGCAACTAAACTCGGGTGAACGATATAGGGCCGTCATGACCCTATTGTTTTTTATGCCCCCACTTTGGAGGGCGGGGGGCATATAGATTTGCCCTTGTCCGTCCGTCCTTCTGAGAATGTTATGTCACGCCTAGCTCCAAAAGTATTTGACGTAGAGTCGCAAAACTTAACAGGAATGTTGGTCAGCATATGTAGTTGTGCACCTGGGGTTTTGTGTCCAGATTCATTGAGTCTTGTAGGAGTTATGGCCCCTGACTTAGTAAAAAATTGGTCATTTTAATGTTGTGTCGCGCTTAGCTCCAAAAGTATTTGACCTAGAGTCACCAAAGTTTACAGGAATGTTGGTCAGCATGTGCAGTTGTGCACCTGGGGTTTCGCGTCAGATTCATTCAGTAATGTAGGAGTTATGGCCCCTGACCTAGGAAAAAATTGTCATTTTTGTAGCTCCGAAAAAATAACAACATATTGTTTTCCCAAAGTTGATCTGTGTCCTTTGTCATGTAGTGGGGGCATCTGTGTCCCATGGACACATTTCTAGTTTGTACATAATCATGTTAGACATTGACATTTGATAACAAGGGTTGAATGGAAAACTGTTGTTGCTCCTGTCATAGAAGTAGTATAGAGATGGTCTCAATACTTGCTCCATGCTCCTACTAAATAAAGAGGGAGTTACTATTTTTAGAAGTGCTTATAAAACCATTAAAGAACAAGTAAGATTTATCCATCTTTTTTTTTCAGGTTAATGAAAGACTTGTGATTGGAGATGACTTGCCAACATTGACAACTGTGTTCCAAGCTTGCCAAGGCGAGATGTTGTTGACTATTGCCCGAGACAGAGCAAGAGATAATCAGCCAGATAGAAATATGGTAAGATACCAAGTTTTTTTCTCTTGCCAAGACGCAGCGAGAGATAATCAGCCGGATATAGATATGGTAAGGTACCAACAGTTCTTAACTGACACAGACAGAGACACGGTAAGATACTAAGTTTTTAAGCTCAAATATACGAAGTATATGGAGAGCCATCCTACTTACCCCGGCATCTCCATCTTTCCGCGTCCCCATCTTGGTTAAAGTTTTTTTACACTTCCTTTTTTTTCTCCTTATCTCTGTAATTACTTGATGAATTGCTTTAAACTTAAAATAGTTGTTTCTAATCATCATCCACATCATATGACACAAGGGCCATAAATCTCACATCGATGTTTTATGAATTATCCCACTTTTTAGCTCACCTGTCACAAAGTGAGAAGGTGAGCTTTTGTGATTGCGTGGCGTGCGTCTGTCCATGCGTGCCTGCGTCTGTCCGTATACTTTTGCTTGTGACCACTCTAGAGGTCACATTTTCCATGGGATTTTTATGAAAGTTGGTCAGAATGTTTATCTTGATGATGTCTAGGTCAAGTTCTAAACTGGGTCACGTGGGGTCGAAAACTAGGTCAGTAGATCTAAAAATAGAAAAACCTTGTGACCTCTCTAGAGGCCATACTTTTGAATGAATCTTCATGAAAATTGGTCAGAATGTTTACCTTGATAATATCAAGGTCAAGTTCGAAACTGGATCACGTGCCTTCAAAAACTAGGTCAGTAGGTCAAATAATAGAAAAACCTTGTGACCTCTCTAGAGGCCATATTTTTCATGGGATCTGTATAAAAGTTGGTTTGAATGTTCATCTTAATGATATCTAGGTCAAGTTTGAAACTGGGTCAGCTGCATCAAAAACTAGGTCAGTAGGTCTAAAAATAGAAAAACCTTGTGACCTCTCTAGAGGCCGTACTTTTCAATAGATCTTCATGAAAATTGGTCAGAATGTTCACCTTGATGATATCTAGGTCAAGTTTGAAACTGGGTCACATGCCTTCAAAAACTAGGTCAGTAGGTCAAATAATAGAAAAACCTTGTGACCTCTCTAGATGCCATATTTTTCATGGGATCTGTATGAAAGTTGGTTTGAATATTCGTCTTGATGATATCTAGGTCAAATTCGAAACTGGGTCAACTGCGATCAAAAACTAGGTCAGTAAGTCTAAAAATAGAAAAACCTTTTGACCACTCTAGAGACCATATTTTTCAATGGATCTTCATGAAAATTGATCTGAATGTTCACCTTGATGATATCTAGATAAAATTTGAAACTGGGTCACGTGTGGTCAAAACTAGGTCAGTAGGTATAAAAATAGAAAAACCTTACCTACTCTTCATGAGATCTTCATGAAAATTGGTGAGAATGTTCACCTTGATAATATCTAGGTCAAGTTCAAAACTGGGTCATGTGCCTTCAAAAACTAGGTCTTTAGGTCAAATAATAGAAAAACCTTGTGACCTCTCTAGAAGCCGTATTTTTCAATGGATCTTCATGAAAATTGGGTCATGTGGAGACAGGTGATTGATTCAGGACCATCATGGTCCTCTTGTTACTTAGAATTTCAGGTGAAAGTTTTGATGCATTTTCACTCTCTCTCAGTTATTACTAAATGGATTTGATTCAGACTTAAAATAGTTGTTCAGTATCATCACTCACATCATATGACACAAGGGCCATAACTCTTGCTCCAATATTTCATGAATTATCCCCCCTGTTTACTTAGAATTTCAGGTTAAAGGTTTTGATACACTTTTTCAGTTATTACTAAATGGATTTGATTCAAACTTAAAATAGTTGTTCAGCCGTATCACCCACATCATATGACACAAGATGCATACATCTTTTACCAATATTTTATGAATAATGCCCCCTTTTTGCTTAGAATTATACTTATATAGTGTTTTGATACACTTTATCTTTGCCTCTCTTATTTAACCCCCCCCCCCCTCCCCAACCCCCAACATCAAAGTTGTAAGGGGTGGGTATACTGGTTCCAGGTCGTCTTTCCGTAGACACAATCTTGTGCGCACCATCTCTCCTCATTCCCTTGACACAATTTAATGAAACTTCACACAAGTGATCAGTAACAACAGTAGTTGTGCATGGGGAATGTTAGGTTCTTTCAGAAAAAAAAAATGCAGAGTTACGGGACTTTGTGTCTATGTATATAGTATAACAATCTTGTGCGCACCATCTCTCCTCATCCCCTTGACACAGTTTAATGAAACTTCACACAAGTGATCAGTACCAACAGTTATTGTGCATGGGACATGTTAGGTTTTTTCAGAAAAAAAAATTTGCAGAGTTACGGGACTTTGTTTTTTGTTTCTTTACTATATACATAGACACAATCTTGTGCGCACCATCTCTCCTCATCCCCTTGACACAGTTTAATGAAACTTCACACAAGTGGTCAGTAACAACAGTAGTTGTGCATGGGGCATGTTAGGTTCTTTAAACAACAAAAATTGAAGAGTTATGGGACTTTGTGTTTCTTGTTAACATACTATGTACATATAGTCTGCATATGCAATCTTGTGCGCGCCTAATCTTCCGAACCCTTGCACACAATTTAATGAAACTTCACACAAGTGATCAGTACCAACCCTAGTTGTGCATGGTGCATGTTACATTCTTTTAGATAAATATGCTGCATAGTTATGGGACTTTGTTTTTTGTTACTATACTGTATACATACAGTCTATATACATACAGTCCACATAATTATGCAATCTTGTGTGCGTCAAATTGCAATGTACTGTGTCAGTGCATGCGGGGGTACATTCATTACCTTTAGTGGTAGTTCTAGTTACATAATATTTTTTGACACAGACTTAAGCTATCGTGCAATATTTTCATCCACAATTGGAGTCATTAAACACTACAGGGACAGCTCCAGTTTTCTCAGATGTGCCCAGTTTCACTGGTCAGCACCGAAATAGTCGAGCGCGCTGTCTCCTCTGACAGCTCTTGTAACTCTTGCCGAGGCAGAGCAAGGGATTATCAGCCAGACAGAGAAATGTAAGGAACCAACAGTTCTTAACTGTTGCTGTGACAGAGCAAGAGATAATCAGCCAGACTGAGATACGGTTATGTACCAACAGTTCTTAACAACTGCAGGAAATCAGGCAGACAAGATAGGGTGAATGAAAGCAGCTCAAAACTGTTGCCTATACAGAGCAAGGGATAATCAGCCAAACAGATACGGTAAGCTACCAACAGTTCTTAACTTTGCAAAGCTTGAGCAAGAGATAATCAGCCACACAGAGATACGGTAAGCTACCAACAGTTTTTAACTTTGCAAAGATTGAGTAAGAGATAATCAGCCACACAGAGATACAGTAAGCTACCAACAGTTCTTAACTTTGCAAAGATTGAGCAAGAGAAAATCAGCCAAACAGATATGGTAAGCTACCAACAGTTCTTAACTTTGCAAAGATTGAGCAAGAGATAATCAGCCAAACAGAGATATAGTAAGGTACCACCAGTACTTAACTCTTGCCGAGACCGAGCGTGAGATAATCAGCAAGACAAAGATATGATAAGGTACCAACAGTTCTTAACTATGGAACTTTTTCTTTTGCATTGTAAAAAAAAGACATTCAGTTATAAGGTACTCTGTCACACGATTAAATCTTTGAAACATAGATTAGAACTATTGGTGTAAAGATGCATGACAATTAGGGAGTGGTTTCACTCAATGTTTTAGGTGCACAAACTTTTGCCAATAAATGTAAAGTCAAGTAGGAAGTACTGGTAAACATAATGTCCCTTGATACTGATGGTTGGTCAACTGTAACTACTACATCTACTACACATTTTCAAAGATGATTTGTTGGTATTAATCTCTAGTGTGAGTGTTGTTTTGTTCTTATTGAAAATGTACCTTGCTTGTCTTTTTCAGCATTCTACATCCCCCACTGATGAAGATTTCCGACGGATGGAACAGAAAATCAATGAACTTACCACAGAACTTCGTAAAAAAGACCGGACTTTAAAACAGTTGAGTGCATTGTTGCCATGGCCATTGCCTTCATCAAAGGTGAAGAACTCTGATGGAAAAGATGAAGAAGCTTACGTGTGTTCTCTAAGTGAAGATGAATTCATTGTGTGATATTGGATAATAAATGTCTAGCTTGTAAACATGGTTTGCATTGAGAATAATGACGAAAAACAACACTAAATGAGTGGCCGACTCTAAAAAATGTTTGTTTAAATGCACGGATCTTGTATTATTCTCAATACACAGAGTAAACTAACAGTTCCTCCTAAGTGTCTTTATTTACTTTTAGGGTCACCCAAGTTAACTGCTTTAGAATCATTCATCTATGAATCATCATCATTCATCATTCATTTTTCTTTTACAAGTATAACGAAATGACTGCATATCTTTTACAAAATTAGTGACAGGCAATGTAATTTTTAATCTCTATGTGTATAAAAAGATTTTAAAGAATAATCATGTTGACGAAAGCGCCAGAGTTAACTGAATATGTGCGTAGTCCTCGAGAAAGCAAAGACCCAAGCTCGCATATCTTCATATTTATAGCAATATTTTTGAACCGTGCCACACAGAATGTAATGAAATTGTCTCCCTAATTCAATTGTCTTGGACCAGATGTTATTTCTTTACTTCATAACTGATATTACGCGTAACTTGCAGATTAATGAAAATCTGTTTCATGCAAGTGTTTTGTCATCAATACTGAAAAGTGATTGTTACATGTCTGTATCGAACATACACATGCATTGCTTTCAGTTGAGATCTTGAAATTTCATGAGAATGCCTGATAAAAAATATGGTCTTAGTGCTTAATATTTTTAACTAATAAGAAGAAAAACTTGCAGTCAAGCATTTGGTTACTGTAGAAAGTGGTAAAGAATATATAAGTATGTATAATGTATATTTTTAATTAAAGTATTTATATTTTAAACGGTTTTCATAGGGCTGTGCCTTTTGACTTTGTATTTCCATTTGAGATTTATGATATAAAAATAAACTAGATATGAACAATTATCTTTAGTTTGGCATTTCCTGTTGTCTTGAACGTAAACCCCAGCCGTCAGTTTGCACCTGTCAAGCAGTCCAACTTCCCCTTTCACATGATTACGTAATATTGAATTTTAACTTTTTATTCACAAAAAGATTCTAACTCATTGAATGGAAAGTTCATTCATACTTGCGAAATGTTTATGTTTGTCTTTTTCAAAGTCTCTGCATCTTGCCAAAACAATATTGCAGCATCGAGTACATTATTTTTGTTGAGTGGCCCGCATTCGTTGAGCTCCGCCGAACGGAAAAAATCTGCTTTGTTTGAACATTTCGTATTCAGTTTTCTCTAAAACCGTGGTGGTAGTATAGAGGTATTTTTGTAGCATTTACAGACTTATTGCACCTGTTGATACCCATTTTCAGCTGTCAGTTCGGAAGATGTTCCATAGTGTTGAACTACGAGACAAAGAGATCTCGGAGGAGATACATAACCCCTACTTTTCTAGGTATTGTTTGTTGTCGGTCATCTTGTAATTTATTTTAGCTCACCAGAGCACAAAGTGCTCAAGGTGAGCTATTGTGACCGGTCATTGTCCGGCGTCCGTCAACATTTGCCTTGTGAACACTCTAGAGGCCACAATTTTGACTCAATCTTTATAAAACTTGGTCAGAATGTTTGTCTTGATGATCTCTAGGTCAAGTTCGAAACTGGGTCATGTGGGGTCAAAAACTAGGTCAGTAGGCCAGATAAAATGAAAAGCTTGTCTAGAGGCCGTAATTTTGACTCAATCTTTATGGAACTTGGTCAGAATGGTTGTATTGATGATCTCTAGATCCAATTTTAATCTGTGTCATTTAGGGTCTAAAACTAGGTCACATGGTCAAATCAAAGGAAAAGTTTGTGAACACTCTAAAGGCAACAGTCGTGACTCTATATGAAACTTGGTTAGAATGTTTGTCTTGATGATCTTTAGGGTAAATTTGAAACTGGGTCATTTTGGGTCAAAAACTAGGTCAGTAGGTCAGATCAACTCTGGTGAGCGATATAGGGCCATCATGGCCGTCTTGTTTAAAATTGGTCTAGCTATGTGTGACAGCTCACGGAAGATTGTTAAATTTATATAGAACATAAAAAATATTTTTAATACTGTGCTACCTATATTGATAGATAATCATAACCCGGCCAATTCTCCATAGTTGTTGCCCATGATTTAGTAAAACATTGGGAACGCACTTTTGATACTTGAGCAACCATTTTGGCAGGGCAGAAAATATTCAGAGGGGAAGGAACTCCTCGCTGATGACATGGCATCGTTGTCGACTAAATTTCAGACTGCAGAACTATTCAGCGTAGTACAATTAGAAAATTTGTATAAATGTGGGACATTGAGATGGACGTCAGCAAGTGTCCGATATTGCACATCCTAGAAACCATTGAAATTTTGACCGCTTCGGTAGTTTGATCCCCGGCCGCGTCATACCAAAGACGTAAAAACGGTACTAATAGCTTCCTCGCTCGGCGCTCAGCATTAAGAGGATAGTGCTAGGATTGGTCAGCCTGGTGTCAGTATAATGTGACTGGGTGGGGTATCATGTCATGTGTCTACGGCGTGATATTCCAGTGGGGCAGCACTATAAAGTTGGGCATTGTGCTCACTGCTACAAGTAGACACCATCGTTCATATAACTGAAAAGTTGTTGAGAAAGACGTTAAACCCGAACACACACACATTGAAATTTTGAATATACACTTCATAGACTAAACAAACCCGCCCACTTAGCTCTGTACGGAGAGCGTTGGTCTACGGGTCGCGAAGTCGCAAGTTCGATCCCCGGGCGGGGGCATATGCCCTCCGTAACGATTTGATAAAGACACTGTGTCTGAAATAATTCGTCCTCCACCTCTGATAATTCATGTGGGGAAGTTGGCAGTTGCGGAGAACAGGTTTGTACTGGTACAGAATCCAGGAACACTGGTTAGGTTAACTGCCTGCCGTTACATGATTGAAATACTGTTGAAAAAACGGCGTTGAACCCAAAACAAACAAACAAAATTCATAGACTAAACAACCCCTTAAAATCAGTACCACCTGCAAAATAGTTACATTTCAAAAGCACATAATGAGGTCGGCACAACAGCCAATAAAACATCCCCAGAAACCGTGTTAGTGACCGCCTCGGTAGCCTAGTGGTAGAGCGTCCGCTTCGAGTGCGGGAGGTCGTGGGTCCGATCCCAGGCTGCGTCATACCAAAGACGTAAAAAGATGGTACTAGTAGCTTCCTCGCTTGGCGCTCAGCATTAAGAGGGTAGTGCTAGGACTGGTCAGCCCGGTGTCAGTATAATGTGACTGGATGGGGTATCATGTCACGTGTCTACGGCGTGATATTCCAGTGGGGCAGCACTATAAAGTTGGGCATTGTGCTCACTGCTACAAGTAGACACCGTCGTTTATATGTCTGAAAAGTTGTTGAAAAAGACGTTAAACCCGAACACACACACAAACCGTGTTAACAAGTACGAAAGTTGCTGCAGGATCTCCGCGCCAAACATAGCAGTGTACTTAGTACTGATAGAACAAGAGATGATATCGCGACACTAGCGTTATTGTTGTAGACCCTAGGCAAACAGACAGTCTGATAGGGTTTCATGAATGTAGGAGAAAAGACATTGCCGTTTTAGTAAGAGCAGGATTTGTGTTTTATTCAGTGACCAAATTATTGACTGATCATGACCCATATGCGAAATTGACCTCTAGGTTTCGATATATGGAATGAACTGTATTGCATACACAAAGATAATAGGTAAGGGATAGGTTTCTCTGAAGCACAGAGCACCACAAACACAGCCTCAGAGCACGCATTTGCAAAGCAGGCCCAAAACGAAAAGAAGCCGCGGCGTAACGGAAAAATAAAGACTGGTTGCTTCAAAAATCCAACAGATAAATTTTAACTTTATACAAAACATAGGGTGTATGTGTTGT
The DNA here is from genome assembly GCF_021730395.1 of Mercenaria mercenaria. Lineage (NCBI taxonomy): Eukaryota > Metazoa > Mollusca > Bivalvia > Venerida > Veneridae > Mercenaria > Mercenaria mercenaria. The sequence continues at coordinate 33,931,008 of NC_069378.1, read as the reverse complement.
GGGGGGTGGGGGGGGGGATGAAGTGGAACGTGCGACAAAGATGAATATTCCTTAATCACAGTTACGCAGACACTCGCGTACAAAAGACGCACACATTAAGTTTATATTCTTGCATAAAAAATACTTTTTTCACTGGATCCGCCCATATATAAACGGGAGAAAAATCGTGTGCAAACAAGGCAATTCACGTGCTGTTAATACATGATTTTTATTTTTGAAATGCTTTGCCAGGGACGTATGTATGTATTTCTGCGCAGACTGATATTTGGCATCTGCATCTTGTTTCTTCCATAATAAACTCTTCCTGTAGCATTATAGATACACTGTAATCCATAGTATGTTTAGCTGTATCAGTTTCCAACCCCAAACATACTGCCCCCATCAATGTACGCTCTAGCTTCTCTTAGAGTTTACTCCCTTTACAAAGCGTCTGTTCAGTTATTGTAAATAACTGTGAATAAATAGGTATCGCGTGTAACTTGTGCTATTGCCCGTTTTTAGGTATTATATTAATGATTTTTGTTAGTATCAGTCGGTTTGTTTTTACCTGATTGTTCGCAGAATTCATATAATAAACCTCGAAAGCTAGTCACTAGCTTCGTACTCATCCGTACTCTGTTTGTTCGTACTCAAAATAATTCGAATGTAAAGTTGTTATTCTTAAAATAATTGTGTTCCTGTTTATCAATTATTTTAGTTATATGCAAAATTATGTGTAATGTAACGTTTGTAATAACTAAAAATAAAAATAAAATGCTCAAAAACCTTCAAATCACGCTTTTAGTAGTGTTGTTGTTAAGTGTGCCCCGGTTACGGATATTTAAAACATGTTTACCGTTTCCAAGAACAACAAGAATGGTAGGGTGACACCAATGACCCTGATAATTATAGAGGGATAACAATATTGAGTTGTCTAGGCAAGTTATTTACTAGTATACTTAACACAAGAATCAATACTTTTTTAGAACCCTCTGGTCTGTTGTGTGAAGAACAGGCAGGTTTTCGTAAGAATTATGGGACCGTTGATCACATATTTTCACTTAAGCTACTGGTAGATTTTTATTTAAGTAAAAAAAACAAGACTTTATTGTGCTTTTATTGATTATAGAAAAGCATTTGATTCTGTGAACCGTATTTGTCTGTGGAACAAATTGTTACAACATAATATAGATGGTAAAATTTCTAAAGTCATATATGCTATTTATGAAAAGGCTAAGTCCTGTGTTAAAAGTAATCAAGGCCTTTCTAGCTTTTTTTTACTAGCTCCACCGGAGTCCGCCAAGGTGAAAATTTGTCGCCAATTTTGTTTTCTATTTTTCTAAATGATTTAGTGTCATTCATATCACATAGCTACAGTGGCCTTGAATTACTTTCAAACTCAGTAAAGACTGTTCTTAGTGATAATACAATTGAGGTTTATTTTAAACTGTACCTGTTGCTATATGCAGATGATACTGTTATATTTGCTGAGTCACAGACTGATCTACAGATAGCTCTAGATTCAATGTCAGATTATTGTGACGTGTGGAAGCTAGAAATGAACACAAATAAAACTAAAGTTGTCGTATTCTCTCGAGGGAAAATTAGGAATAAGCCATCTTTTACTTATAATTACAATGAGCTGGAAATTGTTGATGACTTTAGTTGCTTAGGAGTAAAATTCAATTATAATGGTAGTTTTCATAAAACTAAGAAGTATTTATGTGAGCAAGCTAGAAAAGCAATGTTTAGTTTACTCAAGAAATGTCGTAAATTGCAGTTAGGAATTGATTTGGTTTTACATTTATTTGAAACAATGGTCAGTCCCATCTTGTATGGAAATGAAGTGTGGGGCTGTGAAGACCTTAGTGTTATATGCACTTTTCAGATGAAATTTCTAAAATTATTAATAAATGTTAAGAAATCTACGCCTAATAATATGGTACTTGGTGAGCTTGGTGTTTTACCATTAGATTCAGTTGTTAAGAGTAGGGTTTTGAATTACTGGAGTAGAATTGTGAACAGTAGAACAGAAAAAATCAATGTTATTATGTATAGGTTATTATACAGACTAGATTTTGAAAATGTATATTCATGTCCTTGGATAAAGTTTGTGAAAACGTCATTAGAACAATTAGGTTTTGCAGATTTTTGGATTAATCAGTCGGCTCCTAGCCCAAAATATTTTAGTACTATTATTAAGCAAAGAATCAAAGATCAGTTTATACAGAAATGGAATGAGCAGTTGCAGTCATCTGGCAAATGTATTAACTACAGAATATTTAAAACAGATTTCACTTTTGAAAATTATTTTAATTTACTTCCAAGAGACTTGGCTTTATCATTTTGTCATTTTAGATGTCGTAACAATAAATTACCAGTGGAAAAAGGTGTAAGATATAATATTGATCTTAGTCAGAGAACTTGTCATTTGTGTAATAATAACTCTATAGGGGATGAATTCCATTATATTTTTGATTGTGTACACTTTATTTCAGAAAGGAAAAAATACATACCAAAAGAATTAAGAATACGCAATATTGTTTCTTTTCAAAAATTGTTTCAAAGCTCGGATAGGACTGTATTATTAAAACTTGCAATATTTCTTAAAAATGTTATGCAAAAGGTAAGGTAATATTACCACCTTCCATTAAATGTAACTTTACATTCAATTATTTTTACACATGTCTAGTCACGCTTAGATAGAATTATCATTTTGAATATGTTTGAACTGTCTTGGAACTGTTTTGTTGAAATTGTTATGGTATTATGCCATGCAGATGCCCTTATGGGCCTTGTATTAAATAAACTGAAACTGAAACTGATAAAATAAAAAATGTACCGGAATCGTCAAGTCATCACATATGAAAACAACGCATTAAGTCGTCGTGTAATGTTTTTTTTTATGCAAGAATAGCGACAATACACGTTTGTTTTGTGTATTAACGCCTGCAGAAGCCCTTGGGATATGTTTGTGACCTCGACCTTCGGTCTCGGTCACAAACAATCCCGCGGGCTTCTGCAGACGTTAATACACAAAAAACGTGTATTATCCCTACATAGATAAAAAGAGAAGTAAGATATAACAACACTGTAGGGCACCGCCCAAGAGATAGGCGCACAAGTACACACATAAGCAGGGAAAAACAACAATCGGGCAACAAACTTAACAAGACAACATACGCAACACAAAATACAAGACGGACAGAAAAGTTGAAGATAGGGGCACCGCCTTGGAACCTAAAGTAAGGAAATTGGGGATATAAACGCGTTTAGGGCATGCCAACCTCGCACTTACCCTATTTTCAGTAAGATAGACAACACAATGTAAATAAAGTCATTCCCCGCTGAGAAAGGCTCTAACATTAGCGAACAAAGCTCCGTCAAGCGGGGCAATATACGCCCAAAGGGTTACATAAGAGGATAGAAGCGAAGTTTAAAGAACTTGAATGTTGAAGCCAAAAGGACAGGAACAACAAAGGGAAGAAATTCCCCAAAAAATCTAAGTCCAAAAAAAAATCGTTATAAGGTACAGGTATGTCAAAAAACACCTAAAACCATTGGAGGTACCATCCATGTTGTACCACAGAAAAGATGTCTCGGTTTTTCCCTACGGCCAGTAATAAGAAAAAATTCAAAATAAGCTATTTATAGTAACATAGAAGGGAAGTAATTCAATTTTTTATTGTAAGTGAACAAAAAAGGGACCTGCCAAATAAAAACAAGAGCGCTGCAATAAAGAGCAAAGTCATATGACCTATAGCCCCTAAGTGTGACCTTGACCTTGAAGTGAATCATCCAAACAAGCCCTTTGCACGTCGTCTCGGTGTGGTGAATATTTATGCCAAGTTTCCGTGAAATCCTTAAAGCAGTTCAAGAGTTACAGAGCGGACATGAAACAACCTGATATGACATTTGAACCCTAAATATGACCTTGACCTTGAAGCGAGACATTCAAAACATGCGTTCTGCACGTCGTTTCGGTGTGGTGAACATTTGGGGTTCAAGAGTTAAAGAGCGGATACGAAATTGCTAACGGACGGATAGACAAACGGACACCGGGGGTATAACATAATACGTCGGGCGTATAAAAATACCAGATCATATTAAGTAAAACATAAAATTATGGTAAATCTGAGGTATAATTACACCAATGTTCTCAACAACATGTCTAAAATCAGAGCACCATGAGCCTAACTTTTAAGGGCACGGCTAAGAAAGGTTGTGCTTAAATTCAGACTTACGTAGTTTTTCCTCCGAAGTAACTTAGTTTCAACTTAAGCGCAGATGTTATCAAGACCATTATTCTGATAAATGTCTAACCAGGAATGTGGGCTTTTTATGATACTTTTAAGTTAAATGATGAGGAAGGACTAAGATATACAGTATAGGGACGTGAAACTCACAGTTTAAAAGGAACAAGAAAATTATATCCCAAATGTTTAATGTTGACGATAACGTTGATGTATTTACTTAGAGGGTGTTGTTGTTGTTTTCTTCACATCCTCCACAGTGAATACTGACTAAGCAGTTCATTACTATAAACACCGTTACCACTATTATACAGCCATAATTATACTGATCAGCTGGTATTTTGGAAGGACAAACAGTCAATGTTGTACAATTAGCAACCTCTCAAGAAAGACCATTGTTCTGATATTGCTAAAAGTAAGCCTGTAAGAAACCTACATTGAGATGATAGAGCAAGGATACAAAATGCAAGTCACTTTGGTTCAAAGGCCAGTTTTGCCTTCTTGTTAACATTTTTGAAAAGTTTGACTATAATTATGCATATCAAACATTAAACACAAATACTTAACCTTAACAAAAAATCATAGTAAAAAGCTAAAAATATAAGAACACTGTTTATTCCGGACGTACTTACTGTGTAATAAGTTTGGTGTTGATTACCAAAAGAGGAATGAGTATCATGCATAGCATGACAGAGCGTACCATTCAGGAATTGCAGTGCGAGTTACAGTGGCATAGCAACAAGGACATAGTAACAATACGAAACACAACAATCCTTAACAAATGCACAACTATCCTTAACAATTGCTTATACAGAAATAACAGTTTAAAACTTACTTATATACAATCCAGTAAAGTAACACAATATAATGGGTTTAACAATTTACATAAATTAATTTTGTATACCCCATCATAGAATTATCGCAAATTTCATGAAATAAAATATTAAATAATATGAAATAAATTTAATGAAATAACATGCCATATAATCATATAATAAATGAAAAAGAATTATTACACACGAAAACGGTAACCTTTCTGGCGCATTTATCAAACTGAAATCGAAAGGAATTTTCCACGTGGTGCTAACACGTGCGCACGTGATAAATAAAATATTTCCTATGTCCCCTCTATGCCACCGTAGAAAAGAAACGGTAACTATAATAACTGTTATGTAAAAAGAATTTTTATTCAGTTAGCAGACGTCTTGAGATGTGAAATATAACTTGATTATAATTTTTGCACGGGTCGAAAATCTTCTCGATTTTTGGTTTTTAAATCATTAATACCAACGTCTGCTTATTTCAACCAAAAGCTTTATGACGGTCATTTAGGAGGTCTAAGGTGGAATAATAGGGCTTTACACCTCTATAATTTGTCATACACGCAGAGTTAAAAAATTGCCGTTAAAAATCTCATAAATTGGTGCCTATTTTGCAAAAGTCACACACATACTCCTTTCATCCCAACACAAAGAAAATTATTATTCATTTAAATCAAAGTTATCACAGTAACTTTGAATCCAAGTTTTGCAAAGTATCTCCAAAGTTTTCGGCTAAAAATGATCTTTCTTTAATTGTTTGGTCTTATTATGACTATATATGCCTATGTCAAACTTTAACTCAACATCATTCAATATATTTTAATATTATTCTTAAATATCATTCTTTTATATAAAAACAAATATTTTTTTGCAATACATGCTGCTGAGGATACATTGTTAAATATATTTACAAATTATGTTCTTACATGTGGATCACACTGTTGTATAATGAACGGTAATTGACTTCTTATCTTATTATGCGCAGAGCTATTAGATCTAAACAATTTATACATATTCATTAATCTAACCAATAAGAAGACTATTTAATATGTTTTCATTTAGGTATCATACTTTTACATAATTGTAATTGAAGATTAAGAGCAATTCAGACCTTTATGATTGTTTTGGTGTATGATTTAAACTAGCGAGATTAGTAACGCAAAACTGAATCTGAACTCACGAAGACGCGCTGACCACCTGTTAACTAATTGTTGATTAAGATCTTATTGCAAAGTCATGGTTCCCGGTAATAACTGTTCGTAAAGTAGTGGAACAGATAAATTCGAAAACCAATCTGTATAGACTTGCATTCCTACATGTATTTTTTAGAAAGAAAGAATTTCAATCGCTAATTTTGCGTGAAGAAGATCATTTCAAATATTCTATTACCTTATAAATATATTTACATTTTTCACTTAAGTTGTTTTATGATATAAAAATATGCGAAATTCACGGAAATAACTATCAAATATATCGAATAAAGTGTTTAAGTAGAGGATCCTCAACCACTCTACAAAAATGGGGAAAAGTTCTTTTACGATTGTTGCTGACAATCTATTGTTATAATTATGATTATGTACCTGCATTAAAAAGAAATTGAATGATTAAAACAAAATCAATTAAATTTTTTACTTTCAAATTTTATTAGATCATTTCATGTTATGTACAATTTTTATAATCTAAACACAACAGGTAATACAGCAGCTGATCCTAAATTAATGACGTCCTCTCCATAGGAGAAATTTTTAAGCGTACCTACTGAAGCCGTCCCCTGGCGGCTTCCAACAAATAATATCGAGATTGTGCAGTGCCGATCAATACGATTGGTGTAAAGAAATGACTAGTTTTCTTTTTCAGTGATTCAAATACAGATAGTCATCAGAAGTATGCAATAAATCCTCCACGGAACTTCTCTTCCCAAACATTTCATAGATCTTCGTTTTTTAGCAATTTTATTCTCGTACGGACTGGAGTAAGAAGTCAGTAAAACGGAAACTATTCGATGTTTTCAGAATGTACAAGATGCTACTACGTAAAATATATTGAAAATGCATATTTGTTTGGACATTTGTCGAAATCGATTTTCAAGCAAAATGTGAGGTTTAGGAAACTGAAAAAATGACGAGAAAGTTGTGAAATGTGCATTTTAGTAGCAATTCAAATTGATTTTTTGTAGGAGGTATGCTGATATCTTAAACTTAGCAATTTTTGAAGGTTAACACTGTTGTTCTATAACATATAGGTTTAGTGGGATTTTAATTATATTGATTTTATGCAATATATAAGAGGTCATGAATTTTGTTTTCATATACCAACCCTTGACTTTTATCCTTTGTGCTCTTTTCTTTGTGTTCCCAAACCCGAGGGACAGAGTGAAATTGAAAACCGAGCACTAAGCGTGTAATTATGACGTCAATATGCGCACATGTTCTCCAGCCCGTCTTTCCCTGCGCGGTGGCAAACATCAGTTATTACATTCCAACTCTTAGCAACTTATACCCTCTGTTGCCAGACTATGTGGCACTGAAAATGCAACCGATGTCAACCAGGTGAAACGAGGATGCATTCTAGACAAACTTAGAGATGTACATGGGATATGAACAAGGTCTTTGGAGAATTCAGTATTTTTCTGCCTGTTATGAAATGAAAGGGGCTAAAAGGGTGTCCGATATCAGAAATGATAACTGGACATGAAAAATGGGGAAACAAAACTGCTCAAATGACGTCCAAACAACAATCATTGCCACCTACATTAGAAATAAGAGCGAACATACAGACATGCATATAATGGAGTGCTTTGGACTCAGATCCTTCAAATTTTGATACTATCAGTTTTAGATGAAGTAAGGCTTGTACCGATGACAATGCTTGAAGACAACCCTAAACCCCGGCAACAGATCTGTCCTAAAGTTCGTCCTTTCTTGATCAGAACAACCATGTGCAACATCCCGCTGTCTTTCAGTGGCTCACCTTGCCTGCACAATATTACGCAACTGCCATTAAAACTGTAACTGTTAGAAAAGATTGGCGAAGGTTGTAGATGAAATATTCTCAGTGATGCAGTTGATGATTCTAGTGATTCTGACGGAGAATACGAAAACTCGTTCAATAGTTTTTTGTGAAGTCAAACAGAATGTATCATGTAGACAATAGTGTACTTTTTTAACATAACATAATACAAAGATAGAACAAGTATCAGTTAATTTTATGCAGTAACGTTGTGATGACACTCGATATTTGTTATAAAATTTCTGAAGAAACATTTAGTGTTGGAACATTTCTAATCATTTGAAGTACCCATATACCATCGAAAAAGCCTTTTTGTTTATTTTGTTTTGGGTTTAACGCCGTTTTTTTAACAGTATTTCAGTCATGTAACGGCGAACAGTTAACCTAACCAGTGTTCCTGGATTCTGTACAAGTACAAACCTGTTCTCCACAAGTAACTGCCAACTTCCCCACATGAATTATCAGAGATGGAGGACGAATGATTTCAGACACACTGTCTTCTATCAAATCGTCACGGAGAACATACATGTTGTAGAACCTTTCCATGTAAAAATATTTTGTGCATACTCCAATTTAGGGATTTTTTGGTCGGCATACTGACTATTTTCTTGTTGATTTTTATTTGAGATTTTTGTTGCGGTGTTGTAATGAAAGGTTTAGACATAATCGAGAATCCTTACGACCGAAATAACTATTCTGATCGGCGACTTCAAATAATATGCTGTTAGGTAGAAAATCTCGTTTGGGATATAGAAAGCCTTAATGCGAAAGTTTAGCTTTCAGGAGGTCGGTGGTTCTACCCATGTGCTCTTCGGTACCTTAAATAATGCCCGGAGGAGTACCTTGGGTCTTCTACTGCAACGAAAAACATATATTTATGTCGTTGGGATGTTAAACTAATTCATACAACAAAAATGAAATATATATATACAGTGACGTATATTTGACAAAGGATAATTGTTTCAAGTCTTGTCACAAAATTCGTAGCGCATACTGCATAACAACTGAAAATCGAAGCCTTCAGATTACGTGTCAGTTAAATACAAGTATAGTCCTCACTGTGCATTCTTTTAAAAAGTGTTGAATAATGACACAGTTCCGACTGACCAAACAAGTAAATCGCATGTGAGCGGTCTTGTACCCAAGTCGATCGAGCATCAGGATGGTATTTTGGCATTTAAGTTGTATTTTCTGGTCTCGGGTTCGAATTCCAGTCATGTTCATTTTTTTCTTTATGTAACATATTTCGCCCTGTGGTTGTTTTCAACGTCATTTTCCACTGGTATTTGGTCTGTTGAATGAACTTTTGTTTTGTTTTGTTCCAAAGTTTAAACTTTGATTAAAAGAGCTGCTATCATCACGAGTCCATTTTATAAATTAAATGAAACGTAAAGGTTGCAATATTTCTGAAAAATTGCTAAATTGCTCTGGCGACTAGCAATAATTAATGCAACCACGCTTCCAATCGGGCTGTTGCTGCGAAGTCAATTTTGCGAAACCTGCGACGTTTATTAATAGTTCAGTTAAGCGGCAGGTAATCCAGACATTTAAATGGTACATGGATATATCTCTCAATTTATGCAGTATTCTGCAATTTTGCTTTCTTGCACTATAAGGAAAATGTTTGTTTGCTTCGCCCACATTCTACTATAAACAGTAATATTTGAAACTGATTTAATTTCATATTTTTTCAATGTGAGACACATGTTATAACGAAAGGCCTGTAGTGTCATCACAAGATCCTCTGGTTTTGTTCACACGGAGACTACTGGTCTTTTTTAGGGGTCGCCAACGCTATAACAGAAGAAAGACCGTTTACTATGTACTTACTTCTCTTGAACCGCGTAATGGAACTTAATCAAACTTGGTCTTGAGAATCATTGTAAGGCCGTCTCTAAAATTTGTTCAAATGGAGGCACGTTGCCACTTTAAAGGGTCGCTGGAGCAAAAAAACAGAATAACCTATTATCGGCAGCTTGGTCAGGCTTGGTCCGTCGCATCAAGTAAGATCCTGTCTCAGTTTTGTTTAAATGGGAGTATTGTTTTCCCTTTTAGGGGCTGCTGGAGCTAAAAATACTTTAAATTACTTTTCCTCATGAAGCGATTGGTGGATCTTTATTAAACTTGGTAAGTAGTATCATCTCAATTCTGTTCAAATGGTGACACTTAGCACCTTGTAGGGGTCACTACAGGTACCCCTTCAAACAACTGCTTCTCGTGAACCGCTGGACTTGGTAGGTAGCATCATTATATGGCACTCTTTCAATTTCGTTTTTAAAATGAAGCACTTATTCCTTTCAAAGGAATTAAGAATGAAAAATAGAAAAATATTCTTCAATAACTTCTTCTCATGAGCCGCTTGATGGATCTTCATCAAACTTGATCAATGGCATAATTATACGGTCCGCTCCCAAATTTCTCAAACGAGGCACTTGGCCCTTTTGACTGGCCACTGGGGTGGCGTTGGGGGTGGGGGGAGATTTGACCTCTTATGTTTTTGCACTGTGCTAACAGATGTTACCATTCATGATGCAGTGTGCCATACATAATTATAGTCAAGGTTTAATAGTCAAGGTCAGTTGAGCATCTGTTGTTACTGTGGTCCTCTTTTTATTTTCGTGTAGGCCTACTTTAGTTTTAGTTTTTCTTTGTTGGTAGTAAATAGCTTATGTACGAATAAAAATTAGTACTTTTAAATGGTAGTTATAAACAGCTTCTGCATGAATTTGGTCAAATTTTAAACACTTGAAAGCTTGGAAGTAATATGCAAAATCAATAATTCACATTTCACTGAGCTATGACCGATGTGAAATTAGTGTAATTGGCAACCATCTAAGAGTAACGACGGTTTGTGTAGTATGAAAGGCAAAGTGTTGAAGCGCTTATTGTCAGTTATAATGATATATTCTTGGAAGTTTGTGCTTTAATGATGACCATCTATCTTCATATTTGTGCTACGTATTTCTTAATTGTGGCGGTGATTCACTTTATAGGAGCAGCACTATCTCAATAAGTGGCGTTATTAAGGAGTAACAAAACCTCACAATATTACAAATTATGCCATTTAGCATACTGTATTGAACGTTTACCTTAACATTAGCATAATTTGCAAAGCTTTAGTTCAGGCAAAAAAAAAAAATCGAAGATAATAGGGAGAATGCGATTTCAAAAACATGTCCGTATCTTTGTCACTGAGTAAATCTTTGCACATAATGAAATTATTAGATAAAAGATTTTTTGTCCGGTAAGTGAAGTTTTGCTTTAAATTTCAGAAAATAACAGTGCTATGACTCGAACACTATTCTTTAGCAAAATTGACTTTATAGCCAGATAACGACCCTTTCTTCAGCAACATATATAAGTCGGTGTAAACAGAATAAGTCCCTGCTAAGAAATATAATAACATAAGTGACAAAATTACCAGATCGTATCAAGTGAAACCTATAAATAGGGTCAATCTGTGGTATCAGTACACCAATGTACTCAACAGCTTCCGAGTATGTTCTCCGTGACTATTTGATAAACGACATTGTGTCTGAAATCTGAAATCATTAGTCCTCCACCTCTGATTCATGTGGGGAAGTTGGCAGTTACTTGCGGAGAACAGGTTTGTACTGGTACAGAATTCAGAAGCACTGGTAAGGTTAACTGCCCGCCGTTACATGACTGAAATACAGTTGAAAAACGGCGTTAAACCCAAAACAAAACAAACAAACAAAAAATCAACAGCTCCCGAAGTCTAAAAACAAAGAGCCTAACTTTTAAGGGCATGGCTAAGCAAGCAAATGCATAATTCCACTCCCCTCCATCCATCCATCATATTGTTCCAGTTTCAAAATTTCAATTTTGTAATTGGCTATGTCCAATGTCGCACTAAAATTGCATGACGATAATAGTTTCATTTATCAAATATTAATCTTTAAACAAACCCAGCTCATTTCCATTAATGTATCTCCCCAATAACTTTGCCATTTATGCGCTGTGCCAATATAAATGGGTTTGCTTGCACTGAATCAGTAAACGACACTTTTATCATATCTAACCCCTGTGATAATGACTTTTATAGTGCTGGGAAAACAACATCCATATGAAATTTAGTATTTCTATAAGCAGTTGAACTGACGAAGTTTTCTCCTCGAACACTCCTACAATTTGTATACGACGAAAGCCTAATTACATATTAGACTTCAGTTTTATTGTTTAATGAGTTTTTGAAATGGGTATTTACAACCATTAACTAGAAGATGCTTTTGTAGAAAAGCGCGTCTCCCCAAAAGCATAGTAGTAATAGGCAAGAAGTCAATAGGGGACAGGAGCGAAGGTCAGAGAGACACTGGTTTGCTGCAATAGGCATCATCTCGGCATGTCCAGTCATCCCATAAAGTTTCAACATTCTGGGTCTAGTGCTTATCAAGTTAAGAATTGAAAACGGTTTTCTATGTTCTGGCCACGGTAACCTTGACCTTTGAGTGACCCCAAAATCAATAGGGGCCGTCTACTCTGCATGTCCAATCATCCTATGAAGTGTCAAGATTCTGGGCCAAGTGGTTCCAAAGTTATTGATCCGAAAGTGTTTTTCATGTTCAGGCCCCTGTGACCTTGACCTTTGCCCCAAAATCGATATGTGTCATTTACTCTGTAAGTCCTTTCACCCAATGAAGTTTGAAGCTGCTGAGTCAAATGGTTCTCAGGTTATTGATCGGATACGATTTTCCATGTTCTGGATCCTGTGACCTTGACCTTTTATCGAGTGACCCCCAAAATCACTAAGTGTCATTTGCTATGCATGTCCAATTATTCTATTAATATTTCTATTTCAATATTCTGGGACTAGTAGTTCTCAGTTATTGATCGGAAACGGTTTTCCATGTTCAGGCCCCTGTGACCTTGACCTTTGTTTGACTAATCCTAAAAACAATAAGGGTCATCTGCTTCGTAAGCCCCATCACCCTATGAAGTTTAATGTTTTAGGTCAAATGATTCTCCAGCTATTGATCGAAAATGAAGTGGCCCTTGTGATCTCGATCTTTGATGGAGTGACCCCAATAGGGATATAAACTCTGTAAGTCCTATAACCCTATGGAATTTGAAGGTTATAGGACAATGGTTCTCCAATTATTGATCGGAAATGGAGTGTGACGGACGGACGGACAGATGGACGGTCAGGGGCAAAAACAAAATGTCTATGGGGGGACATAATCGTCTTTCAGTTATTCTTCCTTGAAGACAGAAAGTATTATTGCGGAAGTGTATTGATACGAGATACATTTCATTAGTTAGATTCAATTTTAATTTTCTTTAAGAAAGAAGCACAATGAGAAAATTAATGTCTTTTGAAGTACAGGATAACATGAAAGAGACACCCATGAGACTGATATAAGGATCTATAAAGGGAATGTGTGAAAATAAAACTGAGTGGGGCCTCTGTAGGCGAGTGTTAAGATAGCTGACTTGGAATCAATTGCCCCTCACCGATTGGGTACGAGCTTCGCTCGGGCCGTGGAATTGAGGAAGTCATCCAGTTGGCTTACAGTCCTTGATGAAATAATGCACGTAGGAGCACTGGGGTCTTCCTCCACCATCCAAAGCTGGAAAGTCGCTAGACGACCATAATTGTGTCGTTGTTACGTTAAAATGAGACATGTTTTTCAGTGCTCATTTGTCGGTTTATTTGGAAGATATTCAGAAGTAGAAGATACTTGTAAAAGACCAAAACAAAACAAAACAAGAAAAGGAATATGGATCACTGTAAATGCATGTGAGCTGAAATAGATTAGAGTAACGGAAATCACTTTTACAAGATAGTTGACGTAACCAGTGAAATTTACCATTGCACTCAAGACCAAAACTGTAAAGTATTTGACATGTAAGTTAGATTTTATCATAAATATACCTGAAATTTCTTTATCAAATAAAACATGACATTGAGGTCTAAAGGTGACACGGAGAGGACTGTCAGCCAAATTGAGCTCAACTTATTTCTACGTTTGTTTGTTAGTTATTTCCGAAGCAGGCTTATATATTGACTAATAGAAAAATATGGGAATTTGTTACGATGAAGTAATACATCAGATAGACAGTTTTAAAGCCACAATTGCCGTGTGTAAAGGTAATATTTAGAACATCAGGTACGAGTTTATAAAATTCAAAAGTTAATATTGACCAAAAAACATTGTCGATCACCAGGTACTAATAAACTTTGATAATGTGGCAGTTGAATCCAATAAGTCCATGGGTGTTCAAAGATAAAGATAATCCGTCATAGATCTAGTGTAAAGCAAATATTGGATTTACCTGTATTGGAAAATAAACAGTGTCAGTTGGATTTAGGTCAACTGCCACATTATCAAAGTTTATTAGTATTTACACTCCAATTATCACAAGAATATTTGTTTTCTGAAGAAACAAAGTTTACATTTTTTGTTTTTGCCGATCAGTAAACTATTTTTATGACCTTTCGGCAAGGGTTGTACTCCACATATTTATTGGACGTTGATTATATTGAATAATAGGAAGACCACATGTTATTACAGGATTAGCCGTTATCTTGATACGCATAAAGATGTTAAATTTTTGTTAAAGACGCACCACAAAATAACTGTATTATTTCATATTTCCATGATGGTAATTATACATGCTTTGCATGAAGAAAATGAGAAATAACAAGTATCTAGTTACAAATTGACAGTGAAATATATAAGGCCAAGACAATGTGTTTAATATCTAATATATTATCAAATTAATGTAGTAGTATGCACAGTACTTGATGTTTTAAGGTGAGTTTAGACCACACTTTGTTTTTGCAGTGTAAGATAGTTATTATTCCTATACTGAGAAGAGAATGACTGAAAAAGGTTGTAGATGAAGTAGTGAAAACACATTAATTCAAGGAAGGCCTAAAATTGTCCGCCTGTCATCTTGTAGAATAGCTGTATATATACCAGTATTATCAGAACGATTTGCATGAAGTTCATGTGGGAGGAAAAAGTAGTTCACTAGGTCGTGGTGGGTTTTTAATAGAAACTCCTTACTTACAGGTAAATGACCCTTGTGGGAAAGGTCATTTTTGATGTAAAGAACAGGTTAATTATATCGACATATATCCGCAATTAAAATGACTTTATTCATTATACTTACGCGCAGTGATTATTACAACTATTTACATATGTATTTGACGATATTGGAATTTTGGAAATATTAATCTTATTCTGGACCTTAATTGTGGCTTTAACTAAACGGGAAAATAAAAACAACTTTTTTTTATAGACAACCATTGTTTTACTTACATTTCTGAACTAAGAATTCTACGACAACATATGTACACATTTTAAAGAACCGATAAAATTACAAATTAGCTAAATGTTAGTTTTAATAAACATACCAACCACAGTTCTGCCGAAGTTTTGTAGTAGCAAATGTATTTAAACACCATACAGTCTTAGTCTACAAATATGGTACACCTTATAGGTATAAAGTCAACAAATATCTGATATTCAATTGTAAGTCATGTAACTTCTGTCTTTTAACCCCTGTATTTTCTGCAGCATGCTATGGATTAATAAAGTAGAAGATAATGGTCTGAGGTCTTCGTAAGAATGTACAACAATTTTATCTGTGTATTTGCGAAATAAAGTGTAACAATGCAAGGTTTTCTTATATTTCGATATGTTAAAAGGGTTTTAATTTTAAACGTAATTCTGTCTAGATGCAAATTTAGTTTCTTTCAAGGCAAGTGGTTTACATAGATATACGTATTCAGATATTTTACAAATTTTAAATTTCTCTTGTTAAAACTTACCTCATTGTTTAAAATAAACAGACAAAATAAAACAAAATCAATGAAATCATAACTACTAAAAACAGTCAAAAACCGGTAAAGAGCCAAAAAAATCGACATCAATAAGATTTTCCATACCGAATGTAATATACATTTAGAATTCCTAGCTCAGGTCAACACTTATCTCATAGGTTTGCAACATTCTGCAACTTTCTATGTCTATAATCTAACATATATTCAGGTATAGCATTAAAAAATCTCAATAGAAACTTATCCTTGCCTTTCATCTAAAATGTGATTTATACTAGCAAACTTTATGCTCAGAAGGTATCTGTTATAAATTACCGTACTGCATGGTCAGGGAATAATTTATCTGTAAACCGATAAAACGAATAAAAATAAAACAATGTTCGATTGAATATAATTTCAGCCGATCTTTCTTCAACTTTCAATTTTTCTTCAATATCAAAGTTAGAATTATTTCATCAAAATGTATCTGTTTCAGTTATGCATTTAAAAATATTGAAATATTTCTTATAATTTAAGATGATCGGCTAAAACAAGTTTTGAATGAATAAAGTTACACTCCATGACTGTCACATGAAGAGTACAAGACGTGTATACTGCATAAATACATGGTATCATCAGTCTCTAACGCTTCGACGACCTGGTACCAGTTTATCACATATCATGAGAAACATGCAATTAATTTGCTGCCACACAAAGAAACTAAAACGACAATAGTTTTAACAATGAAAATACGAAACATAACTTAATATCAGTTTTGATTACAAAATTATAAATGATTTTTATTATGTACAAAAACAAATAGCGCACATTTGAAAATATCTGTATGTGTTGAAAGTACAGTAAAAGGTACAATAACATAATAAAAAATATAAATGGTACATTCCAAACATTTGACATCTAAACGCGCTGACAACGGACATACGATGTGTGATTCAATAATCATGCGATTAACAAGCTTGTGAATGTTCAATGTCATGAATTAGATATACTAGCGCAACAAACGGTAAGAGTTGTAACAGAGTCAGGGAAAGAAACGGAAAAGGACGTGTCTGCTATATCCGATGAAATTTATCATTATGATCAACTGGATCTAACGCAGAATGTGAAAGATCGTGTGACCGTAGCCATAACAACCAAATTGATGGTACGGTCTGTCTTTTTACCCGGCATTCTTTGGTTGTCCGGTTATGATACCAATATTTGTCACTTTGGAACTGGTAGATGTGCTTTTGTAAAGTAGAACTTGTGGGCGATCAACTGATTGTAAAGCAGTCTGTGTTGGAAATCGCAAAAGGAATCTTAGCCATGTCAGCCATGAATCCCGCATTTGGGCGTCAAGGGTTATGAAATCCCCTTCTATCCCCACTTCATAAAAACATACAAGAAGAGATACTCGTAGAAAATGCGAAACACGCGTATTTAAAAAAAATGTACATGGGAGTGTCCAGTCATTCATACAGTTATAAAAGCCTGTTTAGTCAACCACATGAAAGATTTTTTGCATTTCAGTTGCATTTAATGTTCTATAAATTACTGCTTGATGGTTGCTAGGTTAATTGTTTCGTGCACCAATTTGTGTGACATCATAGAAACAACTCCCGAATCATGCCGCCCGATATTGCTAATTTGTCGAGTTGGACATGGGTCTACAATTATTTGCTTTACATGTTTCTTTCTATCCTAAATTAGGCTACATGAGCCGTCGTCAGGACGTTATGCCTTACCATTGAAAATCATTGAAGAATGTTTCTCTTAACGAGTGATACTAAAATTATTTCTTATGTTTTAAAATTTTGAGTTGAGGGTACACTAAAAATATGAAGTGACCTCTTTTGATATCTGACACGCGCTTCGCATACGAAACAGTCTATCAATAGATCTTGACTTAAAGCAAGCTTGTAGCATCTCGCTGTGCGGACCGTATTACTGAATACTGGTCCAAGGTATAAAACCTCATGCTTGCGGTACGGTCACGTTTTGCAGTTCTAAATTCAAATTCCCTTCAACGGGGCTAATATTCACATTACGTTCCCGTGAATGCCAATTCCATCGGCAAATAATAGGACACGACTTGTTTCTTTGGCAGAAAATTCTTACGACCTCAGCTCTGAATCTTGAACCACTGACGAAATATAGAATAGGATTTACTGCGTTATTAGTGTAAAACAATGCACTTACTATTGCCCAAATAAGTTCTAAAACAGCGTCACTATAATCGTCTCCATGTGATAATACCCAGCCAGCATAGGACGCTAGAAAAACCAGTATTGGGGTCACGCAGATCATATAAACTACGTTCACTGCGATTAGCGTCGCGGTTATCTGATTATTTTTTGCTTTTCTTGCTCGTGCTGCAGTGGTCAGTGCCTGAGGTATAACCTGTATTTGAGCCCTCCGCCTGAAAATCAAGACACGAACAATGATGGATATATTTATTACCACCATAATTGTTAGTGGTACTAGGAAAAACACGCTTAGTTGTATCAGTGACCATATGTAAGAAAAGAAATGTGCATAACTGTCGTCAATCGGGTAACATAAATTACCTTTTGGGTGCCCCATACCATAAAGTAAATGTGCATTCAATACAATTAAGAAAGTCAACAGGCTTAAGATCACGATATTTGCTTTTCTTACAGTACAAATTGCTTTTGCTTTGGTCGCCAGCCATGTAGCAATGAAGCGCTCAATGCTTAATATAACTACAAACCAAGCAGAGCACTGACCCGCAAGGTAGACCAAATAAAAGTGTACTTTGCCTACAAACTGTGACCTTGATCTTACGTCAATACCATACCCGAAATGCAGAAGGTTTCTCGGTACCGCGATCCATAACATCATTAAGTCGGATACAGCAAGCGCTGTCAGATATCTAGCTATACTTGAATTGCGGTTCCTACGTTGCATCAGAACAATTATTGCCATAAGATTTCCTATTGTTCCGAAAACAAGCAATATTGGACAATACACTCTCCAAATACTCAATGCAACTTTTCGTTCATAAAACATTTCTGTTCAGTTAGGAGTTTTTCCTTTCAGCAAGTTCATAATGTAAATGTTTCAACAAATACTGCATTTTCGCTTTATCAATGTTGATTTTTTTTCATAGTAATTTTTAATGATTACACATCTGTGTTGCTTTATTGTAGTAACATACTTCCCTTTAGTTCTACCAAAATATATCAGCGCACCAATTGAAGCTGCAAACAGATAAAAGTATATGCATGATAAATACGTTATATTGCCTAATTTCCTAACATTTACACACTTGACCAAACTAAATTATTCTGTAAATATATTATTTAATCATATTAAGAAACATGTAAAAGGTGAATTGATTTCGATAATATCAAAAGAATACTTATATGATACCAATAAGAAAAGAGTCATTTTAGATCACTCAGAAATTAACTTGCCATGGAATTAATGAAATACTAAATGAAATATCCTCTTGTATTATTTCGTACGTTCTAAATGTATGGGAATATTTCGTGGATCAGTCTGCTATTTGAAATCAATCGCCAAATTCAAAACAGTTACACATATACCATTATTTCCTCTGGCAACAGAAATGGCAGTAAACAGAACGGTTACCTGAGAAGTCTTGATGCCGTGCCCATGCGTCTAGAAAACATTTACTTTCCCTATCATCATCAATATCTAATCACACACTGTTCACCCCTGGAAGGTACACCTTCTTAAAATATCCACTACCAACACATTCGAAGGTTCTGTAAAGAACGATTAAAAGATTTCCAGGATAAATGTTGCTAGTATTTTACTTTCATAAAATGTATACATAATTTCTCCATATAATCATAAAAAGCCCAGGAAACACAACAGACAGAAATCTAAAGCAACAACCACCAGCCCTATTTCAGCATCGGGTAGGTACAACAAATTGAAAAGTCTATCAACGTGGTATGTTTTAGGTGAGTCAATATTCTTATGATCCTACATAGCGATACAAACAAAATACATGTTGTAGCATGGATATGGCATCGGAATTGTTGGATTCCTGATAAATGTCAAAACTAGTTGTAATAACAGACTTTCTCGCGATATTTAGTTAGTTATAACCGATTAAATTTTGTAAAACTTAAAGAAAAGCTGCATAAACAGGGCCAATGAAAGTCCTATGATGTGAATGGATATTATAAACTTTAAAATTAAAACTTTGTTTCAAGTATTCTACTTTAGAATTAGATTTGTAAATGTTATTGAAATTAAATTTAGCTATTGTTTAATATTTGTTGTTGTTGTTTTCTTTATTTTTTATAGTTACGTCTGACTCATAATAAGTCAATAAATGAGGTGCAGTTATTGATAAAAAAGTAACAAATTGTAACATTTATTGTCTGCAGGAGACATGTATCAAACATTTTATGCTAAACATATGTTTATTCGGATTGGAATGTTAATTGTTTTCTTAGTTCAGGCACCATAAGCTTTTATGGTCAAGTCTTATTTTGATGCGTATGATGACAGAAAGTAGCTTTTTAAGAGAACGTAATAATTTTTCAATCATTTGTGAAACATATCCAAAAGACTGCTGATAATATTATAATGTAAAGTAAATTTTACATATTCTGCAAATTGTACAACTAATACTTAAACATAACATTTTTCCTTTACAAGCTTTCCCGCCCCCGCCCCCCCCACCCCCCACGCCCCAACTTATATTTATTTGCTTTCACTTACAGTATTTTTCGTTATAAAATCAACCTTTTCAATTTAGTTTAAAACTCCGTACACTGCTTTAATTATAAAGGGCGAAGTAAAAGGTTTCTTGTTTACCGCATTTAGTATACCTTATCAGTGAATCTTTACTTCTAATTTGTAAACAGTGATACTGGACATACAAAGGTCAATCATTACACAAAGATCTGTAACTATTAATTCATGGAAGCAGCCTGTTCCTATATACATTTGTGCATTTTTCTATAACTGCCCTGCCTCAAGACCTCTGGTCTCACCACCGCACAGTTTTAACGTCTTATGGATAGTATACATTTTCAACTTTCAATGTAATGGGGCTTGCATCAAAAGAGAAACGATTAAAAGTTTTTGAATACCTCAGTCGGCAAAAGTTTGATATTACTTTCCACCAAGAAAATGACCTAGAAAAATGAAAACTGCCATGGAAAAGTTATAGATACTAAAGTAGTGTTAGTAACAGTAGTAAAGGGGTAGGCATTTTCTTAAAAACAACATTTCCAATATCAGCTTATTGACCATAAAGAGGTCATTTCAGGTAGATTACAAATGCTTAAATATGAACTAAACCAGAAAACATACGATTTAATAAACGTGTATGGGCCAAACTATGACGACATAAATGTTTTCATTAAGTTAGAAGAAATAATTTTCGAAAACAAAAGTGAAACTCTGGTTGTTGGAGGAGACTTTGTTGTGGTCCTAGATTACAATCTTGACAAAATGAATGGCAAACAAAACACAATTATTAAATGCTCTAAAAATTAAATGATGAATTGTTAAATAATGACTTGTGTGATATATGCGTTATACCCATCCAAATGTGAAAAGGTTTACATGGCACTCCAACCACAACCCACCAAATATCTTTTGTAAGCTAGACTACATTTTAGTCTCTGAAAATTTACTTAATACTGTTTCAAAATGTAATATATCTGCTAGATATAAATCGAACCATTCTATTGCATATTCTAAATTAGAAAATAAAAGGTCCTGGTTTCTTTGAATTAAATGATAGTATCAATGTACAATTAGAGTATCAAAATGAATTAATTTATACTAGTTTGTTTTACCTCGATTGTAATGAAGGCTTCTACCTTATTGGAAGCACTCTCGAGTGCGCTTACTCGAAAAACCAGTACTTGTTTTATATGAGAAGTTATGGTCGTGAACCTAGTCGGGCTCGAACCCACGAACCCTGGATTGAGCGACCGGCATCTTATCCACTCGACCACAGCTCCCCTTAATGAATTGAGGATGTCAATCTCTGAAACTTCAAATTTCTATAAAGAAGCAAATCCTAATACATAATGAGAATTAATTAAATGTACAATAAGAGATGCATCAATAAAATACTCTGTTAGAAATAAAAAAAAAATGAGGAATGTTAAACTCTTTTATGAAAATCTATGATAATATTAAGGATGGGCAAGTAAACACAACAAAGTCAACAAAGCCGCGCGAGTGTTTACATTGCGTTTTCGTACTTAAAACCTTAAAATGTTACTAATTAACTAAATTTATGTTAATTGTATATATGTGCAATTGAAACTATGCTGATTTCAATTCACAAGTTGTAGTTGAAAAACATGTTTTAGACCACTCACTAGTCAAACTGTGTTGCTTCATATGTTTTAATGCAAATGTTATTCATGTTTTTAATGGTAACGTATTGTAATATAAATCACAATTGAGTTATTATAAAACATAAGTTATTAATCTGTAACTATAAAATACGCTGTATTTGTTTACTTAGTAGTAATTAGTATATAGAAATAACCAATTTGGCAAATAATTCTATGAATACTACGTCTTTGCTTTTGTATCTAATAATACATGTTGGTAACGTAACGTTCTGTTATAAATGGCGTACTCTTATGATATACATTTTCTTTCCAAGTTGTTGTTTAGTATGATATAATTGCCGCAAGCATT
Source organism: Mercenaria mercenaria (assembly GCF_021730395.1). Taxonomy (NCBI): domain Eukaryota; kingdom Metazoa; phylum Mollusca; class Bivalvia; order Venerida; family Veneridae; genus Mercenaria; species Mercenaria mercenaria. Next base: position 33,908,488 of record NC_069378.1, on the reverse strand, counting down.
AAAATGCACGTAATATTTGACTGTTAGACTTTATTGACCTTTTTGGTAACATATTGGTAACGTATTGTAACGTAAACTTTATTTTTATGAAAACATATGTTACATGTGTTGTACACATCATTCTGGAGAGTATCTTCTTATAGGTAGAATGACCTGAAGAAAGTGGTCGTTTAACACAACAAAAATGAAAATGCTACAGGCTCATTTTGATCCAGCATATAAATGGACAGTAGTATTGAATTCAAGCAAAGACAAAAGAAATAATCAGTATATCATCTTGAAATAAAATCTGTAAGAAGTAAAATGCAACCAGACAACATTGTTACAGACTTCTGAACAGACTCAATCAAACAGAGTCTGCTATTAATCTTCTAGATTGCATTCTTTGCCTCCGAAGGGTCTTTTTACAGATTTTATTGATTGTTTCTGTTATTCGGAGACATTGAAATATGGATCTGAAAATGTACAAATGATGTAGGATTTTAAAGTAAGGAGATAAAAATCAAAGTTTCACAATACAAACTCATGTCGATTGCTTGACGCAAAACAAGTCCATCCGCATTTTTTGAAATTTTGTAGAAGAATGAAAAATCTGTATATACTAAAACGATTTTAAATTAAAAAATATTATTTGGACTGGCTTTTTCATTGAAAAAGATGTCCAACAGTATCTTTAAATTTTCACACAGTACTATCTCTACAGAAAATAAATATTTGTGGCAGAGTGTGTTATCTTGCAGAGGATAAAGACATGCTCAAAACTTGAAATTTACTTTTTTAAAAACTTAAAGAATGACTTCTTTCATTGCATTATTAAGATAAAAAAATGGCGGTTGAAGGTGGATTCAATATTGCCTACTCGTACATGTACAATGGAATTTTCAAAACGTTATATACAGTGGAAATCAAAGCTTTTCTCATTACGTACTCAGTGTGGGTTATTAAGATCACTCATAGTCCGCCGCCCGTAAACATTGTTTTCCAAAGATATCTCCTCAGAAACCGTGGGTTGGAAATTGATAACACTTGGCCCGGATGTTTCTTGGATGCTGTTGTTCCAACGGTTTCCGAACAAGTGCACCTAGTTGTACATTGGCACCGCCAGAACTGAAATTAATCTACTGACCAAGTTTTAAAATACTTTCCGAGAAATTTTACTCAAGATTATTCAATTAATCACGATTCCACAAAAATGACCTCCAAATTTGTGATCACTTTTCCCTTTATGTACATAGCGGAAGCTTCAAAAATATTCTTGACAGAAACTTCTGTCGCGGAATGTAACTACTTCATGCGAAGGACGACCCCTTCCAAGATTTTTCAAATTATTCTGATTCATCTAAACAGGACGGACCTCAGAAGGCATTGTCACTTTACCCGATGTAATATAGTGAAAACTTCGAAAATCTACTCGTTACAACTGCTAGTCTGATTTTTAAATGATTCTTTGGGTACGCTCCAACTTATTTCATAGTAAACTGGCCAGTAGAGGGCGTGGACACCCTTCCTTAAATGTAAATAATTGAAGTATTGTTAGAAACTCGTGGCAAGATCTTTAAATAATCATGCGATAACGCTACCAACTTCGTCCGGTTTACTTTAACGTCATATCATGTGCAATTACTGATCAGAATAACGCCAAACTGGACCAGAGGTATACTGACTTGGACTTCTATTAAGGTTTGTTCAACGATTTTGCTTTTCCCTTTAAGTGACCACAAGAGCTCAAAAACGAAGTACATATTAAACGCCTTTTTTCTTTTTAACCGCCAAACGGATCTGCGTTAAACTTGGTCTGTAGTGACTTATAGACCTTGAGCTGACAATTGACCCTGCTCCCCCCCCCCCCCAGGGGGAATTTTCAACACCATGATTTTCTTAAACCTTATGGTAGTTGGCATTCACAGACAAAAGTTTGCAAGTTTCCGTTGGGGCTTTAACGAGTTACGGAGATTTAAAATACGTTACCATGCAAATTTTCATTTAATTCACCATTTATGTTAATTTAATATTATAAACATGCCTGTGGTACAATTAATCGTAATAAACAAGACGCTTAGATATGTTTATGTATTTAAAATAGAAATTATCATATGTTCATATCATTTTAGGTGAATAGATGTTATGTATTATCCGTAACTTACGTTACTTCTTTTGAAATTACTAGAACATAGAAATATATCAACAATGATGATTTTTAAGTTGTAAAATACAGATAATGGCCAATACACAGTTCAGTAATTGAATTTATATATAATAAAACTGTCCCTAGAGTTAACTTATTTAATATGTCACATATGATACGTTACCTTTCCGAAATATGTGTTAAAGAAAAAATATTTAAAATTTTGGTATTACCTATATGGTCAGGATTTTAAAAATAATATACATTGGACTATAAATAAACATCACCAGACATGAACAACATTATCAAATAAATGTATATAGATTTTATAATTCATTAGAAATATTATTTAAATGTATATTAAGAATATATAGCTCTTTGAATGTACCAGTATGACTGCATATCATAATTATCATTAGTATAATTAAATAACATAGACTCCGCAATGCGAAGCAATATTAGACCATATAAGGTATGACCTCTGACGACTAAGTGTGACATTGAGCTTGAAGTGAAAAATGGTATTCACTATACACTCTTATTAGGGGTGGAAGAGGTTTCTAACGCTAAAAGGCAGATGGCCTTAGATTTCGGTTGTTGATGATAAATACAACTGCATTCAATAGAGTTTGGTCTAGAGGTGTACTCTAGATCTACGATCCTCCTCGCAGATCTGCTGTTTCTCCTGTGACCTCTGACAGTGAGCTTGGTTACCATTAACAGTATTCTCACTACATTCCCCCAGCCCTGTTCTATAAAGTGGGTCATAAGGGCTTGGGAGGCCACAAATGGATTCCTTGCAGAATCAGACATAACAGGTATACCCTGCAGGATAATTAACATGGAGGTTTTGCCAATAACAATCGTACATCTAATGCGAAGCAGACCACAAGTACTTCCTTCTTAAAACAGACGAGATTCCCCAGTGGATGGTTAATTACTATACTGAAGCAGTTATTCCACACATATCTTATAATAACAAAACTTAAGGTCATGGGATACCCTGACCCAAGTTCATAAACTTCCGGGATGCCTGGAAAAAATACCAAACTATCAAGGCCCTGGGATACCCAGAGCAAGGACCATAATACTGACACTAATGTATGCCAGGTGATACACGTACTGCATTAGTTCATAAACTCTTGGGTTGCACGGAGAAATGTACCAAATTATTACCGTGCTGGAATACCCATATTAATGTGTACTATGGGATACTCATTCTGACCTATATTTTTAAAACACAGTCAAGATACCTAGCAAAACATACAAATATGAGAAACTTGGGTTTTCTTGAAAGTTTTGCGGATGGATGGACATAGCTTCTGCATCTTTCACAAGGATAAACCTGGGATACCCAGGAAGCTGGGAAGACTTCAAACAGATGGACACAGTTTCTGCGTCTATTGCTGTACTGGGCTTTGCCTCTGCTGACACATATCTAAACGAGGGTCTCAAGTAAATGATCCATGACCCGAAGTCCTTTTCCTAGGCCTCCAGCCCAAGAATCTCTATTGCTTAAACCAGACAGGTCCCTCAAAAGGTCCCGAAATACCAATACCCATCTGGAAGGGACCCGTGTTTCTACCCAAGTACAAAGGATGTTGTGGTTAAATAAAGGCTGCACAGCCATATCTACCACCAGTTTTAGAGACTGCAGTCTCACACTGGAGATAAGTTGATCTTGCCGCCACTTAACCAAATCCACACGTCCACTTACTGAGTAAGGGTAAGCAAGCCAAAACCAGACCAATAACAGAGACTCTGGCACAACGTGCCCCTACTGGTCTATCCATCAGAACAGGAGACATGAACACATCCCATAGACCCAGCCCCTCAAAGTCGATGTTTCCATAATTGTGTAAAGCCATAGTTTCAGGAGTAAGGTCCATACAGTAATTGTTGTCATAACCCAACTTTTTCCCCGAAATGTGCACAGTAAGGGTAGTGTAAATACCAACCTCGGAATGAAGGAATTAGTAAAATAGACATGAAAGACACTGATCCCCAAACAACGACACTGCAGTTTGCGACGCAGGACAAATATTGCTCAACATATATTTGTTCCATAGTTGCTGTCATAGAGATGGACTTGATGTACATGCACTTAGGTTAAATGCAGGAAGATGGAACCCTGTTACAGAAGGTGGTACCGAATACAATAAGGTTTCTAGTGGTGGCAACCACCAGGCCTGTATGCCCTCATGACCTAGACAAATACCCTCATGACCTAGACAAAACAATGACAGATTGACTGTTGGTACCCAACATTATTAAAAGGCAACTGCCCAGTGTGATTGAAGGGCAGTACTCAAGCAGGCTTTTGATGTTGATGTTGAATAGGGTTGCTAGTATGAGGTTAACAAACCTTTGGAAGAAAGTGGCCTCTGAACTTCACACAAGTGGCTTGACTTTTAGTAACAATATTCCCCAATAGTGTTATTTGTCTCTGACCTTAGGTTCTCTAGAAACCAGTTGAGGTTCAAATGACTGGAAATCAAATAGGTCCTCTGTCTGGAATAAACTTGTTGGTAACAGAATTCACCCATAAAAGTTTAAAGTCCCATATTTGCCATCAAAAGAGTTAGTTTTGTAAGAACTTGCCTTCAAAGTGGGCAATCAAATGCACTTTACTTTACCTACTAGAGTTACATTAATTTCACTTGCAGAATATCCTATTTTGAGGCAGTTCCTATAATTGTCTTAATGAACTACCATCAATATATACATACCGTATTAAAAAAGTCACAGTATTCCAGTCATGACCATTACTGGATACCGGCTCCATAGAAGATACATGTACATGGTATATCTACTTAAGGATACAGTTGAGATTGACAACATGTTGGATGAAGTCTATGTTGATGAATGAATCTACTGTACATTCAAAACAATCACAGTTACAACATACAGCAGTTAACAAAATGTAAAATGTGTGTGCGTAAACATGCACAAGATTTCTAAATATCGTGATATGCCTGTTTTAAATTTAGCATCTTTATAGAGCACTGTGTTGGGCAATGTCTGTATATATTATAAGTATGTCACTTCAATGTGCTTAAATAGCTGAATATATATATCAATTGTTTAAAAAATGTTTGGCTGCATAGTGTTCTCGTGAAGGTGTAATCATGGACCATGTAAATAAGGTTCTAAAATGTGTTTAGAATTGAAAGCAAAATATTTCAAACAAAAAAAAATCATTGTAAGTTTGCTATTTTTCAAAGATAAAGTATATGTTCACAATACAGAATACATGAACATGTATAGCTTATTTGTTAGGTAACGTACAACGTAAATTGTAACGTAGACTGTTTTTTAAATACATGGGTTTAAAGTTAAAATGCAAAGCTATGTTAAAACATATTTTGATTGAATTGTAGATATGCTTTTTCAAAGTGCTACAGTATATTTAAGGTAACAGAACACAAGAGATATAGTTAGTTTGTTCGGTAACGTAAACTGTAACTTAATTTGATATATTTATACGTGTTTTAAGTTAAACCTTCAGTTTGAAATGCAAAACTATACTGTAGAGAACAGAATTATATTGTTGTTGTTTTTTTCAACTGATAAAGTGTGTTTAAAAGAAAATGAAGACATACAATATAATTTGTATGTTTGGTAACGTAAAATGTAATGTAGAATTCAATGTAAGACATCTTACAAGTTAGAGGTTTGTTGATAAATAAGTATACAGTTGTATTACATGTAACTAAAGAATGTCAATATAAAATTGATAGAACATTTTTATGAAAAACATGTTTGAAGTAGGTATGATTGAAAATTAGCATATTTTGGAAGAATGACGTTACATTTTAAGAATCGCTAAAAGTATGCTTTCCCTTAACTTATACTAGCAATCTATATATCATTGTTTTTGCTGAACTTTGAACTTTTTAATAGTAACTTCAATTTCTAATTACCTGGTCATCTAAATTTGCAATAAAAACTTCATGCCAAAAATGTTGCTTTTTTTAGGGTAACGTATCTTTTTCCGATATTTTTCTTCTTTAACATCACATTTTAGATATTGAAATTTTATCAAATTGCAGCATCTAGTATACACCTTGTAATAAAATATGCAAACTTGAAATGATTTACTAACATAATGGTACCATTCATCTGTAAAAATTGATGAAAAAATTATTGGTTTTGAGGGTAACGTATTTTAAGGTGGTGTTACGGAGAAAAGCCCCACTCGCCAGTTGCAAACTTTATGCCAAAATGTTCACCACACATTGGAGTTTCAAAAAAATATGGTCCACAAAATTCCCCCTGGGGGGGGGGGAAGCAAAACCCCTTCTGGCTCATAGTCTATTATAAGGATTTTTCCCAAGTTGTTTTCAAATGTGTTCTGATTGATAGGCTTGGTATTTTTTAGGCGCAGTTATAATTAAACCAGAAGTATCTTTAAAAATGATGGTCGGCGAATTGTAATGAAGTTTATGAATTTTTCATCTAAATTCATCTTTTATCTACAATTTTTCAAATTGCAAAACTAAACACCGCACTTTAACAATTTAAATGGTTCTCTTTTAATTTTTCGCAAAGGTTTCGTAGGGTTGCAATTTTGTTTCGTTTATCCTTAGCAGTAGTTTGATGAAGATTCATGAAGCGGTTCATGAGAAGAGGTCATTAAACGTGTTTATATTTTTAGCTAAATTGGTCCCTATCCCCATTTGTAACAAAATAGCAGGAGACCTTACGATATTGTTACACATCGAGTTTGATAAAAATCCATTACATTTTAGTGGTTAATGCGAAGAAAGGCATATCTACTTTTAGCTATAGTGGTCCCTAATAGGGCCCAAGTTCCTATATAAATAAATTTGGAAGAGGACCTTATAATGATGCTCCAGACCAAGTATGACAAAGATCCACCAAGCTGTTCATGAGGCGCTGTATAAAGGCATTTCTAGTTTTAGCTCTAGCAGCCCCTAAAAGAGGTCAAATGTCCCAGCTGAACAAAGTTGGCTGCGGGCCTAATAAAGATGCTACAAATCAAGTTTGATTAGAATACATGAGAAAAAATCAATTAAAGGATTTTTTATTTGTTATTTTTATTTATTTCTAAAATAGGCCAACTGATCCCGCTTTAACAAATGCATATTCGCTATTCATGAATCTTTCGACAATGACGTCACACCTATAAAAAGTGAAGGTCAAGCAAAACATACAATTGTAATTATTTCAATATTTCTGTTTCATAAGCAAAGTTTGACCGTAGTCATATCACATAGATAAACTGTATGTAGCGTACCTTCATTTCAGTGTAATGGGATTCAGTCATTATATAGCATAGATATAATAAAACAGATTTCAACTGAGTTCAATATTTGCATACCATACTAAAGAAAAATATTCATATATAATAAATCAGTTAAATAATTCTCTACATAAAAGACTCTTATCACACCCTTATTCATGTGATACGCAGACCGTATTCAGCTCTTTCTTTAATTTGATATATGTTGGTATTTGAACAGATTTTTATCATATTTATTAAACTTACTTATCATTTTGAGATATATCAATATTCTTGCTAAATATACTGAGCCAAATTAAAGTTAGCTTTAAAACTGTGAACAGCGTTTAGGATAAACGCTTTGTCTACATTTCACTCATCGTAGCAGAATCAACAGAGTGAAAGAAATTGACACTCTCGTCCAATCAGGCAGAGTGTTGCATAAATCTTCCATTTTGATAAATTATCTTTAATGCGTTATCAAGTAGTTTGATTTGCAAACTGAAGTCACGTGGCATAGGTAACGAAAACGAATTTAGACGGCGTTCGCCGAAAAAATCGATAACAAAGCTTTCCATATTTAGATAGCTTGGAAGTTCCCACTTTGTACATAAAGGGAAAGGTGACCACATCCCTTAGAGGTGGCTGCTCATTGTCTTCGGGATCGTAATTATTTTAATAATCTCTGTTGAATGTTACTCAAGAAGACTTATTTGAAACTAAAAAATTAGGTCAGTAGATTCATTTCAGCACGGACGGCGTAAGGCGAGTGATCACAATAACGTGTAGATAACGTGACCCGAGTCGTGAAAAAAACAAGACGGTATTCAGAAGGCATGGTCACTTTACCATTCGTTATATGCACGTGAGTTATTGAGCACGTTATGTTCTGGTGAAATAGGTCCAGCTGTTTCTGGAAGAAAAGTTTTGATTTCCACTCTATATATAGTGTTGAAAATTCCATTGTACGTAAAGGCAATATTGAATCTTCATTAGACCGCTATCTTTTTTTATCTTTCTGATTAATTTAAACAAATTTAGTACAGGGTCATCCAAGGAACATATTTGTGACATCTTGTCAAAATAAGGTCTACAGTTCTAAGTTTTATCAAATATCCACTATATGACCACACCATATGGACGCCATAATTTTGATAAATCTGAGAAATCTGAACAATAGTAATAAGGGGTTGACCAGGGAGCATATATGTGTGAAATTACTGCAAAATCAATTGCTGTATTTTTTTACAAGAAAAAATAAGCATTTCCGCAATATATATCAAGGAGAAATGACCAAGCATTCTGGCTGGCTTGAATTGATGCAACTATATTTTAGCAGTCTTAAACAATTATTACCCAAGGAACATTCATGTAAAATTAGTTTAAAATCAAGCTACGAGTTTTGGAAAGCAATCTATTCAAACATTTTCCTTTCTGTTACCATGATAATATATATGAAATAGGTTTCTTTTGAACAATTTTAGTAGAGGAGAATCTAAGTAACATTCAATGTCATGTTTCATTTACTTTCATCAAGTGATTTTAGATAAGATTTGCATAAAAGGTGGACGGACGGATGGACGACAGACCGACGGGCGGTGAGTGATAACAAAGCTTTTCATGAGCATTTTGTGCTCTGGTGAGCTAAAATCTAGACGTAAATAATGAAGCAATATTTTTCGTTTGGTCAGATAATCTTTGTTACCAACATCCAAATCAATTTAGAAAGTTTGGAAGGTATTAGACCCGTAATATTGTAAGTCAATCGATGACTGAAAGACACTTAAATAATAAACTGTCAATAATACTTTTTTATATAATCCAAAATCTCAACAAAACTTGGACTTGCATGCCCTCGTTCTGAAAAATTTAAGAATATTGTGACAAAATCTTACCTCTGATCGAGTGTAAAGAATACACTTCTGCGAACAGAAAAATACGAAGTAAATGTTTCGGCGTTGAACATCATTAAAATACTCTGTGATTGACACCTAGCAACCGTATCTGAAACCTGTTAGTTGTTACATTAACTAAGGTAATTAAATAAATATGACAACAAAATGCTGACTTTGAAAAAAAAAGCTAGAAATACACACATGTATTGATCAAATAGTCAAGATAAATCTATGTTTATTATGTCCTATTTTTTTATTCGAGGCATTTACAAAGAACGTGAAATTGTCGTAATTTTCTCGGAAACACTCTACATACTTTTTATGAAGTAACGCGTCCATATGATGTAGATCTATTATCATTTGCTGATTGGTCCATATGGGAAAAAAATACCTGCTTTAATTCGCTTATACGGCCATATTGGGTAGATCTTTTATTGCTTTAATCATACGTCAAAATGTAATATAATCATTTGATTACTCCCAAATGCAGTAAGGCTATCATTTGTTGGATAGGCATCCATATTGAGGAGGTCTGCTATTATATGATGGTGCGACCTTCTGGAGTAGGTCTACTTTAACTTGCTGTCAAGTCCATGTAAAGTATATCCTTTGTTATTTGCTGATACGCCCATATAGAGTATTATTTAGTAAGTCTATTGGTTTTTCTTGCTGATACGACAATATTGAATAGTTCTGTTATTGTTCGGTAATGTGTCCATATAAGTAGGTCCCTATTATTCTCTTACACTTCCATATGGAAGAGGTCTCAATTACATCCATATGGAGAAGGTCTTATTATTTTTACAATAATAATTTAGATTTCTGGATACTATATACTCTCTTTTATGTTGACATAAGTGAGAGTATCCGTGGCATTAGAAATAGTAATACTTTCAATACGGCCATGTCTGTGTTGTTAATTTTATAAGAATATACTAAAAATTCATATATTGTTTTAACTTACCAAGAATTGTATATGCCATAGGATCCTTATAATAAATGTGTTTGAAATGCATTCTTAATGGGTCTGTGCATTCTTTTATACACTTCTTTAAGGATCAGCTTTTTATTTAATTTACGTGTTATATAATGCATTGCCTGTAGAAATCTAGCTGTTCTGACTTCTGTCCCTACATCCGCCCAGCAATGGTCATTGAGCTAATTTTGGCACTTTAAGTCTCCTGCATTCTCCCAACAGAAATGTCATCTCCATTGCGTGGTAAGACAAATATAGTGTATTTTATTTGTGGTACATATTTGTGTAGTCAATCCGTTAACTCTATTAACATTTGAACAGATGAGGGTTTTTGTAAATCTTTGCTGTAGATAATAAAAGAAAGAAATAGTTATCAATCTAGATTTATTTCCTAAATTAAGTTGATTAAGCGATGTATCAGCTTTCTTTCTTTTCAAATTACCATGTCTATGATATTCTTTGACTCGTATTGGGAAAATATTTCCTTATTTGTACTGTACAAATCGATAGCTTTTCTGAAGTCAAGTCCTATATTTCATTATCTTGTCATAATATGTCGATGAAATGGAATGAAAACTTTATATATACGTTCGAAATTCAGTGCAGATGTTCTGTTATTAACACTCCTGAAAATACAGATTTGATCAAATAAAGTTTATCGCCAACTGAAAATTCAAGTGTACTGAAGGCGAATTAGGGACAACGGACAACATAAAAGATACCCGTGTAATATCCTCTATATAAAAGGTTAAGCAAATTCCAAATACTTTTTAAACATGTATATTGTTAATACATTTTAGTGATACATGATTTTTGAGATGTTTGATACACCTGTGTTCTAATGTAACGACAAATCTTGTCGCAGATAAATGTTTATTAGATACTTCTGTGGTATCAATAATGCATCGTTTGTAGTTACGGTCAAAAAGAGGTCACCACTGAAAATGTTCTATTTACTGTTGTACACGCCTTAAATCAAAGCCTTGTGATGTCTGGTGGTTGCAGGTTTTGCTAGAGTTATTTTCATTTTAAATGCCAATCTATAAATGTACATGTATAAGAAACAAATACTAATATGCCTCATATCTAAGATAAACTCTGCCTGACCCTACATGAACAGCTGGAAGTCAGTGATGTAACCATGGGCTGGAATACCTAATCATTGACAGGTCTTATATAATCTAAATGGCCAATGTGAATGGATAGAGGATGAATAAGAACTACTTGATCATTGATAAATCATCCGCATTGTTCATGAATGGGACTACTTTGTGTAGCACATGAACATCCTTTGGATGTGATTTGAAATAAAATAAAGATGCTACATGATTGTCAGAAATACACTTAACTTTGTAGCGGGATAAACCCGCAACCAAAAAACAGATATATTTACGGACTTCCTTATTATTACTCACAAAGATATTTCTGCGTTTTGTTTCAAGTGTCATGCTTTAAAGGTGATTAATCAGATTTTGGTCAAGTAATGGATTGTTCGAAACTTAACCAACTGATCATTTACACTTATTTGTGTTCAAAGAGTTTTAATACTTGCCATATTGTCACTGGAAGTATTTTTAAACTTTGATTTTACTATCCTGGTTGCCTACCCAAGATTATTATTTTAGCATAAGTATAAATTTAATAAACGCATTTTGCCCAAGGAATGATATGAATATAAGCACTGTTTTTATTAAAGTCATCAAATATTTGCATTTACAAGTACATATTTTGCTAAAATTCATTGGAAACGCAAGTTTATAAAATTATTATTACCTCGTTTTGTCCATCTTTGTTGCGCATGAAAAAAATAATTCCGAAGCTACACGCTGTTTTAAAACTTGCCTTTTGTTTCAGGTAGTTGAAATATCTCAGTATTTATCAAATGCAAATGTAAAAGTAGAAATGATATTGAAATAAAAAAAATCCACTTTTTAAATACTTTCATATTAAAGACAGATTTCATAATTAGTAATAAACTATACATTTCCAATAGAGATCTAACTCTGTTTGATGGGTCTTTTTGTTCCTTAACTAAATCTCTAACAGAATATGTAAAAACTGAAAAATGTCAGAAAATGTTGCTCAGATGTGATTGTCCACCTTTAATCGGTTACTTTCTTCAACTTTAAATGATGTATAAACCAAATATCCTTTGTAAAAATAGTGTTGGATAGAATGACTTTATCCGCATCCTTGCCAATACTTAGATTTAATGCTACTGGTACCGTAGTTATTTCTAGTGTGAATAATAATTTTTCGATAACATTGGCCTGTGTAATACGCAATCATTGTTGAACTAATATCCTGATACAGTTAATGTTCAACAAGAAACTGTTAACAAAGTAAATACGATCGCACTGTAAAAGTACCATGAGCCCGATGTCATAAAACGTAATAAACAATGATATAGATAAAATCTGTTAAAAAAAAAAAAACAACTGTTGCTTATGTGGTATCATTATGTATGTACTCAATGACCAAACGTTTTCTTCTCTTTTAAATATAGTTCAAAATGAACTTACTTTGCAAAGTTATGGTTTTTACACACATTACTTTGACAAATATTCCTTCATTCAATAACGTCCACTGTTCAGTAAAATGTAAACTTTCTGCAGGTATATTACATAAAGGCATCCAATTTAAAATAGCTTTTTTCGTCATTTTTCATGTACCAGGAAACGGGCTCAAATAATTGTTACTCCGTTTTTTCCACAACTTTCAAGAGGGTTTAATGATGCACTAAAGCATGTTATATATTTCTGGTACGTCAGCCCAAGTCATAGTACATATTGCATTGTCGGCTAGGTTTCAGGATGGAGGCAGCGTACGTTCAAGTTTGGCCTTATAACGAAAATTAAACATGTTTGTGTGCTCTTTTGAATTCTACACCGAAATGGTGGATTCAAGCCAAGACTTTGTCAACTAAGGTCAACTTAAAACACCCGGAAATCCGATCTAGCAATTTATGCTTTGTGACGACGAAGAACGGTTAAATATGTTTACAATCGTAATTTTGAGCCTGCTGGTGCTTAAATTGGCACGAATTCTTGTTTCTTCCATAATTCTTAATTACTGACAGAGAGGATGCATTAAACCATGTCGATATGTTGCTGTGATGTATGTCCCAAAAATAATACATAATTATAATCGTAATTCTGAACATTTTTCTCAGCTATAATTCTCAGCGTCCTAAACGGCTTAAAGAAGCATTTGTCAATTTATTGCTTATATGTAGGTCTTAAATACTACATAGTACATTGCCTACGGATATTCATGATGTTGGCAATATGCATCCAAAGAAGCATAATTGCAAAATTAGAACATAATTTGGTGCTTGTATACTGCTGTATCATGCACTGAAGCGATAGACCTATGGCAAGCATTCGTGACATAAGGACATTGTCATGGTCGGCCGATATCAGTATGAAATCAGTTTTAGTAATGGATACGTTCTGTGCCGACGAAGAACGATGAACCCTTTTGAAAATGGTTTACAAAAGTTCGGACATTTCGTTGCTACTGCTGTAACTTACAACACTTAGGGAGGAATGAAGATGCATTTTTTCCATGTCGATATTTTGCTAGTGTGCATGTTCCAAAAATAGTACATATACATGTAACATTGCAGACGGACTTTCCGGATGTTGGGGGCATATGTCCGAGTAAGACCTCATTTCGAAAACTGAACATGTTTTGGTACATAGTTTCTTTTGTATTCTGCACCAAAAACGATGGGCATAAGCCAAGTTTTTTTTTGTTTTTTTTTTTTTGTTATTTATTCTTTTATTTTGCATAGTCAAAGAGCTATAAAAAAAGTGTTTTATACTTCTTTGGCATAGTATATGAAAATATTTTTTGTTTTTTTTTTTGTTTTAATTTCAGCAACCAAAGGTTGCTCATTTATTATCCCCGTCATTGTGGAGAGTGGGGTCGGAGAGCCATCCACCACTTCCCCTTACAGAATCATATATAGCAACTACTCATATAATTTTTTTTAACTAATGATAAAGATATACTGGTAGTTAAACTTCGTTTAAAAAGTGGGGTTTTCGTATTTTTTTTTTCCATTTACAATGTGCTTGTGCTATTCTAGCCAAGCAAACTGCCCTATATTGTATAGCGTTTTAACTCTTAGTTTCAAAATGTTTGGTATGAACACTGGTTGCATGCATTTATTTATAGTAAAAACTTTTATAGTATGTTTCAGACACGTTACTGAAATTTCGTTAGTTTAAATCACACTTGTAGCTATGCTATAGTGATACAAGAAGTTTTTTTTACATTGTAACAATGTCTAACATTTTGTTTCAGTGTTCAAAATGGAGTGGTAGATTTTGTGGCTAAATAACACTATGTACCAAAAATACAAACTCTATATTATATACAACTTAGTTTCAAAACACAGATTAGCCTAATTTATACTAAAAAAACAAAGGTACATTGTAACAAGTTTTTGTACAGAAACAAACTTGATATGGATGTAGTCTGTTTTGGTTTTCTTATACTACTGTGTAAAACTACATTACAGCCAATAGATCCTTATCTAATGAGGTGTACCTGAATATGGAGCGTTTGTAATATTATTATAATTTACATAAGTTCTATTTCTAACATAATGAGCATGCTGTAAAAAAAGACATATATGTATACAAATGTGTTTCTTCAGTCTGTGTTAAATTTGAAAAGAAACAAAAACAATAGAGATACAGTATCAAATTTCAAAAACCAGTGATACAGCTAAGACAGTATGCTTTTGTATCTATCAGTCTACAAAAAAAAAAAAAAAAAAAAAAAAAAAAAACTTTTAAAAGGTCTTCGGTGCAAACTACTGAGGTTTCCTTCTTATTGTAAGATATTCGAGAGAAGGAAAAAAAAGTTGGGGGGGGGGGGGGGGGGGGGGGGGGGGGGGGGGGGGGGGGGGGGGGGGGGGGGGGGGGGGGGGGGGGGGGGGGAGGGGGGGGGGGGGGGGGGGGGGGGGGGGGGGGGGGGGGGGGGGGGGGGGGGGGGGGGGGGGGGGGGGGGGGGGGGAGGGAGAAGATGCTGGTGAGGACCTCATTGTAATGATAATGTAGGCGTTAATAGCTTCACTTTTTGCTAATCTTTCTCATAGTGTTTAAAAAATGTATTTATTTAGATACACAGTACGTGTATATAGGCATATAACTTTAAATAAAATTATAACAGACTTTCATATAGTATGTATGCTATTCACCTATTGAGATATTTCTATAGAACTAAGTTTCTAAACTTTCCCATGACTTTTCAAATTTTTCATGTTTGAGAGTTTGTTAGCACATATGTTTCAATGTTATATGTGGCAACAATTGATCTAAAATTTTCTAGACTAGGCCTTAATGTTTTCAACCTACTATAATATATATAATGTTTCGCATATAATATAAGTTTGTTTAATACATTTTCCATCTTTGTATTACCAAATAAAATATCTGAAATAGTCCAATCTTCAAAATTCAGATTACATTTATTTTTATGTAGGACTGAAGCTGTAGCCAAAATTGTTTAGTTACTTCACAGTCATAAAACAAATGAATCAAAGTTTCTGGCTCATTCTGACAAAAGGAGCAAGAGTCTTCATTAATAATCTTCATTTTTTTCAGCAAATAATTTGTGGCAAGGATTCTATGGTTAATCCTGAATTGGAACCATATTATTTTGGGATCTTTTGTGAATTTATAAGCCATATCATATATCGAATTCTTTTGAAAAAAACTCTGCTTCTGTGGTATTTCTTAGTTCATCCTGCCATTTTTGTAAAGAATTTGGACAATGTCCTACATTCTGCATTATTTTGTAAATTGATCTACATCCTTTTTTATCCTTAATTATTACTGCAAGACTTTGCGGAATATGTATATGATAGTTGATCTTCTTTGGTAGATGTTGGATATTGTTTACTTCAAGAAATTCATTTACTGCTGTCAACATACCTCTATATTCTAAAAAGTTACTTCTAATATTGTAAGTGGCTCTCTCTGTAATGAGAACCATTCAGACATATGTCCATTTACAATGACACAGGATTCAATATTTGTGTAAAATAATTTGATCCAGGATTTTATGGAATGGCCAAAGTTAAAAGAGTCTAAAACTTGGTGCATTAAATTCCATGAGACAGTATCAAACGCAGCCGCGAAGTCAATCAGAAGTAGTAAACCAGGCATATTATTTTTCTCTGTATCAAAAAGCAAGTCATATCACATTCTGATGTTTGATGCCAAGTTTTAGTCATCGTCTTGAGCAGTATGATAAATACCAAGAAATTAGTTCAAGCAATTAAGGCAATATGTGCCCGCGAATGATGGTGAAATCTGTTTAAATATTAATTATGAACAGTTTCATGTGTCAAAAATGGGCTTGAATCCTTGTTTTTGTTGTAATTCACAATAAATGTTAGACATATTTCTTTTATCTATGAGGTAAGGTGTTACTGTAAAACTTTGCAGAACGCGCCTTTTTCTCATTATTCCAAGTCCCTTTACTTTCAGCTCTTGTCAATAATAGATGTTTGTTTAAAAATGCAACATTACAATACTCAAACTATTAAAGTTTAAGATCCCCAAAATGAAAAATTCTAAAAATTCTTGTAATTAAATAATTAAAGATTTCGGATGATGATAGTTTGTACTAGTTAGTCCTACAAACTAAAACTTTTTCCGAAAAAATATAAATCTGTTTTAAAATTAAGAATAGGTATATAATTATGCGCTTGCACATCAAAATGTTTTACTGTACTTAGAAGAAGGTAATATATTACCCCAGGTATTTTATATAAGTAGATTTCCAGTTTTGCATATTTCTATTTAAATGTGATTAATACAATATTATTTCTACTCTTTTTTCAACTGTCATATGGTTTGCCACAATATGCCTGAAATTTGGAAAAAGGAAATCGCTGCAAGTGAAAATGCTCGGAATTATGAGAATGAGGCATATATTGTTGTCTAGGCTCATGAAGATATTTTTCTTTGTGGACGCGAAATGAAAAACTGACATTTTTAAATCTAGCAAATTCATATCACACATGATTTCGGACACAATGACTTTTATCATATCGTCACACAGAACATACGCCTCGCCCGAGGATCGGAATCTCGACCCCGCGATCCCTATTGAGCTAAGCGGACAGGCTTAAAGCATTTGCAATATGTGTATTTATGTGTTTTAGCACTGATGCAGAATAATATATGAACATTTTATATCCCTAAGTGACACTATTCGTGAGTATTAGCGAAAGTACACCACCAAAAATATTAAGCAATTAACAGTTGCATAAGAAGTATATACATATTTAGAGATTCAATCGCAAGATACAGATATTGTTATACAAATATTTATATAAAGTGGATTTTTTTAGATAATATGTTCTCTTAAGAATCGTACAATAATATTCATTTGACATTAAAATGTTGCTACAGATTCATATTCATGTCTTTTATGATTGTTTTATGTGATCTTTATTCGTCATCTCTGTATATTTCAATATCTTACAGGAGTGCAAAGTAATCGGAAGTTGTCAAGACTTCTGAAAAATATCAACTATAAGTTATACTTAGCAATATCATTTTTATTTCGTCTCGTTTTCTTTGCTCCTGCAACATTTCTACGGGACCTCATGCAGAAATTCTTGGAACATTTATTTCTGTGTGATAACAATGGGGCCCTGATAGGATTCCTAGTGGAGAGAAATCCAAGTTATTTGGCTTATTTTGATAGTACTGTTGCTATGGTCCTTTGTCTGTCGTCTGTCCTGATAACTTTTTCAAGATATTGAAGCGTTTGTCATCATGGACTAGTTGGTATAGCTCATGTGTAAAAGTATAACATCGCAAGTCAACAAATCAATTAAAAGTTGTCAATAAACCTTTTTACGATGCTATTGGTTGCCAGGATGTTTTACCGTATGTTTTAACTTTAATGCGCATGCGCACTTTACGTGTGGCCAAAGAACGCTCAACAACAAGTTAATCTACATAAAATTGGTCATTTACAGGTGAAACCTACCTTTTACTGAACACTAGGTGAACTGGACGTAACAGAACTAATAAAGCGTAATAAGTAGATGTCTCTAAGTTTCAACCTACATAAAAAGGCTTCGTGAATCAGCTTTCTACACAATTTGCTCCCAGATTATATCAAAAGTTCAAACATTGTTTTAAATTGACTTCGTGAAACAGCTTTTTTACATTATATGAAAAGTTCAAAATTTGTCATAAGCAGGCTTCGTGAAACAACTTTTTGCACAATTTACTCCTACATTATATCATAAGTTCAAATTTGTTTTCATTAGGCTTCGTGGAACAACTGTCAAAAAGCAAGATTTTTTTTTTTTGTAATAAGTGGCGCATTTTTATACAAAGTAGTTTCAAGGTCTTTTGCTTATTGAATTTAAAGTGATGTTGCTTACCAAATGGCTCTTTTAAAGGCCCCTTAGTCACCTGTTATAAGAATAAAAGGCTAAAATGTTAGGAAGTTTAAACTATTTTACCAGAAGAACGTTTCGTCATTTTTAACATAGAAAATGAATGTCCATTGATTTTAAAATTCTGCTGCAATTTGAAGTATATCTTTTTAATGAAAGTGATTTTACGGTATGGCTGTTGTAAGAAAATTTTTTATTGTATTTTGAGTATGTCAATAGAATATTATTTGATAACAATGCGACAATAAACAAACAGTGTATTCAACAGATGTACATTGGCATTAAGGTTTATGTACAAGTTATGGAGTTCGGAGCATTACCAAAAAAAGGTCAGCGGAGCTGAGGTCCATCTTACTGCCTAGTCCTTAAATTGCATATTAGTTCGATCAATTCGTAAAAGGAAATGCCAAAATACTTCAGAAAATTGGAAAATCACCAGATTTGGCACAGCTTTTTATTAAAGCATAAAATACATTTTTTTTCATGGGACCCAATTGATATCTGTCAAGATGGCTGATATGGCGGCCAGTTTTCAAAATGGCCCCAAAACTCAATTTTAACCGTACAAGAATCTAATGAAAGGTCATATGTAGCGAAGTGTCATGTATCATGTTTAAGAAATAATAAGTTCCCAATCTTGATACCAGAGACATTTCATTTGCCGAATTCAGTTTAAATTGTCTTGATGAAAGTGATTATTTTTTCTAAGAAGAGAGAAAATAATATTAATGAAATGAATGTCTTTTGAAGTACAGGATAACATGAAAGAGAAGTCAGTGAGGCTATTATAAGGATCTACCATAAAAGGAATGTGTGGAAATTAAACTGAGTGGCGCCTGTGTAGCCGAATGGTTACGGTCGCTGACTTGGAAGCTTTTGTCCCTCACCTGTGCGGGTTCGCTCGGGCTGTTGAATTTAGGGAGTTAATGCCGGCTTAACAATTAAAATGATGTCACATTTATAATTTAACGTTATTGCCGTAATGCGTACACTTCTCATTAATATTCATCCAAGATTAAGAAAAGTTAGCTTGAAAAAAATGGTAAGTGGCAAGTATTGTTTTAATGCATGTAAAATAGAAAAGGGGACAAATTTGGGTCGAATGATGTCAGCCAACATTGCTATGGAGATTTGCATTTACTTATTATTCATCTAAGGAAAATATAGTTTTGACATATCAACTCAGTATTCCATAACGTACATTATATAGTAGTTTCATTTACTTTTTATGATACATGAAGGAATAAGAGCACTTTTGCGGGTATTTATTGAACACCCCTCGTATTTACCCGCAGCGATCATTACAACTATTTAGATATATGTATTTGACGATATCGGCGTGCTTGGAGGAAAGTATTAATCTTATTCCGGACCTTTATTGTGGATATTTTTTATTCAAAACCATTGTTTTACTTATAATTCTATGACAATATATGTACGCATTTTAAAGAACAGATAAAATGACATATCAGCTAAATGTTTTAATGAATAAACAAATAACAGTTCTGTCTAAACTTTATAGTAGTGAATACATGTAAACACCATACAGTTTTAGTCTACACATATGGTACACCTTAAGTATAAAGTCAGCGAATATCTAATATTCAGTTGTAAGTCATGTAACTTCTGTAAGTTATTTAACCTCTGTAAATTCTGCAACATGCTATAGATTAATAAAGTAGAAGATAATGATCTGAGGTCAAATAGTTTACATAGATATACTTATTTAGATATTTTACAACATTTCTTTTATTAAAACTTACCTCATTTTTGAAATGAACAGACAAAATAAAACAAATTTAATGAAATCATAACTGCATAATCCTGATAGAATGTTTTAGACGTTTCAGATTGTCAAAAACCGGTAAACAACCAAAAGATCAACAACAATAAAGTCTTTACAGAATGTCACATACATCTATAATTCTTAGTCTTAAAAATAAAAACATGTTCCATTGAATATACATTTCAACCAATCTTTCTTCAACTTTCAATTTTTCATGAATATCAAAGTTAGAATTATTTCATTAACATGTTTCTGTTAAGTTATACATTTAGAAAAACTGAAACATTTTATAATAAAAGACGATCCGCTAAATCAAGTATTGAATGAACAATGTTACATTCTATGACTGTCACATGAAAAGTACCACATCTGAATGCTGCAAATAATACACAGAATCATCAGTCCTTTACTCTTCGATGACCTCGTACCAGTTAATCTCATATCATGAGAAACATGTCGTTAATGTGGTGTCAAGTTAAGGAGCAAACACGACAAAAGGTTTAATAATAAATATATGAAACATAACTTAATACTATATTTGTTCACAAAATAATTATAAATGATTTTTACTATGTACAAAAACAAATAAAACATACTTGACATTTTCTGTATGTGTTGAAAGAACAGTACAAAGTGCAGTTACATAATAAGAAATATAAATGGTACATTCCAAACATTGACATTGATGCACAGCTGATACTTTTCGTATGATGTGCCACTCATTAAGCCAGTTGACATTTCCGTCACAGATTTGTCACCGCCTTCTGAAGTCAGAGTTACCTTTCCAGACCATAGAACCTAAACAGTTTTACCTTTTCTCAATACAAAAGAAGCAGAAAATTACATATCAGGTACATGTACAATGGTAAAATGTTGCAATGCTGAGGCCGTCTTGTCAAAGGACACACGACGTGTGATTCAATAATCATGCCATTAACAAGCAATGTCCAATGCCAGGATTTACACATACTAGCACAACAAACTGTTTATGTATATATGTAACAATAATTTATTGTAACAGAGTCAGAAAAAGTAACGGAAAATGACATGTCTGTTATATCCTATGATGTTTTATCATTATGATCGACTGGATCTAACGCAGAAGATCGTTTGCTCGTTGGCATAACAACGTGATTGATATATGTCATTTTACCAGATTTTCGAGGGGAGAGAGAATTGCATTCTTTGGTTGTTCAGTTATGATACCACGATTTGCCATTCTGTAAAGCAGTCTGTTTTGGAAATAGCCCAAGGAATTTAAGCCACGTCAACCATGCATCGCACATTTAGGCGTCATCGGTTATGAAATCCCCTTCTATCGCCCCCTCATGTCAATATTCAAGAAGAGATATGCGAAGAAAATGCGAAACACACGTATTTAAGAAAAACGTACTTGGAAATTTTATGTTGCTGATCAATCTAAAGTTTCCATTCATTTATATAGTTTTAAAAGACTGTTTAGTCAACCACATTTAAGATTTATTGCATTTTGTTACTTTCAATGTTTTGTAAATCACTGCGTGATAGTGCTAGGTTTATTGTTTCGTGCACCAATTTGTGTGCCATCATAAAAGCAACCCACGTATGATACCGCCCAAATTGCTAATTTGTCGAGTTGGACATGGGTAAACCTCCTAAAATTAAGCTTTACATTTTCTATCTACCCTAAATAAGGTCACATGAGCTGTCGTCAGGACTTTAGGCCTTACCATTAAAATCATTGAAGAATGTTTCTTAACTAGTAATATCAAAATTATTTCTTATGTTTTGAAATTTTGAGTTAAGGGTACTTCTAAAAGAGTAAAGAAAATTGATGACCTGTTTTAATGCCTGATACGCCCTTCGCAGACGAAATAATCTATCAATAGATCTTGACATAAACTAAAGCAAGTTTGTAGCATCTCGCTATGTGGACCGTATTATTGAATACTGGTCTAAGGTAGCAAAAACGTCATGCTTGCGATACGGTCACGTTTTGCAGTTCTATATTCATATTCCCTTCAACAGCGCTAATATTCACATTACGTTCCCGTGAATGCCAATTCCATCGGCAAATAATTGGGCACGAATTTATCCTTTGGCAGAAAATTCGTACGACCTCAGCTCTGAATCTTGATCCACTGACGAAATATAGGACAAAATTTACTGCGTTATTAGTATAAAACAATGCATTGACTATTGCCCAAATAAGTTCTAATACAGCGTCACTGTAACCGTCTCCATGTGAGAAAACCCAGCCGGTGTAGGACGTTAGAAAAATCAGTACTGGGGTCACGCAGATCATATAAACTACGCTCACTGCGATTAACGTCGCGCTAATTTGATAATATTTCGCCTTTCTTGCTTGTGCTGCTGTGGTAATTGCCTGAGGTATAACCTGTGTTTGAGACTTCCGCCTGATAATCAAGAGACGAATAATGATGGATATATTTATTACCACCATAAGTGTAAGTGGTACTAGGAAAAACACGCTTAGTTGTATCAGGTGCCATATGTGAAAAAAGAAATTTGCATAGCTGTCGTCAATCGGGTAACATAAATGACCATTTGGGTTCCCCATACCATAAAGAAAATGTGCATTCAATACAATGAAGAAGGTCAACAGGCTTAAGATAACGATATTTGCTTTTCTTACAGTGCATATTGCTTTTGCTTTGGTCGGTAGCCATGTAGAGAAGAAGCGCTCAATGGTTAAGATAACAACAAACCAAGCAGAGCAATGGCTTGCAAGGAATAGCAAATAAAGTTGTACTTTGCATACAAACTGTGACCTTGATCTTATGTCAATACCGTACCCGAAATGCAGAAAGTTTCTCGGTACCGCGATCCATAGTATCATTAAGTCGGATACAGCAAGCGCTGTTAGATATCTTGCTATACTAGAGTTGCGGTTCCTGCGTTGCATCAGTACAATAATTGCTATAAGATTTCCTATTGTTCCGAAAACAAGCAATATTGGCGAATACACCCTCCAGATACTCAATGCAACCTTACGTTCATAAAACATTTCTGTTCAGTTAGACGTATTTCCTTTAAGCAAATTCATAATGTAGATGCTGTAACAAATACTGCATTTTCGCTCTATCAATATTGATTTTTTTTTCATAGTAATTTTGAATGATCATACATCTGTGTTGCTTTTATTGTAGTAACATACTTCCCTTTAGTTCTATCGAAATATATCAGCGCACCAACTGAAGCTGCAAAAAGATAAAAGTACATGTATTATAAATACATTAAATTTCCTCATTTCATATCATTTACACACTTTATCATACTAAATTATTTTGTAAATGTATTATTTATGTATATTAAGAAACATGTAAAAGGTGAATTGATTATGATAATATCAAAAGAATACTTATATGATACCAAAAAGAAAAGAGTCATATTAAATCGCTCAGAAATTAACCTGCCATGGAATTAATGAAATACTAAAAGAAATATCCTTTTGTATTATTACGTACGTTCTAAATGTATGGGAATATTTCGTGGATCAGTCTGCTATTTGAAATCAATCGCCAAATTCAAAACAGTTACACATATATGAGCCGTGCCATGAGAAAATCAACATAGTGGGTTTGCGACCAGCATGGATCCAGACCAGCCTGCGCATCCGTGCAGTCTGGTTAGGATCCATGCTGTTCGCTAATGGTTTCTCTAATTGCAGTAGGCTTTAAAAGCGAACAGCATGGATCCTGACCAGACTGCGCGGATGCGCAGGCTGGTCTGGATCCATGTTGGTCGCACACCCACTATGTTGGTTTTCTCATGGCACGGCTCATGTCATTATTTCCTCTGGCAACAGAAATGGCAGTAAACAGAAAGGTTACCTGGGAAGTCTTGATGCCGTGTCCAGGCGACTAGAAAATGTTTACTTTCCCTATCTTCACCAATATGTAATCACACACTATTCATCCCTGGAAGGTACATTTTCTTTAGATATTTACCACCAACGCATTCAAAGGTTCTGTAAAGAACGATTTAAAAAAAATTTTACTTTCATAAAATGTATACATAATTTCTCCATATAATTATAAAAGTGTATTGCCCAGGAAACACAACAGACAAAAATCTAAAGCAACACACACCAGTCCTGTTTCAGCATCGGGTAGGTACAACAAATTGAAAAGTCTATCAACGTGCTATATTTTAAGTAGAGTCAATATTCTTATGATCCTACATAGCGATGCAAACAAAATACATGTTGTAGCAGGGATATGGCCTCGGAATTGATGGATTCCGGGTAATTGTCAAAACTAGCGGTAAAAACAGTCCTTCTCGCGATATTTATTTATACTTATAACCGAATAAATGTTGTAAAACTTTAGAAAAGCTTCATAAACAGAGTCCATGAAAGTCGTATGTTGTGAATGGATATTATAAACTTTTAAATTGAAACTTTGTTTCAAGTACCCTACTTTAGAATCAGATTTTTAAATGTTATTAAAATTAAATTTAGCTATTGTTTAAAATTTATTGTTTTTTTCTTTTTTTACTTACGTCTGACTCATAACAACTCTATAAATGAGGTGCAGTAAGTGACAAAAAATAACAAATTGTAACATTTATTGCCTGCAAGAGACAGGTATTTAACAATTAAACATTTTATGTCAAAACATGTTTATTCGGGTTGGAATGTTAATTATGTCTTTAGTTCAGGCACCATAAGCTTTTATGATCAAGTTTCATTTTGATGCATATGATGACAGAAAGTAGCTTTTTAAGACAACTTTTAAAACATTTTTGAAACATATTCAAAAGGCTGCTGATAATATAATAATGTAAAGTATTTTTTTACACATTACACAAATTGTACAACTAATACTTAAACATTTTTCTTTTACAAGCCTCACCCCCACCCCCTCCCCTCCACTTGATATTTATTTGCTTTCACTTACAGTAATTTTCGTTATAATATCAACCTTCTCAATTTTAGTTTAAAACTCCATGCATTGCTTTAATGATAAAGGGCGAAGTAAGAGGTTCTTTGTTTACCGCATTTAGTGTACCATATCAGGGAATCTTTACCTTCTAATGTGTAAACAATGAGATTGTACATACAAAAGCCAATCATTACACAAAGATCTGTAACTATTAATTCATGGAAGCAGCCTGTTCCTATATACATTTGTGCATTTTTCTATAACTGCCCTGCCTCAAGACCTCTGGTCTCACCACCGCACAGTTTTAACGTCTTATGGATAGTAAACATTTTCAACTTTCAATGTAATGGGGCTTGCATCAAAAGAGAAACGATTAAAAGTTTTTGAATACCTCAGTCAGTAAAAGTTTGATATTACTTTCCTCCAAGATCTTTAATGTACAGAAAATGACTTAGAAAAATGGAAACAGCAATGGAAAAAATATAGATTCGAAAGTGGTGATAGTAACAGTAGTAAAGGGGTAGGCATTTTCCTAAATAACAACATTTCTAATATCAGCTTATTGACCATAAAGAGGTCATTACAGGTAGACTACTGAAAATGTTTAAAATTGAAGTAAACCAGAAAACATAGGTTTTAATAAACGTGTATGGGCCAAACAATGACGACATAAATGTTTTCATTAAGTTAGAAGAAATAATAATCGTAAACAAAAGTGAAACTCTGGTTGTTGGAGGAGACTTTGATGTGGCCCTAGAATTCAATTTTGACAAAATGAATGGCAGACAAAAGACAACCTTTAAATGCTCTAAAAATTAAATGATATATTGTTAAATAATGCCTTGTGTGATATATGCGTTATACCTATCCAAATATGAAATGGTTTACTTGGCACTCCAACCACAACCACCTATATATTTTGTAGGCTAGACTACATTTTAGTCTCTGAAAATTTACTAAATACTGTTTCAAAATGTAATATCTCTGCTAGATATAAATCGGAACACTCTATTGTACATTCTAAATTAGAAAATAAAAATTAAGAAAAATGTCCTGTTTTCTTTGAATTTAATAATAGTATCAATCTACAATTAGGGTATCAAAATGAATTAATTTATACTAATTTGTTTTACCTCGATTGTAATGAAAGCTTCTACCTTATTGGAAGCACTCCCGAGTGCGCTTCCTCGAAAAACCAGTACTTGTTTTATATGAGAAGTTATGGTCGTGAATTCAGTCGGGCACGAACCCACGACCCCTGGATTGAGCGGCCGACATCTTA
The DNA here is from genome assembly GCF_021730395.1 of Mercenaria mercenaria. Lineage (NCBI taxonomy): Eukaryota > Metazoa > Mollusca > Bivalvia > Venerida > Veneridae > Mercenaria > Mercenaria mercenaria. The sequence goes on along the minus strand of NC_069378.1, from coordinate 33,881,853 downwards.
TCCCTTAATGAATTGAGGATGTCAATCTCTGAAACTTCAAATTTTAATAAGGAAGCAAATCCAAATAGATAATGGGAATAAATTAAATGTACAATAAGAAATGTATTAATAAAATACTCCGTTAGAAATAAAAAAAGAATGAGGAACAACACAGATTTGAGAAAAACATTAAAGATTTAGAAACTAGAATTTCTCAAAACTCATTCTATGAAGTACTTTTTGCAAAACGGAAAACAAATAGAAAACTTATTAGAGGAGCAATTGAAAGGTATTCTTTTTAGAGCAGTAGCAGATTGGATAGAAGGAGAAGAAAAATACAAAATACTTAGCAAATTTAGAGAAGAAACGAGCCGAAAGAAAAATAACAAGCATATTAGTAACAAATGGTAAAAATATATGAAATAAAAGACATAATCAGGCAAGTTAAACTCTTTTATGAAAATCTATAATAATATTAAGGATGGGCAAGTAAACACAACAAAGTCATATGTGTGGCTGCTCTATAGTTTCTTCAGCCGCGCATTTTCGTACTTAAAACCTTAAAAATGTTACCAATTAACTGAATTTATGTTAATTGTATAAAGTGCAATTGAAACTATGCTGATTCCAGTTCACAAGTTGTAGTTAAAAAACATGTCTCAGACTACTCAATAGTTAAACTGTGTTGCTGCATATGTTTTAATGCAAATGTTATTCACGTTTTTAATGGTAACGCATTGTAATGTAAATTACATTGAGTAATTAGAAAACATAAGTTATTAATCTATATACGCTGTATTTGTCAACTTAGTCGTAAATAGTATATTGAAATAACTAATTTGGCAAATAATTCTATGAATACTATGTCTTTGCTTTGTATCTTATAATATATGTTGGTAACGTAACGTTTTGTTATAACTGGCGTACTCTTATACATTTTCTTTCCAAGTTGTTGTTTAGAAAAATATATTTGTCGCAAGCATTAAAATGCACATAATAGTTGACTGAAGACTTACTATTAGATTTTATTGACATTTTTGGTAACACATTGGTAACGCATTGTAACGTAAGCTTTATTTTTATAAAAAATCATATGTTACATGTGTTGTACACAGCATTCTGAAGAGTATCCTCTTATAGGTAGAATGACCTGATGACAATATTGTTTGATAAAATGTCTGTTATCTGAATTTGGTGGAAACTTATCATTTGCTTAAGACGTCACTTGGCCGCCATCTTAAATCCTCCATAAAAAATTTGCCCACTGATGACAGAGTGTCATCAAACAATTTCAACTTCTACAACACCATATCAGCTGTAAATCATTAAATCATTTTCTATCTATCTATCCCAAAACAAGGTTCAGCAAGAAACCAGATTTCCTCGTCAGGACTATTACCGTAACGCTAGCAGTATTCTTTGTGAGACCAAATTGCCTCTTACGTCTGAATTCTGTCAGAGATAGAAAGGTGTTTTTGAATAATCGGAAAATCTAAAAGGAAAAATCACAGCAGTCTCAGTTTTTAGAGTACCTGCTACAACCGTTCTAACTGCGCATGTGTGCACTTGAAAATACACTTTTGGCATTTTATGTTTTTTTATATTGGCTATCGTCACTAATTGGAATTAATTGACCTTACGGCCGACTGAGATGCACGTGCTCATAATGATGAAACGAATATACCGTTCCACCTGTTGAACGTGAGCTATAGAAAACATACATTGATGTCAAAAATCCCCAAGATCTTCGCTTCTTGCACAATATACAAATGTTCAGCCAGATAAAAGGTAGTTTTCAAAACATAATATTTTATAAGGTGACCGTTTAGAACTTTGCTAGTTTTGCAACATGCATGTATACACTGAAACACTCGCAATGAACTAGAAAACAGTGTACACGCATTACCTGTGTAGTCTGTATTTTTTCAGCATTGACCTTTTTTCATCTTTGATCATCCGTAATTCATCCTTGGATGGACGGGTTTGTCTAAATAATTAATAAAACACATTTGAGGATTCTGCAAAATAGGATCAAAAAGAGTTTGAAATATCTTTTTAGATATTTGAACATGTTTCGGTTGCAAAAGATACACATACTAATTCCATATGAGAGATAAAAGTATACCACATAGATAACATTTCAGAGCATCTGCCTGAACTATAAAGTGGAAACCTAGTCTGCTATTATTCTTCTCGGTTGCATTCTTTGCTTCCGAAGGGTCATTTTACAGATTTTATTGATTATTTCTATTATTCGGAGACATTAAAATATGGATCTGAAAATGTACTTGTACAAATGATGTAGGATTTTAAAGAAGGAGATAAAAATGAAAGTTACACAATACAAACGCATTTTGATTGCTTGACGCAAAACAAGTTCATCCGCATTTTTTTTAAAAATTTTGTAGAAGAATGAAAAGCCTGTTTATACTCAAACGATTTTAAATTAAGAAATAATAGTTACGAATATGAATGCATTCCTGTTTTACTAATGATATTTCAAAAACTTATATGAAAATATTATTTCGACTGGCTTTTTCATTGAAAAAATGTCTAACAGTAACTCTGAATTTTACACAGTACTATCTCTACAGAAAATGAATATTTAGTGCAGAGAGTGTTAAAGACATGCTCAAAACTTGAAATTTACTTTTTTGAAAACTTAAAGAATGACTTCTTTCATTGCATTATTGATTTCTAATCAGAAAGATAAAAAATGGCGGTTTAAGGGGAATTCAATATTGCCTACTCGTACATGTACAATGAAATTTTCAAAACTTTATATACAGTGGAAATCAAAGCTTTTCTCATACTCAGTGTGGGTTATTAAGATCACCCATCGTCCGCCGTCCGTAAACATTGTTTTCCAAAGATATTTCCTCAGAAACCATGGGTTGGAAATTGATAACACTTGGCCCGGATGTTTCTTGGATGGTGTTGTTTCAAAGTTTTCCGAACAACTGCACCTAGTTGTACATTGGGGCCGCCAGAGCTGAAATGAATCTACTGACCAAATTTTAAAATAATTTCCGTGAAATTTTCTTGGGGAACACTCAAAATTTTTCAATTAATCACAATTCCACAAAAATGACCTCCAACGAATGTGATCACTTTTCCCTTTATGTACATAGCGGAAGCTTCAAAAATATTCTTGTCAGAAACTTCTGCCGCGGTATGTAACTACTTCATGCGAAGGATGATCCCTTCCAAGATTTTTCAAATTATTCTGATTCATCTAAAACATAGCCGCCGGAGGGCGTGGTCAATATTCCATATTTGTATACAGTGCAAACAAAATGAATCTTCTTATTAGAAACTGCTGCCCTCGTTTTTAAATCATTTCACACAAATAATTCTTTGGTGATCTGATTCGTAAAAAAAGACAACAAAAAAAAAAAAAAAAAAAAAAAAAAAAAAAAAAAAAAAAACGATAAAAAAGGCCAAAAAAAAAAAATAAATAAATAAATAAATAAAAAATAAAAAAAAATAAAAAAAAAAAAGGACGGACCTCAGAAGGCATGGTCACTTTATCCTATGATCCTATGTTATATAGTGAAAACTTTGAAAATCTACTCGTTACAAACAGCTAGTCTGATTTTTAAATAAACTGGCCAGTAGAGGGCATGACCACCATTCTTTAAAGTTTAAATAATTGAAGTATTGTAAGACACTCGTGGCAAGATCTTTAAATAAGCATGCGATGACGCTACCAACTTCGTCCAATTTACTTTAACGTCATCTCCTGTGCAATTACAGATCCGAATTACATCAAACTAGACCAAAGGTATACTGAATTGGAGTTCTATTAAGTTTTGTTCAACGATTTTGCTTTTCCCTTTAAGTGGCCACAAGAGCATTTAAACGCATTTTTTCTTTTTAACCGCCAAACGGATCTGCGTTAAACTTGGTCTCTAGTGACTTATAAGGATTTTTCCCAAGTTGTTTTCAAATGTGTCTGATTGATAGGCTTAGTACCTTTCAGGCGCAGTTAGAATTAAAAAAAAAAAGCTAACAAAGCTTTCCATATTTAGAGAGCTTGACAAGAATATTTTGAAGTTCCCACTTTGTACATAAAGGGAAAGGTGACCACACCCCTTAGAGGTGATTGCTCATTTTCTGTGGAATCGTAATTATTTGAATAATCTCTGTTGAAAGTTACTCAAGAAGACTTATCTGAAACTAAAAAATTGGGTCAGTAGATTCATTTCAGGATGGACGGCGTAAGGTGATTAATCACAATAACGTGTAGATAACGTGACCTGAGTCGTGAAGAAACAAGATGGCATTCAGAAGGCATGGTCACTTTACCATACGTTATATGTACGTGAGTTACTGAGCACTTTATGTTCTGGTGGAATTGGTCCAGCTGTTTTTGGAAGAAAAGTTTTGATTTCTACTGTATATAAAGTGTTGAAAATTCCATTGTACGTAAAGGCAATATTGAATCTTCCTTAGACCGCTATCTATTTTATTAGCTCACCTGTCACGTAGTGACAGGGTGAGCTTTTGTGATCACCCTTCGTCCGTCGTCCGTCCACAATTTCTTGTCTCCACGATAGTGGTTTCATTTATGCATTTATTTTAACCAAACTTGCACACAACTTGTATCACCATAAGATCTTGGTTCCTTTTTTGAACTGGCCAGATTCCATTATGGGTTCCAGAGTTATGGCCCCTGAAAAGGCCAAAATTAGCTATTTTGACCTTGTCTGCACAATAGCAGTTTTATTGATAATTTGATATTTACCAAACTTGCACACAACTTTTATCACCATAAGATCTTGGTTCTTTTCTTGAACTGGCCAGATCCCATTATGGGTTCCAGAGTTATAGCCCCTGAAAGGGCCAAAATTAGCTCTTTTAACCTTTTCTGCACAATAGCAGCTTCATTTATGATTTGAATTTAATCAAACTTGCTCAAAACTTGTGTCACCATAAGATCTCGGTTCCTTTCTTGAACCGGCCACATCCCATAATGGGTTTTATAGTTATGTCCCCTGAAAGGGCCAAAATTAGCTATTTTGACATTGTCTGCACAATAGCAGCTTCATTTATGATTTGATTTTAACCAAACTTGCACACAACTTGTATCACCATAAGATCTCGATTCCTTTTTATAAGCCCTAAGAGACGTATTATGTTATGGCCTCTGTGTCCGTCTGTCTGTCTGTTGGATAGCAAGTTCCCTTCCGCTCTGTAACTCTTGAACCCCTTGAAGGATTTCAAAAAAAAAAAAAACTGACACAAATGTTCACCTCATCGAAACGATGTGCAGAGCACATGATTCAGATGGCTCACTTCAAGGTCAAGGTCACGCTTAGGGGTCAAAGGTCATATGACTTTGTTTCGTGTGTATATTGCTCTGCATTTGCATTGCATTGCAGTGCTCTTGTTTTTATTTAGCAGATCCTTCTTTTGTTCATTTACAATACATTTTTTTAATTCCTTTTCTTTTATGTTACTATAAATAGCTTATTTAGTAACTTTTGTATTATTGGCCGTAGGGAAAAACCGAGACCACTTTCCTGTGGTACAACATGGATGGTACCTCCAATCTATTGGTGTATTTTGACATATCTGTACCATTAAGAAAATTTCAACTATATTTTGTCATGATTCTTTTGATTGATCTTGATTAGGATTTTTTAACCTTCTTGTCCTTAAGTGCAATGATGACAGGTGAGCGATATAGGGCCATTATGGCCCTCTTGTCTTTCTGATTAATTAAAAAAAGTTAGTACAGGGTCATCCAAGGATCATATTTGTGACATTATGTCAAAACAAGGTCTACAGTTCTAAGTTCAATAAAATATCTACTATACATGTATGATCACACCCTATGGACGCCATAATGTTGATAAATCTGAGAAATCTGGACAGTATTAATAATGGGTTGACCAGGGAGCAAATATGTGTGAAATTATTGCAAAATCAAGCGCGATAATTTCTTACAAGAAAAAATATTTCCGCAATATATATCAAGGAAATATGACCAAGCATTCTGGCGGGCATGAATCTGATGCAACTATAATTTTAGCAGTCTTAAAAGATTATTACCAAAGGAACATTCATGTAAAATTAGTTTTAAATCAAGCTACGAGTATTGGAAAGCAATTTATTCAAACATTTTCCTTTCTGTTCCCATGATAATATACATGAAATAAGTTTCTTTTGAACAACTTTGATAGAGGACAATCTAAGTAACATTCAATATCACGTTTCATTTACTTTCACCAATTTTAGATAAGATTTCATTTGCATAAAATGTGGACGGACGGATGGACGACAGACCGACGGGCAGTGAGTGATAACAAAGCTTTTTATGAGCATTTTGTGCTCTGGTGAGCTAAAATCTAGACGTAAAAAACGAATCAGTATTTTTCGTGTGGTCAGAAAATCCTTGTTACAAACATCCAAATCAATTTAGAAGGTTTGGAAGATACTACACCCGTAATATTGTTAGTCAGTCGATGACAGAAAGACTCTCAAATAATAAACTTTTTATATAATCCAAATCTCATATCAACAAAACTTGGACTTGCATGCCCTCTTGTTCTGAAGAATTTAAGAAATATTGTGAAAAATTCTTACCTCTGATCGAGTATTAAGAAAACACCTCTGTGAAGAGAAAATTACGCAGTAAATGTTTTAGCTTTGAACATCATTAAAATACTCTGTGGTTGACGCCTAGCAACCGTATCTGAAACCTCTTAGTTGTTATATTAACTAAGGTAATTAGAAGAAAATGACAACAAAATGCTGACTTCGAAAACAAGACTGGAAATAGATACATGTATTGATTAAATGCTCAACATAAATCTATGTTTAATATATCTTACTTTTTTATTCGAGGCATTTACAAAGAACGTAAAATTGTCGTAATTTTCTCGGAAACACTCTACATAATTTTTATGAAGTGACGCGTCCATATGATGTAGATCTATTATCATTTGCTGATAGGTCCATATGGAAAAAAATACCTGCTTTAATTCGCTTATACGGCCATATTGGGTAGATCTTTTATTGCTTAAATTATACGTCAAAATGTAATATAATCATTCGATTATACTCCCAAATGCAGTAGGACTATCATTTGTTGGATAGGCATCCATATGGAGGAGGTCTGCTATTATATGACGATGTGACCTTCTGGAGTAGGTCTACTTTAACTTGCTGTCAAGTCGTCCGTGTAAAGTAAATCCTTTGTATGCTTATACGCCTATACAGAGTATTATTTAGTAAGTCTATTGGTTTTTCTTGCTGATACGACTATGTTGAATAGTTCTGTTATTATTCGGTAATGTGTCTGTCTATACAAGTAGGTTCCTATTATTGGATTACACATCCATATAGAAGAGGCCTTAATTACGTGCATATGGAGAAGGTCTTGTTATTATTTTACAATAATAATTTAGATTTCTGGATCCTATATACTCTCTTTTATGTTGGCATAAGTGAGAGTATCCGTGGCATTAGAAATAGTAATACTTTCAATACGGCCATATCTGTGTTGTTAATTTTATAAGAATATATTAAAAACTCATATATTGTTTTAACTTATCAAGAATTGTTTATGCCATAGGATCCTTATAATAAATGTGTTTGAAATGCATTCTGAATGGGTCTGTGTATTCTTTTATACACTTCTTTAAGGATCAGCAATTTGTTTAATTTACGTGATATATAATGCATTGCCTGTAGAAATCTAGCTGTTCTGACTTCTGTCCCTACATCCGCCCAGCAATGGTCATTGAGCTAATTTTGGCACTTTAAGTCTCCTGCATTCTCCCAACAGAAATGCATCTCCATTGCGTGGTAAGACAAATATAGTGTATTTTATTTCTGGTACATATTTGTGTAGTCAATCCGTTATCTCTATTAACATTTGAACAGATGAGGGTTTTTGTAAATCTTTGCTGTAGATAATAAAAGAAAGAAATAGTTATCAATCTAGATTTATTTCCTAAATTAAGTTGATTAAGCGATGTATCAGCTTTCTTTCTTTTCAAATTAACATGTCTATGATATTCTTTGACTCGTGTTGGGAAAATATTTCCTTATTTGTACTGTACAAATCGATAGTTTTTCTGAAGTCAAGTCCTATACTTCATTATCTTGTCATAATATGTCGATGAAATGGAATGAAAACTTTATATATACGTTCGGAATTCAGTGCAGATGTTCTGTTAACACTCCTGAAAATACAGATTTTATTAAATAAAGTTTGTTATCACCAACTGAAAATTCAAGTGTACTGAAGGCGAATTTGGGACAATGGACAACATAAAAGACACCCGTGTAAATTCCTCTATATAAAAGGTTGAGCAAATTCCAAATACTTTTTAAACCTGTATAATGTTAATACATTTTAGTGATACGTGAGTTTTGAGATGTTTGATACACCTGTGTTCTAATGTAACGACAAATCTTGTCGCAGATAAATGTTTATTAGATACTTCTCTGGTATCAATAATGCATCGTTTGTAGTTACGGTCAAAGGGAAGTCACCACTGAAAATGTTCTATTTACTGTTGTACACGCCTGAAAAAAACAGATATATTTACGGACTTCCTTATTATTACTCACAAAGAAATTTCTGCAAGACAGGCGTTTTTGTTTCAAGTGTCATGCTTAAAAAGGTGGTTAATCAGATTTTGGTCAAGTAATGGATTGTTCGAAACTTAACCAACTGATCATTTACACTTATTTGTGTTCAAAGAGTTTTTAATACTCGTCATATTGTCACTGGAAGTATTTTAAATTTTGATTTTACTATCCTGGTTGCCTAACCAAGATTATTATTTTAGCATAAGTATAAATTTAATAAACGCATTTTGCCCAAGGAATGATATGAATGTAAGCACTGTTTTTATTAAAGTCATCAAATATTTGCATTTACAAGTACATATTTTGCTAAAATTCATTGGAAATGCAAGTTTATAAAATTATCATTACCTCCTTTTGTCCATCTTTGTTGCGCATGGAAAAGATAATTCCGAAGCTACACACTGTTTTAAAACTTGCCTTTTGTTTTAGGTAGCTGAAATATCTCAGTATTTATCAAATGCAAATGTAAAAGTAGAAATTGTATTGAAATAAAAAAATCCACTTTTTAAACAATTTCATATTAAAGACAGATTTCATAATTAGTAATAAACTATACATTTCCAATAGAGATCTAACTCTGTTTGATGGGTCTTTTTGTTCCTTAACTAAATCTCTAACATAATATGTAAAAACTGAAAAGTGTCAGAAAATGTTGCTCAGATGTAATTGTCCGCCTTTAATCGGTTATTTTCTTCAACTTTAAATGATGTATAAACCAAATATCCTTTGTAAAAATAGTGTTGGATAGAATGACTTTATCCGCATCCATGCCAATACTTAGATTTAATGCTACTGGTACCGTAGTTATTTCTAGTGTGAATAATAATTTTTCGATAACATTGGCCTGTGTAATACGCAATCATTGTTGAACTAATATCCTGATAAAGTTAATGTTCAACAAGAAACTGTTAACAAAGTAAATACGATCGCATTGTAAAAGTACCATGAGCCCGATGTCATAAAACGTAATAAACAATGATATAGATAAAATCTTTTAAAAAAAAAACAACTGTTGCTTATGTGGTATCATTATGTATATCTATACTCAATGATCAAACGTTTTCTTCACTTTTAAATATAGTTCAAAATTAACTTACTTTGCAAAGTTATGACTTTTACACACATTACTTTGACAAATATTCCTTCATTCAATAACGTCCACTGTTCAGTAAAATGTAAACTTTCTGCAGGTATTTTACATAAAGGCATCCAACTTAAAAAAGCTTTTTTGTCATTTTTCATGTACCAGGAAATGGGCTCAAATAATTGTTACTCCGTTTTTTTTCCACAACTTTAAAGAGGGTTTAATGATACACTAAAGCATGTTATATATTTCTGGTACGTCAGCCCAAGTCATAGTATATTTTGCATTGTCGGCTGGGCAGCGTACGTAAAATTTTGGCCTTATAACGAAAATTAAACATGTTTGTGTGCTGTTTTGAATTCTACACCGAAATGATGGATTCAAGCCAAGATTTGGTCAACTAAGGTCAATTTAAAACACTCGGAAATCAGATCTAGCAATTTATGCTTTATGTGACGACGAAGAACGGTTAAATATGTTTACAATCGTAATTTTAAGCCTGCTGGTGCTTAAATTGGCACGAATTCTTGTTTCTTCCGTAATTCCTAATTACTGACAGAGAGGATGCATTAAGCCATATCGATATGTTGCTGGGATGTATGTCCCAAAAATAAAACATAATTATAATCGTTATTCTGAACATTTTTCTCAGCCATAATTCTCAGCGTCCTAAACGGCTTGAAGAAGCATTTGTCAATTTATTGCTTATATGTAGGTCTTAATTACTACATAGTACATTGCCTACGAATATTCATGATGTTGGCAATATGCATCCAAAGAAGCATAATTGCGCAATTAGAACATAATTTGGTGCTTGTATACTGCTGTATCATGCACAGAAGCGATAGACCTATGGCAAGAATTTGTCATCTAAGGGCATTGTCATGGTCCGCCTGATATCAATATGAAATCAGTTTTAGCAATGTATACATTTTGTGCCGACGCAGAACGATGAACTCTTTTGAAAATGGTTTACAAAAGTTCGGACATTTCGTTGCTTCTGCTGTAACTTACAACACTTAGGGAGGAATGAAGATGCATTTTTTCCATGTCGATATTTTGCTGGTGTGCATGTTCCAAAAATAGTACATATACATGTAATATTGCAGACGGACTTTCCGGATGTTGGGGGCATATGTCCGAGTTAGACCTCATTTCGAAAACTGAACATGTTTTGGTACAGTTTCTTTTGTATTCTGCACCAAAAACGATGGGCATAAGCCAAGTTTTACTCATCGTCTTGAGCAGTATGATAAATACCAAGAAATTAGTTCAAGCAATTAAGGCAATATGTGCCCGCGAATGACGGTGAAATCTGTTTAAATATTAATTATGAACAGTTTCATGTGTCAAAAATGGGCTTGAATCCTTGTTTTTGTTGTAATTCACAATAAAGGTTAGACATATTTCTTTTATCTATGAGGTAAGGTGTTACTGTAAAACTTTGCAGAACGCGCCCTTTTCTCATTATTCCAAGTCCCTTTACTTTCAGCTCTTGTCAATAATAGATGTTTGTTTAAAAATGCAACATTACAATACTCAAACTATTAAAGTTTAAGATCCCCAAAATGAAAAATTCTAAAAATTCTTGTAATTAAATAATTAAAGATTTCGGATGATGATAGTTTGTACTAGTTAGTCCTACAAACTAAAACTTTTTCCGAAAAAATATAAATCTGTTTTAAAATTAAGAATAGGTATATAATTGTGCGCTTGCACATCAAAATGTTTTACTGTACTTAGAAGAAGGTAATATATTACCCCAGGTATTTTAAATAAGTGAATAAGATTTTCAGTTGTGCATAATTCTATTTAAGTGTGATTAATACAATATTAATTCTACTCTTTTTTCAACTGTCATATGGTTTGCCACAATATGCCTGAAATTTGGAAAAAGGAAATCGCTGCACGTGAAAATGCTCGGAATTATGAGAATGAGGCATATATTGTCTAGGCTCATGAAGATATTTTTCTTTGTGGACGCGAAATGAAATACTGACATTTTTAAATCTAGCAAATTCATATCACACATGATTTCGGACACAATGACTTTTATCATATCGTCACACAGAACATACGCCTCGCCCGAGGATCGGAATCTCGACCCCGCGATCCCTATTGAGCTAAGCGGACAGGCTTAAAGCATTTGCAATATGTGTATTTATGTGTTTTAGCACTGATGCAGAATAATATATGAACATTTTATATCCCTAAGTGACACTATTCGTGAGTATTAGCGAAAGTACACCACCAAAAATATTAAGCAATTTACAGCTGCATAAGAAGTATATACATATTTAGAGATTCAATTGCAAGATACAGATATTGTTATACAAATATTTATATAAAGTGGATTTTTTAGATAATATGTTCTCTTAAGAATCGTACAATAATATTCATTTGACATTAAAATGTTGCTACAGATTCATATTCATGTCTTTTATGATTGTTTTATGTGATCTTTATTCGTCATCTCTGTATATTCCAATACCTTACAGGAGTGCAAAGTAATCGGAAGTTACCAAGACTTCTGAAAAATATCAACTATAAGTTATACTTAGCAATATCATTTTTATTTCGTCTCGTTTTCTTTGCTCCTGCAACACTTCTACGGGACCTCATGCAGAAATTCTTTTAGAACATTTATATCTGTGTGATAACAATGGGGCCCTGATAGGATTCCTGGTGGAGAGAAATCCAAGTTATTTGTTGCTATGGTCCTTTGTCTGTCGTCTGTCCTGATCACTTTTTCAAGATATTGAAGCGTTTGTCATCATGGACTAGCTGGTATAGCTTATGTGTAATAATATAACATCGCAAGTCCACAAATCAATTTCATGTTGTCAATAAACCTTTTTACGATGCTATTGGTTGCCAGGATGTTTTACCGTATGTTTTAATTTTAATGTGCATGCGCTCTTTACGTGTGGCCAAAGAACGCTCAACAACAAGTTAATCTACATAAAATTGGTCATTTACAGTTAAAACCTGCTTTTTACTGAACACTAGGTGAACTGGACGTAACAGAACTAATAAAGCGTAATAAGTAGAAGTCTCTAAGTTTCAACCTACATAAAACAGGCTTTGTGAATCAGCTTTCTACACAATTTGCTCCCAGATTATATCAAAAGTTCAAACTTTGTTTTAAATTGACTTCCTGAAACAGCTTTTTTTACATTATATGAAAAGTTCAAAATTTGTCATAAGCAGGCTTCGTGAAACAGCTTTTTACACAATTTGCTCCTACATTATATCATAAGTTAAAATTTGTTTTCATTAGGCTTCGTGGAACAACTGTCAAAAAGCAAGATTTTTTTTTTGTAATAAGTGGCGCATTTTCATACAAAGTAGTTTCAAGGTCTTTTGCTTATTGAATTTAAAATGTTTTTGCTTACCAAATGGCTCTCTTAAAGGCCACTTAGTCACCTCTTATAAGAATAAAAGGCTAAAATGTTAGAAAGTTTAAACTATTTTACCAGAAAAACGTTTCGTCATTTTTAACATAGAAAATGAATGTCCATTGATTTTAAAGTTCTGCTGCAATTTGAAGTATATCTTTTTAATGAAAGTGATTTTTCGGTATGGCTGTTGTAAGAAAAGATTTTTTACTGTATTTTGAGTATGTCAAGAGGATATTATTTGATAACAATGCAACTATAAACAAACAGTGTATTTAACAGATGTACATTGGCATTAAGGTTCATGTACAAGTTATGGAGTTTGGAGCATTATCAAAAAAAGTCAGCGGAGCTGAGGTCCATTTTACTGCCTAGTCCTTAAATTGCATATTAGTCCGATCAATTCGTAACAGGAAATGCCAAAATACTTCAGAAAATTGGAAAAGCACCAAATTTGGCAAAGCTTTTTATTAAAGCATAAAAAACATTTTTTTTCATGGGACCCAATTGATATCTGTCAAGATGGCTGATATGGCGGCCATTTTACAAAATGGCCGCAAAACCTCAATATCTACCGTATAAGATTCTAATGAAAGGTCATATGTAGCGAAGTGTCATGTATCATGTTTAAGAAATAATAAGTTCCTAAACTTGATACCAGAGACATTTCATTTGCCGAATTCAGTTTAAATTGTCTTGATGAAAGTGATTATTTTTTCTAAGATGAGAGAAAATAATATTAATGAAATGAATGTCTTTTGAAGTACAGGATAACATGAAAGAGAAGTCAGTGAGGCTATTATAAAGATCTACCATAACAGGAATGTGTGGAAATTAAACTGAGTGGAGCCTGTATAGCCGAATGGTTACGGTCGCTGACTTGTAAGCTTTTATCCCTCACCGGTGCGGGATCGCTCGGGTTGTTGAATTTAGGAAGTTAATACCGGCTTAACAATTAAAATGATGTCACATTTATAATTTGACGTTATTGCCGTAATGCTTACACTTCTCATTAATATTCATCCAAGATTAAGAAAAGTTAGCTTGAAAAATGGTAAGTGGCAAGTATTGTTTTAATGCATGTAAAATAGAAAAGGAGACAAATTTGGGTCGAATGACGTCAGCCAACATTGCTATGGAAATTAGCATTTACTTATTATTCATCTAAGGAAAATATAGTTTTGACATATCAACTCAGTATTCCATAACGTTCATTATATAGTAGTTTAATTTACTTTTTATGATACATGAAGGAATAAGAGCACTTTTTCGGGTATTTATTGAACACCCCTCGTATTTACCCGCAGAGATCATTACAGCTATTTAGATATATGCATTTGACGATATCGGCGTGCTTGGAGGAAAATATTAATCTTATTCCGGACATTTATCGTGGCTTTAACTTAACGGGGAAATAAAATCACAACTGCATATTTTTATACAAAACCATTGTTTTACTTATAACTCTATGACAATATATGTACACATTTTAAAGAACTGATAAAATGACAAATCAGCTAAATGTTAGTTTTAATGAATAAACAAATAACAGTTCTGTCTAAACTTTATAGTAGTGAATACAAGTAAACACAATACAGTTTTAGTCTACACACATGGTACACCTTAAGTATAAAGTCAACGAATATCTAATATTCAGTTGTAAGTCATATAGCTTCAGTAAGTTTTTTAACTTTTGTATTTTCTGCAGCATGCTATGGATTAATAATGTAGAAAATAATAATCTGAGGTCTCCGTCAGAATGTATAACAATTTTCTCTGTGTATTTGCGAAATACAGTGTAACAATGCAAGGTTTTCATATATTTCGATATGTTAAAAGGGTATTAATTTTAGACGTAATTCTATCTAGATACTAATTTAGTTTCTTTCAAGGCAAATGGTGTATATAGATATACTTAGATTTAGATATTTTACAACATTTCTTTTGTTAAAACTTACCTCATTTTTTAAAATGAAAAGATAAAATGAAACAAAATTAATGAAATCATAACTACTTTATTCTGATAGAATGTTTTAGACGTTTAAAACAGTCAAAAAACCGGTAAAGAGCCAAAATCAACACAGAATGTAATATACATTCATAATTCTTAGCCTAGGTCAACACTTATCTCATAGGTTTGCAACATTCTGCAACTTTTTATGTCTAAAATCTAACATATATTCAGGTATATGATGAAAAAATCTCAGTAGAATCTTATCCTTGCCTTTTATCTAGAATGTTATTAATACTAGCAAACACATTTATGCTCAGAAGGTATGGCATCTACTTTCAATTACTACATGGTCAGGGAATAATTTACCTGTTTACTGATGAGAATAAAACGAATACAAAAAACATGTTCCCTTGAACATACATTTCGACCGATCTTTCTTCAACTTTCAATTTTAAATCAATATCAAAGTTAGAATTATTTCATCAACATGTTTCTGTTTCAGTTACTGAAATATTTCTTAAAATTAAAGATGATCCGCTAAATCAAGTACTGAACGAATAATGTTACATTCCATGACTGTCACATAAAGAGTACAAGATGCTGCAAATAATACATAGTATCATCAGTCACTAACTATTCGATGACATGGTACCAGTTTATCACATATCATGTGAAATATGTCATTAATGTGGTGCCAAACTAAGGAACTAACACGACAATAAGTTTAATAACGAATATATGGTACATAATTTGATATTAATTTTGTTCACAAAATAATTATAAATGATTTTTATTATGTACAAAAACAAATAGCACATACTTGAAATTATCTGTTTGTGTTGAAAGAACAGTACAAATTACAGTAACATAATAAAAAGTTTAAATGGATCATTCTAAACATTCGACATCTAAACGCGTTGATGCATGGCTGATACTTTTCGTATGTTGTGCCACTCATATAGTCAGTTGACATTTCTGTCACAAATTTGTAATAGTCATTGTTACCGCCTCCAGAAGTCAGAGTTACCTTTCCAGATAATAGAACCTAAACAGCCTTACCTTTTCTCAGTCCAAAAGAAGCAGGAAAATGCATATCTGGCACATGTACAATGGTAAAATGTTGCAATGCTGTGGCCGTTTTGTCAACGGGCACATGACATGTGATTCAATAATCCAGACCATAGAACCTAAACAGGTTTACCTTTTCTAAATCCAAAAGAAGCGGGCGACTGCATATCTGGTATATGTACAATGGTAAAATGTTGCAATGCTGTGGCCGTTTTGTCAACGGACACACGACGTGTGATTCAATAATCATGCGATTAGCAATGTCCAATGTCATGATTTAGACATACTAGTTAGTGCAACAAACGGTAAGAGTTGTAACAGAGACAGGGAAAGAAACGGAAAACGACGTGTCTGTTATATCCGAGGACATTTTATCATTATGATCGACCGGATCTAATGCAGAATGTGAAAGATCGTGTGCCCATTGACATAACAACCAAATTGATGGAACAGTCTGTCATTTTACCCGATTTTCGACGGGGAGAGGATTGCATTTTTTGGTTGTCCGGTTATGATGCCACGACTTGCCATTTTGGAACTGGTAGATGTGATTTTGTAAATTTGATCTTGTGGGCGATCAACTGACTGTAAAGCAATCTGTTTTGGAAATCAAACAAGGAATTTAAGCCATGTCAGCTATGCATCGCGCATTTGGGCGTCAACGGTTATGAAATCCCCTTCTGACAACATGCAAGAAGAGATATTTGTAGAAAATGCGAAACACACGTATTTAATAAAATGTACTTGGAAATTTCATGGATGTTGCTTATCATCAAGTTTCCATTCATTTATATAGTATTAAAAGACTGTTTAGTCAACCACATGTAAGCTTTATTGCATTTTGTTTTTAATGTTCTGTAAATCACTGTAAATCACTGCTTGAATGATTGCTAGGTTTCGTGCCATTATAAAAGCAACTCACGTATGATGCCAATATTGCTAATTTGTCGAGTTGGACATGGGTAAACCTTCTAAAATTAAGCTTTACATTTTCTATCTATCTTAAATGAGGCCACATGAGCTGTCGCCAGGACTTTAGGCCTTACCATTGAAAATCATTGAAGAATGTTTCTTAACAAGCAATATTAAAATTATTTCTCATGTTTTGAAATTTTTGAGTTGAGGGTACACTAAAAAGAGGAAAGAAAGTTCGTGACCTGTTTTAATACCTGACACGCGCTTCGCGGACGAAAAGTCTATCAATAGATCTTGACTTAAATCAAGTTGGTAGGATCTAGGTATGTTGACCGTATTACTGAATACTGGTCGAAGGTAAAAGAAAAACATCATGCTTGAGATATGGTCACGTTTTGCAGTTCTAAATTCATATTCCCTTCAAGGCGCTAATATTCACATTACGTTCCCGTGAATGCCTATTCCATCGGCAAATAATTGACACGAATTTATCTTTGAAAAATCTCAGTAGAATCTTATCCTTGCCTTTTATCTAGAATTTGATTTATACTAGCAAATTTTATGCTCAGAAGGTATCTGTTTTAAATGACCGTACTGCATGGTCAGAGAATAATTTATCTGTAAACCGATGAGAATAAAACGAATAAAAATAAAAACATGTTCCATTGAACATACATTTCAGCCGATCTTTCTTCAACTTTCAATTTTTCTTCAATATCAAAGTTAGAATCATTTCATCAAAATGTATCTGTTTCAGTTATGCATTTAACAACACTGAAATATTTCTTATGATTTAAGATGATCGGCTAAAACTAGTTTTGAATGAATAAAGTTACATTCTATGACTGTCACATGAAAAAAAAAACAAGATGCTGCACAAATACAATGGGAACATCAGTATGTAACTCTTCGATCGATGTGGGTTCGAGCCTCACTCGGGGCGTTGAATTCTTCATGTGAGGAACCCATCCAGCTGGCTTACGGAAGGTCGGTGGTTCTACCCAGGTGCCCATTCGTGATGAAATAATGCACGGAGGGGCACCTGGAGTCTTCCTCCACCATCAAAGCTGGAAAGTCGCCATATGACCTAAAATGTGTCGGTGCGACGTTAAACCCAACCAAAAAAAAAAAAAAAAAATAATGTGGTGCCAAACTAAGGAACTAACACGACATTAGGTTTAATAATGAATATATGAAACATAACTTAATATTAATTTTGTTCACAAAATAATTATAAATTATTTTTATTATGTCCAAAAACAAATAGCACATACTTGAAATTATCTGTATGTGTTGAAAGAACAATACAAATTACAGTAACAAGTATAATAAAAATATAAATAGTACATTAATTCCAAACATTCGACATCTTAACGCGTTGATGTACGACTGATACTTTTCGTATGTTATGCCACTCATATAGTCAGTTGACATTTCCGTCACAGATTTCTAATAGACATTGTTACCGCCTCCAGAAGTCAGAGTTACCTTTCCAGATAATAGAACCTAGACAGCCTTACCTTTTCTCAGTCCAAAAGAAGCAGGAAAATGCATATCTGGCACATGTACAATGGTAAAATGTTGCAATGCTGTGGCCGTTTTGTCAACGGGCACATGACATGTGATTCAATAATCCAGACCATAGAACCTAAACAGGTTTACCTTTTCTAAATCCAAAAGAAGCGGGCGACTGCATATCTGGTATATGTACAATGGTAAAATGTTGCAATGCTGTGGCCGTTTTGTCAACGGACACACGACGTGTGATTCAATAATCATGCGATTAGCAATGTCCAATGTCATGATTTAGACATACTAGTTAGTGCAACAAACGGTAAGAGTTGTAACAGAGACAGGGAAAGAAACGGAAAACGACGTGTCTGTTATATCCGAGGACATTTTATCATTATGATCGACCGGATCTAATGCAGAATGTGAAAGATCGTGTGCCCATTGACATAACAACCAAATTGATGGAACAGTCTGTCATTTTACCCGATTTTCGACGGGAGAGGATTGCATTTTTGGTTGTCCGGTTATGATGCCACGACTTGCCATTTTGGAACTGGTAGATGTGATTTTGTAAATTTGATCTTGTGGGCGATCAACTGACTGTAAAGCAATCTGTTTTGGAAATCAAACAAGGAATTTAAGCCATGTCAGCTATGCATCGCGCATTTGGGCGTCAACGGTTATGAAATCCCCTTCTGACAACATGCAAGAAGAGATATTTGTAGAAAATGCGAAACACACGTATTTAATAAAATGTACTTGGAAATTTCATGGATGTTGCTTATCATCAAGTTTCCATTCATTTATATAGTATTAAAAGACTGTTTAGTCAACCACATGTAAGCTTTATTGCATTTTGTTTTTAATGTTCTGTAAATCACTGTAAATCACTGCTTGAATGATTGCTAGGTTTCGTGCCATTATAAAAGCAACTCACGTATGATGCCAATATTGCTAATTTGTCGAGTTGGACATGGGTAAACCTTCTAAAATTAAGCTTTACATTTTCTATCTATCTTAAATGAGGCCACATGAGCTGTCGCCAGGACTTTAGGCCTTACCATTGAAAATCATTGAAGAATGTTTCTTAACAAGCAATATTAAAATTATTTCTCATGTTTTGAAATTTTTGAGTTGAGGGTACACTAAAAAGAGGAAAGAAAGTTCGTGACCTGTTTTAATACCTGACACGCGCTTCGCGGACGAAAAGTCTATCAATAGATCTTGACTTAAATCAAGTTGGTAGGATCTAGGTATGTTGACCGTATTACTGAATACTGGTCGAAGGTAAAGAAAAACATCATGCTTGAGATATGGTCACGTTTTGCAGTTCTAAATTCATATTCCCTTCAAGGCGCTAATATTCACATTACGTTCCCGTGAATGCCTATTCCATCGGCAAATAATTGGACACGAATTTATCTTTGAAAAATCTCAGTAGAATCTTATCCTTGCCTTTTATCTAGAATTTGATTTATACTAGCAAATTTTATGCTCAGAAGGTATCTGTTTTAAATGACCGTACTGCATGGTCAGGGAATAATTTATCAGTAAACCGATGAGAATAAAACGAATAAAAATAAAAACATGTTCCATTGAACATACATTTCAGCCGATCTTTCTTCAACTTTCAATTTTTCTTCAATATCAAAGTTAGAATCATTTCATCAAAATGTATCTGTTTCAGTTATGCATTTAACAACACTGAAATATTTCTTATGATTTAAGATGATCGGCTAAAACTAGTTTTGAATGAATAAAGTTACATTCTATGACTGTCACATGAAAAAAAAAACAAGATGCTGCACAAATACAATGGGAACATCAGAATGTAACTCTTCGATCGATGTGGGTTCGAGCCTCACTCGGGGCGTTGAATTCTTCATGTGAGGAACCCATCCAGCTGGCTTACGGAAGGTCGGTGGTTCTACCCAGGTGCCCATTCGTGATGAAATAATGCACGGAGGGGCACCTGGAGTCTTCCTCCACCATCAAAGCTGGAAAGTCGCCATATGACCTAAAATGTGTCGGTGCGACGTTAAACCCAACCAAAAAAAAAAAAAAAAAAAAATAATGTGGTGCCAAACTAAGGAACTAACACGACATTAGGTTTAATAATGAATATATGAAACATAACTTAATATTAATTTTGTTCACAAAATAATTATAAATTATTTTTATTATGTCCAAAAACAAATAGCACATACTTGAAATTATCTGTATGTGTTGAAAGAACAATACAAATTACAGTAACAAGTATAATAAAAATATAAATAGTACATTAATTCCAAACATTCGACATCTTAACGCGTTGATGTACGACTGATACTTTTCGTATGTTATGCCACTCATATAGTCAGTTGACATTTCCGTCACAGATTTCTAATAGACATTGTTACCGCCTCCAGAAGTCAGAGTTACCTTTCCAGATAATAGAACCTAGACAGCCTTACCTTTTCTCAGTCCAAAAGAAGCAGGAAAATGCATATCTGGCACATGTACAATGGTAAAATGTTGCAATGCTGTGGCCGTTTTGTCAACGGGCACATGACATGTGATTCAATAATCCAGACCATAGAACCTAAACAGGTTTACCTTTTCTAAATCCAAAAGAAGCGGGCGACTGCATATCTGGTATATGTACAATGGTAAAATGTTGCAATGCTGTGGCCGTTTTGTCAACGGGCACACGACGTGTGATTCATAATCATGCGATTAGCAATGTCCAATGTCATGATTTAGACATACTAGTTAGTGCAACAAACGGTAAGAGTTGTAACAGAGACAGGGAAAGAAACGGAAAACGACGTGTCTGTTATATCCGAGGACATTTTATCATTATGATCGACCGGATCTAATGCAGAATGTGAAAGATCGTGTGCCCATTGACATAACAACCAAATTGATGGAACAGTCTGTCATTTTACCCGATTTTCGACGGGGAGAGGATTGCATTTTTTGGTTGTCCGGTTATGATGCCACGACTTGCCATTTTGGAACTGGTAGATGTGATTTTGTAAATTTGATCTTGTGGGCGATCAACTGACTGTAAAGCAATCTGTTTTGGAAATCAAACAAGGAATTTAAGCCATGTCAGCTATGCATCGCGCATTTGGGCGTCAACGGTTATGAAATCCCCTTCTGACAACATGCAAGAAGAGATATTTGTAGAAAATGCGAAACACACGTATTTAATAAAATGTACTTGGAAATTTCATGGATGTTGCTTATCATCAAGTTTCCATTCATTTATATAGTATTAAAAGACTGTTTAGTCAACCACATGTAAGCTTTATTGCATTTTGTTTTTAATGTTCTGTAAATCACTGTAAATCACTGCTTGAATGATTGCTAGGTTTTCGTGCCATTATAAAAGCAACTCACGTATGATGCCAATATTGCTAATTTGTCGAGTTGGACATGGGTAAACCTTCTAAATTAAGCTTACATTTTCTATCTATCTTAAATGAGGCCACATGAGCTGTCGCCAGGACTTTAGGCCTTACCATTGAAAATCATTGAAGAATGTTTCTTAACAAGCAATATTAAAATTATTTCTCATGTTTTGAAATTTTTGAGTTGAGGGTACACTAAAAAGAGGAAAGAAAGTTCGTGACCTGTTTTAATACCTGACACGCGCTTCGCGGACGAAAAGTCTATCAATAGATCTTGACTTAAATCAAGTTGGTAGGATCTAGGTATGTTGACCGTATTACTGAATACTGGTCGAAGGTAAAAGAAAAACATCATGCTTGAGATATGGTCACGTTTTGCAGTTCTAAATTCATATTCCCTTCAAGGCGCTAATATTCACATTACGTTCCCGTGAATGCCTATTCCATCGGCAAATAATTGGACACGAATTTATCTTTGAAAAATCTCAGTAGAATCTTATCCTTGCCTTTTATCTAGAATTTGATTTATACTAGCAAATTTTATGCTCAGAAGGTATCTGTTTTAAATGACCGTACTGCATGGTCAGAGAATAATTTATCTGTAAACCGATGAGAATAAAACGAATAAAAATAAAAACATGTTCCATTGAACATACATTTCAGCCGATCTTTCTTCAACTTTCAATTTTTCTTCAATATCAAAGTTAGAATCATTTCATCAAAATGTATCTGTTTCAGTTATGCATTTAACAACACTGAAATATTTCTTATGATTTAAGATGATCGGCTAAAACTAGTTTTGAATGAATAAAGTTACATTCTATGACTGTCACATGAAAAAAAAAAACAAGATGCTGCACAAATACAATGGGAACAATACAAATTACAGTAACAAGTATAATAAAAATATAAATAGTACATTAATTCCAAACATTCGACATCTTAACGCGTTGATGTACGACTGATACTTTTCGTATGTTATGCCACTCATATAGTCAGTTGACATTTCCGTCACAGATTTCTAATAGACATTGTTACCGCCTCCAGAAGTCAGAGTTACCTTTCCAGATAATAGAACCTAGACAGCCTTACCTTTTCTCAGTCCAAAAGAAGCAGGAAAATGCATATCTGGTACATGTACAATGGTAAAATGTTGCAATGCTGTTGCCGTTTTGTCAACGGACACATGACATGTGATTCAATAATCATGCGATTAACAAGCAATGTCCATTGTCATGATTTAGACATACTAGAACAACAAAACCGGTATATGTACATATGTAACAGTTGTAACAGAGTCAGGGAAAAAGAATGTCTGTTATATCCGATGACAATTTATCATTATGATCAACTTGATCTAATGCAGAATGTGCAAGATCGTGTGCCCGTTGACATAACAACCAAATTGATGTAACAGTCCGTCATTATACCCGATTTTCGAGGGTGGGGGAGAGAATTGCATTCTTTGATTGTCCGGTTATGATACCAATATTTGCCATTTTGGACCTAGTAGATGTGCTTTTGTAAAGTCGATCTTGTGGGCGAAAACTGACTGTAAAGCAATTTGTTTTGGAAATCGCACAAGGCATTTAAGCATCTATCTACCCTAAATTAGGCCACATGGGCTGTCGTCAGGACTTTATGTCTTACCATTGAAAATCATTGAAGAATGTTTCTTAACGAGTAAAATTAAATTATTTCTTATATTTTGACATTTTGAGTTGAGGGTATATTAAAAGAGGAAAGAAAGTCCGTGACCTGTTTTAATGTCTGACATGGACTTCGCGGACGCAAGTTGGTAGCATCTCGCTGTTTGGACCGTATTACTGAATACTGGTCCAAGGTATAAAACCTCATGCTTGTGATACGGTCACGTTTTGCAGTTCTAAATTCATATTCCTTTCAACGGCGCTAATATTCACATGACGTTCCCGTGAATGGCAATTCCATCGGGAAATAATTGGACACGAATTTGTCCTCTGGCAGAAAATTCTTACGACCTCAGTTCTGAATCTTGATCCACTGACGAAATATAGGATGAAATTTACTGCGTTATTAGTATAAAACAATGCTTTTACTATTGCCCAAATAAGTTCTAATACAGCGTCACTGTAGTCATCTCCATGTGACAAAATCCAGTCAGTATAGGACAATTGAAAAACCAATAAAGGGGTCGCGCAGATCATATAAACTACGTTCACTGTGATAAGCGTCGCGGTAATCTGATAACTTTTCGCTTTTCTTGCTCGTGCTGCAGTGGTCAGTGCCTGAGGTATAACCTGTGTTTGAGACTTCCGCCTAATAATCAAGACACGAATGATGATGGATATATTTATAACCACCAAAACTGATAGTGGTACTAGGAAAAACACGCTTAGTTGTATAAGTGTCCATATGTGAAAATAGAAATTTCCAAAGTTGTTGTCAATCGGGTAACATAAATTACCATTTGGGTGCCCCGTACCATAAAGAAAATGTGCATTCAATACAATGAAGAAGGTCAACAGGCTTAAGATAACGACATTTGCTTTTCTTACAGTACATATTGCTTTTGCTTTAGTCGGTAGCCATGTAGAAATGGAGCGCTCAATGGTTAATATAACAACAAACGAAGCAGAGCAATGGCTCGCAAGGTATAGCAAATATATGTGAACTTTGCATACAAACTATGACCTTCCTCTTACGTCAATACCGTATCCGTAATGCAGAAGGTTTCTCGGTACTGCGACCCATAGTATCATTAAGTCGGATACAGAAAGCGCTGTTAAATATCTTGCTATACTAGAGTTGCGGTTCCTGCGTTGCATCAGTACAATAATTGCCATAAGATTTCCTATTGTTCCGACAACAAGCAATATTGGCGAATACACCCTCCAGATACTCAATGCAACCTTACGTTCATAAAACATTTCTGTTCAGTTAAGCGTATTTCCTTTTTCCTTTAAGCAAGTTCATAATGTAAATGGTTTAACAAATAAATAAAGCATTTTCGCTTTATAAATAATGATTTTTTTTCATCGTATACATCTGTGTTGCTTTTATTGAAGTAAAATACTTCGCATTGGTTCTACCGAAATATAATAGCGCACCAATTGAAGCTGCAAATAGATAAAAGTATGTATAATATAAGTACGTTAAAATTCCTCAATTCCTACCATTTACACACTTGACCAAACTAAATGTGTAAACGTATTATGGATATTAAGAAACATGCTAAAGGTTGAATTGATTATGACAATATCCACAAAATTCTAATATGATACCAAAAAGAGAGTTATATTAAATTATGAAGAAATTAACTTGGAATAACTGAAATAATTTTACGAGCCAATGAAACAATAAATGAATGTTTTCCTTGTATTATTACGTTCTAAATACAATCATCCGAAAAGTATGGGAATATTTCGCGGATCAGTCTGACTATTGTTATTGTCTATTTGAAATAAATCGCCAAATTAAAAACACTTGCACATTTATCATTATTTCCTCGGACAACAGTAATGGGTACTACAAACAAAAGGTTACCCGAGAGTCTTGATATCGTAGCCAGACGAGTAGAAAATGTTTTCTTTCCTCATCTTCATCAATATCTGATCACCAACTATTCATCCCTGGAAGGTACACCTTCATTAAATATTTACCACCAACACATTCAAAGATCCTGTAATAGTCCAGTAAAATCGTGAAAGATACTTCAGAAAATGGGAAAAGCACAAAACTTGGCACATAACTACTTTAGGACAAATCCGAAAAAATAAGCATGAGACCAATTCCAAAAAATCCAATATGGCCGAAAAATCGAAGATGGCCGCCATACATTTAAAATGTATATAATTTTAAGAAATACCTAATATTACCTATAAAACTTAAATAAACAGTTAGAGTCGTCACTTTAATTAATGATATTCACCTGTTTAAATAAATTCAAACATTTTTTGTTATTCAAATACTATACTTCCAATAAAAGTGAAAAAAGCTGTCTCCCCTCGATACAAATTAGCTATTAAGCAGAAAAAAATCAGAATGCATTTATATGTGCCAGAATCACGTAAACAATGGTAGCTAACCTATAAAGGATATTTAAAATGGTAACAGGCCTACATAGAACTTTACAACAATTGAAAACTATGTAAAATATAGTGTATTAGAGAATAAATGACAGGTGTTTCACTTTGTCATTAGTTTGTGCGTCTCAGAATTTTGTTTGCGACTTGCAGAATTGATAAAACTTAGCAAAAATATTAAATAATGTTTGGTAGAGCGTATGACTGCTACTTCGGACATATGGACATTCCCATGTCAGACAATTATTCTTTGGGAAGAAAGTTATTGCCGTTTAATCAGGCAATTCAGATTTACATTTGTATGTTCCTGCTATAATTTTATTGCGTGCGTGCTTGTGTGTGTGTGTGTGTGTGTGTGTGTGTGTGTGTATGTGTGTGCGTGTGCGTGTGTGTGTGTGTGTGTGTGTGTGTGTACGCGCGCGTGTGTGTGTGCTCGGGTCAAGAATTTTCGATCGTATAAATGAGACTGGCTGTTTGTAGCAGTGATCACAATGTTCAGCTAAATGGTGCTACATGTACCTGACCGGAATATCATGCCG
Organism: Mercenaria mercenaria; assembly: GCF_021730395.1. Taxonomy (NCBI): domain Eukaryota; kingdom Metazoa; phylum Mollusca; class Bivalvia; order Venerida; family Veneridae; genus Mercenaria; species Mercenaria mercenaria. Next base: position 33,855,338 of record NC_069378.1, on the reverse strand, counting down.
TAAATATGTGACATGATACCCCACCCAGTCACGTTATACTGACATCGGGCTGACCAGTCCTAGCACTATCCTCTAAATGCTGAGCGCCAAGTGTGGTTTGGTATCACACGGCTAAAGATCGAACTTTATAGTTTTATGTCATTAGCAAATAATGTGAGAAAGGTCACTAAGTTAGAAGCAGATTCTGTCAGGTCTACGAGGGTGCTCAAAATTCGAAGAAATGTGCAGTAATATGCAGTAATATCTATATTTGGACATTGTTGCAGAAATTAAAAAATATTATAAGTAAGGACATATTGAATATAGATACTTAAACTGCAGTTTCCAGACTCCTGTGGTATTGATGAATAGGGACAAAAAACGGAGAATACATCGATCCATATCAAGGAGAGTTTTAATTTTCAAAATATGACTCAACATCGTTATTTTCTGACGTCTGAAAAGAGATGCTGACTCTTTTATTTCACAATTTTGTATTATGCTCAGTATTGTACATGAACCTACAGACAAGCAAACTTCAAACTTCTAATGTGATGTACATCAAGTGACAGCATGTTGTCTGTATGTATAATTGCAAAATGCATTTGTTCCCAAGGAAAACATGGCACGTACTGATAAAATGCAATTTCTCTTGGTTTCTGTTTTGATCTGTCATAAAGTGATTTAAAGTCATAATGTTTCGTTTTCCTTGCAAGCTTTGAGTGATGCTTTGCCTTCACAGGTTGTGAAAAAAACGTAGGTTGTCTTTGTGCGGGGCAAAAAAAAAAAAAAAAAATAAAAAAATAAAAATGCTTGGGAAACTTTGACCAGTTTCTTTGATTTCACAGCATCCCTTTCAGTTCTTTTTTTCTTTTCTTTTCTTTTAAAATTGAGCCCTTCTTAGATCAAATGCCTGCGGCAGAGTCTTTCAATGTTCTTCTTAACAAAGAACACGTCAGGCAGCAGATGTCAATGAGGCTCTGTTCACGCAGAGTAGGTCTACAGCGTGCATTACTTCATCGTCTGCTACAACTCTTGAATATGCTTTAAAAGGTTGCTTATCAAGTCGGGCCAGATGGTTGCAGGTATTCTATCCCTTTTGCCTGATTCACATTTGACTCGGGCGCTTTGCGATAAGTTAGTTTATGATTTTCCTTACGGTTTTTGGGGCATCATAGATGGCCAGCCACGGGCTACGGCGTATCTGTTTAATTTATATTTAAGCATCGTGATATTTTTGTATCAGCTATAGGGGGAAGCCAGGAGAAATCCGTACCTATGCTACGTGGAGATTATACGAAAACGTGCAATTTAAGCTCGGTTGCCGTGAAGTCTATGCAAGCTTCTCACGGAAATTGTTTGACCATCTGAAAAATGATTTCCTTATATCACGGCCGCTACATGACAATGGTACGTCCGCTGTAGGGTTGTCGCGCAATAATTGCTCAGTATCCGTGAGATTTCAAGGGTACTGAACAGGCAGCGAGTGGCAACCTTGCGGCAGCTATGCGAGGGCCTTGCGAAGGACCCCCGAGTCTACATTCTTTTGTACGATAAATTTTTGGCACCATGTCCACGGAAAATCGTGTGTTAGCTAAACGATCAGCGTGCAGCCTCCTATCGATGCTCATGCAGGGATTGTGCAATGCCACTTGCGACATGTCTACGGGATACGGGCTTACGACTTTTTCAAATTTTAACAAAATCGTAGAGGCTGCGGAGCCCGTTAATCCGTACGGAAATCGCACTGCTGCCTCCTATCTCCGCACAGAGGGCGCACGGAAATGAGGATACGGGTAGTCTACAGGCTCTACAGACTCATCGTGACTCATCGCAGGCCAAATGTGAAAGGCAGTTGTGGAAGATATAGTGCCAAGTGCTGAAATTCTCTTCACAGCCTTATGCAAGTTTACTCATGTTGCCTACTATCTTGTGATAGTGTGTGCTGATACATGTACCTTTGTTACTTTGTTGAGTTGTATATTTCACAGAATAGTTACTATGTGTTTACTAAGTTAGACAATGAAGGCAAATTCAATATTTTCAGACATATTCGTCTTTGTTACACAGCTTGTATTGAATAATCAATAATTATCTGACCAATGTATTATGCAGATATTTTGACAGTCGGTCCAAAGTTATTACCGTTGTTTCATTTGATTCTACTAGCACGCCGCTATAATCTATTATAATAAATAGTGCATTTTAAGTCCCTAACCGAAAATGGTATTTGTCAGTTTTGGTAACACAGAGACCACAATTCTTGCATAGAAACTAAGTTAAAGGACCTGCATATTCTCCAAATTACTCAGGTTTCATGAAGAAATCTTTAAAATTTGTTCTTCTAAAGTTATAGAAGAATTCACCATTTTTGATGATGGACAGACATACAGACGGACCAACGGATGTAAAAATGAACAAAATAAGATAACTATCGTGTTCTCCATTTTTCTTTCTATGTATGTACAATTTGTTGAGAAACAATGTCCCTTACTTTAAAAAAAATTCATAGCTTCATCTGTAAATCATCTGCCTGAACTATCAAGTCGAAACTCTAAGGGTCGCTCAACACGACAAAACTGAAAATGCTACAGGCTCGCTTTGATTCAGCTTGTAAATGGACAATAATATTAAATTCAAGCAAAGACAAAAGAAACAGAGTATATCATCTTGAAATAAATCTATAAGAAGTAAAATACAACCAGACAACATTGTTACAGACTAATGAACAGACTCAATCAAACTGAGTCTGCTATTATTCTTCTTGGTTGCATTCTTTGCTTCCGAAGGATCTTTTTTTACAGATTTTATTAATTATTTCTGTTATTCGGAGGCAATGAAATTTGGATCTGAAAATATATTTGTACAGGTGATGTAAGAGTTTAAAGTAAGGAGATAAAAATGAAAGTTACACAATACAAGCTCATATCGATTGCTTGACGTAAAACAAGTCCATCCGTATTTTTTGAAATTTTGTAGAAGAATGAAAAGCCTGTTTATTCTAAAACGATTTTAAATTAAGAAATAATAGTGACGAATATGAATGCATTCCTGTTTTATTAATGATATTTCAAGAACTTTAATTGAAATACTATTTGGACTGGCATTTTTATTGTAAAAGATGTCCATCAGCAACTTGGAATTTTCACGCAGTACTGTCTCTACAGAAAATAAATATTTGGTGCAGAAATACTTATCTTGCAGAGGATAAAGACATGCACTAAACTTAAATTTACTCTTTTGTTTTTGAAAACTTAAAAAATGACTTTCATTTCATTATTGATTTCTAATTAGAAAGATAAAATATGGCGGCTTAAGGGAGATTCAATATTGCCTGTACGTACATGTACAATAAATTTCATTATCAAAGCTTTTCTCATAACGTGCTCAGTGTGAGGTATTGTGATCACCCACCGTCCGCCTTCCGTAAACATTTTTTCCCAACTACATCTCCTCAGAAACCACGGATTGGAAGTTGAGAACACTTGGCCCGGATATTTCTTGGATGGTGTTGTTTCAAAGATTTCCGAACAAGGGCACCTAGTTTGTACACAGGGGCCGTCAGAGCTGAAATGAATCTACTTACTCAGTTTAAAAATAGTTTCCGAGAAATTTTCTTGGGGAACACTCAAAATTTTTCATTTAATTACGATTCCACAAAAATGACCTCCAAGGGATGTGATCACTTTTCCCTTTATGTACAAAGCGGAAGCTTCAAAGGTCTTCTTATCAGAAACTTCTGTCCCGATATGTAACTACTTCATGCGAAGGATTCTTGGGTCGATCCCTTCCAAGATTTTTCAAATTATTCTGATTCATCTACAACATAGCCGCTGGAGGGCGTGGTCAATATTCCATATTTGTATACAGTGCAAACAAAATGAGTCTTCTTATTAGAAACTGTTGCCCTCGTTTTCAAAATCATTTCAAACAAATAATTCTTTTGTGATCTGATTCGTTAAAAAAAATAAACAGGACGGCCCTCAAAAGGCATGGTCGGTTAACCCTATGTTATATATTATTTTTAAATAATCATGCGATGCTTGCGATGACGCTACCAACTTCATCCAATTTACTCTAACGTCATCTCCTGTGCATTTACTGATCAGAATTACAGTTGTATACTGACTTGGACTTCTATCAAGTTTTGTTCAACGATTTTGCTTTGCCCTTTAAGTGGCCACAAGAGCGAAGTACATTTAAACGCCTATCTTTTTGAACCGCAAAACGGATCTGCGTTAAATTAGGTCTGTAGTGACTTATAAGAATATTTCCAAATAAGATAACAAAGCTTTTCATATTTAGAGAGCTTGAAAAGAATATTTTAGAAGTTTCCACTTTGTACATAAAGGGAAAGGTGCCAACATCCCTTAGAGGTCATTGTCTGTGGAATCGTAATTATTTGAATAATCTCTGTTGCATGTTACACAGGCAAATTTATCTGAAACTAAAGAAATGGGTCAGTAGATTCAGGACGGACGGCGTAAAGTGAGTGATCACAATAATGTGTAGATAACGTGACCTGAGTCGTGAAAAAACAAGACGGTATTCAGAAGGCATGGTCACTTTACTATATGTTACATGTACATGAGTTATTGAGTACGTTATGCTCTGGTGAAATAGGTCCAGCTGTTTCTGGAAGAAAAGTTTTGATTTCCACTCCATTGTACGTTTTTTTTACCTTTCTGAGTAATTTAAACAAAATTAGTACAGGGTCATCCAAGAAACATATTTGTGAAATTATGTCAAAATAAAGTCTACAGTTCTGAGTTTTATCAAATATCCACTATATGACCACGCCCTATGGACGCCATAATTTTGATAAATCTGAGTAATCTGAACAATATTAATAAGGGGTCAACCAGGAAGCATTTGTGTGAAATTATTGCAAAATCAAATGCGAAGTTTTTCTATAAGAAAAAAATTCCGCTATATACATCAATAGAAATTACCAAGCATTCTGGCGGTCATGATTCTGATGCAACTATATTTTTAGCAGTCTTAATAGATGATCACCCAAGGAACATTTATGTAAAATTAGTTTAAAATCAAGGTACAAGTTTTGGAAAAAAAGCTTTTCAAACATTTTCCTTTCTGTTGCCATGAGAATATGCATAAAATAGGTTTCTTTGAACACCTTTGATAAAGGACAATCTATGGAACATCCATGCCACGTTTCATTTACGTCCACCAAGTGATTTTAGATAAGATTTCATTTATAGAAAATGTTGACGGACGGATTGACGACTGACCGACGGGCGGTGAGTGATAACAAAGCTTACCATGAGCATTTTGTGCTCTGGTGAGCTAAAATCTAGACTTAAATAATGAAGCAATATTTTTTGTGTGGTCAGAAAATCTTTGTTACCAACATCCAAATCAATTTAGAAAGTCAGGAAAATATTACACCCGTATTAGTGTATGTCAATGGACGACTGAAAGACTCTCAAGTAGAAGAAAACTAAACTGTAAAAATAATACTTTTTGTATAAGCCAAATCTGTTATTATCATAACTTAGTCTTTCATATTTTGACATGACATATTTCGTTTAATGCGTGTTCTGAAGAATTTAAGAGAAATATTGTGAAAAATAACCTTACCTCTGATCGAGTATAAAGAATACACCTCTGTGAACAGAAAAATACGCAGTAAATGTTTCGTCTTTGAACATCATTAAAATACTCTGTAGTTGACGCCTAGCAACCGTATCTGCAACCTGTCAGTTGTCACACTAACTAAGGCAATTAAGTAAATATGACAACAAATGCTTACTTTGAAAGAAGACTAGAAATAGACACATGTATTGATCAAATGTTAATGACAAATCCATATTAGTTTTTTTTGTTCGAGGTATTTAAGCTAGAATCACACTGCCCCAAAGGGCTTCCGGATAGCATCCGTAACGCTTTTATGGCCATATTGGGTAGATTTGGTATTGCGTTAATTATACGTCAAAATGTAACACAATCATTCGATTATACTCCCAAATGCAGTAGGGCAATCATTTGTTGCCTATACGTCCATCTGGAGGAGGTCTGCTATAATTTGATGATATAAACTATAACTTGCTGTCAAGTCCATATAAGGTATATCTTTGCTGATACGCCCATAGAGAGTATCATTTAGTAAGTCTATTGATCTCAATTACGTTCATGTGGAGAAGGTCTTATTATTTTTACAATAATAATTTAGATTTTTGGATCCTATACTTTCTTTTATGTTGGCATAAATGAGAGCATCAATGGCATTAGAAACAGTAATACTTTCAATACGGCTATATTTATGTTGATAATTTTACTTGGAAACGGTCATATAACGATGCCATAGGATTTTTATAATATGCATTCTGAATGAGTCTGTGTATTCTTTTATACACTTCTTTCAGGATCAATATTTTGTTTAATTTATCTGTTATATAATGCATTGCCTGTGGAACTCCAACAGTACTGACTCCAGTCCCCACATCCGCCCAGCAGTGGTCATTGAGCTAATTCGGGCACTTTAAGGCTCATGCATTCTCCCAACAGAAATGTCATTTCCATTGCATGGTAGGAAAAATATAGTATAATTTGTTTCTGGTACATATTTGTGTAGTTAATCCGTTATCGCTTTAAGCAATTGAACAGATGAGGGTTTCTGTAAATCATAAATTTAACTGGAGTGGTAAATGCAAAAAATAGTTATCTATCTTACTTTATTTGCTAAATTAAGTTGATTAAGCGATGTATCAGCTTTCATTTTCTTTTCAAATTACCATGTCTATAATATTCCTTGACTCGTATTGGAAAAATATTTCCTTATTTGTACATGTCCAAATCGATCTTTTTTTCTAAAGTCAAGTTCTATATTTTATTATCTTGTCATAATATGTCGATAAAATGGAATGAACAATTTATATATACGTTCGGAATTCAGTGCAGATGATCTGTTATTAACACTCCTGAAAATACAGATTTTATTAAATAAAGTTTGTTATCACCAACTGTAAATTCAAGTGTACTTATGGCGAATTGGGGACAATGGACAACATAAAAGACACCCGTGTAATATCCTCTATATAAAAGGTTGAGCAAATTCCAAATACTTTTAAACCTGTATATTGTTAATACATTTTAGTGTAACATAAATTTTGAGATGTTTGATACAACTGTGTTCGCATGTTACGACAGCTCTTGTCGCATATAAATGTTTATTATCTTCTCTGGTATCAATAATGCATATTTTTAGTTACGGTCAAAGGGAGGTCACAACTGAAAATATTCTATATACTTTTGTACACGCCTTAAACGAAACAAGATATATTCTTTCGATTACAGTTTCTTTATTATTACTCACAAAGATATTTCTGCAAGATAGGCGTTTTTGTTTCAAGTGTTATACTTTAAAAGAGAAAATTTTAAGGTAGAAAGCTGCATTATATGATTCTGATACAAATATCAAAAAGAAATCTAAAATTCCCCGTAAGTTAAAGGAGAAATCATTTTTTTCTAGTTTTCAGGGGAGATTACTCATGAAAAACCAAAATTATCAAGGGAGGTAATCTAAAGGAAATTTTTGAGAACTTCGGCCACTATATAACTTGTCAATATGCACCTTTTTTCTATCGTTTGACATTTTTAAAGCTTAAATTATCAAGTTGTATGTACGCTTTTGGTGAAACTGAGGCCTATTACACCATGTTATCCTTAAAACACGCCTTTTGTTTCAGGTAGTTGAAATATCTCAGTATTTATCAAATGCAAATGTAAAACTAGAAATTATATTGAAATCAAAAGAAACAATCCACTTTTTAAACACTTTTATATTAAAGGAAGAATTCATAATAACTATCTAATAGGGATCTAACTCTATGTGATGGTTCTTTTTGTTCTTTAAATAAATCTCTAACAGAATATATAAAAACTGAAAACTATCAGAAAATGTTGCTCCACCTTTAATCGCTTCGTTTCTTCAACTATAAATGATGTATAAACCAAATATCCTTTGTAAACACAGCGTAGAGTAGAATGACTTGATCAGCATCGATGCCAATACTAAGACTTAATGCTACGGATAGAGAAGTTATTTTTAGAGTCAATAATAATGTTTCGATAACAGTCATTCTTGAACTAATATCCTGACAAAGTTAATGTTTACCAAGAAACTGCTAATAAAGTAGATACGATAGCACTCTAAAAGTACCATGAGCCCGATTACATAAAACGTGATAAACAATGATATAAATAAAATCTGTAAAAAGAAGAACTATTGTTTGTTTGGCATCATTATGTATATACTCAATGACCAAACATTTTCTTCTCTTTTAAATATACTTCAAAATGAACTTACGTTGCAAGGGTAGGGTTTTGCACACACATCCATGACAAATATTCTTTCATTTAATACCAACCATTGTTCAGTAAAATGCAAACCTCCTCCAGGTAATTTTCATAAAGGGATCAAAGGCGATTCAATCTAAAATAGCATTTTTGTCATTTTTCATGTACCAGGAAACGGGATTTGTTACTCGGGTTTTTCACAACTTTCAAGAGGGCTTAAGGATGCTCTGAACCACGTTATATATTTCTGGTACGTCAGTCCAAGTCATAGTACATACTGCATTGTCGACTGGGTTTCAGGATGCCAGCAGCGTACGTACAATTTTGGCCTTATAACGAAAATTAATCACGTTTGTATGCTCTTTAGAATTCTACACCGAAATGATGGATTCAAACCAATATTTGGTCAACTAAGGTCAACTTAAAACACTCCGAAATCAGATCTAGCAATTTATGCTTTATGTGACGACGAAGAACGGTTTACAATGATAATATTAAGCCTGCTGGTGCTTAAATTGGCACGAATCCTTGTTTCTGCTATAAATCCTAATTACTGACAGAGAGGATGCATTACACCATGTATATATGCTGCTGGGATGTCACAAAAATAATACATAATTATAATCGTATTTCTGAACATTTTTCTCAGTTTCTCAGCTATAATTCTCAGCGTCCTAAACAGCTTGAAGAAGCATTGGTCCATGTCAATTTATTGCTTATATGTAGGTCTAAAATACTACATATTACACTGCCTACGGATATTCAGGATGTTGGCAATATACATCCAAAGAAGGTATAATTGCGCAATTAGAGCATAATTTGGTGCTTGTATACTGCTGTATCATGCACTGAAACGATAGACCTATGGCAAGAATTGGTCACATAGGGGCATTGTCATGGCCCGCCTGATATTATGAAATCAATTTTAGTAATGGATACATGATGTGCCGACGAAGAACCTTGAACTTTTTTGAAAATGGTTTACAAAAGTTTGGACATTTCGTTGCTACTGCTGTAACTTATAACACTCAGGATGGATTTAATATGCATTTGACCCATGTCGATATATTTTTCTGGTGTGCATGTTCCAAAAATAGTACATATACATGTAACATTGCAGACGGACTTTCCGGATGTTGAGGGCTTATGTCCAAAATAAGGCCTCATTTCGAAAACTGAACATGTTTTGTTACATAGTTTCTTCTGTATTTTGGATCAAAACAATGGACATAAGCCAAGTTTAAGTCATCTTCTGGAACAGTATGGTAAATACTAGGACATTAATTCAAGCAATTCAGGTAATATGTGCCTGCGAATGACGGTGAAATCTGTTTAAACACGTAATTATGAACAGTTTCAGGTGTCAAAAATGGGCTTTGATCCTTGTTTTTGTTGTAATTCACAATTAAGGTAAGACATATTTCTTTTATCTATAAAACTTCTAGGTAAGGTATTACTGTAAAACTTTTGTAGAACGCGCATTCTTTTCTCATTATTCCAAGTCCCTTAACTGGTATGTCAGCTCTTGTCAATAATAGATGTTTGTTTAAAAATGCAACATTACAATACTCTAATTATTTAAAGTTCAACATCCCCAAAATGAAAAATTCTTAGAATTGTTGTAATTGAATAATTAAAGCTTTCGGATGGTGACCCTCTCACTCTGAAAAAGAGCCAGATGCTTTCATGTTAAACAGAGACCTTTCATAGTTTGTACTAGTTAGTCCTACAAACTCAGACTTTTTCCGAAAAAAAAAATCTGTTTTAAAATCAAGAATAGGTATATAATTGTGTTTGCACATCAAAATGTTTTGCAGTAAGTGTATGCCATTACTTAGAAGAAGGTAATATATTACTCTAGTGATTTTAAATAAGTAAATTACATGTATTTGCCAACATTTTCAGTTGTGCATATTTCTTTTTAAATGTGAATAGTACAATATTATTTTTACTCTTTTTCAACTTTAATATGGTTTGCCACAATACGCCTGAAATTTGGGAAAAGGAAATCGCTGAAAGGGCACATTTTCCAAAAGCTTGGATAAATGAGAATGCTCTGAATTATTAGAATGGGGCATACATTTTTGTCAAGGCTTATGAAGGTATTTCCCTTTTTGGACGCGAAATGAAATACTGATATTTACAAATCTAGCAAATTCATATCACAAATGATTTCGGACACAATGACTTTTATCATATCGTCACACAGAACATACGCCTCGCCCGGGGATCGGAATCTCCACCCCGTGATTCCTACTGAGCTAAGCGGACAGGCTTAAAGCATTTGCGATGAATGTTTATGTGATTTAGACCTTTTGTTAGAACATTTTGCATCCCTAAGTGACACTATTCGCGAATATTAGCGAAAAAATAAGGCACCAAAAATACTAAGCAATTTACAGGAGCATAAGTATATACATTTTTAGAGATTCAATTGCAAGATACATCTACCTACATAAAACAGGCTTCGTGAATTAGCTTTCTACACAATTTGCTCCCAGATTATATCAAAAGTTCAAACATTGTTTTAAGTTGACTTCGTGAAACAACTTTTTTACATTATAACAAAAGTTCAAAATTTGTCATAAACAGGCTTCGTGGAACAGCTTTTTACACAATGTGCTCCTACATTATATCAAAGTTCAAATTTGTTTTCAGTAGGCACAACTGTCAAAAAGCAATTGTTTTTTTTTGTAATAAGTGGCGCATTTTTATAGTAGTTAAGTAGTTTCAAGATCTTTTGCTTATTGAATTTAAAATGATGTTGTTTACCTAATAGCTCTCTTAAAGGTTCTTTATTCACCTTTTATAAGAATAAAAGGCTAAAATATTAGGAAGTTAAAACTATTTTACAAGAAAAATATTTCGTCATTTTTAACATAGAAAACGAATGTTCCTTGATTTTAAACACCTGCTGCAATTTGAAGTATATATTTTTCGGTATGGCTGTTGTAAGAGAATATCTGCTATTGTATTTTGAGTATGTCAAGAGAACATTATTTGATAACAATGCAACAATAAACAAACAGTGTATTCAACAGATGTACATTGGCATTGGGGTTCATGTACAATAGAAAAAGTGGAAACCTCACAGGTCGCTCAACACGACAAAAACAAAACTGTTGCAGGCTCCTTTTTGATTGACAAGTTAACGGAGTTCGGAGCAATACCAAAAAATGGTCAGCGGAGCTGAGGTTCATCTTACTGCCTAGTCCTTAAATTGTATATGTAGCGAAGTGTCATTTATAATGTTTCATAATATACCGAATAACAAACAAGTTTTAACCTCTTTCAAGACATTATATTGAACAAAGAAGGAAATGCTAGAAATTATACCTCAATGTGTTTGTGAAAGGGGTATTTAAACTCTTAATTATCTTTCAGTTATTTTTCCTTGAAGACATGGAAATATTTCTTACGAAAATGTATCGATATCAGAGACATTTCATTGGTCGTATCCAGTTTTAATTTTCTTGATGAAAGAGATTACTTTTTCTAAGAACAAAGAGAAAAAAAGATTAATGAAATGAATGTCTTTTGAAGTACAGGATAACATGAGAGAGATGTCCATGAGGCTGATATAAGGATCTACCATAAAGGGAATGTGTGGAAATAAAATTGAATAGGTCCTCTGTAACCGAATGGTTACGGTCGCTGACTTGGAATATCTTGCCCCTAACCGATGTAGATTCGCCCGTGGTTCGCTCGATCTGTTGAATTAAGGAAGTCATCCATTTGACATACAGATGTTTGCTGGTTCTTTTCGAGGTGCCCGTCCATGATAAAATGATGCACGTAGGAACACCTGGGATCTTCCTCAACCACCCAAAGCTTGAAAGTCGCTATACCTATAATTGTGTCAGTGTGACGTTAGAACGAGACATGTTTTTCAGTGCTCATTTGCCAGTTCATTTGGAAGCAGGACCTAGATATTCAGAAGTAGAATAATATTGTAAAAGGAAAAGTAATTAAAAGTTCTGCCATAAAGGAATATGGATCACTGTAAATGCGCGTGAGCTTAAAAAGATTAGTTCAACGGAAATCACTTTTACAAGACTGACTTAAGCAGTAACATTTACCATATCACTCAAGACCAAAAATGTAAAGTATTTGACCTGTAAGTTAGATTTTATCATAAACATACCTGAAATTTCTTTATCAAATAAAACATGACATTGAGGTCAAAAGGTTCCACGGAGAAAACTGTCAGCCAAATTGAGCTCAACTTTTTTCTACGTTCGTTTGTTAGTTATTTCCGGCGCAGGCCTATACTTTGACTAGTAGAAAGTTTGTAAATGTGTTACGCTGAAGTAATACATCAGATAGCTAACAATTTCTAAAGCCACACTGTCCTGTGTAAAGGTAATTTTTAAAACATCAGGTACGAGTTCATAAAATTCAGAAGTTTATATTGCCCAAACAACATTGTCGATCACTAAGTATTTTCACTTCAATTACCACAAGAATATTTTTTCTGAAGCAACAAAGTTTTTACTTAATCACCTCGATAGCCTAGAGGTAGAGCGGCGTCCGCTTTGGGTGCAAGAGGTCGTTGGTTCGATCCCCTGCCGCATGATACCAAAGACGTGAAAAATGGTACCAGAAACTCTCTTGCTTGACGCTCAGCATTAAAAATCTTCTCTCATACCCTCGTGCCGATGGATTCCATCAGGAATGAGCTGTCGAAAGTGATTAATATATTAAGTTGCAGAACTTGCTTCACAATCTACCTAAAATAAATTATGAATAAACTAAAGTTTTAACTTTTTGTTTTTGCCAACCAATACATTGAACTTTATTTACATTTTTTATGGGTTGTACACATACACATATTTCTTGTACATTGATTATATTGAACAATAGGTAGACCGCATGTTATTACAGGATTAGCCGTTATCTTGATGCACATAAAGATGCTTTCCTTACTAACAGGTAAATTACCCTTGTGGGAAAGGCCATTTTGTATGTAAAGAACTGGTTAAATATTTCGACATTATAATATCCGCCATTAAAATGTTTTTATTCATTATACTTACGCACAGTGATCATTACAACTATTTAGATATGTATTTGACGATATTGGCGTGTTAGGGGGAAATATTAGTCTTTTTCAGAACCTTTATTCCTAAACGGGAAAATAAAAACACAACTGGATATTTTTTATACACAACCATTGTTTTACTTAAATTTCTAAACTAAGAATTCTACGAAAACATAAATGTACACATTTTAAAGAACTGATAAAATGACAAATCAGCTAAATGTTAGTTTTAATAAATAAACAAATAACAATTCTGCCTAAACTTTATAGTAGTGAATACATTAAACACATATATAATATTTGAAGAGTTGTAAGTCATGTAACGTCTGTTAGTTATTTAACCCCTGTATTTTTCTGCAACATGCTATGCATTAACAAGTAGAAGATAATGATCTGAGGTCTCCGTAAGAATGTAAAACTAATTTCTCTGTGTATTTGTAAAATACAGTGTAACAATACAAAGTTTTCATATATTTTGATATGTCAAAAGGGTATTAATTTTAGACCTAATCAAATTTACTGTAAGGTTAGTATCCACTTACGGCAGGGCACCTAGCTATACAGATGGACCGGCATACTACGCTACCAATGTCACATTCAGTCAGTTGAAAAGGCTTGTAAAAGCCACTGCTGATTTATGAGACATGAACAGAGATTATAAAATAATGATAATAATCAAATTTAGTTTCTTTCAAGGCAAATGGTTTTGTTGTGTTGAGCGACCTGTGGAGTTTCCACTTTTTCTGTTTATTTCACAGCAGCGTTGTTTGTGTCGTGTGGCGGCCGTAAAAAGTCTCTCAGGGCTGTTATATTTCGATCTTCTCAGATCGTTCAGCACGACTTTATGTTGTGTTATTGGTACTGTTTAGTTTCTGAACATGAGCATTTCGGCCTGGGTGGTTCCAATACTCCCGCTTTTATAGCTTTGGGTATTGTATAGTCACCTCTTGGATATGGCGCCTGCTTTTTAATTTTGTCTTTTGGCAGTTCCTGTGATATGCAGGCTCCATAACCTCAGATCCCCTTTCTAAATTCCAGTTTGTTTAGTTCTGCTCATTGTTTTCTCGTTTAGGACAAACCCATTATTTTAACTGGAGACCATGCGCCGCTTTTCAAGGAATTACACACTAGTGTAGCATTGAAGTTTCCATGTGCACCGCCGTATGAACACATCTGCGGATGTCTCTAAATTGATTTTTTGTACTTTTAACATGTGTAAATGTTGAGTTCTGCTCAACCCGGGGCTAGAGGGCGTGGACGGTAGCATGCATTTCCACTACCGTCCATGAACAGGCTCAATCAAACCGAGCCTGCAACAGTTTCGTTTTTGATGTGTTGAGCGACCTGTTGGAGTTTCCACTTTTTCTATTTACATAGATATACTTAGATTTAGATTTTTACAAAATTTCTTTTTTAAAACTTACCCCATTGTTTAAAATGAACAGACAAAATAAAACAAAAAATGAAATCATAACTACTTAATCCTGATAGAATGTTTTAGACGTTTAAAAAGTATAGCAACAACAATAAGAACCTCCACACAAAATGTTTTATATATTCATACTTCTCAGCCTAGGTCAACACTTATCTCATAGGTTTTCAACGTTCTACAACTTTCTATGTCTACAATCTAACATATATTCAGGCATTGGATAAAAAAATCTCAGTAGAATCTTATCCTTTATGCTCAGAAGGTATAGTATCTACTGAAGAAATAATTTATAGCAAAAAGAGTGCTTTAACACTATTTATGCACGATGGGCGGTTATACGTGGGCGTTATAATTTTACGAGGGCGCAGCCCGAGTGAAATTATTTGTACGACGTATTACCGCCCGAGTGTATAAACAGTCTTAAAACACGTTTTTGTTATAAATTATTTCAATTCTAATATGCCTTTAATTTAAAACAGTAGATGAAATATAGTAGCGCTCTTTCTTGGTCGCAACGAAAACTTAGACGTCGTCGCACGTTAACGTGACGTCTTTCTAGCGTAAGTGTGTTTTAAGGTAGTTCTGCACGTTTGGATCGACATTTTTTCTACAATGTAGAATTTGATTAAACTCTGATTTTTCAAAACTTCAGAATATACCTAGAAAATTCAGCAAATAAAAAAGATAGGGTCGTGTGCTTGATTTTTTGCTAGACTGATTTGAAAAATATGGACCTCATGCAATATTTCATAATGGGAGTCTATGGGAAAATCATAACTTTCATAACATTTTCGCGGATAGAAAGTTTTCTACAATGTAGATTTTGATGAAACTTCTCAGAGTTGTGAATAAAGACATGACCTATAATTTGATGAAATAAAATGTATAGGTCCATGTGCTTATTTTTAAGATATTTGACCATGATTAAAGTGAACCGGACATTTCACGCTAATTTTAAGACATTGTCTTGAATTATTTAACGTGTAATATGTTTTAATACCATATTTTGACTTTAGAAATATATCAACAGCGCCATTGTAATAAATTTACTCACAGGGTGCGATTAATTCATAAAATGATTTTCATTTCCGTACGCCGAATCCAGGCGTTATTCTACGTTTTCCGGATAAATGCCATTACGCCATCACTTCCGGTTTATCAAACGTAAAGAACTACCTTAACGGAGACAAACTTATTAGAATTTAAATTACTACAAGATCGGGGAATAACTTATCTGTTTATCGATGAGAATAAAACGAATAAAAAAACATTGAACATGCATTTAAACCGATCTTTCTTCAATTCAATTTTTTTTCATCAATATCAAAGTTAAAATTATTTCATCAACATGTTTCTGTTTCAGTTATACATTTAGAAATACTGAAATATTTCTTATTATTAAAGATGATCCGCTAAATCGGGTACTGAATGAATAATGTTACATTCCATGACTGTCACATGAAGAGTGCAAGATGTGTATGCTGCAAAAGTTACATGGTACCATTAATCCCTAACTCTTGGATGACCTCGTACCAGTTTATCACATATCATGAGAAACATGACGTTAATGCAGTGCCAAACTAAGGAAATAAAAGGACATTAGGTGAAATGATGAAAATATGAAACATAACTTAATATTAATTTTGTTCACAAAATGATAAATGATTTTTATTATGTACAAAAACAAATAGCACTTACGTGACATTATCTGTATGTGTTGAAAGTACAGTACAAAGTAGAGTAACATAATAAAAGCTATAAATGGTACATTCCAAATATTTGACATTTAAACGCGTTGATGTACGGCTGATACTTTTTGTATGTTGTGCCACTCATATAGTCAGTTGACATTTCCGTCACAGATTTTTGATAGGCATTGGTACAACCTTCAGAGGTCAGAGGTACCTTTACAGACCATAGAACCTAAACAGTAATATCTTTTCTCAGTCCAAAAGAAGCAGGAAAATGCATATCAGGTACATGTACAATGGTAAAATGTTGCAATGCTGAGGCCGTTTAGACAACCGACACTGTGACGTGTGATTCAATAATCATGCGATTAACAAGCATGTGAATGTCCAATGTCATGATTTAGACATCTAGCGCAACACAAATGTATATATATGTGTGAAAAGGCTCGTCTACACTATTCAAGAAATTTTGTAGGATCCATAAATCACTAGATAATTTATATCTTGTACAAGCAATTAGTGCTTTGCAATTATATTTCTTGATCTTGGAAGACACATTAATTTTAAATGGAGAGAAATCATGACAGGTAAATAAAAAAGATGGCCGAAATGATACCGGTACAAAGTGTTTATAAAGATCAATTATTTGTACATTTAAAAAATGAATCATTGGTGAAAACATTGATTGAGAAAAACTCTAGTTGAAGTGATACATATCCAGTTGAAGAACAAAGCTACTTAAAAGATATTATTTCAGAAAATTTGATAAAACAGTCTTATTTTGTTAATATGTAACCTTGTGAAAAACATCATTGATAATGTAAAAATATTTTTTGAGAACACCAAACCTGTACTCTTCCACTGGAGTAGTTTTATTACTGAATTATACAAACTTGGCTTTTGAGCATGTCATTCAATTAAAACATCTTTTTTTTCTGCTGTCCACACTGCCATGTTTATTGTTAAATTATAAAAGCCAAACATTCAATGATGGTTTTATTAGATCTCAATACACATTTAATGAAAAAATGTAAACAAAATACCATACTGGGCAGGTGCTCCTCGTCAAAAACCCTTTATCAGAGCATTTGACAGCACTACCATCCAAGAAAAATAGGATGAGTTCTAAACGCTACAAGATCTTGTAGCCGAAAATTATCTGGAAACTGCCACTCAAAAAGGCACTAATGGGGGACACAATGTACTGTCTACACTATACAAGTTGCTGTGATTTATATCTTGTGCAAGTTTTCTTGAAAAGTGTAGACGAGCCTTAACAGTTGTAACAGAAAAAGAAAACGGGAAAGGACGTGTCTATATTCGGTGGCATTTTATCATTATGATCGGCTGGATCTAACGCAGAATGTGCAAGATCGTGTGCCCGTTGACATAACAACCAATTTGTTGATGGAACAGTCTGTCATCATACCCGAATTTCGAGGGGTGGTGCTGGATAGTATTCTTAGGTTGCTCTGTTATGATACCACGACTAGCCATTTTGGAACTGGTAAATGTGCTTTTATAAAGGTGATCTTGTGGGCGAGCAATTGACTGTAAAGCAGTCTGTTTTGGACATCGCACAAACAATTTAAGCATGTCAGCTGTGCATCACGCATTTGGGCGTCAAAGGTTATGAAATCCCCTGCTATCGCCCCACCATTACAAAATACAAGAAGAGAAATATAGGATAAAATTGACTGCGTTATTAGTATAAAACAATGCATTTATTATTGCCCAATAAGTTCTAATACAGCGTAGAATATGCCAAGCATGCGTATTTTTAAAAAAAAATGTACTTGGAAATTACATGGATGTTGCTTATCAATCTGAAGTGTCCATTCATTTATACAGTTTTAAAGCCTGTTTAGTTAACCACACGTAAGATTTATTGTATGCGGTTACTTTTAATATTCTGTTAATCACCGCTGCCCAATATTGCTAACGTGTCGAGTTGGGTAAACCATCTAAAATTAAGCTTTACTATCTACCCTAAATGAGCTGTCGTCAGGACTTAAAAATCACTGAAGAATGTTTCTTAATGGGTAATATTAAAATCATTTATGTTTTAAAATTTTGAGTTGAGGGTACACTTAAAATAAGAAAGAAAGTACCTCAACTGTTTTAAACCTGACACTCACTTTAGTAGACCTTGACTTAAAGCAAGTTTGTGTTATGCATATGAGATTCCTCCTTTTAAATCTTATTGATTAGTCAATGTCTAGTGACCTAGTTTTGAGACATCATGTAAATAAGTTCTTTTGATTTTTACTGTGTTCCAGAATATCCTACCTTAATACTGATAAACAGTGTATAACAATTATTTTTAGAAAATATTGTCCTTCATTTTTCAAAAATGTTCTTTTTATTCTTAGTGTTACATGAAAGTGCTGGAATCTTCCATGATACATGTATATTGAATAGGGTACTGTCTGATAAAAAGCAAGAACTTAGATTATAGAACCTAGATTGTAGATATCATTGAAACTTTCCTGTATTTCTTAATAACAAAATATTACCAGGGTGGTTATTTAATATTTTGAAATATTATTTTAATTGTGGATCTTTGAAGAGAGGAATTATACTTTATTGTTAAACTTAAGTTACTTCTGAACTGTTGTGAAATATTGAGAAATTTATTCTGATTGGATTTAGATTTGACCTGGACAGAATTTGGACTGTTTTCAGATGTTATTGGACTTTACGGCTATTTCACATTTTTGAAGGTATTTGTATTGTTTCCAAAATTCATGAACAAAATTTTGTTTTTGTTGATAGTTGCTAGTTTGTCTTTCTTTTACTTTTGTTTACTGTAACAAGAAGCTGTTACTCTGAGACGTAACGTTAGCATCTCGCTGTGAGGACCGTATTACTGAATAATTGTATAAGGTATAAAACTTCATGCTTGCGAATCCGTTACGTTTTGCAGTTCTAAATTCCCTTCAACGGTGTTAATACTCAAAATATGTTCCCGTGAATGCCAATTCCATCGGCAAATAATTGGGCATGAATTTATCCTTTGGCAGAAAATTCTTATGACTTCAGCTCTGAATCTTGATGCACTGACGAAATATAGGACAAAATTTACTGCGTTATTAGTATAAAACAATGCATTTACTGTTGCCCAAATAAGTTCTAATACAGCGTCACTGTAATCGTCTCCATGTGAGAAAACCCAGCCGGTATAGGACGTTAGAAAAATCAGTATTGGGGTCACGCAGATCATATAAACTACGTTCACTGCGATTAACGTCGCGGTAATTTGATAATATTTCGCTCTTTTTGCTCGTGCTGCAGTGGTCAGTGCCTGAGGTATGACCTGTGTTTGAGACTTCCGCCTGATAATCAAGAGACGAATAATGATGGATATATTTATTACCACCAAAATTGTTAGTGGTACTAGGAGAAACACGCTTAGTTGTATCAGGTGCCATATGTGAAAATAGAAATTTGCATAGCTGTCGTCAATCGGGTAACATAAATGACCATTTGGGTGCCCCATACCATAAAGAAAATGTGCATTCAATACAATGAAGAAGGTCAACAGGCTTAAGATAACGATATTTGCTTTTCTTACAGTGCATATTGCTTTTGCTTTGGTCGGTAGCCATGTAGAAAAGAAGCGCTCAATGGTTAATATAACAACAAACCAAGCAGAGCAATGGCTTGCAAGGTAGAGCAAATAAAGTTGTACTTTGCATACAAACTGTGACCTTGATCTTATGTCAATACCGTACCCGAAATGCAGAAAGTTTCTCGGTACCGCGATCCATAGTATCATTTAGTCGGATAAAGCAAGCGCTGTCAGATACCTAGCTATACTAGAGTAGCGGTTCCTGAGTTGCATCAGAACAATTATTGTCATAAGATTTCCTATTG